>NC_082642.1:29091056-30291056 GCF_028023285.1 Balaenoptera ricei | reverse complement strand
TTATAGACTAAGACTGTCATCTCCCTTTGACAAGGAAGTCTGACTGCTGTGACCAGCAGAGAAGTCCAACACAAACCACATTTCAATCACTGGTTGGAGGAGGGGGCAGGAAGTGAGCTTATTTTGAGCACTTACAATATTTTATTATAGCTAGTGATCATTCAAATTCACTCTTAGAAAAAGGTTGTTATATTTTAAATATTTATTATGAAAGGGTTACTGTTTTCTCCAGTGAACACTTTTCTACTTTTATGGCAGGTATCAATAGGGAAATCAGGGTTCCTTATGCAAAATTTTGCCTCCAGAAGCTTTTTGTTTCTCCAAAGTATTAATGGATGCCCTGATGGAGGAGGAATGAGAGAGAGATTGTCTTCAATTAAACCCTGTACTTTACTTCTTTTTGAGGTAGCATATTTAGCTGTCTCTAAAAGACTGTTTTTCCCTAAAACATAATATTTTTGTTTTAATTATCATGAGTTAAGAAAAGATTCTGTGTCCATTCAAAGATGGAATGTTTCATTGGCCTGTTGCCAATTATGATTTTTCTATTGACAGAGGTATACCTTCAGGATATATTTCTTGTTTTTAATTTGAAGTATAGTTGATTTACAATATTGTGTTAGTTTCAGATGTGCAGAAAAGTGAGTCAGTAATACACATTTTTTTTTCAGGTTCTTTTCCATTATAGGTTATTACAAGATATTGAATATTGTTCCCTGTGCTATACAGTAAATCCTTGCTATTTGTCTGTTTTATATATAGTGGTTTCCATCTGTTAATCTCATACTCCTAATTTATCCCTTACCCCTTTCCCCTTTGGTAACAATAAGTTTGTTTTCTATGTCTATGGGTTTGTTTCTATTTTGTAAATAAATTCAATTGTATTATTTTTTAGACTCCACATATAAGTGGCATCATATAATATTTGTCTTTCTCTGTCTGACTCCACTCAGTATGATATCTCTTGAAGAAATCAAATTGGATTCATTCCAGGGTCACAAGTATGGTTCAACACATGCAAATCAATCAATGTGATACATCACATCAACAAAAGAAAAGACAAAAATCAGAGGATCATCTCAATAGATGCAGAAAAAGCCTTTGGCAAAATTCAACATCCATTCATGAAAAAAAACTCTTACCAAAGTGGGTGTAGAGGGAACATAGATCAACATAATAAAAGCCATTTATGACAAATCCACAGCTAATATAATACCCAACGGTGAAAAGCTGAAGGCTTTTCCACTAAATTCTGGAACAAGACAAGGATGCCCTCTCTCACTACTTCTATTCAACATAGTATTGGAAGTCCTAGCCACAGCAATCAGACAAGAAAAAGAAACAAAAGGTATCCAAATTGGAAGGGAAGAGGTAAAATTGTCATTATATGCAGATGACATGATACTCTATATAGAAAACCCTAAAGACACCACACAAAAACTATTAGAACTGATAAATGAATTCAGCAAGGTAGCAAGATACAAGATTAAGACACAGAAATCTGTTGCGTTTCTTTACAATAACAGTGAAATATCAGGAAGTAAAAAAAAAAAAAAATCCTGTTTAAAATCACATCATAAAAATAAAACACCTAGGAATAAATCTACCTAAGGAGGTGAAAGACCTATATACTGAGAACTATAAAACACTGATAAAGGAAATTGAAGAAGATTTTAAAGAAATGGAAAGATATCCCATACTCTTGGATTGAAAGAATTAATATTGTTAAAATGGTCATACCACCCAAAGCAATCTACAGATTCAATGCAATCCCTATCAAATTACCCATGACATTTTTCATAGAAATAGGATGAATAATCCTAAAATTTACACGGAACCATAAAAGACCCAGAATTGCCAAAGCAATCCTGAGGGAAAAAACAAAGCTGGAAGCATACCATACCCTCCCACACTTCAATACTACAAAGCTACAGTAATCAAAAAAGCATGATATTGGCACAAAAACAGACATATGGATCAATGGAACAGAACAGAGAGCCCAGAAATAAACCCACACACCTACGGTCAATTAATCTTCAACAAAGACAGTCACTTCAACAAGTGGTGTTGGGAAAGCTAGACAGCCTCATGTAAATCAATGAAGGTAGAACACTCCCTCACACTGTATACAAAATAAGATAATCTCTTGAAGAAAAGAGACAGGACCCAAATAAACAAAATAAGAAATGAAAGAGGAGAAATAACAATCGATACCACAGAAATACAAAACATCATAAGAAAATACTATGAACAGTTATATGCCAAAAAATTGGACAGCCTAGAAGAAATGGACAAGTTTCTAGAAACATACAGCCTGCCAAACCTGAGTCAAGAAGAAACAGATAATTTAAGCAGTCTGATCACTAGAAGTGAAATAGAATCTGTAATTTTAAAAACTCCCTGCAAAAAAAGTCCAGGAATGGATTGCTTCACTGGGGAATTCTACCAAACGTACAAAGAAGAACTTATACCAATCCTTCTCAAACTCTTCCAAAAGACTGAAGAGGATAGAACACTCCCAAAGTTATTCTACGAAGCCACTATCACCCTGATACCAAAACCAGACAAAGACACTACAAAAAAAGAAAATTACAGGCCAATATCTTTGATGAATATAGATGCAAAAATCCTCAACAAAATATCAGCAAACTGAATCCAACAACACATGAAAAGAATCATACTCCATGATCAAGTAGGATATATTTCAATAGTGCCTAATACCATAATTGCTAAGCCCTCTGTTAAACACATTGTACTATTAACACATACATGCATAGGAAGATTAATTACCCAAATGTGGTCTCATTCATAGCCATATTTGGTGGCACTAGAAGATCTTAGGAATGATTTCTTTTGACAAAGAAAGTAACATTTTATGACAGTTAAGAGACAGAATGCATTATCAAAGAAAGTTCCATCCAGTGAGAAATGCATGAAAAGATTTCAAATCTTTAAAGTTCCCATTTTTAGACCATTTTAAAATTTCACAATTGCTTTAAAGTTTTGAGAGGGGTTATATGCTTAAAATAGGTTTCATTTCTATTACAAACTCTGAATTGCAGTGCTGAATTCTGAACACCAAAATTCTGCCTGAATAAGTTTTAACATAACAAAAACTGCAGAGTCAAATTCTAGCAGCAAAGATTTTACTTTGCAGGAATTAATTTTAAAAGTTCATAACTATTAAAAACCATAAAATTTCCTCTACCCTGCCACAGGTTAAAAACAGCTTTTGTTGTATCATATTCTTTTTAAATAATTGCATGCAACTCTCTCTCTCTCTCTCTCTCTTTCTTTTTTTTTTTTTTTGGTCCTGCTAAAAACATGTATAACTCAACCAACCTACTAAAATCAAAGCATCTTCAACTTTCGTTTTTCCCACAACTACCAGTTTCTTGGATGAGATTCTTCCACACAGCTATCTTAATATTTCCTGTGTTCTTACTTAAGGAAACTGTATTTCTATTTAGACCTTTCATAACCCAATTCTGTCTTCATGATTGCCTGTTTAATAGAAAGGGGCAATAGTAAAGATCATGCTAAAATGATCTGCACCTGTCTTTAGAAAACATTTTTGCACTTGTATATAAAAATGAATAGTGATGTTCTGGGAATTTAGAACCTTGTCCTTTCAAAGTTGACATCACATTTTTCTAAAATACAGGTGGCGATACATCTCCTGCTTTTCTCATCCACATCCTCACCCGGGCTTTGAAGAATTCTGAAAGCCTGGTGAAACAGGATCTCCTCTCAGGGAAATCTGGATGCTGTTTTCCTCAAAAGATTGTTCTCAGCTCCTGTGTTCAATGATCTTACCACTTACTAGATTTCATCAGCTTGCCAAGAATGGGTATGAGAATCACCAATTCACAATTTGCCATTAAGCAGGTAAATGATCTTTCCAATACATCAGGTACTTTACCCCTTGGTCACTTAAAGCTTTTTTTTTTTTTTGATAAAGGTAGATGATTAAGTTAAAAATAAAACAATCCACTTGGGTTATCATTTTAAAGAAAGATTCTCTACAAAGGCAACTTCATTCTGGAATGGTCCATTTTTAAAGATATTAAAATAGCTGACTAGCATCTCTCTACCTACCAGGTAGCAGGTGTTTGTTGCTAAAAACACATACATAAGAGGCAGAGGACCTGGTCTCCTGCCCTTGGAGAAGTTTACCATATGGGCTAGATCCGCAAATAAAGTACATAATGCTTAAAGATGCTTTTAAGTCAAAATGTTAAGCACTTCTTTTTATGGTTTTGATCTGTTCTGTCCTTCTGGATGAAATTCCTAATTCAAACTTTAATTGAAGGTGAGATATAATTGATATCATTTTAATGGAAGATACCACATACTAAATTTCTTCCAAGTGGCAAGGACAAAGGAAAACTATAAATGTGGGATAACTAAAAACATATTGATAGATTATGACTTGATGCTGAGGAATTAATATTCAAAATATTTTACTGTATTCTCATTTAGTAGTGGTTATAATACAATGGTTATCAATACAGTAAACTATTTTTTTTTCATAGTATTTGAGGAACTGGGTGGCCTCTGGTTAAATGAGAAGTAAATCTAGTTTTAAAATAAATAAAAACCCCACACAAGCACGGCCACTCCTGCATATGTGGGCATGTCCTCCACAGAAGGCTGGCCCCTCTCTACCCCACAAATAGCTAAGCCAGAGTGCAAGAGCCACTTACAAGTATCAAAGCGCTTGCTTTCTTGCTTTCTTGCTCTCTCTCTGTTATCTACATACGTACTTTTTAACTTTGGATTGATCTTTCTAGTGGTTTAGATTCTCAGTAAATAGAAGTTTATCACATATTCATATTAAATAATAAAATTAACTTATATTTAGGTGGAATATTCTAGGGGTGAATACAAAGCTATGTCATATCATCTATTAAAGAAGAAAAATATACAAGGATTAACAGCATATGTAATAAACACAGTTTTAAAAAGTTAAGTGATATTCTAAAGCCAAGAAGTAATTTCCTCACTAGCCTTCTGAACATGGACCCTTTCTGGAATCTAATTGAGTGATTCCAGTATCTGTGGCCACATTTCCCTGCTACAACATGGAAGAATTTTACAGACAATAAAGTAACGAAACTACAAACAGTACCATTAACAAAACATTATGGAAAAATTCTTTTAATTTGTTTAAAAACACACAGGCTCTTTGCCTCATTGATTTTTTTACCCACAGAAGCAGTGAGGAAAAAGAAGTTGGGTTGGTTGGCAAGAGCATATTCTGGTAATTAAATTTTAGGTAGATGCTATATATATGGTATGAGTTATTTTATAATTTGAATGAATTTTCAATTGCTTTGCTTATTTTTATGCCACAGCTGCCAGAAAATACCATTTTGAAGTCCATATTCACATGATCTTTGCAATGAGGATTCCCTGGAATGGACACTTATTCATGTGCTGCTACCTAGGGTGACTCTTCCTTACTCTCAGGGAAGCACTTGCAGGAAAACAGATGCCCACCCCACCAGACTCCAAAAAAGGTCAGTCATAAAACGTCCGTATTTCCTGTAAGCCAACTATACAAGCCACAGAATTAACACCCTAAAGGAAGGCTAAACATTAAAGAGCCAAACATATAACTTTAAAAGCCAGAAAAACAGCAAAGAAAAAGAAATAATAAGGATAAAGGAAGTAATAAAAATAAAAGCAGAAATTAATGAAACAGAAAAGGGATACAATAGAGCAATAGAGAAGATCAACAAAGCCACAAGTTGGTTTTTGAAAAAAAATATGAAACTGATAAACCACGGGCAAGCCTGATCAAGAAAAAAGAAAGAACAAATAAACAATACTAGTAATGAAAAGAAGGACATAACTACAGACACAGGGGATTGTAAAAAGGTGAGAGAATATGGTGAATATTATGTCAATAAATTTGAAAACTTAGGCAAAATGGACAAATTCCTAAAATCACATAACCAAACACCATAAAAACAATGCAGTGCCTGGACTTCAAAGTAGTTACTTGTATATATATCTAAAGGCACTGTTAAAGCCCAGAAAAACAAAACAAGCCCCAGAAACTCGACTGCACTATTTCCCATTAAACTGTTTTTTAGGAATTGAAATTTTGGCTCCAAATGACTGAGTTCAGGTTTTTGGTTCAAAGGAATAAAACTAAAAATTTCAACTAGAATATTTCATATCTATAATGATTCGTAAGTGCTCAAATGTAAGAATGCTGTCCATATCTTTTTAAACAATTGACCTAATCCAGAGTCTTCCCATAGTATTTCTATTTAACTTTTGGGATTAGTTAATAAAAGTTTATATATGTTGCCAAGAGTTAAGTGATAAGGATTCAATAACTTTCTGGAACTTGACTGAATGACCCTTGTACTTCTGTATTTAATATTAACTTTGAGCTGCCATATAACTGCCGTATTCCAGTGCTATGTAAGTGCAAGAACAATAAAGTCAAAGCATTCTACAGATAGAAGAGATCTCCACCCTTCACTTTACATATGACAAATCTGAGACCCACTGAGGTGAAGTAAGTTGCCAGGATGTTACATTAGCTTAGTCTTTTTCCTCCAACACAAAGCCATGATTCTGTACCCTGTACTCTGTGGAACATAATTCTGCCCCATTACCTTCACTACTAAGGTAATACAAAGCTGTTGCTAAAGCCCCAGCATGCATCTCTCTGTGACACAGTGTCTAGAATGAGCACAGCCATTAGAGGTAAGGGGAGTTGTCATACTTTATCCAGAAAGACAAAAAAATTCCATTATTTTAACACTTCTCTCCTTCTACCCTTCTGGTTGAAATGCCTTGTTGATTGTAAAGTTCATGGGGACAATTTGCCCCTCCTTATAGTAACCTGGCACAATCTCGTCATCTTATTTTAGTTTCTCAGATTAAGGGTATGAATTGAATCTGAGTTGAACAGTCCACCTCTGATTCTGCAGTCTACAGAAGTTGTGTGCCAGATTCTAACACACAAAGATGTAAAGGAGACTATTCAGGCAATCATCCAAATTTTTTTCTACATAATGCTAAAATTTCAAATGATCAGACATTTGAATGATTCGTATAAGAAAACAGAAATTTGGCATTATGCAATCCAAATAACAAGACGCAGTTTTCCCTTTTGCATAAGTTCCCAAAGTGACAGCTACAATGTCCCTTATGCTCAGCTTCCAAGAGACCTCGCCTCTCCCCCATCAAGAAGTAGTTTCGGACTTCCCTGGTGGCGCAGTGGTTAAGAATCCGCCTGCCAATGCAGGGGACGCGGGTTCGAGCCCTGGTCGGGGAAGATCCCACATGCCGCGGAGCAACTAAGCCCGTGCGCCACAACTACTGAGACTGTGCTCTGGAGCCCGCGAGCCACAACTACTGAGCCCACGTGCCACAACTACTGAAGCCCGCGTGCCTAAAGCCCGTGCTCCGCAACAAGAGAAGCCACTGCAATCAGAAGCCCGCGCACCGCAAAACAGAGTAGTCCCCTCGCGACACAACTAGAGAAAGCCCAGGCACAGCAACAAAGGCCCAACACAGCCATTAATTAATTAATTAATTTTAAAAAAAGAAGTGGTCTCTTCCCCTCTCCCTGAATCTGGGCCAGCCGATGATTCACTTGTAACTAAAAGAATGCAG
This sequence comes from Balaenoptera ricei, assembly GCF_028023285.1. NCBI lineage: Eukaryota > Metazoa > Chordata > Mammalia > Artiodactyla > Balaenopteridae > Balaenoptera > Balaenoptera ricei. The sequence continues at coordinate 30,283,415 of NC_082642.1, read as the reverse complement.
CACAAGTGACTCACCATGACATCTGAGGCTAGGTCACACAAGACCGTGCAGCTTCCACCTGGTTCTTTTGGGAGGCTTTCTCTGGGGGACATTCGACCACCTGAGACCACCACGTTGGAAAGGCCTCATGTAGGCACTCTTGTGGACAGTCCCAGCTGAGCCCAACCTCCCGTTATCCCCACCAAGGTGCTCACATGTGACGAAGAGGAGCATGTTGGCAGGGACCCTCCAGCCTCTGCCCCAGTGGTTTTGAGTCACCTGCCATTCACGTCTTCCCAAGTTGCGGCCTCAGGCACCAGAGAGCAAAGATGAGCCATCCCTGATGTGTCCTGTCCAATTTGCTGACCCAAAGAATCCATAATCATAATAAAACGGTCATTGTTCCACGCCACTAAGTTTAAGGTGGTTTGTTAAACAGTTGCAGGTAACCAGAAGGGTGTGTTGTGGCCAAAGAATGAAAAACTAAAAAAACCTGAAAACGCTACATGACTGCTGAGCCTAGTTACAGGACTAATTCTTACATTTGTTAAGCGAGGTAGACAGACCAGAAGGTCAAAAAGACCCTTCAGACCTGACCCTAACTGAAAGGAAGATCAACCCTCTGTGACACAGAGGATGTATGTCCTTCACAAAACAGGACCGTATCCTATGCACATCCGGATTGTGAAGAACAGAAAAGGCCTAAGTACCAGGAAAAGGCTGGGCTGGGGAAGGAAGAGCCTTTTATAGCTCTTTCCAGCATAGCTATCTCATTCTCCAGTCACTGCCAGGCAACCTCCTAAGGAAACTGTGAGTCTCCAAGGGGCTCCTGAGACAAAGAACACAGGCAAGGGGAGAAGAGGTAGATACAGGACACACAAGCTGTCCCTTAACCCTTTGAGGTATAAGACGGCACATGGCTATTGTCTGACCACAAGAGAGAGAAGAAAGCCTAAGATATAATTACCAGACAGACATGAACACCAAAGAGGGGGGAAAAAGTATTTTAACTATCTCTACCTTTTATCCTTCAAAATTCTTGTTGACAATATAATTACTTTTAAGTCTCTTTAGGTAATTTGTGCCAAAATAATTCCAAACAGTCATCATCAACCGTTTGGATTTTTCCTCTAAATAAAAAGATCTGATAGAGTTCCATGAAGCACATTCATGAGACGCCACAGTACCACTGACTCTTTATATGGATGGTATTAATATTCTTCTTTTAGGCTCTTCTCTTTAACGTACTGGATGTTCTTGGTGGAAAATTTTTACTGGAGTTTTGGCAATAGCAAATTCAAATGCCAATCTGCAGAATATATTTTTCCATCAGAAATAGTTCAGGGAGAGACTACTTCCCTCTCAACCACTCCTCCACCTTACAGACCATTTTTCTTACTTCAAAGCCCCAGGAAAGATACTTTCAGGAGATGCAAAATTAGTTCTCTACAGAAACCAGCAAAACCTAGAACCCAAAAAAGGACATTTTGTTGATGAAGACATGAGAGAAACAACTAGCTTAAAAGCAAAATATTGGGTTATTCCTTGTCTTAAAAAGCTGAATAATCTTATATTCCATATTCTCTATTCTTCCCCAAATTTGTCTATTCTGAGTATGGCAGGTTTACTGAGTCAACTGTACCTCTGTTAATTCTGGTGCCATAGTATTAAAATAGGCTATGATCTGCAAAAATACAAAACAGAACAAAACAAAAAAACCAACAAGCCATTCAGTCAGACCAAAACACAACACGGAACGCTTTTTGAGATTATAGGGCCCTACTAAGCATGCTTTGATTTAATTAATCAACAATAATGGGACTATTTTAGACGGTGTGAATTACTTCCTGAGGTCTGAGCATGTTGGGCCTGGATTTTCCTCATGATATTTGTTGCGTCCCCTGCTGCGGAGTGTAGGTTGCATGGGTGATCTTCCTCTTCTCTCCAGCGTTTCACAAATCTGCAAGTGGTACCCGGGTGAGCACAGAGTGGGCACTGTCCCTCCCCTACAGCAAACCTGGCTTGACCCAATAGTGTCCAAATAACCTTTTCAGAAATAATCGGTTTCCCAAGTTCAAATGATGAATTTAAAAGGAAAAACAGCATAAACAGAATAAATCAATGGGAAGCAATTTCCTAATGACAGAGATGAAACACGATCTGAATAAAAAGAGGAAAAAGTCATAAAATTAAAGGAAAAATATTAGAGCAGCAAACAAACCTACCTACACAGCCAGAGAATATGTTTAAACTTCAGGGAATTAACTGTTTCCAATGCCTTGAAAACCTATGAATTATGGAGCATGGAAAACTCTAACACGAAATGCTCACTAAAAAATTTCAGCGATTCTCACAGCAAATACGTGCTGACTTTCTCTGTGTCAGGGTTTGGCTATATAGCGGCATAAAGTGAATGTGTGGACATTATTACTCAGAACTCTCACCTTAAAAATAAAAAAAGCAAAGTTGAGAATAACATGGAGATTACAATGAAGTCTTAAGCAACTTGTAGGCCTTGAATCAAAGCATTAACCTCATAGAGAAAAGAATGTTCACTATGCATTGTTTGGTTTATTTTATTTTTTCTTTACCACATTATAGGAGATACGTTTTAATTGATTTATTCTGACATCCACTAATACAGCTTTTATAAGCAGATGAAACCTTCGTTCCCCTAAATCAAAAGTATTGTGTTACAAAATTAAAGGGATTTTTTTGAATTTAACTTTAAATCCTTAAACCACACATATCCTTTGAATCCTGTAACAGGAAGACTCTCTAACAAACTCTGTAAGAATTTTTAATCATTCATTTCTACTATCGTGTAATTCCGTGAAAACTAAGATTTATCAAACTCTATTCAAAAAATACAGATACCCACATATTTTAACCCAGTAAAATTGACCACCAAGGGGGAAAAAACTTGAAAATTCAATTTTAATTTATCATGTAAGTACACTAATATTTTAATTAATAAGTTCACAATTAAATTCAATATACTAAGTTTACTGATGGGTGAACTTAAGGAATATATTTTTTGAAACCTTGTCTTTCTTCCAGATAATATTAGTGCTTAAGAAAATTCAGATGAATTAGTATGCTTCTCCCTAATTCCTCCCCTCACTGTTAATATATATTTCTCCATATACAAAATGCACTTTATTACCCTCAAGAAAACTTTATGGACTATATTAGAGTCGCCTTAATTTTCTCTCCAAAGACTTTCTCCGCTCACAACTAAAACAATTTCTCATAAGGAATGGCACACACCAGAAGTTCTACATTAAACAAGAAGAAAGAAAAAGTTGAATGTCGATGAAATACAAATTGAATTGCATTTGTAGTTACCAAATTTAAAACATTATGACAATACATACTATGGTTGTTAAAGATTCCTGGTATCAGAGGAATCTGGCAAGTCATACATCATAGGGTACTGAAGAAAACATTTTTAAAAAGAAAAACACTAACGCAGCCTCTGTGTTTCCATAATCGAAATATGAGTCTTCTTTTACTTTTTTTAACAGGAACAAAATTTACAGGCAGATCACTTTTACTTCCCCAAAATAAATCTCTAAACCCAGCACCTCAAGCATTCTATTAAAAAATGATTATGAGGTTTTTTTTTTAGCAACACACTGTCATAAAAATGACTTCATGAAAGCTGTTTTATACATATACATATATGTATACACACAAATAATTTATATATTCATATTCTATTAAGTAAGTGGATTTAATTTCCCATTCTCAAAGCAAAGTCACTTTACATTTCACAAAACCTTTGGCTAAATTTAAACATTTGTTGTCCCTTACAGCCAAATTAAAATGATATGATTTCAAGTAAACATACAAGAAGGCAATAAACCATTAAAATATAAATTTATACGTTTATTAGTCATAACAGAATCTCAGCAATAACCTGATAATGTGATTAAGAAAAATTTAATACCACATCCCATACGAGGAAGTGATCCTACTTTCTAGGTGAAGACATGAGTAAACCCGCAGGAGAAGCTTAGAGTATCAAAGACATAGCACAGCCCTACAATCAAAATTCAACCAATGAGTGAGAAGTGCCCCTAGACAAGGGCTGGGCTGGCTAACCAAGAGGAGGGGAAGGGTATTCCCAGAATAGGACACAGAATACAAGACTAAAGGGATGTAAAGTGGCTGCAGTCTGCGAGACCCCGTCTCGTTGGAATGGGGGTTGGCGAGAAGCAGGAAGGGATCCTGGAGAAACACCACGGACAAAAAGCAGGGGTGGTCCTGAAAACCAAGGTGAAGGCCAGGGCTCCCGTCTAAAAGCAAAGGGCATCCACAGAACTGTTGAGTAAGAAGTTTACAAAGTAGTGTTATGGAGCATTCATCTGGAAACTATCTGGAAAAAGATGTGGGGGAAAGGGAGAGGAACAGGACGAAGGGAGATTAATCCTTGTAATGGTCCAAGCATATGGGGACATGAGCCTGGTACCAGCATCAGAAATGATGGGACAGATACGGGGGATAATGAGAACACGTCAGCCGGTAGGAGGAGCCCATCTGCGTACACCAGTATCTCAAGAGGGGTTTTATTTGAATGGTTGATTTGGTTTGGTTAGGAAGTATCTTTTTATAGATCTAACTAGGATTCCTCTCAGTCATTACTTATCCAGTATTGTGCACTAATAATTTTTTAAAGCAAAGAAAGCAGAATAACTCAGGGGAGAGCACCTGGTCTCAGTCAGGAGCCCACAAGTCTATTTTTGGCTTTTTGAGCAATGCTGCTCATCACCTTGTACAACCAAAGGGGTCTCAGTTCCTTTCGAGGAAAAATGGCAGAGCAAACGGATACAACGCGTGAGCTGTTATGGGGGGAAACAAGCTCGGATCTGTGAAATAAAGAGCTTGGGGGGAAAACTACCATACAAATGTTAAACCACTAACAAGTAATACTTTCTAAAAAATACCAGGTAGACCTTCAAGTTTACCAAACTGGATGCTTTTTTTGTTTGTTTGTTGTGATGCAGGCGCTGATGTCCAAACACATCAATACTAAAATTCACCACTTCTCCTACTTATGATCATCCTTGCATGTCTGTTTTTTGCTTCTAAGGTTGAAGATCAATCACAATTGCGATACAATTTTGAAATACTACATGGATATTTTTAAAAACTGACAAACAAAATGTTTCCACAAATTCAAATCCAAATCAAATATTTAAAACCAAAATCATTTAATGGTTACACTAAGCCACTGGGCGGGCTGTCTAGGAGGCAAGGCAGCCATACGTTATCCATGACAACAAAGGGACAAATAAATGGTAATTTTCATTTTGCACAAAGACTGGTCACAAGGGACACTGAACAGCCACTGCAGACAGTCAGGTTTCCCCCATCCACTCAGGCTGACGGCACCAGCTCTGAGAGCCGAGCTCCATCATAACAAAAGTGAAGCTTACGGGTTATTAGCTAGTTGGAGAAGGAGGTTCTCAACTCCTGTTTCTTGAAGACCTGGGTCTGTTCAGAAGAAAGCATAGTCTAATACATGAGTTAGATTTAAATCTCCTTGAACTAGGGAGACAAATGAAGTGAATTCTAAAGATACCCTGGAATATTCTTTTTCTGCCCTTTGGCAGGGAGTTCTGAATGGTCTCCCTACTCTCCAGTTAAGCTGTGACACTTTAAAAATTATGCAAATAGGTACTTTCCTGGTGGTGCAGTGGTTAAGAATCCGCCTGCCAATGCAGGGGACACAGGTTCAAGCCCTCGTCTGGGAAGATCCCACACGCCCCGGAGCAACTAAGCCCGTGCGCCACAACTACTGAGCCTGCGCTCTAGAGCCCGTGAGTCAAAACTACTGAGCCCACATGCCACAACTACTGAAGCCCACGCACCACAACTACTGAAGCCCACGCACCCAGAGCCCGTGCTCCGCAACAAGAGAAGCCACTGCAATGAGAAGCCCGCTCGCCACAACTAGAGAAAGCCCGCACACAGCAACGAAGACCCAATGCAGCCAAAAATAAAATTTAAAAAAAAACTATGCAAATAGAAAATAAAAAATATAATAATGCAAAATAACAGTGAAATCTTTGGAGCCTAACAGACCTGTGTTCAAATCAGAGCTGCACCTATCACTTCCTCTATAACGGGGATAATACTCTCATATTCTAGATGTATTTTGAAGATAGAGCCAAAAGAATTTGTTGATAGACGGGACGTGGCGTATGAGAGACAGAAGAGTCAGAGAGACCCCACAGCGTGGACAACCAGAAGGTTGCCATCAAACTGAGATGGGCTGGGGGCACGGGCGCGGCAGAAGGAAAGGAAACAGCAGAGCTGTGTTGAGACATGGTCAGTGGAGACGTCTAGGAGGCAGTTGGACGTACAAGCTCAAGTACAGAGAGACACTGGGCTAGAGAGAGAAATTTGGGGGTGGTTGACTTATAGATGGCACTTCAGGCCAGGAGACAGGATGAGATCATCAAAGAAGCGTAAACAGAAAAGAATAGAGAGAAAAAGACTGAGGTCACTACAACATTTCGAGGTTGGAGAGGAGGAATCAGCCAAGGGGATGGAAAAGACTGATGAGTGAGACAGGAGGAAGCCTGGGAGAGTGGGGAGCCCTGGACGCCAGTGAGTGAGGGTAGCAAGACGGCGAATGAGGGACCAAGTCCTACGCTACTGACGGGAGAGTGAAGGGAGGACTGAGGCCCATGACCTTGACCTTGACCAGAGCAGCTGTGGTGAGCAGTGAGGCTGAGAACCTGAAAGGAGGGGCCTTAGGAAAAAAATGGGAGCCGGGAATTGGAGACGGTGAGCACAGACAGGTCTGCAAGTTGTTTGGCTGCAAGAGAGGCAAAGAACTTGGGCAGCAGCCGGCAGAGAAGCGGCATCACGAGAACATGGGACAAATACCAAACTAACTGATGCTCGTGGAAGTGACCCAGGAGAGAGAGAACTGACTCCACAGGGGAGTAAGGATGAGCTGAGCAGGCGAGAGGGGCTGAGGTCCTCTGCCCGTGTGAAGAGGCTGGCTTCCGCTATTCTGTAAGTTAGTATAAAAGCGGTCACTAACGCTTATTAAAGGTTGAGCATTACATGCATGACCTCAAACAATTCTCCCAAAAATCCAGGGACGCCGATCTCATTATATGTAAGTATGTTAGAGATGAGGAAACTAAAACTAGTAGTTGACCCCTGCCTGGACTCATACCCAAGCCGGCTGACACCACAGCCTAAGTAATAAGCCTTCCTTCCAAAGCAGTGCTCTGTGGAGCTGGCACCACCAACACCCTACGCCTTGCTGTAGAGTTGCAAAGCAATAACATTTGGGCAGAGGGTCCTGACAGGGCTGGACATTTTCAAGCGCCTGACTAGTAACATGTGTGATGCCGCTGGGCTGCCCTCCTGGTGGTCATGGCTTCGCATGAAGCTGTGCATTCCTCCTCTACGGTGTTCATGGTGCACAGCACACATGAGGGGCTCGTCTGGTCAACACGCAGCCCTGTGAGCTTGTGTCCTTCCTGGGGGACAAGCCTGCACACGAACGAAACTCATCATCTAGACCCTTTTGAACACAACGGCCAGATCAGTAGCCATCTTTTTAGATTATCATGAATAACACAGCGACATTTAAAACTATCAACTGGCAAATTTTAAAAACAGAATCATTAGTAGAACCCACAATTTCAAAATTTCCTTTCAGGGGACAGTGCTTAGATTATAAATAGAGAGGCGGATGATAAGGAACCCAAAACTAAACTAACGTAAAAGTCAAACTCATTTTTAGACAACAGCACGTGAAAATAATTCATCTGAGCTGCCAAAGAAAGGAAACAGGATTCAGAAGTTAAAAGGACGATCTCTTCCCTCAACTCTACAACAGGGGGAAGAAAGAGAAAAAAAAAACACCTTCCAAGTCACCACTGACCTTCCCCAAGCCTGCAACCACATGGCTATGTTTTAGACTGGGTGGAGTAGAGAGCAAATAAACACAGCTGCTATTTGTAGCACGCTTTTCCTGGCCACTCTGAAATTTCCAAGTCACAAATTATTGCTTGTTATCTTTTCAAGTAGATTTTTACTCAAAGAATTCATAGACGACTTCTCAGAATCAGGAGGAGACATATGTAAGTTCCTCTATAAAGCTGACTTATTTTAGAAAATAATTTATTATGTAGAATGTACTATATATTCATAAAATAAACTAGAAAGAATGCTTAAAATATTTTCCATTGCATACACTCAAAAGAGTAAATCTTCCTAAATTCTGTAGAATATTAATTACTGAAGTTAATACAGTAACTTTTTAATTTTTAAAACTCAAATTATACTAAAATTTTGAAAATGAACTCCTTCGCCAAAATTAACAGTGCAATAAACCTAGATCGAAGATGCAAGTTACGTATTAACTGATGCAAACTTCTCTCCAAAATTTAAATTCACAACACGCTCAATGGCTTCTCTCAACTTTACTCAAGAATAAAATAGATAGGAAGTAAAAAACAACATATTTTTTGGATATTCCACTTCTTCTATATACTTTAGAAAGAAAATCGGGAACAACTTATCCGCTGGACAGTAGGCACAATGCTTAAGACCCATATTCTTAAGAAGCCCACAAAAAAAAAGGTTTAATTTTATTTTAAAACCAGAAGGAATAAAAAGAAACTTTAAAATGTTTTCATATACAACATGAATAGATTTGTCTTTACACCAATACAGTTGCAAAAAATAATTTAAAAAAATTTTTTTAATGGAGGAAGGAGCCCACATAAAGAAAAGGGCCTGGACCCATGTAAGTCAACACGCAGCCCTGCTACGTATACGCCCTTCCTGTCCCAGAAGCCTTTTTCTGTGGACCTGGATTTTGTTCCTCAAAGCAGAAGATGGTTAGCGGTGCCCTGGCTGGGCCTGGAAAGTCGTGGGCACCAGTCAGCAACCATCCCTCCATGTGCAGGGACCCCCACCCATCTCCAGCCTCTTCCAAAGATGGGGGCACCGAGCTAACAGGCTCCCCATACGCTGCCTATACTCTGATGAGGCTTAAACAGTTAAGCTGGAGCCGCAACAGCACAATCTCACTCTGAATCAACTGTTTGGTTGCTTTTTTTTAAATTTCAGATCCCTTTGAAAACTGACAAAAACTTCTCAGAAACAGAGGCACACACCCACAAATTCTGCATACAATTGATTGCACCATTGGAAGTTCACTTCCTTCACATAGAAGATTTTTTTTAATTTTGTAAATAATAATACTTCTCACTCTCATTTCAAATACAAAATTAACTGGTTGCTTCCAAAACAACTGAAATAAATCCAAATAGTGCATGTGAAACAGAAAGTACACTATATTCTAAAAGAAAATTCCAACTAGAAGGCAGCTACTTTGCTTTGGTACTGAAGTTGAAATTGGGTCCTAATCTTTGACAGTCAATCTGCTTTGACTTCTAGTTTCCGTGTTAATCATAAAAGGTGTGTGGTGCCAGGCGGAATCACAGCCTACTCTGCCAGCAGGCTAGGAGAGGCGTGTGTGAAGGAGTGTGAAAATCCCCCAAACCTTCCAGCTCCATTCACTCTGCATCACTCTCTGTGCCCACACACCACGGGGCCAATGCTGTCCCTGTCACCAAGGAGAGGATTCAGTCCGCATTTTAATGTAAAACCAAAATAACCCTCAAAAGCATTCTGCGGTTCTTCCTTAAGAGCCTGCCCCAGCTGTGTCCCTGACTCTGGCCAGCAGACGTCCTTGGTTATCTGCTCCCAGGCTGGCCTGGGGGCCAAAGCACTCCTAGTTTTCCACCAGCATCCATCGAGGTGATGGCAAAGCCTTGAGCTGAAAGACGGGCCTCATTCAAAGGGCCAGATCACCACCAAATAAGCCAACCCACCAGGAAACTCCTCCCATGAAAACAGGCGTTTCCCTTTTTCACAAAAAACGTGCGCATTCTGACACACACACTCTGCTCACGTTTGTCCTCCGTGTTAACCAGGGGATTCCACAGTCTGCTCACATCTTTGTCAAGGTCTCTTTAAAAGGTTAGGAGTGAAAGTCATGGCCTGGCTCTGGCCAAACTGACAACTTTGCAGGCCTCGAATGTGTTTTAGGAATCCTGGCTGGCAGGCTTGACAAAACCGAGCAGGGACACAGAAAGCTACATGTTCCCAGGACACAAGGGACATTTACCACCCAACAGCCAAGCCAGATTAGCTGCCCCATGTCCAGCTGCTCCCAAGGTTTTCTTACTGTCACGGTTCTACAGGTCAAAGATCTCTGTGGCCACTGCACTTCCCAAAAAGAGATCACAAAAGGTGAATTCTTCGAAACTCCACCCACGCATAAGCCATGAACACCATATCACGTGGCTGGAGAGAAGGATGCTCATGGGCTCACCCAGGTGCAGCCGGAAGGGACCCGTCCTGCCAAAACCTGCTGTAAAATATCAGAAATGTCAGCAGCCGTGGGCATGCGGCACCTCGGTAAAGAGACCGCTTCAATTCTTTTCTCAGTACTCAGCCGCAAACCCAACCACACCACTTCCCAGAACTACAACTTCACGGCTCTCTGGCCGGGTGTGGCTTCTCCCACCCACCATGTGAAACACAACCCTGCTAAGCTTCTGCTCTGTCCTCCCAGCATCTGAGTACCTACTGCCGAGCTCACTAGAACCCCCTCCTGACCCCACACTGTTCTGGGCACGGACCTTGCTGTACAACCGGCACAGGGGTTTCATGAGTCACCATACCAGCAGTGAAATGAAAACGAAAGGGCTAGAGCACCAATGCACTTTGCTGTCTTCAGCATCTTCCAGTGTAAGAAGAGACAGATGTCCAGGATCTTACGGCAGAACAGGTCTGCTTCAGTGCCTGTCAAAGGGGAACTAAACTAGCTCCATACGTGAAGGTCACTCCAGGGGTGACCTTCAGTCCACGCAGAGTATCATTTTATCCCACCTGATCCCCACCTGTGGCAACATGGCCTAGTACTATCTTTGGCACACAAAAAAAAAAAACTCACAGAAAGAAATTTCAATGAGAAAGAAATCAATGAGGAAAAAATAGTAAATCATGGATCCCAGAACAATAATCGTCTAAAGATTATTAGAGGGACTTCCCCGGTAGCACGGTGGTTAAGAATCCGCCTGCCAATGCAGGGGACACGGGTTCGATTCCTGGGCCAGGAAGATCCCACGTGCCACGGAGCCACCAAGCCAGTGCGCCACAACTACTGAGCCTGTGCTCTAGAGCCCACGAGCCACAACTATTGAGCCCGCGTGCCACAACTACTGAAGCCCGCACGCCTGGAGACTGTGCTCTGCAACAAGAGAAGCCACCACAACATAAAGCCCACACACCACAACGAAGAGTAGCCCGTGCTCACCACAACTAGAGAAAGCCTGCGCACAGCAATGAAGACCCAACGCAGCCAAAAATAAATCAATAAAATAAATTTAAAAATATGTATAAAAAATAAAGATTATTAGACTCCAAAATGAAACCTTAAAAGAAAATAAGTTCTTCACGTGGATTCTCCTTTTTGAAACGCTTAAAAATTATCCCTCTCTGGCTCACAAATAGGCCCATTCCTAACTCATAACACCTTTCCTATAAGAAACAAATACTTCTGAGCCAGATACCAATTAAATTTTGCTTTGCAAATTTAAGTGAACCAATGCATGGCAAGTAGTGATAAGAGACTCGCAAAGATTAATTGGAGGTTGAGGGTAGAGGCAGATGAATACCTAGATACTAGAATGATTCCCTCTAAACCATTTCAGAATGAAAATTAGAAAGTTATACTTAAGAGTTATACATTTTAATTCAATCAGCCTATGTTCTTGCTATAGAAACCGTGCACCTCCTTAGTTTTAATAGCAATATACATGAGAACCGATCATTTCTTTTTTTAAAAAAAAGGTAAATGGAAGCATTTTTCTTTTTTTTTTTTATAAATTTATTTCTTTATTTACTTTTGGCTACATTGGGTCTTCGTTGCTGTGCACGGGCTTTCTCTAGTTGCAGCGAGCGGGGTCTACTCTTTGTTGTGGTGCGCGGGCTTCTCACCACAGTGGCTTCTCTTGTTGTGGAGCACGGGCTCTAGGCGCAAGGGCTTCACTACTTGTGGCACGCGGGCTCAGGAGTTGTGGCTTGCGGGCTCTAGAGCACAGGCTCTAGGTGCTCAGGTTCCAGTAGTTGCGGTGCATGGGCTCAGTAGTTGTGGCTCGTGGGCTCTAGAGCGCAGGCACAGTAGTTGTGGCCCACAGGCTTAGATGCTCCACAGCATGTGGGATCTTCCCAGACCAGGGCTCAAACCCGTGTCCCCTGCATTGGCAGGCGGATTCTTAACCACTGTGCCACCAGGGAAGCCCCATTTTTCTAATAAAAGAAGAGCTTGCTGTAATTTCTTAAGCTTTCCAACTCCTGTTTAAAAAATACTCTTTCATCCAGACTGACTCCTTGACCACGAAGAAAGGAGAATGGATGAGGGTACCATCTGCCAAGCTAAGTAGCTCCAGAAAAGGACCAGACAGGAAGGTGGGAGCAGGGTAAGGAAGGGAAGGTCAGATGTGTTGCAGTGAGATGCCGGGTGACAGGGCAGAGGGGGGTGCCGAGTGGACAGCTGTTCCTGCGCTGGAGGGCAACCCTGAGGCAGAGACGTCACTGGAGAGTCCCCGTGGCTGAGTGCAGCTGCGGCTGCGGGCCTGGGCCGGGAGGAGGCCTGCGACAGGCAAGGAAGCCCACTACCTGGTGGCGCGGTGAGCCCTGACGACCCTCGCTGGAGGGACATGGCGGGGAGGTAAACACCAGGAGAGGCAATGGAGCAGGAGGGCGCAGTCACTCTTTCCAGGCACAGCTGAAGAGGGGAGAGGGAAGGTTCTGGTCTCTCGTGTTTGTTAAGAACCTGAGTGCGTTTCCACGCTGACGGGGACACATAAGCACAGGAGCAGAAGTTACAGACACAGGAGGGAGAGGATGGGACCTAGAGGCAGGGCGGGGGAAGAAAGTAGCCCCCACCCCAACAGAGGGAGGACTGGCCAGGGTACGGGGTCCCAAGGACAAGGCCTTGAGGTTTCTCTAAGAAGCAGGAGGTAAGACTGTGTCCAAGGATGGGAGGGAGGAGGTGACAGGACAGCCTCCCACAGATCTCCTTGCCAACAGTGGCCCGTTAGTGGGCACTGCCCACCCAGAGTCAGGGCTGCAGAGGCAGACCGTGTGAAGCGGAGTCTTTCCCGCCGGCTCAGAGCAGGGCAGCCTGTGACCCTGTCCTCACCGGCTCACGTGGCCTTGGGAGAAGGACTGCCCCGCACAGCTGGCACACGCAGCCCCCCACGTGATGAAGGGTCTTTAGTCACGGGGGCAGCGCCCTCCACGTGGCTCTTGAAAGCAACAGGTGGCCTCCAGAATGGCCAGGCACGATGCTGTTACTTTCCTGGAATGACAAATAGGTCTGACTCGCTAAATATTTAGTGCAGAAATAATTTTTTTTTTAACTTCAAGGACGTCCAGATGCTCTGCCTTATCATAATAAGCAGTGAAGTGGTTGATTTATCTAAGCAATAACAGGGCAGAGGCAGACGTTCAAGGCATTAAACTGCAGTCCCCTTCACAGCACAAAAGCAGCTCTCCAGTGTTTCGGTCAGCTAGACAGTCCACCACCTCAAATGGGTGCTGCCCTAAGATCACCTTTTGATGATCCTGGTTCGATTTTTGTACCTCATTAATTCAGCGGGTGAGGAAGGAAGTGCCACCTTCCCAGTTTACGTGGACATGACTTTTGAAGGTCTCTGGGCAGCGTGGAAGGGAGAAGAGGACAGGGCCACAGGGCAGGGACCTGGGTCCACAGCCCAACCTTGCTAATGTCTCGTGTGACATGTGTGATTCTGTACACGTGGGTCAAGTTTTCCACCTGTAAAATAGGGGCACCAACGATACCTACAGCACAAGAGTGTCTGAGAGTAAAGTGAGCTGGCATTAAAAGTGCCTGGTGGATCCTTCTCAAACTTCCAAAATATAGCAGAGGGAGGAACACTCCCAAACTCATTCTACGAGGCCACCATCACGCTGATACCAAAACCAGACAAAGATGTCACAAAGAAAGAAAACTACAGGCCAATATCACTGATGAACATAGATGCAAAATTCCTCAACAAAATACTAGCAAACATAATCCAACAGCACATTAAAAGGATCATACACCATGATCAAGTGGGGTTTATCCCAGGAATGCAAGGATTCTTCAGTATATGCAAATCAATCAATGTGATACACCATATTAACAAACTGAAGGAGAAAAACCATATGATCATCTCTATAGATGCAGAAAAAGCTTTCGACAAAATTCAACACCAGTTTATGATAAAAACCCTCCAGAAAGTAGGCATAGAAGGAACTTACCTCAACATAATAAAGGCCATATATGACAAACCCACAGCCAACATCGTTCTCAATGGTGGAAAACTGAAACCATTTCCACTAAGATCAGGAACACGACAAGGTTGCCCACTCTCACCACTCTTATTCAACGTAGTTTTGGAAGTTTTAGCCACCGCAATCAGAGAAGAAAAAGAAATAAAAGGAATCCAAATCGGAAAAGAAGAAGTAAAGCTGTCACTGTTCGCAAATGACATGATACTATACACAGAGAATCCTAAAGACGCTACCAGAAAACTACTAGAGCTAATCAATGAATTTGGTAAAGTAGCAGGACACAAAATTAAGGCACAGAAATCTCTTGCATTCCTATACACTAATGATGAAAAATCTGAAAGAGAAATTAAGGAAACACTCCCATTTACCACTGCAGCAAAAAGAATAAAATACCTAGGAATAAACCTACCTAAGGTGACAAAAGACCTGTATGCAGAAAACTATAAGACGCTGATGAAAGAAATTAAAGATGATACAAACAGATGGAGAGATATACCATGTTCCTGGATTGGAAGAATCCACATTGTGAAAATGACTCTACTACCCAAAGCAATCTACAGATTCAATGCAATCCCTATCAAACTACCAATGGCATTTTTCATAGAACTAGAACAAAAAATTTCACAATTTGTATGGAAACACAAAAGACCCCGAATAGCCAAAGCAATCTTGAGAGAGAAAAACAGAGCTGGCGGAATCAGGCTCCCAGACTTCAGACTATACTACAAAGTTACAGTAATCAAGACAGTATGGTACTGGCATAAAAACAGAAGTACAGATCAATGGAACAGGATAGAAAGCCCAGAGATAAACCCACGCACATATGGTCACCTTATCTTTGATAAAGGAGGCAAGAATATACAATGGAGAAAAGACAGCCTCTTCAATAAGTGGCGCTGGGAAAACTGGACAGCTACATGTAAAAGAATGAAATTAGAACACTCCCAACACCGTACACAAAAATAAACTCAAAATGGATTAAAGACTTAAATGTAAGGCCAGATACTAAAAAAACTCTTAGAGGAAAACACAGGCAGAACACTATACGACATAAATCACAGCAAGATCCTTTCTGACCCACATCCTAGAGAAATGAAAATAAAAACAAAAATAAACAAATGGGACCTAATGAAACATAAGAGCTTTTGCACAGCAAAGGAAACCATAAACAAGACAAAAAGACAACCCTTAGAATGGGAGAAAATATTTGCAAATGAAGCAACTAACAAAGGATTAATCTCCAAAATTTACAAGCAGCTCATGCAGCTCAATATCAAAAAAACAAACAACTCAATCCAAAAATGGGCAGAAGACGTAAACAGACATTTCTCCGAAGAAGACATACAGATTGCCAACAAACACATAAAAGGATGCTCAACATCACTAATAATTAGAGAAATGCAAATCAAAACTACAATGAGGTATCACCTCACACCAGTCAGAATGGCCATCATCAAAAAATCTACAAACAATAAATGCTGAAGAGGGTGTGGAGAATAGGGAACCCTCTTGCACTGTTGGTGGGAATGTAAACTGATACAGCCACTATGGAGAACAGTATGGAGGTTCCTTAAAAAACTAAAAATAGAACTACCATACGACCCAGCAATCCCACTACTGGGCATATACCCTGAGAAAACCATAATTCAAAAAGAGTCATGTACTGCAATGTTCATTGCAGCTCTATTTACAATAGCCAGGACATGGAAGCAACCTAAGTGTCCATCGACAGATGAATGGATAAAGAAGATGTGGCACATATATACAATGGAATATTACTCAGCCATAAAAAGAAATGAAATTGAGTTATTTGTAGTGAGGTGGATGAACCTAGAGTCTGTCATACAGAGTGAAGTAAGTCAGAAAGAGAAAAACAAATACCGTATGCTAACACATATATATGGAATCTTAAAAAAAAAATGGCTCTGAGGAACCTAGGGGCAGGACAGGAATAAAGATGCGGATGTAGAGAATGGACTTGAGGACACGGGGAGGGGGAAGGGTAAGCTGGGACGAAGTGAGAGAATGGCAATGGACTTATATACACTACCAAATGTAAAATAGATAGCTAGTGGGAAGCAGCCGCATAGCACAGGGAGATCAGCTCGGTGCTTTGTGACCACCTAGAGGGGTGGGATAGGGAGGGTGGGAGGGAGACGCAAGAGGGAGGAGATACGGGGATATATGTATATGTATAGCTGATTCACTATGTTATAAAGCAGAAACTAACACACCATTGTGAAGCAATTATACTCCAATAAAGATGTTAAAAAAAAAAAAAGTGCCTGGTGGAGATTAAAGAACTATGTAAATGTGAGGTGTTACTAGCTTACACATGAACTTTCACAGATTATTTTTTTTTCTTTTTTGGTTATGAAGTATTGTTACCACCGTTTTATGTTTTCATAACATCTTGCTTTAGGAGTTTTAACGTTCTTTCAAATATTAGGACAATCATGCAATGAGGAGATTAACATGTAGCTTTATTTCAATTTATAGAGAATACAGTGAGATATAAAGAGTCTTGCTGATTTTCTTAAAAGTCAAAATATGATCTAAAGTTCGGATTTTCTGTCTTCAGTAGGAATGAGAATAGAATAAAGAATAAAATAAAGTGTAATTTGTAATTTCATTAGTTAAAAATTGTATTGTCTTTTCAAATCCACAGAAAAATACTAAAAATACAGAAATAACTGTATTTAAATGATTATTATCATATTAAGAGACTTCCTAAATTCTTCTCTGAATTGTTACTTTGTCCAGAAAAAAATGAAGGTCATTTTCTTTAGTATCACAGTCACTGCTTAGGTCATAATAGAGCCTTTCACAACTCTGAGATTAAAACCCCACTGGCTCTATCCTGGTCATGACTAAAACCGTCAGGCCAACCCACCAGCTCCCAGCGCTGAAAAATAATAAAAGTGACCGGCTGGGGGACAAGGCACAGGGCCTGGGGTTATGCATTTCCTCTTGAAATGGTAAGTAATTCAAAGCCAGAGTGAAACGAATTAAAAATATGAAACCAAAACATGATATTCAAATAAGGTGGAACAGGGAGTATTGAAAACAACATTGTATATTATAGATGATAAGAGAGGTGGGAAATTAAATGTGACCTTTAAAACAGGATAGAGTCTCTCATTAGGATTTTTAGGATGGAGAGTGAATGGTTTAATAGATTTATGAGTAAACTTGTAGGAATAGCACAGATCTTTCTCATGCAAAGATTTGAAACAGTAAAATAGCAGCAACCGAATCATTCAGATAAACAGATCCTCCCGAGATTTATACAGCCTTTACCTACCACATCAGAAAGTGACTCAGAAAGTACTGACCCAGGTGCCCAAAACACACCTAAGAAATCTGGCAGACGAGAATTCATGTACCTCTTACATGCAAAAGAGGAGAAGGCGGACTCCTCTGGGTGCATTTAACATTACGATGGGGCAGAGGCACAAACCCCAGAAGGAAGCCCGGGGCTCCCCACCTGCAGCTCCCGGTCCCCACAGAACAGAGCCCTGAGCACCAGAACTGGAGTCCTCGACTCAGGCTTGAGCCTCTGCAGAGGAACTCGGGGAGTTCAGCCTCCCTGCCTACTTGAGGCTCTTTTGTTGTTGGTTTTAAACATGAGCCCACGGTTGGCTCTGTTCAGATATAGGAGAAAAGCCCAAGGCTAGATTAACAGTCCTCTCTATACACGGCATCGGCCCCGCTGTGAACGCAGGTGCTTGACTGTCCCTCTCGCTCTTGAGGTGCCCCATCCCGTCCGGGTCTCGCACCTGTCTACTGCTGCTGTCTGCACGGGCTCCACGCGGCTCCAGTGGCTGCAGCTCCGTGGCACATCCCAGGGCCGAGCTCCCGTCCACCACAGAGGTGAGCCGGCCCCTGCAGTTGCGTAACGGGGGGCATCACCTCAGCAGCCGTGGATGTGGAGCACCCAGAGCCGACCGTACCTTTCCTCACACCTCTGTTCTCCTCTCCACCACCTGGAAAGCACAGCCTCCACTAAATGTGGGTGCCCTGGCAGAGCACCGGGGGCCGCCGGTGGATTACAGGCTGGCCAGGATACTCATCCTGCAAGCCCTCACCTTCCATCCCTGGCCTCGTCACAGCTGGGTGGGGGCCTGTAGCCGCAAGCCACCTCTTCAAACTGAGCTGTACCACTACATCATTCTTTCTCTGTAGCCTGGTGTAGAAAAGGTTGAAAGCACTCTTTTGGAGCATAATGTATGGACCCCACGGCCCCTGGTGCTCGTAGGAATGGTAGGCCTGAGATTCGCCAAGTCCTATCTGGGTCCGGAGCTCTACCGCAGCCTGTTATTTCGGTGACATCTTCTACGCCATCTCCCTCCTTGTTTTACCTTGCCGTCTGGCAACCAGCATGATAAACGCACAGAGGTCGGGGCACTGCCACAGAGGGAGGACACTTCTCCTCCACTAAGTGAGAAGCCAGCCAGCAAAGCTACTTGCCTATTTCTCTCGCTTTGTTTCACCTTCTTGCTTCTAGTCTCCTCAGGGTATCACGCATCAATGGCAGGTATTCTTGGGGGCAAAAGGGGTATTTAGCGATTAAAAGCAATCTTCAACAATACTTTCTTCCCTAACAGAGAAGATGGGTAAGAAGATCTGGCTAATTACGCTGTAGGGAAGGAAACCCCTCCAATTCTTAGCTTGGTAAATATTAGCTTGGTACTAAACTTTCACAGAAAGATTGTAGACTTTCTCCCCCAAAGAATGTTAAAGCTCATTTCTACTCTGCCTCCCATTTAGAAATAAGTAAATAAAACAACAATTAGAGGTGTATCAATTATGTATGAATAAGTGGGCCCCAACCACAGTCAGGAAGGCTCGAGAACACTTCTCTGCTGCCAGACTTTGCATCCTCCAGCCTCCAGAGGCCGGGGTCTCCAAAGACTCGGCCTTCCCAGCTAGGACAGGGGGACACAAGCTTCTATTCTGGAATATCCACTCATGTTAATTTGGAAGAGAAAAACAATTGACCTAAAAGGATGAGCGTGAATAACGGTGGTCTGTTGATAAGAGCAGCCAAGTCCTGGAGGAAGAGCACACAGCAAGTCATGAAGACCACGAATCCGCAACACTGACGTTTTCATGTGACTGCTCTGCGCTCAACGAAATATATTTTACAGATGCTCTGGGAGTTCAGTGGTCATTCCTCCTGACCGCAAGGGTCTGTGTGGCAAGAGGAAAAGGCTACGGCGTTCAGAAAGCAGACGTTCACCCAAAGATCAAGATACAGCCACCCCGACTGTTGGCACGCCACCACGCGATGCCCTGAAGCATCAGCAGATTGTTCTCTTCCTCACAGCATAAGTTACCTGTACAAACAGACACCTGTCTTCAAGGGTCGACGTATAATCTGCCACGAGTAAACAGCATTTTTACTACACATCACCGCCTGCGGTGGTTAAAGTTTGAAATGTACAGTCACCTCTCTCTAGAAACAGTGCTCATGCCTCAGTCAAATTAGTTCTTTCAAAAAATATTCCTCCTGCAGAGGTCTTCTTCCATGATGCAGAATGTCCTGGGTACACAGAGGTCTTTTCTCTTGTGAGGGATGGACCAGGATACAGTGGCTGCCCAGTGATGATCAATCCAGGTAGATTAAGGCCCCAGATAATGAACCCAGGGCCTGTATTGATGCAACATACTCCTTTGTTTGGATCAAAAATACATTTTTAAGGTACAATGATTAGCACAGAGGGCAGACCACCATTTTTACATGTTAAGTCAGTTTCTCCAGATTTGACTTCATGAAGGCGAGCACCATCAGTGTCTTACATGCCCCCTTGGAAAAAGGGCAACTCAACTCCTCGAAGGAGAGGCTCCACTGAGGGAGCTGAAGGCTGCACCCTACCCCCTGTGCCCTACCAGCCACAGGACCACCAACCAACCGCCTGTCACCTGCAGGATTCTGGGGCTGCTTGTTCTGTCATATCTAACAGAGCTGACCCAGTCTGAGACCCAACACAGGAGAAAGGTTTCAGCTATTTTCAACCCTGACCATGCCCTAAAATCTCCCAGGGCGCTTTAGGAAAACCCCGGAAATTCTGATTTAATTGGACTAGAGTGGATCTGCACGTTAGTATGTTTTAGAATCCAGATAATTCAGTGTCCTAAAAATTCCAGTGTGACCCATTTGAAGAGCTGGTGTTCTCCCCACCTGAAGGAACATTTCGATGGGACAAGATAAATGCCAATAGAGCCAAAACTCTGCTGGCCACCTGGGACCCCAGGTAGATGGCTCTTCAGTGGCCAACACAGAACTCTCGCTTTTGTCTACAAACCTGGATAACTGGTTTCTGTTTGTTCACTGCTTTTGAGACCAAAAGTGCTCTCTAGAAAACCATCTTGTAGAGAACAGGTGCTCCACAAAGGACAGGTTCTCAAAGTTTTGTGTGAGCAGCACACTTTCGAACAGTAAATCTTTCGAGCGCACCGGAAGGGATGAAAACGCTCAAAATCACACCAAACCAATCGTCAAAACTCCCAGCAAGGGGCTTCCCTGGTGGCACAGTGGTTGAGAGTCTGCCTGCCAACGCAGGGGACACGGGTTCGAGCCCTGGTCTGGGAAGATCCCACATGCCGCGGAGCAACTGGGCCTGTGAGCCACAATTACTGAGCCTGCGCGTCTGGAGCCTGTGCTCCGCAGCAAGAGAGGCCGTGATCGTGAGAGGCCCGCGCACCACGATGAAGAGTGGCCCCCGCTCGCCGCAACTGGAGAAAGCCCTCGCACAGAAACGAAGACCCAACACAGCCAAAAATAAATTAATTAATTAATTAATTAAAAAAAAAAAAAAAAAAAAAACTCCCAGCGATCATAACAGAGTAAGATGACGCCAGTGACCAACACTCCCTTCACCACTGTGTCAGCCCGCACCCCCCTCCTTCCAGGCCCGGCTCCTGATGTGTTCTCAGCACAGCCCAGGAAGGAGCCTGTCCTCCTGCTGTTCCAGCCAGCATCTCCCCCACCCCCCCACTCCACACCATCACACAGCTTGGGCCTCCACCAGGCCTCGCTGCGGCATCAGCACCCCACTGCAGCAAAAAGGTGTATTACATGTTGATCGACAGACAGCAGCAAACTATGAAAGGCAGTGTCCTAAACAGTGCAGAGTGAAGCAGCCTGTAAGTATCTAATTTTGATTAATTTTCACAATTGTGTAAATCAACTTATTTATTGAAGTATGATATACCTCTGGAAGTCAGGAGTGTGTACAGTTCAATGGATTTTCACAAAGTGGAACCACCCTCAGATCCAGCAACCAAAAATCAGTGACACCCAGAAGCCCCCTGGGTCCCCCCTCCCAGTCATGAGCCTTAAATGGGACCACTATTATGACTTCTATCACCACAAATCAGTTTGTCTGTTTTGGAACTTTATATAAATGGAATCATACAATATGCATTCTTTTTGTGTCTCGTTTCTTTCCCTCAACATTATCTTGAGAGGCTAGAGCGGTACATGTAGCAGACATCTGCTCTTTTTGTTGTTCCTGTCTGTCTGTCTGTCTTTTTTCTTCATAGTATTCCATTGTGTGATATGATTATTTTAAAAGATGAGCATTTGGGTTGTTTCCAGTTTGGGGCTCTTACAGTTAATGCTGCTACAAACATTCTTGTACATATCTTTTGATACACAAATGGACTAATTATCTGTTGGGTATACACCTAGGAAAAAATACAGTATGAACGAAACAATAGGCAAATAGATCAATCTAACAAAAGAGACTTCAGAACAAACCCACACATATAAAGTCACTTGATATATGACAAAGGGCTGATGCAGTGCAATAGGGAAAAATGATATTTTCAAATAAGTGGTGCTGGATTAATTAACTGGATATTTACATGGAAAGAAAAATCTTGACCCCTACCTCACACCACACACACAAATAAGTTCCAGACAGACTGCAGAGCTAAATTTGAAAAATAAAGGTTCTAGAAGTTAAATAAATGAATACCTTCATGGTCTCAAGCTAAGTTAAAATATCTTACACAAGACAAAAAAAATGACAACCATAAAGGAAAATCCTGATAAACTGGATTTCACTAAAACTAAGACTTATTATTCACTAAGAGGTGCCCCTTAAGACAATGAAAAGACAAGTCACATACTAGGAGAAGAAATTTTCAATATACATATCACACAAAAGACATATCCAGAAAATGTAAAGAAGTCCCACAAATTAATTTTTTAAAATATAAAAACGTAATTTTTTTATATGGGCAAAAGACATGAATAGGCATTTTACAAAGGAGAATATACTAATGGCCAAGAAAACATGAAAAGATGCTCAACATCATTCGTGATCAGGGAAATGCAACCTAAAAGCCACAGTGCATTACATAACCATCACAGATACAATTTAAAACCAACAAAAACCACTGACAATGCCAAGTATTAGGAAGCATTTAGAGCAACTAGAACTCACATAATCTGGTGGGTGTGTCAATTAGTTTTGTCAGTTAGGAAAAGCACACGATAATATTTACTGAAGCTGAATATACACATATCCTATAACATAGCAATTCAACTTCTGATACTATTTTAGTGCATAGAAAAAACATTTATGGGAATATACATAAACCAGAGAAAGCCCTGAAAGAATATATAGATCGTTTTCAACAAACCACCAAAAACTCCAAAGACAAACACATCCGTTAAACCCTCATTACATCAGGAATTCTATCAGTTCCGATATGAAAACCTCTGAACGATTCTATTGGTATTTAATATAATCTACTAGCATGGATTAATAGCAATAAAAATCTAAGCAACTTGCTGTATTTCCTCCAAGAATAACCATTAAACCATTTTAACTATTTTAAAAATTACATCTACTTATGCTCACAGGGTATCAGAGCTTAGAAGGAAGATGAAAAATAAGGAGTAGCAGGAAACCATGTGGAGAGAGTTGTACAGCTTGTGATTCTAATGGTAGCTGCAAACGAGGTCGCTTATCCCTCTGTGGCCACACTAATTGGTCAAAAGCAACAGAAGCCGCATCAGCAATGTTCATAAAAACAGGCTCCCCCTGCCTGGGCATTTTCAATTTAGAGAGCAGACACCTGCTACCCATCAGTCTCTCACGAGACAGGACTCGTGCCAACCACCACTATGTTATTTGGTTTGTTCTTAATCTTTACTATTTATAAACAGAGGCTTCAGAGTACATGCGTGCACAAGTGTAGCATGTGTACCCATGTAGCTATCTATAGCCAAAAAAACAAATTCTCAAAAATAGCTGTTTGGAAGACCACATCTTGTGCTATTAATACTCACATACTGCAGTATTACATAACAATTTTTTTCCAATTCTGCTATGCTAATATGCAAATAAATGAACTCAACCATAGCTAGGAGCTAGATGTACTGATCAGTATGGCCTTGCCTCTCTATAACTACAAAAGAATTTTGCATGATCTCTTTCCGTTCTAAAAATCCCATGAATCTACATGATTAATCACTTTTAAATCCAGCTGCCTGGTTTCTGGGATAGTAATATCTACTATTTCCAAATCAGTATATTTAGCATACTCCAAGAAGATACCTCAATACTGAACTCATAGTAATGTGTTGAAGGCATAAACATATTCTATAATTTTATAATTATTTGACAATTCCAAAACAAAGTAGGGATAGATACTATCAGAAAAAACTCACCTGAAAACAAATTGTTACTATTACCTGCTTTACTCTCCAGGACCCTAAAGAGTGTAAATCAAATTTTGTTAAAAAGAAACAAAAATGGGAAATGATTCCCTCCTGAAAAGCTTTGAAATCCATCAAAGGAGAGCAGAGAGGACAAAACCCTGGTTTTGTCCAGGGTAAATCCGGACTACGCTGGGCAAACCAAGACATATGGGTGCTTGGTGCAATAAAACTAATGTCCAGTGCTCTCTGATTATTGAAGTGGGGCTATTAAGATATGAGCTCCGTTGTACTGACGCATCAGATTTAGAAAGGCACCAGAACAAAAATCATTCGTGAAGAATCTTCAGAATAAGTCTGAGAAACTTATCTGGGTACATTCTTTCAGTTTCAAAAGATAAACTTTCAAAATGGGGATAGCAGTGTTAGTGATCTCCAATTCAAACGAAGCTAAATGAGTTTGCTCATCTCAGGATCAACTCTAAATAAGAGAAACTAAACATACTAGGGACTGCTTATTGAGTATTTACTACAGGCCACACACTGCTCTGAATATTCCACACACATCATCTCATTTAATCTCCACGACAATGTTATGAGGGGGATTTCACTATCTCTGTTTTAGAGATGGGTTAACTAGACACACAGACTTAAATATCTTGCCCAAGGTCAATAGGAAGGAAGAGAGGGAGCCAGAATCTGATCCAAGCACCGAACTTCACACCTTCTAGTTTTCCCACCAGTATTCTTCCCCCTGAATAATCCAGACATGCAACATGTGTCCTGAGGACAGACCAAGACCCCACCGTACAGGCACACCTCAGAGATACTGGGGGTTTGTTCCAGACTGCCTCGATAAAGCAGATATCGCAATAAAGAGAATCACACGAATTTTTTGGCTCCCAGTGCATATAAAAGTTGTGTTTATACTATACTGTAGCCTACTAAGTGGGCAAAAGCATTGTGTCTAAAAAAGCAATATACATACCTTCATTTTAAAATACTTTATCGGTTGAAGAAGAAAAAGCTAACCATCATCTGAGCCTTCAGTGAGTTGTAATCTTCTTGCTGGTGGAAGGTCTTGCCTCGATGCTGATGGCTGCCAACTGATCAGGGTGGTGGCTGCTGAGGGCAGGGGTGGTTGGCAGTTTCTTAAAATATGCCAGCGATGAAGTCTGCCCCATCAACTGACTCTTCCTTTCACGAACGATTCCTCTGTAGCATGCAGTGCTGTTTGATAGCATTTTACCCACAGTAGAACTTCTTTCAAAATTGGAGTCACTCTTCTCAAACCCTGCCAGTACTTCATCAACTAAATTTATATAATATTCTAAATCCTCTGTTGTCATTTCAACAAGCTGCACAGCATCTTCACCAGGAGTAGTTTCCATCTCAAGAAACCACCTTCTCTGCTCATCCGTAAGAAGCAACTCCTCATCCATTCAAGTTTTATCATGGGATTGCAGCAATTCAGCCACATCTTCAGGCTCCACGTCTAATTCTAGTTCTCTTGCTGTTTCCACCACATCTGCAATTACTTCCTCCACTGAAGTCTTGAACCCCTCAAAGACATCCATGAGAGTTGGAATCAACTTCTTCCAAACTCCTGTTAACGTTGATATTTTGACCTCTTCCCATGAATCATGAACGTTCTTCATGGCATCTAGAATGGTGAATCCTTTCCAGAAGGTTTTCAATTGAGCTTGCCCAGATCCATCAGCGGGATCACTCTCTATGGCACCTATAGCCTTATGAAATATATGTCTTAAATAATAAGGCTTGAAAGTCGAAATTATACCTTGGTCCATGGGCTGCAGAATGGATGTTGTGTTGGCAGGCATGAAAACAACATGTATCTCGTTGTGCATCTCCCTCAGAGTCCTTGGGTGACCACGTGCGTTGTCACTGAACAGTCATATTTTGAAAGGAATCTTCTTTTTCTGAGCAATAGGTCTCAACAGTGGGCTTAAAATATTCAGTAAACCATGTTGCAAGCAGATGTGCCATCATCCAAGCTTTGCTGTTCCATCTACAGAGTACAGGCAGAGTAGATTCAGCATAATTCTTAAGGGTCCTGGGATTTTCAGAATGGTAAATGAGCATTGACTTCAACTTCAAGTCTCCAGCTGCATTAGCCCCTAACAAGAGAGTTAGCCTGTCGTTTGAAGCTTTGAAGCCAGGCATTGACCTCTCCTCTCTAGCTATGAAAGTCCTAGATGGCATCTTCTTCCAATAGAAGGCTGTTTCATCCACATTGAAAAATCTGCTGTTTAGTGTAGCCATCTTCCTGAATTACCTTACCTAGATCTTCTGGATAACTTGCTGCAGCTTCTTCATCAGCACTTGCTGCTTTTCACCTTGCACTCTGATGTCACAGAGATGGCTTCTGGCCTTAAATCTCATGAACCAACATCTGCTAAGCTTCGAACTTTTCTTCTGCAGCTTCCTTGCCTCTCTCAGCCTTCACAGAACTGAAGAGAGTTACGGCCTTACTCTGGACTAGGCTTTGGTTTAAGGGAATGTGGTGGCTGGTCTGATCGTCTCTCCGGACCACTCAGACTTTCTCCATATCAGCAATAAGGCTGTTTCGCTTTCTTACCATTGGTGTGTTCACTGGGGCAGCACTTCTAATTTCCTTCAAGAACTTTTCCTTTGCATCCAGAACTTGGCTAACTGTTTGGTGCAAGAGGCTTAGCTTTCAGCCTATCTGGGTTTTCGACATGCCTTCCTCAGTAAGCTTAATCATTTCTAGCTTTTGACTTAAAATGAGAAAAATAAATAAAATGAGAGATGTGTGACTCTTCCTTTCACTTGAACACTTAGAGGCCATTGCAGGGCTATTAACTGGCCAAATTTCAACATTGTTGTGTCTCAGGGAACAGGGAGGTGACAGCAGTCAGAACATACACAAAATTTATCAGTTAAGTTCGTCTGACATGGGTTCACCACGGTTCGTGGTGCCCCTAAATGATTACAATAGTAACATTAAAGATCCCTGATCACAGATCACCATCACAAACATAATAACAAGGAAATATTTTGAAATACTGCGAGAATTACCAAAATGTGACACAGAGACACGAAGTGAGCAAATGCGGTTGGAAAAATGGCGCCAACAGAATTGCTCGACGCGGGGTTGCCAGAGACCTTCAATTTGTAAAAAGCGCACTATCTGTGAAGTGCAATAAAGCGAACCACAATAAAAGGTGGTCTGCCTGTACAGCCCAGCTGAGATTACTACCTAGAACAAGTTTTACCTAATCCCCCGCCATGTGACCAAGCACCTGCGGCCAGCAGGGCCTCCCACCTGCCCTCCTCTGCCCTTCGGAGACAGGTAGGTGCCAGGCGTCCTGCCAGCAGACTGGGCCACTCACACAATTGTTGCTAAAGCTCAATGTAAGTCATTATATGCTCTGAGCCCCCTAAAGCTATGGGATTATTCTGCCACAAGGAACACAGGTCCCACTGAAACCCCCCTGGGGGTTCCGACTTGTCTGAGTCACTACTAACACCCATGCCGGGTACGACCCTCCTCTCGATTCACCATTATCAATGGCAGAGAAAAGCCGGCCAGGCAGCTTGCACAGTTTCAGATCCTGTGGCCCACCGGTAAAAATATATGAATATCCCCTGTACTACAGAATCCATTAATTTGAAATAAAAAGTAAGTAGCTAAACCAATCTGGAGGTCTGGTAGACAAGCAAGTAATGACAGACAAAATTTAGCATTAATAAGGAACAGAGCATCTATTTTTGGACACATGTATAAAATAGAGCCTGAAGGGAAAACGTGAATATTCACAATTCATTTATACCTGCATTTAGGCTGCAGATAGCACTGCCCTATTTTGTTGAATTCTGAGGCATGGGGAACTTAAGCATTAAAAAAAGCAAAAGCAAAAGCAAAAAAGAACAGTCTCGTTTAGACCCCTTACAGAGCACACAGAACTATAAAAGGAACGGAACAGATTCTGGGAGAGAGCATTCTAAGAAACTAACTCGAGAGGCCAAGATAGGCAATTTAAAAAATAATAATAAACAATTTCCTGTCAGTTGTCTATTTGGACCTGGTGAAAAGCACCACAAGTCAAGCATAACTGTTTGGAGGGGAGGTTGGAAGACAGGGAAGAGAAGAAGCAAAAGGGGTAAGTAATTTTTAGGGTCTGAAAGTGAACACCCCCTAATGACTTCTGAAACTGAACTCTGAAGTGTGACGAAAGCTCTCTGAGTGGCTGAGACCCGCGGCCCTGCGCCCGCCTTGCAGCAGTTGTCAAGCGTGGACTCCTTCCCATGCATCAGTACAAAGCCAAGTGGAGACTTGCTGATTGGCTACCAGAGTTTTCTGAGCTAAATGACCAAGGCTGCCTGTTTAACCAGACAAATTCACTCTGTGATCCAGTTACTGTTGGTTGAATATTCATGGTATGCCCACAGGTTTGCTGGGTGTACAGCTGTCTCCCCCGAGCCCCCATTCAGAAAAAAAAGTCTAAAGTCAAATGCAGATATTATTCTTAACATAAAATTCAGAAAACGGTGATTGAGTGCTTGCTTTCTGTGCAGAACTGATAAATACAGCCCAGCTTTGGCCTGCAAAGAGTCTACTTCATTTACACCATAATGTACATTTTAACTATTTTGTTTAAATATGCATAATAGATGTGAAAAGCCTGCTAGTTCCCCATGATGCAGTGCTCAGCATCAAGACGTGGGGAATCGGTGTTGGCGGAAAGTTAGTAAAAGCATTTCCCCTACACACCGTAATACTATAATAAGGACAGCAGTGATATTAAGAAAACTAAGGGCTGCCACCTTGGACAAGGTCAAACTTTTGGTCCCAGTGAAGCCAGAGTCTCTAGTCAGGCAGCCATAACAGGTGACTAGACAGCTGCCTGGCTATATTATCTGCCAACTTCTTCTGCCAGAAGAAATTGAGATTCTTTTTTTCCCTTCAGTATCTCCCACATTTAAAGGGGAAAACCAAATCTGGTGTTCCAAACCACCAATGCTTCCTTAAGTATACAAAAAAATTAACACTGCCAGTGTAATGTGGGGGTCAGTGGAGTGCCCAAGCGGGGTACAACAACCAGCTCCAGCACCCTGGACAAGCAGTTGACCCCTCTGAACTTGGGGTTTTCTTCAGCCTCCATGGCTGGTGCAACACCAGGTCACAGACTCAAGTTAAACACTTTTCATGTGTTTTGCACATAGTAAGTGCTTAATAAACAGTGGCTGCTGTCATTACTTTTAAATACCAAAATAGTATAATGGCTATACTTCCAACTTATTTTTTTTAAATACCCAAATCAATAGTTGTTATGGTCTGGGGATAGGGGGCAGGGAAGGTTGCAAAGAGACTGGGAGAATTTTTTGAGATGATAGAATTGTTCTAGATCTTGGTTGTGGTAGTGGTTACATGACTTACATGTGTTTGTCAAATTCCATAGAACTAGACACCAACAGGAGTGAATTGTATTTTATGCAAATTAAATCACCTCTCTTAATGTACCATCCAAAATATTTAATTAGCTTTGACTAAAGTAAACCATCCAAACTAATAGACATTTTAACTTCATTTATTTCAAAACTTAAAAAGAAATCTAAGGCTTAAAATGTTACTTCATATTTTTAGACCAAGCTCCTGAATTAAAGGATAGAGCTATTTGTAAAAAATGAATGCCATCTGAACAGCTAACCAAATTAACTGTTTCAAAATAAAGCGTGGACTGTATTGAATGGTGTGATGAAATGAAATATGGAAAGAGAAAATGAAAGTGATGTTTTCGTTTACTAGATTACTAAAGATGACAAACATAATGGCTTCTCCCCTAAAAATCTAGTCATAGGCCTTTGAGAATAATCTAAAAAGTGTAACACTATTTTCAATAAGCTAAGGAAAAGTAGAAAAGTCTGGTGATGAGTTCCATGATTTATTTTTCTTCTCAAGGTACTTAGAAAGGTCCTACCAGGCTGCTCACCCTGAATTTCCATCAACACTCTTACCGTAACCAAGGAGCTCTTTTAGTATGGATCTGTGCATCTATTTTGGCAGAAAATGTAGTTTTACAATTTACAATTTCTTACTCAACACCACATTTACAAAACAGATGGAGTTCCAAAGAAATAATTTTAAATAAGGAATATCATTCCAGTCAGCCTACAGTGGATTTCTGCACGTCCTGCACCTCAGCAATAGTCCCCCTTTTTTGCCCACTGTTTATCCCATTTCTGCTGTTATTTCTCTCTCTGATTTGGGGATCCCCACCTAAGAGGAAGGTCAAGACTGTAATGAACTAGGAAACAGGCATAGCCGGACACTGCAACTAATGCAACCCCGTGAACACCAGCCTCTGATCCTTAGAGAGCATGCACTCTCCGTGCCATGCCCTGAAGTCCCCCATCATCACCATGCTCACTAATCTATTCCCGCCTCTCCCCTTCCATCACCTGGCTGCATTCATCCCTTTATTCAAAAGAAACCAAAGAAAGATGTCACCACTGCTTTTTCACATGGGCTCCTGCTAAGCTGTTTATTATATTTTAACAAAAGTGAAATGTAATTCTGCCATTCGTGTGACAAAAATACCTGTGCACTATTTGCTGCTTTATGAAAGTTGGTATTAAAGTAAAAGATCTCTTTATTCTATTACGCTATTAACTTGATGCTGTCATGTCTTTAGAAAATGCCACACTAAATTTCTAAAATCTTGATCCCTCAAGACGCCAGCTGAAAGGGAGTAAATACCAAGTAATTACCTATTTAAATATAGCATACTCCTTCCCTAAAATCCAGGCTTGATCAACTTTCAACACTATTTCCATAGTTTTAAAGGGTGATTAAGAAAATGCACATTGAAAATAGAGGCAAGGAAAAGGAGTCAAGTCATCTTAGGAGATACAAGACAATAAATAAGATATGAGACTGGTAAATCCCAATGAGCCATTTTAAAAATTAAAAGAACTTAGAGAAAACATGTACTTTCTTATCATTTGTCCATTCATTCAGGAAGCAAGCACGTGTCATTCCTCACAATGTATATCTAGGGATACAACTGCAAACAAGGGACCAACTGCCTTCATTAGAAAGAAGAAAAGTGACGAAGATATCTGGGAAAGTTTCAAAATTCCAGTGATTTCTGAATTATTAATCATTTCCCCATGTGCTTCTAGCATCTTCAATGAAGAAATGATATCTACCAACAAGTTCTCAATTCCACATGTCAGAAATGTTGGCAAACCATCCTTCTTCCTAACCTCCCATGAATGCAAAATTAAAACAGATGCTGTTGTAATTAAATAAGTTACACTGTGAACCACATGTAGACAACAATTAAATCTGAATTTTTTTTAAAAAAAGTGCAAAAACAGGCCCTTCAAAAAAATTGAGGGAGAGGAGTTAAAATGTGGTCAGCTTGTATCTTCTCTGGAATTTTCACGTCAGATTTCATTAACACCGCGGTGCAAAATCACCACAAATACCTAGTAACCAATAAAAACAGTTATGACACATAACTCTGTCAACGGGAATTGAGTACCACGCACGGTTGAAAGCAACTTCCATGGCAACATAAGCGACAGAGTAGAAGAAAACGTAAGTCACTAAAAGCTAGGTAGGCAGGCAGCAAAAACCTCTTTTGCTTTCCTTAGTTAAACTCTAAACGCCTGCTGCAGATAGTTAATACACTTGATCTTTAAGCCCTCCAACTGTGCCCTTGCTCAGACATAAACCGGGCCAACAGATGACAAAGCGAAAAGCAGTTTCACAACTGCTTGTTACATACAGTAGCAAGGTTGTATATTTCACTAGGTAACTGCAGAGGCTGATAATACCATCAGACACTACGTGCTACTCAGAAGGTTTCTGTAGGTCCAATTAAATGTCAAATACCACCAGTGCCAATTCTCTTCACTGTGGCCCGTTCTGCTCTCCCTCTCCCACTGATGATCTGCCACAGGAAGGTGGGGGCAGCCGTGTCAGGGTGCTTTGCTGCTCACTGCCCTGGTGACCTCTCAGTCTTCAGACAGCAACATTTTCATATTTGTTCCAAACTTGAGCAGATAGAGCTAGCCCTTCCTAAGGCTCTGCTCTTCTTAGCTCATCAATCTTTTTTTTTTTTCACTTCATGTCAGGAGAAATATGTTTGCACTGCAGACCAAAATGTAATATTAGAACGAAACCACCACAAACTCAGGAGTTCCTTATATTACTCCTGGAGTTTAAAATTCACAAAACAATCGCTGACTTCCTTTTGCTAAATAACCCCAGGCAAAAGATAGCAAAACCAAGCAAACTGCCCAAAAGAACTTCCACAGAGCTGGAGGCCTGCCTACTGCAGCAAGGAAAAGATTAAACCGTGCAGGACTGTAATCTCTCAGCGCCTCTGACCCTAAGAAAGCCGAAATGGGCATTTATGTTCAGAAACCTACTCCATTTCTCCGTGAGGCTGAGTGACCTGGGACTTTTTTGCACCCTCTGAGTCCAACCGTTTGCAAGAGGCAACTATAGAGCGATCAGAAGAAACCTATTAAATAACTGGGATTTTTAAGAAAACGTTTTCACATGATAACTGTTTTCAACATACAATGGAAACCTTGCAGGGAGTCTGTTACCAGCCGAGGCTACCACAGGAGAGCGTGCCCTGCCAAGCAGGTACAGGCCATCATTCCAGGCCAATCCTGGGAGAGGTGACATCCCTAAGTTCCACGGGGGATGTCTGAGCACAGCTCCCTGCACATTCAGGACCACCTCTCCATTCTTCCCAAATGCCATATGCACCCAATCCCCGCTCAACCACCCCAAGCACCAGCGCACCCCTGGTTCCCGTTAGCAGGGGGCTCCTCGTACACCCCCCTCCTGCCACCACTACTCCCCTCTCGGGGGAAGAGTCCCCGCGGACGGCGGGGGGCGGGCGACGGGTGCCCCTCTCCCACCTACCTTGATGATGCTGCTCCGGCGCGGCAGGCCGCCCGGCTTGCTCTCCCGGGGGAGGGGGCAGGCGGCCGGGCCGGGGGTCGCGGCGAGCGCGGCGCCGCGGGGGCCCCTGGCGGGGCTGGCCTGGGCTTCGTCCGCGGACACGCCGAGGCTGCAGTCTCCGTTGGAAACCCCGGCGCTGTCATAGCGCGCCCGCCCGTGGCCGAGGCGCCCTCCGCCGCCGCCGCCTTCCCCGGCCCCGGCTCTCAGGGCGCCCTTGGCCGCGAGGACCGGGCCCGGGGAGGTGGGCAGGGCCCCGCCGGCGGCGCCCCCCCGGCCGCACTCCGCCATGGGCGCCCCGCGACCCGCCAGCACAAAGCCGCGTCCCCGCGTCCCCGCGTCCCCGCCGCCTCGGGCCGCGCGGCCCCTCCTCCTCTCCTCCTCCCGCCGCCGCCTCGGCCGCTTCTTCCGCCTTTTTTTTTTTTTTTAATTTAGATGTGCTGTTGGTTTCGAGCTCGCCTCGCTCACGGTTACAGTCGCGGCAGCAGGATTCTCGGAAGATTCCTGCAGGGGGAGAAGAGAGACACAGTCAGCGCGGCGGCGGGGCCCGGGGCCCGGCACCCGGCACCCGGGAGGGAAACACGCCCGGCACACGCGCCGCCGCGGGCGCCACAAATACCGCGCGGCCGGGGGCGCCGGAACGGGGCGCCCTCCCCGGGGGAACGGGGCGCCCACCGCGGGGCTCAGGGCACCCACCGCGCGGGCACCGGGCGTCCCGCTCGGGCTCGGGGAAGCGGCGGGCGCCCAGATGCTCCCCGGCCACGCGGAGGCGCCGCCCGAGGCTCTCGCGGCCCTGGGCGGGCGGGTGGCGACGCCGGGGTCTCCCGGGATCCCAACTCCCCAGGGGCTGTCGCGCGCCGGGCCCGCCACGTACCCCCGGGTCCCCGCCGAAGCCGGCGGCGCCGGGTAAGCGCACGGCGGGCAGGGCGGCCGTGACTCGCCCACCCCGCCGCCGCCGTCTCCTCCCGGGCTCGGCGCTGCCCCCTACAGGCCGCGGGGACCCTCCCCTGCCGCCGCGGGCCACCCGGCTCCCGCTCTTGGTCGCCGCCGTCGCGGCTGCTCCCGCTGGGCCGGCTCATCGGGCCGCAGGAACCTCGCTGCCCAGCGGACGGCGACGGCCGCGGGTCCCGGGAGGCTGCCCGCCTCCCTAGAGATTTGGCAAGTTCCAGTCACCCGCCGGCGCCCCGAGGAGCAAAGACAGCGCAGGCCGCGGGCCGCACGATGGTCCCGGGCTCTGGGCTCCGCCGCTGCGCCCCATCCTACCCCGCCCCGCGCGCGGGACTCGTTCCGCTCCCGCCCAGCTCCGGAGGAGGCCCTCCGGACGTTCCCCTCTGGGCTCCCCTCGTGGGTCAGACCCACTTCACATACAGAAGCTAATTCCGTTCCTTTGGGCTCCTGAACTGTGAATCTGTGAATTGATTCAACTAGTTGCAAGGATGCTGGGGCGGGGGGAGGGGGCGGCGAGAGGTGAGGAGCAGAGGACCTCGTTAGAGCCTGTTCTGAGCCCTCTGAGTCGTCCTCCAGGGATTTATCACCAGCGTCCCTCCCTCCCAGTGTCCTTCCGCCAGTGTCCCGCCGCCAGCCGGTCCAGCCCTCTGCAGACCGCGCCCTAGGTCAGGCTCATCTTTTGGGGCAGGATCCTACTTGGATCACTGCAGCCGGTCCCTCTGGTTCTTCCTTCTTCCTCCGTCCTCCCTCCCCCAATGCTTCAGGTAGAGTGACCAGCCTAAAAACCCTGATCATGTCGTTCCCCCGAGCAAATACCTTCCCTGGCTCTCCACCCTTGGAGCCAGACGTGGCCCCATCTCCGCCTCTTGGTACCCGAGGCCGCACCCAGCCTGGCCCCACCCACCTCTCCATCCCAGGCTCCCTGGCTCCAGCTTCCAGCCTTTCTCTAGCACCCCAGCTCTTCTCCAACTAGTGTGTTTCCCTTTCCGGGAATGCGCTTCCCGCAGGGCGCGAAGGAGAAACTGACAGTCCGCTGGGGGGTGAACTTAAAGACCCTGCTTTCATCAGCATGATGTTGTAGCAAACTGCCAAGCAGCCTCAGAGGAAACGAGTTTACATACATATTCACACCCGCCCTTGCCTCTGAAGCAACTTCAAATACCTTTGTGTTATTCTCGGGGTGTTTTAATTCTTCTGATCTCTGGATTCATGTTTTTGTAACCCATCAGACAAGCTTTTATCCATCTCTTGCCAACCTGGGCCTACACGCTAACAGACATATTTTCACATCGACGGACAACAATGTTCTAATATTTTATTCAGTCCCATCCCTCTTTCTTTCTTCCTCCCTTCCTTCCTTCCTTTCTTCCTTTTCTTTCTTCCTTTCTTTTTCTAGTTTGGTTCAATTTTTTTTCTGTCTTGTGATATTTTTGCAGGAAAATATATTCAAATAATTCAAATCAGGCCTTATCAAATTTATAGTCATAGTAGCCAGTGACTATGCTGTGGGGAGGAAAGGAAGAATGCTAGGCCTTTATCCTCAAAGTCCTCTAATTTTGATATTTTAATAAACGCCTGGAGATATTTCTGCCTTTTCCTGAATTTACCAATCACTAGTAATATGCTATGAGAGTCATATATCCTGCAGCTTGTACCATGAGTTTCCTGGGGTGAGTGGGGACATATAGAGATTTAAACCTCCAGGATGCTTTTTTATAAAACCAGAATCTGATTCTCCTAATGCTTTCCAAAATGAGCACCTATCCATCTCCCTCTGGACTCCCAACAGGTCAAACCAGGGAGTCTTCGTTGAAATACACTTGGCATTTAAATTAAAATGTTTCCCAAAGCATCTTGGCAGACCTGTGACTAACGATGCCAGAAGCCCAAGGCCTGTGCCAGTTTCCTTTTTATCCCCCTAAGTGCTTGTCTCCCACAGGTCACACGCCTGCAGATGTTATAGCTGTACTTCTGCATCACACAAACAGCCAGGCTGTAGGTACCATCTCTCCTGTATGGTGACGGGAAGCAGCATGTGCCTCTGACATGTGCAGTGGTCAGCCCCCAGCAGGCTTTTTTAATAGCTGAACTCAGACTTTTTTCATCACAAGCAACACAGTAAGCAGTTGTTCCTCCTCCTTCCTGCTTGTTTCTCCGCAGTTACTAAGTGATTGCTTTCCATTTCTCCTATTCCGTGAACAGTGTTATTGAAGAAATTGTAAATATTTTGCCAAAATTCTTGCTGAAATGTTTTCACGGCATTGTAAAATTCATAGAAGTCTGACTTCGAAAGAGGGCCAAAATATCATAGTCATCCCTCAGCAAATACTGTCTAGTGGTTCCTTCAGTTGAATTTTCAGAGTTGGGCAATAAGAGATAGGCAAGACATTAATAAAATGCTCATTCTGCATAACTCCATGGTGCTTATGCCAGTTTATTATCTCTGTATCCCAATGGTAAGATGCTGATGAATCATTTGTTCATAATGTTTAAAGTAAATAAATACCTCTAAAAATCTCATTAATTTTTATCATGCCATCAATACAGAGCTGTATCTCTTTTAAGTTTTCTTCATATTTCATTCTGCCTCAGCTTTTAATCATTATTGTCACCCTTGACTGCGCGATCTTCTGTTTGTTTATATCTTAAATACGGTGCCTCGAACATGAGCTATTCAGGCTCCCTGGTCCATAATAAGCTTCCTGCAGCCTCCCAAAATAACACTGACGCTGTTTACCGACTTCTTGCCGTCATTGATATCCTTGTAGGTTATGAATTCATATCTAGTTTCCAGTTCGCAGCCTCTAACACTACGACTCTAAATTTTTCCGACTCACTGAACACTTGGCCTTCAAATTATTTTTTCCCTCAGTGTGTGATGACAATTTCCATTTCTCAGACCTCCATCTCATTTTATTTCTGTATTTCTTTCAAGATGCAGTACAACCTCTGAGGCTTCATATTCGACTGCTCCCCATGTTTAAAGTGAGCGCTAACTAGAGCAGAAAGTAGAAGACCAAAATGCTTTAAGGAAATACCAGATTATATCAATGTACTGGTCCACACTGGCTACCCATTTGCTTCCTGAGTTAATCCTAGATGTTGATTTTAATCTGTCATGCTCCTAAGGGTTGGATTATGTGTATTTTATCATGAGCCTCAACAAGAAATATGTAGCAGTTCTCTTTCTTCCTGGGCACCCGTGAGGCAAGTTAGACCTGCAAACAGCTTTCATTTTCATATTCTTCTTCTCCTCTGACACTAAAGATCCTTCACCCATTTTCCTTGGATCTACCTTACACGTGTATATAGCTGCCAAGAAGTTAGGCACTCAGGGAATTACATCGACGATTTCCAGCCACCGAGGAACCACTGCATGAATTCAATAAATTGTTCTCAGTGGCTCAGTGGCTCTCAGGAGTTAGGTAGCACTTTGAGGGAATCTATTAATTACCGGAGATTCAGTAAGATCATTCTATTAGCAAAAGTAACAATATGATTTACTCTAAAAATTACTGTTGCTTATCATACCACTTTTATAAACTCTCATGTATTTGATTGTACTTCCACTATTATTTTATTACAGGAGTCACTGCAAACTCACATGCCTATAGGAGCCGGGTGGATAATGTAACGAGTACAGCTGGAAGGATTTGTTTCCTAATAGCATCACAATTTATAGTTTTCAACAGTGGCATATTTGCATATCAAATACAGAGGAATACTCTTCCTGATTCATCTTTGGTTTTCCAATTTTTGAAAGTGCCTTGGTTATAAGAAATATTTCACTTCCCTCCTAATTCTAAGAAAGACACCATGAACGGCCAGGTGTGAGGCAGCAATACAGAGTGGTGGGGACTCAGATAACCTGCTGAGGAATCTTACTGCTGCCGAGAGGAAATCCTGGCCCCGTGCTGCCTGGATCATCTTGTTCTTTCAGAGAAGCCAAAAATCTAGAATATAAAACTTGATATTGTGTTAGTGCATTCTCTTAAGAGGACACCCACAAAGTGAGGTCTCCACGTATCGTTCCTTTATAAGGTCTACAGAGAGGCTTATTCTTTCCTACCCTAGCTCCTAACTGCATGATAAGCAAAGCGTAGCAAATGCCTCCCAAATCTGGTATTTATTTGGGCCTCATCAATCTGAGTTTCAAGAACAGATTTCTTTTCTGGAGTGCAAGAAGTCTGATGACTACATCATTTTCTGCGTCCCAATGTGGGATGGATGGCTCCCAACCTACTTCCCTTCATCTAACCACTCGCACATCCCAGCCCTGGAACTATTTTATCTCGGAAATCTGAAAGTCAGAAACCTATCGTCTAGCCAACAACTCTGCCCTTTCATCAGTCCCATTCCCTTACTTCCCCCAGACGCACCTGCCAGCCTCAGCAAGACCTGTACTTCTCTCACCCCACCCAACTCTCTCAGTCCATCAGCACTCCTGTCTGTACTTTTACCCTACCCAGCCTGGACCTCATGACCAAGACTTTCAACCACATTCTCACCAGCAGCCCAGGCTCTTCTATACTTTGCCAATCTATACTTTGCATGAATCCAACCATGACTTTCTCCTAACATGTCCCAGGCTGCCACTCTGCTGGAGAAAAAAAATCATAGCTCTGCTGACTGGACAGGTGTATGATTTCCAGGGTCAGTGGGAACTTTGGTGCTCTTAAAGCAATCTATTACCCTTTGCTAACTGGCTCCAATTTCCATTCTCCAAACTATTCCTCTCCAAATCCCAACTAACCCACTGCCCCTCCATCTTAGCAATAGTCCTACGATTCTATTTCACGGGGACAATAAAATATCAGTACATCAAGAAATAAACTGCTTTAACTTTTCCTTCATCCCATTTATCCTTACCTAACCGACCACTACTGTGGCTTAGGCTAACCTCACATCAGAAACCATCTATGAATGACTGTATGATTATTGGACTCTCCTGATTTGATTGTTTTTTTGGGGGGTGGGGGAACCAAAGGGTTTTGTAACCCTCCTTTGGGTAAAAGGTGGAGTGAGGTCTTCCCTGAAGGAGTGGCCAGTCTCAATGTCAATCAAGTAAGGACAAGAATCAAGGGTTTGGAAGGCAGCCTTAGACCAATGAGAGAAGAAATGCTTCCATCCTTCTGGTCTACCTGCTGTTGGGCCTGGCATCTCAAGTTTTCACGGGTGCTCCAGGGCAGCTA
Source organism: Balaenoptera ricei (assembly GCF_028023285.1). Lineage (NCBI taxonomy): Eukaryota > Metazoa > Chordata > Mammalia > Artiodactyla > Balaenopteridae > Balaenoptera > Balaenoptera ricei. The sequence continues at coordinate 30,244,240 of NC_082642.1, read as the reverse complement.
GCAGGAGAGCAGGGCCACCAGGAGCCAGGAGGGGAAGGAGCTGACTTCATCAGAAACCCCCTAAGGCCAGACCTGTGGGCTGTGAGGAGTGGGACATTGCCTGGCTCTTGTGGTATATTCCCCCAAGCTGCCAGTGACGAGGGGCTAGGTATTACAGCTCCTCTCAGCTATACCATTATGGATAAAGGGACAGATGGCCTGTAAAAGGAAGAGGAGCCCCTTCCCTCACACCCACAGACAGTGTGATGGCTGCAGCCACCATGGGTGAGATTCTGGGAGAAAAGGTAAATCCCTGAGGCAAAGATGCAGTTTCTCTCTCTTTCGCAAACCTGGAAGGACTGGGGCTGTCCTTCCACCTCTCCTAGCTTTTTTAGTCCCATCTCTTCATCCATTTCTCTCTTCATTAGCTGCTTTTCTTCTACCTATAAATATAAATGCCTTCCCCCCAAATTTTCAGTTTCCAGCCTATTGTAACTGGCTTCCTTCCTCTTCTAATGAAAGTGCCCTCCCAAAGGTCATGGTTGACATACTAATTAACAAAGCCAATGGCTACTTTTTAATCTTCATCTTTCTTGACCTTTGTGAAACAGCTGATATGTTAACTCTCCTTGTATCATTGAAACTCTCTCTTTCCCTACTGAGATTCTGGGCCTGATTGTGCCCCAGGAATCTCACATTCAACATGCCTTAGATTTAAGTCACTGAATCTGTACTCCACATGTCTGTTCTCCTGTACTCCACATTTCTTTCTGTGGTACGCTACCTACACAGCAGCCTTCCTGAAGAACTCGGCATCGGCTTCAACTCCTTGCATCCCCCTGTTCCAGTTAACTGTTAAGGAATAGTTGAACGTGTAAATCAACCTAGAAATATCTCTCAAACCATTTCCACCAGAGTGGCCTGGTTTACTGTCTCATCACACTTGGCTTGGACTGTTGCAGTAGCCTCCTAACCCTGCCCAACTCTAGTCCCTCCCAGCTTCAATCTAGTTCTCAAACCACCCTCAGAATTGTCCTGGGGGGATCACTTCTCAACCTGAAAGTCTCCAACAGTTCCCAATTCAAGACAAACTTCATTCTCCTTAACAGGCACTCATGGCGCATAATAACCTGGCCCCCAGCTTCCCTTCCAGTATCATTTCCTAGCCAGATATGCCCCCTCTATACTAGTCACAAGGACTACTTCCCTGAAAAGGCTGTGCATTCTCACCCTCTGTGTGTTTGCTCATGGTGTTTGCTAGGTTAAGAATTCCTGTTTCCCTCCCTCCATTGGAAGAACTTAAAGGCATCCTTCAAGAAAACACAAATGTTTCCTCCTTTGCTAGGATGTTCCTGAATCCAGAAGACATAGTATGCTGCTATTCCTGGCTCTTAAAGTAGCACATACCTCTACTCCAGCCCTGATTACACTATATTGTAATTATTTATGAGTCTCTTTCCCATATGAGTTGAAGTTCAACGGAGGACAACTTACAAGCCTTTTCTCCATACTAACTGAGCTCGTCAGAGTTTGACAGTACATAAGATTCACCTTCAAACTCTCTGCACCAGCCCAGAACCCGACACATAATAGCTCCTCAATAAATGTGTTGATTTTAATACACCTTTTTTGAAAATCCATCTTTGTCCCTCATATCCTTATAAAATCCTTTCTTATTTTGTAAGGTCTCTTTCTTTGGATATGCTGAGTATGTTTTATTCTACGCCTTCCAACTTTTCTTCCTGTTTTGCCGTATGATCTGTTACAAATAAATGCATTCATGAAGCTAGCATCTGTTAACTATACATGGACTTTATGGAAAGGACCATATGTGATGCTATCGGGGAAGGCAACTGAGAGTTTGGGGTCGGAGGGAGGTTTATTTCCCATTGTGCATGCATTACATTTCCAATTTAAAAAGTAGTTAAAAATAATCAATGAAAGGAGCCATCCCAGCCCTGTCATAGGTCAGTAAAAATGCTGACCTAGCCCTGAGAGGTGCGATGTAGCAAAACCTGACAAGACCAAAAACATTACCCCTCCAGCTTGGCACGCTGCCCAACCCCTTTCTTAATGAGTTAGAAAGACCCACCTGTAGCAGTACACAACACAGGAGAGAGGACGAAATCTCCAGAAGGCTGCTGTGAAAATGTACAAATTACCTGGCCAAAGGAAGCTTCCCTAGACAGCACCCACTCTCATGCACATTAGCAAACAGTTAGCCAAATGTCACCTTGTCCTTTTCGGTAGAGACATGTGGAGGCCAAGTGAGAGAGCAAAGACAGGTTAATCCTGCTACCCAGGTGGTGGACGACAAGGCTTAGGACACGGCCAGCCACACCCAACACCACCCAAAAAGCTCAGAAAACAGAGGAGGGATCTGGGGCAAGTGAAGAGAGATTGGGAGCCATGCGCTTCGGCTTTCTGATCTGCCTGGGTACAGAGGAACACCCAGGAGGGGGCTTGGGATGGGAGCAAGACTTGAATGAACCAGGGCTTCAAGGAAGTGACAGTCTGGCTTGTTGAACAGGGGTCAGAGGTCATCCTGGGGAAGCCGGGAGCACAAACTAAGACCCAACCAAACACTTCTTGCATTATTAAACCTTTGTTAAGACCTAATGTGCAGGGAGCCTTAAATGATCTTTTCGTATCATGTGATCATATAAACAGAGGATCTTGAGCTCACCTGGGACTAGCACAAGACCAAGAGGAAATGGATAAACTAGGGCCACAGGGATCTAAGGCTCCATGGAGAGGAAATCCTTGTGCTGCCACTAGGCGCTGGTCCGCATTACCAAGAGGGCTCTGGAATTTCCTTTGCACAAGAACCTTAAGAATAGGGTAGGCAATTATCTACCAGGATGGTCTGGGCCGCTCCAGCCCGAAGGCAAAATTCATAATGAATGACTCTTTTGACCACCTGCTTCTGGGTGTTAAGTCACAGATTTTAAAAAACTTTTTAAAGTCAAATTAGCTGTTGGGTTTTTTGTTCGTTTGGTTGGTTGTTTGGTTCGGTTTTTTCAGTCCTTGGTAGTCTTCATTTTAGGGGAATTACTATTGTGTGTAATGTAATGTTTCAGCCCTCTTCCAAAGCTACGTATTTCTCAGTGGAGAGGTGATTCCCCATCATCTGCTGCCTTGAAGTGGAATACCTTTGCAATCATGTATTCCCATAGTCTGAGTTCAAGTGTTGCATATAATTGGTCCATTTTTTCCTACCGTTTAAATTAGGTTCCCTGGTTTCTTTTTATCCCAGGACACTCTCTTCTCTGGGAAGATTCTCTCCACTTGGGGAATTATAAAATGGTTCTTTTCCTAACATGGTAACTTCTTTGATGCTGAGGTCTTGCTGTGTTTGTAACAGTTAGGGGCAATTAAAGTGTCTAGTAGAGTACAGTGTTAATGCGATTAGAGTATGTGGAGCAATTTTAAATCACCTTCAATCTCCAGTTCTGATAACAGTACCTTGGGTTTTTAACTCTATGTTGCATCCAAAATTAAAAATGTCATCACCATATTCTCCAGTGTCAAAGTCAGGCTTACTGCCTCCATAAACTCTTCGCACCTTCATCCATCATCTCTGTGTTCTTTAATTCATCCATCTCCCTACGAAGACTGAATTAGTCTATGCTGACATTTCAGCCATAAAAATGAGCCCAACCATCTCTGCTCTGCCTCTTTTTTCCTTTTAAACACACAGCTTAAATCTTAAGTCTTTCATAAGCCCCTTTCTCTGCAGTGGCGTATAAACATTTCATTCCAACAATCTACCGTTCTCACTCTTACTTGTAGTGAAATTCAAACCTTCTGTCTAATTTAGGATGTTAGGAAGTAAGCCTGGCTGTGTGACTCAGCCCCCAGACCTGAGATGCTTTGGTTAGGAGTTCCAATCAGAACCCCTGCCATTTAGTCACTGTCTGTCATAAGACAAATCCTTTAAACCTTGGGGATTTCATTTTCCTCTTTGGTCACACAGGGATAAAAACGCTGACCTACCTCCCAACCTGCCTTCTGGGATGGATGCAGACCAACATTTGCAAGTGTTAAAGGAGGATATGAATGCTGACTGAAAAGGTAGCAATTCGAGCTCACAAGTAATTTCCCCCAAAGGTCAATTAGACCCACAAGATTTCTCTGGCACACACAGGAAGTCTCAGCCTCATCTGTATTTAATGTACTTCCCTTCTCACTGGTCCCCATAAAGGTGAGTTTGGGGTGTGGTAAATATTTCACAGTAAAACTTTCCATACCCCCAAATTTCAGAGTCCCATTCAATGGCCCCCTTTATTTTCACTTTGAATATAATAAAGTGTCTGCTCAATCACAGAATACGGATATTTGTTGGAACATACACACTATATTTCCTTAGCGGTGTTATTGACAACTGACTCCTGTACATTACATTGACTTGGGGATTTCACAACTGCCCACTAATGCCCCCATCAGCACACAGCCTGTTGTAAAACCTTTTTAGTCTTTCTAGTGCATCTCACAAGCTAATAGCTCTTCAGAGAAAGAAACACAAAACCATGAGAGGACAGAAATTGTGTCCTTCCAAACTGTGATCTCATCAAGAAGAAAGAGAGAGGCTAGCCCAGCGACCAGAGACTGTAATGGAGAAAACCATTTATCAATCCAGAAAGGTGGGTGAGTAATGGGGGTCATGGGTTGGGAACGGGATTATTCCTATGCATCAAAATGACAGAAAGCATGAGTGGAATTAGAGTGTTCCTTGTGCAGCTGGCTCGAGAGCTCTACTTGATTCTCGTGTGAGTAGAGTTGGGGTCAGGAACCAAGTACTCAGCAGTTAGTGTCCCTGGGCAAATTCACACCATGTCAGGCCTTAGGGGCAGGCCATGCGGGCATCTTGGGATGAGCAGGACATCTGAGAAGCAGCTTCACATCCTTACCCAGGCCTAAACATAGGCCCTTCGGGGGTGGGCCTGCTTTGAGAGTCAAGCTTTATGGATTTATTTCATCAAGACTCTATCTCCAGGATCTGGAAGTAGGACTTCTGTTAGTGGAGTTTCAGCATGTGGCAGCAGCTACACTGAAAAAAATAAAGAAGGTCAATCTGGGGAATGAGAAGAATGAGACAAAGGGAACCAGGGTCAACGGGCAATACAGGGCCTGCTTATCTCCTTCTGAGCCAATAGAGCCTCCCTGAGCAAGAGGGAAGGAGGAACTTGGTGTCGAGACCAGGAAGAGGGGCAGGTAGGACGCATTTAATCTCACTTTACAGATGTGGCTACAAGGGCACACCCAAAGTTAGGTAACTTGCCCAGGGCCAAGTATGGCTCCACTAACTCAGCAACTATGCAGTCCTGAGGGGGAAAAAAGCCAGCGTGCCCACCTTGAAAGTCCAGCCCAAGAACAATGGGTAGCTATGGGAACACATTTATCTCTCTGTATTATATTCTGCAGATTGAGACCCAGTTCAGTCATCCTAGTTGGCTCTTGCTTACCAGAGGCCCAGAGACCTGGAGAACTTATCCCGCATCCCTTCCTGAGGTCACTGTCCAGAGAGACAAAGAAGAGCTCAGGGTGTTGAGCTAGCGCAAGGCTTGAGGATCAGCCGTGAAGCTCAGGGGAGCGTCATTGACACTTGGTACACCCTGGGCACCATTTCAGGGACCCTAACCCTAACCCCCACTTGACATTCAGTGAAGGAGACGAGAAGAGAGAACTTTTAGAAGAGATTTCACCCTGGGGGTGGGGAAGGGCTAACCGGAGGACTTTCCCGAAGCTACCTGGCTGGAAGAGGATTTCATTTAGATGTTGGAATGACTGATCTAGAAAATCCAACAAATCATCTCCAAGCAGCTTGTAATAACAGTGAGTTCAGCAAAGTCGCAGGATATAAGGAACAAGCAGGACCGGCTACATAACTTGCGGCAGCGCCTTGCACAGTGAAAATGGAGGGCCTTTTGCTCAGAAATTATGAAGAGTTTCAAAACAGTAACAGCAGAGCATTAAACTAAGTACAGGGCCCCTCTGAGAGCAGGAGCCTGTGCTACTGCCTGGGTTGAGATGACCTTGAAGCCAGTCCTTGACTAAGGCATATGTAGGAGAAACTGACCAAGTACAAGGACAGACTCATAGAAATATAATTATAGATTTCAGGACTAAAAGGATGTGGCAGAATCTGTGGACAAATAGAAGAGAAACAATATAGCTGAAAAATGTAAGGAATAAAGTAGAGCTAACAGACATACGGAAAGTATTGAATCATAGGGCAAGGGATTATAAAGATTCTTTCTAGTTCTACAAATTAATCATATACTGGGACAGAAAAATGAACTCAGTTAATGCAGAAAACAATAGCATGAAATCTATGAAACCACATTCCCATTTTTTATGATCCCCAGATGATCATAAAAAATAAGCAAAATAAGCACAGTGGATTACTACCTTAGTATAATAAAGCATAGGTACTTTAATAGTAAAAGCCAAATACAAATGCTAGCATGCTGCATTCCGGAAGGAAAAAAAAATGATATATAAATTCAGGAAAGAATGAAATTTTAAATTCTGTTTTTGTAAGTTAATGCAGCTATATTTAGAAAGTAGAACTAAACAAGCCATAAAAGTATTAGGGCTTCCCTGGTGGCACAGTGGTTGAGAATCTGCCTGCCAATGCAGGGGACACGGGTTCGAGCCCTGGTCTGGGAAGATCCCACATGCCGCGGAGCAACTAGGCCCGTGGGCCACAACTACTGAGCCTGCGCGTCTGGAGCCTGTGCTCCGCAACAAGAGAGGCCGCGACAGTGAAAGGCCCACGCACCGCGATGAAGAGTGGCCCCCGCTCGCCGCAACTAGAGAAAGCCCTCGCACAGAAACGAAGACCCAACACAGCCAAAAATAAATAAATTAATTAATTAATTTTAAAAAAAAAGTATTAAAGATAATTAAGAAAAGATCAGAGGAATTAAGGAGAGTCACAAAATTCAATGGCATTGCTTTATACTGATGACACACCACTAGAAAATACAAAAAGAGTTCCCATTAAAACAATGAAAAAAGTCAATGATGTCAACTCAGAAAAATTGGCTTGAAAAATGTAAAATGCAGATGGAAAAATAAAGATATACATAATAAAGCAGAAATCAGGTACCTGGGAAGCCTAAAATTAGAAAAGATGACAATATTTTTAAGTTAATAAAAAGATTTAATGCACTATAAAGTAAAAGTTTTCATGATATAAATATATAGAACTTTATAAATTGATGGTACACATCATCTGGAAACATAAGAAATCAATAATACCAAATACTATTTTAAAGGTATCATTGTACTCATATTTCAAGCATATTTAAATTATTAAAATAATTATAAAACCACAGGAATTAGGTATAAACTATTAGGAAAAATTAATCAATTGAATTGAAAATCCAGAAATAATTTCAAGGCATTAGAACAGTGCTGTCCAAAAGAAATATAATGTGAACCACACATGTAATTTAAAATTTCTAATAGCCACATCTTTAAATGTACAAAGAGACAGGTGAAATTAATTTTAATAATCTTTTATTTAATCCAAAATATAAAAAATATTATTTCAACATGTAATCAATATAAAAAGTATTAATGATGTATTTTACATTCTTTTGTTCATATTAATCTTCAAGATCCAGTGTGTATTTTACATCTAAAGCACATATCAATTCAGACTAGCCACATTTCATGCGGCTAATGGCTACTATACTGGATAAGACAACATAAACATGATAATATTTGACAAATTACATATATACATACATATTTATATATACATATGTACTTATATATACATATAAATGACTCTAAAGAAAAAAATGAATACAAGTTTCTCATGCCATTCGTGCTGCTATAACAAAATACTGAAGATTTGGTGGCTTATAAACAACAGAAATTTACTTCTCCCAGTTCTGGAGGCTGGGAAGTCCAAGATCAGGGTGCCAGCAGGGCCACTTTCTGGTGAGAACCCAATCCCTGATTCATAGCCAGCACCTTCTTGCTGTGTCCTCACCTGGTGGAACCTAGGGAGCTTTGTGAGATCTCTTTTATAAGGGAACTAATACCATTCATGCAGGCTCCACCCTCGTGACTTAATCACCTCCCCAAAAGCCTTCTAACACTGTCACATTGGGTATCAGGATTTCCATGGGTGAATTTTGGTGGAGACACAGACATTCAGACCTAAGCAACAAGTATTATCATTGTAGCATTATTTATAATGTCAGTTCATTGGAAATATTCAAGTGTCACTAAATGGGGCCAGATTAAGAAAATAGTGTGAAATCAACAAAATAAAAATGTTCTGTAGGATATCTATAGATACTGTTCATGCACAAAAAAATGAGGCTGTAAAGCTGCATGAAGTAAACAAAAGCTAAACGATAAAACATGTAATGTTCCTTACAACTATATTAAAAAGCGTTCTTGTGCAACAACAAAGAAAATACCTGAATTGTGAGGAATGCAATATTAATACTGCCATAAAAATGCAGTGTGTGACCGTATTCAAAACAGTTTTGCATTAATCGTATTTCAATGGATGTAAGGTCTCTTTTCTCATACTGATATTTCTGCTTATGAAGGAAGGAAAGGAAAGGCTAGGCTATATGGCAACATGACCACAATAGTTACCAAATTTTGGTTATACAGTGCAATTGCAACACTGTCTGACTGAGGGACATTCAAGTATACTTACTTACATTTCTTTGATGTAACTTAAAATGCTGCAAAGTAGGCTTTGTCTTTTTCGCCTGGGATTCCAGGAGAGAATTAATCTTCAAGATCCTAAGACATCCATTCATAGTATATACTGGATTGAGTTCTTTCCTTGGCATCTGGAATTATATTAGCTATGTACCATCCTCGGGAGAACTGAGAAAATAGTCACGCCAACCACTTTCTGTGTTTTCTGCTTCAGAAAAGAAACCCTGGTAAATTTACTGAAAATCATACACTTAACATGGGTGAATTTTGTTGTGTGTACATTATACTTCAGAAAAGGTGTTTGTTTGTTTGTTTTTAACACCAACAGCCTGATGGGCTCACAGGTTGTGAGGGATTTTCTTGATGTTGAGCAACTCCAATGCCCTCTGTGAAGTGTCTCTCTCCAGCTTTAGGTCACCAGCTGCTGATGAACCAGAGCTCAGGACCCTGTGTCATGTCACCAACAACCCAGAACGCAGCCCCAGTTACGTTCCTTTGCTGAATCTCAAACGACGTCTTTGCCCTCCAATATCATTCTTCTCCCTCTAAATACTGCACATGTGGGGACTTTAAGAGGATAAAGGTTGTCAGAAGAGGGGATGATACATGAACTTCTGAATAATTCTGCTCATATCAGTGCATAGGCCAGGGCACCGTCAGCCCCTGGAGGCTTTCTCAGGAAGATTAATGATCATCCGAAATCAAACGGAAACAAACCAAGGCCAAAGAGCAGTAATCAAGCCCCAAATGAACACACACTCTGAAAGCTCAGCCTTGGATCTTACATCAAACAGTAGTCAGTGTTTTGAACAATGTAAGAAAACTGGAGGGGGAAGGTGGATGGGAGGAATTGACAGCATCACTTCATGAAAAGGGTTTTATTCCTATTGCCCCGAATAAAATGGAAAGGCCCACTGTGAAGAAACTGAGGGCAGAAGTATTTGTCAAAACTGTTGATAGCCAAGGACCCTTCATTCTGTGTTCTACAGAACTCTGTCAGAAACCAAATGGGTTCTCATTCAGATGGTCATTCCCTGGGGTTGATTCCCTGGGAAGCTGACTCTGAGATGGAGATGGGTGTGTAGGGGGTTTATTAGGAGTATTATCAGGATCAACGCCTGTAAAAAGGAAGGGAAAGAAGCAGGACTGGGCGGAGGAAGAGGTTGGGATGGGCTTTTTTGTCACAGCAAAGGCCTCAGCCAGCCCCACGGGGAGCTCTGGAGCCGAGATGTCCTGCAGACCTGTCCCAGCGTGGGGCGAGCAGGGAGGCCAGGCTTTGCACCCTCCCACTGACCAGTTATCAGATGTTGGCTGCCCTGGAAAGAGGGCATGACCTTGGATGAGGCAGCTCCCCCCCAGCCAAGGGCAATTCTGAAGAGGGTTGAGGGCCATCTGCCGACCGCAGTCCCAGCAGCCGGGGAAATGGGTCCATCCGTCCTGAAGGCAGATCTGGGTGATGTGTGACAGCATCCAGTACATTTCTTTAATTTTATTCAGCATCAGCTGTGTGTCAGGCACCAGGCTCAGGTCTGTGGGAATAGGACTGGATATGAGATATGTATGATTCTGTTCTTTGAGGATTTTCCAATGTCCAGAGTAAGAAATCTTCACTCCATCATGAGGGCAGATTGAAAGCCTTTGACTTAAAAAGCACTAAGAGTCAGTTTGCTTTTGTTTGACATCAAAACCAATTTGTTCGCTCTTTCTCCATTTTGGAGTGGAACTTCAAGAGTTCCTCTAAGAAGGATACGAATCAGTGTCTCTTAAAACTCATTTGGATGCCTTGACTTTTTACTGGGATCAAAGAATCATGGAATTTTAGACCTAGAAGAGACATTAGGGATTATATGGTATAACCTATCTCCCAAAGTTGGAGACATCCTTACTGCAGCATCTCTGGCACGTGGTGATTCGGCTTTACTTGCATACCTCCAAGGACAGGGAACTCACTATCCAGAGAGGAATTCCTTCCCATTCTTGGATAACTTCCACTGTTACTCATGACCTCTACCCACTGATCCTAGTTCTGCTGTCTTGAGCAATATCAGGTCCTTCAGGTATCAGAAGACACCTGCTCATCTTAACCTCCTCTCCTCCAGGTTATACATACTCACTTCCCCTGACTGTATCCCATAGGACTCTATCTTTTTGGTGTCTTCCTAGTGTTTCCCCTGTGTTCTTTCCCCTATTACTCCTTGACTTAGTTCAGGCCTTAGCCTTACATTGTTGTTCCCAACAGGCTCTAAACTGCCCTCCCAGAATCCGTGATATTCCAGGCCAGAATCATCTTTTAAAAACACACAAATCTACTAGTCACTCCCCAGCCCACCCTCACTACAATTTGTTTGAATCCAAGACCCCAATCTCTAACGTAGCACAAAAGGCCCTTCAAGATGGGCTCCCGCCTAAGGTTTGGGCCTCAACTCCCACCACTTCTAATGTGCACCCTAAGATCAAAATATCCTCTTTTCTTCATTCATATCGTCCCCCCTTCCTGCTGTGCCTGTTCTTCTATGTTTCTGGTGAACTCCTATTTAATCTTGAAAATCCTTTTCAAAAGTCAGCCCCTCTGTGAAGGTAACCCCAGAGTTGTACCCTTCTCTGCTTCTGCAGAACTGCTCAACCCTCTCCTCTACCATTCACCACATTGTTCAGTAATTATCAGTTGTGAGTCTACCTTCCCAATTAGAATGTAAGCCTTTGAGAGCCAGGAATTCAGGTTTATTCTTGGCATATGATAATTGAGTACATAAGTAAATGAATGAATGAATGAAAAGTGAATGCATATAAAATACTTTTCAGAACCTTCATCAGCATAGTAACTCCCCTCTGAATTGTTACATTTCTCAAGATCTCTTAAGGACATCTTCACTCTTTGAATGTACAATTACATTTTTGAACCTGAGAACAGAAATTTGCATTTCTCCCTGCAAAGTTCTACCTGTAGATTTATTGTCTGTCATAATAAAGTCCCATCTTAATTCTGTTACCTGTTATGTTATTAGCTAGTCCTGTCTCACTTTTGTATCATGTGTACTGCTCTTATACTAGAAAAGGGATAATTTTGTGTCTTCAAATAAATTACTGACAAAATTGATGACTAGAATTGGGCCAACAACTCATAACTTTCCTCTACCAGTCGCCTTCCAGATGCCAAGACAACAAGCTACATCCTTATGATGCTGCTATAAAAAGTCCAATCATCTCCTCATCATTGGCTGAAAAACTAGCCAATCCATATGTTTTTTTCTTCATGATAGAACAGTGGGTCTATCATTAAACCTCTGTATTTGTTTTAAAGAAGAGGTTCTCAAGTGATTAGGGATGTGAATTAGTGACAATTTTCTTAGATTTTCAAAATGTATATTTCAAAATCTTATCTTTATTCTTGACCCCATGCTCAGTCCATACTGATGACATGAGTGATTATCTTGAACTAATAAAAGGAACAGGAAAATATACTTCATTAATATATTACTGGTTCCTTCCTAAAGCCAGAGTGCAGCCCCCTTGCTGCCCACCCCGACTCCCATTTCACTTTAGCCTTCACAAGCTATGTATTTTGCTCTTACCTTTACTCTAAAAAGATAGGTCTTTGTGTTATTTAGTCCCTTCCTGTAACAAAATGACATAGTTAGGTTACAGATTAAATCTTGCCCCCTTAAGCAATTTAGAGTATGTCTCTTACTCTAAGATGAAGAACCTTATTCTCTTTCAGCAGCTTACAAGTGGGCTCCCTCCAAAAAGACTCTGATTGTTAATTGTTAAGTGTATGCCAGGATCACTGTACTAAAGTCTGGGTCTGTCAAATGGGAAAACAAGGTTCATTTGTGAGATCTAAGAATTAGATGGGGGAAAAAATAGATGGTTTGTGCTCACTTTTCCAACTCCAGTGATGGAACAACAGTTGATGCTCCGTAAAAAGTGGCTGAGGAATTAAAAACTAGCATGGTCCCACTGGCTTAAAATAGGGACCCTCAACCCAATCTTAGGCCTTTTAGAAAAGTTTCTTGGCTTATTCATAATAAGAGCCAAAAATGTTACATTCAGTGGGGGAAATCTGGAAGTGAGGATAAGGAATACACAGAAGAATGGAATTTAGAGACTTCCAGATCCCATTGGAATGTACAAATTAAAAGACATAAAATTCATCTTCATCATGGGCCTCATGAATATTTTTCATTGACCTTTTCATCATGATAGAGTTTTTAAATCCACAAAGAAAGATGAAATGTCAAGACACATATATTTTCATGTGTATTCTGACTTTGAATGAGTCAATCTAATCTAATCTTGTTTTTTACTTGCTAAAGAATCTGTTGACCTATTCTAAGGTTATTGTAACATTCAGCCCCCAGAAGTCATTCCCACTGAGGTAAAAATGAGATTAAAGCATTATTCACTAAATTAGAAAATTTAAAGGAAACTCAGTGCTAAATTTAGATGATGCCAGTACCTTGGTTGTTCAAATTATATTCAAGTTTTTCCAAATAAGCTATTTAAGAATCAGAGGATGAGGCAGTAACCCATTGCCTTACTGAAAAAAAGCTAGATAATGTCCCTTTGGCAGTAAAACATTCATAAAGTCCAAAGCACAGTATTACTCATTCCTCACTTCTGACTCATGCAAATTTTTGGAAATAATCCTTCTTTAAATGTTGCTGTAATGGGAAATAGAAAGAGCAAAGTTGTTTTGGCACAACTTCACTCTTGTTTTGTAGAGTTATGAACTGTGTTTAGTTTCACGCTTTTGATCTTGTGCATTCTGGATGATATATTTGCACACATAACATCTCTATATACATTAGAAATAGGCCTGCTATGACAGCTCCTATGATTTAAAAATTCTCTATACAGCTACTTACAGAAATGTCTTTTACAGTAATCTATTATTTTCCACCATGAAAATACTTAATGCCATCAAAGTAAAATAAATTTCATATATTCATGTAACATATATTGTAATACCCTTTATTTGAGGGTATGACATCGTAGTTATGCATAAGGAAAAGTTGATGAGAAGTAAATGTTTACATACAGTTAATTTTACTTTTGGAAATAAAAAGGGAAGATGGATTTTTAAATGTCAGTGCTATTAGGACATATCTTTCTAACAATAGTAAAAGAAAGAAAAATGTTCCTGTCAGTCTAGGTCAAGGGTATTCATTTCTGGGAAATGTTTCTAAACCACTCTGATCTGCTATGATTGCACCCTCCTCTGAAGTTCAATGGAAACTGAATGTTGTTTCACTCATCCTGTCTTATTTTTAAGCATGGAATTTGGAGCCAGTTGGGGATAGGCTTGAATCTCATCTTGGTCTTTGTCAACAAAAAGGAGAAATCATACCTTCCACAAAGTGTTATTTTAAGGATTAATAAGGGAATGCGTGCAAAGCAGGGCCAGGCACATGGTAAGAGGTATAAAACCAATAGCTATTATTATGATTTGACAGTTATATGTGTTGTAAACCTGCTGAAACATTGAGAGGTGAAGTGTCATGATGTTTGCACCTTACTTTCAAATGGTTCAAGGAAAGAAAAAAAAAGTATATATGGAGAGAGAAAGAGAGAGACAAATGTTAACAACCAATGATATTAGATGAAAGTATACAGGTGTTTATTATACCATTTTTTATCAAATTTTTCACAGATTTGAAAATTTTAAATAAAAAATATGAGAGGAAAATGTAAATTATAACAGATTGTATCACTTCCTCGCTTAACACTAAAAAGAAGTTACTTGTGCACTTTCACATTTCAATCTTATAATGACCACTTAATCCCATGGATACCCCACACTTCATGATACACATGAAACCTCACTGTCACAGATGGTTCTCCAGTCAGTCTTTCCATGTGTCTGTTTTATTCACCATTTCATACTCTCACCTCACCAACTCTCCAATCTTATGAACTCCATTCTCCAGCTCTTAAAAATCTTCTGAGGTGACTTCTGTTTTGATAACCCATTTAGTTTCTCTTTCTGGCTTGTGGAGGATCCTTCTTCATGATTTTGTTGATTCCTTGACTTTTTTTTAACTTAATAGTGCAACAATTTAATGCATATTTGTGGTAAAATAGAAAATTCAATCTACACTGAAACGTAGAGAGGAAAACAAAAGTCAACCTCCTCTCCACTTCTTGGTCCCACTTCTCGAAACAACCACTTTTATTAGTTTAGCATGTATCCCTGCAGATAATTTTTCTATCCACATTTAAAGATATAGGTACATTTCTATTTTTTTTAATGGTGCTATATATTTTTCTTATCTTATTACATTGGCTTGGATTTCTAGAACAATTAAATTACTAATAATAACAAATATCCTTAAATTATTCCTGATTCTCCCCTTTTCCAGTCATATTCCCAGATTTAAATTATATTTCTTTTGATAATCTTTGCCAAAATAAACTCTTATTAGTGGGGCTAGCCTAATTTCTCTACAGGTGAGAGAAATCAACCAATTAGACTCTTAACTCCTTAAGGTAGGAACTATTTCTTACACTTTGTATTTCCTTTTGGACTTATCCATTCATTTGCTGTTCCCACTTGTTGAGTGAAAGGACCAAATAAAAATTAACCTTTTTTCTGGAAGTGAAGTCAGTTTTACTACAGATTAGTTTTGATGTACTAGAAATGCATCATGATTATTCTGCAAACATTGCTGTTGGAGGTTGACAACTGAAATTTAATAGCTTCTAGACAAACATACCTCAAGCAGGTTTTGTAATTTTAGGCCTGCTGTAACTAACAATTAGGTGACAGCATGCAATAATTTGCTTAAATAAAGGTGTCAAATGAAAAGCTAACAAGCCTTGCTGTCTAAGTCATTAAATTTTGGGGTTTTTTTTGGTAAAATCCAATAAAGCCTACTGTGACCCACACATTTCTAGGGCTGGAATTGAAGTCAGAGGTAATATTAGCAGAAAGAATGCTTGATGAAAGTAGGACAACTTTATAGTAAACCAGAACGCATCCATAATGATACCTATTCCCTGCAAAATTAGAAAAAGAGTGAGTTGACCACCTGGGCATAATATTCAGTCCATTAAACAACAGAAATATGATCTTCCTCATGAGAAAACTGCACACACAGTTACTAAACCTCTCTATTTCACTTCAAAGAGTTTGAGTGGATGGAGTCATTGAACTTTTTATTGTTGAGTCATGAGAGTACTTAATACATTCTGGAGTAAATTTTATCATCTGTGAATTATATCTCAATAAAGCTGCTATTAAAAAAAAACCCTAAGTCAATGCATCTTGCTACCATTTTTGTTCTTGTGGTAATGGTGTCTTTTCAATTATTAGATGTGTGTAAAATGAGAATTCATACTCTTGGAAAATCACTGATGTTTGTGAAATTAAAATACAAAAAAATAGTTGATATTTTCTTTTAAGAGGTAAATGATTAATTCTGGGTTTTTAAGGTGGAAGATATTAGTTTTCCCTTTGACAATGAATAGTTTTATAATATAGTGATACTATGTAACATAACTGAAACATATGGAATTCCAACCTTAATTTAACTTGCATATTTTCTTTCCTCTGCAACCTGTACTCAAAAAGAAATGACAGCTAAAACAAGATAGAACTTATAGTACTCCATCAGAAGACTCTATATGTTAGAAGAGAAACTGATTTCTTTGATTTGAGCTTAGGTTTAAAGTAATTGAATTGCCCTGCAGGATTCAATTCTCTACTAGATTATCTCAGCCTATTCTCATAATCACCCCCCTAACAATGTTTCTCCAACTATTTTTTCATTATTGCCCCTCTAAGAAACCTTTTTTTCCCCTAATTTCCCCTCCCCCACAAATTTCAATTCTACAGATATACTGTATATCTCTTTATATTACTCTATGTACCATACATCTATGCTTTATCCATAAAAAGGGTAAGATTTTTTTACCAACAGAACCAATTTTCACTCCCTTTGGAGTGATATCGCCCCCGCTGAGAATGCATGGTGTACGTTTAAAATTCATGTGTGTGTCTGAATGTACATATTTTACTTTCCTTCCTCTATACAGAATTTAGAATTCTTTCAGCAACTCAAATTTAACATTTACGAATATAAGTAGATAAAATTTAATTTTAATATATTAAAGTTAAGAATATTTGGAAAAAAATATATAAATATTTTTAGATATGTTAAGTTCAGACAAAATATCAGGCAGACTTCAAAATTATTTCTTCTGAGACTATTCATCAACATCAGCATTTGTTTATGCTATTAAGCGGGGAGGAAAAGCAACATACAAAACTATACCAAGAATAGTTTATAAATTTTCTAAAAATACAGACATATGTGAGTACAAATGACTGGAAAATTTTCATTAAAATGTTAACAATTATCTCTGGAGGCAAATATTGTAGATGAATTTCAGTCTCAACTTTATACATGTCTGTAGTTTCCAAGTTTTCTATTATGAGTTTGCATCACTATTATAGTTGAGGAAAAATGGTTACCAACAAAATATTTATTGAAATTAGCTCATACCAGGGAAAAATGTAATCATACCTATTTTATAATACTTGAAGTAATGTATTTCTGTAGCCTTTTGGGAAAAGGTTTTGGTTTTGTTTTTGTTTACAAGTCATAGACAATGGTACACTGTTTCTAGCCCTTCGTCTTCCTAGGATTTTCAATTCTTCCTCAGCAAAAGTATTAACCCTTAACAAATGACAAGTTGACTCTGACCTAGGCTTTTAGCAACTGTCCTTCTGTAGAACCAACTTTAACGTATTTCAAGGCTACAGGGGAATCATTCAGCAAGCAAATGTTTGCTGATGAGCTTTTTAAAGAGAGTGAATCCAGCAAGTAGCTACAAGCCATCATGCACTTGATTTCAACAGAGCCTATTTAAGTAATGACTCACATCTGAATATCAGCAATTTGGGGGGCTACTGAAGGAAAAATAATTTGAATATCATTTGAGTTACACAGTTTGCAGAGTTCTCTTATTTGTGTGTCACTTGATATCATTCCTATTATTTATGGGTACACATGAGGCAAGTGAAAGAACTGATACTCCAACCAAAGACTTAGACTTCAAGTTCTGCATTCTTCCTCTCTTTGGACCATTCTTCCTTTCTAAATAAAGTCAGTGAGTATTTTAAGCATGAGTAAAGTAACTAAAGCAATTAACCAGGATGTACAACCTTACCAACCACGGCTTGCTATAGAGCAGAGTTTAAATGTACCCCTACTCTCTCCTACACTCTTGTGGTCCCACAGAAAGAGCCACTGGTCTCACAGGGCATGGTCTACAGACCCATTAGGAAGGCTGCATCCAGACGATTATCACCAGTGTGGTGGCTTCTTCCTCAAAAGCCTGATGGGCCCTCTCGTCCAGTACTTTCAGGATTTAGAGGAGGGGCAGGATGGCGTGAGGGGTGAAAGGATGAGACCACAGACTGGGCTCAGGAAGTCTGCGCCTGTTGTGGAATCACAGAGGAGCACCACAGTATGAGGCGTTTAGTAGGAAATGTGCTGCAGTGCACACCACCTGACTGTGATCTCCTAGGTCAGTCCCAGTCACCAAGCCAAGCCTAAATACATTCAGGACAATCCAAAACACCAAAACAATCTTAGTCTACTTTTTTTTAAATGATGGATTGCCTAAATTTATATTTTAAGGAAAAAATAGCTTACATTTTAAAAATACATATTGTTTCGATTTTTTAAAAAGATATATTATTCACTTAAAAAAATCCCTAAAATTCATCTGTAAGCATACAAGTTAATAATATAAAACAATGAAAATGTTGTGGTTTCTATCTATTGTCCTCCTAACAGAACAACAAATCTCACCAATATTCATGATCAGCCTATTAAATTGGAGATGAGTCACCTCCAGGGTCTTCCCTTCAATTTCCTTTGGGTAATAAAATAACAGATCATGATTCAGTTTTTTGATGTTGCTGTACATTTAGCTTGAAAAAAATACAAAAATATATCAGTGCTTAAATACACCAGTGCTTAACTATACCTATATATATAAAATTGACATAAACAATCAACTGATTTTTGACAAAGGTACTAAGATAATTCTATGGAGAAACGATAGTCTTTTAAACAAATGATGTTGTAAAAACTGGACATTCATATGAAATGTGAACCCTTATCTCACACCATACAAAAAAATTAACTCAAAATGGATCATAGACCTAAATGTAAAAGCTAAAACTACTTATAGTTTTAGAAGTCTAAAAGAAGGACTTCAGGAGAATATCTTTGCAATTAGGCAAAGATATCTTAAGAAAAAGGTTTTAACCATAAAAGAAGAAAATAGAAAACTATTTTCCATCAAAATAAGAACTTCTGCTCCTCAGAAGACACCATTAAGGAAATGCAAAGATAAGCCACAGACTGAGAGAAGACATTAGCAACACATATTTCTGACAAGTATCTTAGAGCCCAAATATGTAAAGAACTCTTACAACTCAATAAGAAGAAGCAACCCAGCGGAAGAAAAATAAGCAAAAGATTAGAACAGCCATTTCAAAAAGAAGTTATACAAATAGCCAGAGAGCTCAGAAATAAAAGATACTTAACATCAATGATCACCAAGGAAATGCAAATTAAAGCCACAATGAGACACCACTATACACTCACTAGAACTGGTAAAAGCAAAAAGATTGACAATACTGAATGTTGATGAGGATGCAGAGAAACTACAACACACACTGACAGTGAGTGGGTCCGCAAAATGGTGCAACCGCTTTGGAAAGTAACGTTCTTTATCCGTGCTGTCCAATCCAATAGCCAATAGCCACATATGGTGTGTGGCCGGTGTGAGTGAGGAAATGGATTTTTAATTCTATTTAATTTTAAGAAGTTTAAATTTAAATAGCCACATGCGGTGCGTGGTTGCGGTATTGGACGGTGAGCAGTATAACCCTCGCTACTTAATGTGCGGTCCCTGGGCCAGCAGCATCAGCATCAAGGGGCAGCTCGTTAGAAAAGTAGAGTCTCAGGCCCCATCTCAGACCTGCTGAATCAGAACCTGCATTAATGAGACGCCAGGAGACTCGCGTGCACATTGAAGTTTGAGTAACATTGCCCTGTATCTGGAAGGCTACAACTCAGCAAGTTACCAACGTTATCTTCTGAACCGAGGCATGAGCCTGGTTACCATAGGGGTAGAGAAGAGGGGAGAACACTTGGACTTTTTCCTTTAGACACCTGTGTTGTTTGATTTTGATTCAACAAATACGTATTACTTTTGAGATTTGTAAAATAGTAAAGATAAAATGGATGGTGGAATTACCATACCGGCTGCATATAGTTAACACTAATGTTTAGTGAGCTAGTACACATCAGGTAAACTGAACACCTTCTTCTGATGGGCAGAATAGACTTGAACTCAAGGAGGGAGGCTTCTTGAAGATAGGCTTGGATCCTCTCTACCTATCTCTCCTTGTCCCAAGCAAACCCACCATATCTAATAAAAAATTAATTAACTACACATCTCAAAATCCTGTTGTCTGCCATCACTGTATCCAAGAGTGGTTAATGAAATAAGCCCTCTCTGAGCCAACAACCTAACCATCAGAATTGGTTTGCACCCAGAAGATGAATATTGCCTGCAGATTTAACTGAAGCCAGTACTTAATGTGAATTCTGGGTTTTATGAGGTTTTTCTGCTAGAGAACACATTTCCTTTCCATGGATGCTAATCCACAAGGAGAAAAAATTCCAGGAAAAAGTAATTTAAAAATTCCTGACTCTGAGGGTGGGGTAGAAGTTGAGAAAAAGAAATACTAAAACTTTATCAATATGATCCTCTTAAAAGTACTCATCAGAAAAAGATTATTAGCTATATCAGATAATAAAGAGATTTCTTCAGTTGTAAATTATATCCCAGTGGCCTTCGAACTTTTTTGACCATAATATATAATACGAAAATAACTTTATACACAGACATTCACACCCACACGTATAACTGAGACAAGAGTTTACCCCTACCCTAAGATGCACTCTAATGTTTTCTATTTTATTGTATATTATTCTATATATTCTATCCTATTTCAGTGTTTTGAAAGTGCTTGTTATAACTCACAACACTGGTTTCATAACCTACTAATAGGCCGAGTGTTGCAAAACACTTTTAAGGTAAGAGAGGAGAAAAAGGGGGAAAAGGGAGGTTGATCAATTAATCGATTGATTGATTCAAGAAAGAGAAAGATAAGCTTTCCAAGAGATGGGGTGGAAGGATGGAAAATGTCAGAAGTGGGAGAAAGAGTGAGAGGAAGAGGGATCCCAATCCCTTTCATCTGTCTTGCTCAGTCAATGTGTACTGACTCTAAGGGGGACTTCTCTCACCCAAAAGACTGACCAAATCCTCCTGCTCTGGCCTTCACCTCCTCCCAGCATCCTGATTCCCTTATTCTGCTGCCTCTTGCCTCTTAATCACCTGAAAGCATTTTTTTTTTTTTTTTTTTGGCTCTAAGATCACAAAGTCCTCTCATGGGGGCCCTGATTGGCTTCCTTCATCTCTGATCCTCTATCTTCATCCTTCTACTGATGGCTCCTTCTCCTTTTTCCCTTTCCCTTGGATGTTTAACCTTCTCTTTGCCTCTATTTCTTCTTGTCTCTCTTTCTCTCCTGGCTGTGCCTCTCCCCTGTGACTGCTATTTCAAGATCAATGTAAAACACTATGTTGGGTTCAAAAATTCAACTGCACAAGCACAGTGGAGGGTAAGTTGTTCAAGTGAAAAGTTACAGGACACTGGTTCTCAAACTCTGAGTGCTCCTAGACTTTGGAGAAAACCACTGCAGACTGCTAAGGCAGCTGGGCTTCCATTCTAAGACACCCTGGCCTGGGTGTTCTGTTGTCTGTGAAAAGAGCTGATGTGATCAGACAAACGTGGTATTCAAGAGCAAGGGCAAACAACTGGAGAGGATTCTGCAAACGACAGCCTGTGGAGGGAAGAAGGCTGTAAGGACACAGTGGGTAGACTGGGCGGGTAGAAGTCTGCCAGCAGGAAGCCCAGTTAGTAGGCTGGACCAGTGCCCAGCTCTGGGACAGTAAGGATCTAAACTACTGATAGCAACAGAAAGGAAGAAAGGAGAGGAGAGGTGTTTTCAAAGAAGAACCTCTGGTTAGCATCTTGGCATCCTTAACCTGGACCAGGTTTTTAAAAATCTGCAAAAGCATGGGAATCCTGTGAGAGCTGTTCTGAAGCTGAGCCTTGAGCGCACTCTTAATAGCTCTTGCAAACTGAGAGCAGGCAGATGAAAATTAAATTACTCAAAGGGGAAAACACACAGGAGAGTTTCTGAGGATGCAGAGCTGAAGCCGGGTTCGCGTGGAGCCAGGAACAGCTTGCCAGCCTTGGACGCTAGTCCGTTTTCTTCATCCCTAAGATGAAGATGTAAGATGGAAATTACACGAGGCCCAAAATACACTCCCCTACAACTCCATGACTGAGTGCAGCTGTCCTGACAGCATTTCCTGGGTCCGGGCTCCACACATGAAGACATGTGCATGGCCAACACGTTTGCTGAGCAGCTACTCTGTGCAAGGTGCATTGTTAGGGCTATGTTCAGCCTTACAGGTGAGCCTAACCCAGTAGAGGAGAAGCTGGCTCTGAGCTGCAGTAGAAATGGAGTCCCCTTTGACCTCTTGCCAAGTTCCCCAGCACTGCCTATTGCCTTGGTCAGTTCCTGCATCTCCTCCTCAGGACCTGGGAGGATTCCTTCAACCCCCAAACCCACCCTAGACCCCAGAACCACCTGCTCTTACTCGAGGCACTCCATACTGGCAGGGGTTCTGACTCACCAATATCTGTGTGTATGTGTAAACACACGTACAGAAGCTCAAGAATAGTAGGTAACAAATTGAAATTATTAAACATGGCTTTCTAGAAGATGTGTGAGGGTGTTTACGGCTCATACAGTGCTGTCCGAGACTCCCTCTTTTTCCTGAGCTCTTCAATCCATTGCCTTGACACTGTGTTTTCTTAACCAAAAAAGAAAGAAAGGGAAAGAGAAAGAAAAGAAGGGAGGGAGGGAAGGAGGGAGGAGGGAAGGAGGGGAGAAAGGAAGGGAGGAAGGGAGGGATGGAGGGAGGGAGGAAGAGAGAGAAAGAAAGAAAGAAAGAAAGAAAGAAAGAGAGAGAGAAAGAAAGGAAGGAAGAAAGAGAGAGAAGGAAAGAAAGAAAGAAAGGAAGGAAGAGAGAAAGAAGGAAGGAAAGAAAGAAAGAAAGAAGGAAAGAAAGAGGAAGATTGTAAAACATGGGGGAAAAAGAAGACAACAAAAATAAAAACAAAAAAACCAGACCTTCCTTATTGTCCAAAGTGGGAAACACTTTTTTTTTTTTTTTTTTTTTTAGTGCCTGGCAGAGGAAGTATGGTTGCAGATGTTACCCAGAACTAAACCAGATTAATTTTCCATTCAAGAAGAAAAGTAAGCAAATTGGGCTAAAGGAGACGAATTGCATGGCCCTATTATTTAGCACGTTTGAAATGAAAGCCAATACTGCTATTGAAGCGCTGCTGACGAGTTTCCCTTCGTCTACCTAACGCCCGCCCACAGGTTGCCTGGCAACCACATTACAGTGCTGAATACTCCCCAGCAATAACTGACCCTGCATTTTAATTTTTGTGCTGATGCTTAAGTGGGATAAACAAATAAATGCAATTGCCCTGAAACCGTATTCATTTTGACTAATAAGCAGCATGTGTAGATTACAAGATGGCAAATAGAGGGGTACAAAATAATTGGTAAAGCCTTTCTCTTTTCAGGAAATTTTGCTTAAAAATTATGAAAACTTTGGGTAGGCTTGTGGAAAACTTAGTCAAACAGTTGTATGAAGTTAAGACTGAAAGATGAATTTCACCAAAAAAATTCTAAAGTCTATAATAGCACGAAGAATTAAATGTTAATTTTTATTGTCCCTTAACTGGAATAGCTTTTTGAAGATAGGAAATAACACTAGATGTGGTATGCTAAAAGTATCTGGGAGGCCACATACAACCCTTCTCACATGCAGGAGAAATAATCCTCGACCTGTCTAGTAGAATAAAGGGGGCAGGTTGAGTTGGGGGTTTCACATCCACATGTAGCTGCTGCTCTGTGTTTTGAATAAAAGAGTTTGAAGGGAACAGTCTCCATTGCCCTTTATTCACGACTTTTAAAGATGTGACCTCCTGTCGTTATTTAAGTGTTTCTAATTCTGGGGGCTAGGAATGATCGTTTTTGTCATTTCTGAAAATCATACTTCTAGTTCATCGTGAAGATGAAAGGAAAGTGCAGCACACCTCTTATCACTTGAATATGTAGTCAGATTTTTGTCTGGAAACTTAAATTCTTACCTGAAAACACTCTTTTAAGTACTTACCCAAACAAATAAAGCAAAGACTTAAGATTCAAATTCTGGCTCCCCAGGCTTATCAGCTATGGGACCCAAGGAGTGTCTGGTCATCTGATTTCTTCATTGGTAAAGAGGATACCATTAATAATCACCTTTTTGAGCAGCTGTGGGCTGAGGTCACCTAGCATAATGCTGTCATATGATAAGTACTCAATTTCAGCCATCATTGTTGGCTATACAGTGTAGTATTATGAGTGTAAAGGCTTTGACATGTTGCCCAGATCCCTCTTTGGCAATGAAGGAGTTATTCTCCTGGCCTCTGGGAATGCTGCTCCAAGACAGCCTTCAGCTCTGAACCTTCTTTGAGGACTGCCTTAGCTAAAGAACACTGCCTAGCCTAAATCATGTGAATTTCCAGAGTAAGCCTGAAACCAATGAGCAGTCCCCCTGGGGATGTAAAGGTCCAGCCCCTTCACTCCAACCTCGGACAACTCAGGAGGGCCATCCCTGCTCCAGAGTTCCCTATGGGGTTGGTTAAGGCCTTTGGTGGACCTGTAACGGAGCAGAACCCTATGGAGCCTTCCCAGGACAGACCACTCCCCCCATGTCCTCTGCCTGCTTGAAAAACTTTAGCCAAAGTATAAATTTAATCAGAGAAATGAAAAGATGCAAAAGCAAAGAAAAGCAGTCAAACAGGACAAAATAATAATAGTTTAGTCATTAAACAAAGTTGAGGGTCTTTAGTTTCTCCTCAAGGGCTCTAGATAATATTCTGAGCCATATCCTTTGAGCTGTTTTATAGATACTGAAACCCCCATCAGGTGGAAGAATTTAACTACATGATGACCAGGCTGTAGTCATGACGTAAGCTGCTCCGTCTTACACAATTCCGAGAACTGGCCTCAAGAAGATGGGGATAAAACAACTCTGGAATTGAAGGTTCATTGCACTTAGAACAATCAAGGTGATGCTGATCAGACCACCGCATGACCAATTTCAAGATGACTGTTGGAGCGGACCGTGCTGCTCTGCACGTAGCCCCCCACCTCCTCAGTGCACCCCTGAAACTCCCCTTTAAAAGCTCTTGCCTCCTGATCAGCAATGGGGAGCAGGCTTTTGGACATGAGTCCTCCTTCTCCCCAGGTTCCTGGGCTCCTGAATAAAGCAAGTTTTCCTTTGCTACCAACACTTTTCTCTTGAATATCAGCTTTCGAGCAGCGAGCTGCCAGACCTGAGTTTGGAACATGCCTACAACACAGTGCAACTGCTCCCTCTGTCTCGTCCTTCTTCCTTCTCTCCCTTTTAGCAGCTGCTGATTTCTAGGGCACTACCTAAGAAACATCCTGCACACCAACATGTATCTCAGAGTCTGCTTCCTGGGGAATGAACCAACACAAATACAGTTAGAGGAGTTTTAGTGATCATGGTGTAATTGTATGTGAAAAGAGTAGGTTACCCAACTCAACATACGGCATGATCTCAACTATGACAGATTATACTTATGTGTGTATAACTGGAAAACTGGAAAGTACACTAAGATTCACAATGTTTCTTTCTGGCTGGTAGGATTAGAGATGATTTTTATATTCTTTATACGTTTCTGTACTTTCCAAGTTTCCTACAAGGACCAAATTACTTTTTCTGTGGGGCAGGGATGGATCGTTCAAGGACTGAGCCCCATCCTCTACATGACTTCCCCAGTAGTTGAGCTTTCAGATAGTTGTGAATAAGGATGGGCCAATCTAGAAAGCTCCTCTCCACTTCAACCCATCAGCCCACTACCACGTTTCCAATGGCTGGGACCTGGAGTTCCCAAGCTTTAGCTAAGGAGTCCTTCCTTCAAGTCTCTAAGATGTCACTTTGAAAACTCTGAACCAGAGTTAGGATTTGTAAATGTCACAGAGCCCTCAGTTCAATCTTGTTGATGTGATTTGAAGGGCAAGACATAAACCCTGACTTCAGTCTGGTTGGAAAAACACAAGTAAGAAACAAGAGACAAGAAACAAGAGAGTGGTCGATATTTTGTCACTGTAAATGAGGGCAGTAGGAGTCCAGAAAAAGGTGACATGCCTACAGGCTGGAATCATCAGAAAGGGGCTTCGTGGGGGAAGTAGGTCTTGACTGTGTCTTGAAGAATGAGTAAAATTTAGCAAAGCAGAGGGTAACAGTGAGGTCATCCTGGATAAGGGCAGTGGCCAAAGCACAGAAGGGAAGTGAGTATTGGATTTTTCCATCCAGTAAATAATGCACTTCTCCCTTACTGGAGCTAAGGATGCACTTGGAAAATGAGAAAATATGGTTGAATCAACATGGTGGGTGAGATTTTTGGAAGGAAACCAAGCGGTGACGTTTAGACTTCCTCTTCAGGTAAAAGGGGTTCCCTGAGGATAACTTGACAAGTTGAAGGTGGTCTATTAAATAGCTTTATCTGACCGTGATATGCAGGATGAGGCACAGAAGGGAGAACTAGGTGGACAGCACCTGGGGGAGAAGCTGTGGCCTTCACCTCAGGGTCATGGGGCCCAGCCTGAGGTGGTTTCTGGCAGTAGTTGACATATTGAATTTGAATGCAGTGACACTGATTTTCTCATGCTTATGAGAATCAGTCATATCACATACAAATAGCTATGTCATTCCCTCCTGGAAACTTTTCTTTAATATGGTTGTATGTCTTACCTTCCAATGCTCCACTGACAATGATCCCATTGCTAAAGAGTAAAAGAAGCAGGAACAAATGAGGGGTGAACCAGACACCCTCAGGTGTGTGTGATTATCCCTGTAGCTGGGCCCTCCCTGGCTTCTGTTTCATTGAGCAAATAAGACCTTCAAAAATTCTGCCCAGAGTGATCTGGAATAACACTAGAAATTCCCTCATTTTATGACACCCAACAAATGAGTGAGTGGAGAGATAGTACATGCCATAAACTTATGTATGGGGTTTTCTGATCCCACGAGTGCTTGTTGAATTCATTAGATTAGAATCAAATGACATTTATTGATGGCTTACTATTTGCTAGATAGTTTGCGCACACATCATTTAATCCTCAGCACTCTATGAGGTAGATATTTGCACCTCCACTTTGCAGACAACTGGCATTTTGTAGACATTCATCTCTATTCACCAACATAATCTAACATTTTTTCAGGATTTTTATTTTTAAAACAAACAACTAATCCCTTCTTCTCTTTGCCTCAGTAAATGTAAAGGGTAGGTTTAGATTACAGGGCTTGACTCTGCAGTTACCTGTAGAATAGTGTTCACTCACTGGGCACTTTTTCCATGCATGGTACTTGAACTAGGGCCTCTGGGGAAGGAAGCAAAGCCTGGTGGATGCAATCACTGCCAAGAGTTAGATAAATAGTACACAGAAGAACATTAAATAGCAGTTCAAGGAGGTGTGTGATGGGATCTGATGAAGTTACATCTAGGAGGAACCCCCTTCCAAATTCCAAATCAACAGGTATTTCCTAAACCCCAAACCCAAAGCAAGTAAGCCATCTTTGTCTACACTTCTGCCATTTTTTCTCCCCTGCTCAGTCAAAACCTGTTTTCCTTTCTATTGCCTCTCTTTCCATCTCCCTGTGCATTGACCTATTTCCGGTCCTTCTCCTCTCCTGCCTGGATTCTTCCTGCAACCTTTGGGCTGGTATCCCAGTGAAGATGGCTGGGTTCCTCCAATCCAGCTTTTTAAGCCCTGCCAGACTCACCTTGACAAAGTACTACCTGCACGATTGTGCCCTTCGGCTCACAACCCTTCTACGGCTCCCAATGTCTGCAGGATAAAGTCTAATCATCTTATGTTGGTATTCAAGTCCTTCCAAAGTCTGACCCCAGCCCCATTTCCAATGTGGCTTCCAACTAATATTTCTATTTCATCTAGGGTAACTGCTTCCCGTTTCCCACCGTTTTGCAACCATTTCTGCCTCCTTTACTCAGTTCTACTTGTGTCTCCTGTCCTGTCAAAGTCAAGCATCACATCTGTTTTTCAAAGCCACTCTGGTCTCACAGCATCTCACTGGGTTTTCCTCACACACCTCCTTGAACTGCTATTTAATGTTCTTCTAGGTACTTGGTATCTATCCAACTCAATGACAAGCAATTTGGGATCAGTCAATGCATCTGTCAGACTTTGCTATCTTCCCCAGAGCCACTAGATTAGAGCTCTACACAGAGTAAGTGTCTAGTTACTTAATAACTGTTGAACAAAAAAATGAGTCAAACTTTATTGTCCAAAAGTAAACTTACCCCTTACATTTCCTAATTTTTGTATTCAATTCTGCAACATCCTCATTGCATGAGTTCTGGATTTTGCCATCTCTGGGTACCTCAATTACAATCTGCAACTCTTAAAGTAAAAAACTTATACTCTAAGTCACTGCTGTCTGGTGGAATGTTCTACATCTACATACCTGTGCTGTCCAGTTTGTTAACTACTAGCCACATGTGGCCATTGAACACTTGGAATGTGCCTAGTGCAAATGAATTTTTAATTTTATTCCATTTTCATTAATATAAATAGCCATATGTGGCTCATATATATTGTTTTGGATAGTTCAGGTCCAAGTATTCACAGACAAAAGACAAAAGATAGTATTAGCCCCAGAGCTTTTCAATAACCATTCTAAATGGTAAGTAATCCACAACAGTATCGAGTGGTGATGAAATTCCCGGCGCTTCTCACCGAAATAATAGCCAGTTTCAGTTAGGTCTATACCTACTGGCTGTCTATTCACCAAACATTACTATTTTCGTGGTTTCATGGTTTCTGGAATTCCAGAAGCCTAGCTCAGGTGATCTCATAGGGAGGCAGAATAAAATTCTCCCTCATGACATCCCCTAATAAGCAGAGCTGGTCTCAAGAAACCAGCTCATACCTAAGGGTCCCACTTGAAGTATTCTGCCAAGACCCCTATTTCTGTCATTATATGTGTTTTCCTATTTTACGTTCAAGGGAAAATTTTATAAAAGTTAATACAAATACCTGTCATTATTCATGTTAATGGAGGACATGCATGGCAAAAATAAATGATGTTCACTCATAAGCCATACCTTATACAAATATGCCCATCCTCACCAAATTAAACCAGTCAAAATGTTGTCGAGTTGGCGAATGTCAACTTCAGCTCTTAACAAAAATAAGATAACATTTACTGAATGTTTACAGTTGCTGAGAGCAATTTATATGTATTATGTCATGGAAGACTCACAACAACTCTTTGAGGCAGGTACTACTGTCATCCTTATTTCACAAATGAGGAAACTGAGGCACAGAGAGGTCAAAGGGTATGGCCAGATTCTTGGAGCTAGCACAGAGCAGAGCCAGGATTTGCAGGGCATTCTAACTCTAGTGCCTGTGCTTTTAACCACTCTGCTATTCTCCTGCTGAGCCTAATATGAGGTATTAACATTCATTCATTCATTCATTCATCTCAAACTCAAGATATAATGAGCATTAGCTGCCCCTGTGTACCAGGCGCTATGCGAGCTGTGGAGCAGAAAAGCCATGACCTCTCTCCTGGAGCTGTAGCCTAGGACTTGAGGAACTCAATCATAGTGACTGGTCATCCACCACCAGGCTTGCTCTGAGAGCCTTATCACCTCCGTGGCAGGAAAGGATCACTAGTAAACAAGACCATTAAACAGAAGGACCCATGTCAGGTGAGTGTTAGAAATGCGTTTCTCAGAATATCAGGTTTGACACTGTCTTAAAGAATGAATTAAAACCTAATAGAATTAAAACGTAAGCCCAGGGCCATTTCAAGCCTCTCCAATCAAACCTCAGCCACTCTGACAATTCAACCCTCCCCACGCCTGAAGTGGCCCACCTGGAACGTTCTCTCTCTTCGGAATGAATATCCCTTCCCACTTCTCTACCTGCATAGCTCCCTCGTAGGCGTCACGTAGGGTTTTGACATTCAAAGTGTGGACCTCGGACCAGCAGCATCAGTATCACCTGGGAGCTTGTTAGAAACGCAGCATCTCAGGCTCCTCTCCAGACCTGCTGAATAAGAACCTGCTGCTTCGCAAGATGCCCAGGTGATTCTCACGCCCATTAAAGTCTGAGAAGCACCAAGGTCAGACACAGCTGGGCATTGTCCCTTCCTTGAGCTGCCCGGGAGCGCCGTGATCCCCTGGTCTTCGATTCACCACTAGGGCTTGTGACCTCTCTCCCTCTTCCCTGGATTCCCGGAGGGCAGCTACGGTGTCCTATTTCTCTTGGTTTCTCCAGTGCCTAGAACACTACTGAGTAGGCGCCAGCTGAACAGATGGATGAATGGCTCTGAAGAAACCTGAAGGCACTCTGAAAAGTTAGCCTCGTATTGCCAGGAGCCCATCTGGAACCGTGTACTTGGTGTTCCTCCCTCCCAGGTGCCCGGGCCACCTCCTGGATGGGACAATGACTTCCCCGGATGCCCCTGACTCAGTCTCCAGCCCTGAGCCAGGGCTGGGGTCGGCGAGCTTTCTGCCTTTAGCCACCTTGCCATAGAACCCAGCAGGAAAGCCCCAACAAACCAGGGCGGGCCCTCTGCGGCTCAGCTCAACAAAAGCGGGGCGCTTCCTGTGGGGCCCAACCCAGCGGGCCTCCCACTTTCCAGGGGGATCCCCGGTGCTCAGGGCACCGAGGCCTGTGCCCTGTTGCTTGGGTTTCTGCAGGCGCTGAGGGCACACCCTGCTCTGGGGGCAGCTTCAGAACCTCAGAGGCAGTAGACGCTAGCTGTTCTCACAGATCCTGCAAACAGTGGAAGGGGCCTCTGAGCCTGCTTCTTGCTTCTTCCCAGGGAGTGACTGTCCCCTAACGAGCCTCGCATGCTGACTTGAGGGAGGGTCTCTGTAGCTGGGGAACGTGGAAACGGGGCTTTACCTCTTAATGGTGTCTTTCTTTTGTACGTGGTTTTTGTCTTGTTTTGCTTTAAGCATTTTCGGTAGCTACATGAGGTTGGGTAATACCCATAGCTTTGCCAACGTCATTGTGATATTTTTTTTTCACTTGTAACATACGTGACCACAGATGCCACCGCAAGCATCACGTGGCTCACTCCCTGTAGCTGGGACAGAGACTCGCCTCTTGTTTCCCTCTGACCACTGGGCTTCGCCTTTTCCCTTTCCTGCTTCAACTACTGAGCTGTCAGAACTAAAGGGAGTGTAGGAAAGCAGAAATTACCCGCTTGTTTTTAAAAAATGGTAAAACAAATTGCGCTTTCATTTTTAAAACTTTTAGAAGCATTTTATTTTTTATGTGCTACTTCTGCATGTCCATTGTAGAAAAACTGGAAAATACAGAGAAACATAGATTACCCATAATACCACAACAAAGAGAGAACCTTTGTTAATATTTTGGTAAATTTTTCACTAAACATCCACAGCTGTGGAATAATGTGAGTTTGGATGGGAGATGACGAGGAATTTAGGTGTCATCTACCTTCCAGCCCTCACATTCACTTTAGGAGCTTTGTAACAATACAAACCTTACACTTTATGCAGTTTGGAGTTTTGGCCCCTACTCACAACATTATGGTGGGTTTATTGTGCTTATATATTTGAGCTAAAATTGTATGCAATTTTGTATGCTAATTGTTTTTTTAAAAAGAATATCAACAGTATTCTCTCATGTTAACTTTTTTCCCCCAATTTTATAATTTGTCAAACAGGTTTAAATGAGATGATAAATAAATTGTTGGAAGTTAGGTTACTAATCTGTCATAATAAAGTTTAAATGATATAATGTATATTCAAAGTACTTAGCTTGGAGCCTGGCATATAGTAAACTCTTCATAAATGGTAGTTTGGCCATAGATTATTGCTAAAATCTCATTTTAATGCCAGCATAATATTTCACTCTAAGTAACATATTTAACCATCCTTTTATTGTACTGAGCTTATTTCTAACTCTTGCTATTTAAAATTGTAGCGCTGGAACAGATATATTTGAATATAACTTTCTATTCACCTTAAGAAAATATTATTTCTTCAAAATGGATGACTACATTGGATGATATGAGTATCTTAAAGGCTTTTTATTATATACTGGCAAATAACTTCCTTGTGATTGTACCAAATTCCCCACCAGACATGAGTGGGATTACCTGTCTTTCTGCATCCTCACTAGCAGTAAATTTTCTTGTTTTTAAATCTGCCAATTTGATGGATGAAAATTCAATTTCATTGTTTTTTGATTTTGCATTTTGAAAAGTTGCCAGTGAAATCGAAAATATTTTTTCATATTCATTAACCATTTGTATGGCCTCTTCTACAAATTATCTCTTCAAGATCCTTACAGTAAAACATATTTTATCAATCAAATACACTAACAGTGGTTTGGGTTTTCTCTTCGTGTGGCGTTTCTCATATCAAAACTCAGAAACACAATCTCTTCCTGCACATAGCTGGAAAGGCTAATGGTGAGACCATCTGGGATTTTATTAGAGGCGTCTTTAAGTTTAATCACACACTAATAAATATTTGGCAAAGGCCTACTACGTATACCCGTACAGCAGTCTTTAATGCAGATTCTCTCCAGGAATAATGGGAGAGGAAGGGGTGGGCCACAGCCAGAGAGCCCAAGCAGCTGGATGCATCCAGCATGTCTTATCTGTGCCCCAAGTGAACGTCGGAGCCCATGCCAGGCACAGAGATGCTCAGAACCCAGAAGTAACACACCCAGCCCCCCAGCTGGCACCGTGGGATTTGGCTAATCTATAAGAGTGGGTGATGACGTGATGGCGAAGATTGTACAGACAGGGGCTGCCAAGTCACACCACCATCTCTCACCAGCCCCGTTTGACAGGCGAGGATACCGTGGCTCGAACACATTAAGTTGCCTCAGGTCACAGAGTAAGTGGCTGAGCAAGGATTCAAGCTTCGGCTCAGTAGACCCCAAAGTGGATGCTCTCAGCTACCAAACCACACAGCTTCCCTTAGAAACGGGCCTCCAAAAAGGAACCCTCCTACACTGTTGGTGGGAATATAAATTGGTGCAGCCACTATGGAGAACAGTATAGAGGTTCCTTAAAAAACTAAAAATAGAGTTGCCATATGATCCAGCAATCCCCCTCCTGGGCATATATCCAGAGAAAACTATAATTCAAAAAGATACATGCGCCCCAATGTTCAATGCAGTACTATTTACAGTAGCCAAGACATGAAAGCAACCTAAATGTCCATCGACAGAGGAGTGGATAAAGAAGATGTGGTACATACATACACAATGGAATATTACTCAGCCATAAAAAAGAATGGAATAATGCCATTTGTAGCAACATAGATGGACCTAGAAATTATCATACTGAGTGAAATCAGTCAGCCAGAGAAAGACAAATATCATATGACATCGCTTATGTGAGAGCCTAAAAAAAAAAAGATGTGAAAAAATGAACTTATTTACAAAACAGAAATAGACTCACAGATATAGAAAACAAACATGGTTACCAAAGGGGAAATGGGAGTGGGGAGGGATAAATTAGGAGTTTGGGATTAACATATACACTCTACTGTATATAAAAATAGATACCCAACAAGGACCTACTGTATAGCACAGGGAACTTTACTCAATATCTTGTATTCAGTAATAACCTATAAGGGATATATATATATATATAATATCCCTTATACACCTGAAACTAACACAACATTGTAAACAACTATACTTCAGTTTAAAATACATATATACACACAGGTCTCCAGACATGAGAATGTCAGAAGTTTATATTCTGAGACCCTCAAATAAAACTTTTATGAGCAAAGCAACTTAATTTTTATCCTCAAAGTAAAATGACCATCTCCAGGCAAGAAGCCTCATTTCCCTGAGAACTTCCCGAGGGAAGGACATAGGATTCCCGGCACGTCACCTTCCTGGGTCCAAGAGGGAAACTGAGGTCAAGAGTTATCTTGGCTCCCAGAGAGGAACTTATTCTTACCAGGACTCAGTTTCCTCTGCTGAAAAAGGGGAACCAACTCCAACCTCCCTCAGAAAACAATGAAGACGCTAAGCTTTGTTAGTCCTTGGAGGAGGAAAATGATTATGGGATGCCAGATCCTGAGGGTGGTTTCTTACATATTGTATAGCATCTGTCACTCACAATGCCTGTTGATTAATGAGGATTGAAATTATTGTGAAAGTCATTTGCAAATACAAAGCAGGATCTGCATACACCTTGCCAAGAATTCTGCATATCAATCCTCGCAAAGTTTTAGCCACCAGAGCAGGCATTTTCCCCACCAGCCCTTCAATTCTAGTGCTGGGACATGCAATAAGTAGCGTTACCTGTAATCCACCACTTAAAAACAATGACTTGAGCTCTGAAGCATGTATTTATGAAACATACATTTAATGTATTCATAGCCTGATTTCTCACAGGGCTGACCTAATTTTTGGGAGGTACCAATCCATTATGCTACATTAATGCATATGATTCATGTAATATGTCCCTCACTTCCAGTACTTGGGGAGCTATGAAAATATTCATCCCTCTGAGCTACAGAAATCAGTTTTCTCGTTCACGTTCTGTTAAAAGTACCCAATGCTATTTGTCAGAAAGGGATTGAGATACACACGCTTTGGTCTCTGAATCCTAAACAGGAGGGAAAGGCAAAGTGTATCACGTAGACTCCATGACTTCAGACAGCACTGTTTTTAATTTTCAACTTGTGTCTAAACCTGGGAACCAATTTGGCTACCTGGAGTGTACAAAACAGTTAACTAGGTTTGCTTCCGCAATGCAAGCTGAAGTTAACTGCTTTTGCTTGAATTAAATAAACGCTGGCAGTGCTATCAGGACCTGGCATGACCAGATGGCAGTCACCACACCTTGCCAGTTGCCAATCAGCATTCAACAGCTGGGCCTGACCAAACAACAACTGCCCTTGACCCTGGCTTCTCATCATCTGTTGGCTATAAATAGAAGCGGAGTGTCAGAAAAGAGAGAAAAGTACTTGATGCCGGCAATTCAGGAAATCCATCTGACAGCAACAGAACCAGCTTAATGTATTGAGCTAGTTTCAGGAGAATGGAAAAACATAAAGTCCAATATTTGATCATTCCAATAGCAGCAGCAAGAAACCATGGGGGCTTTTATGAAATAAAAGCTAGGAAATTTCCAGATATATATGTCATCATTTTGAAAACATCACCTATCAGTGTTTGAAGTCCCCTGGGTTTGACAGATAACAACTGCTACAATTTGTTTAAGAAATAGAAGAGCATATGCAAAATTCAGTGTCATGCTTTTCCCATGCAAAAAAAATTTACAGGCAAAAACTCGCAGTGGCTCACCATTCTGTTTCACATAATGTATCAACTCATTTATCAAATGTCACAGTAGAGCTAAAGACTGAGAGATGAGAGTTTTGTGGACTCAGATCTGGACTGGGTGATTCTAGAAGAGAGCACTGGGAAGAATCTCCACATGTTATGTGGCTAAATATCCACATTTTCTAAAGACAACAGATGGGGGTTGGGGGGAGCAGAAAATGACATTTTTAGAAACAAAACTGACTTTTCTGCTGGATGAGATGGGACCCACACATTCTGAAGGAAATGCAAACACAGCCCAGCAAGAAAGGAAAGAGCCACAAAGTGGAATAAAGAACAAGAAAAAAAGAAAATAGCTTAGTTGAAGCTCCAGATTTTCATTAAACCGTTGCACCGTGACAGGGCTGTGCTTTAAAGGTTAAGACCACACTCGGGCAGGCCGGGGCGCCTCTCACCCAGGACAGCTGGGGATGTCTTTCACTGCTGACAACTGGGGCAGGGGAGTGTAGGGACAGAACAGCAACTGGGGGCTTGTCGGGACTCCACGGAGCCAAGGGCGGGTCAGCTGGGCAAAGTCTGACATCACAAAGCCTCTTCTCTCTCCCTCTGTGGAGCGGGTACCACCTGAGCAGAGGCCTGCAGGTACCAGAGCTGCGGGCTGTTCCAAACGCTGGACTCAGAGGACCCTCTTTCAAAGTCAAGGACAGTGCTAAGGACTTCCCCATGTGCCAGGAATTATACTCTGAGTGGTCGAAAGACTGAAAGCCGGACTTCCCTGGAGGTCCAGTGGTTAAGACTTCGCCTTCCAAGGCAGGGGGTGCGGGTTCGATCCCTGGCCAGGGAGCTAAGATCCCACATGCCTTGCGGCCAAAAAACCAAAACATAAAACATAAGCAATATCGTAACAAACTCAATGAAGACCTTAGAACTGGTTCACATCAAAAAAAAAAAAAAATTTAAAAAAAAGACTGAAAGCCACTAGGAATTCATAAGGCTTTAAAAAATAATCTGTATTTTGTTCTTCACCACACCATCTATGTAGATTTGGGAATAAGTCATACAAAACCTGTGAGACAAGTTATTTTTCCAGTCTACAGATGGATTGGAGGCCCCTTGGCTGTTCTGAAGCACAGACAGAACATGGGATCATGGCATCTGACTTTGGGGTTGACAGCTTGATTAGAAACTGCATTATTTATGCCCCTCTGGGATTGCCATGGCTTTGGAGGCTTAAAACCACCTTCTGTGGTAGCTCTTTCCCTGATTTTAGGTGCACTGATCTCCTTTTTTGGGTATGTGCCTCCATGGCAGGATTTGATAAAGAATGAACCCGTTAATCCGTTTTCTTGATCGCTTTTCATTACTCCATCAAACCAATCTCAATCCAAATTGGGAGGATGCCTTCTTCCTTTCCCTCACACAGGTCTTCCTTTTCTAGAAGTTTCTATACATATTTACTCCAAGTTTCAGGTCACTGTGCACTCACTGAGAATCTGAGAAAACTGATGTTCTCTCAGCAACGAAGGTATTTCTCTCACAATCTGGTACTCAAAAAGCAAATTGAGAAACTGTGATAAACAGTAATTGGCAGAGTTTTCAGATTCAGAAGAATTCCCATAATTGCGCAAATGTCTCTCAGGAGGTAGGCTTGTAAAAGTTAGGGGGTTGCATCCCCCACCCCCGCCACTGATAAGGCTGGTATTCCACCATTCAGATTCTCTGAGGAGGGCCCACCCAAATCCATGACCAAATGTTTTTTACTTTGAAAAACATTCTAATTCATGAGCAAGCTGTTAGGTTTATCAAAGAGAATCACAGAATGCTGGTGTTGGAAAGAACCTTGGGGAAGCCCAGACCTCATAGTTTGTACCTCAGGAGATGGAAACCCGAGGTTTTAGAGCCCAGAACAGATAGTCACAATACCATTCTCAGTGGTTTTCCATGAAGGTTTTAATGGCATATGAGCCAGATACCATCTTTAATGTCTAACATGGAGAAACAATGGTTACCTGAAAGCAACTAAGGTGGGCTTTCGTTGCTGTAACCCACACTTTGCTTTGCGGATGGGGAGTAACGACTTGGCTGGAACTGCTAGTCAAGGCCTTATGGCTTCTTGGTGGCTTATCAAACCAGGATCCGCTGTGGAGTGGCATCTAATTTTTCCATCTTGAGTTCCATCTCCATTTTCTACCCATTCCCAGAAACTTTGAAGTCACCTAAAATGGTGATCCCTGGCTCAGATTTCACTGTGGGTGGGATCACCAAGGGGGCCAACCAACATGCTTTGCTAATCTTGATGTTACCCTTGCCTTTCTCTGCAAAAATGAATAGAACTGAAACAGATTACTTCCCAGCTATTATGGAAGGTGTATCATTCAGGGCTAACTAGAGAATCGGAACCACGAGGAGACAGGCAGTAAAAGATTTATCACAAGGAACTGGCTCTTGTGATTTCAAGGGCTGGCTGGGCAAGAGTGACGTCCACAGGGCGGGCTGTCAGGAGGGGCTGGCGTGAGCCAGAGCTGCAGTTCACAGGTGGAACTTCTTCTTCATGGAAACCTCAGTTCTGCTTTTAAGGCTTTTCAGCGGATCCAAGACCACCCAGATTATTGAGGACATTCTCCTGACTTAAAGGCAACTGATTACAAACTTTGTCACATCTACAAAATACCTCCAGTGACACCTGGATTAGTGTTTGATTGAACACCTAGGGACTCTGACCTCGTCAAGCTGCTATAACGCTGACCATCACAGGGGTCCTGCTCTGTGGTCCCTACGGAATAGTCCCACACTGAAGGACACTCTGTGCCTCCACCTGTTCTTCCATTTGTGTCAGGCACAAAGCTGACAACAAATAGACGTGTGTTGAATGAATGAATAAATGAGTGAAGGAGATCATGACAGGGATGTGGGGTGTGGGCTACAGTAACTCAGCCTATCCTGGGGGGATGGGGGGAGGGCAATAGGCCAAATCACACTGGCCCCAGGACACAGGCAGAGCCACGGGGCGGGGGAGGCAATTGTCCAGTTTGGGGTTGGGGCATGTCACCCTCAACAATTTCATATGAGTGAAGGAAGTCAACTTTGCACCAAGGACCCCAATGAAAGGGGAGAATTCATGAAGCACAAACAAATATGCCTGTGGAGAAGCGTGGACACTCTTCTGTCAATGGGAAGTCAGGGCAGGAGGAAGGCTGAGAGGAAGAACTGCCAAGGTTCTCCACTGCCTCCTGTGCCCTAGCCCTCTCTTGGCCGGAAAGACCAAAGCAATGGCACTAGCAGCTGTGAACCCAATGCCCCTAATAAGAGGGGCAGGGCTGAGAGCAGCTCTCTCAGCCTTTGGTTCTCTGTAGGACGTGGCGGACTTCGCTCCTTGGTACTTAGTCTCTTGACCTATAAAATCTCAGTAAGATCTAATTCTCTGGACCGTGGAAGGGTTATAATATGTGTTGAGAGCAGTGGCAGATTTACTTTGAAGCTAAGGAAGCTCAAGATTCAGGACTCTTCACTTGCACAGACCCCTCCAAGGCTCCGAGCATCCCCCAGGGATGCGAGAGGAAACAGCAGCCCTGCAGGGCGCTGGCGTGTGGCGTGCCACTGCAGCTTGGGGTTACCCTCTGTGTCCTGGTGACCGTCCTGGTGCCACTAACACTAGCTCCGCATCCAACTGACGCCAGCAACCATCTGCCCCTTAGGAACTAATGGAGTGAGTTACTTCATGGGAAGGCGAAGGCTACTAGTATTATTTAAAAGCCTTACACAGTATTTGAGTCAGTACAAGGTAAAGAGTAGATGCTAAGATTAATGTAGAGCTCTACAGATGCTCTCAGGAGCTGAATTCTGTCCTGCCTGGATGTTTGTTCTCCCACTAAAATGAGCTATTATTATGGATCTTCAAAGTGTGTCTTTTTAATCAGGATATGATGGGTAAAAATAGTGGGTTTGTGGGCTTAGTGTTAAAAATAAAACATGATCTTGATTATCCTAACAATCTTTCTCCCCATTTTATTTCTAGATCCCACAGACTAGTTTCCAGCTAGCAAGAAAGTGAGAATGGAGTTGAGTGGGCAGAATTAAGAAATGAAACGAGCAAATAAAGTCAGGAACATTTAAGGCAAAACTCAGTCAATGCTCACTGCTTCCAAATAGCGGCCAAACGCTCTTCTCCACTGAATGAAGAGTTCACATTTTTGCCTCCAATAACTGGAAAAATTATGGGACAAGGACCAGCTCCACTTATTAGAACTTGACTAGATTGCCTCCAGTACTACCAGAAAGGCCTTTGGTCCAACTACACTGAGTGCCTTCCAGAAATTATGAAATGTGCCCTCCTTCTACTATCATGATCCCAATTGTGATGAGAATATTTGAAAAAGCATGAACTGTCTCGCTTAGTAAGGAGACAACAGCAAGGAGAATAAAACTTGAGAAGCAATGGTCAATTTCCAGCTATTGCTACCCCAAAATGGTCTAACACCGTAGTGTGTATTATGAAGCTGTGTACTTGTAAAAAATGGGGAAAAAAGCATAACGGGTTAGAGTCCAAATACTTTCTGCCCCAAAAGATAAATCTCATTGGCTTAACTCAACAGAGGTTTGTTTCTTGCTCTTGCAAAGTCTTACATAGTTCAGGTGGTCCTATTCCATATTGCAGCTATGTCATCTGGAATCTGTGGTCCTCAAGAACATTTCGGCAGAATTAGTGATGGAAGATAGACTCCAGCTATGAACTGTCTTAGTGCATGTTATTTGCGCTCACTTTTCACTGGTCAACAGGCATATGGCCACAACGAATTACAAGGGAGGCTGGGAAATGTAGAGGAAGGCACAGATATTAGCTGGTCACCAACTGTCTTTGCCACCCATAGAAACCACTAGGGACAAGATGATTGAAGACAACAGCTCATTCACTGATTCATCCGATAAGTATTTTTTGAGGACCAACTTTGTGTCTGACCCTGTTCTAGATGCCAGGGATATAGCAGAGAACACAATGCATGTGGCTCTGACCACCATGAGGTTTGTAGTCTAACGGGGGAGATAGACATCACACACGTGTTTACGCAACTAATATCCTGTGGATGTGGAAAGTAAAATTCAAACCAAGCAGCTTTATGCCCTCTGGGTGAGGGGTCATTTGTCCACACTTTTCCCAGGCAATTCTGCTTTTAAGTGGTCTGTGCAGTTTTCAGACCATGGGTCCTCTCCTTTTAATTATACGAGAGAAGCTAAAGCACAGCATATAGATGCAAAGGTATCTCATGTGGGCTGTATCCCTGGCATCCCCTGACCTTGTCATTTCCTTTGCCCTCCACTCCTTACAGTCTATTCACCCCACAGCAGCCAGAATTACCCCAGTCAAATGGAAGTCAGGGCATGTCATCTGCTGAAAGACACCCATGTTGTTCATTCCCTCTTCCTGAAGGTCTCAGCTGAAATAAAGGTCACTCTGTTCCAGAGGCCTTCAGGACACATCCCTTCCATGAAATAACCCCCTCTTCTCCACCCTTGTCACTCTTTTTTTCTTCCAAGATGCTGGAACTTTCTGAAAATTTTGATGCTGACACTTTCCTTCCTCCCTCCCTTCCTTCCTTCCCCTCTCTCTCTCCCTTGCTCTTGCCTTTGTTCCTTCCTTTCTTCTCTCTCTTTCCCTCTCTCTGTCTTTTTTTTTTTTTTAATAAATTTTATTTATTTATTTATTTATTTATTATTATTTATTTATTTATTTTTGGCTGCGTTGGGTCTTTGTTTCTGTGGGAGGGCTTTCTCTAGTTGCGGCAAGCGGGGGCCACTCTTCATCGCGGTGCACGGGCCTCTCACTGTCGCAGCCTCTCTTGTTGCGGAGCACAGGCTCCAGACGCGCAGGCTCAGTAGTTGTGGCTCACGGGCCCAGTTGCTCCGCGGCATTTGGGATCTTCCCAGACCAGGGCTCGAACCCGTGTCCCCTGCATTGGCAGGCAGATTCTCAACCACTGCGCCACCAGGGAAGCCCCCCCACTTTGTAACAGCTTTATTGATGTATAATTCACATACCATACAACCCCCAACTCAGTATTTTTTTAGTATATTCACAGAGCTGTGCAATGAGCCCCACAATCAGTTACAGAACATTTCATCACCTCAAGAAGAAACGCTGTCTCCTTCAGCTATTACTCTCAAATCCTCTCCATCCACTCCAGCCCTAAGCCCACTCCTAAGCAACCACTAATTTGCTTTACGTCTTTCTATATTGTTTATTCTTGACATTTCGTATAAGCAAAGTCATATAATATGTGGTCTTTTGTTACTGGCTTCTTTCACTTAGCATGTTTTCACGGCTTCTCCATGTTGTAACATGTCCCAGTACTTCATTCCTTTATATACCTGAATAAATATTCCAGTATATGAATATACTACATTTTGTTTATTCATTCATCATTTGATGGGCATTTGGGTTGTTTCCATCATTTGGCTATTAGGAATGTTACTGCTATGAACGTTCATGTGTAAGTTTTTATGCGGACATGTTTTCATTTCTCTTGGGTACATATCTAGGAATGGAATTGCTGGGTCAAACGTAACTCTACGTTCAATCATTTGAGAAACTGACAGGCTGTTGTTTGAAGTGCTGCACCAGAAGCTTCTGATTTTTCCATATCCTTGTCAATATTTACTAATGAGACAGGCTGGGACCTGGGACCTGGGACCCCTTGCTGCACTGCTTACAGCTGGACAAACGTCTCCTCAAGCAACAGAATACAAAGAAACTATAAGGGACTATAAATAACTGCACACATGTGCAGTTGGGGCAAATTACGAACAACAAAATACAATGAGTCCAAAAAAAAAAAAACCACCCAACTGCCACTTCTGAAGAGCCAGGAGCAAAAACAGGGTGCTGGGAGCAAAAGCAGGGCACTGCACATGCCCCCTGCACTCAACACCACCAAAGGGGGTGGGCAGACCACCTAAGCCACCCCTCCATCCCTATCCACCGAGCTGCCCCTACCCTAAACCCCATTTAAGGGACCAGCTCACACACACACACACACACACACACACACACACACACACACACACCCTGCCCACCTCGGGGAGCAAGCAAAGTCACCTCTTGCTTGTTCTTGCTCCCTCCTGCTACAGCATTTGAAAACCATGAATGATGATTGGGCCAGGGTCTAAGAAAAATTAATTTGTTTAATTGGTCTAAATAGGGACAAGAACAAAACTATTAAAAGATGTGCTTCAAATATTAAAAAAAAAAAAAAAAAAAAGAATTTCTTGTCTGGCCTCTTATCAATTTCTATTGATTGGGGAAGGCCAAGAACACTGGTTGGTAACACTATTACCTGACTTTTTGATGATAGCTGTACTGATGGGTGTGAAGTGGGATATCTTTGTGGAAAAACCAAAGATTTGGAAAGCAAAAGATTTGCATTTCCCTCATGGCTAAGGATGTTGAGCCACTTTTCATTGATTGTCCATTTGGATATATTTTCTGGAGAAATGCCTATTCAGATCCTTTGCTCATCTTTTAACTGGGTTATTTGTCTTCTTATTATTCATTTGTAAGAGTTCTTTATATATTCTAGATGTAAGTCCCTTATCAAATATTCGATTTGCCATGTTTTCTCACATTCGGTAAGTATCTTTTCACTTTCTTGATGGTGTCCTTTGAAGTCCAAAAGTTTAAAAGTTTAATGAAGTATCAATACAATTGATGTATTTTTGGTTGTTGTTGTTGCTTGTGTTTTTGGTGTCATATCTAAGAATCCAACGCCAAAACCAAGATCAAGAAGATTTACCCCTATGTTTTCTTCTAGAGTTTTATAGTTTTGGCTTTACATTTAAGTCTCTGCTTTATTTTGAGTTAATTATTGTGTATGGTGGGAAGAAAAGATTCAAATTCGTTCTCTTCCATATGGCTATCCAGTTGACCTTAAGTTTATCTTAAGCCAGTACCACACTGTCTCAATTACTGTTGCTTTATAGTAAGTTTTGAAATTGGTGAGTCCTCCAACTTTATTCTTCTTTTTCAAGATTAACTTGACTATTCGGGGCTCATGCAATTCCATATGAATTTTAGGATCAGCTTGCAAATTTCTACAAAGAAGCCGGTTAGGATTCTGATAGGGATTGCATTGAGTCCATATGTAAATTTGGGAAGTATTGCCTTCTTAACAATATTAAGTCTTCTAATCCATGAACATGAGATGTCTCTCCACTTATTTGGATCTTTCATTTCTTTCAACAATGTTTTATCATTTCTAGAGCATATGTTTTGAAATTCTCTTGTTAAATTTATTCCTAGGTATTCCATTCTATTTGATGCTGTTATAAATGGCATTGTTTCCTTAAATTTTCAGATTGTTTCTTGCAAGTGTATACAAATACAATTGATTTTTGCATATCTTATATTCTGCAATGTTCCTAAACTCCTGTATTAGTTCTTACCATGTTTTAGTGGATTCTGCAGGATTTTCTGTGTACAAGATCATGTCATCTGCAAATAGTTTTATTTAATTATTTCCAACATGATGTCTTTTATTTCATGTTCTTGCTCCTGTCATTCTTGACTTTTCTTACCTCTATTATTTTTCACTGGGTTGACCATTACCAAACATATTGCTTGTCTGTTTATATCTGCACTTTCTGGTATATAAGCTCCCAGAAAGGAGGTGCTTCCTCTTTTCTGCTCACTGCCTTCCCAGGTTTTCTAGAACAGAGCCTGTTAGCTTGCAGGGTAAATCCTCCAGAAGGACATCCTCCTGATCTCAACATGCTCTCAAGACCTGGCACCACCTGTAGTTAAGGCCATAGCTGAGTGGGCACAGTTCAGGGCATCCAGGGCCACTGTACCAGGATCCTTTTCAGGGATCAGTACAGGCATTGCAAAAACAAACAACAAAATCCCTTTCCATGTCTAACTATCCACAGCAAATCAGCTTGCATCTCAGGCTCCAAGATGGGGGTCTACAAGATCCTTTACTGTTTCCCTGACCATAGTGACTGTGTCTCCTTCTACTACCTGACAACCTAGGGCAGAGGGACCTCTTGTGGCCGCAAAGCAGTGGCAGGAGCTAAGAGGCCTTTTGAATATTACACGGTGCTAAGAGTCTCTAGAAGGAAGACTCATTCAAGAGTTTCTACAGCCACTGCATTGGACAAGTTCCACGTGTACAAAGACCTGTCCACATGCCGCCCTATCATATTTCCTGCCCACAGCCTCTTCCTGGCCAGTGTTTCTGTAGCTTCTCTCGAACCATCCGTTATTAGGATGAACAAAAGATCATTAATCAGAGCCATGAAGAGTGAGAGGAGGAAGTTTCTGCAAAGCTAAAAAGAGGAAGAGCTAGTCTGGAGCAAAGAGTGTGTGCTCTGGGCTCCACGACACAAAGTAAGATCTTTGGAATCTGGGCAGGCAGCCAGCGGCGACCTAGGGAGATGGGCTTTTGGTGAAACTCTATCCCTCCCCCTCCCACCCACCCAAGTCAGGCAACCTAGGGAGAAGGCGCTACAGGGATTCTTTTGACACTATTTCATTTATTAAAGGAAAATAAGTCATTTTAGGTAACCTGACAAAGCAAAGTCAAGATTATGAGGCAAAGTACAGGAGACATTTGCAGACATTCAGAGTGTGTAAATAGTTGCTCTCTCAAAAATT
Organism: Balaenoptera ricei; assembly: GCF_028023285.1. Taxonomy (NCBI): domain Eukaryota; kingdom Metazoa; phylum Chordata; class Mammalia; order Artiodactyla; family Balaenopteridae; genus Balaenoptera; species Balaenoptera ricei. The sequence goes on along the minus strand of NC_082642.1, from coordinate 30,199,345 downwards.
CGTCCCCAGGCTCTGGCTTTATTTGACCCAGAGTAAGTTCAGGAAAAGTAAGTGCAATTTTCATGTCAAATGTAAGAAAAAAAAAAAAGGGAAATCCAAAGTATTCCTAAGGAAATGGAGGAAAACAAGAATTGATTGGTTACAGATGATAAGGTCTTTCATAAAGTAGTTTTTGTATGTTGATAGGTTTTGTTTATTTTACCCATACTTTGGCAACTGAATTATGGAATAAAATGTTGGGATTTTTAAATCTTAAGATTGAAAATATCTTGTAAGCTATTATGTTTAAAATGTCAGGCTCAAATTTTGTAATTAAGAGAAGAGACCTAAAATAATAACTAATACATGGAGTGCTTGATATGTACCATGTACTATGCATTTAGTTCTCCACCAACCCTCAGAGGCAGCTACTTACTATTAACCCTTTTGCCAGACAAGCAAGTTGAGGCAAGTGATGTTATGAGCAAATTGCCCAAGGCTTTACAATCAATCTGGTAGGGCCTAAATTTGGACTTAGTCATCTGATTTCAGAGTCTGGGTCACTGCTGCAATTTATTTTCTATGCCATTATAGTTTATGATAAGTATTCTACCCAATCTAAAAACTCTTGGTATGTAAACGACCACATATCTGTTTTCAGATACAAAAGTGTCAACCAGACAAACGTCTCAGTTTGTGGGCTACTGAGAATTTACCCACAAGATATACTTGTACATTGGCCGAACACCAGTATGTATACCAAATATGTTCATTATAGGATTATTTTCTTTTTGGTAATAGCCAAAGATCCATCTTTGTATCTAATGGATACAAAGACCCTAAGTATCCATTAATAATTAGTTAGGTAAATTAGCCATAAAAATGGAATATTTGGCAACCACTAAAAAGAACAAGCAAGACTGCCCTATGCGGATGTAGAAACTTTAAAAGATGTGAAAAGATGCATTTGTATTAATAACAGAGAAGGTGCTTATAATTTTCTGAAAGAACATAGAAGAATGTAACTGTGGTTAACATTAGGGTTAAGATAAGGAAGGAAACACAATAATGTGAATACACTTAACACTATCAAACTGAACACTTAAAAGTAAAGATGGTAAATTTTATGTTACGTATATTTTACCAAAATAAAAATAAAATAACGGAGAAGAGACATTTACTTCTCACTTCAGATCTTACTACTCTTTGATATATGCACGTATTACTTTTATTTGCATAATTAGTCAAGTAAAAAATAAAAGAAATGCATAGAAGAAAATTGTGAGTAGTCAGAGGGACTAAAAATCTCTTAGCATCTCCATCCAGCTGTATTTTTATTAATGTCCCATACGAAGGGCTCTGAGTCAACAATACTTAAAATTTATGTGTGATTTCAAGCGACCATGTGGTCATCTTAAATTTCTCAAATAAACAGCCCAGCTCCCTGAGAACTTCACATCCCATCAAGAGAAGAGGGTTTTATTGAATGTGGCCTGTATAAAACAACATCACACTCAGCACCCACCTGACATATTTTCCCGGAATTTATTTCACATTATCTTGTTTTGAAGAACAGGTAGCTCCTCTGTAATTTCAGACTGTCCTTCTGAGAACACATTATCCTGTGTCCTCTCTCTTCCTGACCATGCAATTTCTTCATAACCTTTTATGGCTTTTGTTTTGTCTCTGCTTCTGCCTTCAAAAATGAGCCAGAATATAAAAATGCACAGGGTGTATGCTGAACATTGTGAATATATGTGTTGAGGTGAAAGACAAAACAGAGGCAAGCATCTCACACAGAACATTGCCATTTATTAGTTTTACTTTGATCGTCCCTATCTTTATATGAAAATATTGACTGAGCCTGAATCTCTAAGACTTTATCTTTGCCTCACAGGTTTTAAGATGCTATGAGTCAAGGAGTCTCAACTTCTGGAGGAGACTTTGGAGATCACCTGGTTTCCAGGTGAAACCTTCTGCAGGGGCCAGAGGTAAGTAAACAGTGATGATGGCCAGTGGGGGATGGGAAAGCCTGAGGACTGTGAGACCCGTCTAAAGAGAGGGCCGTCCCTCAATTCCAGCCCACGGCTACCTATGGGACCCAGTAGGACAAGACTGACTCTTCCAATTATTCAAGAGAAGCTGGAAATCTAGACTTTATGTAAAATGATTCCAATATTTAAATGTTGGCAATTAATTCAAAAAATGTGAAAGTGAGGGCCAAATAAAACATATCTCTTGGCTGAACTGAGATGTGACCTCAGATGGGATCCAACTCTCTTCATTTTACGGAAGAGGCTCAGAGGGGAGTGAAATCGCTTGCCAGAGTCTTTGGGTTGGTTTGGGGAAGGGGTTAGGACCAGATACAGTGTGCCTTCCCATCCCATTCTCTTTCTTTAACTTTTTGGTCCAGCTAATAGCAGCAGACTAATTTTAGACAAGCATATGACAAGTCTCCACCCCAGCACACGTGTCCGTAAGCCTTTCCGCCTGATGGGCTGGACCTTGACCACAAATAGAAGATACAACTGACAAACTACACCCCCTCTCCACTTAATTCCGGCTGGAGTCTAGTTCCCGACCTTCTTGGGTGGATATGGGGAAGAAAAGGAAAGGTTGAAAATTCTCCCCTCAGACAGTCTGTGGGAGGAATGGGAAAGTCTGCATGTTCTGCTAGAATTTTTTTTTTAATTACTAATTATAAATGTGGCATTGCTTGGGAAGATCTTTTACTCAGCTTCCCGGAAAGCAGCTACAGGGTCTCCATCCCCAGCTCTGTGGCCACTTTACAGTACGGTGCTTTGCCAAGAACTTATGTTTCCCATGTCACACAAGGAAATGAACCTGCTGGCTAAGAGAATGGACTCTGGAGCCAGATGGCCTTGGTTCAAATCCACATCCTGCAGATTACCAACCGTATGAACTTGGACAAAGCATGGGACTCTGCTGTGCCTTCATCTCCTCGTCCGTAAAATGGGAAGAGAATCTGCACCGCTCTCCTAAGATAGCTGCAAGGATTCCATGTGCGAATATGCATAAAGCACACGGCAAGCACCGTGTATGTCAGCTGCACCATGCAAGCACCTGGATGCTTGGATCTCACCCCCAGAGATTCTGGTTTAACTGATCTGAGGTGTGCCTGGGCACCAGAGCTTGTCAAGGATCCCCAGGTGACTCCCACGTGCAGCCAAGATGCAGAACCTCTGATATAAGTGCTTGTTAGATAAATGATGACCCTCTCAGTGATTAGTTAACAATAGGAATTTATTGTCACACAATTCTGGAGGCTAGAAGTGCAAAATCATGTGTCAGCAGAGCCACGCTCCCTCTGAAACCTCTGGGGAAGACCCCTCCCCTGCCTAATCCTAGTGACGGTGGTGGCCATCAATCCTTACCATTCTTTGGTTTGCGGCTGCATCTCTGAGGGATCGATCTTAAAGACACTAAAATCCTCTCCTTCATTTAAGCACATATTTTGTAACCTCTTTATGACGTTTCCCAAGTGGTTGTCTCTCAGTAGCATTCAGCATGGAGGGCCACAAAGTCCCGGGCAAATTTGCAAAGAAGGTGAAGCTCCTCTGGGAGCCTGCCCGTCTTCGCTGCCTTCCTTTCCCACTTCTGCCCCTGGCTTCAGGTTATTCAGGCAGCCCCTGGAGGTCCTGATCCAGCTGGGTGGTGGAAGATATACTGCCATGAATTCTCATAAGCTGAATAGGCATGCATTTTTTTTTTAACATCTTATTTATTTGTTTGTTTATTTTATGTTTTTCTTTTTGGGCTGCACCCCACAGCTTGTGGGAATCTTAGTTCCCGGAGCAGGGATTGAACCCAGGCCCTCGGTAGTGAACGCATGGAGTCCTAACCACTGGACCGCCAGGCAATTCCCTAGGTATGCATTCTTTCTTTTTTTTTAATGTATTTATTTATTTATTTATTTTTGGCTGCGTTGGGTCTTCGTTGATGCGCGCGGGCTTTCTCTAGCTGTGGCGAGCGGGGGTTACTCTTCATTGCGGTGCGTGGGCTTCTCCTTGCGGTGGCTTCTCTTGCTGTGGAGCATGGGCTCTAGGCTCACAGGTTTCAGTAGTTGTGGCATGTGGGTTCAGTAGTTGTGGCTCGCGGGTTCTAGAGTGCAGGCTCAGCAGTTGTGGCGCACGGTGGGCTTAGTTGCTCCGCGGCATGTGGGATCTTCCCAGACCAGGGATTGAACCTGTGTCCCCTGCAATGGCAGGCAGATTCTTAACCACTGCGCCACCAGGGAAGTCCAAGGCATGCATTCTTAAAAGGAGGATCTACAAATCCAAGTAACCTTCAATGAGTGGAATAAGCCTGTGGAGGCACGGGGTATAGGGGTGTGCACTGGAGAGTCCGGGGGCATGTCTTTTCCCACATCCCTGAACTTTCCAATTCCAATGACCCAGGCCAATAGGAGGGCAGAGGCCTCCAACATGGCGCTCCAGCCTTAAAAGATAGCACCTCTGAAATTTTCATCTGACAGATGCTGACAGATTGACTCAGGAATAGTGCTGATATAGCAAACTATTACCAATTGAGTGAGTTACATCCTAAAAATGCAGTATGCTCTCAAATCAAAATGGAATCATTACGACTTCACTCTATCACGGAGGCTTGTTTCTAAGTTTCCTGTCCCAATATCTTCGGTGTTGTTTGTGATTGGAAACTCTAATGCCACTGGATTGGGGTGGCAGGGGAGACAGAGAAGGGGAAGATTCTCATGTGACAGTACATCTGCCCTGAAATGGGAAATTTGGGGGGAAGCTTCTAAACCGACTGAAACCTTGATGAGGGGGTGGCAGCATCTGCGGTCTGAAGCACAGATTAACCAAGTTCCTCTATAAGTACGTCTGGTGTTTTTTATAAGCCTCCATGTTTTCCCTGGGCTTGCTATCTTATTAGTTAGCACTCTGTTGCACACACTTGTTCTCACGATAGGAATTTGAATCTGAAGATTTCCGTGGTGATTCCAGAATTTGCCGCTAGAAAAACGAGGAAGTTAGTTGACCAAAGGGAGATTCATTTTTTCACATCTCCAAACAGAAGCATCATGAATGTCTCTGTACTCCAGCCACTGGAATGTGGGGCTCAGCCTAGAGAGGCCTAGACCACTGGTCACTACCATACCCTTTCTCTGTCCTCGGCTGTCAAGATTTCTGGGATTTCAGGAAAAATAACAACAACAATTATAATAGCTAATACTTGAGTAGCGTTGATTATCCTAACCCTAAGCCCTCTCCATAATCTAACAGATCCAGTCCTTACAACAACCCTATGAGGTAGGTAACCCTATTTGTCAAATGAGGAAACTGAGACACAGAGAGGGTAAGTGACCTACCCAGAGTCACACAGCTAGAATTGGCAGAGCTTGGACTAGGATCTAGCCAGTCCAATTTCAGCTACACTGCCTTCCCAGAGAGCGTGTAGCCTGACTCAACAAAACTTTTATTAGATTGTGTGGTCAGGGACACTGTTTCAAAAACCGGCTTCTTCTTTATGAGCCCCTAACAAGTGCTGCCCCTCTGCCACCTGCCTCTCAACTCTTCCACGAGTGAGAACATCTACGCTATTTCCCAGGAGATCCCTCAACTGCCCTCATCTCTATAAGAGCCTGCCCCCTTATACTCATAGGTCCTCTTTCTCTCCTGTTTCAGAGAATGAGCCCCCCCATCCCAAGACAAGCACTCTGGCTGTGCTTTAAATCCCTTCTTCCTTCATTTCTTTTTGCAGCAGCCTCATTTCTCACGTTCTGTATATTGTTTCTCCCCGTCCTTCCCGAATGCCCACAAAGGGTCTCAAAAAGTGTATAGAACAGACTCAGAGCCAGGTTGTCTGGGTTTGAATACTGGACCTGGACTTTTTCTCTGTGTGATCTTGGGCAAGTGACTTAACCTTTCTGTGCCATCTGTAACTTGACGATAACAAGAGTACCCATCCAAGCCGATTGTTATGAAAATTAAAAAGTGTTAATCCAAGGAAGCACTTAGGATAGTGCCAGGCACATAGTAAGTGCTCTAAATGTCAATATATTATTTTTATCTCCTCTATTGGAGATACATTTTTGGTCCCATCGCTCTGTGCAGTTACCCACTTTTGTCTTTTTTTTAAAAAGATTTATTTATTTATTTTTGGCTGTGTCTGGTTGTAGTTGCAGCACGCGGGATCTTCGTTGAGGCATGCGGGATCTTTCATTTCGGTGCACGGGCTTCTCTCTAGTTGTGGTGTGTGGGTTTTCTCTCTCTAGCTGTGGCATGCAGGCTCCAGGGCTCGTGGGGCTCTGTAGTTTTGTGGCACGCAGGCTCTCTCGTTGAGGCGCGCGAGCTCAGTAGTTGTGGTGAGTGGGCTTAGTTGCCCCGCGGCATGTGGGATCTTAGTTCCCTGACCAGGGATCGAACCCACGTCCCCTGCATTGTAAGGTGGATTCTTAACCACTGGACCACCAGAGAAGTGCCCCAGTTTTGTCTTTGATCCCAGTGACCAGGTCACTCTCCAACTCAAAATCCTTCAATGGCTCCCTGTTGTCTATCCAATAAGATATGTTGGTGTTCAGGGCCCGTTCCTTGCTCTCCCTGGAATGCTTCGTTCCTCCTTCCCTGCCTGATCAACTCCTACCCATCCTTCAAGGCCCAGGTTCCATGACACCTCCTACAAGAAGCCTTCTGAGACTGCGCCCTCAGTCCCCGCTTCCATCTTGGGAGCCTTGTTTCTGCCGCCCTCCAGCTCTTCTTGAGCAAAACCCTCTCCTATGCGCTTGCCTTCCCTCATCTTGCGTCCACTCCTTTTCTTCTTCTCTCCCTACAATTACCTCCACAGTCAGAACCTATTGAGCCTCCGGGCTAAACGCTGAAGTCCATGCATTTCTCAGCCAGTCCCTATGAAAACCATCGAAGTCATTATCCACATACTGGATAGCTTCCTAATGCACCCAAAGTCCCACAGCTGCTGAGTGACAGAGCCCAGAACTGAAGCCAGGCCACAAGCTCATCATATTCCCCACCAAGCTCCAGGCTGCTTGACTGACTGTGTGCCTTCTCAGCCGTAACCCAGAACACGTGTGCAGCTGAGCACCTCAGCAGGTACTTAGTAACGATAATGATAACACAACAGCTCGTCTGAGTGCTTACTGAGTGCCCAGCCCCTTTTCAAGCACTTTACGTCTAGTAACCAATGCAATCCTCACAACCACCATTTGAAGCAGGGACAATTTTTATTCCCATTTTACAGATAAGAAAACTGAGGCACAGAGCATTATGTAACTTGTCCAGTGGCAGAGCTAGGATGCAAACTCAGGAAGCCTGGCCCCAGAGCCCAGGCACTTAACCAATGTGTTGCCTCCTTGTATGTCTATTTTGAATAAATAGATTTAAATGGGGGAAAAAAAATACAGAAAAAGATATGTCATTTAAAAATAGAACTTAGGGACTTCCCTGGCTGTCCAGTGGTTAAGACTTCGCCTTCCAATGCAAGGAGTGCAGCTTCGATCCCTGGCCAGGGAGCTAAGATCCCACATATCTCTCCGCCAAAAAAACCAAAACATAAAACAGAAGCAACATTGTAACAAATTCCAAAAAGACGTTAAAAATGGTCCATATCAAAAAAATCTTTAAAAAAAATAAATTAAAATAGAATTTAATGAATTTGCGCTTTGTAGACATCCCCTAAACCAGAAGATGGGGCGTGAGAGGGACATTTTAGCCACACGCCCTATTCTGAGGACAGGCAGGCCAGCATCCAAGGGCAGGGTGCTCACAGCCACAGAGCGCCTGGATCACAGCGCAAAGCACGGGGAGGCACCCCTCCTGCACCACTGCCACAGCTCCCTGCTTCCTCCACCCTCAAAGCCATGGACACTCACTCGGGTGGCCTTTGGCTGGTCCTATTTGACCTCCTCAGGGGGAAGTCCAGAAGGCCTGCTGCCCAGCTCCAGCTCTGTGCCGGGAACACCAGTGCTGAGTGCTGTGGTGACTCTGTGAGCGTGAGCCAGTGTGCCCACAGAGGCAAATCCCACGCAACCTCCGGGCACCTGCCCAGGGTGTGTGGTGTCAAGGTTGCCACTTGGCAGGGGCTAGCTAAACACCTCCCTTGGGTTTCATTCAGGATGGACCAAATGTGCAAATGGAAGGGAAGGGAGGCATAAATCCTATCTTAGTGATTGTTCTGGACTCAAGTCGGACAAATATTCACAGTTCTAGCTATATCTCATTGATATGCATGAAAACTGATTGCTTTGCTGATACTGAAGCATCTTGTTCTTTCAGGATATTTATCCCCCTTCATTGTAACTACTCTTTAATGGTCATTTACTAGCAAATGGTAAGTAAGCCCTGTAAGGGCGAAAATCATGCCTATATCCCCAGGCTCTCTGTCCTCAGGCTCACCACCATGCCCAGCAGATATTCAAATATCTGTTGAATAGATGCCCAAGTAAGTAAAAGAGAAAGTGATCATACCAACAGACCTGCTTGCTGATATCCACTTTTCCTCTCTGAAATTACTGTTCCTTGACAGCTGGGTGGGATTACATGACTTTGTGTGAATGGAAATGGCATGTCATTTCTGGTTGGGGCATCAGTTGTTGGTACAACTGACAATGTTCCAGAGGGTGGTTTTTTTCTCAACCTGGATCCTGCGTGGGATATGTAGGTTGAATAACAAATAAACCTATGTTGTTTGAAGCCATCAAGGCTTGGGGGTCATTTGTTATTTCAGCAAAGCCTAGTCTAACCTGACTAATAGATATTCAGCCCATACAAGTTTGTCAGGGGCCTACAGAACTGAACATACCCAGCCAACTATCTTCTAGAATCACTCAATAAAACTGTCTGCAATGACAGAAATGTTCTATATCTAATCTGTCCAGTACAATAGCCACTAGCCATATGTGGTTACCAAGCACTTAAAATGTGGCTAGTGTAACTAAGACTCTGAATTTTTAATTTTAATTAATTTAAATGTGGCTAGTGGGGGATGTTCAAGATGGCAGAGGAGTAAGACGTGGAGATCACCTTCCTCCCCACAAATACATCAAAAATATATCTACATGTGGAACAACTCCTACACAACACCTGCTGAACTCTGGCAGAAGACCTCACACCTCCCAAAAGGCAAGAAACTCCCCACTTACCTGGGTAGGGCAAAAGAAAAAAGAAAGAACAGAGACAAAAGAATAGGGATGGGACCTGAACCTCAGTGAGGGAGCTGTGAAGGAGGAAAAGTTTCCAAACACTAGGGAACCCCTTCACTGGCGGAGACAGGGGTGGGGTGGGGGGAAGCTTCAGAGCCACGGAGGAGAACGCAGCAACAGGAGTGCGGAGGGCAAAGAGGAGAGATTCCCGCATAAAGGATCGGTGCCGACCAGCACTCACCAGCCTGAGAGGCTTGTCTGCTCACCCGCCGGGGGTGTGGGGGTGGGGAGCTGAGGCCCGGGCTTCGGAGGTCAGATCCCAGGGAGAGGACTGGGGTTGGCTGCATGAAAACAGCCTGAAGGGGGCTAGTGCGCCACAGCTAGCCGGGAGGGAGTCGGGAAAATGTCTGGAGCTGCCAAAGAGGCAAGAGACCATTGTTCTGGGGTGCGCGAGGAGAGGGGATTCAGAGCACCACCTAAACGAGCTCCAGAGACAGGCGTGAGCCACGGCTATCAGCGCGGACCCCAGAGACGGGCACAAAATGCTAAGGCTGCTGGTGCAACCACCAAGAAGCCTGTGTGCATGCACAGGTCACTATCCACACCTCCCCTCCTGGGAGCCTGTGCAGCCCGCCACTGCCAGGGTCCCGGGATCCGGGGACAACTTCCCCGGGAGAACGCACAGCGCACCTCACACTGTTGCAATGCCAGGCCAGCCTCTGCCGCCGAAGGCTCACCCCAATTATGACTACTGTACCCCTCCCTCCTCCCCAGCCTGAGTGAGCAAGAGAGCCCTAATCAGCTGCTGTTTTAACCCCCATCTGCCTGGGCAGGGAACAGACTCCTGAGGGCAGCCTACATGCAGAGGCGGGGCCAAATCCAAAGCTGAACACCAGGAGCTGTGCGAACAGAGAAGAGAAAGGGAAATTTCTCCCAGCAGCCACAGGAGCAGCAGATGAAACCCCACAAGCAATTTGATGTACTCTGCATCTGTGGAACACCTGAATAGACAATAAATCATCCCAAAATTGAGGCGGTGGACTTTGGGAGCAACAGTAGACTTGAGGTTTGCTGTCTGTGACTGATTAGTTTCTGATTTTTATGTTTATCATAGTTTAGTTTTTAGCACTTGTTATCACTGGTGGATTTGTTTATTGGTTTGGTTGCTCTCTTCTTTTTTTTTCTTATTATTTTTTTATTTTTACTTTATTTAATTAATTAATTAATTATTTCTTTCTTTTTTTCCTCCCTTTTCTTCTGAGCCTTGTGCCTGAAAGGGTCTTTGTGCTCCAGCCTGGTGTCTGGCCTGAGCCTCCAAGTTGGGAGAGCCGAGTTCAGGACGTTGGACCATCAGAGACCTCCTGGCCTCATGTAATATCAATCAGCAAGAGCTGTCCCAGAGAGCTCTGTCTCAACGCTAAGACCCAGCTCCACCCAATGGCCAGGAAGCACCAGTGCCGGACACCCCATGCCAAACAACAAGCAAGGCAGAAACACAATACCACCCACTAGCGGAGAAGCTGCCTAAAATCATACTAAGTTCACAGACACCCCAAAACACACTGTCTGATGCAACTCTGTGCACCAGAAAGACAAATCCAGCCCCACCCACCAGAACACAGCCACCAGTCCCCTCCATGAGGAAGCCTACACAAGCCACTGAACCAACCTCACTCACTGGGGGCAGACACCGAAAACAGCAGGAACTATTAACCTGCAGCCTGCGAAAAGGAGACCTCATAGCAGCCTGGACTCCTTGCTTGGTGCCCTGCAATAAACATTGCACTTTCCTTCACCACAAAAAAAAAGAAAGAAAGAAAGAAAGAAAAGGAGACCCCAAACAAAGTAAGTTAAACAAAATGAGAAGACAGAGAAATATGCAGCAGTTGAAGGAGCAAGGCAAAAACCCAATAGACCAAACAAATGAAGAGAAAATAGGCAGTCTACCTGAAAAAGAATTCAGAGTAATGATAGTAAAGATGATCCAAAATCTTGGAACTAGAATGCAGAAAATACAAGAAACATTTAACAAGGACCTAGAAGAACTAAAGAGCAAACAAACAATGACGAACAACACAATAAATGAAATTTCAAATTCTCTACAAGGAATCAACAGCAGAATAACTGAGGCAGAAGAACAAATAAGTGACCTGGAAGATAAAATAGTGGAAATAACTTCTGCAGAGCAGAATAAAGAAAAAAAGAATGCAAAAAAGTGAGGAGAGTCTCAGAGACCTCTGGGGCAACATTAAATGCACCAACATTCGAATTATAGGGGTCCCAGAAGAAGAAGAGAAAAAGAAAGGGACTGAGAAAATATTTGAAGGTATTATCCTTGAAAACTTCCCTAACATGGGAAAGGAAATAGTCAATCAAGTCCAGGAAGCGCAGACAGTCCCATACAGGATAAATCCAAGGAGAAACATGCCAAGACACGTATTAATCAAACTACCAAAAATTAAATACAAAGAAAAAATATTAAAAGCAGCAAGGGAAAAACAACAAATAAAATACAAGGGAATCCCCATAAGGTTAACAGCTGATCTTTCAGCAGAAACTCTGCAAGCCAGAAGGGAGTGGCAGGACATATTGAAATTGATGAAAGGGAAAAACCTACAGCCAAGACTACTCTACCCAGCAAGGGTCTCATTCAGATTCGATGGAGAAATTAAAATGTTTACAGACAAGCAAAAGTTAAGAGAATTCAGCACCACCAAACCAGCTTTACAATGAATGCTAAAGGCACTTCTTTAGGCAGGAAACACAAAAGAAGGAAAAGACCTACAAAAACAAACCCAAAACAATTAAGAAAATGATAATAAGTACATACATATCGATAATTACCTTAAATGTAAATGGATTAAATGCTCCCACCAAAAGACACAGACTGCCTGAATGGATATAAAAATAAGACCCATATATATGCTGTCTACAAGAGACCCACTTCAGACCTAGGGACACACACAGATTGAAAGTGAGGGGATGGAAAAAGATATTCCATGCAAATGGAAATCAAAAGAAAGCTGGAGTAGTAATTCTCATATCAGACAAAATAGACTTTAAACTAAAGACTATTACAGGAGACAAAGAAGGACACAACATAATGATCAAGCGATCACTCCAAGAAGAAGAAATAACAATTGTAAATATTTATGCACCCAACATAGGAGCACCTCAATACATAAGGCAAATGCTAACAGCCATAAAAAGGGAATTCGACAGTAACACAATAATAGCAGGGGACTTTAACACCCCACTTTCACCCATGGACAGATCATCCAAAATGAAAATAAAAGAGGAAACACAAGCTTTAAATGACACAGTAGACAAGACAGACTTAACTGATATTTATAGGACATTCCATCCAAAATCAGCAGAATACACTTTCTTCTCAAGTGCTCATGGAACAGTCTCCAGGAGAGATCATATCCTGGGCCACAAATCAAGCCTTGGTAAATTTAAGAAAATTGAAATCATATGAAGTATCTTTTCCGACCACAATGCTATGAGACTAGATCTCAATTACAGGAAAAAGACTGTAACAAATACAAACACATGGAGGCTAAACAATACGCTACTAAATAACCAAGAGATCACTGAAGAAATCAAAGATGAAATCAAAAAATACATAGAAACAAATGACAATGAAAGCACGATGACCCAAAACCTATGGGATGCAGCAAAAGCAGTTCTAAGAGGGAAGTTTATAGCAATACAATCCTACCTCAAGAAACAAGTAACATCTCAAATAAACAGCCTAAACTTACACCTAAAGCAATTAGAGAAAGAAGAACAAAAAAGCCCCAAAGTTAGCAGAGGGAAAGAAATCATAAAGTTCAGATCAGAAATAAATGAAAAGAAATGAAGAAACAATAGCAAAGATCAATAAAACTAAAAGCTGGTTCTCTGAGAAGATAAACAAAATTGATAAATCATTAGCCAGACTCATCAAGAAAAAAAGGGAGAAGACTCAAATCTACAGAATTAGAAAAGAAAAAGAAATAACAACTGACACTGCAGAAATACAAAGGATCATGAGAGATTACTACAAGCAACTATATGCCAATAAAATGGCAACAAAAAGAATAAAATACCTAGGAACAAACCTACCTAAATGAGATAAAAGACCTGTATGCAGAAAACTATAAGACACTGATGAAGGAAATTGAAGATGATACAAACAGACGGAGGGATACACCACGTTCTTGGATTGGAAGAATCAACATTGTGAAATGTTGATTACTACCCAAAGCAATCTACAGATTCAATGCAATCCCTATCAAACTACCACTGGCATTTTTCACAGAACTAGAACAAAAAATTTCACAATTTGTATGGAAACACAAAAGACCCTGAATAGCCAAAGGAATCTTGTGAAAGAAAAATGGAGCTGGAGGAATCAGGCTCCCTGACTTCAGACTATACTACAAAGCTACAGTAATCAAGACAGTATGGTATTGACACAAAAACAGAAGTATAGATCAATGGAACAGGATAGAAAGCACAGAGATAAACCCGTGCACGTGTGGTCACCTTATCTTTGATAAAGGAGGCAAGAATATACAATGGAGAAAAGACAGCCTCTTCAATAACTGGTGCTGGGAAAACTGGACAGCTACATGTAAAAGAATGAAATTAGAACACTCCCTAACATCATACACAGAAATAAACTCAAAATGGATTAAAGACTTAAATGTAAGGCCAGATACTAAAAAAACTCTTAGAGGAAAACACAGGCAGAACACTACGACATAAATCACAGCAAGATCCTTTCTGACTCACATCCTAGAGAAATGGAAATAAAAACAAAAATAAACAAATGGGACCTAATGAAACTTAAGAGCTTTTGCACAGCAAAGGAAACCATACACAAGAAAAAAAGACAACCCTTGGAATGGGAGAAAATATTTGCAAATGAAGTAATTGACAAAGGATTAATCTCCAAAATATACAAGCAGTTCATGCAGCTCAACATCAAAAAAACAAACAACCGAATCCAAAACTGGGCAGAAGACCTACATAGACATTTCTCCAAAGAAGACATACAGATACCCAACAAACACATGAAAGGATGATCAACATCACTAATCATTAGAGAAATGCAAATCAAAACCACAATGAGGTATCACCTCACATCAGTCAGAATGGCCATCATCAAAAAATATACAAACAATAAATGCTGGAGAGGGTGTGGAGAAAAGGGAACCCTCCTGCACTGTTGGTGGGAATGTAAATTGATAGAGCCACTATGGAGAACAGTATGGAGGTTCCTTAAAAAACTAAAAATAGCACTACCATATGACCCAGCAATCCCACTACTGGGCATATACCCTGAGAAAACCATAATTCAAAAAGAGTCACGTACCACAATGTTCATTGCAGCCCTATTTACAATAGCCCAGACATGGAAGCAACCTAAGTGTCCATCGACAGATGAATGGATAAAGAAGATGTGGCACATATATACAATGGAATATTACTCAGCCATAAAAAGAAACGAAATTGAGTTATTTGTAGTGAGGTGGATGGACCTAGAGCCTGTCATACAGAGTGAAGTAAGTCAGAAAGAGAAAAACAAATACCGTATGCTAACACATATATATGGAATCTAAAAAAAAAATGCTTCTGAAGAACCTAGGGGCAGGACAGGAATAAAGATGCAGGCGTAGAGAATGGACTTGAGGACATGGGGAGGGGGAAGGGTATGCTGGGACGAAGTGAGAGATTGGCATGGACATATATACCCTACGAAATGTAAAATAGATAGCTAGTGGGAAACTGCCGCATAGCACAGGGAGATCAGCTCAGTGCTTTGTGACCACCTAGAGGGGTGGGATAGGGAGGGTGGGAGGGAGGGAGACGCAAGAGGGAAGAGATATGGGAACATATGTATATGTATAACTGATTCACTTTGTTATAAAGCAGAAACTAACACACCATTGTAAAGCAATTATACTCCAATAAAGATGTTAAAAAAAAAATAAATAAATGTGGCTAGTGATTATGGTATTGGAGAGCATAGTTCTAGAATCTACCATGGTAGCAGACACTATAATGCAGCCTGCCAAAGCCCCTCATTCCATGTGACCCAGTGAAGCTGTGGTGGACAGTTCCACGCCTAGGAGATGAGTCCCCATCAAGGACACTAATTGTAACCCTCTCATCTGCCTTCTTTTTTTTTTAATTTTTATTTATTTATTTTTTAAATTAATTTTTATTGGAGTATAGTAGATTTACAGTGTTGTGTTAGTTTCTACTGGACAGCAAAGTGAATCAGCTATACATATAGTCACTCTTCCTTGGATTTCCTTCCCTTTTAAGTCACCACAGAGCATTAAATAGAGCTCCCTGTGCTATACAATCTGTTCTCATTAGTTATCTATTTTATACATAGTCGTGGATATGTGTCAATCCCAATCTCTCAGTTCATCCCCCCACTTCCCCCCTTGGTATCCATATGTTTGTTCTCTATTTCTGCTTTGCAAATAAGTTCATCTTTACCACTGCCTTCTTTGAGGTTGTCAAGTCTACACAGCCACACCCAGAAGCTCAGAGCTGTGATGACGAGGTGATGCTGCCAGAGGGAGTCTTCAACAGTGGAGGACAGAAGTCAGTGGGGCATTGCCCCAGCCTCCCTGTCATCCCGTGGGAAAAATCTGAAACCTGCGTGACATGGGTTTGATACGGTTTCTTAGAGAGATGCCAGAGAAATGAAACCGCTCATTCACACGCCTTTTACCGGCCTTTCTCACTTTCTCTCCTCCTTGAGTTCTGCTGTCTAGGATTACCTCCCACAGAAGCTACCTGCACCCCAATCCTGGCGGCAGAGTGTTTTCAGCAGGAATCCAAACTAAGATGAATGGTTCTCATTCCCTAAGAACCCCACAATGAAAGCTGATAATTCATTCCCTTTGAAAAATCTTTTAAACTTTGACTAATTGTCCCATAATGGTCTGTCTTTCCACATTTCTGAGCCTGCCTCTGTGAGAGGGGAGGGTGCTGGGGGCTGGCTACCAAAGGCAGGTCACAAGAGGACTCACAGACTGCACCACCTGCCTTAGGCTTTAAAATGCAAACAAAAGACAGCGTATCCTAATTAAACGCCCTCTGAAACACAGATCTTAGTTTTTATCAGCTTTGGGGGAAAGAGACAAGTCAATCCCAATGTAATATTTAGAGAACAAGCTAAACATTTCAAAGCTCCAAATACCATTTCTCCCAGCCTGCAATTTAAAAAATGTATCCTAATGGTGATGCCTTCACTCAGGGTGCTGTCTCCCAGGCCCCCGTGGGAGGGAGTTGTCCCTTGAACCCATGAACTAATTTGCCACATAAAAGGGCAATGTTTCTCCACTTGCTAAGGGAGAACAATTTGTGGTGAGAAGGAAGGCCGGCAGAAGTGGCTGATTCTGTGGAGGAGCCCTGGTCAGGGAAATCTTCCATGGATATAATTATTACGCAATTCATATGTGTTATTTTAGGGCCCGTGACATCCTGCCATTGGTGTATACAAGCATATATCCTTGTGAAAGGAAACTCAATTTTTGAGGGTGCATCATGGCCACAGACTCTGTACTCTGTTTATATCCAGGATCTCACTTAATCTGAGAGACAGAGATTATCAGAGCCATTTTGTAGCTGAGAACTGAGGTCCAGAAACAACAAGGAAGTTGGGATTCAGATCCAACTCAACTTGATCCCAAATTTCCCGTGTTCTCTCACTGTCTTTTATACTATATTTAGGATAGTGAAGCTCCCATCACTCTTTGGACAAAACTGTAAAATCAAAGAATGGCAGTAACCAGAGGGGCTTTTGAATTAAGGAGAAAGGCTTAGGAAGAGGTAGGAGAACGAACATTGAGTTAGGAAATAGATGTGGGTTCCAAACTTGGTATTCGCAAGACCTGATGTGAACGCCTCCTTCCCTCTGGGCCTTGGTTTCTTCTGTAAAGTGAAATGGTTTGATGGTGCCCTCTCCATGGTTTCTACCAGCTCAGTATTTCCACCCATCCAGACAGGCAGCCCTTGAGACTGCCAACATCAACCTCCCTGGAAAATCACCCCAAATTAGATTTTGTTTGTTTTAGCTGCTTTTAGACTAATAAGGTTCAGGGTCAGTGTTGGGGGTACTATAGTCACAACCAGTCTAAATCAGGTGAGAATTTTATTGCTCCACTGGGAAAATGGTTCAATTCGAATATTCACCATTTGTTTTTTTCTTAACAAACTTTTGACTTTAGGTTTAAAGAAAACTTACAAGGCTAATACAGAGAGTTCCTGTATACCCCACACCCGGATTACTCTATTATTAGCATCTTATATTACTATGGTACATATTTCACAGCTAATGGGCCAATAGTGATTCATTACTGTTAACTAAATGCCATGCTTTATTTTTATTTCCTTCATTTTTACCTATGCCCTTCCTCTGTTCAGGGTCCCATTCGGGATACCTCACTTCATTTAGCATCTATGTTTCCGTAGCCTCCTCTAGACTGCGACAGTTTCTCTAATTTTCTTGTTTTTGATAACCTTGACAGTTTTAAGGAGTACTGATTGGATGTTTTGTAGACCGTCCCTCAGTTTGGGTTTGTCTGGTGTCGTGGTTAGACTGTGGTTATCCATTTGGGGGAGGAAGACCAGAGAAATAAAGTGCCCTTCTCATCACATCATCTCAAGGGTTCATACTGTCAACGTGACTTATCACTGTTGGTGTAACCCTTGATCCCATGACTGAGGTAGAGTTTGCCATGCTTCTCCATAGAAAGGTCATTTCCCTCCCTTCCATAGTACACTCTTTGGAAGGAAGTCACTAGGTGCAGCCCATGTGTACTCCACTTCCTTGATGGGGGAGCAGGCATTTTGGTAAAGTACATCCAGACAGGCAATTTCTGCTAGGGAACACATTCAATGCTAAACCTTATTGCCCCAAAACGACTTAGCCAAGATGTGGGTGAAAGGTAATCCTTGTGTCAAGCCTTTGAAAGAGGCATTCCCTAACAAAGGGGGTAAACTGCTCTCTCAAAGTAGCACCCACAGAGCACCGTGCACAAAAGATAGTACTGCTCAGTAGAGGGTCTATTCCTATTCCTGTTTACACAAGGTTTGTTTACTGCTCATGACAGTCTCTCTCTCACCTACAAATCTAATGCAGCTAAGTCTTACATATAAAGAGCTCTTAGAAATCAATAAGAAAAAAGTACAATTTATCTTTTCAAATGAGCAAAGGAGATGAATAGTAAATTTACATAAGAGACACAAATGGATAATAAATATACATACGTGCCTACATGCCAAAGAGTCTAAGCTGGCTATATCTGAGGTGGGTATGGGGATGGAGACATGAAAGAGTACTCTCACTCTCTACTTTATGATTTCTGAGTATTAAACAAGGAACATTTTGCAATCATTTTTGAAAAGCAATAAAATAATTTAAAAGTAATAATATGAAAATATATGTGGTGTGGTTTCTAATCCGATACTGGCTATAAAACCTAAAATTTGCTTTAGACTTTCTCTTTCACGTAACTGTTTCTTGCAGTGAAGAAGAATCTGCAAGGCTTTGGGAACAGATGGCTGGTATTGTGAAACAGGATGTGACTATTTATTTGCATCTTTTAATTGGAAATTTAGCATGCAAGGTCACTTCACCTTATATGTTTATAATAAGAAATTACAGATATTTTTCTCTGCTAGGTTTACAAGATTCATCAATTAAGCCTATGATAGAGGAAGACCATTGTTCACTAGGCAATTTTAGTTCTACTTGCCGTTAACTGGAAAAAAAAAAAGTAGTCATGCAATTTCTGAGGAAGGATTATTGTTATTATTATTCTGCACATTCTTGTTTTGGTTATATTTAAGTATGTGTGTAGACGTCCTTCCGAATGAAGATGTTAAACCAAGACCATTTTGATAGTCCAAAGGAATCAAATCTGTCAGCTCTATTTAACTTGTATCAAGAAGAAGAAAAATTAAGAATAACTGGATCCAAAATTTAAGTATAAATTTATGTTTCTGAAAAAATGATCCCTAAATGAACACACTGATATTTGGGGGCATCCAAATAAGAGAAAAATGATGTGATGTTAAAACTCACCCTATCACAATGGAGTACTAAGCTTGTGATGTGGGCTTGTGCTATTGAAATGTTGTAGCAGAAAGAAGTGTGTTTGACTTGTTGGCCAGGCAAGGGCAACACTACTTCTGCATTAGCCCCAGAGACAGAGCCGAAGATAAATGCAGACAGGAGCAAGAGAAGTCAATGCCCACTTATTTTAAGGTGTGATTTTATGTGCAGAAAAGATGCACACGGAAGGGCTATGCATTTGTTTGTCTGACAAAGGCTAGAGCCCTCGTCAGGAGCCTTGACCTGTGAGGGATTGCATTAGCTTTGACGATATTGTTCTGGGCCTCTGGATACCTTCGAGTCTGCCATTCACTGATTAGCTGAAGAAAATACGTTCGCGCCCATAATGAAACCTCTTCTATCATCCAGTTTCTATTTAATGGTCAGGCCAAAATAATTGAGCAGCCAAAATAACTTGAGAAGCTACTGAGGGTGTGAGGCAGCTACATTTATTGAGGCTTAAGGGAGGCATGTGACTTAAGCCACCTTGGATACATCCAGAACTTTTGAAGCGTTCCTTCAGGAAATCCTACTGGAAAATAGTTTGGGGTTTTTTGTTTTGTTTTTTGTACTCAGTGCTGACTCCATTTGGAACATTTAAATCTTTTGGATGCTATTTTTGAACAAAAATTTTCGCCTGCAAATTTTACTCAGAAAGAGTTGAGATGAAAGGAAGGAGCCCCAAAATTATTTTACCAATTCCAAACCTTCAAACAACATTGGAATATTTTTATTGGAGATCCACAGGGCAACATTACCCAATTTGGTTACAATCTTTCCACTGCAGTGGATTGTCAGGCTGAAAAACAACCAGGGCAGTGATGGGAAATTTTTTTTTTTTTTGATCTGGCAGAGACTAAATACAAAATAATATTCTGTAAAGTGTCTAAATCAGATCTTCAACATCTCTGAAGTTCTGATTCATCGTCAGAACCCAGCCTAAGACAAAGCCTCTTTAATTGTTGGGCAGTTTGTTTTGGAGAATGACCTCCTCAGATGTACATTCCGTATAACCAAATGTTCCAGTGATTCAGTCTCCAATCTCTTGCACCAGCTCCTGCCAGAAAATGGTCTTAATGTCCCACCAGGCTGGTGGGGTTTCTGTTGGTATATCTGCTAATGTGGCAAATACTCTTGCTATTGGGAATCAAAGAGAACCAGAGATGTTTTCCCTACAAAGACGAAAGGTCTGCCAGCTCTCCCAAGTGTCTGATTTGCAGCAAACCTGGAAGTCTATGATCCCTTGGGCCAAGGAATGTTGATGAATGGATATGTTCAACAGACACCTGACATGTTGTAGCTCACATCGACCGTTTTCCAAACCACTTCCACCAACAACAAGACAAACTGTCCAAATAAGCATCTTCCATATTTTGGTCAAACAAAGACATGAAGAAATAAAAACTACCAGAAGATAAAATACTTCAGTGAGATAGTTCCCAGTTATCAGCATATCACATTAGAAACTTTCACCATATTATAGAACCGCTATACTATTAGGTTAAACCATATAAAATTACCAAAATTTGGGCATGATCTACAAAATCAGAGATATCGTATGGTTCAATCTAATATTTTTTCCCTAAGGTTTTTCGAACTTTAAAACCTTAAATTCTATCCAGCAACTGCGCTCCTTGGTATTTACCCAGAGGAGTTGAAAACTTCTGTCCACACCAAAACCTGCACACAGGTGTTTATAGCAGCTTTATTCGTAACTGCCAACACTTGAAAGCAAGCAAGATGTCCTTCAGTAGGTGAATGGGTAAATAAACTGCGGTCCATCCAGACAATGGAATATTATTCAGTGCTAAAAAGAAATGAGCTATCAAGCCAGGAAAAGACATGGAGGAAACTTAAATGCATTTTACTAAGAGAAAGAAGCCAATCGGAAAAGGCTACATACTATATGATTCCAACTATATTCTGGAAAAGGAAAAACTATGAAGACAGTAAGATGATTAGTGATTGCCAGGGCTTAGGGGGAGGAATGGATGAATAAATAGGCAGAGCATGGAGGATTTATGGGGGTGAAAGTACTCGGTAGGATACTATAATGATGGATATGTGTCATTATTCATTTGTCCAAACCCATAGAACTACACCAAGTGAACCCTAGTGTAAGCTATTGTCTGTGGGTGATTATGATGTGTCAGTGTAAGTTGATCAATTGTAACAAATGTACCACTCTGGGGGGGTGTGGTGTACGTTGATAATGGGGGAGGCAATGCATTAGCAAGGGCAGGGGGTATATGGAAAATCTCTGTACCTTTCTCTCAATTTTGCTGTGACCCTAAAATGCTCTTTTAAAAAAACCCTGTCTATTTAAGAACAAAACAAAACCTTAAATTAGTGTTATTCTAGACTTTAAGCATACTGTGGTAGAAAGTATCCAAATGTGGTCTCGATCAATTCCTTCCCTGTCTGCACATTCATGCTGCTTCTCTCACCAAAAGTAGAGTCCTTTTCTCCTCCCCTTGAATCTAGACGGATTTTTTTTTTTAATTATTTATTTATTTATTTATTTATTTTTTGGCTATGTTGGGTCTTAGTTTCTGTGTGAGGGCTTCCTCTAGTTGCGGCAAATGGGGACCACTCTTCATCACGGTGCGCGGGCCTCTCACTATCGCGGCCTCTCTTGTTGCGGAGCACAGGCTCCAGACGCGCAGGCTCAGTAGTTGTGGCTCACGGGCCTAGTTGCTCCGCGGCATGTGGGATCTTCCCAGACCAGGGCTCGAACCCGTGTGCCCTGCATTGGTAGGGAGATTCTCAACCACTGCGCCACCAGGGAAGCCCTAGACGGGTTTTGTGACTGTCTTTCAACAAGACAGTACGGCAGGGGTGAAACGGCTTGAGTTCCGAGGCTACCTTCCAAGAGGCCTGGCAGCTTCTGCCTTGCTCACTGAAGAGAAGTCAGCAAACGATGTAAGAAATCTGACCACCCTGAGACCACCAGGCTGTGAAGAAGCCCAGAAGTTAATCACATGGGAGGTCACATGGGGAGAACAGGAGAACCCAGCATATGGTTAGAACGACGCCCCCAGACCTATGACTCCAGCTGAACAATCCCAGCCAGCTCTCGGCAATTTGAGTCCTTCCAGCCAGGCCCTAGACACAGTGAAGTACAGATGAACACCTCTCTGCTGCTGTGACCTACCTAAATTCACGGCCCACAGAATCAACGAACGTCCTGAGATATTTGTTGCTTTAAGTCATTAAGTTTGGAGATAGATAAATGAAACACTCTGCTTGAGGAGATTTGCCTGGTGGTTCAGACCACAGATTCCAGAGCCAGGCTGCTCCAGATCCGGGTAGGGACACTTACTAGCTGTGAGGCCATGGGTATACCATGACTGTGGAAGATTGCTACACTGGTGGCCCCCAGTGGACCGTACCTTCCAGCATTCACACCCTTGTGCAGTCCCTCCCACACTGACTCTGGACTTGGCCACGTGACTTGCTTTGGCCAACGGGACTCTAGCTAGTATGGCGTAAGCAGAGAATTAACACTTGCACAATGGGACTTGTCCTTTTGGAACACTTGCTCTTGGAGCCCACCATGTAAAGAAGTCCAGCTGCCTGGCTGAGATCATGCAGAAGGAGAGAGATTCCTAACGAGCCCCAGCTGTTCTAGCCATCGCAGCTCAGGTGCCAGACATGTGAATGAATACAAGCAGGACTGACTGGCTGAGCCTAGCCCAGTTCACAAACCCAAAGAAATAATAAGTTATCGTTGTCAAGAGCCACGAAGTTTAGGGATGGTGTGTTATACAGCAATAAATAAATAGAAATAATATCCATGAAATCATGAATGTGACAAAATAATATTTTTCCTAGCACGCATTAAAATTTTTAAAAAGTCAATCAATGTACCTCCTAAAATTACCTAAATAATCCACTTACTAGACTCTGGGAAATACTGGTTTAATGGGACAATAACAATGATATGAAGTATAATAGCAATCATTAATTGAATATCTACTCTTTTCTAGATTCTGGGCTAAATGGTTTATACACATAATTTAATTTAACCCTCCCAACAACCCTATTGGGTAGGCACTGTCATTATTCCCATTCTGTGGATGAGGAAAGTGAAGCTCAAAAAGGTTAAGTAACTTGCCAGAGGTCACCGGAGACATTTGATGACATTTACAATTTTTTCCTTTATAGAATAGAACCTTTCCTTGATCTGGAAGCAAATGAATGAGACCTACTCTCTATATAAATGTGTATTCTACCTTTTGGTTATGAATTGCTGATATCTTCCTTGTATATTCAGGGTCTACTTCAGAAATAGAGCTGCTCTATTTGACCAGAAGCTTGGGCTACAGATGGGCTTCCTCACCTGTCTCCACCCCTACTGGGGAGCTGTCAGGACCAACATATCATCCTCATCAGAGCACTCTGACTCTAAAAACCAACAGTATTTATTGGACATTTAGCATGTGCACAGTTTGGTGCAGAGTGTTGAGGTGGGAAGGGAGCGTTAAGAAGAGATTCAGGGTAAAATACGACTCCAACCCTCAAAGAAGACTAGTTCACACACCCAAAATAGTCACCAAAGTAAAGCCATTTAAATTATATGCTACGCTGCACAGAACAGGGATGTTACAGATATTGGGAGGAAAAGGAAAAACCAGGGGAGGCGGAATAGAAAAGTCAACTCTTGCAAACCTCACAAGTGAGCATAGGTTTTGCAAAATTGGAGCTGAGAGGAGAGGGTACCTTGGGTGAAGAAAACGCCATAGGAAGAGATGGTGGTGACAGTAGTCATGGGACAGAGAGACAGGCTGGGGATAGGAAATAAGTTTCGATCTATAGACCAGAGAACTGAACAGAGCCCATGCTGGATTCACCTCAGGTCCCCAGCCCAGCACAGGGCCTGGCACATTGTAAGGGTGGTACCCATTGAATAAACATGAGTCAGGGTCCTCTCCATGGGTACAAGGAAAGAGTGACCCATGGAGTATTTGTGGGTGGAGGGCTGGATAGGAGAGAGGAAGACTGTCTGGCAAGGACGTACGTCCAAGGACTATGCAAGGAATGATGTCCGAGGCCACGCCCGTGTCCTTCCAGGAGGGTCACTGGGGTCTGTGCAAAGAGCCCAGGTGGATCAAAGGCCTAGCAGAGGGCATCCTGTCCTCCAATGGGACCCTGCTGGCCTAGGACAAGGTCTTCCCTGCCCTGTCGCAGCAGGTGTCTAAAACACAAAGGCTTACTCCGCCTACAAGAGACGTGGGAAGCTCCATTGCAGCTTCCTTCACTGGCCTTGCACAGAGCTCAGGAACCGCCCTCTCCCTTCAGAAACTGACCTTGGCTTCACAAGGACCCAGTTCTTCCCTACAGCAATGACCACCTCCTTCGCCCCCCATCTTCCTCCTGGGCGTGACCAGTGGCCACTGCCTGCATGCAGCCTGAAGAGGGTAGGCGATCCCATGGCTGCCTCGAGGGGACTCCGAACACCCACTGTGCTTTGGAGGTCTCCAAGTCTCCATCAGCCCATGGCTCTATGTGTCTTCTTCAAAGTCCTCTGACCTGGCAAAACTACATGCCACACCCAACACCCATCGAAGTGAGACCCTTCTGGTGCCAAGTCAGCAAAATCCAAACAGGCCTCCTGACTTCCCGGCCATCTGAGTGCTCCCAGGCACGGGCACAATGTTCTTACTCTCTCTTTGTTCTTCAGGGAACAGTGAGCTTTGGTTTGAGGTTACCTCAAAAGAAAAACAATCTGATGTGTGATAAGACTCTTTGGCCGCCGGCAGAACAAGGAGGGCCTATTGGAGGGACCTGGCTCCAATTAAACAAAGCTGGGCTTTTCCTCGCGGGTTAGGCTAAACCGTAGCCCTAGTTTTTGGTGAAAAGAAACCAGCTGAAACTCCAGCCAAAGGCTGACACCTGGGAAACCTGCTAGGAGAATTATAAATAAGCAAAGGAAGTCATTCTTGGGGAACTAGAAAAGCAATTTCATAAGTGTACACATTTCCAACAGCACCTCTGCAAAAACAGCTCAATTTGAAATATTCATTTGCATCAGAATAGTCATGAATATTCAAAAGTCAGCCAGTGTTTTAGAATCATTGTCTATTCCTGGTGCTTTTGTCTTCCCCTTGAAAAGCAGATCATGGGTTTTCAAGAAAGGTGGGTTTGGCTGGTCTTTGCACTGCCTTGCTTGGCAGGAAAGGGGATGATTATTTTCTGTTTCTTAATATTAAAAAAAAAAAAAAGGCTCGGCTGGTGTTACATCTCTGCTCTTTGTTCTGGCCAGGATACGAGTTGTGCCACAGACCTTGAATCTGGCCTAGGGTGCATTTTTCAAGTTGCTAGGCAGAGCTTTCTGTTCAGAATCCTGGACATATTTTCCTACATGCAGGTTTCTCAAACAGAAAATCTTGTCAGGGTCATATTCCAGATCCGGGGAATGTATACAGCCCTAAGATTTGGAAGACTCCTGTCAGAGAGCTCAGAACTCTGGGTTACTTTGGCCAAGCCACGTATGTATCTTCTGCATTTTAACATTCCCATTGGTCAAATAAAGACCCATATATGTCCATCCTCCCTCTCTTCTTTTGCCTCCGTTTTACAAAGCTAAATAAGATGATACTGCCTAAGTGAAAGTGCTTTGAACTCCTTGGAGGAAAATCAAAAGCTATGGCCAAGTCAGTGGCTGTATGTCAAAGCTTTCTTTGCCAGAAAGTGATACAATCTTATGATTCACAAGGGATTATCTAAACAGTTTTGATGTTAAGAAAACAAATGCCATTAGAAAAAAGGAAGATACTCACCAGTCCATCATTTGCTGAGATGACTGACAGCTATTTATCTCTTTCATGCTGAAATTTGATTTTCCCAACATGTCTTCCTTATGCCCCAAATTGATAAATGCTTCAATAACAGGTTTAAGGTAGATTATGAGAGAAGAAGATGAAGGAAGGTTGAATTGGCACAGACTTGATTTTTGAGGATTTATTCCTCTGCCCCCACCCCACCCCGGTCCAGATGAAGTTCATTCTATTGTCACCTAAGCTCTGTCTAAATGGTTCAATTTATGTGACAGAGTCTTGATGGTATCTCTTGAAGGCTGTCAGCGAAGCCACTGCAGTGTCAATGCAGAAGTGAAGTCACGGTTACAAAAGCGCCTTTAGTGAGAATTGACAGTGTGGGAAGGCTTACCTGCTCTCTGGCAATTGTTTCCATATTCAATTTGCAAGGCAAAGAATGAGCACCTCTCCACCCACCCCACTACCTTGGATCAGGCTGTGCTCTATTTATTCTTCAGCTTCCTCAGGGTTGGCCTCAGATCCCCAGGTAGAGTCCCTGAATGCTGGTGCTGGGAGGACTTTGGAAATTTCCTAGCCTAGCTATCGTAGAGCTGAACATCCAAAAGATAGAATTATTCAAAACAAATACTTACATTAACCATTCATTAAAAAAAAAAAAAAGATATGCATTGCTATCAAAAGGCTAAAAATGATCTGAATCAAAGGAAAAATCTGGGGATGGGGTGAGTCAGACGAGGACGCTGACACACTGCCCCTCGCACAGTGTGATGCACAATAAATACCGCAGCTTCGATGGGACCATCTGTAGGTGTGTTCTGCACAGTCCCGGAGGCCCCCAGTGAGGCTTACCCCTCCCCACCCGGAGTAGTAGTAACCTACTCATTAGCACACGCTTTACTGGCTCTCCTCCCTGCCTGACTCACTTCCCCACTCCCTCACGATGCTTCCTGAGAGGACCCCCTGGAACCTGCACCCAGTTCTTTGTCTCAAGGACTGCTTTCAACAATGCAAAAGTCCATATATCCAGAGGCTGATTTTGCCCCCGGGGGGACATCTGGCAAAATCTGGACACATTTCTGGTTCTCACAACTGGGGGGAGGGGTGCTATTGGCATGGGATGGGTAGGAAGCGGGGATGTTACTAAATATCTACAATGCATAGGAAAGTCCCCCACAATCAGGATTATCCAGCCCAAAATGTCAGTAGTGTCAAGGCTGGGAGACTCTGCCCTAGAGAACCAGCTCCATGAGTCTCATACCATCAGCTCAACTTATTACCCTAAAAATTGTGTAAACGTCCACTCTTGGAGGATGAGCTCATAGAAGGGAACTGTCCAGGCCATCTCAGCTCCTCCTCTGCGTGTAATAATGGAAGTTATTTTCTGGGGGATGATGAGGATGTGTCTTCGGCAGTTACAAACGCGAAAAGGCTCAGAGCTGGCATTTAGTTAGGGCAGCGTGGAATGATTGGCAGCTTCAGGGATACTATTGAGGTCCTATAGGCAAGGCGCCAATTGTGATGATTCTTGGGCAGGTCACTTCTCTTTTAATTACCAAAGTGCAATTGAACACATACATATTATACATGCTAAAATCGTTTGGGGGTTAATTGTGCTATTTTGAACTCAATTTATCTAAACTCCTAAAATAGTGTTAGATACACCTAAATAGGTTCCAGACATTCTAGGTGAATGTGATCTTCTAGTGCAGCTCATTGTACAGATGAAGAAACTAAGGTCCCGATCAAGGAAGCTGTTCTTCATCACACAGCTTGCTGGGCTGGGTGCCAAATCAGGACTACAACACGGATAACTGAACTCCCAGCCCATTACTCCTTCACCCAGGGCCAGAGAGGAGCATCTGGAGAGCCTAGCGTTTTATTGCTGGGTGGATTATATAAGCCCAGCAGATGGCTAACACGGAAGCCAGCAGTTTCTCAAAATCCCCCAATCATAGTAAGTAAGCATCAGTCTCATTATGGTGAACTGTGCCCACCTTCTAGTGAACCTTCAAAAGGGAAACCGTGACAATACAACACACACACACACACACACACACACACACACACAACACACAACCTATACACACCCTATATGCCTTAGCCTAGAAAGCAATATAGGAAATTCAGCCTTAAAAAACTTCTAAATTCCAGGTGAAGATCAAGAGAGAAAAGTGAAATCAAGTTGATGTGAAGAATCCTGAGGAATTTTGTCTTTGATTTCTTAAGAAGATGTAGTCAGTAGCTAGAGAAAACAGCCAATAACCAACAAGAGCTCTTTCAAGAACCTCACAAATTCACATCTGGGGAAGATTGCACTTATCATCTCATCCAGTGGACTTACTTTACAAAATAAGTAAACCGAGGCACAGAGAAGGCAAGGAACATGTCCAGCTTCACTCAGCAGGGGCTAGAACATTCCCTCCATTATTGTGAAACACTCCTCTGAAGGCAATTTTCTAATATGGTTCTTATTAAAAAAATGATAGTCATCAAATACGGACATAGTTCTAAGCTAGATTGTTTCTGCACAATCCAAGAGGCAAAAAAACAAGAGTTTGAGGGAAACCTGTTGCCTTCCAGGAATTTCTGAATTATTTTCTTCTAGGTTCATCTATAATTTGAATCTTCTTTATGGTTCCATGAAGAGATAAGTTCCTACCAAGTTCTGGATTACAAACTTTGGAGGGTACTTAGCATTTACTGGAAATGAAACAAATGTGTGGTGTGTAATCACATAGGCATTGGTCATACAGGAGATTACAACTTAATTTTTGCAGCTCTATCACTTTAATTAGAAAATCAACTCCAAGCAACTTTTTCTTCAGATCATTGATATTTTTTTAATTTTGGAAAAATGACTAGTAAATTCATATGCTGGGATTTTGTTTAATTTTCTGTTCTAACTAGACTACACAGTTCTTGAGTGTAGAAAAGATCATATTTGTCTTCCTGGAAATTAGCACAAAGCCTGGCACTTAGTAATTACTCAACATGCTTGTGTTGAATGAACGAACGCCAGTCATTGCTTTAGAAGGCATTCTGCCTTGACAGGAATTATTAGTCAATGCAAGTCTGTTTATTTTTCACAAGTCTGTTTGAATTTTCCCATCCTCATACTTCTTATAACCCAAGTCAATCTCAGAATATCCATCTTTTATACAATAATAATTCAAGGAAGGAATTATTGAAACAGAAGGAATGCAGGTCATCATTTCAAAAATCATTCCTCCCTTCTTGCAGAAAGTAATCTTTAACTAGGAAATAAACACAGAAAGCAAGAGTTAAAAAGCTTGAGTGTTACTTCCCCATCTCTGTTTATCCTTTATTACTTTGTGTTGGTTCATTCTGAGTGCTGGTGGCAGTGTGGCGTTGTGGTCTTGAGCAAGGACTTTGGAATCAGGCAGACACAAAGTCAAGTCTCAGACCTGCCACCTACCAACCACGTGACCTTGGGCAAGTTACGTCACCTCTCTGTGCCTTGTTTTCCCCAGCGATACAGTAGTACCTATAGCATACCGGTGTTAGGAAGATTAAATGAGTTATATACATAAGGTGTCTGATAAATAAACTCTCCATCTACTTGTTACCTAACTCCTCAACCATCAGAGTGCGTTCAAGACCTTGATTTATATCTATTTCAGTTGTCTATTGCAGCATAAAAAACTACTCCAAAACTTAGTGGCTCAAAAGAATAAAAATGCATTATTTTTTACGATTCTGGGGATTGACTGGGTGGTTTCTGCTGGGCTCACTCATGGAAAGTCAGCTGGGGACTAGGCCCAGCAGGAATAGTGAGGCTGTTGGCCTCCCTCCCCACGTGGCCTTTCATCTGGGCTTCTCTGTGACACAGTAGCCACAGGGCAGCACTCCAGATGTCCAAAGGCCGAAGCTGCAAGGCCTCCTGAGGTCTAGGCTCTGCAGTTTGCATGACATTCCTTCCACTACATTCCATTAGTCAAAGCAAGTCACAGGGCCAATCCAGTTTCTTTTTATCCTTTAAAAAAAAAAATAGAAGTATAGTTGATTAACAATGTTTCAGGTGTACAGCAAAGTGATTTAGTTATACATATACATATTCTTATATATACATGTATGATATGAATACATATATATACATACATATAGACACATACATATATAAACACATACATACTTATATACATACATATATATATTCTTTTTCAGATTCTTTTCCATTATAGGATTATTACAAGATACTGAGTATAGTTCCCTGTGCTATACAGTAGGACCTTGTCATTTGTTTATTTCAAATATAGTAGTGTGTATCAGCTAATCTCAAACTCCTAATTTATCCCTCCCCAACCTTTCCCTTTTGGTAACCATAAATTTGTTTTCTATGACTGTGAGTCTATTTGTTTTGTATATAAGTTCATTTGTATCACTTTTTTAGATTCCACATATAAGTGATGTCATATGGTATTTGTCTTTCTCTGCCTGGCTTACTTCACTTAGTATGATAATCTCTAGGTCCATCCATGTTGCTGCAAATGGCATTACTTCATGCTTTTTTTATGGCTGAGTAATATTCCATCTTTATCCATTCATCTGTCGATGGACATTAAGGTTGCTTCCATGTCTTGGCTATTGTCGACAGTGCTGCTAGGAACATAGGGGTGCATGTGACTTTTTGCATTATGGTTTTCTCCAGATATATGCCCAGGAGTGGGGTTGCAGGGTCATATGGTAGCTCTACTTTTGGTTTTTTTATGGAACCTCCATACTGTTCTCCATAACGGCTGCACCAATTTACATTCGCACCAACAGTGCAGGAGGGTTCCAGGGCCAGCCGGGTTTTAAGAGGGTATATAGACTCCGCCTCTGGATGGGGGAGCAGCAAAGTCACATTGCAAAGAGCCATGCAGCAGGAACAGGATGACTTTGTGCTGGTGACACAATCTGCCACGTCATCCCTTCAGCTGGCCTCAGGTACCTCTTCTTGGACTGTACCTTCCCAATCCTCCACGCTCACTTCACAAATCTCCCAATCGCTGCATGAGGTAAAATAACCTTGTCATGCAGTCAGCTCCTGCTGGAGAATCATGCAGCAAGGCAGTGAACAAAGAGCTTGTATTCCAGAGTATGATGGAATCTGGGGACACTCAAATCTAGGGACAAATTCAGAAAGAGCCAAGAGCCCATGTGCCGTGATCGGGGCCATCTAGTTTCCCTGAAATAATCCAGACTTGGGATTTCAGAGTTGTTTCACTTATGGAGTCACACAGTGCTCTTGGTATGAAAAGTAACCAGCAAAACTGCAGGCATTAAAAAATAATCTATACATTTGCAGATTGAACCTGGCATGAAAGTTTTTAGAAATAAAAAGGGAGAGATGAGGTGGTGACAAATAAGGCAGAAATTGCTTTCTCAGCCTCCTCTGAGCTGGGCCAGGCATGGGACCCAGGCTTCCCTCACCAGAGGCCCCCGTGGAGACTTCACGGTGTAGGCTGGTGATGCTGAGGAGGTAGAAGCACCCAGAGGTCTTGCTGGTGAAGATATCCCGCTGCCAGAGCCTGCAGGGGTGGAAATTCTAGAAACAAGTGGGGTAGCATGCGGTATCTGTGCCTGCTGTGATTTCCACTGCAGCAATCCTGAGGGGGGGGGGGGTCTGGGGGTCGTGCAGACTGCGTGGCCACTGCATTAGACTCTCTAGTCCTCCTAGCCATTCGGTGAGCTGCCTGTATCTCCTTGAATACATTCCGTGCCTGCTTAATGGGCTGAAAAGCGTTCTGTACTCTGTGAAGAAAACCCTTCCTGGTACGTCTGTCTATCTAGGGAGTTTGGTCAGGAGAGTGGCCTGCTCAGGGCATTTTATTGGACTTTATCCGAGTACACGTGAAACCAGGTCAGGTCAGCCCTGGCAGGTGGCAGACGCGGGAACGTGCCACTCAGATCGCCCCACAGAGAGAACCTCGCGGGGTGAACGTGACACTTGTCCTCACCGAGGCTGTGCTCCCCCGGGGCTGCTTTCAGGCAGAGACTGAGTGTCGAAGGGGTGCCAGAACCGGGACGTTCCGGTGCCGGGCTTTTCCGTAGGCCTGGCTGAGATGTTCTCAGATCTGTCCTTTCCATGTCTTCTTTAAGAAGTCCTTTCTTTCCCTGAAGGTCAGAAACATACATCAACCTATATTTCTTGCTAATAACTTTAAAGTTTTGCTCTTATAATTATAGACTGCAATTCATCTGGAGGTATTGTGGGCTCTGGTATGCGTGGAGGCCAGTTTCGTCTTTATACATGTGGACAAGCACGTTTTTAGCTCCACTTACTAGACCTTTTCCCACCGCCAGGCTGATCCTATCTCACACATCAAAGTTCCACAGGTACACGGGTCTGTTCCAGAGCTCTGTACTGTAGCCTATGGGTCAGTTTATCTACTGTGGTGCCAGCGCCACATTGTCTTAATTACAATAGCTTCATAATAAGTCTGGTTATCTGTAAGATAAGCCTCCCCTTCTTATTCTCCTTCTTCAGAAATGCCTTCACTATTTTGGCCTCTTACTCTTCCAGATAACTTTTAGAAGCAGCCTGCTAATTCTATGAAAAACCCTAATGAAGTTTGTTGGCTTGGAATTGCTTTGGATCTATAGACCAATGTGGGGAAACGTGACTTTTTTTCTTTCACTTTCTTGGGAGGGTGGAGGGGTGGTCCTGGGATTAAATGCCCGGCTGCCAGGTGGGCAGGCAGGGGAATTCCAGATGTGGGGAATCCACGACTCCTTGTACAAACCCTCAAATAATTTCTGTTTTTAGCCTCCTTTCTCACTCCCAGGTCATCTGATTCTGAGTCCGGAGACCCAGAATCAGTTCCAGGGATCACTTCTCTTCTTTGCTGTAGAGGCAATTTTAATTTTCTCACTTATATTTTTAGAGTTTTTCGACAATGAACATGCATTATTACTGCAATAAAACAAACAAAATAATTATCGCATTCTTGTGGTGATGACTCCCAAGTCCAGCAGTCAACTTTCTCAGTTACTTCCACAGAATTAATACCCACACGGCCAACACGCTCTCCCAGGCCGATGGCGCACACTGATAATCAATCACGCCCACGGCCTGATGCTCCCTGTCATCAGAATCCTTCTTAACACAGCCCCACAGACAGCCACTGCTAATTTATCAAAGTGGCGAGAGAAGACCTGTTTGCCATCCTAGGCCGTGATGAAGATTCACTCTTCCTTCTAGATCTATAACCTATGAATAATTCTGAAGGGGACAGTCCAGGGAGGTGGAAAGAGCCCCGCACATGGAGCCCGATGCCCCAGTGCAGGTCTGCCTTTGCCACCCTCTAACAGAGGATTTTTTTTTTTTCCCTTGAGACAGCCACGTTCCTCATCCTCAAGGTTCCTCTTCTGTGAAATGGAGATGTTGACCCAAGTGCTAGCTGAGGTCCCAATCTGCTGTAACATGCTGGGATTCTCAGTGCCATGTCTTCCCCAGGCACTTGACACAGGGAGAGACAACGATAATGGCAACACCACCATATATCAAGGGCCTCCTGTGTATCAAGCATTGTGCCCAGCACTTCACCTGTGTTATCATCTCATTTACGACTCACAGTGTCTCGTGATGGTATTGTTCTCCACATCACAGAGGATTAGAGAGGGAAAGTAACTTGTCTGAGCTCATCCAGCAAGTCAATGGATTCCGATTTGAACCCAAACCTGACCATTTGCTGCTATGCTCTGCCCGTATCCCCCATAGCACATGTTGTTCTGATGTATCTATTGCAACAGTAGGTCACTCTCCACTTGAGGGCCTTCTCTTGCCCCAGTGGCAGAAGTTCCAGACGTATGGAGAAGTCAATACCCCTGGAAGCAGCTCTCGCATAGAGTAACAGATCAGAGTTGGAAGATACACAACCCAACTCCCTCGCCTCTTGGTTGGGATACTCTGAGGCATGTCTTTTCCCTTCCCTGCCTCGCTTTCTCTCTCCTCTCTCTTCACTTCATGGGATTATCTCCCAAGAAAACTCCTTGCACTCGGATTCTTGTCTCGGGGTCTGTTTCCTAGAACTTAAACCAAGATAACCTTGCACCATGCTATATTGCCATGAAAAACTGAATGGGAATGTTGTAGAAAAATACATTAAAAAATTGTTTCTTAGGTGTTACTGAGTTCCCTTTGAGTTCAAACTCTATAAACCAGTTATTTTAAGGTCTGCACCCCTTGAGTGAGAGAGGTGAGTTAAGGGCACTTGGGGTTTGTAGAGCCTTTAGGTCCATGTGGCTTCGTAGACTAAACCTCTGGGTTCCTGTTTTGTCTTCAGCCACTTTTGTGTCCTCAGACAAGTGTGGAAACTCCAGAGGCCTACTTCTTCCTCAGTAAAGAGAAAGCTCTGTGACTCTGACTGAGATTTTAGATCTTGGACTCAAGGTAATCCAGCATAGATTGACAAACCCACAGTTAAGGCTGGAAGGCCTCACTTCACGCAGCTGCCAACTTTGCATAAAGGAAATAAAGGCCCTGGGCACTGGCAGGCAGGAAAAGGCACAATAGTAAACAAGGAAACAAGATGGGTAGAGATAAAGGGCTGTGCAGTCAGTCCCAGGTGAAAATGTTAATTACAGTGCAGCCTCTTGGATCAAGATGGAACGAAAAATCCCACAAACTACAATGAGCCAAGAGCTAAATATGCAGCCATTATGATGGGGTTTTTTTTCAAAGGGCCATGATACTCAGTTATAGCTCTGAGATGTTTCTTTTCATCCACGTAATACTTTTACACATTTAATGACTTCTTTTTAGCCTCAACCTTTAGTGGCAGTGGCACTACTGAATGCCACGCCTTCCAGCCTTGCCTTGATGGTGGTGGTTGTGGGATCGGCTGAAGTAATTCTTGCTATTTTATTAGAGGAATTTGTGAAGAGGACAAGGTCCCCAGTGGACTTGAAAATAAAGCAAAGAAAGCATCCCATGTGACTAAAGTTCTCTGCGACTCCCTGCCTGCCGTCAAGCTTGGGCTGTGATGTTAATTTTTCCATCTGCTTTGGCTGCAGGTAATTTGGAGATACCAACGTCATCAGACCATCTGTTCAGTAAAACCGCAGCAATGCTTTTCCTCCTGCGTCATTTATGCCTCGACAGTGACTTTGGGCTATTTTCAATATATGCTGGGCAGAGACGAAATTGTGTTCCGAGTGGTCCCTTAGCATCGCATCAAAGGGTAAGGACTGAATACTAATTCCCTTTGCAATTATTTGTATAAGATGCAGGTATAAACAGAGTTACTAAAACTCATGGTTAATCCCAAGACAAGGGAATGCAGGTAGTTGGCATGTGAGTGGTCACACAACATGATTTGCTTTCTTCCTGATGGTTTCCTGACAGACTCAGTTCGTACAGTCTGATCGTTCTGGCGTTGTTGATTATTGAAAAGCTGTTCTCAGAATGACATTGTTCAATGCCAGGCATGTCTTTCCACTCTCCACTGTGACTGAATCTTCTGAATAATCTGATCCAAGTGACATTTATTGAGTACCTACTATATGCCAGTCAGTGTGTTGGAAGTGAGTGTACAAACAGCATAACACAAAGGCCACGCCCTTCAGGGGCTCACGGTCTGGAAGCAGAGATAGGCACATAAACACAAAATTAATCTCTCTGTGACTCAGTTTTCTTGTTATTAAGTGGGAGTAATTATAGTACCTGCCTCTTGAGTTGTTCTGAGGGTTGAAATGTAAAGCGGAAACATAAAATGTGCTTCATAGATGCTAGAAAACAAACAAATATGCAGCCATTAAGGCTACTGTGAAGGGCTTCATCAAGTGCCACGTGGGCACTGGCAAGGGAGGGGTTAATGGGAGAGGTCAGGTGGAAGATGCAGTGTGGGTCAGTCCACCTTGAGTCCACCTGATGCCATGGTGGATGTTTTCTATGCATGCGGACAATTTCTCTCCTCAAGCCCTGAGCCCTTCTGCTTCTATGCATGAGCAAGAGCTTTCTGTGGCATCAGTGTGGGTCTCACTGAACCTGTGCTTGGGGTAGCTGGGAAGCTCTGGGCTTGACTGCCCCCAGGGGCAACCCTCAGCCAAGGAGGGATGGAGTCGGCAGATAAATATCCAGCCTCCCTAATCCATGGCGGTCCAGTTCCAAGGCACACAGACAGTCCCTCAGCGGCCCCAGCAGGACTGAGCCCAGGTACTCCCAGCAGGGACCCTCCACTGGTTTGTTTACCCACCTTCAATGGTTTTGCACCCACCCTTCCCTATCTCACATCTCCACTCCTTTACTTGTGCAAACAAACTATCTGCACCCAAGTCTTGTCACAAGTTTTGCTTTTGAGGACACTCAAACTTCAAGGACTTGGAGATGGGGAAGGAAGCTATGGAAAAGAAGTGACGTTTGAGGGAGGCCTTGAAAGACAGTTAGGAGTCCAGCAGGTGGGGAGATGGAAAGGCCTGAACCAGGAACACAAAGAGGCAGAGGCATGGAGGCCTGTGGACATGTGGAGTCTGGACCTGCCAGAGTTGCTGGATCCCCAGGTTCACAGAGGGCAGGGAGAGCCAGCAGCACTGAGAGGCTGTCCAGGGGCAGCTGAAGTAGAGCCCTGCCTGCAGAGTGGGTCAAAGAATAAAAAGCATTCCTTCTTTGCACAATAAGATCTATTTAAGAAACAACAGGCACACGAAAAGATGTTCAGCGTCGCTAATTATTAGAGAAGTGCAAATCAAAACTACAATAAGGAACCACCTCACACCGGTCAGAAGGACCATCATTTAAAAGTCTACAAATAACTAATGCCGGAGAAGGTGTGGAGAAAAGGGAACCTTCCTACACCGGTAGAGGGAATGTAAATTGGTGCAGCCACTATGGAAAACAGTATGGAGGTTCCTCAAAAAACTATAATTAGAGTTGCCATATGATCCAAAAATCCCGCTCCTGGGCATATACCCAGACAAACCTATAATTCGAGAAGATACATGCACCCCTATGTTCACAGCAGCACTATTTACAATAGCCAAGACTTGGAAACAACCTGGATGTCCATTGACAGATGAATGGATAAAGAAGATGTGGTACATATATACAATGGAATATTACTCAGCCATAAAAAAGAATGAAATAATGCCATTTGCAGCAACATGGATGGACCTAGGGATTATCATACTAAGTGAAGCAAGTCAGAAAGAGAAAGACAAATACCATATGATATCACTTATATGTGGAATCTAAAACATGACACAAGTGAACATATCTACAAAACAAAAACAGACTCACAGACATAGAGAACAGACTTGTGGTTGCCAAGGTGGAGGAGGGGTGGGGAAGGGATGGACTGGGAGTTTGGGGTTAGCAGATCTATATATAGAATAGATACACAACAAGGTCCTACTGTAGAGCACAGGGAACTATATTCAGTACCCTGGTAAAAACGATAATGGAAAAGAATATGAAAAAGACTATATATATATATATAACTGAGTCACTTTGCTGTACAGCAGAAATTAACACAACATTGTAAATCAACTATACTTCAATAAAATTTTAAAAAAGAAAGAAAAGAAACACAATGTCTTATCAAGATCTATTCCTTTGAGTCCTGCTCCTGGGACAGGCCAATTCAGTCCTAATGATCCCAGGATTCCCCAGAAACGCATACGGGAAGACAGATGTAAAGGGAATTAGAAGTGGCTCACTGGCTAGCTAAAACATGGCAGATAAAAGAAGGTGACAGGCAGAGATAAGTAAAGATGGATTTTCACTGAGAGAAGAATAGTCTCTCAGTTATCCCTTCTCCAGAAGCATGGCAGAAATGTTAGTTACTTTTACTTGCTGACAAAATTTCATCTTTGTTACAGGGGTGATATGTCCAGCCACAAGTGATGAATCTTGATTGATTTAAGTCAACTGTGACAATCCTGTTTCCTTATTACTTATCTTATGCAGCCAAAAGTTGCCATGTGACTAGTTCTAACCAGTGACATGTAAGGAAAAGCTCACTGCAGGATTTGAGGAAGGCTTTGCTTTCCCGATAAAAAGAGACAGAATAGGTTGTCCCTGTTCTTTCCTCCTTTTTTGTGAGTTAAATGCAGACGTGATGCCTGGAACTGCAGCAGGCACATTGCAACCATGAGGCAACAAGCCAACACACTTAAGAATGACTGAGTGGATAGAAAAGAAAGTCAGAAGGATCTTGTCTGCATTAAGCATTATCCTGGGCTGCTGATATATGCAACATCTGCTACAGAGAAAAATAAACCTCTATTTGTTTAAGCAACTTATAGTTGAGTTTTCGGCTTCTTGTAGCCTAAAGCATTCCTAAATCCTAAAAATTTTCTCTGTCAAGTTAAATCCCCAAGTCCTTTAAAAAATACTCTTACATGTGATTTTGTGACAGTGACAACTAATTAGAAGTATCATTAGATCAATAAAATCTTGGTTAATTAGAATTTAACTCAGTTTTGAGAAGATCCACTGATCAAAGTTAAGTGGCACAAAGTATGGCAATTAGTTGATTCATTAATTAGGAAGAACTAAAGGTTGAAGGACAGGTATTAGAAGTCAGTAATCCAATATGAAAATAGTCAATTTTCAGGGACTATTTGAAGATAATACTGCATGTATACATATATAAGCATGTACATAGTTTTCCTAGATAACACAGAGTATTTTGCACCCTGCTCTTTATCAGTTAAGAATACATCTTGGATATTGCCCCACATCAGTTCAGAGAGAGTATCCTTGTACTTTTTCTTTTCACAGCTGCATGGTACTCCAACACGTGACTATCTCATGGTCTATTCAAACACTCTCCTATGGATGGGCGTAATGGGCTTTGCTGTGTCTTCCCAAAACTCATCTGTTGAAGCCCTAACCCCCAGTACCTTAGAATGTGACTGTATTTGGAGATAGGGACTTCAAAGAAGTAATTAAGCTTAAATGAAGTCATAAGTGTGGGGCCCTAATCCAATAGGACTGGTGTCTTAGAAGAAGAGGAAGAGAAACCAAAGAGGCAAGCACACAGAGAAAAGGCCATGTGAGGACACAGCCAGGATGTGAGCCTGGGAGCTGGCCACTGCTGAGAATCCCCTCAAAATACCAGCATCACAATGAGGTACCTCCTCATGCTGGTCAGAATGGCCATCATTAAGAAGCCTACAAATAACAAATGCTGGAGAGGGTGTGGAGAAAAGAGAACCCTCCTACACTGTTGGTGGGAATGTAAATTGGTGCAGCCACTGTGGAAAACCGTGTGGAGGTTCCTCAGAAAACTAAAAATAGAATTACCATATGATACAGCAATCCCACTCCTGGGCATATATCCAGACAAAACTATAATTCAAAAAGATACATGCACCCTTATGCTCATAGCAGCACTATTCACAATAGCCAAGACATGGAAACAACCTAAATGTCCATCGACAGATGAATGGATAAAGAAGATGTGGTACATATATACGATGGAATACTACTCAGCCATAGAAAAGAACAAAATAATGCCATTTGCAGCAACATGGATGCATCTAGAGATTATCATACTAAATGAAGTCAGAAAGAGAAAGACAAATACCATACGATATCACTTATATGTGGAATCTAAAATATGACACAAATGAACCTATCTATGAAAAAGAAACAGAATCACGGACATAGAGAATAGACTGGTGGTTGCCAAGGGGGAGGGTGGGTGGAGGAGGGAAGGACTGGGAGTTTGGGGTTAGCAGATGCAAACTGGTATATACAGAATGGATAAACAACAAGGTCCTACTGTAGAGCACAGGGAGCTATATTCAATATCCTGTGATAAACCACAGTGGAAAAGAATATGAAAAAGAAGGTGTGTATATATATATATATATATATATATAACTGAGTCATTTTGCTGTACAGCAGTAATTAATACAATATTGTAAATCAACCACACTATAATTTTTTAAAAAATGGAAAAAAAAAAACCACGCCAGCATCAAGAGGCCTTTGCTTTGGGACTCCAGCCCTCCACCTGGTGAGCCCTCGCTCTCTCCCCAGGCAGCTCTTGTGACAGGTGTAGCTGATCGTGCTCCCAGGTTTGGCCCAGGGATGAACCCATGGCTGCTGGCTCTCCTGCAGCTCCATGGGCAGGTGAGGGGAGCACGGATGCCTGAGAGTGGTAAAGGGGGGGAATTGGCACAGCTCTGCCACAGGCTGTCTTCCTCCACCGTTTACTATCCCACCTCCCAGACTAACTCTCTCTACCTGGTGACTCCAGGCTTCCAGCATCCCTGGGGCTCCTGGGGGAGAAGGGCTCCAGGCTGAGATGTGGTCTTCAGCCCAGCAGTGGTGGGTTCCTCCGTATGCTCACCTGTCAATGTGCTCCCCATTCGCCATCTGCCGTCCAGACAGTCATTAGTAACTGTCATGTGATGATTAACCTGCTCCCAGTCTCCACACTTTCGGGGATTTATTTCCGCTGGAACTTCTGTGTCATCATTCCAGTGGGATTTGGAGAGAGAATGGGGAGACAATTGCATGTGGTTCCCTCACCTTGACCTAGAAACCTGCATTATTATAGCATAATGTAGTGCCAAGGGCACTTGACCAGAAGGTTAGAGACGAGAGTCCTTGTCCTAATCTGATCATCATCTCTGTCCCCATGTACTTACTCTCCTTTTCCTCATCAGCCCCTTACAGCTCCAACATCCGAGACTCTTTAGGGAACACATTCCCATAGAGCTGACCCCTACCAGCTGACTCTATGAGCCTTATACCCTTTCTTCCTGTCACCCCAATGCATCACAAATGAATATTTGTGTCACTTGCCTTTTTCCCGCTGTCCAAGAACCTTGAAAGATTTTGACCAGAAACAAAATCAGAAGCAAATTACTCAGTGAGAAGTGAAAGCTTAGGAGTCTCCAAATGAGGCAGAATCCTTTCGCTCCTTTCTTATTTTACAATTCCCTGCTAACAGTAGGCTCTGTTCTGTCTTATGACCTATCCTCTCCAGGAATGAGGAGACACTGAAAGGGCCTAAGTGAAAAGATTAGGCAAGGGAAGTAGCAGAAGTAAAGCTAACTACTGCTTCCAGAGTGGTGAGAATGTATTCATTCATCCAAAGAGAAGCTGTTGGGACCCAAGGACACTTAAAACACAATGCCTGCCCTCCAGGAATCTATAGCTTCATCAATCAGATTTTCCATCATGGAGCCAAATTGGAAAGGAGCAGTCAAGTGTTTGCTGCTCTAGATAAATGTGAGGCCGCGTGAGAATTCACTTGGTGGAGTCTGCAGCCTAGAGGGGTGGAGTCTGCAGCCTACAGGGGTGCATTCTGTTATTGCCAACAACATGCCAAAGACTGAAATGAAAGACGTAAATCTCATCAAGAAGGAGTCTTTGGAGCATACGGCACGGAGATGGACCAGCTCAGAGGGAAGGAAGTGTGTCGACACGGCATTGCCAAGGTGATGCAAGGAGAACGGATGCAGGGATTCAGAGGCAGCATCTCAGCTCACCTTGCACTGTTTGCCCATCCAGAAGAGGCCTGCTGACACTAGGCAAGGGTGGCATAGATCTTGTGTGGAACACTTATTTGGTGATGGGCTACTGTTTATAGTGGTGAGTAAAAAGATTAGGATGGTTTATTTAGGTCATTTTCGACATTCACCTC
This sequence comes from Balaenoptera ricei, assembly GCF_028023285.1. NCBI lineage: Eukaryota > Metazoa > Chordata > Mammalia > Artiodactyla > Balaenopteridae > Balaenoptera > Balaenoptera ricei. The sequence goes on along the minus strand of NC_082642.1, from coordinate 30,157,717 downwards.
AGATACCTCTGGCCTCATAACAAACTACCCCAAAAGCAGCAGCTTGACGACACAACCATTTCATTATTATCCCGTACAATTTTGTGGGCCAGGAACTTGAACGTGACTCAGCTGGGCAATTCTGCTGTTCAATATGGCCTCAACTAAGATCACCTAGTGATTTCAGCAATGGCGTTCAGATGGCGCATGAGCTGGTCTGGAGGATCCAAGACAGCTTCACTTACACGTCTGGTGCCACGGTGACGGAAAGAAGGCTGTGTCCAGCTGTTGTCGAGAGTGCCCACATGTGACCTCTTCAGCACGGCGGTCTCAGAGTAATGACACTTCTTACGTGGCGGCTCAGCGCCCCAAGAGAATGTGTTCTAAGAGATGGCAAGTGGAAGCTTCCAGTGTCTGAGCTGGGAAACTGCTACAGCATCACTTCCGCCGTATTCTATACAGTCACAGAGCTGCCCAGGTTCAAGGGTAGGGAATACAGACCCCACTTTTCAATAGGAAAGGGGTCAAAGAATCTGTGGCCATCTTTACTCCACTGCAGCATTAAAGAGGAGACTGGAGAGCAGACGCCTGCAGTATACTAGTCATAGGGTGACCAACCATATGGTTTTCCCAGGACTGAGGGATTTCCCCGGACCCTCCCAGGCAAATGCAGTCAGTTGATCAACCCGTCTACTCAGCTCATTCCTGTCACCATAACCTTGACAGCCACAGCAGTTTCTTCCCATCTTTGTATGCTATTGTCTTCTTGCAGGAGATTTGTGTTCATGTGGGTTGTAGCTAAGGAGACAGCTCAGGAAACAGCTTTCTGAAGCTGAGGTCGGAAAACATACAGGCATTTGCAAGTAAGGAGAAAAAGATACACAGTGGTATTAAGTGGAGGTTAAGCAAAAAATGTCTTGTGCTATCTTTCCCACAAGTCACAGTCAGATCTCATTTTTCTCATTCTAGTGTCATTGTATTTAGTCACAACTTATTTTTTGTTTGCTCTTCCCTCGACCCCTCCTTAGGCAAGTGCCCAGGGCTGGATGAATATCTCAGCATAGCAGAAAGAGCAGAAAGCACAGGTTCAAGTTCCTCCTTTGTCACATCTCTTATAATGTGACTTTGAGTACCTCCCTGGACCTCTCTCAGTCCTGGTTCCCTCATCTCAAATGATTTTGCCTGATTTTCTGATGGCCAGTGTCCACAGCAAGTGAAAAATCACATGTTTATTCAACATTTTGTATCAATGACTTGGATGTGAGCCCTGAGGGTGTAACAGAAATTTTCAGGCCACGTGCAACTTTGGAGGGAGAGCTACTACACCAGATAATACTCAATATCCAAAAAGATTTAACAGGCTGGAATGATGAGATAAATTTAATGAGATGAAGTTGAACAGAGAAAATGTAAAAGTTTGAACTTTGGCCTATTAAAGCCCAACTCAAGTACAGAATGAGGAACAGGGATTAGTAACAACGCATATGAAATTATTTGGGAGTTTTAGTTGACTGTAGGCTGGGTATGAGTCAACACTACCATGTGACTGTGAGAAATAAAAGCTGATTAATGGAATCAAGATCTCAAGTGAGGGGGGGGCTCATCCTTTTCTAAACTGAAATGGAGGAACCACATCTGGGGTATATATTCATTGATTTGGGATCCCAACACTTTAAAGGGGTTAAAAAAACAACTTAAGCTTGTTCAGAGAAGAATGTACAAGATTGAATGAGAACCCCAAAAGTGGAATGGTTAGCCTAAGGGGCCAAAAACCCCTGGAGTACTAAATAGATTTCCTTAATGCACTGGAATTAACAGACTGCCCCAAGTACAGAGAATTAAGGTCTAAGTGTAAGAGTTCCAAGGAAATCGGTTTTATTCATGAGAAAGGATTATTGACTACAGAACTGTGTCCATGATGGTGTCCATGTCACAGGGCTTCCCTGGGGGCAGAGCATAGAAGGACAGCCATCGCGCACTTAGGAGGATGTATTTTCCTAAGACGGTCATGCCAATACACATCCTATCCCATATGTTCTTACAACGTGATGTTGCCACTCCTCCATCCAGGGATGGGGGCCTATATTCTCTCCCCTTGAACGTAGGCACATCTTTGTAACTATGTTGACCAGTAGAGGAAATAATCCTATGTGACTTCTGAGGATAGGTCATCTGCCTGGCGCTCTCTGTCTCCCTCTCTCTCTCTCTCTCTAGGTACTCTCGCCCTGGGAACCCAGTCACCATGCTGTGGGAAAGCCAAGCAGCCACATGCAGATGTCCTAGCTATTTCCTAGCTATTTAAGTCTACTCAGCCAAGAGCCAGCAGGAACCGCTACACATGTGAGTAAATGAAACTTGAGATGATAATCTCCCATCCTTTTAGACTTTTCAGCTGAGGCCCCAGACATTATGGAGCAGGGGTCAGCCAGTTCTGCTCTGCGCTGTCTGAACTCCTGACCCCGCAGATCCATGAGCAGATATTTATGTTACTATACTTCGGGATAATTTGTTATAGCAACCAAAGTGCCTGTAATAGAGGGGTCCTACCCAAGGCCTACTATCTATGGTCCCCTATCCAGGAAGAGGGAGAGGGAGTCTGAATGATGGTTCGGACTGGAAGGATGGGGCTAGGGGGTATTAAGAGACAGGCAAGGGTGTTGGGAGAGTAGAGAACAAGGTATTGAACAGATGGGATCAAGGGCTTGGGGAACTAAATCTGAGAACTGGGGACTCTAGGCATGTAGTTAAGTAGGCATTTACTTTACAAAGGTTTGCTTTGTAGCAAAGAGTGGCTCCAGATCAGGGAAGTGGAGGAGCTATCTTAGCAGGCAGTGGGGGGCTTCAGCATATGCTATAGAGAGGATTTGGACATCAGATGGGTGGCTGGCTGGACTAGATGACGACCTTTAATGTTCCTTTCAATCCTGAAATTCTATGAAGTTCTTAGAAAAGTGTAAAACACTATGTAGAAGTATGTACTATTATTAATGCCTATGCTATGGGCCCAATAAGAAGAGGCTTAATACGAATTGGTGGGAAGCTGGAAGTCGAGGCAGGAAGCTAAACTATTCTCATAGGTTTAATAGAGGCACAACTGGAACCCCCTCGTGGGGCAAGATAAATGCCCATTACTCCATCCACCCTGCTCTAACCTTCAGTCACGCATTAGATTCCAGGCCTCAAGGAATTAGCTCCTAGCAAAGATGAGGAAAAGTGTGGAAGAAGAAATAAAGCCATGTGGAAGCAGGTGACACCACAGCCAAGCACTTACCCACGGGGAAGAGGTAAACCCCACTCCAGGAGCCATGCTTGTGAACAAATGATACATTGTTGAAGAACGGGGGTAAAGGCAACCAGCAGAAAGTACCTGCTCCTGCCCAAGTTCTCCAAATAGTTAATAATATCTCTACTGATGCATTTATTGCAATAGCTTTTAATTTTTTTTTTCAATTGGACTGACTTTTAACTTCTAAAGGGCAGGGATCAGATATCTTCATGGCTCCAGTGATTAGCATAATACCTCAAAGAGAACAGGAGCTCAATAATTTTTTGATGAATGGGTAGATAGAGGGAATGGCTGGCTGGCTGGCTGGCTGAGATATTTGAAGGCTGGCAACCTTACCACCCAAGTGTGGGCTTGCTATTCTGTTACTGAGTAACTTTGGCCCAGAGCCTTTGGAGATGGTTAGGTGAGGAGTACAGAGAAATCTGGACTTTAGTCAGTGATCACATCTGCCTCTACTCCTCCTCCCTACAACTGCTCTATAAACCACCATGGAACCCTAGGATGGGTCCTTTACCTTTTAAGCATATTGTTCATTTAATAAATATTTATTGGGTACCCCATCCCTGTGCTAGGCACTGGAGGTAAGGATATAAATAAGCTGTGACCCTGACCTCTCATAATTAAATAAGCAATCACATACTATTTCATATGTGCAATGATGGTGGAAGAACAGGGCACTGAGGGAACATAATAGCAGATATCGACCTCGATCTAGGGAAGATCAGGGAAGTTTTCCCATAGGAAATGACATGGGGAGTGGGAGCCAGGCACAATGAACAGGGTGAGTATTCCAGGCAGAAAGAAGAGTATATGTTCGAAAGTCCAGAAACGAGCTGAAGCTAAAAGAGTTTCAGAAACTGAGAGACATACCCTGGGACCAAAGCTTGAGCCATCAACAAGTGTGAAGACTCTACGAAGATCCCTTTTTATTAGAACTGAAAGAAAGGACTATTAGCTAAAAAGCCTTTTTGCTGTCCTGAAAGAACCAAATGACAAGCCCCTGGCCAGGTAGGACTGTGTTTTTCTCATCTTGGTGACCACAGAGGAGTAGCTTTCTTGCACAGAGAAGGAACTCCGCACCTATTGCACACCTAAAACTTCCCCTGACACATGAGCAAGGTCCAATTTTCTTCTAGAAGACGCTCTGCTCCAGGGTGGTCAGACTGAATGAAGGGAATTTCCTTGTGGTCCTGAGTATTGGTCCTGTGTAAGCCTTTGGCTCTCTCCTAATGACTGCATATCCATGTGGTTTTGTCTTCTTCTGAGTTTCCCAAGAGGCAGACCCTAAGACAAAAAGTTGGGTATCAGTAGCTCATTGGAGAGATGATCTCAGGAATCACTGGTAAGAGACAGGGGAAGTGAGACAGGCAAGGAATGAAGCCAATAAAGGATGTGTTGATGAGTTTACTGCTGTGGGAGCCGAGGGCTCCATCCTGTGTGAACCTCTGGGAAACGGTGTAGAAAACAACTCAGAGCTGGCTCATCCGAGAAGAGGGAGAGCAGGAGTATTGACCCACCACCTCCCATCTCTCACTGGTTGGGGGAAGCTCCTGAGAAGTTAACTGCCAGCATTTCTGGCCTGCCCCACATGCAGGCAAAGGAAGTGAGGGGTTATGGGCTGGCAATGATAACATCTGCTACTCGTTCCCTCCCACTCAGGCCCTAAGCTCTGCTCACATGCTCGGGGAGAGAGGAGATCAGGCCCCTGAGTTCCAGACCACCATCTGGTCTTGGGCTGAGGGGGGATTCCCTGATGACAGGGAGGTTGAGGTCAATCCTGTATCATCTTCAGTCTGCTTGATCTCCTGGGGCACTGAAGAAGTCACTCAATTCTTTGTTGTCTTTTTTTAAGCTTTATACTATCTTCTTCCTACCCATACTCAGATTGTACTTACACTTTAATTTTTCATCTTAGGTACTGCTATAATTTTTGTTTTCAATCAAAATGTTCATTAAAATCTTTTCACTCTCGCAAGCTTCCTTGTCATCTGCCTTACTCTTCCAAATGGCATAGAATTGAACAGACCCGGGAGGGTCCCATGGTGATAGAAAAACAAGAAATAACGAGGTCACTTGGTGACATAAAAACAGAGCTAGGACTCGAATTCAGGTCTCTAGTCTCCTAGCTCAGAGGTTGATGAACTTTGACCCTTGGGCCAATTCAGCCCACTGCCTACCTAGTTTTATAAATAAATGTATATGAGGACATTAAATTACATATTATTATATGGTTTCTTTCAAGCTACAATACCAGAGTTGAGTAGTTGCAACAGAGACAGTCCCAAATACAAAATGTTTACTCTCTGGCCCTTTACATTTTCTGCTCTCCCCCAGGCCTAACTCTCCCATCATCTGTAGCCCCAATACAATCTGTCATTCGGACTGCACAAGAACCCAGAAAAGTGGGGAGCTGTTGTTTAATAGGTACAGAGTTTCAGTTTTGCAAGATGAAAAGAGTTCTGTGGATGGATGGTGGTGATGGTAGACAACAATGTGAATGTACTTAATGCCACTGAACTGTACACTTAAAAATGATTAAGATGGTAAATTTTATGTTATGTGTATTTCAGCACAATTAAAATTAAAAAGAAACAGAAAAAAAAAGAACCCAGAAAAGCATGTCATGTTTCCCACTTTCTAGATGAGAAAATTAAGGCACAGGAGGTTAAGTGACTTGCCCAAGATTACGCAGCTGGTTAAGAGGCAGAGGCAAGACTCAAATCCACATCTCCTGACTGTGTGTCTATGTATTTTTTCTACCCAGACTCTGCTGCCCTGGGCTCCATCATGCCTGTCCTTGGTTTAACTCCTAAATAGCTGTCCATTCAGGCAACGGCCTCCCTCAATTGATGTGCAGCTTTCTGTAGAGTGTGAGTAGTCTAGGTATATATCTTTATGTTCTTCTTGTTGCCTTCAACCCAAACAAACATAGCTCTGGTACATGATAAGTTACAAGAATCCAGGAACAGGACATAAATTTTGATAATGTAGGTGTGTTTTTTGTTTTTTGTTTTTTTTATAAACTGTAATTTATTGAAGTGGAAATGTAAGCCTTTCAAATGCAGAGGACTGGAAAGATTTGTAGCATACCCCGCGGGAACTCAGTCTCGGCTGGTTTGAGAAATACTCCAGAAGGTTTGGCACACCCAGTTGTAGCCATTCTAAGCAACAGCATTTTGTCTGATATTCCAGTGGGGCCCTATGATTCAGATAACTGTCTAACAAATATATCAATGATAAAAGAAAAGAATTATGAAAATTGTACACGTTTCATCGGAAGTATGTGTGTAGGTGAGTAATATCAAGAATCACTCTTATACTCAAAAACTTTTGTTGTCCCATCATAATTCATCTGTAGCCAGTTTTTACATTTAACCATTTAAATAATATATTCAAATTATGATGAGCAATGAGTTCTCGATTTTATACACTTTTGGGTTAAAATTGGCAAACTAAACTATCATACCACACATGTCTTACCATGTGAATTTGCTCAAAGTGGTCCATACCCCGTTCAATGAGACAAGTCTGCTGTTGGTTCCGTCCCGCCTCTGCTCCCCAGGGCTCAGGCCTGTCTTTAGTTTCATTCCTAAATACCCACCCATTCCTCATGGCTTTCTCTGTGTCTTAAGTGATCTTAGGTGTATGTCTCCCATGTTATCTTATTGCTTCCAACCCAAACAAAAAGACAGCTCTGGTACAAGATAAATTACAAGAGTCCAGGACCACACTTGGACATTGCAGCAATATCAAATTCTTACCATCTTCTCTAAATGCTTTCTCTAAACCTCTGTGTTTCTCACATTGCCGACCAGTAGCCAACAGTCCGCAGACCAGCACCAACCCTCACTTTGGGAGGCATTCGTGGAGATCCTCCTTCTTTATTTTCCAAGGTATGCTGGTTTCCTCTTGTGTGCTCCATGCTGTGTTCTCTCCCATTCTCTCAGTACTGGCCCTGATTCCTTCCTTATTTCTAGGTGTGAAGCAGAACTGAGCTCTCATCAGAATATTGTTAAGGAGGTTTTGATTTCTCTGATAAGCTCTGCCTACCAAAAATACTAAGTCCCTAACTTTACCAACTTTACCTACTTTCCCAAGAGTGGCAGCACCGTACTAGACTTTCTTCTATTCTGAGCACTCCGCCTACGTTTGGGTGGTATCTGCCACTTAGCCAAGGCACAGGGAGGGGCTGTTTAACATCTATGTGACAGGAAGCATCACTTCCTCATTGGCATCCAAGCCGAAAATAGATTTCCCCACTGGGCAGACACACGATAGCCATGACACTACCTGTATCCTGTCATTGCCCTGGAAACGCCTTCTCCCCACCCCTCACTCTGCCCCCAACTGGAGCCCCATTTGATTGACTGCATCCCTACTTGATCACATCATACTGAATATTAAGTAGCAAGAATATTCATTGACTGACAGTTAGCCTGCCTGAATCCCCATCAATTCAAACCTCCCTTAAAGCTACTAAGATTAGGTCCACAGGCTTTCTCTTAACTAGAATAGATGGGTACATATTTTAAACTACACCAACCCCATCTGAAGTGTTAATTGCTGATATACACTGTGAAGTAGCATTTTTAAATGGGTAACGTTTTAGCCTTTACTCCTGGTTAGTGTTTAGACTTTGATGACTAAATTTCTCTAGAAGATAAATTATTTTGAGAACAGTTTGGGACTAGAACAGGCTTCTGTTCAAATTAAAGTTTGTCACCATCATACACTTTGCTTCCACACCCTTTCATCTCCTCCTTTTAGCTCCTTGACTTGTTTATTCTTCTTCATTTCACAGGCGAGAGGTGCCAGCATTGAGGAAGGCAGTGAGGTGCTGGGGAAGGGAAAGGAGCCTCTGACCTCGGGGTAAATACAGAGCAGGTAAAAGCTATTTTAAACACTTAGAAAGAAAACGTCCATTTTTAGTTACAGGGAATTAGAGGAAAAGATTAAAAGTACAAACTTTTTAAAATGAAAGACGTACCTTATTAAATTAAAATCTTGGACAAATGCCATAAATATACTGTAGTTTGAGGAAAGGTTCTGTTTCCTCCATCTATCAAAGTCCCATATCCCAGGACAACTGAGACTCACAGCTTTCCAAACAACTTACCTTCTTAAATCATGACATTCTGTGACAACTCTGGGCCATCACCGGGATTCAGGGTATTCCAAAGATCGGCTTCCTTCTTCCTGGCCTCTCTCCTTTGTGTTGATTCTAGCAGTTGATGTTTAAAGATCAGGACGACAAGAAATAATGCCATTTTCCTCCGCTGCTTTAAACTAAGAATTGTTGAAATCACACATGACTGTCACTCACAGCCGCAATATGCAACTGACACTTTTTACAAAGTTATTTTTTCTTTCAAAACAAGGGTGACAATTCCTGCATAAAATAAATCCTTCATCAACTGGGAAACACAATCACTAGAATTTTTTGGCACACTACATTTGGGAGAAAGAGGTGACTGAGAAGAAAAGAGTCGAATGTTGAGCACTTTTGTTTAAAGCAACTTTCCAAGCTGTATCCCAGACTCAGGCAGGCCCCATGCAATTTCTTTTTCATTCTGCATCTGTGGTTTCAGTCAGTGTTGATCAATGTTTATAGTGTTGGCCCTCGGGCACACTAAGACCCTAACCGTCAAAGGAAGAATAAATACTGTTTGATGCACTGTCCTTCCCAAAGGAAGAAATTAGAGCAGAACACTTCAGGAAGATTTGCAACATTAGCTGAAACCTTCATTTTAACCAACTGATTAAAGAAATTAGAATCCAGACTCCTCAATTCATGTTTAAACTATTACCTCATCTGTAAAGTGAGAACATTCCATTAGAAAGTTTATGAATTTATTTAGCAAAGACTTATTAAGTGCCTAATCTGTGCCAAATGCCTTTAGGATTCTGGAAATAGAGCCATGAACAAAGTCCCTGCACTCAGATGAATTACAGTTAGCAGGAGAGATGGAGATAAAACAAATAATTACATAAATAATTTATAATTGTAATTGTGGTAGGCGTTACAAAGAGCTAGTAGCAAGATGTTATGAGAAAGTATGGGGACAGAGAAACCCAATCTAGGATTCCTAAATCCCAGCGATGAGAGCATGTGCAAAGGTACTGAGGTAGAGTGGAACCCACTCCTTCACAGAAAATGAAAGTAGGAAAACAGAGCTGAAATAGTATAAATAAGTAACCAGGGATGAGGTCAGAGACCAAGCAGTGATGATCAGAAAGGTCAGAACGATGAGTTTATACTTTATCCAAATAGCAATGGGAAATTGTGGCTAAGAAACCTATTTGTCCCACAATATCTGTTCAAGCCTTCTTATTTCAGCAACAGACCCCCAAAATCTAGCCAGATGCACAGCTGCCCAAAATAAAGACTACATTTCCTAGGCTCCCATGTGACTGAATTCTGGCCAATGAGGTGTAAGCAGAAGTGGTAGAAGCAACTTCTGGGAAGTAAGTGTCTTTAAAGAAGAGGGTGTAGTCTTCCCTTTTCTCTCAGGTGGGAATGCTGATGTGATGGCAGAAGTTTGAATAGCCATCTGGGACCGTGAAGGTGGAAGCCACACACTGAGGATAGCAATGCTGCAAGGTGAAAAAGCCCAGACGCCTGCCACCTGAGGGGTCACGCTAGCCATGGATGGACACCCCTGGGCTTCTACTATGTCAGACAAAAGTACACTGAATAACACACCTATCCAAGCTGCTCTGATTTAGACTTCCTGCCAGTCTCTGCTGAGCCTATTCTTTTTTTTTTTTTTTTTAAGAAATTCACGTTATTTATTTATTTATTTATTTATTTATTTATTTATTTATGACTGTGTTGAGTCTTCGTTTCTGTGCGAGGGCTTTCTCTAGTTGTGGCAAGTGGGGACCACTCTTCATCGCGGTGCGCGGGCCTCTCACCATCGCGGCCTCTCTTGTTGCGGAGCACAGGCTCCAGATGCGCAGGCTCAGTAATTGTGGCTCACGGGCCCAGTTGCTCCGTGGCATGTGGGATCTTCCCAGACCAGGGCTCGAACCCGTGTCCCCTGCATTGGCAGGCAGATTCTCAACCACTGCGCCACCAGGGAAGCCCCCAGCCTATTCTTAATTGATATAGAACTCGTTTCTTAAAGATGGAATTTGTGATTGACATGTACACACTACTATATTTAAAATAGATAACCATAAAGGACCTACTGTATAGCACAGGGAACGCTGCTCACTATCCTTTAATAACCTAAGTGGGAAAAGAATTTGAAAAAGACTAAATAAATAAATTAATTAATTAATATTTTTAAAAATTAAAAACAAGAAAGGTCTTTCTTTCATTGTGGGATTATGAGCTCGTAAGTTCACAAATTTCTATGACTTTTATGAGGAACCTGAATATTTAGTATAAGAAACAAAACTGTAAAAAAACTTTTGTTTGCTTATTCATTCATTGTTTTATTCATTCACTTAATCATTTTGGTCCCTGCTATGTACAAAGTACTGGTCTTAGGTGTTGTAGAGGAAAAAATCACAAATAATTTGATGCCTACCCTAAAAGGATTTATAATTTGGAAATACAGGAAGTGGTCACTGGTAAGATGTAGATGACCAAAGAAGAGAGTTAAGGAAAAGCTGATGTTAAGAACATGGACAATTCACAGAGATAAGAAAACCATCACACCCTGAGTGTAAGAGCACTTATAAAGCTATCATCACATAGCTTAAGCTCGTGTAATGCCTCCACTCCAATTCAGAAACTATCTAAACAAATACTCTAAGGCACGAAGTCTCAGAACAGCAGGAAACTTTAGAGGAACCCAGTGTTTGTCCAATGCAATAATTAATAGGATTCTACTGACCTCAGCAGACCACTCAGGCAAAGTAAACAGGCAAAAAACCATTTCCTCCTTTGAAACCAGGGATTAACAAAGAAAACTCAGCCCAACACTGGGCTTCAAACACCTGTTGACAAAATCTGTTTTGTCATTGTCATGGCCCAAAGCTAGTCCCCAATCATATCATAGTTGCTGAGATCTTAAGAGTTAATGCTGTGGATTTACAAGAGAGAAACCCGATCCCGTGTTTAGAAATAGAGTTGAAGAGCCATATGCTTCAGCAAACAGCCCTTTTGGACCAGTTATGAGCCCGCACCAGCTGAAGGAGGAAGATGGCGTGTTATGGAATCTTGGGTGAACGGGCAATAGAGGGAGGGAAGGACTATTTCTGAGCACCTCTGTGCCAGGAATTGTGTAAAGCACTTTATATAGAAGCTTGTTTAATGTTTATACCAGCTCTGTGGGATAGGAATGTTATCTCCTTTTACAGGTAAGGAAACTGAGGCTGAAGAAGATCTGATTTACCCAGGACATGCAACCAGGGCACAACCAGACTGCAATCCAGATGTATTCTGTCCATTAAGTCAGGCTCCATGAAGCTCTCTGGGAGATGGTGTCTTCAGCTGTAAGTTGGAAGTGAGGGCTGTTAGCAGAGAACCTCCAGGGGCATTTTCCTTGTAAAAGGCAAGCTATAGTTCTCCACCTAAAGCCAATAAGACCGTTTCTAAACCTCAGGGATGCCTTCCAGTCCCAGTAATAGCAATCTTCCCTTTGTACTAAATTGATAAATTTAGCATAATAAACCAACTGTCTCTACAGCTATTATTCATCCTAAGACTTGAAAACATCTTAAGATATATGGAAACTGGCACTTTCAAACTTTTATGAGGAAAAAAAACAAAATGAGAAAAATTTGACAACATCAACATTTAAAAATTTGGATTCCAGGTAGCTATTTGCTGCTGGGTTATTTCTCTCTTGGGTAAAAGTCTGGAGGTAGGCATTTAAGCTAGTGTAACAGCTGTTTCATGAAGTCTTCAAGCACACAGGATTCTCCCAGGCCAGGGCCCTGTCATCCCCATGATGTGGCCCTTGTCTTTGTGGTCTGAGATATGTGCTAGAGCTCCAGACACAACATCTGCATAAACCACATTTTTATTTTTAAACCTATGTAACTGCTGAGGGTTGGCACTCACGTGGTGAAATACATGCTCTTACACACTGCTGCGGGGGGGGCTGGTTGTATATTGGTAGAACCTTTCTGGAGGAAAATTTGGTAATTTGTATTATGAATAGTAAATATATACAATCTTTCACCCAGCATTTCCATTTCTATGGGTATATTTATCCCTCTCTCCCCTTGAATCTGGCTGGCCCTGTGACTTGCTTTGACTAACAGAAAGAAGCACAAGTAATAGACTGGGACATCCAAGCTTGGACCTTAAGAGATTTAATGGATAGTTTCCATTTCTCCCTCTTGGGAGTCAGCCAATGTGCTGTAAAGAAGCCCAGGTTTCTGAGGAATGATAAGAGGCCACGTGGAGAGGGGCCTCGGAGGAGGAGACACTTGTCTTTTTTTTCCCCTTTCCTTTTTCTTTTTAAAATTGAAGTATAGTTGATTTACAATGTTGTGTTAACTTCAGGTGTACAGCAGAGTGGTTCAGTTATACATATCTATTTAATCTTTATTTTAAGATTCTTTTCCATTATAGGTTATTACATGATATTGAGTAGAGTCCCCTGTGCCATACAGTAGGTCCTTGTTGGTTATCCATTTTATATACAGCAGTGTGGATATGTTAATGCCACCCTCCTAATTTAAGGAGAGACTGTCTTTGATGATACAGTCTCAGCCAAGCACTCAGCCAAATGCAGCCACATGTGTGACTCCAGTTACAGCACGTGGACCAGAACTTCCCAGCTGAGCCCAGTCAACCCACAGACTCGTGAGAAATAGATCACTGTTGTTGTTTCAAGCCACTAAGCTTCTTTTGAGGTGGTTTGTCATGCAGCAACAGAACTGAAACCATATCTTAAAGAAATAATGAGAGATATCAACAGATATTTATGTACAAGGATGTTCACATAAGTAACAGTGAAACGTTAGAATTCATCTAAATGCCTGTGTTGGTCTTCTGTTTTTTTCTTTGGCTACTCAGAATCCATTCCTACTTTTATTTCATAAGAGAACACAGAATTTCCTTTATGAAAACCTTCTTCCTCATTTTCAGTCAGTGTGATTCCAGTGAGGTTTTTCCCCACACCAGGAGTGGACATATGACTCAGACCCGTCACCAGATCCCCCTGGGATTGGTTGAGGGATGGGACATGACTCATACAATATGGTCACAATCAGTGGATCCCAGACTTGTACAGGAGCTGCAGGAAAGAGTTCTTTCTTTCTTTTGAGACTGTTGACAGAATGATTGAAGACAAGAGTTCCTAACAGGCTGGGAATTAAATGAACTCCCCATGAGGTAGAGCTGAAAGATGGAGCAAACCAGTTCTAGATAACATTTTTGAATCCCAAGGCCAAGCTATACACTAGACTTTCTGGGTATAGGAACCAGTAAAAGTCAGTGGGTATCTTCCATAAATAATTTTTATAAAAGTTCCCATACGGATAAAAGTCACAGCAAACTTGTAGATGTCTTTTCAAGTACTGTGGTGGGTATCAACTGTTTTGATCTGCCCACTTCCATTCCCTCAACTTCTTGTAACAGATCCCATTTTTCTTTGGGGAATTGCCTTTCTCTATTCCATATGGTTTTGGTGGGGCTACAAATCGGAGTATTCTGTTACTCTGGCCACGGTAATCAGTCCAGGAGGAGAGCCTCTGATCGAAGCAGAGCTAATCAGATTCCTTGCATGTGGTTTTATACACGGATCATGGGAAAGAGAAGATCTTTCTTTGCCTGAAGGTAGTTCCCTGAGACACAGGAACCTGGACTTCCCTGAAGGCAGACTACCCCTTCCCTACCACCAGCAGGGAGCCCCCTTAGGGACAGAAAAATAAAATCAGTGAGAATGAGACCACTGCACAGAGAGAGAGCGAGAGAGAGAGCAAACTAATGACATCACTCAAGTCACTGGATTCAGCCCTGCCCAAAGCAATAGCCACCCCTGGACTTCCCAGTTATATAATAAATTCCCTATTGGAATTGGGTTTCTGTCTCTAGTCATGGAAAGACTTACTGTGTTAGTACACTGTCCAGCTTGTTTTTACATCTGATATCAGAACCAGATTTCTGACTGGAGGGCTGGCTGCTCCAGTGTTCTAGTTAGTGTTAAAAGAGAAGTGCCCCCTCCCCCGCCCCATGCTCACATACGTGCAGTCAGCACATTCACACAGTCCCTAAACACCTAGTGGCTGTTGAACTAAACTGGTTCCCTGGTCTCCTAGCAACCAAGCTCCCTTTCCCCTTCTTCACACACTAACACCCTTTGTGACATCTCCTTTTCAAGACTGCCCTTAATGTGTGTGTTTGGGAGGTTAAAAAGGAGAACGCAAGAAAATACACACATATATTTCACCCCAAAACTCGAGACCTGAGACCACATGTGAGGTGGTCTAGCTTACAGATTCAGCACATTCACTGGCAGACTAAAAATAGCAAGAGATTTTTGCCTTGCTGTTTATTTCTTGCTTGCTTATACCTAATTACTTTTGTAAAATTAATAGTACCTATTTTAATCAGCTTGGAAGGTCGTAAGTGGAATAGACTGGGTGGCTTTAGCAACAGAAATTTATTTCTCACAGTTCTGTAGTCTGGAAGACTGAGATCAGGGGAACAGCATGGTCAGGTTCTGGTGAGAACTCTCTTCCTGGCTTGCAGATGGCCACCTTCTCACTGTGTCCTCACATGGCCTTTCCAATGTGCATGTGTGAAGAGAGACAGACAGAGAGAGAGAGAGAGAGATCTTCCTCTTCTTATAAGGCCACCAATCTCATCATGAGGGCCCCACCCTCATGACTTAATCTAACCCTAATTACTTCTCAAAGGCCCCGTCTCCAAATACCATCACATTGGGGGTTAGGACTTCAAGATGTGAATTTTTGGAGGATGCGAACATTCTGTCCATAATAGAATCTGAATATTATTAAAGTATTTTTCATATTTGTAATTCACACAATATTCATAACAGCCACATAATAGGACAGGCTACATTTATATCACATTTTACATAATCAAGGAGTCATTAAGGGACTTGTCCAGAGTCACACAGTCAGAAGACCAGAACACAGTAATCCTCTCGCTGGTGGACTAATTTCATTGTCTTCTGAATTTAGACGCTTTTAATAATTTTCTCAGTGATATGCAATGTCATCCTAGGCACAGTGATGCTAGGACTGCACAGTGTTTATGCCACTTTTATTTGGCAGTGCCCAAGGCCCTTTCCCCGTGTCTCAGGTTCCACACCAGATTATATTGAAATTGGTTAATAAAGAGGTAAATATTGGGATTTCCATGGTGACGCAGTGATTAAGAATCCTCCTGCCAATGCAGGGGACACGGGTTCGATCCCTGGTACGGGAAGATCCCACATGCCGCGGAACAACTAAGCCCGTGCGCCACAACTACTGAGCCCGAGTGATGCAACTACTGAAGCCCACGTGCCTAGAGCCCATGCTCTGCAACAAGAGATGCCACCGCAATGAAGAGTAGCCCCCGTTTACCGCAACTAGAGAAAGCCTGTGCACAGCAACGAAGACCTAACGCAGCCAAAAAATTTTTTTAAATAAAATAAATTAAAAAATAACAAAATCTCCAAACAAATAAAAATAAAGAGGTAAATATTGCAATAAGCATGGCTGCATAGGGCGCACAGCTTTACAAGAGAGCAGCAGACTGCAATGTCAAAACTAATGTTATTCCCATTCTGTGACGTCGGCTGGACTGGCACTTCTGTCCATCCAAAGGCTCCCCTGGAATCTGAGTCACCCTTGACCCCAGACAGTCTCCCTCACCCACCACGTCAATCCATCACCAAGAGTCTACCTCCACAGCAGGACTGGTATCTACCCCGTCCCTCCATCTGCACCGTCACCAGTTCCTGCCATGGCATCCTAGCTGGGTTCTCTACTTCTTCCCCTCTTGCTAGGGTTGCCAAATAACGTGCTGAACACCCAGTTAAAGTTGGGTGAACAGATAAGCGATGATTTCAGCTAAACAAAGAACGATTCTTTTAAGCATAAGTATGTCCCATATGATATTTGGGACATGCTTATTTGTTGCTAATTTGAATTTCAAATTCAACTTTCAAATTTCAAATTCAAATTCAATTCAATTGAATTTCAAATTCAATAAAAATTCCTGTATTTTTATTTGTTAATTCTGGCAATCCTACCTCTTATCTCCCACCACTCCTGTGGCTGGCAGAGTAAGCTTATTTATTTATTTATTTATTTATTTATTTATTTATTTATTTTTGGCTGTGTTGGGTCTTCGTTTCTGTGCGAGGGCTTTCTCTAGTTGTGGCAAGCGGGGGCCACTCTTCATCGTGGTGCGCGAGCCTCTCACTATCGCGGCCTCTCTTGTTGCGGAGCACAGGCTCCAGACGCGCAGGCTCAATAATTGTGGCTCACGGGCCTAGTTACTCCGCGGCATGTGGGATCTTCCCAGGCCAGGGCTCGAACCCGTGTCCCCTGCATTGACAGGCAGAGCCTCAACCACTGCGCCACCAGGGAAGCCCCAGAGTAAGCTTTTGAAAACGCTAAACTGATCTGTCATTCCCTTGCCTAAACTCTTCAATATTGTGCCATTGCTCTTAAGAAAAAACCCAACATCTTAACATTAAGTCCTGCAGGATCTTGTTCTTGAAGGTAAATAGTTTGGGTTCTGAAACCAAATTGCTTGGGGGCTTGTTTTTAGCGTCGCACTCAAAGGAGCCTTCCTAGTATCCAGATCCTAATTGAGTCATCCTCCTATATCCCTCGTTGATCCTTTACTTTCCTATTATAGCCTTTGTGTGTATGTGGGAGGGGGGGATCACTTATGCCACATGCCTCAGGTTTCCAAGTAAGGGGACCGCCACTAGAGTAGCACTCCCGACCTCCTGCCCCGCCCCTAGCAGAGGAGCAGCGACTCCTCTGATTGGTGGGTTTGGGAGAAGGAACACCTGCTTGGCCAGTCCCTCCACCTGCAGAGGTTGCTGGTCTGGACATCTTCTACACCAGCAAGGTAGGCTTGATGGGACAGGCTTAGCCCCTGTGGCCTGAGGTTTTCAGGAGGAGGGGTGATAAATCCAATTCAGGACATTAACAAGCCCAGCTGGCCATACCCCAGCCATACCCTTCACAGCAATGAAGATGATACTTTTATCTGCATCTCCTTCTGTGCCTCTTCAGTTTCTAAATCAAGGGGAGAGGCGGGTAGTGATGGCGGGGGTCGGGGGCGGGGGAAGTGTGTTAATTGTTAGCCTTCCAAATCTTCAATAGCATTCATTACAATTTGTATTTATATGTTTAGGTTTATTTATGGCTATTTAATGTGTAGGGGCCATGGCTGTTTTATTCACTGTTGTATCCCCATGCTTTACTACAATGCTAGGCACGGATTTCTATCTTTTCAATCTTGTCAATATCAGGACGACTGAATAAATAAACGGGACCTTGTTGCCTACACAGTGCTGCCACCCACATCACTCTGAGCATAATTAAGCCCAGGCCTGGGATGGTAATTGAGTGCTACCTCTGATCCCTTGGTGGCAGCTCTTGGACGCTCTGTGTTGTGAAGAGCCCTGAGGCCAGGCCCAAGCTCATCATAAAATTGCACCATGATTGATTAGTGATGTCTGGCCACACTTGCCGGTGTCATTATTGTAGGATGGCTGGCATAGGTTTGTCCACCTTGGCTTAGAAATATCTGGTGCTATGACGTCCCCTCCAGATACAGTCACTCGCAGCAAAGCTAATCTGGGTGGGACTGAGCTACTCTTCTCTTACGGATACAGGTTTGGCTATTTGGTTCCCTCCTGCTGGGCTCATCCTACAGCTGAGCAGTCCTGCAAGTACAGCCCTAGTCCACTTGCTTCTGACTTCCTCCTCTTTCTTACTGAGTCCAGTGGAGGCCAGCAGGCAGTGCCCCCAGGAATTATGAGAGGGTTTCATGGCCCATAAACCTCGCTGCAGTGGGAGGAAACAGGGTGCACACTGGCTTCAGTTGAGGCAAATTGCAAACAGGATCTCTCATGAGACAATTAACTGTAATCCAAAGACCTTCTTTTTTTAACACTTGGATTTCTAAGGGAAGCCTCCTTGGTGTGACCTTGATCTTGAAGTTGGGGCTCTTCTGGCTAATATGGTCTGCTTCCATCAATTCAGGCCAGGCTACTTGCTTTTGTTTCTGAGATTTTTATTTGTGTGTGTGTTTGTGCCTGGTCTTTAGGGAAGTGTGAACTTCACTGGCTGCGGTCCCAAGGACACATATGTATGTAGCTCCCACCTGTGACGGTCACGCCATCCTCCATCACCTCTCAGCCAGTCTCTGCTCTCACACAACTTTCCCCCAGGCTCTCTAGGGTCCTTACCGTCATCCTCACCACATGTCTCCTCTTTCTGTCTTTCCCAACCCTGGTTATCACCCGTTCCAGCTGAGGGATCTTCTCCCAGCCCAGTGTTTCTCAACCATGGCTGCACATCAGCATCACTTGGGGAGCTTTTAGATGCTAAACCTAATGCCCAGGTGGCACCCAGACCAACTAGATTAGGATCCCTGGGGATGCAGCCTGCGGCTCAGTATTTTTTAAATCTCCCCAGGTGATTCCAACGTACAGGCAAAGATGAGAACCCAGCCCTAGTGTGGACATTCACCAATCACCATTCAGGGATTCAAACTATATAACTGCATGTTAAAAGCAACCTCCATCCTACTGGCCTTCATTAGACATGGGTGGGAGGAACCTCAGAGGTATCCACCATTTATAGAACAGCATTTATTGAAGATGCTCCCCAGCAAGGGAAAAAAATATTCTGTTGTCAAATTTGGAAAATACTTCATCCTATATATTCCTTCAGAATTACAACACAAATGAACTCCAGAGGTTCTGATAAATGCAGCAGGGAGAAAAGAGACAGCAGGAATCTATTTAACTTGACCTTAGGTTTCCCAAATTTATTTAAGGACAACTATTAACACTTCTAGGAACCCACTTGCAAAACACTTAGTCCAGCTCTTTCATTTGACCAAGGCATGGAGGGGTTAAATGATTCCAATACCCGAATACTTACACAGACCACTCTGGGATGAATATTTGTATTACCAAGGATTGGATTCAATTTTCCTTTAAATATCTCCCATCGCAGGAAGCATTGCCTCCCCACCTGCATTTCTGCATTTCTTCACCTAAGACAAGGTAATTAAGATTCAAAGGTCCTAAAGGTCCTAAGGTGACAGCGTTAGGAACCACTGCTGTTTGAATATTAATCTGGTATATAAATACTTTAAATATTCAAATTTATTAATTCAACAAATACATATTGAATGCCTTTCACTGGGGAGTAGCTCCTACATGCATTTAACAGGAGTTAGTACAGCTATGGAGTAACAACAGTAATAACAGCTAAACCTTCCATAGCACTTATCATGGGCCGACCACTCACAGGCTTTACCTGTATTAACTCGTTTAACTCTCATCACAACCTCGCTAAGGTGGGGGCCGCTATTATCCCCATTTCACAGCTGAGAAACTGAGCCACAGAGAGATTATATACAATAATTTGCCCAAGGTCATAGAACTAACTAGTCAGTGATGGAGCAGGCCTTCAAACCCAGGCAGTCTGGTTCCAGAGGTCAGGCTCCTGACCATTTCTCTAGACCATATACTTCATCGTGTGTGGATGATTATTTAAATAGTGAGTACATTTCTACCCACCAGTTTATTTAATGAGCTTGGTGTGAGGGTTTCCCTGTGCCTCTCACAGTAAAAGTATCTTGCTGCACTGAACGTGATCTATTACTTAAGGATCCTACTCTTGAAACACTACAGACCCTAATGCAAGCTAGCTAGTTCATCTGCTGAAACAGTGATCTCTTCCAATGTTGGGGTAAAAATGACAGTGTGGGCTTCTAAAGAGATGGCATGTTGGCCTCCAACCTAGCAAAATCCCAAGGAAGTGTTCAAGGGCACTTTTAACTATATGCAATTTCCACCTTAAATCCTGGCTTTAGAACTGAATTCCTATTTGAGATGTGTGTAGTGCTGAGTATTGGATGTAGAAACCCGTCGTTATCCCGGTTCACTTACACACTTAGTGATTCCCTTCTTCCCTGCTGACACCACCCTGGTTTTTGTTCAGGGCAGCAATGTAGCCAGTCATCACTGGTCTCTGACAATCAAGACAATTCTCTTCCTCCCCTCCCAGCCTCCCTCCGCAGCAAGGCTGCGTGAGGTAGTTCTAGCCAATGAGCTGTGAAGGAAAGTCTTCTGGAGGAATTCTGGAAGAGCCAAGACTTTCCTAATAAGGGGAGAGAGGACAGACACAGCCTGAGCCATACCTTCCCTTTCTTTCTCCCTTGAATGCAGATATGATGGCTGGAGTAGTGGTACCCATGAGGGAAAGTAACAGAGGCACCATCCCTTATATCACGGAGCTGTGAACCAATGTCAGCAACTGCCCTCTACTGAACTTCTTATGTGAAAAACACAAACCTCAAATTCTTCACATTTCTGTGGTCATATTTCCTTTTATTTGTAGCCAAAAACATTCCTTTACTGATACACCTGCTCCGATGGAGCTCATCATTCAGTTGAGCAGATAGACATTAATTATGTAGCATATAGCTATACAGAGAGAGCTCTAGCTATATATCTGTTATAATTATATTCAGTTTACAAACTGAAGTGTGCAAGATATGTCTCTCCATAATCTTCATAATTCACTTTAACTTTTTATTAAAAGGTCTTCTTTTGCCAGGCAGTGGAAACTTAGTTTCATCAATTCAAGTAGGTCTCCTGCTTTTCCCTGCAGTTGTTTCTAAGGGAAATGGAGGGAGGGTAGGTCATACTGGGGTCAAGATATTGGTGAACATGGGCATCTAATCTCAGCCTTCATCTTTCCACGCTAGTTTCCATGGAGACATATTTATCCCGTCTGGGCCTCACATTCCTGACTACAGGCTCCTCTGGGCTCAGCTGTCAGTAACCTCCAGGAACTTCTTAGGTACATAGGGACCACCTGCAGTTCTCATGGCATACGGGGCCTCGGGAAACTGTGGAGCTGCCTAAATCTTCTACTTCTCTTCTCCACTTGAGGCTGTGCTATCCAGTGCAGTAACCAGTGACTGCATGGGGTTATTTAAATTTAAATTAACTAAAATTTTTTAAAAATTAAAAATTCAGTTCCTCAGTCACACTAGCCATATTTCAAGTGCTCAAGAGCCACGGTGGCTAGTGGCTACCATATTAGACAGGACAGATATAGAACATTTCCATCACGCTGTAGACAAATAGGACTGTGCACTGCTCCCAGGCCCTGCCAGGCCTTTGTGAGGCCCAAAGACCTCGAGGTCTTGCCCCAGGCCAAGTTTCCAAAGGGAGACTCTGCTCCCTCCCTTGCCCCAGGCCTTGGTTTAGGAGGAACTGGACACAAGCCTGGTCTAAGGGGCCCACCTGGACCATCACTCTCCTCCTTTCTCTCCTCACCCATGAGCTGCTAACCTGGGCAATCCCAGCTCGTTCTGAAGGTGGGAGGCCTTGCTGATCCTCATCACGTATTCTTCCAAACCTATTGCCTTTGCCAGGCCCTTCCAGACAGGACCTAAACTTTTAAATCTCAAAATCAAGAAAAAAAAAAAAAGATACAAATAAATTTATTTACAAAACAGAAATAGGCTCACAGACATAGAAAACAAATTTATGGTTACCAAAGAGGAAAGGGGTGGGGAGGGATAAATTAGAAGTTTGGGATTAACAGAAACACACTACTATATATAAAATAGATAAACAACAAGGACCTACTGTATAGCACAGGGAACTGTATTCAATATTTTGTAACAACCTATGAGGGAAAAGAAGCTGAAAAAGAATAAATATATATATATATGATATATATAATATGTGTATGTATAACTGAATCACTGTGTTGTACACCTGAAATAACACAACACTGTAAATCAACTATACTTCAATTTTAAAAAGGAAAAGACTCCTTTTCTTCAGAGGTCCGCTCTCCCTGAGGCAGAAAGTCCACATGAGTAGTTCCAAATGTTACCCCACCACATAATCACACAAACACTATAGAATTCCCAACTGAATGAGTGCCAGGTCAATGGTTCAATGGGAAAATATGACACGGGGATCTGACCCAGTTTTGAGGGAGGGGTTCAGAGAAGGCTGTCTGCTCTCCCTTTGAAATACATGTAGAATCTGATTACTTCACTGCACCCCCAGCACCTCAGCCCCACCCACCTCCACCTCTCACCTGTGCATGTCCTGTAGGCTCCCCACTGGCTCCCAGCTTCTACTCTTGTCTGTGCTCCACACAGAAGCCACGGGAATCCTTCAAAGGCAGAAGTCAAATCATGTGACTTGTCTGCCAAACACCTGCAGCAGCTCCCCTTATCCCCTGGGGGAACAGAGTCCTTACCCTGGCCTGCCAGGCCCTCATGATCTGTAGCCCCTTCCCCGTCACCTTGAGGACCTCATCTCCCTCACTCTCCTGGCCGCTCACCCGGCTCCAGCCACCCAGCCCTCCTTGCTCATCCTTGAACAAACCAAGGGCACTCCCGCTTCCAGGGCCTTTGCACCTGCTGTTCATGCCCTCACTTCCTTCTGGCCTCTGCTCCAATGTCCCCCAGCAGAGAAACATTCCCTGCCCACCAGTCTAAAGTAACAATCCCATCCCCACCTTGGCTTCTCCCTCCTTACCATGCTTTAGTTTTCTTCTTCTTAGCACATCTAGCCTTGTGACATATTGCATATTTTCACACATGTTCATTTTATGCTTCCCCCAACTAGGATATCCACTCATTAAGAAGGAACATTTTCTCTTCGCCCAGAAGATTGCCTGGCACATTAGTAAGTGACATACACAGGAAGGAAGTGACGTTTGGGTTGAGAACTAAAGGGTGAGCAGGAAGATGAGAGTTGGGGGTGGGGGCAGTGTTTCAGGAAGAAGGCAACCCTTGTGTAAAGGCCTTGAGGTGGAGGAACGTGGATGAATTAAGAGATGGTTGTGGCTGGAGTACAGAGTGATTAGGACCACAGAGCACAGAGCGCCGTGAAGGGTGGCAGGAGGCAGCGACTAGGTCATAAGGCCCTCCCAGGTCATGGCTAAGAGCAAGGTGAGGCCAGTAAAGGATATTAAGGTAGACAGGTGTTATACGCAGATCTGCTTGTTGAAGGCTCCTTCTGAACGTGCAGGGGAAGGGGCAAGATTCCATAATATCCTAGCAAGAGAAGATGTTGGTGGAGAACATTTGATTCGCATTGCTAACATACTCTTTAAACACAACTTTCTAGGAACACATATTTCACAAGCATCTTTGCATTGAAAAACAGAAGATAAATGTCTGCATAGGTATCAGATATTACAGTCATCTTCATAGCAGTGCATTTACATTTTATGAATAAAAGGGTGTCTAAGGGATTCAAATAATCTACTAAGGGTATGTTTCACGTGAATGTATATATTCATAAAAATTGCTACACCTTGGGCAACCCCTGCCTGGAGATGGATTTTCTTGATTTGTACCTTTGATCTTCCAGTTAAGATGTCTAGTCATGCTGACTTCTAAAACCTACTTGAAGATCACACATTCATTATCCACAAACACAGACCCTACATTTCTACATAATTGTGCATCCCAGGACCAGATTATCTCTGATAGTTTTAGCTATATCTGCCAATTACATGACCATTAAACCGCTTCCTTTGCTTTTTCAGATAAAAGATGATTAAAATTAAAAAGGACATCTGTTTTCTTAAGGGTTATTCTATCTTTGGGTTATGGAGAGACACTTGAAAACAGTGCTTTTTTTTCAAAATTATGTTTTCAAGGTGATGAAATAGTAAGACTACTTCATGCGTAACATTTTTTTTTTAGTAAAAAAAGCTGTACAGTTGACCCTTGAACAAATGGGTTTGAACTGCACAGGTCCACTTATATGCAGATATTTTTCAATAGTAACTATTAATAGTACCATTCTGTCCACAGTTGGTTGAATCTGAGGATGCAGAACCATGGATACAGAGGACCCGCTTATTGAGAGGGCTGACCATAAGTTATACATGGATTTTCAACTGCACGGGCATTGGCACCCTTAAATCCCCGCCTTGTTCAAGGGTCAACTGTAATTACATACGAAGAATACGTGTCCCTCCTTCTTCTTAGGTTGGGCCCCTACATTCCTTACCTGGTAGTACTTTGTACACTCAGTTAATTACCTGTGTTAGTTAATTACCTGTGTCCATCTTTTTCACCATATTGAGCCCAGAGCCAAGCTGAGCCCAATGCCTAGCACGCAGTAGGGCAACAATACAAACTTGTGACCTGACTGGCTACCCCATTGGTCCTTTCCTGTCCCATCTCACTGGCAGTATGGTGGTCAGTTCCCCGTCAGCTCACACTGACATGAGCGCACTCTCCTCCTCACAGACTGCCTACAGTCTCTGCCCCCAGCAAGCCATTCTGCACACGTCTGGCAAATCCACCTGGCTAAAATCCCATGTCCATTACGTTGCTCACTGAAGGAGCTTCAGTGCAGTGGTTAAAAGGTGGGAGGTAAAACAAACTTATGGTTACCAAGGGGGAAAAGGGGGAGGGATAAACTGGGAGATTGGGAATGATATAAACACACTACTATATATAAAATAGATAACTAATGAGGACCTACTGCATAGCACAGGGATCTCTACTCAATACTCTGTAATGGCCTATAGGGGAAAAGAATCTAAAAAAGAGTGGATATATGTATGTGTATAACTGATTCACTTTGCTGTACACCTGAAACTAATACAACATTGTAAATCAACTACACTCCAATAAAAAAATTTTTTTTAAAAAGTGGGTAGTCTGTAATCAGACTGCATGAATCAAATCCTGGCCTCCACGTTAATAGTAGTGTGACACTGGGAACGTTACTTGACCATTCTTTGTCTTATTTCTCTCTTAGTTAGAATAAGGGTAATATTACAACCTATGCTACAGAGTTGCTGTGAAAATTAAATGAAATAAAACATAAAGCACTTATAAAAAGTTTTTTGACATATAGTAAGTATCAGTAAATGTTAGAATTTATTAATCTTGTTAGTGCTAGAATCAAGTCTAAACTCCTTAGCTTTATCCAAGACATTCTACCATCTGATTTTTAATTTTATCTTTTTCGATTCTACCCCTTCCCCAATCCTGTGAACCATCTGCTGAGGCTGGTATGTTCTGTCCCTTGTATCTTCAGCTTTCCTCCTTCTGGGACTTTGGCCATGTCTTTCTGTCCCACCGGAATGTCCTCTTACTTCTCTCTGTTTATGGCATTTCCATCCTTCGGGGTGCATGAAAGTCCCCCTGCTTCCACAAAGCCTTCCCTGATCTGATCAGGCCCCACTGGTCTCACCTGTAGCCCTTAGGAATCTTGTCCCTTATCCCCCAGTTAAGCAAATACTGCCCAGGGACAACTCATTTTTTTTTTTTTTCTCATACAACTGAACTGAACAAAATCCTCAGTTTATAACACACTATCATCACAGGTCCATGGAAGAACCCTTATTTTATCTTACTACATTTTATTTTTCACTTGTTTTTCTTAAAAACTTTTCTCCTCTATCCTCCATTCCCAATCTCAGTATTCACACAGTATTATACTCTGTATCTCATCCTGTTTATTACCTTTCCACCTTAACTACTTCTCTTTAAGATCTATTCATGCTGATATATAGATGTAGATGGATCTCCTATCTATCTATCTATCTATCTATCTATCTATCTATCTATCTATCTACCTATCTATCTTTTATTCCTTGTAGCAGCTGAATAATATTTCATTCTTTTTGCTTAGACTGCATTTTATTTCTCCATTCTCTCATTGAAGGGCATTGAGGTTGTTTCAAGTTTTTTGTTATTATGAAAAATTCTGGGATGAAAATCTTTTAGTTCTCAATTTGCATGTCTGTTAATTCCTTTATTCAACAAGTATTCATCAGGTGTCTACTCTATGCTCCATACTACTAGGTTCTGCAGATACAGCATGAACAAAAATAGACAAAGTCCCTTCCCTTCTTTTAGTAGGAAGAGAGAATAAATAAACAAATATATAATGCTAGGTTATGATAAGTGCAAAGAAGAGAATAATTCAGGATAAGAGGACAGAGAGCAATGAAGCATGCTGTTTCAGATCGAGGGGCAAGAAAAGGCCCCTCCAAGACTGTGGTGGCATCTGACAGAGACATGAATGAAGTGAGAGAGCAGGCTGTGCTGATATGGGGGGAAAGAGCATTCAGACAAAAGGAACAGCAAGTGCAAAGGCCCTGAGGTGGGAATGTGCAAGGCTGTTCCAGGGAGAGCAGTGGGTGCAGCTAAAGGAGAGTGAATGAGCGGAGGATGATAAGACGTGAGATCACAGGGAAGCCAGAGTCAAATCAGATGGAGGAGTCCTGTGGGCCACAGTAAGGACTTCAGCTTCCATTCCGAGTGAAGTGGGGAGGGTTATGAGGAAAAGAATGACAAGATCTGACTGACTTTTGAAAGACACCCTGGCAGGGACTTCCCTGGTGATCCAGTGGTTAAGACTCATGCTACCACTGCAAGGGGCATAGGTTCCATCCCTGGCTGGGGAACTAGGATCCCACATGCCGCACAAGGCCAAAAAAAAAAAAAAAAACAAAAGAAAGACACCCAGCAGCTGGGTGGAGAACAGACTGGAGAATAGTGAGGGTAAGAGGGAGAGTCCAGTTAGGATGTCATTGCAGTGGTCCTGGGAAGAGACCATGGTGCTTGGGCGGGGTGGTAGTGGAGGGGGTAGGGAGAAGGGGTGGGAATGCCACAGCATATTTAGAAGGTGGAGCCAGTAAGATTTGCAAATGGCTTGGATGGGGGGGGTGTGAGAGGAGGAGAAGAATCAAGGGTGACTCTGAGAGCTCTGACTTGAGCAGCTGGAAGGATGGGTTACCATTTACTAAGAAGAAGAAGACAGGGATGGAACAGTTTTCAGGGGTAGATCAATAGTCTGGTTTTGAACGTTTTAAGTCTGAAATGCTTATTAGACATCCAAGTAGAGCTGTCAAGTAGGTAGTTGGCTTCTGGAGTTTGGGATCAAGGTCTGTGCTGGAGATAAACTTGGGAAGTCATCCTGGCATGATCCTTAAAGCCAAGATTACCTAGGGAGTGAGTGTAGACTGGAAAGAGAACAGGGCAACATATGGAGTCTGGAAAGGCTATGAGGACCAGCAAAGGAAACTGAGAAGCGGAGGCCATGAGACGAAGAACCTAGCAAAAGAAAAGTGTCCCTGGGGCAGTGAAGAAAGGGCTTAAGGAGGAGGAGGAAACCATCAATTGTGTCAGATTACATGGATGGGCCCAGTCAAGGGGAAGGCTGAGAATTATAGACAATTCTTTGGAGAAATGTTGCTGTAGAGGAGAGCATACAAATGGAGCAAGAACATAGAGGGGAATGTATAAAAGAGGGAAGTTTTCTTTCCTTTTTTCCTCCTTTCTCTCCCCCTCCTTCTCTTCTCCCTCTTCCTCCCGTAGGAAGTCCACATACAGTACTCATACCAGCATAAGGGCTTCAACTGTATGCTGACATGAATGATCCCACAGGGAGGGAAAAAACCGACAATGCAGAAGAAAGAGAGGAAAATCCAGGTTCTTTTTAAAAATAATTTATTTATTTATTTATTTATTTATTTAGTTGTGGCTGCGTTGGGTCTTAGTTGCTGCGTGCAGGCTTTCTCTAGTTGCGGCGAGCGGGGGCTACTCTTCGTTGTGGTGTGTGGGCTTCTCACTGTGGTGGCGCCTCTTGTTGTGGAGCATGGGCTCTAGGCATGTGGGCTTCAGTAGTTGTGGCACATGGGCTCAGTAGTTGTGGCTAGCGGGCTCTAGAGCGCAGGTTCAGTAGTTGTGGCGCACGGGCTTAGTTGCTCCGCGGCATGTGGGATCTTCCCGGACCAGGGCTCGAACCCGTGTCCCCTGCATTGGCAGGCAGATTCTTAACCACTGCGCCACCAGGGAAGCCCACAATCCAGGTTCCTGAGGAGGCGAGAGAGACGGGAGGAGTTAGGGGTAGGAAGGGAGGAAGGCAGAGGATAAGGGCACACTTACTGGTCAGTTGATAGATGCGGTGATGGGAGTGCATCGAAATATTTTCTGTTTGCTTCTGTTTTTTCAGTTCATTAAAGTGAGGTCATCAGCAGAATGTGAGGAAGCAAGAGAGGGTATCAGAGGAGAGAAGTTAAAAAGGAGAGAGATGGACTTGGGGAATGTGGTTGGATTAGCAGGAGCACTGAAGACTGATTCGTAGAGCAGATAGGATGGGGGTGTGAGAGTCTGTGCGGGGCATGTGCAGAGGAGAGCATCTGTGAGACTGTAGGGTGTGCAGGTACACAAACCCACGGAACACTGTGAATTGTTCTCCAGAATGCCTGCATAGCGTGTCCGTTTCTCCACATTCTCACAAGCACTTTATAAAATCCAGAGTTTTAATGTTTGCCAAATGTTTGGGGGTAAAGTGGCAGCTCCCTATATAGTTTTCATTCCTCTGATCACTTTAAGTTGAGAGTCTTTCCCACGCTTGTTATTCTTTCCTATTTCCCCTTCTGTGAAATGCTTATTACATCCATCCTGATTTGGGTTCCCCTGAAAGCAGACCCTCAAAGACTTGAGTGCAAGTCATTTATTCAAGTGAGGGAGTAAAGATGGTGAGAAAAGGAAGGAGAAAACCAAAAAAAGGGTGGGTTGTGAGGAGTTGCTGCTGTGGGCACCCGAGGCTCAGTCCTGCTGGGGACCCTCTGAGGAACCATGCTGAACACTCTCGTCAGGATTGTCCCACCAACAAATGGGGAAGCTGCACTACTTATAGGCTACCCCCTGGTCCTCACTGGTTGAGGGCTGCCTGTGGGTGGATTCAGCCACCAGCCCTTCCAGTTTGCAGGGCACCTAAATTGAGCATCTCCCACAGTGCCTGAGAGAACCTTCAGACCCAGAGAGAGAGTTTCCCACACTGAGGTGGGAACCCACTGTCCAGCACAGCTGCTGGTGAACCCAGAGGAGGGCCGAGGGATGTGGGCAGGATATTGCCACAATATCCTTTGCTTTATCTGACTTTCAGGAGTTATCTGTATTTTCTAAATAGTTCTGTGTCAGTTATTACCACTTTGTCACCTCCAGTCTATCACCTGTCTGTTCACTTAGTTTATGGTATCAGAAATTTTTAATTTTGTTACCATTAACTCCATCAACTACCTACTTCATGATTTTCACTTTTTGGCATCTTACGGAATCCTTCTCCCTTCTGATGTCCCAAAAAATATTCTACACTTTTTTCTAATAGATGTGTAGCTTTACCTTCCATGTTTGACTTTTAACTGACATAAAGTTTATTTTTTTGTTTATAGAAGAAGGTAGAGATCTCATCCTAGTTTTCCCCATATGGTGAAACCAGTTTTCTAGAGACTACTGATGAATAATCCATCTTTCCCCTCCAGGGCTATGACGCACATACATACAGCAAGCTCTCATGCACGGAAGTGTTGGTCTAGAGTCTATCCACTTGGCATCTATTCAGCTCTTCAACCCATTCTTTATTTTGGCAATTATATTATATCCAGTATCTTTGGTTGACTCTCCTTCAAAACCACCAATTCTTGTTTTATACTTGCTATGTCTTACTTAAGATTAAGATTCCTGTTTATGTCTGTCAATAGGTCTCCTCCTTCTGCTATAGGTTGTTCTGCTTGTGGTTGTTCTCTCACAGTACTTGTTTTCTTAAATTGTCCCATGATTTTTGGCTATGGGCTTATCTTCAGTCCTTTGAGACCATTAACCACCTCTACTTCTGAGGTCTAACTGGGAGAAGTAGCAAAAGCCATGGCAGGTGGGTGTGGGGAATGGGTGAGATACATCTCACAGACGACTGCTCTTCCCACTGATGGCCAACCTTAATAACACTCAGTTTTCCTCTGGGTACATCCCTCCCCCTCATTCCAAGCACCAATATCCTCCTGGGACAGCTGCCCCATCTGCCCATAGTGGCAGTCCCCCTCCCAGCCAAACTGTCTCTTAATCTGTCATCTCTGTCTACCCATTCCCCACTCCTACCCAAGACTTCTTTTTTCCAAACAAAACATCCTAGGATCCTTCAATCATTCCTCATGTCATGGTTTTCAAACTCCTGATTACTCTCCAGTGGGCATATTTTAATTCGTCACTGTCCTTCTCAAGATGCGGTATCCAGACTAAAACACAATGCTCTGGGTGTTCATATGATAACATTTGGTCAGGTAAATATCAAGGTGGTAAAAATTCTTTGTGTCCTTTCTTTAAACCAGGAAGTTTTCAGTGAAATACTTTAATTGTTAAGTCTCTGGGAGGATATCATAAGATGTGAGAAAATTATCCTAGCAAAGAAGAATGAGATTATTCTAATCACAGAATGGACAGCAAGGGAAGAATGGATGGAGATGGAATGATTAAAAGAAGAATATGAAGCAGCCTCATTATTGTCAGCCACCCTGGGACAGAGAAATCATGAGGATGCCAAGGAGAAGACACAGTGAAATCCAAAAAAAGAATGAAGGGTGTGGGTTTATGAATGGGGAAAAGGAAGATTCTGGAGTTTGGAAAATTCCAGAAAGAATTAAATTCAGAAATGTGAAACTCTGGAAAAGAAAAGTGGAAACATTCATGAAATGTCCCCATTCATTTTTGAGGGCAGTTTTAAAAATGAAAAAAGGATGGATTATCTTTTTAAGTGAGTAAAATTCATAATATAAATTATTGCATATTGCTATCTAACGTCTGTTCGCTAAAAATTACTTTTAAAAGCTATATAACAAGGACATTTCCATGTAAAACTATTTAGAGTGATGTCTGCAACTAACTGTGCTTTTGGCAGATAAAACCAACTTGTTTTGAAATTTAAGAATATTTCCGTTTTCAAGTATAGGAGAAGATAAAATGAAAAATTTTATTAAGAAAGGGAAATAATTTTCCTGTTGGCTAATTCACGCTACCCTTTTGTGGATCCTCGTTTCAAAGGCATGGGGGCTTATATGTATTTGTGGAATGAAAGGGGAAAGAACAAGTAAATAAGTGAAAAATAAGATGAAAAAAGAAAGAAAGAGGAGGAGGAAAGAAGGAAGGAAGAAGGGAAGTGTGCAGGTAGTATTATCGGGATGCCGGACATCAGTGCCATGAAGATGCCTTCAGGAGTGGCCCTGTTGAATCGTGGTGGTTAGGAGGAGTTTCCAACAAGCACTTGCAGACTCTTACTTTAACTTTCTTTTGGTCCTCTCTTTCCCTCCTGAAGCCACTCCGGCCAGGCACTCCCCACTACCATGCCACCAGACAGGGTACCCAGTGATCTCCACCTTGCTAAACCCAACCCGTGGCCGACTCTCAACCCTCATCTCTTTGACCCGTCGGCAGCAGTGACATCCAGCTGACCACCTGGAATTCCACACTTGCTGCCTTTCCTCCTCTCCTGCCTTGCTGGCTGCTCCTCCTGGGGCTCTTTTGCTGGTTCCTCCTCATCTCCCTGATCTCCAGCTGTGCCCCAGGGGTCAGTCCTTAGAATTTTCTTTTTAAAAAAAAAAAAATTTTTATTTTATTTATTTATTTACTTGGCTGAGCCAGGTCTTAGTTGAGGCATGCGGGATCTTCATTACAGCATGCAGGATCTTTAGTTGAGGAATGTGGGATCTTTAGTTGTGGCATGCGGGATCTAGCTCCCTGACCAGGGGTCGAACCTGGGCCCCCTGCATTGGGAGCTTGGAGTATTAACCATTGGACCACCAGGGAAGTCTCTTAGACTTTTCTTTTTGTATCAACATTTGTTGCCATTTATATGTTGACTCCCTACTTTTCACCTGACTGTAAGTCTTTAGAGAATGCTAAAAATGAAAAAGTTATGTATACTGTGGTAGATAGAATAATGCTCCCCCCTCATTGTCATAATCCTTAGGACCTATAAATATGTTATTGCTATGGACTGAATTGTATCCCCTCCACAAAATTCATATGTTGAAGCCCTAACCCCCTAGTGTGGCTGTATCTGGAGATAAAGCCTATTAGGAGGTAATTAAGGTAAATGAGATCATAAGGTAGAGCCTTGATCCAACAGAATTAGTATCTTTTTAAGAAGAGAAAGCTTGCTTCCTCAGACATGTGAGGACACAGCGAGAAGGCCACAAGTCAGAGAGAACTCTTACCAGGAGCCAAACCCACCACCACTTTGCTCTTGGCCTTCCCAGTCTCTGAACTGTGAAAAAATTAATTTCTGTTGTTTAAGCCATCCAATCTATGGTATTTTGTTATAGTGGCCCAAGCAGATGGATAGTCACCTTACAGGGCAAAAGGGACTTTGCAGCTGTGATTAACCTAAGGATCTAGACATCACAGATTGTCCTGGAGTATTCAAATGGGCCCAATGTAATCACAAGGGACCTCATAAGAGAGAAGAAGGAGGGTCAGAGTTAGAGGAGATGTGAGGATAGAAACAGAGATCAGAGAGAGGTCTGAAGATGCTGTAGTGCTGGCTTTGAAGATGGAGATGCGTCAAAAATGAAAGACAGCTTTACTGGACAGACAGAGGGATGGATAGATACTTAGATGTGTGATGAAGCAAAGATAGCAAAATGTTAGTGGTAGAATCTAGGTGGTGGTTATGTGGGTGCTAACTTAAAATTCTTTCAAATTTTCTCTGTGTTTGAAATTTTAAAAAATAAGATGTTGGGGAAAAGCAAAAAAAAAAAATTAGGCAGATATTATGATTTTTCCAAAATTTCTGTTATTTTGCTTTCAGAAAGGAAAAACATATTGTCTTCTCCTTGCCTCTTCTCTCACAAAGGCCTTGAATTTCTCTGGAAGTTATATTTCTACATATTTACACTGCCTGGTCCCCCTGATGCTTGTATTTTAGAAAGGGCCTCAACACAGCAAAGGTAATCAGACCCTGTGGAGGCTGAAGATCTAACCTTGACATCAACAGCAACAAGCAGTAATCAACTGGGTTAACTAGCCTGAGGAAAAAGGTATGTAACCCCGTGGAATGCTAACATGTGGGTTTGCAAATGAACCAGCTTGTAATTTCTCAAACCTGAACTACAGGATATACTCTGAAAATTGATAACTATCCTGACTTCAACGGAAAAAAGCCAGGGGAAAAAAAAATTGATGTTACTTTTGAGAAGAATGATATCCCACTCCCACCTTTATGAGAAAATTCTTATTTTCATAGGGAATACTGTTGGGCAATTAAGGAAACAAGCAGCGTCTGTGGGCCTTTTGGTCCATTAGGGAGTGAGATCAGGAGGAAATCTGTGGATGTCACTTCTTGAGTTAGAAGTCTGCCCTTTTGTGTATCTCAATAGCTACAGAAGCCATAGCGTGGAGAATGTCTTCTTTGGAATGTTTTCTAGTACAGGAGTGGGGGTAAGGGTCAGGGTGGTCATATTTTCATATATTAACTGCTGTCTCCCATACCCAGTAACGACTTCTGTCAGTGAAAAAATGTTGCCTGCCATATCAGTAAACAAATGATGTTGCAGCCATCAAGCCATCACATTACAGCTGCCCCGACAGTGAGCCCTGAGGGAACTCAGGATGGAAACAGGATGCCTGCCATTTAGCAGTCAACTGCTGCAGCCACTCTGACGGTGCACCCTGAGGAGACTCTGGATGAAAAAGCACAGGATACTGGCCCCAGAGAGCTGAGGTGCACATCAAAGGAATGATTTCAGTGAGCCCAGACTCTTGCATCTTCCCATACGTAGAAAAGCGCTAAATTCATTAACTTGCGATGTCTGGTTTTCTTTAATTAACGGCAATCTTCTGATGTTCCGACCACCTGGTCTTTGTTCCAAAAACTCCTGTGTATTCTGGCTCCCCCCCCTTGCCTCTTCTGAGCAGTCCCTCAGAATGATCTGAGAGGCCATGTCCCGGGCTTAAGTCCTCAGTGTTGTCCACGAAATAAAACATAATTCTCAACTTTTAGGTTGTGTAATTTTTTTCAGTTGACACTTCTTTTTCTTACTCTACAATTTCCCCCATCATCACTGCCTGGTGAGGGCAGGCTGAGGCCTGTGGGTTTCCGCCTGAGAAGGCAGACTGCAGAGTATTTCCAGTCCAATTCCGGGCTTTTTGAGTTGCTAAGCAGGCCTTTCAAATCCATGACAGAAAAACAGAGGTTCTCCTTTACAAAAGCTGTGCTTTTTGAGAGAGAAAATAGTTCTGAGTTGCAAAATGTTGGAGTGTCAAAAACAAAGGTCTGAAGCAATCCGGGCATATAGTGTATACAAACCATTGCCATCTTGCCAGGAGCTAAGACAAAGCCAGACCGCTCTTTGGGTAAGGCTGAGTCTTCACTACATGCTTCCCCTCTCCACACCTCAGTTTCCTCATCGGGAAGTGGAACGTAAAATACTGACCTTGCTGCCTTGTTGTCAGGATTAGGGGATGTTCCTGGCACAGTCTCTGGTTCCCATTTTTTCCTTCTTCCATTCCCCTGTGTGCCCAGGGCACTTCTGAAAGAAAGAAAAGCAGAGTCCATCTTGGGTATTTTATAATATATATGTAGACAGATGAGAAAATTGCATTCTCTCAGCCACTGGTAACTAGAATTCATCTTAGAAAAAGAATTTTACCTTTTTGTTTGAAAAAATAGTTTGATTAGTTCTTGGGGTGTGTGCTGTTCACTGATGTTCCTGGTTCTCCTCCTTCTGGCAGATGGTAGGATATGCCACCCCCCTCTTGAAGTCAGGTGTGGACATGTGAGTGGAAGTGACCCATGGAGGACCTTATGAACCAGGAAACAAGTTAGTCACATTGTCTTTCCCCCGCCATGTTGACAGTAACATTTTTAACAGCGGAGTGTCCATGAGCTCATGGCCTTTGAGGGGAGATGATGTAGAACAAAGCCCCCAGCTGACCTACAATGAACTATGTCATGAGCAAGAAATAACCTTTGTTGTTTTAAAGCACTACTCTTTGGGGTTGTTTGTTACCACAGCATAACTTAGCCCATCCTAACTACACATTACCTTAAGGTGTCAGAGGAGACCCCAGGGACTGGGTGTAGATGTGATGGCTCTGCATGGAACCAGAGGAAAGAATGTTTTGCCCCGTTGATAGAGGAAGAGCAGGAATACAGAGGTGGAGCCAGCAAATGGGGAAAGGCTGTGTGGTCCAAGGGCATTGGCATATGCTTTCTATTTTTGCAACAGTCTCCACTGAAATAAGACTTCAGCTTGGCCCTCACAGCAAATTGTTCTGCTTTCCTTGGGCAACACCAGATTCAACTGAGAGAATGATATTGTCACAGAAGGGGGACCCATTCCAGAGCCTGAGAGTGGGATCTTGTCTAACACTCAGAAATGAACTGTCCAAGGAGACACTGACAAAGCAAAAGACTTTATTGGGAAGGGGCACCAGGGCAGAGAGAGGAGGGTAAGGGAACCCAGGAGAACTGCTCTGCCACGTGGCTCACAGTCTCAGGATTTATGGTAATGGGGTTAGTTCCCAAATGGGTTGGTTAGTTCCCAATCATCTTGCTTGGGCCATATTTGGTCTGACTCAGGGTCCTTCCTGGTGGCTCACGCACCTATCAGCCAAGATGGATTCCAGCATGAAGGATTCTGGGAGGTTGGTAGGACATATCGTCTCCTCCCTCCTGCTTTTGGCCCCTCCCGAATTCTCCCGGTAGTTTTCAGTGGCAGCACCATGTTCCTTATCGGGACCTCCTGCTGTGAGGCAACTCGGGCAAGCGGTTATCCTTGTGTCTGGCTAAGGTGGGCAGTTTTGGTCAACGTTTCCCTAACAATATTACCCAGGAAAAGCCAAGGCATTGAAGAGCCTTTCAGATTTGTAAAATATTCCATTCTGATATTTAGCCCCATTGATGAAAATAATCCTTTGGTATGTATGAGGCCTTTCATTTTTGTAAAGGTGCCACAGTTACATAATTAAAAAGTCATGATAGGTGACCCTGGCGTAACTTCTCACCAGTTGATCAGATCTAAGTTAGCTGTAAAATGAAGTAGAAGGGGTCCCCAGCCCTCTTCCACACCAGGGAACTTCATCCCTTTGTGCCCCTGCCAACTCCAGACTCGCAGGCTGTGGCTTCCACAGATCACCAGAGACAAAAAGCCCAGGGGTTCAAAGCCTGGATGCTGGGATCAGAAGGCTGGTTTTGACTCCTTGCCATCATTTAGCTGGATGGTTAAGCCAGTGACTTAACCTCTCTGAGGTTCACTTTCCTATCTTTAAAATATGGAAACTACTGTTCACCTCATAGGGTTGTTATAAAGAATGAATGAAATATTGCATGTAAATTGCCTACACTTAGTAAGTGCTGCCTATCTTGTAGTAAGCTTTCAATAAATGATAGCAATTACCTCTTTGAAGAATTACTTTTTATGTGATTCAGGTTTGTTTTTGTCGTCGCTGTAGGATATAACATTTCTTTGTTGTTGCTGTTGATTTTATCATGATATCCTTATTATGATGGACTTTTATTCCTAGGGAATTAACTAATTGCAGTATTAGGTCCATTTTTAAATTGGTATAGGAGCCACAAAATGAGGTTTGGAGAGAAAGAAGGAACTCATGTCCTGAATGTAACAGACCCTCTACACTAAGTTAGAAGTTCTGTTTGTCATCCAGTTACCCTACTTTCCCCGAGTGTACCCTCTGAACCCTGTATGTCCTATGTGGGCCTGCGCAATCTAGCACCTTCCTATCTGCCACCGCCTTACCTTACACACAGCTACTCATGAGCTGTGCTCAGTGCACACTGGTGTGTTTAACATTGACAGGCTTCAAGCAAGACTTGCTCCTTCCCAGGCCTCTACTCTGTGTCTAGATAGTTCTTACATATTCGCCACCCTTTGCTAACAACTACACATCCTCCAGAATGCAGCTTAGCTCCTACCCAGGGTATGTGGGTACCCAGAGGCTGACAGATCCAGAGATGAGTGGAACTGGACAAATGATGACTGTCAATCACAGAGCCTGGTGACCCCAGTGGGGCCAGTTCCTTACCCTCACTAAGCCTCATTTCCTCATCTACAAGGTGCAAGAACAATGCATCTACCTTCCTTGAGCAATTATGAAGATTAAATGAGATCCTGAGAGGAGCAAGCCTGGCAGTGCCTGTCACACCGTAGTTCTGTCCCCTCCCCATTCTCCCATGGAGCTGACCCTCTCCGTCCTGAGTGGACTCATGGTGGGGGACAGAGGCAGAAACCTCCAAGCAGTCAGGGCTCCCAGCCTGATGCGTGGTCTGTGCTCCCAAGAGAAGCCCGTTTCCTGACCAGCTCTGCAGCTGCTCCTCACTTGAAGTGTTGCCCTTTGTCACCACAGCAGAGTATCCTTACCCTCCCTTGTGACCCCACTGGGGTCTTGTCCTCTCAGATGACCACAGGGGTTCATTACTCACAGTAATTCTCACCACAGCCACTAGAAGGCAGCACAGCTAGGCTTTCTGGTGGCCTCGGGGGCACGTCACTGCTCCTTTAGGGAACTTCATCAGGTGCTCTCGGGAGAGCTACATCAGAGTGTGGTTCTCAAACTTAAGTGAGCATCAGAATCACCTGGAGGGCATGTTAAAGCACAGATTGCTGGGCCCAACCCTGATTCAGAAGGTCTGCATTTGCCAGGTGGTGCTGGTGCTGCCGGTCCAGGGCCACAGCTCAGAACGTCTGCACCGGGGAAGCAAGCCCGGGAGGGCTCACCCCACAGCCACTTCCTCCTGCCCTTTCCGCTCTCCTGAGGGTCTGAGGCAGGGCCCAGGCTGCTCTCCCATGGCTTCTGCTGTGTTCCCCTGCTCCTAGGGGCTTCCTGGAGCCTCGTACATTCTGTGTCCTCTTCCAGTTCCCTGACAGGAACTCCTCTCACCCCACTCCTGTTCTCTTTCTTCTTCTCTTTCTCTCCCCCTGGGAACCATGTCTGTCTTGCTCACCACGGTGACCCTAGCACCTAATGCAGTGCCTGGAGAACAAGCACTCGTAAATAAGTGCTGAACCAACCAGATGACCTCCTTGCACATGTGGTTCTTGTATCAGTCAGGACAGACCAGGTTATGCTGCTGTAACAAATAGCTTCCGAGTCTCAGTGGCTCAAACGTCAAAGGTTTACTTTGTTTGCACTGCGTGTCCATTGCAGGCTGGCAGGGTGCTGTCCTTGTGCTCACTTCAGGACCCTGTCTGAGATGCCTGTACCATGCGGAATGCTACTGGTGAGACGGCAGGACTAAGGGCACGTGGAAAAGCTCACACCAGCTCTTACGTGATTCCACCCAGCAGTAACGCACATATCTGGCTCAATTTCACTGGCCAATCCAGTCACATTGCCGTGTCTGACTTCAGAGGGGTAGGAAGTGCAGCCTTCCTACACACCCAGCACTGCCACCACAAGCAGGGAAGGAGAATGGGACTTCAAGAGAGCAGCCCCGTGCCTCCCACCCCTACCTGTAGCCCTGATTGCTACCCTGGTGTCCAGACTTGTATTTCCAAATGCCTACTAGACATTTATACCTGGCAGATCCTCTAGATGTTGTTTTTAAAACTGAATAAGCCCCCATCAAGCTCCCTTTTCTTCCTTTGTCTGTACTACTGGGTTTTGTCCCAGGAAAAACCTATGGGTTCTAAACTTGGCCTTGTCTTTGCCGTCTCCTTGCCCTTGCACAGCTAATCAATTGCCACATCCAGCCTCTTATACCTCAGTGCTTGAATCCTATCTTATACCCTGCCCTAAGTTACCCACTCCTATTCATTCATCCCACAAACAGGTATAAATACCCGCTGTGTGCCAGGAACTACACCGGACTCTGGAGATAGAGCAGTATGACAGAGTCCCAGCACTGGCCTCATGGAGCTTACAGTTGGAATGGTGACAACTTGATTATACAAGGAATCATGTAGTTATGGTTGTAATACAGGCTATAATGGAGAAGAAAGGAGTGTGGGGAACATGTTCCAGGCAAAGGAACTCCAGTGTAGAACCTCATTGCCTCTTTCCCAGAACTGCTGCAGAAGCCTCCTCTGTGGTCCTGCCTTCTCCCTCTGTCTGTCCAGTACTGCAAAAGATTAGGAAGGGTAGGAGTAATCCTCCTCTGCAAAGGACTTGTCATGCCATCCCTTACTGAAATGTATTCAATGAGTCTCCACTGCCTCAAAATAAAGTGACTCACAAGGTCCTCCAGTTTCAACCTAACATGTCTTTCTGCCGTTGTTTCCCACTTTTCTCCCCTCACTGATGTCAAGCCAAACCAAATTGCTTACAGGTCTCTTCACACACCGTCCACACTTCCCAGCTTCCAGCCCTTATCTCTGCCTGGAATATCTCCCAATTCCTTGGGTAAAGATCCCACCCATTCTTCAGATGCTACCTCATCCATGAAGCTTTTCCTTGTAAACCTATCATAAGTAACTTCTCTCTCCAGTTAATGCCAATGACACTTGATCTGACTTTTTCTAAGTATCTTTTGTGACTTGTGTCAATGTGCATCCCCCAGGAGACCATAATTTTCTCAAAAAGGAGATATGGCTGTGACAGCTTTCTGTTTCTCACAGGACTCACCACAGGGTTTGCACAGAATAAGTTGCAGCTGCATGACTGTAGACTCCATCACTACCCCCATGGTCTGGTCCCAGGAATCCAGGGAATTTGCTACCCTCTGCACCCTTTTCTCCCTTTCTCATAGCAGGAGCCCCTAGAATGGTTTGAGAGATCCCCTCACTTCTCAGATGGAGATCCATAAGCTATATTCTATTGCATCTACTCTCTGGAACTTTCTTCAACCTCTCAGTAAACTTGTGCTACCAAGCAAGGTACATGTTCCTCTCTCCCCAGCCTAGCCCACCCACTATTTGCTGGTTTTGAATGGACGTATTTCCACTTCTCTGCAGGGGTTAAGGGGATAAGGACTGGTGGGTGAGCGTGGGCTCATCGTAGCTTTGGAGACTGCCTGGCTTTGTTTAAGTCCTAGCTCTCCAGCCTTAAGCTCAGGGAGACTCTTTTCATTCATCTGCGTAATGGGGATATCCATGCTCCTGCCCCAGACAGAGTGGGAAAATACATAGGAAGTGCTTTGGGCATTGATTCCTCCAACAAATATCTTAATAAATGGTCATTGTTACTCCAGTGTGTTCCCTCCCCATCCCCTGCCTCTTGACCTCTCTATCCACATGGAACTGCCAGCCTGTGCCCATTACTGCCCCACCTCCAATTCCTCCTCTCCTGCCCACCCCTCCCCTCCTCCCCATGGCCCCCACTGTGCCCTCCTGAGGAAGGGAGGAAGCAGGTGCTAGAGCGAGAGTGAAATGGACAGACCCCAGAGCAGCCTGACTTCAAACTCAAGCCATTTCAATTTGCAGCATCTCTTGCCTGGAGAGTGGAGGGCTTTCAGTTCAGGGCCCACGAGCATGCTCTTTGGCTCCCCTGGGCCACACCTGATCTGACCATCACTCTTGCCCCTCCCAGCCCCTCCGTGGACTCCTGTTCCAGGCCGGCTCGCTCCCCACAGGGGCCCACAGGAACAGGAATGAAGAGTTCCTCTCTCCCTTGTCCATAGTGGTCCGGCCAAAGCCTGAAGATTTGAGCCTGGCCACACTGCAAATGTCCTGGTAAATTTTATACAGCAACAAGGATGATCCCTGGATAGTCACAGCCAAGGTTTTAATGGGTGGACTGTAAACCACTCCGCCGCGTTCTAGGCCTGAGTTTGGCAGGCACAGACTGTGGGACCTCAAACGGCTAGACGTCCGGGGGGCCTGGGTTAGGCCAGCAGGAAATGTTCTCCAGTTCCCTTCAACACAAGCATTCTGGGAGTCTAGAAGTAGGCACAGAGCTTATGAAATCTTCAGACCCAAGCTTTCATGGGTGACGTGGGGCCACGTCAGGACCATGACCCAACACCAAAGATGCTCATTCCAGAGGCCCTCGGGTCCATGCAGCTGGAAGGCACCAGTTATGATCAGTCAAGGGTTTCCACTAGCAAGAATATTAGGAATCATGGATATCATAGGCCAGCCATAAGGTTCATATGCATTAACCCTTTAATCCTCACAACAGTCCTAGAAAGCATTGTCACAGAGGAGGAAACAGAGGGCCTTACTCCGAATGGATGCCTGAACAGCTCTCCCTCATCCCCGGCTCCACAGGGGGACTGACTTCTAGATCCACCAGCAGCAGCCAGCCACATTGTATACTATATACAAATGTTAGGAATCACTGATTTATTATATTAATGCTTGCTATTTTAGTAGGGGAAGGGGATCTTGTTTGTGTGTGTGTGTGTGTGTGTGTGTGTGTGTGTGTGTGTGTGTATTAAGAAGCACGCTGTCCCTGTTCTTGGTTATCACACCTAAGAAATGACTCATTGATTGGTCTCCATGGCCAACAGCCAAGCACCTGATACAGACTGTTGAGTGCCTTGCACCAAAATAAGCCCAACTAAGTAACGTGACATTCTGATGTCTGTTGACTACAGACATGCTTATTTTACAGTTTGTTCCTTAAAACTGTACCTGATTTTGAAAATGATAAAAGAGCTAACATTTCTGAGCACTGGCCATGTGCCAGACCCTCACCCCATCACACAGATGCTACCTCACTGCCTCCCACAGCCCCCAGGGCAGAGACCATCGGCAGTGCTCTCACTGACAGAGGAGGAAGGAGGCTGGGGCACGGACGCGGCTCACTGAGGTCCCACAGCTAGGAAGTAGCGGACCTGCGTTAGACCCGGCGTTGTCTGCCTCCAGAACCCGTGCTCTTAACCACGCAGCACACTGGGGTAAGAGCAGCCGACATATTTTAAAATGTTGATTTAAAAATAAAGAGTATTAGGGGCAGAGAGAGCAAAAGGAGGAAATCCTTGAGTTAATGGGGATCCGGTCTTTCCAGCAGAAATCCTCCCTGATTCCCCTTGAGAATGAAAGCCTCAAGCCACAGGGAAGCAAAGGCATGAAAGGGCCGGGAGGGGGTAGGGAGCTTTGTGTCTCACCTCAACGCCTTTCCTTTCTTCAAATTCACTTGTCTTTCCTGAACCCACACCATTCTGTTTCAACAATGCCCTTTCTCCGTTTCAAAAACCGTCATCTGTCCTAGGGGATGATTTTTATTGACACCCTCTTCTCTTTGAGACTCTTCACTAATAGGAATGCATATTAGGAATTTATAAACTTGCTTTCAAAGACGCCACAGGAAGTATACAATTTTTCACACGTCGCTTTGTCCCCTTCTAAGAAAAAAATAAGCCTGCAGTGGAATATAGTGAGTTACAGAAAAGGTCTTAAGTGATAGCAATTGATTTTCTGTGAAGTCTTCCCTTAGAATGCCTTTTAGAGAACAGCAGGGGTCCCCCCCACACTTCCCGGGGGTCCTCAGAACCATTCTTCCCTCTCATCTTGCAAGTCTGAGCTGGCACGGAGGTGTCAAGCCACACGGGAGAGCGGTGGGGGGCTCAGCCCAGCCTTCATTATCCATTCAGGGAGGACAGCGCGGGGCTGAGCTGCCTGAAACCAG
This sequence comes from Balaenoptera ricei, assembly GCF_028023285.1. Lineage (NCBI taxonomy): Eukaryota > Metazoa > Chordata > Mammalia > Artiodactyla > Balaenopteridae > Balaenoptera > Balaenoptera ricei. Next base: position 30,114,959 of record NC_082642.1, on the reverse strand, counting down.
CTCTTGTGTCACACACCAGCAGCATCAAGTCAGACAATGTGGACATAATCACCGCTTTTAATTTCAAGTTGGGGGTGGGAGGACTAGCATTTTAAGACCTTGTAATTCGGCTTCTCTATTAGGACTGATTTCAGAGCCTCCTGGAGGATACAGCCCATGTCACTGATGATTTCTGCATCCTCTTCTTCACAATGGAGAAAGCATTACAAACTACAGGCGTATCCAGTTTCGCCTGCACTTTCTTCTTAAGAAAAGCCATTCGTTTTCAAAAATTTAAGCCTAAGAGACGTACTTTAGACCAGTGTTGGTCAATAGAGATATAATGGGGACCACATCAAATTTTCCAGTAGTCATGTTAAAAAAGGTAAAAAGAAATAGGTAATAAATAGGTGCATAATTTTAATAATGCATTTTATTTAACTCAGTATACCCCAAACAACATCTTAACATGTAATCGATATTTTGAAAATTACTAATGAGCTACTCTGTGTTCTTTTTTTCATACTAAATCTCTGACCTCAGATGTGTATCTTACAAGCACAGCACATCTCAGTTGGGACCAGTCACATTTCAAGTGCTCTTTGAGTAGTATGTGGCTCATGGCTGTTGTACTGAACTAGGCGGGTATAGATGTTGCTGAATCTATATGTGTCCGTCCATGTATACGTTGCTTTAAGCAGATCTTAATAAAATTCAAGATTCAAGTAAAAACAGAATGTGTAACTCTGTACTAATCTTTCCACTTGCTCTCAAGCAAACTGCAAACACCTTGGAGGAAAGGATCCAACCCATAGCCAGTTGTGTATTTCTTTGTTATAAGTGATGTTGATAATTTATGATGATTAGACTTATCTGGTTTTATGGTTTCTAGATCCAATTACTAGTCTGTTTGTCAAATTTTATCTTACTCTATTTCCAAACATTTGATTTTTGCAGGGATCTCCACACTCTTATATCGAACCATCTATATCCAACCTCTCCACTTAAAGATCTCAAACTCAACATGTCCAAGACTGAATTTTTAAAAAAAATTTTATCGAAATGTAGTTGATTTACAATGTTGTGTTAGTCTCAGGTGTACCGCAAAGTGATTCATTATATATCTATTCTTTTTCATATTCTTTTCCATTATCAGTTATTACAAGATATTGAATATAGTTCCCTGTGCCGTAAGTAAGTCCTTGTCGGTTATGTATTTTATATATAGTAGCGTGTACATTATAATCCCAAACTCCTAATTTATCCCTCCTCCCTTCCCCTTTGGTAACCGTAAGTTTGTCTTCTATGTCTGTGAGTCTATTTCCGTTTTGTAAATAAGTTCATTTATATCACTTTTTTCGATTCCACATATAAGCACTATCATATATTTGTCTTTCTCTGTCTGACTTACTTCACTTAGTATGATCATCTCTAGGTCCATCCATGTTGCTGCAAATGGCATTATTTCCTTCTCTTTTAAGGCTGAGTAGTATTCCATTGTATATATACACACCACATCTTCTTTATCCATTCATCTGCTGAAGGACATTTAGGTTGCTTCCATCCAAGACAGGATTTTTGATCCATCCTCCCCTCCCCACCAAAAAGGAAAACACCGGCTCCACCTACAGCCTTCAGCATTGGTTGACGGCAAACTTTGAAGTAACTCAGGCCAAAAACTTTAGAGTCATCTTGATTCCTTTATTTCTCTCACGCCACTCATCCAATCCATCAACACATTATGTTGGCTGTCCCTTAAAATTTATCCAGAAACCACCACTTCTCACCGTTACCACTCTGGTCTAAGCAGCCACCCTCTCAACTCAGGATGCAAAAGACTCTTTCTAAACCCCAAGTCAGATCCAGCTGTCTTGCTCTGAACACTCTCTGCTGACTCTCTGTCTCACACCCAGTAGAAACCCGTACTAACAATGCCCTATAATAGACAGTTAGTGGGAAGCAGCCACATAGCACAGGGAGATCAGCTCGGTGCTCTGTGACCACCTAGAGGGGTGGGATAGGGGGGGTGGGAGGGAGGGAGACGCAAGAGGGAAGAGATATGGGAACATATGTATATGTATAACTGAATCACTTTGCTGTACAGCAGAAATTAACACAACATTGTAAATCAACTATACTTCAAAAAAAATAAAACTAAAAGAGGAAACACTGATTATATTCTTTCCATTCTATCTTTCTATATTATATTCTTTTCCGTTATGGTCTTTCACAGGATACTGAATATAGTTCCCTGTGCTATACAGTAGGACCTTGTTGTGTATCCATTCTATTTATAATAGTTTGCATCTGCTAATCCCAAACTCCCAATCCATCCATTCTGTAAACCCCTCTCTCCCTTGGCAACCCAAGTCTGTTCTCTATGTCTGCGAGTCTGTTTCTGTTTCGTAGATAGGTTCACTTGTGCCATATTTTAGATTCCACAGACAAGCGATATCATATGATATTTGTCTTTCTCTTTCTGACTTACTTCACTTAGCATGATAATCTCTAGATCCATCCATGTTGCTGCAAACGGCGTTATTTCATTCTTTTTTATGGCTGAGTAGTATTCCATTGTATATATGTACATCTTTATCCATTCCTCTGTTGATGGATATTTAGGTTGTTTCTATGTCTTGGCTATTGTGAATAGTGTTGCTATGAACATAGGGGTGCATGTATCTTTTTGAATTATAGTTTTGTCCAGATATGTGCCCAGGAGTGGCATTGCTGGATCATATGGCAACCCTATAGCTTTTTGAGGAACCTCCATACTATTTTCCATAGTGGTTGCACCAACTTACATTCCCACCAACAGTGTAGAAGGGTTCCCTTTTCTCCAAAGCCTCTCCAGCATTTGTTATTTGTAGACTTTTTAATGATGGCCATTCTGACTGGTGTGAGGTGGTACCTCACTGTAGTTTTTTGGTTTTTTTGTTTTTATTTATTTATTTATTTATTTATGGCTGTGTTGGGTCTTCGTTGCTGCACGTGGGCTTTCCTCTAGCTGTGGTGAGCGGGGGCTACTCTTTGTTGCGGTGCACGGGCCTCTCATTGTGGTGGCCTCTCTTGTGGAGCACGGGCTCTAGGTGCACGGGCTTCAGTAGTTGTGGCACGCGGGCTCAGTTGTTGTGGCTCACGGGCTCTAGAGCGCAGGCTCAGTAGTTGTGGTGCATGGGCTTAGTTGCTCCATGGCATGTGGGATCTTCCTGGACCAGGGCTCAAACCCGTGACCCCTGCATTGGCAGGCGGATTCTTAATCACTGTGCCACCAGGGAAGCCCCCTCACTGTAGTTTTGATTTGCATTTCTCTAATAATTAACAATGTTGAGCATCTTTTCATGTGCCTTTTGGCCATCTCTGTGTCTTCTTTGGAGAAATGTCTATTTAGGTCTTCTGCCCATTTTTCAACTGGGGAGTTTGTGTTTTTGTTGTTGAGTTGTATGAGCTGTTTGTATATTTTGGAGATTAAGCCCTTGTCAGTTGCATTGCTTGCAAATATTTTCTCCCATTCTGTAGGTTGTCTTTTTGTTTTGTTTATGGTTTCCTTCACTGTGCAAAACTTGTAAGTTTGATTAGGTCCCATTTGTTTATTTTTGCTTTTATTTCTATTGCCTTGGGAGACTGACCTAAGAAAATATCAGTATGATTTATGTCAGAGAATGTTTTGCCTATGTTCTAGGTGTTTTATGGTGTCTTGTCTTATGTTTAAGTCTAAGTCATTTTGGGTTTATTTTTGTGTATGATGTGAGGGTGTGTTCTAACATTATTAATTTACACGCAGCTGTCCAGCTTTCCTAACACCACTTGCTGAAGAGACTGTCTTTTTCCCATTGTATATTCTTGCCTCCTTTGTCGAAGATTAATTTACCATAGGTGTATGAGTATATTTCTGGGCTCTCTATTCTGTTCCATTGACCCATATGTCTGTTTTGATTACAAACGGCATACCATGCCATTTTGATTACTGTAGCTTTGTGGTATTGTCTGAAGCCTGGGAGGGTTATGCCCCCTGCTTTGTTCTTTTTCCTCAGGATTGCTTTGGCAGTTCTTGGTCTTTTATGGTTCTGTATAAATTTTAGGATTATTTGTTCTAGTTCTGTGAAAAATGTAATTTGGGTAATTTGATAGGGATCACATTAAATCTGTAAATTGCTTTGGGTAGTATGGTCATTTTAACAATATTAATTCTTCTAATCTAAGATCATGGGATATCTTTCCATTTCTTTGAATCATCTTCAATTTCCTTTATTAATGTTTTATAGTTCTCAGCATATAAGTCTTTCACCTCTTTGGTCAGGTTTATTCCTAAGTAATTTTTTTTTTTTTTTTTTTTGGTGTGATTTTAAAAGGTATTGCTCTTTTACATTCCCTTTCTGATATATAAGAAATCCAACCGATTTCTGTATGTTAATCTTATATCCTGAGTATTTCCTTTTTATTAAGGATTTGGGAAAGTATTATAGGAAGACATGGCTTGAGAGTCAAATTTTAAATCAAATGCAAAGTTTTGAGTTAAACCCAAGATGGCCAGCACTGGGGGGAAGGGAGTATGGAATGGGATCAGAGGTTTCCTCCCATCTCTTCCATGTTTCACTGCCAAGAACAGAGATAATAATAATTATAACCTTCCTTCCTTAAGCACTGTACCAGGCAATGTGCAAGCACTTTTTAAAATCAATTATCTCAGGAATTCCCTGGTGGTCTAGTGGTTAGGCCTCTGTGCTTTCACTCCTGAGGGCACAGGTTCAATCCCTGGTCAGGGAACTAAGATCCCACAGGCCATGCTGTGCAACCAAAATAAATAAATACATACATACATACATGAAAAAGGCTGTGATAGAAGAAGTAGAGCTGAAAATTAAAAGAAAAAAATTTAAAAAGAAATCAATTATCAAGTTTTCACAATAACCCTGTGAGGCTGGTTAAACTATTTCCATCTTCATTACACAGATGGAGGAATGGAGACTCTCAGGGTACGACTCCCTGCACAGCTGGCCTAAGATGCTATCTGCCTAATCCCAGAGCCTGGCCACACTCCTCTCCCAGCGTTGCTGTTTAAGCCACAGCACAATAGAACGGTAACACAGCATACTAGAGGGAAGGAGCTAGACATTCAGATAGTGAACTTGAGATTTTGTAGGGTTTATATGGTAGTGACAAGGTCAAGGGTAAAGCCCTGTGTATATAGTCTGAGGTAAGGTAGTCAACCAGATAGTTGGAAGAACACACCTCACAGAACTAGTCAGATAAAACCAAAATTTTGTCGTGGTTTCTATGTGTAGGTCAAAATGATGTGGCAAATTGTGAATGTATTCGAGGTTTTTGTTTGTTTTTTTCACTAGCAGGCATACCCAGCAGAAGATGTGGCCCTCCCCTTTCCTGCAGCTGACCTTTATTAGTGTTTACTGCTCACTAGTATAAACTGTGCTACTCAGAATTGGATTAGGGGGAGATCTGGTCTAAATTAAAGCTGTAATAAATGAGCACTGTTTACATTTCCTCACACCCGGCCTTCTCCACACACACATCAAATTCCTCTGGAAATGAAATGCAAAATAAAACGAGGAAGGATTCTGTTCTTCATTAACATGTAATTATAAAGTGCTGGGGCTCCCCTGCTGGGTGGAGAAGGAAAGCCCACAGCAGGGGTGGGATGCTTGAGGATGGGACACTCCTTGTTGCCCTTAACTATGGATGGAGTATCATTTTCACATCTTTATGAAGAGATAAATAACAATGAGGACTCTGATGGATCTCACCAGGCTTAAATCAAGATACTGGCAGGCAGTGTTCCTTTTGGTGGGATCTGGGTGGGGTCTACTTCCTGCCTTTTCCAGCTTCTAGAAGCCACCTGCATTCCTTGGCTCAGGTCCGCCTTCTGCCACCTTCAAAGCCAGCATAAGCAAGTCGGGTCCTTCTTAAATCACATCACCCTGACCTTCTTCTACAGTCACATCTGCCTGACTCTTCTCCTACATGCTTCCATTTTTAAGGGCCCTGTGACTACATTGCCAACCCCACCCCCCCCACCCCCCATCCCCCCCCCCCCCCGCCACACCAGATAACCTTCCTATTTTAAGATCATCTAATTAGCAACCTTAATTCCATTTGCAACCTTAATCCCCCTTTGCCAGGTAACCTAACGTATTCCAGGGATTAGGATGTGGACATCTCGGGATGGGAATGATGGGAGGAATTATTCTTCCTACCACATATCCCAACTCCAGGAATCCTTCTGCCCTCTGGGAACTAAGATCCATTGTTGCCACGGCTGAGAACTTTCTGTCACCTTGCTTCCTATCATCACTTCTGTCTTTTCCCAGCAGAATTCCATGATCAGTTATTAAAATCGTGTCTTTCATACACCTTCAACTCCCTTGTTCCCCTCTCTTGCTTCATTGTTCTTACCTGGCAAAACCTGAAAGAGTTGGGTTAAATCCAACTCTCTGCACGCTCTACACCGGCATCCATGCAGCTAAAAAAATGGACAGAGAAAATATACTACCAGTAGGACCATCATGCTGCCCACCAATTGTACAACATCTCCCTGGTCTGTTCATTCTCCCACATGACAATTTCCCACCTTTTTGTCCTTCAACTCTGGCCCCCTCCTCTCCCATTCACCCTTTTAGCCAATGACCTTTTTCACCAAGAAAATAGAAGCAACCAGGAGAGAAGTTCTGCAAATTCCCTCCATCACAGCTACCGACCCACAGCCCATGTCCCCATGTCCTCTGCCTTCCATCCTCATTCTCCATGAACTCTATCCAAGGCCAGCACCTCCTCTTGTGTCTAAAATCCCAGCCCCCTACCTCATCATTCCCAGCAGCACAAAAGCATGCATGATTTCTCTTATCCTAAAAACACACAACAAACTGTCTCTTGACCCCCACTGACCTTTCCTGCTACTCTCCCGTTTCTCTGTTACCCTTTAGAGCAAAACTCCTCAGGAGAGTAACCTGATTTGCTGTGTCCAGTCCTCTCTTGCAATTCTCTCTTAACCTTTTGCAGGCAGACTTTTGACTCCACCCCCTAATCCAACCTGCCCTTGTGGTGGTACCAAATGACCACCATGCTAGCAAATCCAAGGGTCCATTTTCAGTCCCAATCTTACTCTGCATACCAATTGTTCCATCGTCCTTGAAGCACTTTCCTCACTTGACCTTCAGGACTCTCCTGGTTCTCTGCCTACTTCATTGGCCATTTTCAGTCTCCTTTGCTAGTTCCTCCTGGACTGAAGTTCCAGATCGGTCCTTGGTCCTCACGTCTTTTCTATCTACACTCCCCTCGGAATGAGCTCATCCACTTTCATGGCTTTAAATACATCTATATAGTGGTGATGCTCAAATGTGTATCTCCAAACCTAACATTCCCCCAGACCCCACACTCAGAGCCAGCCACGTACCTGACACAGGCACTTAAACGTCTGATAGACATCTCAAAACCCACCATGTTCAAAACCAGCTAATGATCTTCTCAAAACTTGATCTACCCACAGTCTGCCACATTGCAGTTAATGGCAGGTCCATCTCCTTGTTGCTTAGTCATCGCATAGTTGCAATGCTTGCAAACGTTCTTGACTCCCCTCTTTTTCTTATCCATATTCCAACTACCTCGAATCCTTAACTTGGCTTTCAAGGTATCTCCAGGCTCTGTCGACTTCTCACCAGCTCCACTGCTACCATCCTGGTCCAAGCCACCATCGTCTGGCCTCAGTTATTATAAGAACCTCCTAACTGTTCTTCCTGTTTCCACCCTAGTCCCACCTCTGCAGTCTATTACAGCACAGCAGCCAGAGTAGTCCCTGTAAAACCCAAGTCAAATTATGTCCCTTGTATACTCCGTGGTTCCTCATTTCACTCAGAGTAAAAGCCAAGGTCCTTAAAGGGCATACCCGGGCCTCAAAGTTCCACCTCCCACTCACCTCCCACTGTCCTCCCCTTGCTCTCTCCACTCCAACCACACTGGCCTCCTTGGAGTCTTTTTTGACTCACTAGGCATGCCACCGCCTCAGGGCTTTGGATTTACTATTTCTTCTGCCTCGACTGCTCCCTCTCCCTTTCCCTCCGCCTCATATAACTGTGTGATTTGCTCCTTTGTTAAAGCCATTTCCCCACAGAATCCTTCCTAGTCACTCAGCTCAAAATCACATGCCCTCATCACTCCCTATTCTACTTCCCTGCCTGATTGTTTCCCATAGGATTTGTAGCCTTTAAAAAGACTGTAAGATGTATTTATTTTGTATATCATCTGCATTCACTGGAATCTAAGCGCCATGAGGGCAGGATTTTGTTCACTGCTCTATGCCCAGAGCTTGGTACATAATAGGTGCTCAGAAAATATTAGTCAGGTGTGAATGAATGTGAGGCTCTTTTTAAAAAGATCATTCTCCGGGACTTCCCTGGTGGTCCAGTGGTAAAGAATCTGCCTTGCAGTGTAGGGGACGTGCGTTAGATCCCTGGTCAGGGAACTAAGATCCCACATGCCGCGGGGCAACTAAGCCCGTGTGCCACAACTACTGAGCTCTCACGCCTCAACTAGAGAGCCTGCGTGCTGCAAACTACAGAGGCCACGTGCTCTGGAACCCGCGTGCCACAACTACAGAGCCCATGCGCCCTGGAGCCTGTGTGCCACAACCAGAGAAGAGAAAACACGTGCACCACAACAAAAGATCCCGCGTGCCTCAACGAAGATCCCACGTGCTGCAACTAAGACCCAACACAGCCAAAAATAAAATAAAATAAATAATAAATAAATCTTTAAAAAAAATAAATTAAAAGATCATTCTCCATCAGAAGCTGGACTGTTAAAAAAAATTCAGGGAATTTTAACCTATTATACACCTAAGCACATCACTCTAATAAAAGAAATAAATTTAAAGGAATTGTAGTAAATATTATTCATTACCTACAAAAGCCATTCTCCTCTCTCCCCTCTCCATCTGTTTTATGCTAATACAACTCTGACTTTGTTTGGGATGCATGTCCCTACCTCCAGGAGTTGAATTACAATGGGTCTAAGCCAGTTCTGGCGATTTTAGAAACTCATTTTTTTAGTCACTTTGCACCTACAGGTGACCATGTACTCTTACTAAACGTGAAGAAGTTAGCTGGGGCACATCTGGGAAAGATTCTCCTCTCTGATAAAATGAAAGTTCTTTTCATCCTTTTCTTTCCTGCTCTGAATCTCCAGATATTTGGGGATATAACTTTTGAAGCTATGGCAGCAATCTGTGACTGTACATTGACAAGCATAAGAAAGCAAACCTTCACTACAAGGATGGCAGAGCAGAAAGACACAAAGAGCCTGGGCCTTTCTTTGATGATACTATTGAGCCTTTGGACCAAATCCTGGAAATACTTACTTTCAGACTTCCTGTTTTGTGAAAGACTTAAATATCTTTTTGCTTAAGCCTCTGCTTGTCAGGTGCTCTGCTGTTTTTAGCCAAAAGCATGCCTAATGGATACAGACCTAGGTGAATCTTGGGGTGAACTGTGACATCAAGGGACACCATACCCGACTGAATGTACGCAGATTCACAAAGGTTCTCAAACCTCAGGGTGCATCAGAATCACCTGGCAAGCTTGTTAGAGTGCAGGTTCCAGGGTCCCACCTTCAGAGACTCCGAGACAGGAGGCCCAGGGTGGCCAGGGGACACTGGCTATGGAGCCACAGAGGAGAATCACTCCAATGCCCTCCAAGAAAGAGCTTGCCTGTCAGCTGTGAGGAGCACAGTCAGCTGACGACCTCCAGGGGTTAGCACCTGCAGGATCCACCTTAGTTTCTGAGCCAAAGCCACACTCTTCCCCCCAACCTACTAGGCCATGGCCATTTCTGCCCATAGTGAGGCTCTAATGGGCAGTCTTTGCTTCGAAACTCCCCACTGGGTTGGCTGAGCTTTTGTCAGATCTGTGTCATGCTCTGGGCACGTTCTGCCCAATTCCACTTCCTTCCCTCTTCCTTTTGCGGGTGTCAGATGGGCACTGTGGTGTGAAGGTTCCGTGCCCAATACCGCTCTCGCAGGCGTTGCTGCCCGATAAACCTCTTATGCTCCTAATTCCTCCTTAGGGTCTGCTTCCCGGAGGACCCAACTAACACAACGACATTTTTTAAGAAGCACCTAGGGATGATTCTAATGCAGGTGATCTGTGGTTAAAGTTTGGGAAATGCTAGTGTAGGATTTGGGGTAAGGAAAAATCCTTACCCCAGCTCAGGGGATGGTGAGGGACGTTGTTTCTCAGACTCTGCCTCTGTGTCCTAGCCTTTTTATTCTTCTCTGGAGAGATTTCATTTTCTCTCACTGGTACATCTAGCATAAACATTGGGCAAATGGGTCCAACCATAGTACCCATGAGAAAACTTTGTTGTACAAACTATTCACTTGTTGAGCCACTTTACAAAAATTGTACGAAATTGTACAAAATGATTATGCGTGCAAGTTCACCTTGTTCCGGTGTTCTACCACCTGTGTGGAGTACTTGGCGATGCCTTTGCTTTTCACTTTCTGCAGCTGGAAGGCTCATCTACAGTTCCAGTTTTCTTCTGGACACTCTTCTTTCAATCTTTGGGATAACAGGGGCTGGATAAGGGAAGCGGACATGCTGTGGGAGCAAGCATATCACAGAGGTCCACCACAAAGAGGACCCCCAATGTGGCAAATGAACTTTACCATGTTTCCTAGAACCAGCCTTACCTGAAGCTCACTTTTCAGGTGTCCACCTTTCAAAACTGACTTTTAGGGCTTCCCTGGTGGCGCAGTGGTTGAGAATCTGCCTGCCAATGCAGGGGACACGGGTTCGAGCCCTGGTCTGGGAAGATCCCACATGCCGCAGAGCAACTAGGTCCGTGAGCCACAACTACTGAGCCTGTGCGTCTGGAGCCTGTGCTCCGCAACAAGAGAGGCCACGATAGTGAGAGGCCCGCGCACCGCAATGAAGAGTGGCCCCCGCTTGCCACAACTAGAGAAAGCCCTCGCACAGAAATGAAGACCCAACACAGCTAAAAATAAAAATTAATTAAGTAATTAATTAATTAAAAAATGAGTAGAGGCTTCTTCCTTCAACTCTACCATGCTGTTAAAAAAAACAAAAAAACAACAAAAAAAACTGACTTTTACTGAAGTCCATCTTTGGATTAGTGCTGAAAAAGTGCAACTGACAGATACAGCCTCAACTAAATTTTTAAAATGCTCATTGAATAGAACCAACCCCAAAAATATCAACAAAGAAAAAGAACAAATGGTTCCACTGTTATTCTTGATATTCTTTCCATAATGTAAAGTGCCATTTTGTAGCATGAGTGGTTCAATACTGAGTTTGGATGAATAAGTGCTAATTTTTCCAACTGTCCTGGTGTAGATGTCCTGTGAAGGCAGCAAGGACACGAATAGCACCCATCCCTCTTTGTCCCCCCACCCACTGGGTTGCTAAAGCCAGGAGTCTTCCTCTCATGCATCTCTGACCTTGAAGACAAAGCTAAGTTGTATCCACCCTACTTCCTGATGAGGTCTCTAACCCATTCACTCTGTACCACCTCCACTGCCACCATTCTTGTCAAGGCCTCTGTCATCTCTCCTCTGGACCATCACAACAGCCTCCCCCATACTGGTTTCCTTCTAATTTGTTTTCCGCATGGCTGACAGAGGAATCTTTTAAACTTCTAAATCAGATCATGCTCTTTCTTAACTTCAAGGCTTTCAATGACTCTGCCTTAAGGCTCCTTACATGGCCTACAAGCCCTGGAGCAATCCAATCCCTTCCCTCCTCTGCAGCCTCATCTCCCTCCTCCCCTCCTCCTTGTTCAACATGATCCAGGCACTCCGGCATTCCTGCCATTTTTTTTGAGTGGGCCAAGTTCTTTCCCATCCCTGCTTATAACTCTCTTCCATCTACTTCTCACCAGAGCCGTCATCCCCTGAGTAAAGCCACCCCTCACCACCCCTGCCGTCTATATTTGGCCTCTCCTAGGACTCTGTACTGATTCTTTATAGACTTGACCATGTGATTATTTGTGTAACATATGTTTTTTCTACTCTATTTTAAGCTCATGAGATCTTGGTTGTCTGGTTGACCACCAGACACCCAACATCAGACACAGTGCCAGGGTCATAACACTTATTAAAAAATGAAAAAATCTTAATGAATTAAGATTGATCACAGCTCAGTCTTACTCTCACCAAGTTTTCAAGAATTTCTTACTCTTCTACCAGGGAATAAAGGCTTTGGTCCTAGCTGTTGATAATTTATACTTGGCTATATAAAACTTTCTAGGTTTTCTGGAACTAGAGACTAGGTGAACAGTAAATTATTTTCATTGGTTCAAATATACAATATATTTCTATACAAAAGTCATTCTGAAAAAGATATGTAATCAGAATGTGTTGGAAGGCTATAAAAACAAAGCCTGTGACTATGCTCTCTAGGCTTAGGTTCTCAACAAAGCAGTAAAATCCCCAGTGGCTCTGAATCCCACTGAGACTGTCCTCAGCTCCGCCTCAGCTCAGCCAGCTCCTCGGAGGCCCTGACAGCACGGAGGTCAGAGTTTACACATCCCTACGGCAGGGCTACATGTAGATTCTGCGCAGGCATACAACTGTCAGTCTTTCAAGGTTGTGCGTCCTCACTTGGGGTGGGGGAGAGGGATGGGGTCGGCATGGGAGCTTGTTGGTGTAAAGGGAGGTGGAAAGGGAGGGAAGTGGTCTGAGAGATTCAGGAATATTCAACCACTAATCCACCAATGAGGATCTGATCAGAGAAGCTGAACCACCGGGAGAGAGATAACCAGTAAGGAGTTTATTTAGGGATATGACCTTTTGCAATTTGGGGATTGGTCCTACAGTCTCTGTAGGGCTCCACGTCTGGTGTTAGAACCTGAAGATTTCAGCAGGTTGTTGGGAAGGGAAGATGGAGATAAAGCAGCAGTTCTTTATTAGGGCCTATCCCCCCCACCCCCGTGCACCTGACGTTTGACAATGTCTGGAGACATTTTGGGTTGTCACAACTTGGAGACAGGATACTGGCATCCAATAGGTAGAGGCCAGGGATGCTGATACACATCCTACAATGTAAGGAAAATTCGCCACAATGAAGAATTATCTCACCCAAATGTCAATAGTACTAAGATTTAGAAACTCTGATGTAGAGTGAGGACCAACTGCAACCCGTGCATGTAACCTGGAGCCCAGGAAGATGGGTTAGAACCAATGTCCCTTACCTCTTAAAGCTTCAGGGCTGCAGGCGCCCTGTGGTAGCAGTGGGTGCCTTTACTCACAGAGCTAACCATGCACTTGGTTCATGTGTCAGGGAAGCCAAAGACAGCTCCAGGGGCAGGTGGAAACGCTGCAGGCCCAGCTGGCACTCCTAACCAACAAAGTGGGCCCGCCCATAGCGACAAGGTACGTGACCTACAACAGCACCTGGGGCCTCTGCTCCCACCACCCCCACGATCCCCCGGCTCCACCTCTCCACCTAAAAGCAACGTGGCCACTGCTTCCAAATCCTGGGCAAAACGTGTTTGCGGCCCACCTTCAACATAGAGGGAAGACAATTCTGGAAAATGTAGTTCAGCATTGTCAAGTTGACACATTATAAAGCCACCACAGGGGACTTCCCTGGTGGTGCATTGGTTAAGACTCCACGCTTCAATGCAGGGTGCCCAGGTTCGATCCCTGGTCAGGCAACTAGATCCCATATGTCGCAACTAATAGTTCACATGCCGCAGCTAAAAAGGATCCCACACGTGGCAACGAAGACCCCGCGTGCCACAGCTAAGACCTGGCACAGCCAAATAAACAAATAAATATTAAAAAATAATAATAAAATAAAGCCACTGCAGGATATACATGGAAGAGTTATGTGAGGGTTCTCCAGAGAAACAGAACCAGTTGGATGTGTGGATGGATAGATGGATAGATAGACTAGACAGATAGATAACAAGGAATTGGTTCATGCAGTCATGGAGGCTGACAAGCCCCAAGGTCGATCCTCAGCAAGCTGGAGACCCAGAAGAGCCAGTGATGTAGTTCCACTCTGAAAGCTGGCAGGCTGGAGATCTAAGAAAAGCTATGTTTCAGTTCAAGTCTGAACACAGGAGTAGACCAGTGTCCCAGCTCAAAGTCAGTCAGGTAGAAGAAATTTTCTCTTACTCAGCCTTTTTATTCTATCCAGACCTTCAACTGATTGGATGAAGCCCATCCACATCAGGGAGGGCAATCTGCTGTACTCAGTCTACAAATTCAAATGCTAATCTCACCCAGAAACACCCTCACAGACACATCCAGGATAATGTCTGACCAGATATCTGGGTACCCCATGGCTCAGTCAAGTTGACATATGAAATAACCCATCTCAAATTGCTTAAAGCATTTCCTAGATTGTGTATCAGTAAACGTGGGGAATTGAATAAGGGGTGCCTCTCTTCAGACTTTCTATAGAACCTTGAGTGTATACCACTTATTGACTTTTTTCATTGCCTCTCACTGCTGTTCAACTATTATCAGATCTGCTCTACTCAGTTTTTAATCCTCAGCTCCTAGCAAAGGCCTTGGGACACAGTAGGCGCTCAATTGATATTGGTTAAGTGAATGCCTGCTTTTAAGGTGGAAGAAACCCGAACAAAATTATAAATAATAATTTACTTTAGGTGGATTTTGTCCTCACAAAGAATTTTTGTTTTAGGAGTTGTGTTGTTGTCACCAGACTTCTAAAAAGATTCTAGTTCTCCTATAGCGATATCTTCTTAAATCTTCCCTGAGTTTTTCCACAATAACCTACTAGAATGTTGTATTAAAGTAAAACACAAATTAGTCATTTCTCTCTTTGGGAATAAATAATATAGAAATTAAAATTTCAAGAGCTAACACTTTAAGTGCAATCAACTCTTCGAAATAATTTTTCACCTTCAAAACATGACAATCAAGCAGCAAAACAATAAATCCTAAACTCTGAAGCAGTGAGAATCCATAGGAGGTAAAAGGAGCAAAAGACAACCTCCATTTTTATCCTAACCACGGCAAATATCACCACATTCAACCGGAAATGATAAGCTTATAGATGTGAGAGTCCTGAGGAAAACAAAATCATTGCTTCCTTGCTTTTTCTGAAGGAGAAAAATGAAACTCTTCTGAACTTCACTGGTCACCAGGAAGAAGCACATTATATCAAAGAGGTTTTTAAAAATCATATTATGTTAAATAGGTTAAAGGGCCAAAACTTCAATCTCTGTAAACTTCATCTTTCCAGGATATTAATAATTTCTGAAGTTACTGTGTGCCTTCAAACCAGAAGGTCCTTTGGCAACCCTTAAGTTTCCAATTAGGCTCAGCCCAGAATGATAGTATTTTTTATAAAGAAGTCACTTCCAGGGAAGAAATGTTCTCGAATCCAGTTTCCACAAGAGCCAGGTAAGTGAACAGGAAAACACCATAATCTCCATTTAAAGGGAATCTATCATAAGAGGTATCTGATATAACAGGTAAAGGCCCTGACAGAATTAGTTTCAACATCATGTGAGATGCCTATGGTTTTAGGGCAAGAATTCAAGATTTGGAGTTGGAAAACTTGGATTTAATTTCTGGCTTTGCCACTTGTGAGCTATATGACCTTGAAAGGGGGAAGCAGTTCTATGGACCCTCAGATTCTTATGTGGAAGGTCTAACCCCAGGGTGACGATATTTGGGGATGGGGCTTTGGGGAGGTAATTAGGTTTAGATGAGGTCATAAAGGATTAATGCCCTTATGGGAGACACCAGAGAGCTTGCTCTAGCTTTCTCCCTCCCTTCCTTCCCCCTCCTTCTGTCTCTGCCATGTAAGGACACAGCAAGAAGGCTGCTGTCTGCAAGCCAGGAAGAGAACCTCACCAGAACTCAACCATGCAGGCACTCTTATCTCAGACTTACAGCCTCCACAAGTGGGAGAAAATAAATTTGTTGTTTAAGCCACCTAGTCTATGGTATTTTGTTGTGACAGCCCAAGCTGACTGTTACAGGGAGGCATTAAACTTCTCTGAGCTTCAGTCCCTCATTTGTAAAATGGAGATAATTATACCTAAGTCATAGCATTATTGAGAGAGTCAATGAAATAATACATAATGAGAGTTTTTAATAAACTGCAAAGAATACTACAAATGCATGGTCTTGTTCCATGATTACTTATATAAAAGTAATCAACATCTGTAGAGTACAGTTTAACACTAATTTGATGGTTAAAACAACTGTATTAGATACACAAAACAGATAGTATGCTCACATTGTTAATGAGGAATTGGAAGCCACAACTAGAAAACCAGGTCTTCTGACACCAAATCCAGCGGTATTCCCACTCTGCTCTTAAAAGATCTGTTCAACTTTAACAATACAGCAAAAAGGTGTGATGAAGGCTCTACACAAACATAAGAACTTTTCTCCCTAGCTTGCCCACCATCTTCTTCCATTCAGTGTTTGTATGGTGCGTGGTATTGATTTGTTTCTGGCACAAGTAAGAAGTGTAGGTACTCAGATTAAGAAAGAGGGTGAGAGACTCCCAGACTTCAGACTCTAATACAAAGCTACCATAATCAAAACAGCACAGTACTGGCACAAAAACAGACATATAGATCAATGGAACAGAATAGAGAGCCCAGAAATAAACCCACGCACTTATGGTCAATTAATCTACAACAGAGGAGGCAAGAATGCACAATGGAGAAAAGACAGTCTCTTCAATAAGTGGTGCTGGGAAAGCTGGACAGCTACATGTAAAAGAATGTAATTAGAAAACTCTCTAACACCATATACAAAAATAAACTCAAAAGGGATTAAAGATCTTAATGTAAGACTGGATACTATAAAACTCCTAGAGGAAAACAGGCAGAATACTCTTTGACATAAATTGCAGCAATATTTTTTTGGGGATCCGTCTCCTAAAGTAAAGGAAATAAAACCAAAAATAAACAAATGAGACCTAATTAAACTTAAAAGCTTTTGGACAGCAAAGGAAACCATTGATAAAGCAAAAAGACAGCCTCCTGCATGGGAGAAAATATTTGCAAATGATATGACCAGTAAGGGGTTAATATCCAAAATATACAAATAGCTCATACAACTCAACATCAAAACCAAGCAACCCAATTAAAAATGGGCAGATGAACTGAGTAGACATGTTTTCAAAGAAGACATGCAAATGGTCAACAGGCACATGAAAAGATGCTCAATGTCGCTAATCATCAGGGAAATGCAAATCAAAACCACAATGAGATATCACTTCACATCTGTTATAATGGCTACTATTAAAAAGACAAGAGATAACAAATACTGACCAGGATGTGGAGAAAAGGAAACCCTCGTATACTGCTGGTGGGAATGTAAATTGGTGCAGCTACTGTGGAAAACAGTATGGAGGCTTCTCAAAAAACAAAAATAGAACTGTCATATATGGCCCAGCAATTCCACTCCTGGGTATACATCTGAAAAAAACAAAAATACCAATTCAAAAAGATACATGCACCCCAATGTTCATAGCAACATTATTTACAATTGCCAAAATATGGAAGCTACCTAAGTGTCCATCAACAGAAGAATGGATAAGAAGATGGGTGTGTGTGTGTGTGTGTGTGTGTGTGTGTGTCTGTGTGTGTGTATATATATATGTACATGTATATATATATATATATACACACATATATATATACATATATATATACACACACAGACACACACACACATACACAATGAAATACTACTCAGCCATTAAAAATAGTGAAATTTTGCCATTTGCAGCAACATGGATGGATTTGGAGGGCATTATGCTAAGTGAAATAAGTCAGACAGAGAAAGACAAATATTGTATGATATCACTTATACATGGAATTTAAAAAATACAACAAACTAGTGAATATAACAAAAAGACACAGACTCACAGATATAAAGAACAAACTACTGGTTACCAGTGAGGAGAGGGATGGGGGAAGGAGCAATATGGGGGTAGGGGATTAAGAGGTATAAAATAAGCTACAAGGATATACTGTACAACATGGGGAATAGAGCCAATATTTTATAATAACTATAAATGGGATACAACCTTTAAAAAATTGTTAATCACTATATTGTACCTCTGTAACTTATGTAATATTGTATATCAACTACAATAAAAAAATAAAAATTAAAGTTAAAAAAAAGAAAGAGGGTGAGAGAAGACCCTTGAATGACTGTAACAGTTACTAGAAATCTGGAAATTTGGCAGGCAAAGCAGAACAAGAAAGGGAAATATAGAAGGTGGTTAATGACACAGATTCTCGACTCTAATCTCGGGGTTTCCATTTATGACCTATGAACTGTTGGGCAAGTTAACCTAATTGAGCTTCAGTTTCTTTTTCTGTAAAATGGGGATAATAACAATACCTACTTCATAGGGCTGCTGTTAAGAATTAGATGAGTTGATCCATGTAAAGTGCTTAGGGCAGCTTCTGACACAAAATAAGTGTTCAATTTATGTGGCCTCATGAATAAGTTGCCAGTGGCAAGAAAAAGATGATAAGAACAGCCCTTTCCTGCCTTCTAGGGAGACAGAAGCCTGCATCCCTTCGCAGGCTACCAGCGCTGGGTTTGCTGGCTGGGGCCATGGGTAAAGGGATCATGTAATTTATAGTTTTTGAGTGCAAAAGAATTCATATTAGGTAATTTCGTGAAATATTTTAAAGCGACCATTTGATTTCATTATATTAATAGATCTATAAAAGAGTTTTATTCAAAAACTATTTTCAAAAATAATTTCTCCCAAATAAATGCATCATATAGTTTGTTCATTAAAGCAAAATTTAAAACTTCTTTATAGTGATTATTTGAGTTTTAAAATATAACCAAGTAGAACAGTTATTCTTGATATATGTTCATTTACTTTAATGAGTTTCTTAGCTGACTCTAATACTACCGTTGATATTTTCCAAGGTAGTCTCACTCTTTTCATAAAATAACCTGTAATCTGCTTTAAAGGTGCATCTTGTAGTTAATAATTTTGAAACTGTTGATACCTTCAATGCTCCTTTGCTGTAAACCACACTATTTTTAATTGAGAAAATATTCTCCCAATAGATGCTGAGGTACCTGGTAAACTCACAGTAAATTCTGCTACATAGAAGATACTCTCGTTCTAATGTTTTAATGTAAGTATTTACATATTTCAGCGCAAATATTTTTATACATATTGTCTCCATTCAGAATACCTTTCTTCAACACAGAGTATTATAAAACTTGTCAAATAAATTATCTGTTATCAATCACCACAGATACTGCAAAATACTGCCTTCTCAATCTCATTGCCTTCTAATAATATAAATTTATCCAATTAAAAATGGGAGCTCAAAAGAAAAGGAGGGGGGCTCCATCCAAAGAGTTAACCCCCCTTTTGGAAAATTCTTACTGACCCTCAGGTCTCAGCGTAACCATCTCCCCCTGACCTGGCCACCACACTTCCCTCCTCCCAGGCTAGTACAACCCCTTGTTACGTGCTTCTACTCCATTCTGGCAATATTCTGCTTAATGTTTCCTCGCACCAAGTTCCACAAGGCAGGGACTGTGTCTGTCATGTTCACGGTGGGATCCAGCACAGTGTCCAACACACAGTAGGTCCTCAGTAAATAAAAACTGAATTAATGTACAAACAGCCCATTGTTAAAAAGAACACATAATTAGGTTCAACGTGTAAGAACACAATAAGATCCCATGAAATATGATTTAAAACATTTTCTTTTCCTAATAATAACTTTACAGTGGAGAAGCTTGGCAGATCTACCTCGGCCATGTGATCAAAATTAACATCACCAGTAATAAAACATATCAACATCATGTACCCGATGACAGGATGCCCTGAGAAAAGCACATCATCACTTCCGTGGTATTCTTGCCAAAAAGCCATAACCTCAAATGGAACCATGAGAAAACATCAGACAAGCCCAAACTGAGGGCTGTTCCACCAAATAACTGACAACTGCACTGGACTATTCCAAAGTGTCAAGGTTATGAAAGACAAAGACTGAGCAACTGTCACAGATTTGGAGGAGACCAGGGAGACATAACCACTATATGCAAAGTGAGGTCCTGGAACAGTTTAAAGGACATTAGTAGGGAAACTGGAAAAATCTGAATAATGCCTGTAGATTATTTAATCATATTTTACCAGTGCTAATTTGGTATTAATAATAGTACTGTGTCTATGTAACATGTGAACATTAGGGGTAATCAATGAAAGTTAAAGTTTCCCCAGTTATTTGTTCAAAGACCAAAAACCTTAAGCACCATACTTACAGTGTTTCCTCTTGCCTGAGTACCTTGCATTGATCCATTAGTGCTGACTTATGAAGCCCATCCGCTCTGCCCACTTGTCACGGCCCCTTCCAGCCTGACTGCCCATGGAGCAGACAGAAGCAGGCTCTGGGGTCCTCAGCACTCCCCTTGTCTTTGCACTCACCCAGTCTCCCAGGGACCAATGTCTTCCCCTCTACTGCTTCTGCCAACGGCATGGTCCCTCTCTACCTTTAACGTGGCTCAAAGGTCACCTCCTGAAGGCCTTCCGGAATTTGCCCTTCCCAGGGCTGATGATTCCTTCCCCTCTCACGGCCTGGCCCTTGGATGAATATGTGCTCCAAGGCACGGCTTTATCATGTGCTGTTAAGTCATACCTTGCTTGTATGCTGTGGCCCCAGATAAATTGTCAGGGAACCCTCTGATGGCCATGCCCCTCAAGGGTCTCTCCAGGCCCTGTCATTGTAAGACGCATTCTAGTCTATAATGAGGAGTTGATGAATGAGGAGCATGAGGGCCCAGAGAGGCTAAGTGACTTGCCCAGGACGCTGCAGTATGTGAATGGTGGGGCCTATACCACCCGGCTCTCTCGAGTGGCTGTGCACTGCTGAGCTCATGTCTCAGGATGCACTGGGGGAGATGAGACAGGGGCAGGCCAAGTCGTGGCAAGTCTGGACAAGGAGTCTGGCCCTCAGCCCTGTAACAGCAAGCCACCATTAAGGATCCTAAGCCTGGCTCAGCTCTGATAATGTCACTGTTACTCAAAAACTTTCAGCGGCTCCTATATAATAAACTCTACACAATAAACTCCAAAATCCTTATGGTGGCACCCACAGAAACCATCCAACCTGCTTTTGGTTTACTTTTCCATCCTCATCTCTCTTGCTTCCCTTTCACGTTATCCAAATTCAACTCAAACAGTATGGTCACCCACATACTCACGTGGTCTCTCCAGCACCTAGCGAAGTATCTGACACACTGAATGAAAGAACCCCAGTTTTCCTCCCAAGTCTTGGGCAATGATGTTCCTCCAGTTGGAAACCAGTGATGACTTTCCTTCATCTCCTCATATATGTTTCTGCCTCCTTTATTAAGGCCTAGCTCAAATGCTTCCTTCTCCATAGAGTCTGTTTTAACAAAATCCCTCCAGCTAGAAATGGCAGAAGGCCCCCCTTCTCTGATGACTCATGCGTCTCATCTCCCTTCGAGTATGCTATCTTTTGTAGGGAGGGATCTGTGTCTGTTTTGGCTCTGTGGTAGGAAATGCTGTGCCCTCCGCCCCCAGATGCCCACTGCCAGGCCCGTGCACCCATGTCCCAGCTTCTCTGAGGGTTGACTGCAAATGGCTCACAGACGCCTCCCCTGTGCTGAGAATAGACCTCAGCTGGCAGGATCCCCCTTGTCTCTGGAAGTGACTCCCCCAGTCCTACAGGGGCAGCCGACAGCCAATAGCTGACTAATATGAGGTGCAAAGGGCCAGCCCCCTTGTCTCAGTGGGGAACGACTCTTGTGGAGCTGTGGATACTCCAGAGCCCCCATGAGTCAGGCCAAGGCTGCTGAATCCACGTCTTCGAGAGGCTTCTTCTGCTGTCTTATCTTGCTGCACACCCTCCCTTATAGGTTTGCCCTGAAGTACATTCCCTCAATAAATCATTTTCCTGAGAATTCCCATTTCAGGCTCGCTTCTCGGAACCTGACCTAAAACATACGTGAAACCACCAACACCTAGCTAAAGGCGGGTGCAGACAGTTACGTCGTGTCTGCAATGTGTCATGCACGGCAGATATTTTACAGGCATCGCCTCATTTCATCTTCTCAACAATCCTATGCATAGGAACTGTTACCCCTCTTCTGCAGAAAGGGTAACTGAGGCTTAAAGTTAAAATCAGATTCATGATTTCAACTCGTATCTGTTCTTACCACCACAGCCGGTCGCTCACTAGCATAACCTCAACCCTCAGAGGAACTCAATACGTGTTCCTGAGAAAATGAATGAGCCATAGTTAGGCTTTCTCAACTCTGTCTATGTAGTTTAGAGTTGGTTGTTGCTTTGTCCAACTTTAAAAAAAAGAAATTAGAGCCAGTATTGTGCTAAGTTGTAAACTGAGGGAAACTTAGTAAGACCTGTTCTTTCAGATTCCTCTTGGAGTCCCTCTGTCTGGGAGATAAGGATTCTCCCTTCTTCCAGGTATAGGGAGGACACCTCTCACATGTGGGGCTTATGACCTCCTTCAGGGGAAGGTCAAAGAGTTCCTGCATTTGCCATTTCTCATATTCCTTCAGCTTTAAATATGTGATACACCAAGTTGCCATATTTGGGGGTGGCATGTCCTGAACGCCCCCCAGCACCCGCTCCCTCATCAAAACCAGGTGATAAATGCTATACTAGGGAGAGAAAGATACTGAGTCTGCTTTGAAAGCACAGGAGAGGTGGCAGTTACCTCTGACAAGGGTGGTAGGGATGGGAGCAGGGGATTTTAGAAGAACTTCACAAAGGGAGAGAAACTCAGGTGGGGTCTTGAGGGACAAGGAGAGAGTCATCTAGCAAGCAAGCGAAGACGGAGTGGAAGATGATCTCAGTCAGAGAGGACATCAAGAGTGATGGCGTGGGCGTGGGAAAGTGCACAGCGTGTTCGGGACAGCCGCAGGTGTCAGAGGTGGCGGGCAGCCGAAACCAGGGGCGCGACAGACAGGAAAGGCAGGAGGGGGTCAGGAGCCCACGACGGTCTGAGAAGGCACTCAAATCAAGAGGGGCCAGGCCTGTAGAAGACTGGAAGTCACCCTCAATGATTTCAACCCTGCTTCCACTGAAGGAGGCCCTGACGTATCCCCCTCATAAGGTTGTCCACGGGTGACGGAGCAAGAATGAGAACAGGTCAACTCACATCAGATGCTCAGCCCAGCACCAGCCCACTCAACAGTACTGCTTGGCAGAGAGAGCCAGAAATAAATATCCAGCTGTAACAGCACCAAAACACGGGTATTTTTTTCAAGTAAACAGCCTCACTTCACCTCACCTGAACTCACATGAACTCTCATTTTGTCCTGCTCACTGGAAATTGATCCAGGAATGTAGGAATTTACTGATAAGATGTCTCAGTTGGAAGGAAAGCTAAGCGGCATGCTCTTTTGTCCTCCTTTATCATATTTTTTAAAACATGAGGGCCATTACTTAAGGGGAAACACAAAGGGGTAAGAAAAATGTTGAAGGTTAGCTTCTGCATAAAGCTTCAGGAATCAATATGCTAGCCCAAATTTTGGAGTCTAAATATTCCTATTTAAGCAGGCAGTTTTCAGTTCTTAATTTCTTACCTCCTTGAGAAGAAGGGGGCCCAAGAGTTTAAATCGGAGATTCTCATAAAAACAATGCATATTTTTACATGGACTTGAAGAAACAAGAAAATACCATGTGTATTCCATTACATATGATAAAGAACCATTATTAATATTTCTAAATAAATGATTTCTCCTGGCACGCTAGTAATGAACTGTACTCACTAGTCACCTGGTTCTAAATTCTTTATTCCCGAGTGCACGTGTGACAGTAAGTGAATTCTGCTAATTAAGCCCGGTGCCTTGTCTGAGATGAGATTTAAAATACAGGAACTAAAATTTGCTTTGTGAGTGAATTCAGAGCAGACCACAGGAAGACGCTTTTGTTTCCGTTGCTGCTCTCAAAATTTGTAGGAGTAAAGGCAAGGGGCTGAAGACCACCTCGGGCGGCAACAGGAGAGTGTGTGAAGTCTGTGCCCAAGGCCCTTCCCAGCATTATCTCCCTGCACTGAGATCTGTCCACAGTGTACCTGAAGCCAGCACAGCCCCTGGGAAGTGCAGGCCCCTTTGTCCTCAGTCAGACTAGTTCACTGCCCGCGGGCAAAGCAGGAAGGTTTCACTCTCCTCCCCTTTACTGTTCAAATAAGTACTCGGGCCTGCGAACGTCCTATGGATCATTCATCAGTTATGGACACTGAACTTTTTCCCTGTCTTGAGGTGAAATGCCCAGTGGAACTCCAGTGGCAATGCCTGAAGAGGGAATACTTTATGGGTACCCACCGCCACCAAGGTCTTGATCTCAAATCCCTAAACCTAAAGCAACTCTCAGAAGCTCCCTGTGCCACACAGCCTGGGGGACTGCAGGACCCCCTTTTGCCAAGGGCCGCTCAATAATGATAAAGTTTATACGGCTAACCACTGGGGGTAGAACACAGCCATTTTCTCCTTGGAAAAAGTGGCCCCAGGATAAACAACAAGGTCCTACTGTATGGCACAGGGAACTGTATTCAGTATCCTGTGATAAACCATAATGGAGAAGAATATGAAAAAGAATGTGTATATATATGTATAGCTGAATCACTTTCCTGTACAGCAGAAATAAACACATTGTAAATCAACTATGCATCAATAAAATAATTTTTTTAAGTGGCCCCAAACAGCAAGCACTACAAAAGGCCGATTTTTCTTGAAAAAAAACAAAAAAAAACCCCAGCCCTTGTCATGATAGCCCATGTTATCCTAACTAGAATCTTAGACATTGAGATTTTAAAAAGTGCTTTCAAGATGATCTCACCTAAGCATACCAGCTTACAGATGAGGACACTGAGCTTGGCCAGTCCACATGACTTACTCAAGGCCCTCCAACGAATTAGTATTCCCTAAAACTGGAACAGAGATCTCCAGGTCCTGGTCTGGTCCTTCTGGGGTTGAAGGTGATATGCTGGCGAGAAGCAGAGCAATGGGCTTAACACGGCCCATCCTGCCAGAGCAATTTTCATGCAATAATAATTCATTAACACATGATTTTTACACTAAAAGGTACATGTTAATTTTTAAAAAATTAAAACAAGGAAATTCCATGCTTGTGGTGGTGTTTAAGGCTATGTTCCCAAGCCATAAACACTACAGATACTCTGTCAATATGGTAGCCACTAGCCACGTGTGGCTAGTGAGCACTTGGAATAGAGCTGGTACAAGTTGAGAGAGGCTGTAAGTGTAAAACACACACCTGACTTCAAAGACGTAGGTCCAAAAAAGAATAAAATTTCTCAATAATTTCTTATGGTTACATGTTGAAATGATAATATTTTAGATGAATTGGTTTAAATAAAATACATTATTAAAAGTAATTTCACCTGCTTTTTCCCCTTTTTTAATGTTGTTTAGTAAACTGGAAATTACATTTGGGGCGTGCATTATCCTTCTGTTGGACTGTGGCTTGTAGAGGGTGGATAGAGGGTGGATATTAGGTGCTCAATAGTCAAGTTATCTTCCTTCCAGGCACACACTAGGATTGCAGGTCCCTGCCCCCTATGAAATGAGGTGTGGTCATGTAGTTGGCCTTGGTCAATGAAATGTGAGTGGAAGACACGCGTTTTTCTGGGCAGTGCCTTTAACTGCCCATGCAGGACACTGTAACGCCTTCCAAGGAAATCGTGGACGTGAATGTGGAGACTAATCGCAGTCAAACTGTGGTGAGCTGAGGCTCCCACTGACTCGCCTTAGATGTGGAACGTGAGCTCAGAATCAACTTTTTAAAATCAGCATTGAGATCTGGGGATAGTTCATTCCTGTAGCATCAGCTAACATATTCTTAAATATAACTTTCTAGTGTAAAGGTGTACAGAGAACTATGCCACGGCAGCGTTCTCCCAAACTTGCTTAACCACAGAGCACTTTGAAGGTGTGATTTATTGACAGGATAGTAATTAGAGTTCATGAGATAGAATGCATACTCAGATTTGTGAAGACAGCAAAAATAGACCACACAGATCAATTAATTGAGCCAATGATCAAAATCTGACTTGCATGTCTTACTAGTCTTAGAATAAAACCAAAAATTAATCATTTTTATGTTAAGAATGAACAAATCAAAATCATTTATTTTACTTTTTAAAATACATTACATTTCATCAAAAATTTTTTATAAGAATAATATTTTGTGACTTTTTAAAAATTGTGAGCCTGGTCAATATCAGAAACACGGTTGCTGATTAAGGATAGCACCTAGTCTGTTTCCTAAATTTTGCCTTTACTACATTATGATCTGAAAAAATAACATTTTTCCAGAAAATGAAGAACAATATGATCAGTGTGCTCTGCTATATTTGGGGACTACTGAAACGGGCTTCTCCAAAATTCAATTATTTCATCCCGAATAGCTCACTTCCTTCTTTTTTTAGAAAACAAAGTCTGTGATTTATCATTTTTACTTTGAAGGATTCACTTTTTGCTTGCTTTAGATTGATACAATTTGCTAACTATCAAGACTGCTTTTTGTTTAAAACTTTCTTCTTTCAATCTCAGATCCACAGGGAGCAAATTTATGTAGTATAAATATTTTTACATGAAATCAGTACTAAATATTATTACAAATTAATTTTTTATTGAGATATAATGTATCACAATCTCTTAAAGTGATTTTTAGTATATTCACAAGTCATGCCACCGTCACGACTAATTTCAGAATATTTTTATCACCCCAAAAAGAAACCCCATTCCCATGAGCAGTCACTCAGTACTTCCCCTCTCCCCCCAGCTCCTGGCCACCACTAATCTACTTTTTGCCTCTATGGATTTGCCTTCCCTGGACATTTCTTACAAATGAAATTATACAAGATGTGGTCTTCTGTCTGGCTCCTTCGCTTAGCATAATGTTTTCAAGGTTCATCCATGCTGTAGCATGAATCAGCACTTCATTCCTTCTCATGGATGAATTATATTCCATTGTATGGAGAATTATCACATTTTGTGTATCCATTCATTAGTTGATGGACATTTGGGTTGCCTCCACTTTGGACTTACGAATGATACTGTTAGGAGCATTCCTATGCAGGCTTTTATGTGAAAATATGTTTTTAATTATCTTGGGTCAAATTAAAATTTTAAGACAAAAAATAATTTTTAAGACAAAATGCATAACATAGATTTGGGTGTCCTTATAGCAAAGTGCAGATTAAATGTCCTGCATCTGTGCATCAGGCCAGGTGACTTCCTGGGGAATAGAGGCATGCTGGGAGACGGCCGGCTGGCCTGTTTGGGACCCAGCTGGTACAGGCAGGAGCTTTCTCTTCAAGCCCCCATTACCACCACCACCCTCTACTAGGTACCCACACCCCACTCTGTATTCCAGGGGGTTCCTGAGCATCCTGGCTGTCATCCACTTGTGAGGAGTTGGGGAGGGGGGGGCCCTGAACAAAATCTCAGAGCACAGATGGCATCACTCACGTCGGATGATTGATGAGCACTGTGCACTCCTCTCTGGACCTCAATAGGAGGCACGGATGGGCCCGTGCTTGGCTTTGAGAGGGCCTCCTGGCATGGGAAACACACCATGCCGATTCTGGTGGGAGCTCATGGTCCTTCACTTGTATGCTGCACCCCTTTCAGGTGCTTCCTTCCCAATATATTTCTTCCCACCCCCTGGGTTCTTTTAAACTATCCTGCCTTTCACCACCTCTGCAACTGTCTACCTTTCACCAGCGTATGTTGAATTCAAGACTCAAATATGCCACCTGTATTTTCCTGTCTTCGGGGCCTCTCTCCACCCAGAGGAGAGGGTAACTCATGTCTGGCTACCTGGGTTGGGGGAAGGAGGAGGTGAAAAGCCCAAGTAAAGGAAACTCATTTTTATATACAACTTCGGAGTAGAAGGAGGAAGAAGAACTGATCATTTTCAACATTATCCCACATAGCAGTGCGCTCAGTAATGCCATACCATTTCTTAATGATAAATTATCCCAGGAGACTAAGAATAACCATAGGTTTGATATTTTTCTTAGACATTTAAGAAGAAAGACATTCACTAGTATCCCTGTGAATTTCCCCCACCTGGCACAACCTTAGCCCTTTATGGAACCCAGTTTTGGAAATGAAGCACCCCAGAGCGTGCGGCCACACAAAGGATCTATTTTGGGCCTAGATGTCCTCAACTAGTCCCAACTGAGGAGTTAGGATAGCTAGGTATGCTGCAGAAACAAAAGACCCCAAACTTGAACTGGCTTACAATAACCAAGGTTTATTTCTCACATAGTTATATGCCCACGTGGGTCTGCTGTGGCTCTGTTCTGTGTCATCCTCCCTCCAGGATCCCCATGGAAAGCAGCCACTCTCTTGGAACACTGCCAGCAAGAGGAAAGAGAGAGCAGGCTGAACCAGGCCCTGGCTCTCTGCCTTGCCCAGAAGTGACACACATTACTTCCTCCTCCATTTCATTGGCCAGAGCAAATCAAGTCCCACAGCCATGGCCAAATTCATGGGGTGGGGATGTACAACCCTCTCATGGGGAGGGGCATTACAGTGAGGAGCCCTGAATTTCAGTGAACAATAAAGAAGTCAACTATGGGACCAGAACCAGCAAGCCCCACAAAATCTGGACCCTCGTGTAGGTCCTAAGTCACCAAGCCATACCTTCTATTCCCCTCAGTGAGTCCTTTGAGATCATTTGGGTCCTTCTCTACTGGGATCACACCTCCTGGTCAGAGCCATCTCATTCTACCCCATCTCTATATCCGCCTCTAACTTTGAATCTCAGAAAGTAGGGGTTGGGGTCTCAGACTCTTCCCTCTGAGCAGGTCCTTGGCTCCTTCCTCCTTGGCAATGGGCACAGCATTCTGCTGACCTGCCTGTTCTATTCCCTACTCAGAGGCAATGTCAGGGGCAGGGAAGCCACCTCAGGAATGGGCTACATAACGAGCTCCAATCCCAGGCCAAGTTGTGGAAGGCTCTGGAAGTTTGGGCCACCAATTTTCCCTGTTCATGATTTCCTCCATACAGTCACATTGACTCATTATAGAATAACTACCACATCTTGGATATAAAACCATACAATGAATTAACTAAAGTCAGCAGGAGATGTAACAAGTCCAAAGCACTCAACAAGTTCTCTCAAACATGCACGTTTTTATTATCCTAAATCTAAAACCCTCCCTTTCTCTGATCGCTGATATCAATTAAGATTGCATTCACTGCAAATAACAGATCCTCCCTCCCCCCTCCCCCTCCCCCCACACGCATTGGTGACTTAAATAACTCCCTTAAGGGAGTATGTTTTTTTTCATTTAACATGACCTTCTAAGTTAAGCAGAGCTGGTACTGAAGTTCCATGGTGCTATCAGAGACCCAGGCATTTTCTCTTTTTCTACTCCTTCATCTTTAATATAATGATGTTCACGTCGTGTTTGTCGATTCATGGTCCTCTGATGGTTGCTCCCCCTCCAAGCCACACAACCGTGTCCAAGAGGGAAAAGAGTAAGAATGATGGGCAAGGGGCTTTCTCTTCAGGGGCTGTGCCTTTTTATGCAGGAAGGGGCACCATAGGGGGTCCCTCTCAAGAGCTTCTGCCTGTATCTCACTGACCTGAACTGTGTCATTTGCTCCACTGGCCATAATAGAGGCTAGAAAAGAAAATGTTCACCTTTTACAGCCTCTGTGGTTGAGACAGGTAAGGGAGAATGGAGGTTGAGTTTGAGTCAGCCAGTCTGCAACGTCTGCTGTGTCCGGGCTGCACAATTTCCACAATGCCACCTACTTCTGTGCCCAAATTAGGCATTTGATTAGATTACATTTATCTCCTGAGGAACCGCATGATTATACTCCTGGCAGTGGCTGGTGTCCCCAGCTTCCTTGTTTGATGCCTCTGCAGTCCTTCCTTGGTAAATACCCTAATGCCAGTTGGTTTTCATCCAAGTGTGTATAACCATATTAATCTTGGGTGATCAAAATTATACAAAGAAATAGATGCTTGCTTTCTGTCATACATTAGAGATGCTAGTTGGTATTAATATGACCTGATTTTCACTATCCTTGTATTTTTTTTAAATAGATCTTTATTGGACTATAATTGCTTCACAATACTGTGTTAGTTTCTGTTGCACAACAAAGCGAATCAGCCACATGCATATATATATCTCCATATCCCCTCCCTCTTAGGCCCCCCTCCCACCCTCCCTATCCCACCCCTCTAGGTCATCGCAAATCACTGAGCTGATCTCCCTGTGCTATGCGGCTGCTTCCCAACAGCCAGCTATTTTGCATTCGGTAGTGTATATATGTCGATGCTACTCTCACTTCGCCCCAGCTTCCCCCTCCCACCCCGTGTCCTTAAGTCCATTCTCTATGTCTACCTCTTTATTCCTGCCCTGCAACTAGGTTCATCAGGACCATTTTTTTTTTTTTCCTTAGATTCCGTATATATGCGTTAGCATACTGTATTTGTTTTTCTCTTTCTGACTTACTTCACTCTGTATGACAGACTCTAACTCCATCCACCTCACTACAAATACCTCCATTTCATTTCTTTTTATGGCTGAGTAATATTCCATTGTATACATATGCCACATCTTCTTTATCCATTCATCTGTCGATGGACATTTAGGTTGGTTCCATGTCTTGGCTACTGTAAATAGTGCTGCAATGAACATTGTGGTACATGTCTCTTTTTGAATTATGGTTTTTTCAGGGTATATGCCCAGGAGTGGGATTGCTGGGTCGTATGGTAGTTCTATTTTTAGTTTTGTAAGGAACCTCCATACTGTTCTCCATAGTCGCTGTATCAATTTACATTCCTACCAACAGGGCTGGAGGGTTCCCTTTCACCACACCCTCTCCAGCATTTATTGTTTCAGATTTTTTGATGATGGCCATTCTGACCGGCGTAAGGTGATACTTCATGGTAGTTTTGATTTGCATTTTTAATTCTATTCTTGGTTCAAGCCCATTTTTCCTCAGACTGAGGCTACTGATTTCTAAAATACTAATTGAACCTGATCACACTTAAATATTTTATTCTGTTTTACTCCTACTATTTGACTCCCTAACATGTACCAATATAGCCCATGTTCAGGGCCTGATATGAACAGGGCATAAAAAAATTCCATTGCACTCTTTCCCTAGAGAAGTGGGTGGCTCTAGTTAGATAAGCTAGGAAGACGATTGTAAGTGATTCTTCCCTAAATAAAAAATCTGATTCAAAATAATTTGTTGTGTCTTACCTAGTAGAGTCTTTCAGTTACAAGTAGTCTAACAATTTAGTTGTAAAAATACTACCACACTTTCAAAAGGGGTTGGACAAAGAAGAGCCTATAAATTCAAATAGTCTGTGTGCTAAAGCCAATAGTAAACACAGGTTAAGAAGAAAAGGCAAAGGTAAATACAATTACTGTCAAACTATATGTGACAGATATTATTATTCTTTGGATTTAGTGAGATGCAGGAAAATATGGAGAAAGAAGAATCGACGCACATTTTTAAAATTGAATGTTCCATCCGTTCAATGTAACAGAGTTATCTGCACTATGTCTGTCCTCACCTAATTTCTGCAGCACCATCATGCCCCTTCGAACTTCTGGGTGGCTTGCAGCAAATACATTGATGGCAGTGCTGAGGACAGCAGAGAGAGAGTGATTGAGGATGCCCCAGGGCAGCTTTTTTTTTTTTTTTTTTAAATAAATTTATTTTTGGCTGTGTTGGGCCTTCGTTGCTGCTCGCAGGCTTTCTCTAGTTGTGGTGAGTGGAGGCTACTCTTCCTTGTGGTGCGCGGGCTTCTTATTGTGGTGGCTTCTCTCGTTGTGGAGCACGGGCTCTAGGCACACGGGCTTCAGTAGTTGCGGCACGTGGGCTCAGTAGTTGTGGCACACAGGCTTAGCTGCTACGTGGCATGTGGGATCTTCCCGGCCCAGGGATCAAACCCGTGTCCCCTGCCTTGGCAGGCCGATTCTCAACCACTGCGCCACGAGGAAAGCCCCCTAGGGCAGCTTCTGAAAGTTTCCTTACAAGCCGGCTGACATTCACCTGTTGCTCTTCGTCTTCTCTTCCTCCTTTTCTCTGGCCACAGTGCAGACTGATAGATGGAATTGGAGCCTCTATCTTGGACCACAAGGTGCCCTTGAGATTAGATGTCACACATGGTGGACCTACCAGACCCAAGCAGCCCTGAGTCATGGGGGACTTCCTGGAGCCATACCTGCCCTGGACTGCCCACCTCCAGATTTTTTAAATTAGTTTTTATTAGAATATAGGTGCTTTACAATTTGTGTTAGTTTCTGCTGCACAGCAAAGCCTCCAGACTTTTATATGACAAAGATGTCAACTTCAGTCTTATTTATGTTGTTATGCTTTGAGGCTACACTCCACACAAACGTAACCCTGATATACTTAGGGAACAGTTGAAATATCTAAACACTTACTCTGTATTTTTATGTTCCTTTCATGGGTGATGTGGCTTTCCCCCATCCCCATTACCTCTGCAGGAAAGGGCAACAGAGCCTCTGGAAATTGGCAAGATGAAGGAAAGATAAAGTGCCCCTGGTTGCACAGGTGCGTTGTGGGGAGAAGAAAGGGGAGCACGGGCTGTGAGACCCATCCTGACACCGCCACCCCAGGTCAAAGCCCCAGAGGGCCAGGATTTGCCTGAAGAGGGAAGGAAAAGCCACTAGCTGAGAGGTGGGTTGTTGGGCATGCGGAGTAATGGTGCTGGAGCTGGGCTGGGCAGGGGTCAGGACGGGGCTAGCCCGAGCCCTCCTGCAGCCCGCCCACCCCTTCTCCCCTTGCTGTGCTTTGTAGTGTGGACTGTGGTGGGGCTCGCAGAGGCGTGTTGGGGTGGCCGCTGCCCAAACCCACCGCTACAGGAGTCTCAGGCCTGGGATCCGCAGCCCAGCAAGGGATTTACCCACGCCCAAGGACGCAGCCAGGCCCCTCAGGCGTCACGAGCACAGAGAGCCACCCTGGCCACTCCACAGCCACAACCAGTGAGGGCCCAGCATGGATCAGAGGCCCTTCGTCCCCCTCCAGCACGAGGCCTCATAAAATCTCCATCTACCGGCTGCCGTTTTTGAGAGAAATGGGAGGGAAGAAAGCTTCCCTAGAAAGAAATCTGATCCCGAGACACAAATCAAGTGAATTCACCCAAAAGGGGACTGCTCACACTAAGAGAGACTGAAATGTTACTGACAGGCCAGTAGGAGCTTTTGCGTCCCCCTCATTCACACCCTCCTGTGTCCTCCACACCCTGGGACCCTAGGGGGCTCTACCGAAGAAAGTTAAAGAAGCTGCCTTGTCTCTGCACCTCTGAATGTAGCCTAGGTGAACACTGGACCCTGGTGACTCTGGTAACATCAACAGCAGTGGATTTTTAAAGATTGGGAGCCTGTGTATCTGCTGCCAACCCTGTGATAGGAAGGTGTGGTCCTTATATAATGTCACGTCTTGAAGCACTTTGCTAAAACAATAGTGTTTATTTACTGGGTAAAAGAGTACTTTTTTTGTGGCCCTAATGTGAATTCGTAAGTGGAGATTGTTTCTGCTTGGAATCAAAACCAAAAAAAATGTATTCCCCTTATTGTTATTGTGGATACATCTGTGGTCCAGTTGTGACATCTGGAACCTGTTGAATCCAGCTCTTTTTACAAACAAAAAGAAGTCTAATATTAATTTTGTTTTTTAAAAACATGGATATTTACTTACACGGGGTCTGTATGATATAAAATGTTCAGAGTGTTAGGAGAAAAACAGATTTGTCTAATTTGTGGCTTGAAACAAAAGATCTTGTGATACTGAATTCTGGAGAAATTTTGTTTTTACTTGTCAGACTTTTGCAACAATGCCCATTAAACATTTGGATGATCTGATAACAAAGTAGCATTCCTTTTAAACAATGGGCAGAGATGTCAAGAAAACTCAAATGATTTTAGACTTAAAACATAGCCAAGCAGACTTTTGTTCATTTTTAAAATTGTTTTCAATTAAATAGGAATTTTTAAAAGTACTTTAAGGGAAAACTTATGATTTGGTATCATGTGCTTTAAATTGTGCTAAACTCTTCTATGAGATTAATGTTATTCTGAGTTAAAAGGAAGTCAAAATCCAAATTTTACACTATTCAATGAAGGTCAAAGTCTCTCTAATGTTAAAGTTTATTTGTAGCATACCCTTAGACAAAAGAAGGAAATTAAAAAACATGTACTAAGTGGCCAAATATATTTTTTCCTGATTGCCTCTTTTGAAATTAACTTATTTCTTTTCAGATTCGGAAAGTAATTCATGGCCGGTGTGGAAAATCTGAAAGATTTAGATTAGTATGATGATGACAGATCCATAATACTACGTCTTAGAGATAACAATTACTGTTTTTGTATTGGTTTATGTCTCTTTGTTCTTTTGTCAATTTGCTATATTTTAAAAGATTTTAAATTCATCAAACCAGCAATCTGGAACTGCATTTTGCTAATCTGATGGATTATATACCACCATGTTTTTCTTTTTATCTACTTCTGGAACAGTTAAAAATATTAACTAAAAAAGAGTAGAAACCAACCAAACAATTATTCAACAAGTGTTAAGGGAGCTCATCACCCCTTGTGGTTAATACTGTGGGAAATAAAATACACAATTGATTTCTGCCTTGAGGGATTTATAGGCTATGTGCAAGATGAGACTAACATGCATGAAACCATTAAAAAACAAACTAGGACAGTAAATGTTATAATATTTATCTTAGTGATTATTAATTGAGACCATTTAATTGAGCCTCTGGCTTAATCAGGCTCTCTGATTTCAAGAAACAGAAACCCACTAAAAGGAGACTTATTGGAAAGATGCCGAGCTCTATCATAGAATGTAAGGCACTGGAATCAGGAAATACTGATTCTTGAGTTCTTCTTTTTTTTTTGAAATTCACGTTCTTTTATTTATTTATTTATTTATGACTGTGTTGAGTCTTCGTTTCTGTGCGAGGGCTTTCTCTAGTTGTGGCAAGTGGGGACCACTCTTCATCGCGGTGCGCGGGCCTCTCACCATCGCGGCCTCTCTTGTTGCGGAGCACAGGCTCCAGACGCGCAGGCTCAGCAATTGTGGCTCACGGGCCCAGTTGCTCCGCGGCATGTGGGATCTTCCCAGACCAGGGCTTGAACCCGTGTCCCCTGCATTGGCAGGCAGACTCCCAACCACTGCGCCACCAGGGAAGCCCTGATTCTTGAGTTCTTAATTCAAATTCTAATGGGAGAGAATCTGATTGATCCAGGTTAGGTCAATGTTCATTCCCATACAATCAGTCATGGCTGAAAGAACTCAGGTGGCATCTTGAGTTGCCCAAAGGACAGTCATGGTTGACACCTAAAATATAGCCATCCCCTCTTCTTCCTTGACAATAGAACCCACTTCTGGTATCAAGCAGGAATGTGCCCAAGCCCAGAGGATGAATCACGACTAGTTCAGGTCAGTTATTATAAATGCATTTCCCTTTGGCCAGATATGCACTTACCCAGACTCCCTTTGAGCTGGAAGTGGATACATCACACAGTTCTGGCCAATAAGGTACAAAAGGAAGTCTATTAGGAAAGATTTTCCTCCCAAACAAAAGAGAGATGTAAGAAAGTTCCTTCCTTCCTTCCATGAGGGTAAGTCATGCTTTACGGTACTAACCAAAGAATCCCAGAGGTGCCAGTTCAGAGTCTTGACATCATAGAGCCTCAACACCAATGCTAGAACTGCTTATATCTAGACTTCATATTTATTAGGTGTTTTTTTTTAAATCAGTATTATTTAATCACTTTTTATCAGGCATTTTTTAACCTATATCCAAAAAGCATCCAAAACAATGGGTATCTCTTCTGGGGCTGTGGTAGGAAAAGGTTCTCTCAGAAGGGGGTATGAGAACAGGAAGCAAAATATTGGCTTATCTGGTGTGTTTTTTTTTATTGGCAAGGCATGGTGTTAAGCACCAGATACCTATCCTTCCACCTGCCCTCTCCTTCCACTGATCCTCTAAGGTAAAACCATATTACCCCCTTTTACAGACAACAACAGAGCTTCAGAGAGGGTAAAGAGCTCCCCCACCCCCAATCATTAAGAGACAATGCAAACCCAATGTAAATCCAAAGACTTGCTATACTCTTTCCCCAGTTTCAGAGATTTTGCCATCCAAAATTGCATGTTACACAATTTGGGCACTGAAATGTCTAGGATAGGAAGATAATGGTGGAATTGACAGAAAATTTCAAAGAGAAGGGGAAACTTGACTAGACCTTCAAGTATAGGTGGAATTCAGGGAGGAAATGCACAGCTTGAAGGGCGTTCTAAAAGGAAGGAATACATGGGCTCCCCTGATGGCACAGTGGTTAAGAATCTGCCTGCCAAGATGACATGATACTATACATAGAGAATCTTTAAGATACTACCAGAAAACTACTAGAGCTAATCAATGAATTTGGTAAAGTAACAGGATACAAATTAATGCACAGAAATCTCTTGCATTCCTATACACTAATGATGAAAAATCTGAAAGAGAAATTAAGAAAACACTCCCATTTACCACTGCAACAAAAAGAATAAAATACCTAGGAATAAACCTACCTAAGGAGACAAAAGACCTGTATGCGGAAAACTAAAAGACACTGATGAAAGAAATTAAAGATGACACAAACAGATGGAGAGATACACCATGTTCTTGGATTGGAAGAATCAACACTGTGAAAATGACTATACTACCCAAAGCAATCTACAGATTCAATGCAATCCCTATCAAACTACCAATGGCATTTTTCACAGAACTAGAACAAAAAATTTCACAATTTGTATGGAAACACAAAAGGCCCTGAAGAGCCAAAGCAATCTTGAGAAAGAAAAATGGAGCTGGAGGAATCAGGCTCCCTGACTTCAGACTATATTACAAAGCTACAGTAATCAAGATGGTATGGTACTGGCACAAAAACTGAAGTATAGCTCAACAGAACAGGATAGAAAGCCCAGAGATAAACCCATGCACATATGGTCACCTTACTTTTGATAAAGGAGGCAAGAATATATAATGGAGAAAAGAGAGCTTCTTCAATAAGTGGTGCTGGGAAAACTGGATAGCTACAGGTAAAAGAATGAAATTAGAACATTTCCTAACACCATGCACAAAAATAAACTCAAAATGGATTAAAGTCCCCAGTGTAAGGCCAGACACTATAAAACTCTTAGAGAAAAACACAGGCAGAACACTCTATGACATACATCACAGCAAGATCCTTTTTGACCCACCTCCTAGAGAAATGGAAATAAAAACAAAAATAAACAAATGGGACCTAATGAAACTTAAAAGCTTTTGCACAGCAAAGGAAACCATAAACAACACGAAAAGACAACCCTCAGAATGGGAGAAAATATTTGCAAATGAAGCAAGTGACAAAGGATTAATCTCCAAAATATACAAGCAGCTCATGCAGCTCAATATCAAAAAAAACAAACAACCCAGTCCAAAAATGGGCAGAAGACCTAAATAGACATTTCTCCAAAGAAGATATACAGATTGCCAGCAAACACATGAAAGGATGCTCAACATCACTAATCATTAGAGAAATGCAAATAAAAACTACAATGAGGTATCACCTCACATCAGTCAGAATGGCCATCATCAAAAAATCTACAAACAGTAAATGCTGGAGAGGGTGTGGAGAAAAGGGAAGCCTCTTGCACTGTTGGTGGGAATGTAAATTGATACAGCCTCTATGGAGAACAGTATGGAGGTTCCTTAAAAAACTAAAAATAGAACTACCATACAACCCAGCAATCCCACCACTGGGCATATACCCTGAGAAAACCATAATTCAAAAAGAGTCATGTACCACAGTGTTCACTGCAGCACTAGTTACAATAGCCAGGACATGGAAGCAACCTAAGTGTCCATCGACAGATGAATGGATAAAGAAGATGTGGCACATATATACAATGGAATATTACTCAGCCATAAAAAGAAATGAAATTGAGTTACTTGTAGTGAGGTGGATGGACCTAGAGTCTGTCATACAGAGTGAAGTAAGTCAGAAAGAGAAAAACAAATACTGTATGCTAACACACATATATGGAATCTAAAAAAAAAAAAAAAGGTTCGGAAGAACCTAGGGACAGGACAGGAATAAAGATGCAGACATAGAGAATGGACTTGAGGACATGGGGAGGGGGAAGGGTAAGCTGGGATGAAGTGAGAAAGTGGCATGGACTTATATATACACTACCAAATGTACAATAGATAGCTAGTGGGAAGCAGCCGCATAGCACAGGGAGATCAGCTTGGTGCTTTGTGACCACCTAGACGGGTGGGAGAGGGAGGGTGGGAGGGAGACGGCAAGTGGGAGGGAATATGGGGATATATGTATATGTATAGCTGATTCACTTTGTTATAAAGTAGAAACTAACACACCATTGTAAAGCAATTATACTCCAATGAAGATATTTTTTAAAAAACCTGCAAGATGAACAACGGATTTTAAAGGAACAGAATAAAAATTTCACTGAGCTTTTGCATACAAGGTGCTATTTAGAAATGACCAAAAATGGATATTTTTGCCAGTGATGTATATAAACACATGTACAAATTAAATAATAGAAATCATATAGATTTTGTGATTCTAAAGTGTCTCCTATATCAGGTAGTGCAGAGTATAAGTTCTCATGTCACCCTAGCTTCACTAATTTAGTAATAACATAAGCCCAGGCAAGTCATTTATGCTCTGCAATCCGCACTTTATTCATGCATAAAATGAGAGAAAGTACTTATTTACAGAGTATTATCAGTACTGAAATAGGTAATACATGTAATAAGCTAGATAGAGTGTCTGACCCTCAATAAATTTTTTTTTTGGTTTAAAAAAAAAAAAAAAAAGAATCTGCCTGCCAATGCAGGGGACACGGGTTCAAGCCCTGGTCCGGGAAGATCCCACATGCTGCGGAGCAACTAAGCCCGTTAGCTACAACTACTGAGCCTGTGCTCTAGAGCCCACGAGCCACAACTACTGAAGCCCACGCGCCTAGAGACTGTGCTGTGCAACAAGAGAAGAAGCCACTGCAATGAGAAGCCTGCGCACAGCAACAAAGACACCATGCAGCCAAAAATAAATAAAGTAAATAAATTTATTTAAAAAAATAAAAGGAAGGAATACAGAAGGCAGAATGAGAAGGGAGTTGGTGAGACAGTCTGATTAGGGCTATGTAGGGTGAGGTCGTATAGTAACGAGATCTAATTGCCAGGCTGAAAA
The DNA here is from genome assembly GCF_028023285.1 of Balaenoptera ricei. Taxonomy (NCBI): domain Eukaryota; kingdom Metazoa; phylum Chordata; class Mammalia; order Artiodactyla; family Balaenopteridae; genus Balaenoptera; species Balaenoptera ricei. The sequence continues at coordinate 30,075,698 of NC_082642.1, read as the reverse complement.
GGTAAAATTTGATATAATAAAGCTAGCACTAGGGAATGCTGGAAGGTTTGTGAGCAGAGCAAGAGAGCAATACACTGACAGTAGCGTCTGATGGAGATTTAGGTGGCACGGATTCCAGTCACAGAGCTATTGGAATCATCCAGGCACAAAAAGAAGAGAACATGACCTGATTTTTTTTTTTAACCAAGAGTATGTCCCATGGTCTAAAAGAAAGTTGTAGGAACAGAAAGGAAGCTCTGTTAGAGAATCAGTTTGAAGGAAAACTGACAGAACTTGTTGACTGACCAGATATGGAAAATGACAAAAGAATGTTTCCCTCAACTATTTCCTTTCTTTTTTTAAGTATGTGCATTTTCTCCTTTTCTATGTCTTTTCTTTCTTTACTCTCTGATTTTCTTTCAATCTGTGTTCTATTCTGCCCTTTCACTTCCGTTTCTTTGTCCAGGTTGGCTGAAATGCTAGCTACAGCTACAAAACACAAAATGTTTGCCAAAAGGGAGCTCTAAAATTAAAGACAGATTTTTTTTTCAGTCAATTCCACATAGGACACAGGAAAAATCCTTAGTAGGGAAAAGGAAACAGCTTCTCCTATTTAGGGTGATCAGAGATTAATTTATGTTTGTGTTAATCAAGTTGCTTTCTGAGCCTTTCCTGCTAGGCTCTAAATGCTGGTCCTGTGAACGATGTATTTATTCATCTGAAGTCTCACCTCTTTTCTCTACAGGTACTCTCACTCTAAACAGAGGGGACCAGGGGCAAGAACAGAACTTCAAAAGTTGTTGGATCTTAGTACATTGTTGTCCTGAACAGATTTCTCTGGGGTTTTTTAGGCACTTTCTTTGAAAGTGAGGGACTAACTGATTTAAATAAGAGCTCTTATCGGGTTTTTTAGGAGGATGTCCAGGAACGGGTTGATGTTCAAAGGCACTGAAAGCTTCAACAGTTGATGTTTACACCACAGATTTCCTTTCCTCTCTTGTTTGTGGCTTACATCTCTTTAATTCAGGGAAAGAAACTCTTGGAAATGAAGGTAACTCTAATGCATTACACTGGACTAGAATCTCAAGGAAGCACCAATACCACTGCAACCTTTGCCCAAGGGGCTGAGGAGGAAAAGAAAGAAGCCAGACTCCCACAAAACAATATACAAAAGACAAGCAACCCAAAAGAAAAATGGCCAATGGCTAAGAACAGGCCAGAAGAAGAAACTGAACAGTCAACAGACAGCAAAAAGGAGGCTCAGTTCCATGAACAATCAGGGAAATGCAAAGTAAAATGAAAATTAGATGCTGTTTCTGTGCCATTGGGCTGACAAATTCAAGTGTTAAAGTATCAATATTGGCAAATGAACTGACTCACACTCACAGCTGTAAACTGTTATATACTGGCACAGCACTTTAAAGGGCAGTTTCCTGCTACCTATTAAAATTTGAAACGTGCATATCCCATGACCCAGCAGTTACACTTTTTGGTGTTCACTGCAGAAAAATACTCATGTGGCTCCAATTAGACAGGCTCATTGTGTATATTTGTAGCAATGAAAAAGTGAAAACAGCAATGAAAAAGCTGAAAACAGCCTAAAGGTCCATTGACCAGGGAATGGCTAAGTAACTATGGTAGATCCATATTATGTAAAATTATGCCACAGTTAAAAGGTATTAGGTAGATCTATATACTGACATTAGAAGTCTCTTAGTCATAATGTTAAAGGAAAAAAATCAAGTTGCAAGATGCATACAGTATGATACCATTTGTGTTAACAACATACAATAAAGTATTACATATTATAAATATACATATATAGTCTATAAGTATATACTATAGCATATAGTACATGTACTATATAAACTATATATAGTACATATAGCATAAGTAGCATAAGTAGTGTATATTTTCTACAAGTATACTAAAAGAAGTACATATTTTCCATTAGCATAAGTACTTTCTATAAATACAAACAGAACATATTGCATGTAAGTATACAAAAGGGAAAGCCTAGAAAAAGGTGTGCAAGTATTCACACCAAACTACCAACAGTGGTTATTACCGCTGGGGAAGGATCTGGGATGGAGAGTTGGCAGTCAAAGGGAATTTAAACCTTACCTTTAATGTTTTTCATTTCTTTAGAAAGGGAAATGTATTCTTGTATTCTCAAAAAAATGGATAAGGAAAAGAAAACATTTAAATACAGAAAAACTATGGAAATGAAGGTGAAGTTGACTAGGCCTGAGGAAAAGGAGACGAGCGAGTTCTACCAGCCTTTTCTCCCTGCTCCTCCACGGTGTAAAACAGCCTCTGCTTCTCTGATTTGCAAATGTCTGCTCAGTGATGCCTCTTGACTCAGAAAAAAGCAGTTTCAAAGCGATTGGGAGGAGTAGAAGCATGAGTAGGGGGCCAGCAGTGGGAGCCAAGGCTGGAGATGAGGTTGTCAAACAGTATAGTTGTGACCCCAACACCTGGAAAAAGGACGAGAAGATTTTCTGACTGGCAAAGTTCAGAGGGAAATTTCTGTTAATCGGGTAGCCTCCTCAAGGGCCAATTGTGTTGGAGCAATTCAATGGTGTAGGTTGGTTTGAACGTAGATTTGGGGGTTTTCCTTCATTTTGATGGAACCACTGAAGTCCTGGTCCTGGCCCTACTTATTAATGTGAATATATCAGAAATGACTAAAAAACCTTTTTTAATAGTGAGAAAAGACTCCCAACCTTCCTTCCTCTTTACTTGGCTACTCTCAGGGAAGTCAGGGATTTAATTTGTCCCACTACATTAGCCCTTTCATCTTCCACGAAGCTTGCTAATACAGCATAATGGTTAAGAATTCAGACTCAGAAGCCAGACTGGATCAAAACTGCCACTCTGATATTTACCAGCTGTGTGATCTTGGGCAAGTTATTTGACCTCTCTGTGCCTCTGCTTCCTTCTGTATAAAATGGGGATGATAATAATAGTACCTATTATTATTATAAAGATTGGATGAATTAACAGAAGTACGACGGTTAGAATAGTGCCTGGTACGTAGTAAGCACCATATCAGCATCAGTGATTTTTGTCATTATTGTTACTTTTAATAAGTCAGTCACTTTCACGGTCATCTGTTTAGGCAGGCCTTTTGAAGCCACTGTGAAGATTAGGTCAGCGTGGCTCAGGCCAACCCCCAAATTCAGGCAACCTGCTTATGAGATTAAGTGTTGAATGAACAAACTATTATGCAGGTACTAGGGTTAAAGGTGAATAAATGGGGCTTAAGCAACATTGCTCAGTGGACAGACATCTCTGCAAGTACACATAAGTGCCCTTGAGGTGTGTGTTGCTATGCTGGGCCATGTGAATACAGGCCCAATAGAAGCTAAGGTACCATACCCTGAGATTTAAATGGCATTGGCTCAGACTTCAGTGTGCAGTTGGTATAGCACACATCTCTTTCTATATCTCTGGGAATTCTGAAAGTATGAGTTATGGCGTCCAGGTCACTTCTGGCTCCAAGCTTCTGTCCCTGATGAATTATTTCATCTGTGGATCATCCTGCTGCAGACCGTGCAGTCCCTGTCTATACTATGTCGCTCCGGAGAGGGAAAAGAGACCCTTTCTTGACAGCCCTCACAAAACGCCACTGGCACAAAGCCTTTGTGTATGTAGTAGAACCTTACTTAAGGTTGGAAGCAATACAGCGGTATTGTGTTACGGAGTCAGAGCAAAGAGCCATAAATCTTTTGGCTGTTAACCATCTACTTAAAAGTACTTTGGCTGACCTCACTCTCCACCTACTTCAGTCAAGGTTTTTTGTGGCAAGCAATAGCCACAGTACTTTTGGCTGATTTAAATAGAAAAGGAATCTCAAAAAGGACTGAAGAACCAGGTTGGAAGTCGTGTCTCCAGGAACAACACGTGGAATCACGCTGCAGAACTGGTCCAGTGAAGGAGCTTCAGCTGCTACTGCTGGGCACTGAATGGCATCGCAGCTTGCACAGCTGACCTCAGTGGATATCGCTGCTCTGACTGACGCCAGGGCTGCTGCTGCTGTCACTCCTTTGTGGCATTATTAGTCCCCTATTCAAAATTTAGGGTAGGTGCATCTCATTGGTGTTGTTTAGGTCACATGCCCAGGTCTAGCTGTAAGAGAGGCTGGGAAAGCAGTCTCTCCCTGTAAAGTGAGGGATTCTCAAATCCAAGAATGCAAGTTGTTTATGGCAAATATTCTCTGTGTCAGTGCTTCCTGAACTTTAATGTGTTTGTGAGCCATCTGCAGAGCTTATCAAACTGCAGATTCTGATTCAGTAAGTCTAGGGTGGGGCCTGAGATTCCACAGCACCCAGATGATGCAAAGCTGCTGGTCTGAGGACCACACTTTGAGTAGCAAAGCTCTATACCAAAGATTTTCAAATTTAGTTGCATATTAGATTAACTCGAGAAACTTTTTTTTTTTTTTAAATACTGATGTCTGGGTCTCATCCTGAATTAATTGGTCTGGGGTAAGGCCTGGGAATGTGAACTTTTAAAAGCCTCCAGATGATTCCAATGTACTCAGATAACATCTTTCATTGCAGTCTCCAACTTCTCACTTTGCAAGGTTATTCCTTTTTTCCAAATTCCCAGATTTCCACTTTTCCAGCCTTGCTTGGTTTCCCTCTTCAAATCGAATTACTCTCACTTATTATGAAGAACAATATGACACTCCACCCCCTAGTTGCTGGGACCTAACTTTGCATATCCAAAGACTGGATAAAAAGTTCTCCTAGGGGCTTCCCTGGTGGCGCAGTGGTTGAGAGTCTGCCTGCCGACGCAGGGGACATGGGTTCAAGCCCTGGTCTGGGAAGATCCCACATGCCACGGAGCAACTAGGCCCGTGAGCCACAACTGCTGAGCCTGCGCGTCTGGAGCCTGTGCTCCGCAACAAGAGAGGCCGCGATAGTGAGAGGCCCGCGCACCGCGATGAAGAGTGGCCCCCGCTTGCTGCAACTAGAGAAATCCCTTGCACAGAAACGAAGACCCAACACAGCCAAAAATTAATTAATTAATTAATTAATTAAAAAAAACAAAACAAAACTGATTAAACCCTTTGTAAGTTAAAAAAAAAAAAAAAAGTTCTCCTAATCCAGTATTTTTCTATTGCTCTGGGAAAGTGTGATCTGAAGTGATCCACAGACCAATATTTTTTTTAATGTTTATAATTATATATTTTAACATGCATTGCTAAAAAAAATATAACTAACACAATAAATGTGATTTCATAAATATTTTTGTTATGACAAGTCAGTTTTTAAAAAGTTAGGTAAATAATGAAATAGAGATTCAGAGCAGATACAACTTAAATTATGAAAATGGTTTGCAAATGAATGAAGTTTGAGAGTGTTTTTACTGCTAATTGTAAGCCTTCTATCCAAAGTCACAGGCTTTAAGAGCACAAAAGAACTGGCAGAGGAGTTTAAAAATATCAGTCTTTTTTCTTCTCCCTTCCCTATCAGTCTTGGAGGATAAGGAAGCAATATAGAGATTTATTTCTGAATTTATGTGAATTATGCTACCAATCTTAACACATTGAAATACAGTCAATCTTCGCCTTAAATCAATTCTTTTTCTCTATGTATGTGACGATTCCATAAGGTTTTAAGAAAATACTATCATCCTTTGAAAAAGTCATGAGCTAAACAAAAATCACCATAAGAATTGCTTATGGAATATGAAATATAGGTTAAATTCCCTAACCAGTTAATCTTTGACAAGAAAATGGATGAAATTTTTTAGAATTCTTGAAAGCTAATCTACAAATCCAGAGAGCCCAAAAACTCCTAAGGAGAAGAAATTTTAAAAACTGTACACCTTGTCACATCACTGAAATTTCAGAACACCGAAGAAAAACAGATCTTAACCAGCAATTAGATTGATAGCAGATTTCTCAGTAGCAACAGAAACCAGAAGATAACAGAATAATATGTTCAATATTCTGAGGAAAAAAGACAACTGCTAACCTAGAATTATATCCAGTAGAATTACCTTCAATGAAGAAGGGCAAAATAAAAGCATTTTGGGTGGGAAAAAACCTGAGTTTACCACACATCACACTTATTAAAGGAAATTCTATAGAACTTACTTCAGGCACAAGGGAAACAATGCAGAAGGAAGATCTGAGATATGCAAAGAAATGGTAAGCAAAATATTTTTACACATGCAGGTGGCTTTAAAAAACATGATGTCTAATTCGTAGAAGGAAAACAGGATAGAACTAAAGTAGTGAGCATTCCAGTTGCACCCTGTCTGGGATCTCTTTTTGGGGAGGAGGCGAAGGTTAAGGGGAATCAATTTCTAGCTTTTGAAATCCCAACGCCACATAAGTGCTCCAGATTTACACTCCAAACTCATGAAAGGCAGGTCTAGGATTTTAAAATTTCATTGGAGTTAAATAATTTTCATTTTCACCCAGAAATGGGATAAGCTTCCTCACTTGCTTGTCCACTGGGTGTTTTACATTGTCCCTAGTCCACCCTTTTCCTGAGCTGATGTCTCGCAGGGACAATGGCTTTTTGCAGCGCATTCAGTACCAGCTCCCACCCTGAGCTATTCCAGACCCCTGCCTCCTGTCCCTACACTTTCAGGCCTCAAGTCACAGAAACTAACGTTTTGCCCACACCTAAGATGACCAATTCTCCTGGTTTGCCTTGGACCTGGTCTCCAAGAATTTGGGGGTTTTCAGGGCTAAAACCAGGAAGGTCCCGGGCAAACCAGCTGATTAGTCACCCTACACTCCAGCCCTCACACCCAGGGGCGGAGAAGAATCTGTTCAACAAGTCATTGCTCTCTGATTTTCAGTTTATTTTGATTTCTGGCCTCTTGGGATTTCCCTTCATTTCTTGAGTTTAACTGCACATTGAACTCAAGACATGAAATTATTATATTATCCAGTAATGCTAGCTGTTTGTGGTCAGTTTTCCGGTTACAGCTGACCACCATTTTGCCAGCTCACAAAGTAACATTTTCTAACTTTTCATCAGTACCAAAGTGAAGATGGAGGATAAAAGTCAGTCAGTTACCCCCTGTGGATACAGGGTGCTGGAGTGGTTACCAAAGCTATGTGACTTGCTCCACCAACTGCCCCACAGCTCACCCTTGCTCTAGACCCTGTTTCTCCGACCTTGAGAAAGTTCTAGAATTCTCTAGACAGGCCTAGCTTCCTGTAAGGCCTAGAAGAAAAATTCTCCCCCTCACAACTTGAACTCCCCGAGCGAAGTAATGTTTGGCTGTTTTGTTCACTCCTACACCTTGGGTATCCGGCAAATCGCAGACCTAGATAACTATTTCTTTAAAGAATGAACGTCTTAAGCACCAAGTTGGCCTGCCCTAGCTGGTGTTCATTCCAATCCAGCCCCATCTCCCTCAGACTTGACAGAAAGTCGTCCAAGTTTCTGGACTTTTGATGTCTCCCTTCCTGTTCTCCATATACGTGTTTCTATTTTCTATTTCTGTTGGCATTTCAATTGATTCTGCGGCCGATGATAGGAATAATCGATCGGGCTAATCCTGTGACTTCAGGACGCCATTTTGATACCAGCGCCTGGACATATTAAAATTTTGTTTTTAACTTTAACACGTATTTGAGAATGCATACTTATTTCAGGCGTGCCTCTAAGGCACTTTTGGGGTGATGCCTGTCTCTGTGGGTCGGTGGGCCCCTTCGTCTGGGGTCTGTGCCTGGGGCGTGGGGGAGGGGCACGATGCCGGCCCGCGCGCACCCCCTCCGTGCCCCCCGGGCGGCATAGTCGTGCCCCGCGAGTCCCCCCCCATGGGGGGCGGCGGCGCGGCCGCCCATTGGCTGACGCGTCTCTCCGACGAGCCCCCTCACCCTGCGCAGGAGCCACGTCCGGGCGCTCCGCTGGCCACGCCTCAGTCCGCCTGCGCCCCTCGGCCTCGCCGTCAGGCGCTGCTTCTCCTCGCTCGTCCATCTCTGCTTCCTCTGCCCAGTCAAGCCGGGCGGTGGGTACGAGCAGGCCTAACAGCAGCCCCGGTGCCTGAAGCCAGCCTCAGCTCCTTCTCGAGCCCCTCTGTGGGAACACTGGCTGCCGTCATCATGGTGAGTGGAGGAGGCCTGAGGGGTTCCTCAGGGCGGCCGGGGTGCTGAAGGGGACGGGGGACGGGAGCCGAGAGCGGGGCCACCCGGCTTTCCTGTACTGGGGCCCGGCCTGAGGGCGAGGGGGAGGCGGTCCAGCACAGCCTACAGGGCGCTGAGGGCCGGCGGAGTGGTGGGAGGCCTGGCTGTGGGAAGGGAGTGCCCGGGGCCCCGCCCAGCACGTGCAAGGCCCGCGGCCATCCCGCCAACGCAGCCAGGGTGTGGAGGGGCTTCCGGCCTCCGCCGGCCGGACTGGGGGGCGGGGACCTCACTCCGCCCCACCCCCACCCCACTCTAGAAGCCTCCCTTCCCAAGCTTATTCTGAGGAGACAGGCGGGGCGGCCTCCGCGAGATGGCGTCGGGCCTGCCGAGCGCCTGCGTGCAGACGCCGAAGCCGGGCCGAGCCACCTCGGGAGGCGGGGCCCCACGGGTCTGGCACGGGGCGGGGGTCGGGGTTCCTGGGGGGCCTTTGGGGGTGTGTCCAAGCCCAGAGTGGGGGCGGGGCAGGACCTGGAGAGCTTGCGCCCACGGTGCCCCTGGGGCAGCCTTGTGCCTGCGCAGTGGCGGCCGCGGGGACCTCAGGGCGGAAGCTCACCCGACGCCATCATTTCCGCACGAGGTCGGCGCTGTCCACGTCTCTGAGCGGCCGCAGCTTGGGGAAGTCTAGCAGTTTTTAATCCGGGGAACACTTTTCCCCAAGAGAAACCAGAAACCTTCAACAAAATGTCCCTAGAGTATTACATGCTCTGTTGGGTGACATTTATGTGAGTTTTGTTAAGTGCATTTAGTTGATTTCACCACCTCAAGGTACAACTCTGAGAACACTTTTGACCAACCATCAAGTCACAGGTGTATTATATATGTGTAGTTGTCGGTAGTGTAATAACTTATTTTCTGTATTTTTAGAGGTAAAGGGAGGAAATTTATATACAATTTATTAGAATGTATAAATTTTAAAGTAAAAATTTGATTGTAACTATTTGTAATAATTATGTCATGTACGTATCCATATCAATAATAATTGGAGTTACTGTAATTATTTCCAACTTTGTCCTCTCCTCTTTTTAGAGGAAAAGGGGGGAAATGCTAATAACTTTACTGATTTTTTTTTTTTCTGATACAAAACTAATACATTAACTCATTGGAAGATAATCAATGTAAGAAAGTAGAGGTCCATCTTAATCCCAACATTCAACCACTATTGAAGTTTTGATGTACGTATGCCTTTCCAGATTGTTTTCAAGCATGTATTGCATATATATAGGTACATTTTATTTTATAAAAATTTTACCGTGCTATGTAATACTATTTTACAACCTGTATCCTTCACTTAGTGTAGTGGGCCTTATTCCAAACAGAAATGTAAAATAATTTTGAATATATACTTAGTTATTTTACCAAAAATTATATATTTCTATATTACCATTACTTAATTTTACCAGATTCCCTTATAATGAGTAATTTGTTTACATTAAAACAATACCATAATGAGTATGTTTGTGCAAATGTTTTGGCATGCTTATTCTGTTAATAACTTGAAATAAATTGCCAGGAGTGGAATAACTGGGAGAAAAGGTTACACTCATTTTGTAACAATTTTGAATTATGATACATTTTTCTTAGTAACTCTTGATAAAGCACATACCACTATATATTCCCACTGATGGTGTGTAGTGTGACCCCTTCTCCACACACTTTCCAATGAAAGGTATTGTACTTTTTAAAGTTGCCAGTCTAATAACTGGAAAATATTTCACTGTGTTGATGTACTTTTTCTTTTGTTTATCATTAGTGAAGTTAAAGTTTGTCATTAGCTTTTTGCATTTCTTTTTTTTTTTAATTCTTAATCCACCTTTCTATTTGCATATTTATCTTTTGGTGATTTATAACAACTCTATTTTAGTACATTAGTTATATATAGGAAAAAATTTATAGGGATGATAAGGAGAGACCCTTATTTCTAATTTTAATGTAAATTACTATCATGTTTCACTTTAAGCTTGATGATAGCCTAGATTTAGATCAATAGAAAATAAGATGTTTTTATTTTACTTGGGTTTTTTAAAAATTAAGAAATGGATGCTGTATTTTATCAGATGCTTTTGCAGTGATGAATTGCAGTAACACATTTCCTAAGAATGAACCATCCTTGAATTTACAATGTAAACTGTTCTTAATTGTATATTTTTTTGTATACTGCTAGAATGTAGCATCTCAGTGTTGGGGGCAGGGGTGGACCATCTTAACCAGATTTTGTTATTTAGATGGTGCTAGTTTTATAAAATGCATTGAGAAATATTCTTTCTTCTTCTTTTCTCTGAAAAATTTTTTAAAACATTTGAATTTTCCTTCTCTTCCACTCTCTCTCCTGTCTACCGTTGTTTCTGTCTAGGTGCGCCCCCTCTTAACCACCCCGTTTGCCCTCCACACACAAATTACCTGTTTCTTTACAGTTTGAGAAAACTCCCAGTGAAACTGACCCAGGAATTGGGTGCTCTTTGTTTTCTTAAGATTGTCTTTAAAAGTTTACATTTCTCTGGAAAGTTAGTCATATTATCAAGATTTCCAAACTTATTCCTACAGAGCATTCTAATCTGTACTCATATCCCAATTTTTCAGGACTAATGTGTATTTTTGTATTCTTGCCTTTTTCTTGCTTAGCTTTCCCAGGATTGTTTGTTGTTTGGATTCCCCTTGCCCCCCCAGAGTCCATTCTTTGATTTACTTAAAGGGTTTTATTCTGATTTTCATTTACTATTTCCTTAATAGAATTTCCTTTTCTCTTTAATAACTACTTCCTTCTGTGGATATGACACTGATGACTGCAAATTATTTCAGTTTGCTTGCATGTAGACATAATAGTTGAATAAAATGTCAAAGAGCTGACATCCCAGAAGCTTTAGTAATGATAAAGTTTTTTTTCCAGCTTTTAGTTATCTTTGTCATTTGGTCATCCAAATATAAAAGGGAATATATTACTGAATAGCAGTGATGAGAATTTTGTATATGATGCCCTCCAAGTTCACTCCTACTTAATATTCCAGAATTACTCATTTCAGAACCCATCAACTCACTTGAAGGTGTGATTAAGAAAAATAATTACTTCTTTCATTCAGTTTATTTTCTACATGCTGTTGGTAGGTAAGATGAATTTCTTCAAACTTTTTGCTTTAGCCTAAGAGTTCATTTGTGAAGTATTTTTGGCAATAGTTTAAAAGTAACCAAAGGTTGTGCATGGTTCTGGATTTGTATATATAAGTTATAACTGTATGTAAATACACATACAGGCGAAGTTTTAAAATCCCTGTTGTTCAGGCGTCTTAAAATGGAGTACTTTCCTTACTTTAGCTTTGAGCACCATCTGCTGGCTCAGGACTAGGATGGACATAACGATGCCTTCCTTAAGACATTATGATACTAGTGAAATGATTTGATCAATTTTATACTTAATAGCTCAATTAAGCAGACAGTCAATTTGTACAACCCAGCCCGAAACCAAACTTTCTATAATATCTAATGGCTTTTTTCTGTTTTGCAAATTACTGTTTAGTTGTCTCAAATCTCCATTTTACTTTTGTAAGTAGGATATAAGAATTAGAACTTCTCTCTTCAGTTCTGGCAACACTATCACAGGTTTCTCAACTGTGACGCTATGCAAATTTCGGGCCAGATAATTCTTTGTTGTGGGAGGCTCTCCTTTGCATTATAGGCTGCTTATTGTATCTGTGGCCTCTGCCAACCAGATACCAGGTACACCCCTCAATTGTGACAACCCAAAATGTCCCTGGGCCACAAAATCTTCCCTGGTTGAAAATCAATATATTATCATAACTCTTTATAATCTGGCAGAGTTTTCTGGCCTAATGTTATACCTCTAATTTGAAATACATTTATCCATTGTGGTTCACAGACAGCTAATACTATAAATAGTTTGTCAAATAAAAAGGTATCCAAAGTTCATCCACAAACGAAGGGGAAATTGAGAAGGAGAAAAAGTCTTATAAGAATTTCAGAACTGCTATTTTTGTTTTATTCCTGTTTTGGGTTTTTGAATGTGAGCTAATTGAAAGAGATTGGTAAATTGTCTGTGACGAAGGGAAATCTAGTCAAATTTCTCGATAGTTCAAGGTATGTGACTTACGAAATATAGTCCCATTTAGAAAAAAAATAAAATTATAAAACATTTAAAAATGGAAAAGCTTTAGAAATGGTTTTTACTTTCTCTGATTTTATTGTCTTGGAATATCACTGTACCATAGTTAAAAGAAAGAATCAGGAACTATTCAAATAGAAACACTGAATAGCAAGTATGAACACAAATTAATAGAGAAAAGCCCAAACACTCAAATTTGGTAATTTAACAATTTTGATTTCATAGCTAATTAGTACAGCAGTTTATAGAATCTTAAATTTATCAGTAATTTCTAACACCTAACAAAGTAGGAACTCTACCTGCTTTTCATTATTGTAATTAATTTCTGTAAAAATTATTTTGCTTATCTTTTTAAAAATATGTATCAGTTGGTTTCTTTTGTCCTTGTTTTTGTTTTCCTTCATAAGCTGAAGTATAATATCTATATCTCTCTCTTGCAGCCTTTTGTATTTACTACTTATAATCAATAGGCACTTCATAAATGAATTTCAAATGAGCAAATGTGCCATAAAATAGTTTCCTGAGGTTCCAACTCAAATTAGTTGTTAATTAATAGAGTATCTACAAAATAAGTACATAAATCGTAAAACCAGGAAAGAAACCTTTCTTTAACCTATTGAAAATAAATTCAGATACCAGGATGCTAACTTGTATTGGCATACCACTTTATAGTTTACAAAATGAATTTACAGATGTTATCTCACTTCATTCTCAAAGCAGTTTTCCAAGAGATAAACAACTGCTAAGTAAGTGATTTATAACTTAGTAAGGTACACGAATGTCTGACTAAATCAATGTTTAGATCTCCTGGCTAAATCAGTTTTTGTTTCCGAAATACGTATTACCAGTAAATTCTGATTCAGAAAAATCTACATTAATCTTAGTGTGGGAAGCCTAAAGACAGAGTTCTGACCAGAATTCAGAAAAATAATAAGTTTCTTGTGTGGGTCTCTGAAAATAAAGATGATATCATTTGTATTTTTCAGCTCATTGTGAAAATTAGAATTATCAGTAGGCCTTACTTGGTATTATTCAAGAAGAAAACATTATTTTAAAGATGCTATGAACACCCTACCATTAGGGAAAAGGATTATAAACCCTTTTTTTAAAAGCAGGAGCTATGATATGTGAGCAAAGGATGTTTCATGATCCATTTCCAAAGTAAAGCAGGCATACTAACACAAGGAGTGTTACAATTTTAAAGTCTGTGTTAGTTTTGGTGAAGAGGAAGATGAGGCAAAATAAATTGGTTTAAAACCTTCTTGTTTCCTTTTTGATGCAACTTATAAAAAAATTGGTTATCCTTACCATACTTTTGAATAAGGTACTCAGAAAAGTGAGAATTTGCTTATTGACGTACAACAGAATGATTTTAGTAACTTTACTTTTTACAAAGCCGAACTTTCTAATTACTTAACCAGTTCACGTAGTATTTCACAAACTCAATATAAAATCAGTATTCTGCCACAGCACTGTACCAGGGATAGTGGTGAGTGACACTGGGTTTGAGAAAGTACTATATACCCTTCTGTTAAAATTTCAGGCTGGTCTACTCTGATTACCCTAGACCTTGAGCCTGAACTAAGCTATATTGATGACTAATTTACAATGAAAGTAATTTATATGAAAATATTTTGTATTTTAAAAACATAAATTATATTTCATATCATCTGTGATTTTAGCCTGTATATCTAGTGGTGATATCTGCTTTCCAAATTACAGTCTGCTGCAGATCCTGACACTCCAAACTCAACCACCTCCAGAGAGGCCAGCACCCAGTCTTCATCAGCTGCCACCAGCCAAGGCTATGTTTTACCACAAGGCAGAATCATGCCAAACACTATTTTCGTTGGTGGAATTGATGTTAGGGTATTGTATTCATGTTTCATTTATTTTTAAAAGTATTCTGTGAATAGTGGGATTTGGGCCCTGTTGTAAACATAAGGCTTTTTTGGGGGATTGTTTTTATGTTTAACCTATAGGGACTAAAAATATCTTTGACAAAGAACTACAGGTAATTTGGGGATACATGGAGGAGATACTTCCACATCATCAAATCTTCTTTATAGTATAATTGAAAATTTTGAATGTTGAATTTTTAATCTTGAAGTCAAATTCTTCTTCATAGATGGATGAAACCGAAATTAGAAGCTTCTTTGCTAGATACGGTTCAGTGAAAGAAGTGAAGATAATCACGGATCGAACTGGTGTGTCCAAAGGGTAAGTGAAACATATGTTCAATATAAATTATAATAAATATCTGAACTATAGCATCTATAGAGTTTCAGAAAAGAAAAATTCAAATCTGGTATTGTAACATTTGTATAAATGTAATTTGTTGCTTTGTAATTTCTTTCATGTAGAGAATAAAAGTTTGCTGCCAGCTGTTTTATTTAATCATTTGCCTAGTGTTTGTATTTAAATGTTTCCCATCTTCATTTGTTTCACTTAAGTGGATTAATCAGTTTTATTGAAGAATTGTTTTCTTCACACATTTCACAGTATCTTAAATTTTGACCATCTTGCCATAGATAGTAAGTTAAATTCAGGTTCATAGGTATGAATTTTTTGTTAATCTTTGTGCATTCTGATACAGATGACGATAGGAAAAAAAAAGCAGTATTTATAGAGGATCTATCATGTACATCTTACAGTTATTTATCTCAGTATATTCTTCATCCTTTATCATTATTACTTTTGTCAATTATTTCATGGAATACTGAAGTTTCAAACCACGTACTGTTACGGTAGTGATTTTTATACTTCATTTATCTGCTTTTCTAGCTATGGATTTGTTTCATTTTATAATGACGTGGATGTGCAGAAGATAGTAGAAGTAAGTAATCTTCTTTTGGGAAAAAATCTCTTAATTACCTTATGGATGCAGTGTTCAGTATTGTTTGAGTCCTGAATATTTACTCAGTCTTGTATAATGTATAGAAATAAATGTATTTTCTGTTTGAAATCCAGACTTAGAATAATCTTACATAACTTGTCAGAACCTGTTTATTTTTGATTGGGCATCCAGCTGCATGATCCAGAGACAGGAAAGATTAGAGATAGAGAGTAAAGGTTTTTGATCAAATTCCACACCACCTCTCAACATTTGATTAGAGTAGTGAAGGTAAGTAAGGTAACTTCAGGCTGATACATTTTGATTTGGTATGTTCTTAGCAATGATCTTCTCCGAAAGTAGTAATTTTAGAGAACTTGGGTGTTTACCAAAGTCTTGGAAGTAAAGATTTAGACATTGATTCTTGTTTTGTTACTGTTTTATTTTCAGTCACAGATAAATTTACATGGTAAAAGGCTGAAACTGGGCCCTGCAATCAGGAAACAAACTTTATGTGAGTAAAGAAAGGAATTGTTCTCATTGACATGTGTAGCTTTTCAGAGAACTAAAAATAAGTTTTGTTTTCTTTTTGTTCTTTAAAAAGGTGCTTATCATGTGCAGCCACGTCCTTTCGTTTTTAATCCTCCTCCTCCACCACAGTTTCAGAGTGTCTGGAGTAATCCAAACACGGAAGCTTACATGCACCCTCCAACCATGATGAATCCTCTAACTCAGTATGTTCAGGTAAGAATTACCTACATTCCTGGTTTTTTTGTGTATTCTATTAGAAATCTTATACAATAAGATGGGGGCACCTTAAAAATTAAGCCAGTCTCACTTCTTACCCTCTGTGGAATTACGTCAACAATTTCCATAATAAGTGACGATATTATTCCTGTTTGAATGTTTTTGAGTGATGGGACATCTGTTACTCCTGTTAGAAATCTGTCATTCTTAGTGTTACTTCTCATACTAAGCTAAAATCTGCTTCTATATAGTTTGTAAGCCTTTATCTTAGAACTGACGGCTGTAGCCACATAGAATGTATCTTTTTTTTTTTTTCCCAAATAACTCCTAGAATATTTGAAGGCAGCTTTCCTCATGTGTTTGCCTGGTTTGTTCTTTTCTAGGGTCAGCTATTCTTTATTTGCAATGATTTCCAGATGCTTCCTCATATAGATTGTTGATTTCTGGATGTATTATGGTTCTAGAATGGATAAATTTCTGATGACTTAACTATATTTGTAAACTCTGTGAGTTTCTGGCATATGATTTGTCTTGTCTTGGTTACTTTAATATTTGAAGTGGGATTTGGAATACTTATCTCCCATTGATGATATTTATTTTCTTAGTTCAGTTTACTTTCTTCAGTTTAAAAGACATTTTATTTTTAGGAAAAGAAAGAAACAAAATAATAGTGAAATAGTTCTGCAGTGTCTCTCATTTGTTTACATTTTCCATCTACCTGAAGTGTAGGAAATATCTTTTTTTACTTTTCTTACATAAAACACAGAAGAAAAGCCGTACTTGTTCCTAACATTTACCATGAGGTGTTATTACCTATTCTGGTATATTTATGTATGCTACTATCTAGATATTTTCAATCGGTAAATACCTTTTGAAAGATATAAGACATTGTATTGTCTCTTTTCTAGTTTGGGGTAATATACTGCCCTTAACTTTTAGAAGTGAAATACAGAAAGAGCCAGAAAGTCTGTAGGAGGATTCCACGTTACCCCGAAATACTGTCAAAGGAATACAAAACTGCTTAAAAGTATTTTTACCAAAAAAGAGAACACATGTATTAATATAACTCTAACATGGAAATCTGTTCTAATAGAGCCTTATCATCATGTAAGAAAGAACTTCTGGGTGGGAATAAATATACAGATAAGATAAACTTAGGCTGGCAAAATCAGTCACTTACCTTATTTATGTCTTCCTTCTCCCAGCCCAAAAGACTAACATTTGACAGAGAATACTTATTTCTTCATGAAGCCAGTCACTCAAATAGAATCTTGCATTGTATATGAAAAAGCTAAGATTTCCTTATTTTCATATTTTTGTTACATTGGGAATAATATTCCTTCTTTCTGATTTTTAAAAATATATCTCATTCATTCATTCTTTCTGTAAAATTTGTTTTCAGGCTTATCCTCCTTATCCAAGTTCACCAGTTCAGGTTATCACTGGATATCAACTGCCTGTTTATAATTATCAGGTAATTTAAGAGGGATCAAAATGATTTACATTGGAATATTATTGAGGCCTTTATTTATGTAAATTTCCCTAATAGTTTGTCGTTTAAAGTAGTTGAGTGTGCTTAAAATTTAAGAAAAAACTTGGAATTAGTCTAGAATTAGGGCTTCTCTGTTACTTAGAAATAAGGGAATGAGCTTAGCAAGAAGCTTTTGACAGGAATGAGTTTAGGAAGAAGCTTTCTCTTGTACTTTCTTACAAGATTTGGTGTCCTCTTCTATATTTCAGCATGTATTCTTCATCTTTTCTGTCAAATAGCTGAAGCATCCAGGCTGACTTTTATGAGTTTTTCTAATGGCATAGGTTGAAATAAAATGACTACTCAGTTCTTAGAGCATTGAATTCCAATTATGTTTGATAGTGTTTATTTCAGCTGGCTGCTACAAGATAGTAGTTCTCTGAATTTCTGTCCATGGATATGACCATATCTGTGATAATATATTCACAGAACTGTATGTTTGAGTTTTCCTGTAGACCAACTCCAGAAAATTGAGAAAAAGATGGAGTTTATATATAAAAGTAACAATAAAATCCTTAGGTATCAGAAACAGAAAGTACTTTATTCTTCCATTTTGTTTCTTTTATTATAACAAGGTCAAGGAGCCAGCATGACAGATACCTCAACATTGTCTATCTCATATCTCTGTGAAAATGTGAAGGTATATTTAAATAATTATTTCCTGTTTTTTCCTAAGATGCCACCGCAGTGGCCTGCTGCGGAACAAAGGAGTTACGTTATTCCTCCGGTAAGGTGAATTAGCGAAACATGTACTTCCTATTTTAAAGTATTCTATTGTTTAACTATTATATATTTTAAAAGTATTTTACTGTTCAGCTATTATATATTTCTTGACCTTTTGCCATATCAAATATGCCTAGAAATATTTTAAATGCTCTTTTACATTATGTGTTGTTTTATTTCTTGTCAACCCAAGTATATACTCCCGTGGGAGAAACTGTGCTTTTTGTTTCTCAGGTTGTTGTGTGTGTACTTAAGCAATGGCTGCCCTGCATACAACAAGTGCTCAGTTACTTGTTGATAGAATATGTAACCAAGAGAGGTAGTATTAATAACTATGCTAATTCTAACTCCAGGGATTTAGAATTAGTATTGAATCTGCCTCTAGTTTTCTAGCCATAAAAAATGTGACGAAGAGAAGCAAAAATGTTTTGCTGTCAATACTGTTATATGTTATATAAGAAAAGGAAAAAAACAAGAGAGGGTGCTACCTCTAAAACACCTGAGCCTTTGTTATCTTCTGTCTTTCATCAGGATTGGATATTTGAAGGATATAGTATGAGCTGAAATTCTCAGGCACTAGGAAATTCCCTTCTCATTCCCTTACTATATGTTGGAGTTTCTTTTTCTTAGGGAAATTCTAATTCTGATTGTGTTGACATTTCAAAATAAAAAATTGCCTTACTGCATTTCAACTCTACAGTTTGAAATAGTTTCTGAAATAATGTAATTGAACTTCACAATCCACATTTAGACTTTCAGTGTCAGCTCACCATTTTGAAGAATAGATTGTTTAGAAATGTATCTAATGTACATCTCTTTAATTACACTTTTATCATTTTAAATGTAGGCGTATACAGCTGTTAACTACCACTATAATGAAGTTGATCCAGGAGTTGAAGTTTTGCCAAGTGAATGCTCAGTTCTTGAAGCTACTGCATCCTCTGGAAATGGCCCACAAAAGGCAAACATCTAATTTTGCTTATTAATATTTATATTTTTATATTTATTTTTTCAAGTTTTAATGGCCATTTGAGAAGCAAGCATCTTTGCCCTAATTTAAATACATTACAGAGATTGAGTCATTGGCTAATAACTTTGCAGTTTACGTAAAAGTTAATGAAATTTTAGGCATCCCCAAACTTTCAGTGTGTATATATAGTTGTTGATTCAGTAGTCCTTCCCTCTGTTCTGTTTTCATCGGGGTTTTTTTGTTGTTGTTTTTTAACCGTAGTTTAATAAATATTAACGTGATTTGGCAGAGTGCAATGGGTTGGTTTCCTCAAGAATCCTACTCTTCAAAAGAGGGATTAGTATGAATTATATCTACTTTGTCTTTTGCCAATTTAAACATTTATTTAGCTAAATAGTAATATACAGTTATTTATGGTATTCTCTCCATAACATTATATATGGTAGCAGCTCTCAAGAGTGGTGGAGCCGCTAGTAATTGAAATACTAAAACAGACAGAGTTGTTTCTTTTTTATCATTAGAGCAGATCCCTATAATAACAGTGCCCTCACTCTTGAATTCTGTGTTTTCTTGTATGGGTGAGAATATGGAAGTAATTGATGTGATTGGAATGTGCATAACATTGGATGATTCCCACTGGAGTATGTGTACTTTGTTCATGTGTTTCTCAGTGGAAAAATGTTGAGAACTACTGAACTGTGGGGTGAAAAAATTCCCAGATTTGTTACACAACTTAAAATTTGAAAAAATATCAAAGTAACTTACAGTATAATTATATTACCAAAGTTTAACCTAAATGTTTCTTGAAATGTTGAAGTCCACTGTTTTTTATCTAACAGGAAAAATTAAAGAGGCTTAAGCAAATATCTTAGGGCTTGACTAATTGAGCTTTTTAAGTCAGTACTCTATCACTAAGTTTCTGAAATAATTCTTAAATTTGGTACAAAAGTTACACACTAAGTGACACGTGGCACGTATTACAAAATTACCTGAGAATTGTTTAGAAATAAGTGTATGTATTCATTAAACTTTTTCAAAAAGCTTGTTACCAGTGAGTAAAAGGAGGAATAGTCTTTACCGAAAACTTTTGTGTTTCAGAAATCTGTGGACCGAAGCATACAGACAGTGGTATCTTGTCTATTTAATCCAGAGAACAGATTGAGAAACTCCTTTGTTACTCAAGATGACTACTTCAAGGTATGAAAGGAATAGTATACAGGATAAAAAGCACACTTGTCAGCCATAAAGTATCTTTTTTCTGTGGTATATATATTTTGATACTACATAGAGCATATATCAGTAATTGAACTGTTAGTTTCTGACTGTAACCTGGTAAATCTCTGTGAGTGAGTTTTAAGTGGCAGTGTATTCTAGCTGCTCAAATCTTGGTACAGTGTAGTTTGCCCTTAGGGAAGATATCTTTAGCAGAAGCCTGTACTGTAATTGATAGGGTTCATGAGAGTTGAATGAGAATATTGGCTTGACCAAATAGGAAAAGAGAAAATTTTAGAAACAGAAAGCAAAACTTGAGAGTACGTAGATATTGGACTAAAGAGAAGAAAAGAAATCGATCACTTAGATGATGCTTGAACAGTGTTTTGGGGGGAGAAAAGAGGTAAAATGAAGTAGTAAAAAGAGCTGAGTAGAAAGAAATGGAAGTTGATTCAGAGTTGGTGAAGTAGAGAAGAATATGGGTGTTTGAATTTAAGAAAGTTCTGGTTTCTGATCCTGGTTCTATCACCTTGGACAAATCACTTAAATCTTATTAAGGCTCCAGTTTTTATGAGTCTGAAATGAGTCTCTAAGATCCCTTTAAGTTCTGAGTCTCTGATTATGGAAAGGAACCAGTTGCTTCAATGGGGGAAGAATATTGTGCTTATTAGTAAAGGGAAGGTGTTTGTTGTTTTTTGTAACAGGTTTATTGAGAGAACGATTTTCATACCCTACAGTTCACCCATTTAAAGTGTGCAATTCAGTACTTTTTAGAATATTAACAGTTGCGCAACCATAACGACAATCAATTTTAGAATATTTTAATCACCCCCAAAATAAACCCCCTACCCATTAGCAGTCACTCCCTATTCCCCCATACTCTCTAGACTTAGGCAACCACTAACCTCCTTTCTTTAAGGATTTGCCTGTTCTGGATATTTCATATAAATAGTATAATATGTGACCTTTTGTGACTGACTTTCACTTAGCAAAATGTTTTCAAGGTTCATCAATGTTACAGCATGTATCAGGACTTCATTTCTTTTTATTTATGGATCTGCCACTTTGCGTTTATCCATTCATCACTTATTTGATAGACATTTGGGTTGTTTCCACTTTGGGCTCTGATGAGTAACGCCATGAACATTCGTGTACAAGTTATTGTGTGGACATACGTTTTTATTTCTCTTGGGTATATACCTAAGAATGGAATTGCTGAGTCATATAGTAACTATGTTTAACTTTCCAAGGAGCTGCCAGAATTTTTCCAAAATCACCATTTTGGAACCATTTGTAAGCCATTGCTTTGTATCTTAAAACAGGGAAAGGAGAATAGCTTTTTCCATCTATGAATGGAAATAGGATAAAGCTTGAAGTGTTTTTAAAAGGAATACTTAGGAGTTCCTTTAATGCAGAAGACTAGAGCTGTAGCAGAGTTAAGTTCTTAACCCCCTTCTCATTGGGGAGTAAACCCATTCATTTAAAGTTGATCTTTGTTCTCTTGTTTCATTCTGCATAGACAGGACAATTTAAAAGGAAAGAACTGGGAGCTGTAGGACAGCTTACTTTTGCCCAAGGTTCTGCAGGTTAAATAGGTAGTACTAAAGGATTTGTTTGCAAAGCAGAAAATCTTTAACCAGCAAGTCTTTAAACTTGAATTTTTACCTGGTATTAAAAGTTTCCCTTTGAACCTTCCAAAATTTTCTGCTCCTCTGAGCTAAGAGTTAGAAGTTGTGTAGCATATCTAGACTTATTTTGGTTAGCTAAATGTTGTTGTTTTAATTGAATTAGAATGCACTGAGGCAGGATGTACACTGTTTCCATGATAAATTCCAGCTCCTTCATAATCTTTCATATCCTGCCTGATCTCTGAAGATACTTGAGTTTGTGACCACTTTTCTGGGCCTTAACCTAAATAGGATATTACCCTGTTAACAGATTACATAATTTCCAGAAGTCACCCTTCTTTATGTGACAACGGAATTTAATCCCTAGGAACAGGGCACAGTTAAGCTAAAAGTGCAGAGAAGAAATACTATTATTATGTTATTGCTGGTTTACTCGGCTCCATTCCTCTTTGTAAGGCCTCATTTCTTCTATCTGCACATCTGAAAGCAACATAAAGTGAAAGGAAATTTTTGCATATATTTTTATTTTTATATTCATTTCCTAAAAAATTATATATTTTCATTACAGGTTAAGGATATGCTTTTAAATATGCCAAAACTTCTCTTTTTTAACCTAAAAGCATGGGGTTTCAGATTGAAGTGGATTACTCTTCTCAAGCCATGATTTCTGTCAGATGTATTTTAGTAAAAATAGGACTTTTAAAAATCTCATGTGCTTTCTTTTCATTAGCTGTCTTTTTGGGACATCACTGCCAAATCATGAGTTAATCTACATAAAAGGGTATTGATTCTAAGTCCTCTTTTTCTGAGTTACTGATATTTCTTTTTTAACTAAATTGTTGAATAAAACTGGTCATTGGTACATTGATTATCACAAAGTTCAGGAATGCTTCCCCAAAAGGATCACTTTTCTTTCATTATTTATAGCTTTTAAACCCAAAATAAATGCTTTAAGTACAGTATTTTTCAACTCTCTTAGGTCATAATCGTAATAGGAATTTTCAGTGAAGTAAAATGGACTATTTCTGTCTTTTCTAGGATAAACGAGTTCATCACTTCAGAAGAAGTCGAGCAGTGCTTAAGTCTGTTTGATCCTCTGCTAACTTTCTAGTCTCACAGGAAGGTGGAGCTTTTGAATAGTAAGAAGAGACTGAAAGTTTTTCCACTATTTAGAGATTTAATTTTGAATTTTGATAAATCACACTTAGACTTTCTATACAAGTTATATTAGATTGCCTAGTTTTATTTTACATTAGAACTGTTTTTCATTAGACATTTACTTAGAAACTGGTTCTGTGTTGAATATATGGTTAAAAGTAAAAATAAATTGAGACTGAAAGGAGGAACTTTAAGATTTATCTGTAAGGATTTTTTTAAATTGACATTTTAAGAGTTTAAAAGCAAATGCTGATTTTCAGAAAAATTGTTTTAGAAAACCTATTTTGAAAGGTCAGAATTTTGATTGTTTAAATACAAGCACTTCACTTCTCCAACAAGTACCTATGAACAGTACAATATCTACAATACTGTGCTTTTATGATTTGTCTAGAAATTTACCACAAAAGCAGAGTTTTTAAAACTGCATTTTTAATCAGTGGAACTCAGTATATAGTTGGCTTTACTGAAGTTTTCCTTATCTAAACCCAGTAAAACAGATTCTAAACAGATAGTCCAATCAGTGGGTCTTACATTTATTAGTTCAAAATATTTAATCTTATCTAGAATCCACACATAGAGATATCCGATTGGGATGGTAACTAGGATAACTAAAATTCTGGGCCTAATTTTTTTTTTAAAGAATCCAAAACAAACTAAACTTTACTTAGGTACATAAGCTTCTCAGTGAGTTACCATTCTCCTTATTTTCTTTTACTTTATTTTCCTTGAAATGATAAATTCCATGGCTGTATCTTAAATTGTGCAAAATATTGGTATTGAAGAAGGCTGAAACTTTTTTTATGTCACTTAAAAGTTAATCAGAGTATCTGAAAGGAATTGTTTTTATAAAAAACATTAAAATGTTAGTTATTTGTTAAAGAACAGGTCAATTTTTATTTTTGTTTTTTAGCCTATTATATTCCCTTTTTTAAAGTAAAATATGTCCAGTAGAATCGAAGTAGGTTTGGCGTTTCTAAACCACAAAAGTTGTTGAGTAATACGCATAGCCCAAAATTATACTAGCGTTAAGTGTTAACAATCCATTTTTAGATTAGCTAGGCTCCTGGTTAGACATTGTAAATCGTGACAGACAACTAGAGATCCAGAGCCCCTTTGCTCTACCCGCAGTCTTGCTTTTCCAGTCTGTAGCACCATTCTTCCAGGAGGTTTGCTCTTAGAATAGGTGATGTAAAGAAGAGAAGTAGCAGTATAAGCAGTATGTGGGCTAATAAGCCTTGGAAAGGTAGCAATGGGGTAATACCTTTCTAAGGGAAACACTTGTATCAGCATCATTTGACCTGCCATGGACATGAGTTTAAAGTGGCTTCCTGGCTTTTCTTTCATTGGCCTGCCCCTTCACTAAAACATGGAAACTCCATTTATCCTTATCCTAATGAAGCTTCCACGGGCCATATCATCAGTGCCCACTGTTTTATAATCCCTAATAATTTTCATTCTGAATCTGAAGGGAGGAGTCTTTTAACTTGAGGATCCCCAAGAGAGCTTTCTTAGGCCTCAAAATTTGAAAGTGCCCTGAAATTTGTTCTTTTTAAAATTCTTTGTACTTTTGTGTGTGTGTGCTATAACATCCTTACATGTATTATTCTGTGATTAAATCTCCAGGTTACTGTAAATGATACCTAAATTCTAAAGAGCCAATTCTGATTATCCCAATATGACCTTAAGAAAAGTAAGGAAATAAACTTTTTGTCTGCTGTTTTGTTGGACTGAAGTATTTAAAAGAGTAAGGTAGAAGAGTCAAAATCCTGAACCTTTCAAAATGGAAAATTAATTTTAAACTTAAAAGTGTGTTCCTATTACCTGTGCTGATACTGTCTTTGCATAAATGAATAAATAGAAATAAAACTTTTTTTCAAAAGCATTTTAACCTACTTATTCATGTCATATTATCTAAAAAAATGGTGGGGATTTGGGTGGGTAGTATGTGACAAGATTTAGATCCTTGAAATTCAGGAGTGTAAATATTGTTCAGTTTCTTAATCTGGCCGAGTTTGTTTATAAAAGCACATTTTGGTACATTGTGTTTTTGCTGCTCTCTCCTACGAAATTAAGAGAGATTTTCATGAGAAAATAATTTCTCTTAGTTGAGTTGGAGATGGTTAACAGTGGGTTCCAGCTCAGTGCATCAGCAGAGCAGTGCCTAGTAGGAATGCTGGAGAGTCATGTATATGACTGCAGTCCCATGGCCAAGGTCCCTCTCTGTAAACAACTTGGACTTCATAAACACTTTGTCTGTTGCACACTTTTGGTCTAATCTCTGTGACACTATTATTTTGGGGAATTGTGGTTGTTGATAATAGAGCTTAGATTTTTCATACTGCATGTACTTCATTAAAAAGAGTGCCTTCTGAATCACCAAAGATTAAATTTTGATGTTTAAAGTATAATTTGCTGACGATTAGTAGTACTTAAATGTCTGTGTATACTCATACATATATACTAACCATTATCCAGATTATTTGATTAGTTCTGATCAAGCTAAATTACAGTTTATAACATTTTGAGACCCTAAAACTAGACTATATATTTTAAAACAGTGGCTTTAAATCTACTTGATAATTTAAGCATATTTGCAGTTGAGGATTACCACAAAATTCTCAACACAAAGCCCAGTCTTCGGGATTGAAAAAAATTTCATAGAACACCTTTTTGTAAAAAGTTGCAAGTTACGGCAAAAATCAAGCAACTCCAAAAAGTTTGGTCACCTCTGTAAGAAGTTTATTCTGCATGCTTTCTTTTCTTTTCCTAGTAAGAGCATGTTATCTTTGTAATTGTTCAAAATAACTATTCAATATTGATTAGCACCCTTAAATTGCCAGGAAGTCATTGAGTTTCAAAAATAAATACTCCACTGCAGTTCCCTGTTAGTTTATAAAGCCCTGTACCTACTTCTCTAAAATTCTCTTGGTTGTCTTTAAAGGTAAATTCATAAAAATGGGCTGCCACATTGCTTAATCATTTTGCCTGCTTTCATTGCCATTGTTTGAGGGTAATCAGCAACAACGATAAGGCAGCATGCCACTCTGCTTTCACAAAGAAGTATTAGAGAGGGTGGGGGACCATAAGGCAGAGAAGAGCTTCCCATTGACCAAATCTTACAAACAGGCCCAGCTGTTGAGTGTGATCATTTGGAATCCCTGAAACACTTCTAGATGAAGATTGCTCCTGTACATATTTCGATAACTATGTAATCTAGCCCTTCCCAACATTATGTATGTTTTCTCTGTGTGTAACTGAATCTTTTTGAGCAATTCCTCACCACCCATCATCGAAGACTCTGTAGACAGTACATTTGGTAGTAGGACACAATAAACATAGAACTATAAACATGCGTTTTTGAATGCTCATGCAGAATATTCAGTCTGTATAGCAAAGAAATGATAGGTAATTCTGCATTGCATTTAGAGTTAAAAACGTGTCCAGTATGGCTGTAGCTGTGGGCCAATCCTAAGAAAATGCAAAAAATGGTCTCTCAATACAGAAACTGAAACTGCCACTGTACAATTAAGCTCTGTGGTAGCTGTATTTTATGTTTTTAACTGGTCTGAAAGCTTTCCAGTTGAGTCTCTAGTTCATTTTCCCAAGGCACACGGGGCTTTGTATCATACATGCACCTCTATTAAGGCTGCGTGGCAGGAATATGCCTTTTCTCATGTGAAATTCCCAGATACCAGTTAACTAGATCTTTAACAATAGAACAAATGCTTGCATTACTGGGATATTGAAGTCATGAAAGCTCTTTATAAATTTGAAGCAACAGTAACATTTCAAGCGGTTCAGAAAGTTGAAGGTTTTAATCCTTAATCAGTTCTTCTTTACAAAAAACAAATCTAGCAAAAGTACATTAAGGCTCTAGTCACATCTATTGTCTTTCTCCAAAAGAAAATGAACAGAGACACACTGTATTCTGGCTCAGTGTTGGGTGAAGCTATTTACTCTAGAAGAAAGGCAGGGCTGGCACTCAACTGATCTGTGGTGGTAAAGCCAGATCAGCTGTTTCCAGTGGGCTGGTCCCCTCTGCCCATGCACACATGTTAAACATTTTTAATATTAGCAACCTAGCCCCATCCCCCAGAATAAATCTGGCTGGACCAGTGAGAATGGGGAGGGGTAATTTAAAATACAGAGGCCGTTTTCTCTTTGTTTTTACCTAAGCTAGACCCCCTTCACAGTCAAGTCTGAACAACGTTAGAATAGTACACCTGGTTAACTGCACTTTCTTTCTGAACGGGGCGTGGTTGCTGCTCATCATTCTGATTGGTGGTGTGTCTGTCTTTGACAAAGTAAAAACCCATACACTCACTATCCAAGGTTTTATCAATGATTAGATCAACCTCATATTTAACAGGTCAAGTTTCAGTGATCCCAATCTCACAGGGAAGTCAAAAAACATCGGAACCACCACCTGGGGTGTTTCTGAGAGATTCAGACTCCTGGGCCCCATGCTCGGATACACTACTCTGTAGACGTGGGTGGGCTCAGTAATATGCATTTTTTTTAAAAGTCCCTTGGGATTCTGATCTCTGTGACATTCACTTTGAGAAGTACTGCCCCAGATGGGGAGTTAGCATCTCAGGCTACCCCTAGTTTGAGGATAGCTGAATTTGGAGAACAACGCTGTCAAGTCCATTGTGACTCCTTCATAAAGGATTGTGTTGGCTTAATTAATCTTTCCCTGCCAAGCCTGTGCCCAGGAGTGCCGGTTGTCCTCAGACCAGGTTGACTCGTGAACAGGCTAAAAAGTGGATTGAATGAAGTCTGAAAGCCAAGACTTGTGACCAAAAATGAATGGTAAGAGAGAGTGAGTGCAGGAGAAAAGCCGGATGTTGAGTCCAAGTGTAGGCCGAGTGTGAGGGACTAGGCTCAGCTTGGAGGGCAGAGTGGACTTTATGGAGGCTGAGATGCCCTACTTCCTTCCTGGAGGGTCTTTGGCCCACTTGGCTAATTTTAAAAACATATTACCTGGATTTTAGAGAAGTATGGCCTGTCATTTCTCCTGTTCCTGCCTTGGAATTAACTAGTATGTCTCATCCTTAACAAGAATATTAATAACACATCAACATTGGAAATAATATGTTAAAAAATCAAGTTCCAGAGACAGTCTTCAGCATACTGAAATCTGAATTGTGTTTATGTGTGTGTATTTTTAAAAAAAATGAGTATAGAAATAAGTATACCTTTAAAGAATAATAAAATACCCAAGTTAGCATAAGAAATATTTACTAATAAATAGCAATTCCCTCCTCAAAAAAAAAATAGAATATTCCATTAATTTAAAAATTCCCTATATGCCTTCCCTCATCACACCCTCTTCCTCAACAAGAAGTAACCACTAAATTGAATTTTGGTTTAATTATACACTAAATCGTTGGTTGTTTCTTTTCACATTTTTTTTAGATGCTTTTAAATTTTTATTTCACTTTTTTGAGGATTTTATTTGTTTATTTAAAGACTTCACTTTTTCAGAGTAGTTTTAGGTTCATAGAAAAACTGAGAGGAAGGTACAGAGATTTCCCATATGCCCCCTGACCCCACACATGCACAGCCTCCCCCATCATCCACATCCCCCAACAGAGTGGGACAGTTGTTAACGATGGATGGACCTACATCGACACATCATAATCACCCAAAATCCATAGCTTACTTTAGGGTTCATTCACTCTTGGTGGTGTACATTCTATGGGTTTGGACAAATGTATGATGTGAATTCACCATACAGAGTACTTTCACTGCCCTATAGATCTTCTGTTGCCTATTTACCCCTTCAACCTTACCCCCAATCCCAAGCCCTGGCAACCACTGATCTTCTTACTGTCTGCATAGTTTTGCCTTTTCCAGAATTTCATATAGTTGGAATTTTACAGTATGTAGACTTTTCAGATTGGCTTCTTTCACTTAGGAATATGTATTTGTTTCCTTCACGTCTTTATGTCTTGATAGCGCATTTCTGATGAATATTTCATTGGATGTACCACAGTTTATCCTTTCACTACTGAAGGCATCTTGGTTGCTTCCAAGTTTTGGCAATAAAGCTGCTATAAACATCCATGTGCAGGTTTTTGTTTTTTTTTTAAATAAATTTATTTATTTATTTTTGGCTGCATTGGGTCTTTGTTGGTGCACGCAGGCTTTCTCTAGTTGCGGCGGGCTTTCTCTAGTTGCGGCAAGCAGGGGCTACTCTTCATTGCAGTGCACGGGCTTCTCATTGCAGTGGCTTCTCTTGTTGCGGAGCACTGGCTCTAGGCTTGTGGCTTCAGTAGTTGTGGCACATGGGCTCGGTAGTTGTTGCTCGTGGGCTCTAGAGCACAGGCTCAGTAGTTGTGGAGCACAGGCTTAGTTGCTCCGCGGCATGTGGGATCTTCCCGAACCAGGGCTTGAACCCTGTCCCCTGCTTTGGCAGGTGGATTCTTAACCACTGCGCCACCAGGGAAGCCCCCATGTACAGGTTTTTGGGCAGTTTTCAAATCGTTGGGTAAATTCCCAGAGTACAGTTGCTGAATCATATGGTAAGAGTATGTTTAGTTTTGTAAGGAACCACCGAAGTGTCTTCCAAAGTGGCTGCACCATTTTGCATTCATTCTCACCAGCAGTGAATGAGAGTTCCTGCTGCTCCACATCCTTGTCAGCATTTGGTGGTGTCAACGTTCCAGATTCTGGCCATTCTAGTAGGTGTGTAGTGGTATCTTATTGTTTTAGTTTGCATTTCCTTGATGATATATGATATGGAGCATCTTTTCATATGCTTATTTGCCATCTGTGTATTTTCTCTGGAGAAGTATCTGTTAAGGTCTTTGGCCCATTTTTTAATTGAGTTGTTTGTTTTCTTATTTCTGAGTTTTAAGAGTTCCTCGTATATTTTGGAAAACAGGTGTTTATCAGATGTATTGTTTATTTTTACTTTCTCCTCCAGGATGTTTCAGATGTACCTTTTGAAAATATTTTCTACAAGTCTGTGGCTTGTATTCTTGTTCCCTTGAAATTGTCTTTTGCAGAGCAGAAATTTTTAATTTTAACAACGTCTAGCTTATTATTTCTTTCATGGATCATGGTGTTGCATATAAAAAGTCATCTCCATACCTAAGGTCATCTAGGTTTTCTCCTATGTCATCTTATAGGATTTTTATAGTTTTGCATTCTACATTTAGTTATATGATCCATTTTGAGTTAATTTTTGTGAAGGGTGTCTAGATTCTTTTTTTTTTTGCATGTGGATGTCTAGTTGTTCCAGCACCATTTGTTGAAAAGACCATCTTTGCTCCATTGCATTGTCTTTGCACCTTTGTTAAAAATCAGTTGACTACATACTTAACATGAGTCTCTGTCTGGGCTCTATATTTTATTCCATGATTTCGTTTTTCCTTTTCTAGTTTTTCTTTTCTTCCTTCCTTCCTTCCTTCCTTCCTTCCTTCCTTTCATTTTAACAGCTACATTAAAGTTGTATAATTGGTGTACATTAAACTACATATATTTAAATTGAACAATTTGATGAGTTTTGACATAGACATATATATAATATATAAATATACACAACCATCACAACAATCAAGACAAGTAGCATTTCCATCACCTCTTTGTAATTCATTCGCAACTCACCCTCAACTACTAACCTTCTTTTTGTCACTATAGATTTGTTTTGCACTTTCTAGAATTTTATATAATGGAATCATACAGTGTATATATTCTTTTATGTCTGGCATTTTCACTCAGCACAGTCATTTTTAGATTCATCCATGTTGTTGCATGTATCAATAATTTCTTCCTATTTATTGCTGTGTTGTATTCCATAATATAAATTTACCACCATTTGTTTATCCATTCTTCTGTTGATGGACAATTGGATTGTTTCCAATTTTTGGCTATTGCAATAAAGCTGCTATGAACTTTTGTATACAAGTCTTTGTATGGACATATGCTTTCATTTCTTTTCTATAAACATCTAGGAATTGAAGAGCTGGGTCCCATGATAGGTTCATTTTAAATTCATAAGGAAACTTCCAGACTGTTTTCCAGAAACGCGCAAGGATAAGGTAGCATCGTCATCTCTCCTGTTATGTTCTACAGTGATGTTTGAAGGTTCTTATAAAATTAAATGAGAGCATCTGTTTCACCTGTGCCTCTGATTGCCTGGAGATTTCTTCTTTTTTCCTCCTGTAGTTCCTAAAACAGTGCTTTGTATAAGGCGGATGTTTAATCCACCTTGGATGAATGAATATCAGGTAATGGTTTATCTGAACAAATGTGATGATGATTTAAGCACCAAAATGAATGACAGAGCAAAATTTGAGAGATCGAGAAATAGGTAAAATAAATAAAATAGGTAAAATAAAATAGGTAAGTAAATAACACTGTCTTTTAAAAATTATGCAAGTAATTCATTATGGAAGAATCAGAAAATACAAAATAGATTAAAGGAGAAAATAAGTCACCTGTGATCCTTCCCATTCCCTCTTTAAAAAAATATTTTATTGCTGTTCTGTTTTCCCAATATACTCTTAAAGTTAGGGCCAGTGGTTCTCAACTCTAGCTACACATAAAATCACCCAGGGAGCTTGCAATGGACTGAAGCCCTCATGAGTGGGATTAACTCCCTTATGAAGGGCCTGAGAGAAGTTCTCTTGCCCCTTCTGCCATGTGAGGTTACAGCAAAAAGATGGCCATCTAGGAAGAGGGCCCTCACCAGACACCTGAATCTGCCAGGACTTGACCTCAGACTTCCCATCCTGCAGAACCGTGAGAAATAAATTTCTGTTTATAAGTTTATAAGTCAACTGGTCTATTGTATTTTGTTATAGCTGCCCAAACAGATAAGATAGAGCTCTTATCTGGGTAGGTCCAATGTCTGGGTTCCATCCCAGAGATTCTAATTTAATTGGTCTAAGGTGGAGTCTGGGTGTCAACAGTTTTCAATCAACTTTTTTGATGTGTAATTTACATACAATAAAATGCATCTATTTTAGGTGAACAGATCCAGTTTTGACAAATGTATATCCCCTTATAAACACTATAATCAAGTATAGACCATTTCTGTCATCCCCAAAATAATCCCTGTTCTATCACCATGTAACCACTGATCTGGCTGGTCACTGTAATTGTGACTCTGTAAGCACTAGAATTTCGTGTAAACAGAATCAAGCAGTCTGGCTTCTGTCACTGCATCATGTTTATGAGAGTCATCATGTTGCTACATGTTTCAGCAGTTCATTTTATTTTTTTCTTATAAGTATTTTTTAACATCTTTATTAGAGTATAATTGCTTTACAGTGTTAGTTTCTGCTGTAAAACAAAGTGAATCAGCTATATGCATACATATATCCTCATACCCCTCCCTCTTGCATCTCCCTCCCACCCTCCCTATCCCACCCCTCTAGGTGGTCTCAAAGCACCTGAGCTGATCTCCCTGTGCCATGCAGCTGCTTCCCACTAACTATCTATTTTACATTTGGTAGTGTATATATGTCAATGCTACTCTCTCACTTTGTCCCAGTTTACCCTTCCCCCTCCCCGTGTCCTCAAGTCCATTCTCCTATTACCATTTTCTTAATTGTTTTGGGTTTGTTATTATATGTCTTTTCCTTCTCTTGTGTTTCCTGCCTAGAGAAGTTCCCTTAGCATTTGTTGTAAAGCTGGTTTGGTGGTGCTGAATTCTCTTAGCTTTTGCTTGTCTGTAAAGGTTTTAATTTCTTCATCGAATCTGAATGAGATCCTTGCTGGGTAGAGTAATCTTGGTTGTAGGTTCTTCCCTTTCATCACTTTAAATATGTCCTGCCACTCCCTTCTGGCTAGAGTTTCTGCTGAAAGATCAGCTGTTAACCTTATGGGGATTCCCTTGTATGTTATTTGTTGCTTTTCCCTTGTTTTAATATTTTTTCTTTGTATTTAATTTTTGATAGTTTGATTAATATGTGTCTCGGTGTGTTTCTCCTTGGGTTTATCCTGTATGGCACTCTCTGTGCTTCCTGGACTTGACTATTTCCTTTCTCATATTAGGGAAGTTTTCAACTATAATCTCTTCAAATATTTTCTCAGACCCTTTATTTTTCTCTTCTTCTGGAACCCCTATAATTTGAATGTTGGTGCATTTAATGTTGTCCCAGAGGTCTCTGAGACTGTCCTCAATTCTTTTCATTGTTTTTTCTTTATTCTGCTCCCTGGCAGTTATTTCCACCATTTTATCTTCCAGGTCACTTATCTGTTCTTCTGCCTCAGTTGTTCTGTTATTGTTTCCTTCTAGAGTATTTTTAATTTCAGTAACTGTGTTGTTCACTGTTTGTTTGCTCTCTAGTTCTTCTAGATCCTTGTTAAATGTTTCTTGTATTTTCTCCATTCTGTTTCTGAGATTTTGGATCATCTTTACTATCATTACTCTGAATTCTTTTTCAGGGAGGTTGCCTATTTTCTTCATTTATTTGGTGTTGTAGGTTTTTACCTTGCTCCTTCTTCTGTAACATATTTTTTGGTTGTTTTTTTGTTTTTTGTTTTTTTGATGGGTGGTGCTGTATTCCTGTCTTACTGGTTGTTTGGCCTGAGACGTCCAGCACTGGAGTTTGCAGTCAGTTGGATAGAGCTGGGTCTTGATGCTGAGATGAGGACCTCCAGGAGGCCTCACTCCAATTGATATTCCCTGGGGTCTGAGGTTCTCTGTTAGTCCAGTGGTTTGGGCTTGGAGCTCCCACCCCAGGAGCTCGGTACTGACCTCTGGCCCGGGAACCAAGATCCTGCAAGCTTCATGGCGTGGAAAAAAAAAAAAAGGAAGAAAGAAAGAAAAAGAAGGAGCAGTACAATATCAAAGAATAAAAAACAAGATAAAATTAGAAAGATAAAAAATATATTAGAAACAATAAGACTATAATTGAAACAACTGCAACAATGTAAAATAAAACCACAACAGAAAAAAGAAATAAAAAGGGGGGGTGGGGAACAATCCAAAAGGAGAGATCACTAACAAAGTATAAAGAATAAAATAAAATTAGAAACATAAAAAATTTATTAGGAAAAATAAAAATATAAAAGAATCAACAACAATGAATCAACAAGGTAAAACAGAACCCCAATCTAAAAGAGGAAAAAAGAAAAGAAAAAAAAAAAGCCTTGGCTATGGGGGTGGAGTTTAGGTGGGGGGTGGAACTTTGGCAGGGGCGGGGTTTAGGGTGGGGCGGGACCTAGGCAAGTGGGGGGGTGTTTGAGCGTGGGGCGGGGCCTAGGCGGGGCTACGTTCAAGCTTGGAGGCAGGGCCCTGACTGAGGGTGTGTGGGTGGGGCTTAGGCAAAGTGCAGCTGAAGGGAGGGGGTCTCCGAATGCAGAGGTGGGGCCCTGGGTGGGGGTGTAGGGGTGGGACTTGGGTTCTGTGCAGCAGGAGGGAGGCTCTGAGGGCAGAGGATTAGGCCTGGGAGCCCAACAGGCTCCCCAGTGCCTAAGTGGACAGGGAAAGCGCTGGCCCTGTTCCCTTCCGTTCCTCTGTGCCCCTCCCCCCCACCTCCCTCAGGGTCTCCCC
The DNA here is from genome assembly GCF_028023285.1 of Balaenoptera ricei. Lineage (NCBI taxonomy): Eukaryota > Metazoa > Chordata > Mammalia > Artiodactyla > Balaenopteridae > Balaenoptera > Balaenoptera ricei. Next base: position 30,041,133 of record NC_082642.1, on the reverse strand, counting down.
AGTCGCTGCTGGACCCCTAACCCTGGGTGGGTCCCCCTGGGTGTAGGAACTCCTCCCCTCCCCCAACCACCCCTCAGGGGTGCTGGTCCTGGACGTCTGGCCTTTACTTTTGCTCCCCCTTCCCTCCCTCCCACTCCCTCAGTACCTGCGCAGCTGGAGGGGGCCTAGATGGGTAGAGGATCAGGCCCAGGATCTCAGCAGACTTCCGGGGGCCGAAGTGGGCAGGGGAAACCTGGCCACACTCCCTTTTGATCCTCTGCCCTCCCAATGGTTCCCCAACTTCCCCCTTCTGGTGTGGGATCCCTTCCCCTCCCCAGCTGCCCCTCAGGGGTGCCAGTCCCCTCCCTCCTCCACTTCTCCTCCCCCCTCACTCCCCCCACACCCCACGTCCTACCTGGTCACTGGAGGTTCCTCCCGTCCCCTTGGGTGTCCATAGTCCCCCACCGGTGCCTGGTAGGTGCCCTAGTTGTGAGAAGATGCGATTTCTGCGTCCTAGTCTGCCATCTTGAGTCCGCCCCCATTTTTTTTTTTTCTTTTTTACTGCTGATTAGTATTCCGTTGTGTGGAGGCACCATGTTTTGGTTTGTCTTTTTTTTTTTTTTTTTTTTTGGCCAGGGCACTGGGCATGTGGGCTCTTAGTTCCCCCACCAGGGATTGAACCCAGGCCCCCTGCATTGCAAGCGTGGAGTCTTAACCACTGGACCACCAGGGAAGTCCCTCACCACGTTTTCTTTACACTCACCTGTTGTTGATGGACATCTGGGCTGTTTCCAGTTAACAAGCATTATGAATAACGCTTCTATCAACATTCATGTAAAAGGTTTTTGTGTGGATATGTGTTTTCATTCTCTTGGGGAAATACCTAGGAGTGGAATTTCTGTTCCTATGCTGAGTGTCTGTTTAACTGTATAAGAAACTTCCAAACTGTTTCCCAAAGTAGTTGTATTATTTGCATCCCCACTAGCAATCTGTGAGTGCTCGCTTGTACTGCATTTTGTCCACAGCACTAGGTATTGTCAGTGTTCTTAATTTTAACCATTCTCAAGCATAGCAGTTTTTAAAAGCTCCCCAAGATACATATACTTTTCTGTATACATCAATAAAAGGTTAAGAAAAAAACAACTCCCTAAATGATTCTAGGTTGAGAACTGCCAAGCCAGACTAGACAAGTTCCAAATATCTTTAATTATGCATTCATGGTTGTTTTTTTCCCCACTCACCCACTTATTTACCCAAAAAGAGCTGCACCAGCTCTTTACTAAGCATAGAGAATGTAGAGATAACACAACACCCCTGCCTGCCCTCAAGAATCTCAGTGTCAAGTAATTTTCTTTTTTCTCTCGTAAGAAAACCAGTTTCACATGTATGACCACAGTCATTTCAGAGAGTTTGATTTTTTTTTTTTACTGATCTTGGAACTTTGCAGCTCTGGCCTACATTCAGTCCTGGTGAGGGGAGGCAAGGGAGTCATTCATGGTGTTTGAGATGTTGCTTTGTTGGTTTTGCACTTTTCCTTCCCTGCTTCCTTACCACCAGTACTTTCTTATGTACATATTTAACTTTGGGGACCATGTGTTGTTTTTTTTTTTTGGCCACACTGCGTGGCCTGTGGGACCCTAATTCCCCGACCAAGGAACAAACCCGCGTCCCCAGCAGTGGAAGCGCGGAGAGTCAACCACTGGAACAATGTCTTTAAATGAGGTGGCAGGGGGTTATAACAATAAATATAAAATGAACATATTTTACCCCTGGTAATCACATTGGTGCCTGCACAGAGTATCACGGCTGGTTTCTGATCTTTGTATTTTATTTCTCTCCCTGGTTTGTTTCTTTAATAGAGAAAATCTTCAATTAACAGAATATTCTATTAAAAATAAGACCAATTGGCATAATATTATAAAACTGTCACCAAAAACCTAGTAAAGAAATATAGTAGATGGGTGAAAATAAGATGGCATGTAAACCGAACAAGACTCACATGTAAAATTGTGTCATTAAATAGTAAACTATTTTCTTATTTGCTATTAAACTTACGCTATACAAAGATTTTGAAATGATACAACAAAGTCTGCCTCCCTGGAACTGTTAGAAAGAGGTATAAAACTGAAGCAGAGTCTATGCAGAAATTTTTTTATCTTCTAGGGTAGAGGTCAGTGTCAGGATTGTTAATATTGCCCCTTCTTGCAAGAGCAACTGATATAAAATAGATTCCATTTTCCTTTTCCTTGGGGCCTTAGTGGTTCCAGAGACCCCAGAAATCTTATGGAAACGTGGCTAATGAAAAAATTCTGACAAAGAGTAGAAAGCTATTAGTCTACCTTTGGGCCTAAAGAAACCTCATCTCTAACATGGATAAATTTTCATCAAGAAAATATTTTCCAGAGCAATCTCAAGCCAGTTTAATCCCTTGATTGATATTCTATACAATGGAATGAAGCCATTTTCAATATTTGCTGTGTTTCTTTTTATTTCATTGAAACTTTTCACTGCAATTGTTCTTTTTTTTCAGCCATGGAAAATTCCATTCTTTTTAAAAATTTTTATTGAAATATAGTTGATTTACAATGTTGTGTTAGTTTCAGGTGTACAGCAGAGTGGTTCAGGTATACGTATCTATCTATTCTTTTTAAGATTCTTTTCCATTATAGGTTATTACATGATATTGAGTATAGTTCCCTGTGCTATACAGTAGGTCCTTGTTGGGTTCTTTTTCTATGTGTATTGTTTTTACACAAATTGGATTCATTATCAGTTTTTTCCAGATTATTAAGGTATGATTGACAAATAAAAATTGTATATATTTAGGTTGTACAATGTGATTTTTTAAAGTATACAATGTGATGATTTACTATACATATATATTGTGAAATGGTTACCACAATCAAGTTAATGAACACATCCATCACCTCACATAGTTACTTTTTGTGTGTGTGCTCAGAACAGTTAAGATCTATTCTCTTAGCATATTTCAAATATACAATATGGTATCATTAACTCTAGTCACCATGGTGTACATTGGATCTTCAGAACTTACTCATCTTATAACTGAGAGTTTATAGCCTTTGACCAACATCTCCCCATTTCCTCTGACCCCCGACCCCTGGCAACCACCAGTCTACTCTGGTACTATGAGTTTGACTTTTTTAGATTCCATATATAAGTGAGATTATGCAGTATTTGTCTTTCTGTGTCTGGCTTATTTCACTTAGCATAATGTCCTCTAGGTTCTTCCATGTTGTCACAAATGGTAGAATTTTCTTCTTTTTATGGTTGAATAATACTCCATTGAGTGTGTGTATATACATATACCCCACATGTTTTTTATTCATTCATCCATCAGTGTACACTTACATTGTTTCCATATCTCAGCTATTATGAATAATGCTGCAGTGAACATGGGAGGGCAGATATCTCTTTAAGGTATTGATTTCATTTCCTTTGGATAAATACCCAGACGTGGAATTGCGGGATCATATGGTAGATCTATTTTTAATTTTTTGAGGAAACTCTGTACTATTTTCCGTTAGTGGCTGCACCACTTTACATTCCCACCAACAGTGTACCAGGGTTCCCTTTTCTCCACATCCTCGCCAACACGTGTTATCTCTTGTCTTTTTGGGAATAGATTAGTTTCTTGAACCACATCAATTTTTCCTCATTTAGTTTCAACCATTGTGATTTTTGTTTTGCTTTTCCAAATCCAGAATTCCCCAAGGTCAAATTTTGTGTATCTAAATTTTGTCAAGAAAATGTAATCCTTCTGTCCAGTTTTAGTCAATAGCATTTTTTTGCCATGTGCGGTTTCATTTGTTGTCAGTTTGATTTTGTGTTGATTATGTCTGCCAGTAGTAACAATTAAGAATTAAGCAAAAGTTGATTGTATTTATTTCCTAGATAATCAATGAGAAAATTCGGGGTCATTTAGTGAGACAGAGATGTAGACGCACAGAAAGAGAGGAAGGGGTACAGCTGTGTATACATGGCTGAACTCTCAGTTACTGGGTGGGATCAAAGTACAGAGTGGAGTGGGATTGCTGGATCATACAGTAGTTCTATATTTAGTTTTTTCCAGCAAAAACCACAATTTGAAAAGATGCATGCACCCCAATATTCACTGCAGCACTATTTACAATAGCCAAGACATGGAAGCAACCTAAATGTCCATTGACAGATGAATGGGTAAAGAAAATATAGTACATATATACCATGGAATATTACTCAGCCATAAAAAAGAATGAAATAATGCCATTTGCAGCAACATGGATGGACCTAGAGATTGTCATACAGAATGAAGTCAGACAGAGAAAGACAAATATCATATGATATTGCTTATATGTGGAATCTAAAAAAAAAAAAAAGGTACAAATGAACTTATTTACAAAACAAAAACAATCATAGAGGTAGAAAACAAACTTATGGTTACCAGGCGGGAAGGGGGGAAGGGATAAATTAGGAGATTGGGATTGACATATACACACTACTATATATAAAATAGGTAACTGATAAGGACCTACTGAATAGCACAGGGAGCTCTACTCAATACCCTGTAATGACCTGTATGGGAAAAGAATCTAAAAAAGAGTGGATATATATAGATGTATAACTGATTCACTTTACTGTACAGCAGAAACTAACAAAGCATTATAAATCGACTAGAATCCAATAAAAATTTTTTTTAAAAAAATGCATAGTGGAAACATCCACCGTCAAAAGGGCAGCTCCAAGGGCAGAGTCCAAGTACCCTGCGTCAGCTCCTGGCCACTCTCTCTGAAGTCAGGTCACCTTCATTCTTCTCCATTCCCCACCACATCCCTGTCCTCTTCTCTTTGGGGCTGCCTGGCCATGAGCTCTCCTGGCTGAGAAGCCAATGACCTGGATGTGGACAGAAATTCCTAATCCCCTTAACTGAGCTGATCACAAGTTGAACTTCTTCAAAAGGAACGAATTTTACTTGAGTCAACTAAACACAACCAAGCTACATGAAGAAAATACAACAGCATGTAGGTGGATGAGGTCAGGGGCCAGTGTTTCAGTACTGGTGTAAACAGCAGATTCGTTCACTCCAGAACAGCTGTGCTTTGGACATTTTAATCTGGTGTATGCGTTACAGGTACACGTGAAAGTTTACAGAGCTTGTGCTGACACAGCCAATCCACTTCTAGGAGTTTATCCTAAGCTGATATATTGCACCCGTGTCCCAAGATGTATATATAAACTTGTTCATCAACAAAAAGTGGCAATAAACTCAATAGGTACCAATAGGGGAATAATTCACTCAGGGTATTTTCATACTATTTAGTACTCAGCCACAAAGCAAGGGTTGGCAAATTCCTCTGTTAAAGAATAGATAGTACATACTGAAGGCTTTGTGTATGGTTTCTGTCACAAATAATCAACTCTGCCACTGTAGCATGAAAGCAGCCATAGACAATATGTAAAGGAATGGACATGGCTGTGTTCCAGTAAAACTCTATTTATTAAAAAAAAAAAAAGGGTAGATTTGGTTTCTGGGCCTTAATTTACAGACTCCTGGTTTAAAGAGAAAATATGGATTTGCGTTTATTGACATGGAGAGTTCATCATAATATACTACTGGGTAAAAAAACAACAGATTTTGTTATTCTGATGCCACTCGTGTAAAATGAAGGTTTATTTGTGTACATATGCCTAGAGAAGGATCTAAAAGGACGATGAGCAAATGCTAAGTATTATCTCTAGGTTTCTTCTTTATGTTTTTATATATTTTTATTATCAGAAAAATACTTTCATTTAGTAATGTACACTCTGACAAAGTAATTCCATGGTTGTTGTTAGGGTCACCACATATAGTTGTGCAGCCTGTGCACTGCACAATTTTAGAAGATGCCATTCACATTGACTACAGCGTGAAGGATTGCCCCCTGGAGTTGTGTTACGGAGCAGCCCTCCTATCTCCCATTCTCTGTTCAGCCCTGTCCAGTTATTTCAACAAACATTTACTTGGCATCTACTATGCCAAACATCGTTCTAGGCACTACGGAAATATCAACAAAAAGTAGACAAAAAATTCTGCCCTTGCAGTGCTTACACTCTAGTGGGGGAGAAAGGTAATAAGCAGAATAAAGATTGAAGTGTGTTAGAAGCGGCAATAAAGCAGAGTGATAAGGGGCACCCAGGATGCTGCAGGAGGGATGGGGTTTTAATTTTAAATAGTTTCAGCTGAAAAAAAAAGCATAACCTAAAAGTTGAGAATTACGTTTTATTTGGCGGACAAAACTGAGGACTTAAGCCTGGAAGAGAGAGTCTCAGATAAGCTCTGAGGGACTGTTCCAAAGAGGTAAGGAAGGAGCCAGGATATATAAGATTTTTTGCAACAAAACCCAAGTAGTTGGAACATCAAAAGATTACTGTTAATTAAAGAAAATCAGACATCTCAAGTTCATGAATTGAGCTTGCTTCTCTACATATGGGAAGAAGCAAGAGTCTGAGCTTACTGAAATTATTCCTTTGATATGCACCTCAGCTACCTGGGGCCAGTATCCTGCTTCTCTCCATCATGAATTCTGTCAGGGTGCATCATGGGGGGTGGCTACAGTGGCTGCTGGCTCGATGGCCCCAATATCCTTTGCTTACTGACATGGCAGGTGACATTCTTCATCCACAATAGGATGGTCAGAACTGACCTTACTCAGGAAGTCGCAATTGAGCAGACTCGAAAGAGGTCAAGGAGGAAGCCGTGTTGCTATCTTGGAGAGAGCATTCTAGATGGAGGGGACAAGCCAGTGCAAAGGCCCTGAGGGAAAAGCGTGCCTGGAGGTGTGAGGAACAGCAAGGGGGCCAGTGTTGCTGCGGTGAAGGGCGGGGCGGGGAGCAGTAGGGGATGAGGACAGATGGGTAATGGGTGGCCAGATCACAGAAGCCCCTGTAGGTCAGAGCCACTTACGTGTTTTTGAGTAGAGCAGTGACATGATTTAATTGATGCATTTACAGGGCCACTCTGAATGCTGGGTTGAGAATAGATTGTCAGGATACCAGGGTAGAGGTAGCCCTTGACACAGTGTTTGGTAATTGCTTTTTTCTCTCTCTCCTCCCCAGTGGCCTATGGAATCCTGGAGGTCAAGGAGTGGTTTGTGGTCTCCTCTGTTCCTAACACACTTTCTGGCAGAGGGAATAACTAGTGCAAAGGTCCTGAGGCTCCTTTACTAAGTGAAATAAGGCAGGTAGGACACATACTTACTACTCTTGTTCTACAGAAGGGAAAAATTGGAACTTAAGGAAGTTTAAGTGATTGCCCAGAGTCAAAACAGGGTCAGTACCAGAACCAAAGCCCTTTTGAGTCCAAGGTCAGGGTTCCTAAGAACTTGGGACAAAAGACAGACATACTTACAAGATTCAGTGGAGTTGAGCTTCCACTGCATGGGGCATGAGTTTGATCCCTGGTCCCCTGGTCAGGGAACTAAGATCCCACGAACCTCTGGTGCAGCCAAAAAAAAAAAAAAGATTCAGTGGAGTTGGTGAAAAGAAGTCCTGAGTTAGATTCTGCAGACATTTATGAGAAGCCAAGGCATTTTGATTTCATACAGTGATAATGATAATAGCTAACATATTAAAAAAATGATGACATATACTTACCTGGTAGGAGATCCACTGCACATTGCTGATTTGAAAAGGCAGGTTGAAAAATAGCATTTAGAGTTTAGGGACTTCCCTAGTGTGGCAGTGGTTAAGAATCTGCCTGCCAATGCAGGAGACACAGGTTCAAGCCCTGGTCTGGGAAGATCCCACATGCTGCGGAGTAACTAAGCCCCTGCGTCACAACTACTGAGCCTGTGCTCTAGAACCCGCGAGCCACAACTACTGAGCCCACGAGCCACAACTACTGAAGCCTGCGTGCCTAGAGCCTGTGCTCCGAAACAAGAGAAGCCACTGCAATGAGAAGCCCGCGCACCGCAATGAAAAGTAGCCCCCGCTGGCCGCAACTAGAGAAAGCCCACGCGCAGCAATGAAGACCCAGCGCAGCAAAAAATAAATAAGTTTATTTTAAAAAATAGAGTTTAATTTCCATGTATCTAATACATGAACGCATAAGAGGAAGGATGTTCACCAGATGTTAGTGATGCTTATTTCCTGAGGGTAGGATTTCAAGGGAGTTTTTTTTTTTTTTTTTTCTGTGATTCAAGGCACATTTATTTAAGAATACATAAACAAACTCTTAACAGTTTAAAAATGTATATTTTTTTCTTTGATCTCATATTTCCATTATATTTCTTACTCTAATATAATGTACTTTTATACTTCTGAAAGTCTTTTATTTGTCGCCTATCATATTTCTCTGCAACAAACAAATTTGTCTGTATAAATTAAAATTTAATTGTTTTTTATTTTTCTGACCATAAAGCTCTAAGTGTTAAAAAAAATTCTTCTAGACTGAATTTCATGAAAATTATTATTACTACCCAACTGATCAAAAAAAATCATACGATAAATTTTAATACTTATTAAATGCAAAAAGCAAAATATTACTGAAAATTAATCTCTTAATAAGAATAGCTTATTTTTTCCTGGATGAATATTAGTTGTTTTTTTTTTTTTTTTTACATTATCTTTCTTTTTTTTTTTTTTTAAACATCTTTATTGAAGTATAATTGCCTTACAATGGTGTGTTAGCTTCTGCTTTATAACAAAGTGAATCAGTTATACATATACAATATGTTCCCATTTCTCTTCCCTCTTGCATCTCCCTCCCTCCCACCCTCCCCATCCCACCCCTCTAGGTGGTCACAAAGCACCGAGCTGATCTCCTCAAGGGAGTTTTTATTTTCTTCTTTATTCTTTTCTCAATTGTTTGAATTTTCTACAATAAGAACGTGAGACAGAAGAAATCAACTTAAAATTTTTGATGTTAAAAAGATATCACTAAGCCAACATTTACATGCCCTTTGCAGTTTCACAGCACCTTTGTTACGCATGTTCCTTTGTAGATTCTTCCAGGGCAGGCACGGTTTTATTCACTGTTGGATGCCTTGAGTGCAAAGCCTGCCACAAATAGGTGTTCAGTAGGGCATGTGGAATGAATCAAAGTGCCTCTGGGAACTGTAGTTCATGTAATCTTCAGTAGACCCCTGGGAGGCGGAGGGGCTCAGGAATGACGTGAACACAGGTTTTGTTTTTTTTTTTAATTTTTATTGGAGTATAGTTGCTTTACAGTGTCGTGTTAGTTTCTGCTGTACAGCAAAGTGAATCAGTTATACATATACATATATTCCCTCTTTTTTAGATTTCCTTCCCATTTAGGTCACCACAGAGCATTGAATAGCATTCCCTGTGATATACAGTACGTTCTCATCAGTTATCTATTTCATACATAGTAGTATATATATGTCAATCCCAATCTCCCAGTTCATCCCACCCCACCCCCCTTCCCCACTTGGCATCCACAAGTTCTCTACATCTGTGTCTCTATTTCTGCTTTGCAAATAAGTTCATCTATACCATTTTTCTAGATTCCACATATAAGCAATATTACACGATATTTGTTTTTCACTTTATGACTTACTTCACTCTGTATGACAGTCTCTAGGTCTATCCACATCTCTGCAAATGGCACTATTTCATTCCTTTTTATGGCTGAGTAATATTCCATTGTATATATGTACCACATCTTCTTTATCCATTCCTCTGTTGATAGACATTTAGATTGCTTCCATGTCCTGACTACTGTAAATAGTGCTGCAATGAACATTGGAGTGCATGTATCTTTTTGACTTACGGTTTTTTCAGGGTATATGCCCAGTAGTGGGATTGCTGGGTCATATGGTAGTTTTATTTTTAGTTTTTTGAGGAACCTCCATACTGTTCTCCAAAGTGGCTGTATCAAATTACATTCCCACCAACAGTGTAGGAAGGTTCTCTTTTCTCCACATCCTCTCCAGCATTTATTGTTTGTAGATTTTTTGATGATGACCATTCTGACTGGTGTGAGGTGAGACCTCATTGTAGTTTTGATTTGCATTTCTCTAATTATTAGTGATGTTGAGCATTATTTTCATGTGCTTTTTAGCCATCTGTATGTCTTCTCTGGAGAAATGTCTATTTAGGTCTTTTGCCCATTTATGGATTAGGTTTTTTTTTGATATTGAGCTGCATGAGCTGTTTGTATATTTTGGAGATTAATCCCTTGTTGGTTGCTTCATTTGCAAATATTTTCTCCCATTCTGAGGGTTGTCTTTTCATTTTGTTTATGGTTTTCTTTGCTGTGCAAAAGCTTTTAAGTTTAATTAGGTTCCATTTGTTAATTTTGTTTTTATTTTCATTACTCTAGGAGGTGGGTCAAAAAAGATCTTGCTGTGATTCATGTCAAAGAGTGTTCTGCCTATGCTTTCCTTTAAGAGTTTTATAGTGTCCAGCCTTACATTTAGGTCTTTAATCCATTTTGAGTTTATTTTTGTGTATGGTGTTAGGGAATGTTCTAATTTCATTCTTTTACATGTAGCTGTCCAGTTTTCCCAGCACCACTTATTGAAGAGACTGTCTTTTCTCCATTGTAATATATTCTTGCCTCTTTTGTCATAGATTAGGTGACCATATATGCATGGGTTTATCTCTGGGCTTTCTATCCTGTACCATTGATCTATAATTCTGTTTTTGTGCCAGTACCATACTGTCTTGATTACTGTAGTTTTGTAGTGTAGTCTGAAGTCAGGGAGCCTGATTCCTCCAGCTCCATTTTTCTTTCTCAAGATTGCTTTGGCTATGCGGGTTCTTGTGTGTTTCCATATGAATTGTAAAATTTTTGTTCTAATTCAGTGAAAAATGCCATTGGTAATTTGATAGGGATTGCATTGAATCTGTAGATTGCTTTGGGTAGTATAGTCATTTTCACAATTTTGATTCTCCCATTCCAAGAACATGGTATATTTCTCCATCTGTTTGTTTCTTCTTTGATTTCTTTCATCAGTATCCTATAGTTTTCTGTTTTACATGGAAGGAGTTGCATCTCTTTCCTGATTGGCATGGCCCTGGCACTCAGGAGACCAGAAATCCTTGTAAGAAGCCTAAATGGTAAATTTACAGATTTGTGATGCCTGGTCTCAGGTCCCACCTTCACACTCAGCAAAAATTAAGTTTTTCTTTTTTCTTTTTTCGGCTGCATTGCGTCTTCGTTGCTGTGCGCGGGCTTTCTCTAGGCAAGCAGGAGCTACTCTTCATTGAGGTGTGTGGGCTTCTCATTGCGGTGGCTTCTGTTGTTGCGGAGCACGGGCTCTAGGCACACGGGCTTAGTAGTTGCGACACGCCTGCCCTAAAGTGCATGGGCTTCAGTAGTTGCGGCGCGTGGGCTCAGTAGTTGTGGCTCTCAGACTCCAGAGTACAGGCTCAGTAGCTGTAGTGCACGGGCTTAGTTGCTCCCTGGCATCTGGGATCTTCCCGGACCAGGGATCAAACTCATGTCCCCTGCATTGGCAGGTGGATTCTTAACCATTGCACCACCAGGGAAGTCCCTTAAGTTTTTAAATGGAAGAGTTTTAGCAAAGAATCAGTGATGTGGCAACGTTTACTCTGATCGCATTTCAATCTAGCTTTTGGGTTTTAAAGACAGTTGCCATCTGTGTTGGGTTACATCATGCTCAGGAAAGCCTTCTTTTAGTTTTATTTTTTAAAATTTTCTGGCTGTGCTATGATGGCTTGCAGGATCTTAGTTCCCAGACTAGGGATTGAACCCGGGCCCATGGCAGTGAAAGTGCCAAGTCCTAACCACTGGACAGCCAGGGAATTCCCAGGAAAGCCTTCTTTTATTTTTTAATTTTTTTTAATTAAAAAAAATTTTTAATACATCTTTATTGGAGTATAATTGCTTCACATTACTATGTTAGTTTCTATTGTACAACAAAGTGAATCAGCCATATGCATACATATATCCCATATCCCCTTCCTCTTGAGCCTCCCTCACACCCTCCCTATCCCACCCTTCTAGATCATTGCAAAGCACCGAGCTAATCTCCCTGTGCAACTGCTGCTTCCCACTAGCTATCCATTTTACATTTGGTAGTGTATATATGTTGATGCTACTCTCGCTTCATCCCAGCTTCCCCCCTCCCACCATGTCCTCAGTTCCATTCTCTATGTCTACGTCTTTATTCCTGCCCTGACACTAGGTTCATCAGTACCTTTTTTTTTTTTTTGATTCCACGTATATGTGTTAGCATACGATATTTGTTTTTCTGACTTACTTCACTCAGTATGACAGACTCTAGGTCCATTCACCTCACCACAAATAACACAGTTTCGTTTCTTTTTATGGCTGTGTAATATTCCATTGTATATATGTGCCACATCTTCTTTCTTTTTCTTTTTTTTAACATCTTTATTGGAGTATAATTGCTTTACTTCACATATTCTTTATGCATTCTTCTGTCAATGGACATTTAGGTTGGTTCCATGTCCTGGCTATTGTAAATAGTGCTGCAGTGAACGTTGTGGTACATGTCTCTTTTTGAATTATGGTTTTCTCAGGGTATATGCCCAGTAGTGGGATTGCTGGGTCATATGGTAGTTCTGTTTTTAGTTTTTTAAGGAACCTCCATAATGTTCTCCACAGTGGTTGTATCAATTTACTTTCCCACCAACAGGGCAGGAGGGTTCCCTTTTCACCACACCCTTTCCAACATTTATTGTTTCTAGACTTTTTGGTGATGGCCATTCTGACCAGTGTGAGGTGAGACCTCATTGTAGTTTTAATTTGCATTTCTCTAATTATTAGTGATGTTGAGCATTATTTTCATGTGTTTTCATGTGCTCTTCTCTGGAGACATGTCTATGTAGGTCTTCTGCCCATTTTTGGATTGGGTTGTTTGTTTTTTTGATATTGAGCTGCATGAGCTGTTTGTATATTTTGGAGATTAATCCCTTGTTGGTTGCTTCATTTGCAAATATTTTCTCCAATTCTGAGGATTGTCTTTTCATTTTGTTTATGGTTTTCTTTGCTGTGCAAAAGCTTTTAAGTTTAATTAGGTTCCATTCATTAATTTTTGTTTTTATTTTCATTACTCTAGGAGGTGGGTCAAAAAAGATCTTGCTGTGATTTATGTCAAAGAGTGTTCTGCCTATGCTTTCCTCTAAAAGTTTTATAGTGTCCGGCCTTACATTTAGGTCTTTAATCCATTTTGAGTTTATTTTTGTGTATGGTGTTATGGAATGTTCTAATTTCATTCTTTTACATGTAGCTGTCCAGTTTTCCCAGCACCAGTTATTGAAGAGGCTGTCTTTTCTCCACTGTATGTTCGTTCCTCCTTTGTCATAAATTAGGTGACCATATGTGCGTGGGTTTATCTCTGGGCTTTCTATCCTGTACCATTGATCTATAATTCTGTTTCTGTGCCAGTACCATACTGTCTTGATTACTGTAGCTTTGTAGTATAGTTTGAGGTTGGGGAACCTGATTCCTCCATTTTTCTTTCTCAAGATTGCTTTGGCTATTCAGGGTCTTTTGTGTTTCTATACGAATTGTAAAATTTTTTGTTCTAATTCTGTGAAGAATGCCATTGGTAGTTTGATAGGGATTGCATTGAACCTGTAGATTGCTTTGGGTAGTATAGTCATTTTCACAATATTGATTCTTTCAATCCAAGAATATGGTATATTTCTCCATCTGTTTATGTCATCTTTGATTTCTTTCATCAGTGTTTTATAGTTTTCTGAGTACAGGTCTTTTGCCTCCTTAGGTAGGCTTATTCCTAGGTATTTTATTCTTTTTGTTGCAATGGTAAATGGGAGTGTTTCCTTCATTTCTCTTTCTGATTTTTCCTTGTTAATGTATAGGAATGCCAGAGATTCCTGTGCATTAATTCTGTATCATACAACCTTACCAAATTCATTGCTTAGTTCTAGTAGTTTTCTGGTGGCATCTTTAGGATTCTCTATGTATAGTATCATGTCATCTGCAAACAGTGACAGTTTTACTTCTTCTTTTCCAATCTGTATTCCTTTTATTTCTTTTTCTTCTCTGATTGCCGTGACTAGAACTTCCAAAACTATGTTGAATAAGAGTGGCGAGAGTGGACATCCTTGTCTTGTTCCTGATCTCAGTGGAAATGCTTTCAGTTTTTCACCATTGAGTATGATGTTTGCTGTGGGTTTGTCATATATGGCCTTTATTATGTTGAGGTAGGTTCCCTCTATGCCCATTTTCTGGAGAGTTTTTATCATAAATGGGTGTTGAATTTTGTCAAAAGCTTTTTCTGCTACTATTGAGATGATCATATGGTCTTTATTCCTTAATTTGTTAATATGGTGTATCACATTGATTGAAATGTGTATATTGAGGAATCCTCGCATCCCTGGGATAAATCCCACTTGATCATGGTGTATGATCCTGTTAATATGTTGTTGGATTCTGTTTGCCAGTATTTTGTTCAGGATTTTTTCATCTATGTTCATCAGTGGTATTGGTCTATAATTTTCTTTTTTGTGCTATCTCTTTCTGGTTTTGGTATCAGGGTCATGGTGGCTTCGTAGAATGAATTTGGGAGTGTTCCTCCCTCTGCAATTTTTTGGAAGAGTTTGAGGAGGATCGGCGTTAGATCTTCTCTAAATGTTTGGTACAATTCACCCGTGAAGCCATCTGGTACTGGACTTTGTTGAAAGATTTTTAATTACAGTGTGAATTTCATTACTTGTGATAGGTCTGTTTATATTTTCTAATTCTTCCTGGTTCAGTCTGGAAAACTGTACCTTTCCAAGAACTTATCCATTTCTTCATGGTTGTCCATTTTATTGGCATATAGTTGTTTGTAATAGTCTCATAATCCATTGTATTTCTGTGGTGTCAGTTGTTATTTCTCCTTTTTCATTTCTGATTTTATTGATTTGCATCCTCTCCCATTTTTTCTTGATGAGGCTGGCTAAGGCTTTATCAATTTTGTTTATTTATCTTCTCAAAGAACCAGCTTTTAGTTTTATTTATCTTTGCTATTGTTTTCTTCATTTCTATTTCATTTATTTCTGCTCTGATCTTTATGATTTCTTTTCTTCTACTGACTTTGGGTTTTCTTTGTTCTTCTTTCTCTAGTTGCTTTAGGTGTAGGGCTAGATTGTTTATCTGATATATTTCTTGTTTCTTGAGTGAGATTGAATTGCTATAAACTTCCCTCTTAGAACTGCTTTGGTGTGTCCCATAGGTTTTTGGTTGTCGTGTTTTCATTGTCATTTGTTTCTATGTATTTTTTAATTTTTTCTTTGATCTCCTCAGTGATCTCTTGGTTATTTAGTAGCGCACTGTTTAGCTTCCATGTATTTGTGTTTTTTACAGTTTTTTTCCTTTAACTGATTTCCAATCTCATAATGTTGTTGTCAGAAAAGCTGCTTTATATGATTTCTATTTTCTTAATTTTCCGAGGTTTGATTTGTGACCCAAGATGTGATCTATCCTGGAGAAATTTCCATGTGCACTTGAGAAGAAAGTATTCTGCCACTTTTGGGTGGAATGTTCTATAAATATCAGTTAAATCTATCTAGTCTATTGTGTCATTTAGAGCTTGTGTTTCCATATTTATTTTCTGTTTTGATGGTCTGTCTATTGGTGAAAGTGGGGTGTTAAAGTCCCCTACTATTATTGTGTTACTGTTGATTTCCCCTTTCATGGCTGTTAGCATTTGCCTTATGTATTGAGGTGCTCCTATGTTGGGTGCATATATATTTATAATTGTTATATCTTCTTCTTGGATTGATCCCTTGATCGTTATGTAGTGTCCTTCCTTATCTCTTGTAACAGTATTTATTTTAAAGTCTATTTTATCTGATACCAGTATTGCTACTCCAGCTTTTTTTGATTTCCATTTGCATGGAATATCTTTTTCCAACCCCTCACTTTCAGTCTGTATGTGTCCCTAGGTCTGAAGTGGGTCTCTTGTAGACAGCATATATACGGGTCTTGTTTTTGGATCCATTCATCCAGTCTGTGTCTTTTGGTTGGAGCATTTAATCCATTTACATTTAAGGTAATTATCGATATGTATGCTCCTATTACCATTTTCTGAATTGTTTTGGGTTTGTTATTGTAAGTCTTTTCCTTCTCTTGTGTTTCCTGCCTAGAGAAGTTCCTGTAACATTTGTTGTAAAGCTGGTTTGGTGGTGCTGAATTCTCTTAGCTTTTGCTTGTGTGTAAAGGTTTTAACTTCTCCATCAAATATGAATGAGATCCTTGCTGGGTAGAGTAATCTTGGTTGTAGGTTCTTCCCTTTCATCACTTTAAATATGTCCTACCACTCCCTTCTGGCTTGCAGAGTTTCTGCTGAAAGATCAGCTGTTAACCTTATGGGGATTCCCTTGTATGTTATTTGTTGTTTTTCCCTTGCTGCTTTTAATATTTTTTCTTTGTATTTAATTTGTGGTAGTTTGATTAAATGTGTCTTGGCATGTTTCTCTTTGGATTTATCCTGTATGGGACTCTCTGTGCTTCCTGGACTTGATTGACTATTTCCTTTCCCATATTAGGGAAGTTTTCAACTATAATCTCTTCAAGTATTTTCTCAGTCCCTTTCTTTTTCTCTTCTTCTTCTGGGACCCCTATAATTCGAATATTGGTGCATTTAATGTGGTCCCAGAGGTCTCTGAGACTGTCCTCCATTCTTTTCATTCTTTTTTCTTTATTCTGCTCTGTGATAGTTATTTCCACTATTTTATCTTCCAGGTCACTTATCCGTTCTTCTGCCTCAGTTATTCTGCTATTTATTCCTTCTAGAGAATTTTTAGTTTCCTTTATTATGTTGTTCATCATTATTTGTTTGCTCTTTACTTCTTCTAGGTCCTTGTTAAATATTTCTTCTATTTTCCCCATTCTATTTCCAAGATATTGGGTCATCTTTTCTATCATTACTCTAAATTCTTTTTCAGATAGACTGCCTAATTCCTCTTCATTTGTTTGGTCTGGTGGGTTTTTACTTTGCTCCTTCATCTGCTATGTGTTTCTCTGTCTTCTCATTTTGCTTAACTTACTGCGGTTGAGGTCTCCTTTTTACAGGCTACAGGTTCGTAGTTCCTATTGTTTTTGGTGTCTGCCCCCAGTTGGTAAGGTTGGTTTAGTGGGTTGTGTAGGCTTCCTGGTGGAGGAGACTGGTGCCTGTGTTCTGGTGGATGAGGCTGGATCTTGTCTTTCTGATGGGCAGGACCACATCCAGTGGTGTGTTTTGGGGTGTCTGTGAACCTATTATGGTTTTAGGCAGCCTCTCTGCTAATGGTTGGGGTTGTGTTCCTGTCTTTCTAGTTGTCTGGCATGGGGCGTCCAGCACTGTAGCTTGCTGATCGTTGAGTGGAGCTGGGTCTTAGCGTTAAGATGGAGATCTCTGGGAGAGCTTTTGCTGTTTGATATTACGTGGGACCAGGAGGTCTCTGATGGACCAATGTCCTGAACTTGACTCTCCCACCTAAGAGGCTCAAGCCTGACACCAGCCGGAGCTCCAAGACCCTGTCAGCCACATGGCTCAGAAGAAAAGGGAGAAAAAAAAGAAAGAAAGAAAAATAAACAAATAAATAAAATAAAATAAAGTTATTAAAAATTTTAAAAAATTTTTTAAAATAAAACAAAGAAAAAAGTAATAAAGAAGAAAGAAAGAAGAGAGCAACCAAATCAATAAACAAATCCACCAATGATAACAAGTGCTAAAAACTATACTAAGAAAAAAAACAACAAAAAAAAAACTGGACAGAACCCTAAGGCAAAAACAATGCTATACAGACAAAATTACACAAAGAAGCCTACACATAGACACTCACAAAAAGAGAAAAAGGAAAAAAAATATATATATATATATAAAAAGAAGAGAGCAACCAAATTAATAAACAAATCTACCAATTATAATAATCTCTAAATACTAAACTAAGATAAACATAAAACCAGAAACAAATCAGATGCAGAAAGCAAACCCCAAGTCTACAGCTGCTCCCAAAGTCCACCGCCTCAATTTTGGGATGATCCGTTGTCTATTCAGGTATTCCACAGATGCAGGGTACATCAAGTTGATTGTGGACATTTAATCCGCTGCCCCTGAGGCTGCTGGGAGAAATTTCCTTTTCTCTTCTTTGTTCGCACAGCTCCTGGGGTTCAGCTTTGGATTTGGACCCGCCTATGCGTGTAGGTCGCCTGAGGGCGTCTGTTCCCGCCCAGACAGGATGTGGTTAAAGGACCAGCTGAGACAATGGTCTCTTGCCTCTTCGATAGGTCCAGACTTTTTCCCGGACTCCCTCCCGGCTAGCTGTGGCGCACTAGCCCCCTTCAGGCTGTGTTCATGCCGCCAACCCCAGTCCTGTCCCTCGGGTCTGACCTCCGAAGCTGGAGCCTCAGCTCCCAGCCCCCACCCACCCCAGCGGGTGAGCAGACAAGCCTCTCGGGCTGGTGAGTGCTGGTCGGCACTGATCCTCTGTGCGAGAATCTCTCTGCTTTGCCCTCCGCACCCCTGTTGCTGCACTCTCCTCCGTGGCTCCGAAGCTCCCCCACTCTGCCACCCGCAGTCTCCGCCCGCAAAGGGGCTTCCTAGTGTGTGGAAACTTTTCCTCCTTCACAGCTCCCTCCCTGAAGTGCAGGTCCCATCCCTATTCTTTTGTCTCTGTTTTTTCTTTTTTCTTTTGCCCTACCCAAGTACGTGGGGATTTTCTTGCCTTTTGGGAAGTCTGAGGTCTTCTGCCAACATCTTGAAGGTCCCCCATATCAAAATTTCTTAATCTCTTCACCTGTTGATCAACATTTGGGTTGTTTCCAGTTTGGGACTTTTACAAACAAATGTTAAATGTTGCTACAGATATTCCTGTATAAGTCTTTGTATGGACATGTGTTTTCATTTCTCATGTAGATACCTTGGACTGCAATGGCTGGATCATATGGTAAGTGGATGTTTGACTCTAAGTAAATGCCAGACTGTATTCCATTTTGCATTCCCACTAGCAGTGTAGGAGAGTTCCAGTTCCTCCACATCTTTGCCAACACTTGGTGTACTCAGTCCTTTTGATTTTGCTTTTTAAATAGATGTGTAGTTGTTTTAATTTGCATTTCCCTAATGACTAATGATTTTGGACATCTTTTCATGTATTTGTCATCCATATGACTTCTTTGTGGAAGTGTCTATTCAAATCATTTGCCCATTGTTTTATTAAATCATTTGTTTTTTTAATCACTGAAATTTGAGAGTTCTTTCTGTATTCTAGATGCAAGTCTCTTATCAAATATGTTCTGTGGAAATATTTTCTCCCAATCTCTAGCTTGTTTTCTCATTCTCTTAACAGTGTCATCTGAAAGACCAGAAGTTTTAAATTTTGATGAAATCCAGTTCATCAGTTTGTTCTTTTATGAATTGTATTTTTGGTGTCATATCTAAGAAATCTTTGCCTAGCCAAGGTCATAAAGATTTTCTCCTATGTTTTCTTCTAGAAGTTTTAACATTTTAGGTTTTACATTTAGGTCCATGACCCATTTTCAGTTCATTTTTATATATGGTGTAAAGTATGAATTATTATTTTTTAATTTGAATATCCAATTGTTCTAGCACCATTTGTTGAAAAGACCATCCTTTCTCCATTGCTTGCTTTTGTACCTTTGGGGGAAAAATCAATGTCCACATATGTGTGAGTCTCTTTCTAGGCTCTCTGTTCCTTTTCATTGATCTCTTTTGTCAATACCTGATGTAAATGTTCAACAATCAGCCCTCAGGAAGGACCCTGCTTGTAGTTTATCAGTGGTGTAAATACTCTCATGGTGGCTGATTTCAAGCTTCTTTCTTTCCTCCTTCCTTCTCTCCTTCCTTCCTTCCTCTCTTTCCCCATCCCTCTTTCATTCCTTTTTCCCTCTCCCTTCTTTTAGTTTTTCCTCCCTCCCTTTTCTTATTCTCTGCCCCCTTCCTTCTCCAGAATTTGCATTCCATGACAGGAAGATCCAAATGTTTGTCTTAGTCATTGCTTAGAAGTGTCAGACACACAATAGATGCTCAGTAAATATTTGTTGAATGAATGAATGAATGACCCATTTTTAATGCTGTACTTCCAGCATTTAATAACTGTTCAAAGTAGATGGCATATTTTTTTTAACTTTTAAAAGAATTGTTATACAATTTTTAAATGTTACTTTACATTTACAGTTATTACCAAATATTGGTTATATTTCCCGTGTTGTACAATACATCCTTAAGCTTATCTTACACCCAGTAGTTTGTACCTCCCACTCCCTGACCCCTATATTGCCCCTCCTCCCTCTCCTCATTGGTAACCACTAGTTTGTTCTCTATGAGTCTGCTTCTTTTTTGTTATATTCACTAGTCTGTTGTATTTTTTAGATTCCACATATAAGTGATGTTATACAGTATTTGTCTTTCTCTGTCTGATTTGTTTCACTTAGCATAATGCCCTCCAAGTCCATTCGTGTTGCTGCAAATGGCAAAATTTCATTCTCTTTTATGACTAATATTCCATTGCAT
The DNA here is from genome assembly GCF_028023285.1 of Balaenoptera ricei. Taxonomy (NCBI): domain Eukaryota; kingdom Metazoa; phylum Chordata; class Mammalia; order Artiodactyla; family Balaenopteridae; genus Balaenoptera; species Balaenoptera ricei. The sequence goes on along the minus strand of NC_082642.1, from coordinate 30,020,701 downwards.
ATATATACCACATCTTCTTTATCCGTTTATCTGTCAATGGATATTTAGGTTGTTTCTATATCTTGGCTATTGTAAATAATGCTGCTATGAACATCAGTGTGCGAAAATGACATAGTTTTAAAATAACCAAATACTGTTTAGCACTTTCAAGTTTGCAAAGCACTACCTCACATGTCATCTCATACAACCTGGGCACCATCCTGAGAAGCAGCCAGACAAGGTGTTCCCCTCCCCACTTCACAGGTAAGGAAACAAAGACCCAGAAAGGTGGAGGTGCCCACCCCAGGTCACACCACAAATGACATAATCTGCAGGGTCTGACTCCAGGTTTGGGACTCTTCCCCAAGGCTGCCAGTGACCACCTGGCTCTGGGGGGATCTCAGCAGGGAAGGCTGGCGGCTTCAGGGAGAGTTGTCCCAAGGAATAGGAAGGCAACAGAGGGAGAGTGGGAAGGGGCAGCTGATACCAGGGGAAGGCCTACCTGGGCCACTACCAGGCTGTGACTCTCACCTCAGGGCCAACACAGTGGTGACATCAGACCCCCCACCCCATTCCTGTCGCTGGACGTTCACGGCCCCCTCCCCCAGACCCAGCTTCCCCCAGAGAGCAGGCTTACTCCTAGCATCCGCGTCTTCTTACATGTCTATAAAAATGAACAGCAGAGACTGAAAGCTGGAGACCCACAAGCTGAATTCAGTCCCCATGTATGACTTATTTAGTACCTGCAGGGTTTTAAAATGTGGGCCAATTTACAGAGCGGGAGACTCCACGTGGGTAGTTGATTTCTTTTGGCAAAGAGGGAAATCTGGCCACCCAGGCCCACAGTCCCTTCTGGATGCCCCCTGAGACCAGATAAGTGTTGTCCAGGTCACTACAGTCCCCACCATTTCCTAGCACTTCTCCAACCTCGAGGACAGCCATCACCTGCTGTTTACTTTCACCCTCACATTGTTTATTCTTATTGTTGAGAAACATACCTCGGAACCCATATTGCTAACAAAAGGAGGAACACAAAACATGTAGGACCTCATGATTTTATTACATCATGACAGGTAGTCATCTGAGTCTGAGCGCCTTGATTTACATCTGCTTTCAAATACACCCTCTCAACAATCCCACAAAGAAGGCTTGGAGAACCACCATTTAGGAGAGGATCCTGGGGTTCAGAGGTTGAGGGGCTTACCCAAGGCTTTATAACTAATTGGAAGCAGACATAAAACTTGAAGACAACATCTCACCCGGCACGGAAATCTGCATAAATTGCCTTTGCAGCCATACGCTGCCTTTGTGTCCACTGTAGGACAGTGGGTTCAACCTGACGGAACAGCCCTGTGTAATCTTCCGCGTGCCCATTAGGTGGCGCCCTAAGCCAACAAAGCTTTCCGGGACAATGCCTTTGTGTAAATTGGTTTTCTTCCATTATTACTGAATTTTAAGCCAGAATGGTTTTTCCACTTTCTCTAAGGAAAAAAAAAAAAAGGTCTTTCAGCACAAAATAGAGCATGGCTTTCGTGCCAGGCGTAAAATGAAATTTGCTTTAATCCATCCCCTAGGGAGAAAGTGTTTATATGTCACAATTGACATCTGTTAAATTTTAAAATGAAGTAAGCAAGCAATAAGAAGGTCTGAAACACATTCTTTGTTCAAGAAGTTGTGCAGACACTGCTCAGCTGTTCTGTACAATTAGAAATAAAACAAGCACCTTTTCTTCTCCAGCATGCCCGGCTGAAAGCCCCAGTGAGGAAAAAGGCGGAGGGCGGATGGACCTGGGCTCTGAGAGAGGTTAGCACCTGCGTTCAGGCAAATCTGCCCGCACAGCAGGGATGACCTGCTTCTGCCCAGAAGGCCTCGCCTTCCTCACCTGCTCCTTTTTTTGCAAAGTGTAAGAAAGTGTGAGGAATTTCAGAGCAGCCAGGTCAGTTTTAACCATCAGCATATTTTATGGTGAAATCTATTCTTAAACCGATAGACATTTGTTCTTTTGTATTTCACACTAGCAAGGAATCTGGAACCAATCCCTCCAAAGTTAGCCCTTCCTATTATTCAAGCTTCATTATTAAAAAGAGAATGAGAGCAGACATAATTCCAATATGCAGCTTAAGTATCAGTCAACAATCTGGCCTTTTGAAGATGTCCTAAGACCATCAAATGAGAAAGTGAGGCCTTGCCTATAAAACCAAATATTACAGTTGTGGAATGGGATATTTGGGTATTGAAATTTTTTTGATAAATGTGGGAATAGGAAGCAAAGCCCCCTTCACTGACTGTATTGGACATGTAATAACTTTTTTGGTGTGTTAAGCCATTGAGATTTGGGCTTAATTTGTTTTTTCAGCATAACCTGTCCCATCCAAGAAGGTAGGACTGTGCCTTTGATCACTGGAGCCTTGAGCCCTCAGTAAGGAGTCGAGGGAAAGAAATGCTTGTTGAACACAACTCATTTGGACAGTCTTCCCTTAGATTATTTGAAATACTTCAGTATCCATGAATAAACTCTCCTTTCTGATCAGTTAGTTTGAATTGGGGCTTGCCATTTTCAACTAAGACGTCTGCTTAACATAAGCCATTTCTCTCTCCTGGAATCATTCTTCTTTTTTCTGATAAATAACTCTTCTTTTCGAATTTTTCTTCTCTTGTCTTATACGAATTGGTAAAAATGTACAAATGAAATACATGTAAGTATTTAATTTTTGTTTCTTTTATTCAGGAAAATGTCTTCAAGTTTAATAATGGCTTTCTTATTTCAAAAGCATGATGTACTTATTAAAGAATAATCAGAAACTACATCTGGGCCAAAGAGGGAAAAAAGTGCCTACAATCCCCATGCCCAGAGAAAAACGTGGTTCATATCTTACTGTGTGGCTATAAAGATAGTATGATTTTTACAAAATTGTATCACATTATATATATTTTTAAATCAGATTTTTTTCATTGAAGTACATCTTTTCATTTTGGTAAACATATTTCTATAACACTATTTCAATGGCTACACAGTAGTTCATTCTGTGACTATTTGATCATTTAAACATTTTTTTCTATACATGTTAAATATCATAAACATCTACCAGATCTTTGTCTGAATTGTATCCTTTGTTAATTTCTTTTAAAATATTTATTTGGCTGCTCCGGGTCTTCGTTGCGGCACACGGGATCTTCGTTGCCGCACGTGAGATCTTTCGTTGCGGCATGTGAGATCTAGTTCCCTGACCAGGGATCGAACCCGGCCCCCCTGCATTTGGAGCACGGAGTCTTAACTGCTGGACCACCAGGGAAGTCCCTCCTTTGTTATTTTCTTAAGATAAATCCCCAAACATGGAATTTCTGGGTCAATGAAAAGGCACATCTTAAAGACTTTTGATACATAGTGTCAAATTGCCTTCCAGAAAGTTTCTGCCAGATTAGAGAACATAAGTGCCCATTTCCCTGCCGAGTATTGTATCTTAAAATATTTCCAACTTGGTAAAACTCATTGTTTTACCAAATTACAATAATAATTTGTATTTTTAAATTACTAGTAAAGCTATTAGTAAAGCTTTTTCTCATATGTTTATTCTAATAATTTTTTGTTCATATGTTTGTTCTATTTTTCTGTTAAGGTATTACTGTTTTGTTTTTACTTGTAACAGCTTTTACATATTTTGGAGGTTAATTCCTTCTTATCATGTATATTGCAAATATTTCCCCAATTTTTCATTTGCTTTTTAATTTTTTATATACAGACATCTCTTAAATTTTATAACATCAAATGTACTTAGCAATCTTTTTTTTTTTTTTTTTTTTGTAATTTCTGCCCTGGAATCATGCTTAACCAGGCCTTCCCCATCCTAATATGACATAAATATATGCTCATATTTTCTCCTAGTTCTTTTGTGGTCTCATCTTTCCATTTGAACATTTAATCCCCTTGGAATTTATTCTGGTATATTAGTTTTTAACCAGTTGTTCACAGACTATGTAATTAGTCTATCTTTTCCCCACCTATTGCAATTGCCAATCTAATATATGATAAATTCTGATTTCTGGATTTCTGGTCCAGGAATCTATCTTTTCATTCCTACATTGGTAAGAAACTTCTTAAATTAGAGTATTTGGAAATATGTCTTACCATCTGGTAGAGCCTGTCCCCTTTAATTTTAAAATATTAGTTACTCACAAATATATTCTTCCAGTGGAATTTAAAAATCAATTTGTCAAGTTAGAAAAAGTAAAGTCGGCAGCCCTAGCCTTCTCATTCAGATGCATGGTGTTTCTCTGCACTGTTCAGCCTTCTTTCTGTCCAAGTTGTATATTTCTGCTGTATTTGGTCCTAAGTATAGGATCATTTTTGTTGCTTCTGTGAATGGGATATTTTTCTCATTCTATTTTCCAATTTTTATGACTGAACATTATTCCATTGTATGTGTGTACCACCATTTATTTATCCATTCGTTGTTGGTGGACATTTGGGCTGTTTCCACCTTTTGTGAATCGTGCTACTGTGAACATGTGCGTGCCTGTGCTCGTGTGACTCCCTGCCTTCAGTTCTTTTGGGTGTGTACCTGGGGAGTGGAATTGCAGGGTCATATGGTAATTCTGTGTTTACTTTTTGAGGAACTCCAAACTGTTTTCCACAGCAACTGAACCATTTTGCATTCCCACCAGCAATGTACAAGATCCAATTTGTCTACATCCTCACCAATGCTGGTTATTTTTTTTAAATTGCCATCTTAGTGGGTATTGAAGTGGTATCTCATTGTGGTTTTAACTTGCATTTCTTTAATGACTAATGATGCTGAGCATCTTTTCATGTGTTTATGGGCTATTCTATATCTCCTTTGGAGAAATGTCTGTTGAATTCCTTTGTCCATTTTTTAAGGAATTGTGTATCTTTTTGTTGTTGATTTCCTAACTTTTTGACAGGAAGAAACAGCTAATTGAAAGTTGCCATTTCATATAGAATACTTTCAAAAGCAAAAACTAGAGGCAATACAAAATGACTTAAATGATAAAACTTTTTTTAAATGTTTGAGTGGTTACTATATGCCAGGTATTGTTCTAGCATTTTCCACGTATTAATTTATTTAAATTTAACAACGCTACAGGGTAGGTACTCTAATCAGTATCTCCACTTCACAAATCAGAAACAAGAGGCACAGAGAAGTTCAAATTCACATAACTGGTAAAATTAGAATTTGAACCTGGGAACTATATTCAATATCCTGTGATAAACCATAGTGGAAAAGAATATGAAAAAGAATGTGTGTATATATATATATATATATATATATATATATATATATATATATATATAACTGAATCACTTTGCTATACAGAAGAAATTAACACAACATTGTAAATCAACTATACTTCAGTAAAATTTTAAAAAAAGAATTTGAACCTGGGATATCTGACTCTCTCATCACTGTGTGACTCAGTAAATAAGAAAGATTTATTTTCTTACCTAATAATAAGTACTTAGGGAGGCATTACCAGCATTGATTGGGTTAGGAGTGAAATATAATTCATGAATCAGGATTTTTCTATCTTCCTAACATGAAAAAGTTCATCCTAAGCATGCTGCCTTTGCCTCGAGATTGTTCCCTCATGGTCACAAAACGGCTACAACAGCTCTAAGCATCACATTCTTTCCCAGCAACATCCAAATGCCAGAAGCAGAAGGTCTCTTTGGTTTCTTCTTCTTAAAGAATGAGGAAAACTTTCCTAGAAGTCTTTCTGGCCCACTTCTCATTGGCCAGAATTGTGTCACATGCCCCACATTCAACCAGTCACTGACAAGGGGAGCAGAACTACAGTTTGGGACAGAGATGAATCAAGATTTGCACCCTGACACTCCAGCGGGGTCCACCTTCCCAGAACCACCTGCTGCTCGATTCCTGAACAGAATCGCTTTTCTGTTAACCAAGGACTAGGGCGTGGCTGCTGGGTTGGTGAGGAACAGCTTCTGCCACATTGCCATTTGCCTCTGCAAAGCTCAAGGTCAGTGATGTTTCCTCCATGGGCTGGTGATTCCTCACCCTTGATTTCTCCTAAGTCCTCTCTCTGATTCCTTGTAGGCCACGGATGCAATGCATGCAGGAGAATTTGAAATTCTTTCGCACAACTATTTGCAAAACCCCGTTTGCCGACTTCTCTCCTGCCTCTGTTTCCCTCTGTGGACCACAGGGGCTCCCTTAGGCTGACCTTTGTGAGCTCACGCTGATTACAGATTTAAACTGTAAATACCAACACTCATAAAATCCTAGCTTCCCTATGTAAAAATTCCCCAAAGTAGTGCTTAATTTCACATGCTTGCCAAATCCTAAATCCAGAAGCAGAAGCTGATTTACCTTTGTGCTGAAACTAAAGCTAAACAAAGCTCTTGGCTTTGGGGACACACACTGGTGTCTTGGGCAACACCTCGTAGCAGGGATTTAAGTTAGGGGTCTCCCTGATATTTTAAGTGTCATTGAACTGCCCTGGCTAAAGAGAAATGGACAAAGCTTTCTTCCACATGTACAAGGGTCACAGGCTACCTCTCCAAACGACCAAAATGAAGTAATCCTGGGACAAATCATTTTACTCCATGTTCATACGGCGGATACACTGCCTGGAACATCTGTGAATTTACCTTTTCCTTTTATTTTTCTGCACCCTGCCCCAAGCCAAATTTAATGTATTTCTGATAATGAAAACAAAAACAAACACACTTAACCTTCAAAAAGGCAAATGAATGCCAGTCACTTCAGAATCTGAGACAAATATCTGTAAGCATCTGGTCGCTGAATCTACACGATGATCCTTCTGCAATTACTCTGGAGCTTCTGCAAGGTGGCTGTGATTTCACAAAAAGCCAGCTCAAGTGGGAAAGCTTGTGGGAGTTCATTTCTTCTTAGAGAAAGGTAGGGAGTTTCCTATCACAGGAAGGATTCAAGCAGAGGGTAGTTGACCTTTTGTCCAGGATTCTTGAATTTGGAGAGGTTGAACATAAAGAATTTATTTAAGATCTCTTCCAAAGGATTCTAAGATGAGTCAGAAAAAACTCTATATTCATATGGTGCTTTACAAATCATAAAGCCCTTAGACACATGTTTTATCTCATTTAAGCTTCAAAACAACTCTGTCACGTGGGTGGGTTTATTACTTTCATTTTAGAGATGGAGAAATCAAGGTTCAAATAGAGGTTAAGCAATTTTTCCAGCCTCACACTTTTGGGAAGTGGATGGTCTTAGGACATCGGGGTCAGAGATATGGCCACTCTCAGGACAAGGGGTTGGCCTGAGGCCGGCCCGTCACTGAGGCATCGACTTTGGGCAGCCACACTGAGGCCCAGAGACATATCTGGTCTGGACCATCCCTTTCTCCTACGCCCTCAGGCTGGTCCTCGGCGAAGGACCTGTGTGTCCTCAGGGCCTCTTATAGACTCTGTCGGTTACTATAGTGTGGAACTTCCTGTCTCCTCAGAAGTGGAGTTTGTGAAGCCCATGGTTTAAACTTGCTCGGTGTTTCAGCCCATTCCTGGGGTATTTCCTCTTTAAAAGCACCACGGGCAGAGTCACCCTAAGAAGGGGGCTGTCAGGGCGGCCCTCGGCATGGGAGGAGGGGGTATTTCTGCCCCATGGGGTCTTTCCAGCCGTGCCACCCTGGCCACTCCACCTAGCCCGGATTGTGAGAGCACAAAGGACAATGCCACTGCTTGGTGGGGAAAGAATGCCGGGGGAGGGGACAGGATATCCGCATCAGCCCCCCGCAGCCCCCAGGCCCCGGTTGATGGGAGGGCAAATCCCCTTGTGTGAGGGCCTGGGAACCGAGCTTTCTGCCACGCTGTTCTTCCTATCAGATTTTGCCCTATTCTGGTAATTCAATGGGAAATGAATCCACCCAGGAGTCTGGGCTGGCCCCCGAAAGGAAGGTAAACGTAACAAAGAGAAAGTCATTGCCAATTTTAGAGATCATGTGTTCACAGGAATAAACAGGAATACAGCAGACTGGGAAAGTGGGCGTTTCACCACACCTTGTGTCTAAACAGGCAAGAGTCAAGCCACGCTTTGTATCTCTTTTCATTTGGGTTGGCCAGTGGGGATAAATGAGGGGGAATAAAGTATATACAGATTGCTTCAAATATAATAGCTCTGGGTTAAAAAATATATATATATCCAGTCTTGATACTCCTAATGCACCAGGAAGTAGTTCCATTTTCAATGAATCTGGAAAGAATTTTTTCCCTCTGACTAAATATCTTTGACCACGTGGTATGACGTTTGGGTCTGTTGGCAGTAGGTTTTCTGACTCTGAGGGCCTGGGGAAATTGATGTTCAGAGAGAGGTTAAGTGACTTGCCCAGGGCTGCACAGTTTGGAAATGTGAAGCCGCGACTCTCGCCCAGTCTCCTGACCCCTCAACAGGTGTCTTTCTGCGCACCTGGATAAGACAGGGCATGAAGGGGGCCAGGCACCCCACTACAGAGCAGGATAAATACATCGATACTAACTTTTATGATTATTTCACCACAAGGGCATTCTCTCACTCAAAGTACAATGGAGGCACCTGCTGGCTCAGAGGAGGGATGCTCAGAAATAAAAGCAGAAGCAAATGTTTTCTGTCTTCCACACCAGGGCTTTAGAGACGCAAGAGCTTAAAACTCGGAGCTCTAAAGGAATTAAAGCCCTAAGTTTATGCCAGAAACTATAGAGAGCGGAGAAGAGAGAGGCTTAGGGACCAGGAGTGTCGGTGTTCACACACCTCACTGAGAAAGGGGGCGTGGCACATACATTTCACAGGCACCCAAGGGGGATGTGAGGATTGCATGCCTCACAGCAGGCTTGGAGATGGAGCAAGGGGACAGAAGGAGCGCTTTGTGGACCAGGGACGAAAGCCTAGAACAGCGAGGACACCTCAGGGGCACGGCAGACCGTTCAGTGACCAGGGACCAGGTGGCTCCCGCACATGACTGCCCTTCCCCGCACGCCCCGTCGCCACGTCAGCCCCTGAAGTGTAGGCACAGCCCTGGGAGCAATGGAGCTGAAATATTCTGGAACCATACACAGCTGCCAATTTTTACTTAGAAATGATCAAACCGCAGCCATTTCATACTGTTCAGCGTAATGTCATAGGAACCCCAGAACTGGCTGCAATTTAGTTTCTATCACCCAGCAGAACGGGAGTTTGAAATGGAAATCAAATTCAGTGGCAGTCAAACAGACACTTGGACTTCCTGCCCCCTGCTTGGGGGCCACACTGCTCACACACTGACACCAAGCAGTTCTTGGAATGCCCAGTGGTTCAGATCTCCTTCTCCAGGGGGCGCCTGGGACGTTTCCAAGACATTCGGCCCTAATTAGAATGGATTCTGCTCCACAACCTGCCATTTCAGACCTACACACCATTTCCTGTATTTTGATGGACGATGCACGAAGCAGGGAGAACTCGTTCTCTCCTTACAATTCAATCCAGTTTAAAGTCTTGCCTGTGTCGCATGTGAGTACAGGGTTAGAGAGATGTAGGTCATTTCAGAGTACAAGGGGGCGCCTACAAATCCTCACCGTGACTTTGTAAACGGGGTGAGTTTTGCTGTAGGCTTCTTACTGGGGTAAGGCAGGCCGGGTGGGGAAGCTTAGTCCCCGCTGGCTGAGGACTGGTAGCAAGGACATTTCTGGGAAACTCATCAGCACTCACGCCTCCTGGTGTGACACTTGTGTGAACACTTAGTGTGATACGTAATGTGGGGAGTCTTGGAAGAGCTGAGGAAGTGATTGCCAGAGAGGTCGGAAGGCGTTGCCCCTCCAGAAGAAGCCATATGTTGGTGTAGTGCAGTGACTCATGCAGCCGGGGGGACAAGGACAACTCTCTAGGGCAGTGGTTCTCAAACTGTGTGTCGAGGCACCCTGAGGGGCCTCACTGAACACATAGGAGCACTGCAGGATAGTTTAGATTTCTGAGGGAAATGCGTTAACTTCTCAGATACTGAATAAAACTACTAGCTCGAGATAGCTTATGTTTGAACATTAGGTCATGACGTCATGTCTTTGTGAAGCTGGGTTTCAGATGGTTGCTTTGATAAAAAGCATGCACTCTGCAAATATCAATGTGGAATAGGAAATAATGATGTTGGTATCCAATCTGAGTCCAAGTCGTGCAGTGCCCAACACTATTATTAAGAAATTGTGGTATTAAAAATGAAATTAAAATATTATTGCTTATTTTGATCTATTTATATTTTTTTCACATAGGTACTAAGCCATTAAGACAGACATAATTATTAAATTATTTGAAACTAATTAATAAACAAATCTTTGGGGTATTTCTTTTGACCTATAGGTGCCATGAAAAATTCCTGAGATGCTAAGGGAGCCGTGAACCAAGAAAACTGGGGCATCTCTGCCCTAGGAGGTGGGCAAGCTAAAATGAACCTGGGCCCCTGGATGAACCACCCTGCATTGCCCACTACCCTAGATGGTCTTATGAGAGAGAAACAAACTCTATTTTGTTTGAGCCATTGTACTTGGGGGCTCTTTGTTACAGCAGCTTAGCTTGTTTCCTCACTGATACAGTAGTGCTCAGTAAATGTCTGTTGGTGAATAGACTTGGCATTGATTTCCTCTATAGTTTCTTATTCTGGATTTGCTTATGGAACAGTAATAAGAAGTGGGTTATGAAAAAATATATATATATATATATAAAACAACAAGGGGCCATGGGAAGTATAAAGGAAAGAAGATTGGATACTCACTGGTCACTTGACCTGCGGTAAGTTCCTGGAATGTCAGGCTCCTCATCTGCAAAATGGGAATAATTTATCTACCTTGTATAACTTATGGTAGTCGAAACTGGATAAGATAATAATCATGAAAATATTTTGAGGAGTATTATACAAATAGAAGTAGTCTTAATTATTGTAATATTTATGAAAATACTAATGACTCAAGGATTATCTTCAAAGGGGCGTGTCCATAAGAAGGAAAGCCTGAATTAGTGGAGAGTCTAAATAATCAAGTTTCTTCTTCTTTTTTTAAATCAAATTTTATTTGCTCAAAAGCAGTTAAGCGCTGCCATTTAGAGGCTAAGTTTTAACAGGTAAAGAATCATTTATCCCTTGAAAGTAAAATTCCAGCCCCAGTAGCTTACCTATTTATGTGGTATGACTACCGATAAATTCATCAGGGTCCCAAAACATTTAATTCTCTTAAGTAGTTAAGCAATCTTCTGTTTTATTGATACCTTCCATTTATTAAAAATCTTTCTTGTCTTTGTCAATGCCATTGTTAAACCCCACTCCACCCCCTGTATGAGTTCTTATAATATCAAATTAGTAGGACCTGATTTTATAACAGTTTGGGATAAATCAATCAGATCCAAGGAACCCAGGAAAGAACGATTTGAGAGGTGGCCCTGGAGGGGGGAGGGGTGCCATGTTGTCTGGCATCCACTCCCCTCTGTGACTGTCCCCTCTTGTCCCCTCTTGAGGGGTTTTCCATCGTGTGTGGCCTTAGAGGTAGGAATATAGTCAGGGGATAAGGCTTTGCCATTTGGGCTCAGCCTCCCTTCCAGGCTCTGAAAATCTGAAAACCATGGGGCAGTGGTGGTCCCGGTTCTTCGCAGGCTAAGGAGGGATGTGCAGGTCATTCCTGGGACGTGGTCCTTTTCACAACCCCCTTGGTTCTGGGATCCTAACCTACCGTCAAGTCAGTGAACCCCAAATGTCCTTCCAATTACACCCCGCTCTGTCCAAGAGAGCCAGAATCAGTTTTTTTCTTTGTAAATAAATACGGATAAATACAGATAGCCTAACCACTACAATGTCTTTTTCTGAACAGTTTTTCATCCGCAAACACTTTTTGAGCTGATTTAGGGTGTTATTGTTGCTAAGTGTTTAACAAGAAGGAAATCAGAGTGATTTTAGAAACAAGAGCACTCAATCCTGTTTTGATGGAGAATTCCTGAGTTGAAGATTTAATCTGGAAGAAGTCTATGTGCTCTTAAAACGTAGCCATGTTTCCATAATTGATATACCTTTTTCATATTCTTCATCTCTGTGTGGCTGCAAAAATTATAAAGAAAAGTTTATCTTCCCAAAGGAGAACTCCTCTATGGAAAACTGGTGTTTTTTTTTTAAAAGCCACAACCATACTTCTGAGAATGTTTATCTCACTTTACTAAAACCGCATGGGCACTCTTTATTCTGACACTTATGACTCTGAGTAAGAACACCATCCACCTTGGGAGAAAAAACATAAAAAGAATGTTTCTTTCCAAATATGCTTACCGTTCAATTTAAAGTGTGTATATAGTGGAGAAGGGGGAGGATGGATTTTTCCTGAAACTTTTGAGAGGCTAGTTATTCAACATTGTCTATTTTAAATAACATTTATTATCTAAAATTATTAAGAATTTAGGTGTTTGGAGGTTGACTTTCTTGATGTTGGTGTTATATTCAAAGGAAATGGATATAACACCAATAGCTATGTTTTGGCTGAGATATTTCCTCCGAAGAAGAGACTCTAATTAGGAATGCAAGTCTGCCTTTTTGTGTATGGAATTATTTACCTTACCTTCTTCATTTTTGATTCAGCTCTGTCTGTCCTGATCACCCAATTCAATCACTTCCCTCTTTATCTACTTCTCTCCAATTCCACGGCCACCATCTTGGTCCAGGTTGCCGCCACCTTCCACCTATATTAACGCCTTTTATCTGCCTTCATTGCCTCTATTCTCACCTTCCACTTCCAATCCCCATTCCATTTTCAAGAGCTAGAGAAATCTGCTAAACACACAAATCTGGTCATTTTATCCTCTGTCAAATATCATTCAATGTCTCCTCATTGTTCTTAGGATGAAAAACAAAATCCTTAACAGACTGAGAAGGCCAACAGTATCACTGTATTTTTAGCATTAAAAAAAAAAAAAACCCTGAGGGCTTCCCTGGTGGTGCAGTGGTTAAGAATCCACCTGCCAATGCAGGGGACACAGGTTCAAGCCCTGGTCCGGGAAAATCCCACGTGCTGTGGAACAACTAAGCCTGTGCGCCACAAATACAGAGCCTGTGCTCGAGAGCCCGCGAGCCACAACTACTGAGCCCACATGCCACAACTACTGAAGCCTGCACAACTAGAGCCCGTGCTCCAAAACAAGAGAAGCCACCTCAATGAGAAGCCCGTGCACTGCAACAAAAAGTAGCCCCTGCTCGCTGCAACTAGAGAAAACCTGCACGCCGCGACAAAGACCCAGTGCAGCCAAAAATAAATAAGTTAAAAAATAAATTAGGTCAAATGGCTGTGATTGGTCTGGGCAAGATGGCAGAAGAGTAAGACGCGGAGATCACCTTCCTTCCCACAGATACATTAGAAATACATCTACACGTGGAACTGCTCCTACAGAACACCCACTGAATGCTGGCAGAAGACGTCAGACCTCCCAAAAGGCAAGAAACTCCTCACATACTTGGGTAGGGCAAAAGAAAAAAGAAACAACAGAGACAAAAGAATAGGGACGGGACCTGCACCAGTGGGAGGGAGCTGTGAAGGAGGAAAGGTTTCCATGCACTAGGAAGCCCCTTCGCGGGCGGAGACTGCGGGTGGCGGAGGGGGGAAGCTTCGGAGCCACGGAGGAGAGCGCAGCCACAGGGGTGCGGAGGGCAAAGCGGAGAGACTTCCGCACAGAGGCTCAGCGCTGAGCAGCACTCACCAGCCCGGGAGGCTTGTCTGCTCACCCGCGGGGGCGGGCGGGGGCTGGGAGCTGAGGCTCGGGCTTCGGAGGTCGGATCCCAAGGAGAGGACTGGGGTTGGCGGCGTGAACACAGCCTGAAGGGGCTAGTGCGCCTAGCCGGGAGGGAGTCTGGGAAAAAGTCTGCAGCTGCCGAAGAGGCAAGAGACTTTTTCTTCCCTCCTTGTTTCCTGGTGCGCGAGGAGAGGGGATTCAGAGCGCTGCTTAAAGGAGCTGCAGAGACGGGCACGAGCCGTGGCTATCAGCGCGGACCCCAGAGACGGGCATGAGACGCTAAGGCTGCTGCTGCCGCCACCAAGAAGCCTGTGTGTGAGCACAGGTCACTCTCCACACCGCCCCTCCCGGGAGCCGGTGCAGCCCGCCACGGCCAGGCTCCCGTGATCCAGGGACAACTTCCCCGGGAGAACGCACTGCGCGCCTCAGGCTGCTGCAATGTCCCACTGGCCTCTGCCGCCGCAGGCTCGCCCCGCATCCGTACCCCTCCCTCCACCTGGCCTGAGTGAGCCAGAGCCCCCGAAGCAGCTGCTCCTTTAACCCTGTCCTGTGTGAGTGAAGAACAGACACCCTCAGGCGACCTACACACAGAGGCGGGTCCAAATCCAAAGCTGAACCCCGGGAGCTGTACGAACAAAGAAGAGAAAGGGAAATATCTCCCAGCAGCCTCAGAAGCAGCGGATTAAAGTTCCACAATTCACTTGATGTACTTGCATCTGTTGAATACCTGAATACACAATGAATCATCCCAAATTCAGGAGGTGGACTTTGGGATCAGGATATATTAATTTTTCCCCTTTTCCTTTTTTGTGTGAGTGTATATGTGTATGCTTCGGGGAGAGATTTTGTCTGTATAGCTTTGCTTTCACCATTTGTCCTAGGGTTCGGTCCATCCGTTTCATTTTGTTTGCTTTATTTTTAAACTTAAAAAATTTTTTCTTAATAAATGTTTTCTTAATAATTTTTTCCTTATTTTCTATTTTTAAAAATTAAAAAAAAAATTTTTCTTAATAAGTTTTCCCATATTTTTTATTTTAAAAAATTGAAAAAATTTTTCTTATTTTTTATTATAAACATTAATAAATTTATTTTAAAAAAATAAAAAAAAATTTTTTTCTTAATAATTTTTTTCTTATTTTTTATTATAATAGCTTTATTTTATTTTATTTTATCCTCTTTCTTTCTTTCTATTTTTTCTCCCTTTTATTCTGAGCCGTGTGGATGAAAGGCTTTTGGTGCTCTGGCCAGGCATCAGGTCTGTGCCTCTCAGGTGGGAGAGCCAACTTCAGGACACTGGTCCACAAGAGACCTCCCAGCTCCACGTAATACCAAACGGTGAAAACCTCTCAGAGATCTCTATCTCAACATCAAGACCCAACTCCACTTAACGACCAGCAAGCTACAGTGCTGGACACCCTATGCCAAACAACTAGCAAGACAGGAACACAGCCCCATCCATTAGCAGAGAGGCTGCCTAAAATCATAATAAGGCCACAGACACCCCAGAACACACCACCAGACGTGGACGTGCCCACCAGAAAGACAAGATCCAGCCTCATCCACCAGAACACAGGCACTAGTCCCCTCCACCAGGAAGCCTACACAACCCACTGAACCAACCTTAGCCACTGGGGACAGATACCAAAAACAACGGGAATTACGAACCTGCAGCCTGTGAAAAGGAGACCCCAAACACAGTAAGATAAGCAAAATGAGAAGACAGAAAAACACACAGCAGACGAAGGAGCAGGGTCAAAACACACCAGACCTAACAAATGAAGAGGAAATAGGCAGTCTACCTGAAAAATAATTCAGAATAATGATAGTAAACATGATCCAAAATCTTGGAAATAGAATAGACAAAATGCAAGAAACATTTAACAAGGATGTAGAAGAACTAAAGAGGAACCAAGCAACGATGAAAAACACAATAAATGAAGTTAAAAATACTCTAGATGGGATCAATAGCAGAATAACTGAGGCAGAAGAACGGATAAGTGACCTGGAAGATAAAATAGTGGAAATAACTATTGCAGAGCAGAATAAAGAAAAAAGAATGAAAAGAACTGAGGACAGTCTCAGAGACCTCTGGGACAGCATTAAACACACCAACATTCGAATTATAGGGGTTCCAGAAGAAGAAGAGGAAAAGAAAGGGACTGAGAAAATATTTGAAGAGATTATAGTTGAAAACTTCCCTAATATGGGAAAGGAAATAGTTAATCAAGTCCTGGAAGCACAGAGAGTCCCATACAGGATAAATCCAAGGAGAAACACACCAAGACACATATTAATTAAACTATCAAAAATTAAATATAAAGAAAACATATTAAAAGCAGCAAGGGAAAAACAACAAATAACACACAAGGAAATCCCCATGAGGTTAACAGCTGATCTTTCAGCAAAAACTCTGCAAGCCAGAAGGGAGTGGCAGGATATACTTAAAGTGATGAAGGAGAAAAACCTACAACCAAGATTACTCTACCCAGCAAGGATCTCATTCAAATTTGATGCAGAAATTAAAACCTTTACAGACAAGCAAAAGCTGAGAGAGTTCAGCACCACCAAACCAGCTTTACAACAAATGCTAAAGGAACTTCTCTAGGCAGAAAACACAAGAGAAGGAAAACACCTGCAATAACAAACCCAAAACATTGAAGAAAATGGGAATAGGAACATACATATTGATAATTACCTTAAATGTAAATGGATTAAATGCTCCCACCAAAAGACACAGACTGGCTGAATGGATACAAAAACAAGACCCATATATATGCTGTCTACAAGAGACCCACTTCAGACCTAGAGACACATATAGACTGAAAGTGAGGGGATGGAAAAAGATATTCCATGCAAATGGAAATCAAAAGAAAGCTGGAGTAGCAATTCTCATATCAGACAAAATAGACTTTAAAATAAAGACTATTACAAGAGACAAAGAAGGACACTATATAGTGATCAAGGGATCGATCCAAGAGGAAGGTATAACAATTGTAAATATCTATGCACCCAACATAGGAGCACCTCAATACATAAGGCAAATACTAACAGCCATAAATGGGGAAATCGACAGCAACACAATCATAGTAGGGGACTTTAACACCCCACTTTCACCAATGGACAGATCATCCAAAATGAAAATAAATAAGGAAACACAAGCTTTAAATGATACATTAAACAAGATGGACTTAATTGATATTTATAGGACATTCCACCCAAAAACAACAGAATACACATTTTTCTCAAGTGCTCATGGAACATTCTCCAGGATAGATCATATCTTGGGTCACAAATGAAGCCTTGGTCAATTTAAGAAAATTGAAATCGTATCAAGTATCTTTTCCGACCACAACGCTATGAGACTAGATATCAATTACAGGAAAAGATCTGTAAAAAATACAAAAACATGGAGGCTACACAATACACTACTTAATAACGAAGTGATCACTGAAGAAATCAAAGGGGAAATCAAAAAATACCTAGAAACAAATGACAATGGAAACACGACGACCCAAAACCTATGGAATGCAGCAAAAGCAGTTCTAAGAGGGAAGTTTATAGCAATACAAGCCTACATCAAGAAACAGGAAACATCTCGAATAAACAACCTAACTTTGCACCTAAAGCAATTAGAGGAAGAAGAACAAAAAAACCCCAAAGCCAGCAGAAGGAAAGAAATCATAAAGATCAGATCAGAAATAAATGAAAAAGAAATGAAGGAAACAATAGCAAAGATCAATAAAACTAAAAGCTGGTTCTTTGAGAAGATAAACAAAATTGATAAACGATTAGCCAGACTCATCAAGAGAAAAAGGGAGAAGACTCGAATCAATAGAATTAGAAATGAAAAAGGAGAAGTAACCACTGACACTGCAGAAATACAAAAGATCATGAGAGATTACTACAAGCAACTCTATGCCAATAAAATGGACAACCTGGAAGAAATGGACAGATTCTTAGAAATGCACAACCTTCTGAGACTGAACCAGGAAGAAATAGAAAATATGAACAGACAAACCACAAGCACTGAAATTGAAACTGTGATTAAAAATCTTCCAACAAACAAAAGCCCAGGACCAGATGGCTTCACAGGTGAATTCTATCAAACATTTAGAGAAGAGCTAACACCTATCCTTCTCAAAGTCTTCCAAAATATTGCAGAGGGAGGAACACTTCCCAACTCATTCTACGAGGCCACCATCACCCTGATACCAAAACCAGACAAAGATGTCACAAAGAAAGAAAACTACAGGCCAATATCACTGATGAACATAGACGCAAAAATCCTCAACAAAATACTAGCAAACAGAATCCAACAGCACATTAAAAGGATCATACACCATGATCAAGTGGGGTTTATTCCAGGAATGCAAAGATTCTTCAATATATGCAAATCAATCAACGTGATACATCATATTAACAAATTGAAGGAGAAAATCCATATGATCATCTCAATCGACGCAGAGAAAGCTTTCGACAAAAGTCAACACCCATTTATGATAAAAACCTTGCAGAAAGTAGGCATAGAGGGAACTTTCCTCAACATAATAAAGGCCATATATGACAAACCCACAGCCAACATTGTCCTCAATGGTGAAAAATTGAAACCATTTCCACTAAGATCAGGAACAAGACAAGGTTGCCCACTCTCACCACTATTATTCAACATAGTTTTGGAAGTGTTAGCCACAGCAATCAGAGAAGAAAAAGAAATAAAAGGAATCCAAATCAGAAAAGAAGAAGTAAAGCTGTCACTATTTGCAGATGACATGATACTATACATAGAGAATCCTAAAGATGCTACCAGAAAACTCCTAGAGCTAATCAATGAATTTGGTAAAGGAGCAGGATACAAAATTAATGCACAGAAATCTCTGGCATTCCTATACACTAATGACGAAAAATCTGAAAGTGAAATTAAGAAAACACTCCCGTTTACCATTGCAACAAAAAGAATAAAATATCTAGGAATAAACCTACCTAAGGAGACAAAAGACCTGTATGCAGAAAATTATAAGACACTGTGAAAGAAATTAAAGATGATACAAATAGATGGAGAGATATACCATGTTCTTGGATTGGAAGAATCAACATTGTGAAAATGACTCTACTACCCAAAGCCATCTACAGATTCAATGCAATCCCTATCAAACTACCACTGGCATTTTTCACAGAACTAGAACAAAAAGTCTCACAATTTGTATGGAAACACAGAAGACCCCGAATAGCCAAAGCAATCTTGAGAACGAAAAATGGAGCTGGAGGAATGAGGCTCCCTGACTTCAGACTATATTACAAAGCTACAGTAATCAAGACAGTTTGGTACTGGCACAAAAACAGAAACATAGATCAATGGAACAGGATAGAAAGCCCAGAGAAAAACCCACGCACATATGGTCACCTTATCTTTCATAAAGGAGGCAAGCATATGCAGTAGAGAAAAGTCAGCCTCTTCAATAAGTGGTGCTGGGAAAACTGGACAGGTACATGTAAAAGTATGAAATTAGAACACTCCCTGACACCATACACAAAAATAAACTCAAAATGGATTAAAGACCTAAGTGTAAGGCCAGACACTATCAAACTCTTAGAGGAAAACATAGGCAGAACACTCTATGACATAAATCACAGCAAGATCCTTTTTGACCCAGCTCCTAGAGAAATGGAAATAAAAACACAAATAAACAAATGGGACCTAATGAAACTTAAAAGCTTTTGCACAGCAAAGGAAACCATAAACAAGATGAAAAGACAACCCTCAGAATGGGAGAAAATATTTGCAAATGAAGCAACTGACAAAGGATTAATCTCCAAGATTTACAAGCAGCTCATGCAGCTCAATATCAAAAAAACAAACAACCCAATCCAAAAATGGGCAGAAGACCTAAATAGACATTTCTCCAAAGAAGATATACAGATTGCCAACAGACGCATGAAAGAATGCTCAACATCATTAATCATTAGAGAAATGCAAATCAAAACTACAATGGGATATCATCTCACACCGGTCAGAATGGCCATCATCAAAAAATCTACAAACAATAAATGCTGGAGAGGGTGTGGAGAAAAGGGAACACTGTTGCACTGTTGGTGGGAATGTAAATTGATACAGCCACTATGGAGAACAGTATGGAGTTTCCTTAAAAAACTAAAAATAGAACGACCATACGACCCGGCAATCCCACTACTGGGCATATACCCTGAGAAAACCATAATTCAAAAAGAGTCATGTACCAAAATGTTCATTGCAGCTCTATTTACAATAGCCAGGACATGGAAGCAACCTAAGTGTCCATCATTGGATGAATGGATAAAGAAGATGTGGCACATATATACAATGGAATATTACTCAGCCATAAAAAGAAATGAAATGGAGGTATTTGTAGTGAGGTGGATGGAGTTAGAGTCTGTCATACAGAGTGAAGTAAGTCAGAAAGAGAAAAACAAATACAGTATGCTAACACATATATATGGAATCTAAGGGAAAAAAAAAAAAAGGTCATGAAGAACCTAGTGGCAAGACGGGAATAAAGACACAGACCTACTACAGAATCGACTTGAGGATATGGGGAGGGGGAGGGGTAAGATGTGACAGGGTGAGAGAGTGGCATGGACATATATACACGATCAAATGTAAAATAGATAGCTAGTGGGAAGCAGCCGCATAGCACAGGGAGATCAGCTCGGTGCTTTGTGATCACCTAGAGAGGTGGGATAGGGAGGGTGGGAGGGAGGGAGACGCAAGAGGGGAGAGATATGGGAACATATGTATATGTATAACTGATTCACTTTGTTATAAAGCAGAAACTAACACACCATTGTAAAGCAATTATACTCCAATAAAGATGTTTAAATAAATAAATAAATAAATAAATAAATAAATAAATAAATAAATAAAACCCGGAAGATGAAAGGGTCTTATAGTTCATAATTTGCAAACAAATTCACCAGAGCTGGATTTTTAAAAATTCATAACTTGCAATGGCCTCATCTTTCAATAACCCTTTATCAGTAAATTAAATCTGTCAAATTTCATACTTTTGACAAGGAAAAAAAACCCTGAAATAGTGAAGCAACAGAAATGCCTGGTTCAATGAAAAGAAGATGTTGAAACTGAGCAAAAATGTTTAAGTTGGCAAAAATTAGAGCCAAGAAAAAGTGGAGAAAACAGGCGAGCCCATCCATCAGGCAATGCCTGGGAAGTGCCCACATCCAGACTGGAACAGGCAATCCCAAAAGTTGAAAAATATGTGGACAAAACGCACCTTTGACCTAGTGTTACTTTTCTTTAAGGGAAATGTGTGTGTGTGTGTGTGTGTGTGTGTGTGTGTGTATCAGTGGAAAATATAACAATATGATAAGATTTTACAATGAAATTGTTCAGGTTGCAACAACTTCCTCAGTGCGCATATATCATAAGAATGCGGGGAGCCAGAGGGAGCTATTTAATGTCAGAAAGGAACAGCTCTCATAGCCCCTGACTTCAGGTGAGTCGGTCATTGGGTGGCTTCCTCAATGGCAGCCCCAGCCTGCCTACGAGAAAGGACTCATGCAAAACTCTGGTTTTTATTCCCCTGGTGAGAAGTGATGGATCAACCTGCAGAGATCCACTGCTTGCTGTAGGTTGAGGTTTAGGAGATCTATAAAATGGCAGGGTTGGCCATGAAAAATCTTCCATCTGTGCTGGGGATACATTCTTTAGAAAGCCAATGACAACACCTTTATTTTCTGGAGGAAACGTTTGGAGACTATTACTTAATTAGGCACTTCCCATGAACCACACGATGGTCTGAATTTCATAATGTAGTTAAGGTTATTCCCACTTTAAAGATGGAGAGATAGAATCTTAGAAAGAGAATAGACACCTGCTGTTTCCTCCATGCTCAGTATCCTTCCCCTTTGTTTCTGGTTTTCTTTGAGGGACATGCCTCGCCCAGTCTTGGTGAGAGTTGAGGGGAGGCTACCACCCATGGTATCCTGCTCTCTTCTAGCCAATCTTATGCTCTTGCCAAAGAATCCCAGTCTTGGTAAAGTACCATGGATGGAAAATGGTTGGAGTTCTCCTAAAGTATCTGCTCCCATGGTCTCCCTTCTAGCCTTTCTAAAGCCTGGTTCTTCAACTTTTCCTCTATTACTTCCTTTCTGGCCTAAGTTGTCCAGAGTCGGTTTCTGTTGCTTGCAATCAGATAGTCTTGGCTGAAACAAGAGTCAGTAGCTTGCCTGCACACGTTCCCACTTCTTGTTGCCTCAGTCTTTCTGCTTCCTCTCCTTACTGCCTGTGGTTATGATTTCCGTGCACTGGGTGTGTGATGCATGCGGGCCTGACCCTCTCTTCCACACTAGGAGAGTGAAGGAGGCGGTGCGTACTCTGCTCCCTGGGCACAGCTGCCCCAGTTCAAGGCCGTGGGTTTGTGTTTCTCAGTACAGCTGCACTGTATACAAGCTGAGCTGCCATCTCAGTGTGATTTGAAGGTGACCAAATAGTCTGGTGGCCTCCACGTATCCATCCCCAAACTGCATCTGTGTCTGAAACTCCACCATGAGAACCACTGGCTGTGGGACTGTTTCTGAAAGTTCTCGTTGAATAGCATTAAGCTAGGGGTTTAACTCTTACATGATAGTAGGTGTGTATTCAGCATCTACTGATTACCTAATGCTTATATAATGCTTTTGAATGAAATATTATTCATCACAATATTGCATGTATACATCTGAATCATAGTGGTATAACCCTATGCAAGACACATAAGAGATTGAGTTCATAGACAGTAAAGCATGCAGGTGGATTTGGGGGTCTCCTTGCACAAACTGTGTGCCCCCATCCCCAAAAGCCTCATGTCCTGTAGGTGGGGAACCAGCCCAATAATCCCTGCAGTATTTGTTATCACATCAGAAGGATTCATTCATCAGAGAGCAGAGGTCACGGGGAACAGCACCCAGACAAAGTTGTGCTGGCATCGCCTTGCCAGACAGACCTGTAGAGGATATGGGTTCTGCAGGCACCTTTGAGAGGATGTTGGACTTGGCAGGGGGCAGGGGTGGCTTTAAAGACAATTTTTGCTGCTTTATGGTTTGTTTGGGTTTCTTTGAGCCAACTCTCTTTGAGAATGACTGGTGGAAATGTAGTAAGTACAAGTCCTGATTTTAGGAACACCAAATTTCTTGCTAAAATTGCCTTGTGCTTGAAAACCTGGGCCCACAGCTGGGGTTTGGCAACCATCCCCTGCGTGTTTTCCGGCTGAGTCTAAGGTGCTGTTGGTTGTATGAGGGATTTGTGTGGGCAGGGGTTATGGGAGGGTGGGGAGCCCAGTCTGCAAGGAGAAAAGGGATGTTTGTTTAATCTTGTTTGAGGATAGACCCTGTGGAATCGATTAAAGAAACCTCAGCTAAAGTTGGAGCCAGGCCCAGAGGGGGAGCTTTCACGCCCCACCATGCATCATCAATTACTCTGAACAGGAAGAGACTTAGGTCTAGGACTCCATCAGAAGGTACCTCTACTTACTATCCAGCAGGAAGAAAACTGCCCTCTGCCCAGGGCAGCCCAGCCAATCAGAGACTGTAGCAGCCCAACCAATGAGAAGCCTCCATGCTTTGGAACACTAGCTCCTTCAATGGACGTTTTTGGTTATCACAGCCCTGCCAACTCCCCCTTTTTTCTTTTTTAAATTAATTAATCAATTTTATTTTTGGCTGCACTGGGTCTTCATTGCTGCACGCGGGCTTTCTCTAGTTGCGGCGAGCAGGGGCTGCTCTTCGTTGCAGAGCACGGGCTCTAGGTGCATGGACTTCAGCAGTTGTGGCACGCGGGCTCAGTAGTTGCGGCACACAGACTTAGTTGCTCCCCGGCATGTGGGATCTTCCCGGACCAGGGCTTGAACCCGTGTCCCCTGCATTGGCAGGCGGATTCTTAAACCACTGCGCCACCAGGAAAGACCCCTCTTTTCTTCTATAAAGGCAAGTTCCGGGGCTTCCCTGGTGGTGCAGTGGTTATGATTCCGCCTGACAATGCAGGGGACATGGGTTCAAGCCCTGGTCTGGGAAGATCCCACATGCCGGGGAGCAACTAAGCCAGTGTGCCACAGCTACTGAAGCCCGCGCACCTAGAGCCCGTGCTCCGCAACAAGAGAAGCCACCACAATAAGAAGCCAGCACACCGCAACAAAGAGTAGCCCCCGCTCGCTGCAACTAGAGAAAGCCTGCGTGCAGCAACAAAGACCCAATGCAGCCAAAAAAAAAAAAAAAAAAAAAAAGGCAAGTTCCCCTTCCTGGTTCTCTGGATTTGATGGTCCACCATTTTTCTCCATCCTGAATTGCAATTACTCTGGCTATTCCCAAATAAACTCGCTTTAGATGGTAACATAACCGGCTATTATAGTACTTAGGTTGACAACCACAAAATGGAAGAGAGGGAGACACGGAAAAAGAAATAATTAGGGTGTGACTCCAGCCCAGTCCCAGGGATTAATAATAAAAGCCAGCATTTATTGATTGCTTAGTCAGTGGCAGGCACAGTGTATCCCTCATTTAATCCTCACAAGGACTCTGTCGTGGAAACAATTACTATCATCTCATCTTAAAGAGAAGAAACTGAGATTTGGGATGTTAAGTAACTTTCTCAGAGTCACATACCCAGGTCTGTTGCTCTTGGAGCCCTGGCTTCACTCCCACAGTGATTGGAAGCCTCTCCAGGGCTAACCTTTAAGGAAGGTGTGGCCTGTTCCCCGAATTTGTGGGCACACAGCCTGGCTCCAGTGAGTGAAACCCAAAGAGGACACTTTGCACCTCAATGTTATCAGCTCTGGGAGTCAGGGTATCAACCAACCTCAAGGGTGAGGCATTATTCTCAAGGAACCAGAGTGTACCCCAGCTATGTAAACTTGAGGCTCAGTCTCTTCATCTGTAAAATGGGGATGGCAATACCTCCTATTTCAGAATTAGCTTCAGTTAGAATGACAGAAAATACAGACTAGCAGTAGCTTAAACAAGAGAAGTGTATTTTTCTCTCACATAAACAAATTCTGGAGATGTACAGTCCAGAACTCATATGGTGGCTTCATGGTAATCAAATACCCAGGCTTTCTATATATTTGTTCTGCCATTCTCACTCCATTTCTTCCACTTCATAGTCCTAAATGGCTGCTCTAGCTCCAACCATCACATCTGTTTCCATTCATTGGGAAGGAGGAAGGGGCAAAGGAGAGCACTTCTCTTTAAGGTCATTCTCTTCCTGGAAGTTGCACATGCCCCTTCTGCTTACATCCCATTGGTCAGAACTCAGCAAATGCTAAATCTAGCTGCAAAGGAAGCTGTGAGGACACTTGTCTAGCTACAAATCAGGAGTTCCATTACTAAAAAAGAAGGAGGGGAATGGATATTGAGGTTGCTGGGAGGATGAAATTAGTTAAATGTAGGTAACTTATCCAGCAGAGGACCTTCCTGGCACTTAGGGTATACTAGAGAAACACTAGTTGTGAATCTTTCTTTCCTTCCTTTACAGGTTCCCTATAAAACATTCCTGCAAACCATTCCAGTTTGGTCATATCTGCTTTTAGATATAAACCAAACACCGATCAAACACTTGTCTTTTGGAGCTTTTATTCTTTTCCAATTTTGTTACAGGAAAGTTTTTTTTTTTTAATGCACCATTAATTTTTTAAGTTCCTTGCTGTTCTTGAAGATTTCTTAGTAAAGGAATGCTCTTTTTTTTTTTTCTAATGCTGTAATCCTTGGCTCTCTACTTTCCCTTATTGTAATTAAGGCCCATCACAGAAGGCAAATAAAAATGATGTCAGTGTCATAATAAAGTGTGATAACTGAAAAAGTAAAGCACCATACTCATCTTTTCTTGGCCTTGAGATCATTATTGATATTCATGCCACTTTCCAAAAGACGAATAAGGTCTGCCACATATAAGCTCTTAGAACTTGGGCAAGTCAGTTCCTGCTCTAAGCCTCAGTTTGCTGATCTGGAAGACAAGACTGTGAGGATGAAATGGAAGGATTGATGGGAGAAAAACTCTCCACAGACACCTGGCACATTGTACACCCACCACAAAGGATAACTGTTACTTGCTTATTTTTCTATTTGAAAGACTATCAGGCTTAGTTGGAGATTTTTACTGAGGCTTCAAGTTCATGACATTTTAGCTTTTGTTATAATAAAAAGCAAGTACTTAACAAGATTGTTCATAGCAGATTTATTCACAATAGCCCCAAACTGGAAACAGCCCAGTGCATCAACATAAGAGCGGATAAACAAAGTTTGCCTGTTCTTACAAAGGCACACTGCTCAGCAAACAAAAGGAAAGAGCAACTCTCCACAGCCACTGGATGAGTCTCAAACCATTGTGCTGCGTGAAAAGAAGCCAGCTCCAAAAAAGTACCTAATATATGATTCCACATCTTTGTGGCAAAATTAATCTGCGGTGGAAATAAAAACAGAATAGTGGTTGCCTCTGGAGGGTGGCGGCTGGGAGTGACTGAGAAGGGATTTGAGGGAACGTTCTGGAATGTTCCAGGGTCCTCCACTTGGGAGCGCTTCTTACAGTGGTTATTCTGCACATCTGGTGGAATTCTGTCCTCCTATCTGTGGGTCCCAGGAGGCAGGGACGAGGTTTGGCTCACCACCGTCTCCCCAGCCCCTAGCACAGTAGCTGGCTTAGGGCAGAGACACTTAGTGTTCATTGGAAGAAGGAGGAGAAGGAGGGGGTGGCGGCCATGAGGACCCACCCAGCTGACCTCCAGGCATGGGGAGCACAGGTCATCAGGGCCCTGTGACTGTGCTCAGAGGTGGAGGCCACACCACAACCAGGGACCAAACACAGCAGAACCCTGAGGCAGTCCTGTTCCTGGGAGACATGGGACCCCTGGATGGCCAGCTTTGGCTCGAGGCCTCTCTAACAGAACCGGCCAAACCTCACAACAGTCTAGAACGCTCCCACCCAATCCTCCTTCCCTCACTCCTCCACCCGGGCCAGACCTGCCTCCCCATGCGAAGAGTCTCCCAGTCCTTCCTCGCCCGTCTCCAGCAGGAATTTCCTCTGATGGAAGCCTTGCAAGGTGCATCCCGTCTTGGCATCTGCTTCTCAGAAGATCCAGACTCACAGAGAGGGAGGGAATGAAGGAGTGAGGAAGGGATCCAGCCCTGGCTCAGCCCCCAGTCACACCCTGAATGCTTCATGAAGACGGCACCTCCTAGCTGCTGACTTTTACGTCGCTCTGTGTTGCAGCTCGGAGTTTCCTCAGTGCCTTGCCTCCACCATTAGCTTCCTGAAGGGGAAAGGAATGGCTGGTGTGCTTCATGCAATTTCTGCCTTTTCCAGAACAGGAAAGCAGGCCCCAAGGCACCTTGTACACAGAGGAAGCAAAGTCCTAGGCACTCAACAAATAGCCATTCAAAGGATGAGAAGCACCATTTTCCAAATTGTAGCCTGTGACCCATTACTGGGTCAATTGAGTGAGTCTCAACCACCATTAAAAAAAAAAAAAGGAAACTGAAACAGAGTAGAACAGAGCCAAGTGTAAGTATCAGGATCTGTCACAGAAAGAAGGGGCCAGTTTTGTGTCCTGAATGCTTTCAGTTTTTACAGATAGGTGGGTTTGTAACAGGTCGTGGGCTGAAATGTATTTCTTAATGGTGGTGAGTCATGGTCAAAAATGTTTAGAAAACGCTGATCTACTGGCATCGTCTAGTTCAGCATTGCTCCAGGACACATTTATCAACCCAAGTGATCCTTTCGAAAGGGATTTCCTAGGCAAATTGGTAGGACAACTGGGAGCAAACCGCTGACTCACAGAGAGAAAATCTGCTCAGGCGATCTCTGCCTGCTGGGAGGTTCACAGGAGTTAAGGATGTTAAAGACTGCGTCTGCATCATCTCTCCCTAGATGCGACCGTGGAGAGACACTGACCCAGCTCATGCCCTGCTCCATGGATTCCTCACCACGCTGTCCTTGTTAGTAGCACGGGGGACTGACCCTCACCCTTTGGCATCTGACCTCCCACTTGGATGATAATTTTGTATGCAGCTTCTTCATACACTCAGAGACCCACTCAGGGGTGGTGGACATCAAATGGCTTTTCCCATTATTCCCCATAGGCCCCCAGGATACATTTGCACTCTTCTGTGCCAAGTGCATGCATTTGCACGACAGTGGCCTGTCACTGGGGTAACCCCTGGGGCATGAAGAGAGGGAAGTTAGGCGGTCCACCTGGGGACTGAGCTGTGACCTGAGCCTCATTCCCCATGCTTGGTGATACGGAGTTAAATAGTCAGGTGCTCTCCAACAAATGAAAGTAGGTTCTATCAGCCCACCGGCCCCCGCTGCTCTCCTATAATTGGCAAGGAGGTTAGTCTGACTTTGAGGACAGTCTGGGAGTCGGGAGGTCTCAGTTCTGGACTATGTCTTTGTTGTGGAGCCTAGGTAAGCCCCTGGGCCTTATGGGTAAAATCAGGTGTCGGTCTCAGTGATCGCATTGACACAGAACAGTAGAGGCAAAGTGGGCCTCAGAAGGCCTCAGTTCATGTTTTTGGGTGAACAGACGAAGAAACTGAAGCCCAGAGAGGCCAAGTAACGTTTACGAGGCCACACAGCACAGGTGGGAACTCAGATGTCTGACTCCTATTTCAGTCCATTCCCATCTGACCAGCCTGTCATCCTAAGGCCCCTTCCAAGTATTTTCCAATATATAAAGTAATCATAGTAGAGGGGCAGATGGCACACAGCTCATCTGAGAGATTTTTAAATGGCCTCTAAAAAAACCCCCAAGAAACAATTATAGAAACCGTCATTGTTTAACCGCAGTATTTGCATACTATGATATGTCTAAGTGCTTTTAAAAGTCTTCTAAGCTCAATATAAGTTCATGAAGCATTTCTCCCATTTCCCCTTGGCAAACTTCTTCCTTAATTACAAATAAATGACATTTACCTTATTGGGTGTGTTTGTCTAAGTTCTTGATTAATCAAGAATCTCAGGTACAGTGGACAGAAATTCAACTAAATCAGTTTGATAAAAAGACAGATTTATGGCTCACATAAGTGGAAGTCCACTCACAATGAAATTCAGAGACTTAAACAAGATTGTAGTTAGCTCTTTTTCCCTTGCTCTCACATGCATTCTAAATTCTGCACGTCCCTGTGTGGTTGTGGCCTCCTTTTCTCCTTCTAAAGACATGCTTTCTCCACGTGGGGAAGATGTTTGCCAGCAGCCCATTTCCAGTTCTACCACCAAAAATGATGATTTTTTTTTCTGTACCTCTAAATAAACAATCCTGGGGGATAAGTCTGACTGGTCCTGCTAGGGTCACATGACCACTTGTAGACCAATCACTGGGACCAAGTGGTTGGGTTATGATGAATGGCTGGGCTCAGGTCACGTGCCTACACACCTGTGGCCAGGACATCCTTATCCTTGGAACAACAGTCCCACTAGAATCTGATGATTAAGTCTAGGAGGTGCATTCCCCACACCAAGATACAGAGCCAAATACGAATGGTTAGTTGACTTAGAAAGCTGAGATCGTATACGAAAGACATATGGTCTGCCTAAATTCCAGGAATGAAGTCCTTGCCTGGGGCAAATATTTACTTGTCCACACCATGTTCACAGGTATGTATTTGTAAAAATAATGCAACACCATGGATCTGGCTGATCTAACTCCCATTCTCAACCCTTCAACTATAGCTACTTTTTAGCTGGAGGTGGCCAAATTATGTACTTCTGACCAATAAGACACAAGTTTGTGTTTTCTTTGTGGTTTTTGGAAAAGCAAACACTTCCCCCAAGTAGGTGCTCTTTCTTCCTTCTTCCTTTTTCTCATGGAAGGTGGGTGTGATACCTGGAGTTGCAGCAACCATCTTGCAAACATGAGGGAAAGGCCAAAAGAATCATAAGCTGCAAACCAGGGCCAGCAAGCTGTTGCCTTGAGACTTTTTGTTGTATAAGAAAAACAATCCCCTATTTGTTTAAATCACTCAAGTCAGTTTGTCAGATACTTGCAGCCAAAATATTCCTAACTGATAAAACGGATAAATGAGATTCCTTTGCAGCCATACATAAAATCTTAGAAGTTATAGAATCTTGTACAGGTCTATGTCTCTCTTTGTTTTACTCTGAGTTTTCAGTTTCAAACTTTGGGGAAGATGAAGAAGACACAGTCCTTTTACCCAGAGGAAGCTTACAATTAAATAGAGCTTAAAATTTAGGCCAGTGTTGAACAAAGAATTCCTTCTCATGTTTAATTCCCCAATGCTGCAATTAAGCCCATTTGATTTTTATTTCATCCTCAGTAGAGCTCAAGAATGGCTAGTTACCATATTTTTAAATAAGGAAGATGACTTAATTAAAAATACACTTCCATCTCTGTGATGTGCGTGTGTGCGCACGCATGCGCATGTGTGTGTTTCAGTTTGTTTTCCCTGGTTAATTAACAAGAATTTTTTTGACTTTCTTCATAGGTCTTATTTTTCAAACCTCTAATCTTTATATGAAATTTGATCAAACAAAATGTACAGTTAGAGTTTTTAAATATTTGTGTGGTCACTTAGGATCTCTGGATTATCTGGAGAATAAAATTGTAAAGACTTTTTGGCCCTGAACCCTACCTGTCTTCTGAGTGGGTCCCCAAATCCCATTTGGATTAGACACCTTGATGTGCCATGAATGCACCTCCCACTCAGCACGTTAGCATCTCCCATCCTAAGGATGGACCTCCTGGACTTACCTGAGACTCAGGTCCTTACCTGCTGGCCCCTATAGAAATTAGCCCCTGAATATGCCCTCAGAGGCCCTTGCACCTCACCCAGATTCCCAGTGGTTCTTCTACTGGCTGCTGCTAATGGCTCCCATGGCAATCCTTACCTGAGAAGTGCCCTTGGGAAACAGGAGTTGACTCTCTCTGACGTACCTGGGAGTTACAAACCCTCACCTGGGGCTTCTTTGAGCTAGTGGTTGACTAATGTCAGTGTACAAGAGCCCTACTTCTTTGCCTCAATGCAGGACAGATGCTACATAACAATATATGCTCCAGAGCTCCCCCCGAGATGGGGCTGAGGCTAGAGCTCAGTTGAAACCACATTTCACTTAGCGTCTCCTCCTTCCCTGTTCCTTCATAAGTGACTACACAAGAATCCCTATTTCAAGTTCTGCTTCTAGAGAACCTGACCTGTGGCAACTTGTAATTTCCAAAGATGGCGGCCACAATGTCTCTCACCCTACGTGCTCTTCTTACAACTCAACTTCTTTCATTGGAGGAGGGTGTCTATGTCCCTCCCCTCGAATCTGGGCGGATGTGACTGTTTTGAATAACAGAGTATGGTGAAAATGTTACTCTGTGATTCCCAGTTTAGGTCATAACAGGCGGTGGAGCATTGGTGTTTTGGTGTGATTTGTTGTTCAGTGACAGAGTCTGGAGCCCTAAGACATCATGAATCCTTAGCCTTTATGCAAGTGTGCATGATGGCCTCATCTTTCCTGGTCCTGTTTGGCAGCCCAGACAAGCCAAGTTCTGGAAACATCTGTTGGTAGTCCTCCTGGCAAACACGCCTGGAAAAGCTGTGGCTTTCCAGGATTCCACCATCTTGGAGACAATGCTGTCATTTGCCGGTTATCGTTGTCATTCCAACACCCAGGAGGGTTTATGTATCAGGAATAGATGATGCACTACTTGTTGTGTGGTCAGGCAGATGAGTCAGGGGCTGTACTTTCCCTCCTGAACACATTTTACTTGTAATATTAATAATGCTTTCTGGGAAATTCCCAGACGTCAAGGTTTGAAAATCTTAAAGCAGCAGTTCATTGTGTCTTGGTTTTGCTTAAGTAAAAATGCTAATGAAAGTTTCTTCTGAGTGTTAAAAGGAGAACCAAAAATAGGAACTCAAAGGTGAGGTAAACTTGGCATTCTCTGAAAGTAACAGGAATGCTTATTGTCATTGTGAGTCCTTGTGAGCCAAAGGGCTCTCTATCCAAATGATCTGAAGATTGGATGAGTCCACACAAGGTGTGCACGTATGTGTGTGTTTTGAAAAGCTTAGCAGAATTTTTCTTGCATATTC
This sequence comes from Balaenoptera ricei, assembly GCF_028023285.1. Taxonomy (NCBI): domain Eukaryota; kingdom Metazoa; phylum Chordata; class Mammalia; order Artiodactyla; family Balaenopteridae; genus Balaenoptera; species Balaenoptera ricei. Next base: position 29,988,959 of record NC_082642.1, on the reverse strand, counting down.
TAACCAGTGTTTTTAAATAGGAAAATGAGCATCTAAAAAATATAACCCCAAAGAAGATAGAGTCACAAAAACAAGTGCCTCCACAGATAAAACACCACCTGATATCTTTGGCTTAGGTTTGTTTTGTAGTAGGGATGAGGAGGAAAGGCATGGGGGCGATGAGGAGACTGTTGGGGGGTTTGCTTCAGGTTATTAGCTTTACACTTAAGAAAACAATCTGTATGCCACTGAAATTTCAAGGTTTCCATTCATTCATTGCTCATTTTCTCATATGTCTCTCTAACACCAGGAACTCAGCAATATAAAGTCTGGGGCAGGTGGAGGAAATCAATCTGGTGAGAGGGTCCTGCTTGAACAAACTGTTTCTGATCTTTTTCTTACACTCCTCTGTTCCTGACTGTTCTGGTTAGCTATTGCTGCATAACAAATAACCCCCAAACCTAGTGACTAAAACAACAGCCATTTAGTTTTTATCATGATTTTTGTCAGGATTTGTGGAAGTCAAGGCTAGGTGGTTCTGGCGGTGTGTCAGTGAGGGGCCGGAGTGGCCTGGGACTGACTGGGCATCTCTTCCTCATGTCACGTGCTCTCAGGTCCTCTCCATGTGGTCTCTGTGCAGGCTAGTTTGGGCTTCCCCACAACATGGCGACCTCAAAGCTGTTGGACTGCTTGCACAGTAGCTATCAATATGTTTCGTGAGTGAATTCCAGCTATCTAAGTGGAAGTTGCATTACCTTCTAGCTACAGAAGTCACACAGCTTCACTTATGCCACATTCTACTGGTTACAAGTGCATCACAAACTGCTCAGATTAGGGAGAGGGAAATTAGACACCCCCTCTTTTGATGGAGGAATGGCAAGGTTCTGGAAGAGAACACGGAGCAGTTGATATTGTTGCAGGCCATTTTTGGAAGATACAACTAGCTACACTGCCCAAGCCTGGTTCCTCAGTGTTCCCATTGATTTTGTGAGCTACCCAAAAGCTTTTTCTGATTTTCTTTACACTTTAAGGTAATCAGAGCCCAGGTCTCTGGTGTGCAACAAGAACCCTTCCTGGCACCCTGTCGATTATTTAAAATGAAGTTTACTTATAGATTCTTGGTTAGAACCTCTAACTGGCATTAGAGCAAAGACAGAGAGAGGTGGCTTTTGGAGCCAGAGTTTCCCTCCTTAAGATAATCAGATCAGTATAATGACCTTAAAAGGACAGGAGAGGTGAGAATAAGACCTTGCCTTGCGGTGTCTTGACCACCAAGGTCTTGTCCTGCATGACTTTACCAGCTGTCTTTTCAGGAACTGGTAACACTTGAAAAATATTGGTAATTCCTTAATAATAGCATTAGCAAAGAAGCTTATACTAATGCTTGGAGAAGAAGGCAGATGTTTGAAGCTGGCCTACTGTGGTCCAGCTGTTCCTTAGCAGAGGCTGCATGCCAAAACCAGGCCTTAGGCCTGTTAAAAAGTCTCTCATGCTCTTTCCCCAAGCTGCCAGGGCTGTCAGCCTGACTCTTGATACTTGGGCCTGGGAACACTAGAGCTGAGAGAAAAGGCCTCAGTGGTGACTAACGGAGAGCTCTATTCCAAAACTCCCATTTCAACTGAGTAGAGAGACAACAGACATTGGGAGGGAGGAAAGTGGGCCTGGAGCCACTGGCATTTAAACCCTCTAAATGTGTTTCACAAAGGGACAGGTAGAACAGAATTAGTTAGGAGGAGGGAAAGCGTGGGCTTTTCAAGAGACATTATTAATCCAACATATAAGCTCTGTATTAGCTCCTGGTATGAATGGTGCTATGGTCTTAATGTGTGCATCCCCTCAAAATTCATATTTGAAACACTAATCCCCAAGGTGATGGTAGTAGAAGGTAGGGCCTTAGGGAGGTGATTAGGTCATGATGGTGGAGCCTTCATGAATGGGATTAGTGCCCTTATAAAAGAGGCCCCAGGGACTTCTCTGGCAGTCCAGTGGTTAAGACATCACGCTTCCACTACAGGGGGCACGGGTTCGATCTCTGGTTGGGGAACTAAGATCTCACATGCGGTGCAGCCAAAAGGTAGAAAAGAAAAAGAGGACCCAGAGGCCCCTGGTCCTTTCCACCATGTGACGATATATCAAAAGATGGTTGGTTATCTAGGAAGTGGGCCCTCATCAGACAATGAATCTGATGGGGGACAGGGAATGATTATGGACTTCTCAAGCTTCCTGAACTATAAGAAATCAATGTTTGTTGTTTGTAAGCTACCTGGTCTATGGTGTTTAATTATAGGAGCCTAGACTGTCTAAGACAAATGGTATTCACCTGTTTATCCTGTTTATTCACTTATTCATTCCTTTGTTTATTCATTCATTCATCGTATGAGTTTATAAGCCAGAGCATCCCAGGAAATGGAGAAATGACTAGATCAGAACCATGAGATCCCTCCTGCAGCTGGGGAAATAGGAGAGGAGTAAGTGGTTACATAGCAGGCAAGGCAGTTAAATCTCAGTTAACAAAACCTCTTGAAGGAAACCCCTTTTATAGGAAATCATTTTTGGAAAGGTTTTTTTAAAAAGCAGGTACCTTGAGAAGCTGTGCTCACAGTGTAGAGCCTGAGCCATATGCTAACTGTTAAGAGTTTCCTTCTATACGGCACGGGGAGGGGTGGGAGGAGGACCTTATGTTTGTTTGCTAATCGTCAATGTCATCCTTCAAGTGTCTAATCTCCCCTCTCATATCAGACAGACACTTATCTATTAGCATAGTAGGTCCTAAGATATACTAAGAATAAAACTTATGTTCCTATAACAACATTTCAGGGGAGCAGAGGTGGTGGAAACTAACTCCCTGTCAGTTTCAGGATCGGCCCCAGCTCCCCTAGACTTGCGCATAAGTTCTGGGGGGCTTGTATTGTACCAAACCCTTAGCAGGATTAGCAAAACCGATCGGTGCCATCTACATTCAGGATGGCTTCTGTTGGGACATCTTCGCATCCTCTGGTTGCCTATTGTTTTGTACTGCTCTCTGCTGTATTATCCCTAAGATTTGTCATAAGGCTCCTGTTGGTTCAGATCTCTCAGCTTCTTTCAGTACATGAGAGCATTTTTGCTGCTTTTGTGCCTTCACTCACTACAGGAATCTTTGTGGGACTATTTTATGACTTCCGTGCTTCCCTCAGGTCCTCAGGAGTCATTTTATTTCTTCCACAGTATGGTAGGGTCATGGTCTTCTTCAGATCCACCTGTCCAGACACACCATGCTGGGTACCACCCTGAGCTCTACTCGGGGAAGGAGCCATGAGTCCCTTCTGTACTTGGGTTCTTCCAAACACACCTCAGGTTTCTATTATACCACCCACCACTATTATTCACTTTTATTTCAAGTATTCAGTTTTAGAATTTCCATTTGGTTCCTTTTTTTGTAGTTTCTAGCTCTCTGCTGCAATTTCCTATCTGTTCCTTCATTACAAACATATTTTCCTTTATATCCCGAGTATAGTTACAACAGCTGCTTTAACATCCTAATCTTATTTCAACACCTGGCTCATCTTGAGGTTGGCTTCCATTACTTAATTTTTCTCTTGGATATGGGTTACATTTTCCTTTTTTAAAATGCCCAGTAATTTTGGATTGTATTGTGGACGTCTGTGAATGATATATTGTCAAGACTCTGGATTCTGCTATGTTACTCTCAAGAATATTATTTTTTAAAAATGTTAGCAGGCAGTTAACTTTGCTGAACTAAAATTCCAAACTTGGTCACCTTTGCAATGGGCACTGCTTGGAGTCTACTTCAGGGGTCAGCCAGTGGTTATACAGTCTGGTATTTCCCATCTGTGGCTCTCTCATTTTGGGGATTCTGCCTCTCCTTCTCCAGCTGCTGTGATCACTCTGAACTCTGTCCTCTGATTCCTTAGCTGCTATGACTGTGGGTTTCTGTCAAAGTTTTGGCTGCCCTCTCAGAGACTAAAGGGGCCTGGCCTCAGGTGAAAAGCCATAAAAGAATGGAAAACCCACCCACGGATGTTTCCATTTTTCAAATGTGGACTCCCTTCCAGCTTATGCCTATTTTTAGTTGCTTCCCACTGCCTTCAGAGAGTTATTTTTTAGAGTTTGTCTAGAGTTTATCTGTAGGAGAGTTGGTTCAATACAAGCTACTGTACCATGTGGAGTGGAATTTGCTGCCCTTCCTTCTGGTTAAACTGTAGGGGCAGGATATTGTGTCTCCCCTTCTCAGGGACCTATAATGTCCATTCACTCCCACTCCTCCTCACATTTTTCTCCCTGCCTGCAGCCTAGGGTTATGTTATGCACTCTGAGAAGTTGGGGAGATTTTTTTCTGCCTCTTTTTTTTTCTTTCTAAATTTTGAGTCCCCTTGGATATTTGAAACTCAAAAGTCCAAGCTTTCAAGACCTCAAAAGCTTTTCTTTGCCCTTTTGCTGAAACTACCATTCCTTGGGCTATAGATGCTATATGTATGTTTGGTTCCCAAATCAAAGAAAAGGGATAAGATAACAGGAAGTATTGGGATTGGAAAGCACATCAGTATTTAAAAAAAAATTATTCCTCCATATCAGGAATGACACCTATGTGGAGTGATTATTTGGCTGTGGTTTAGTACAAGTGAGACTGAGTGTATCTGATATTTAGATCAATAGTTGTAAGTATTTAAGCCTTCTTATTTCATTCATTTATTCATTCAAACATGCTTCACTCATTAAAAAGACATTTAGAGAGTGCCTATTATTTGTTAGGCCTTGTGCTAGGTACTAATTATGGAATAAAAAGTTGTATTTGTGAAAGACATTTCAGGTATCAGCAAACATTAAGGGGAAAGGCATAAGGCAGCCTAGAATTAAGTCTCGCCGGCTCTATCGAGCAGACTTGAAGGAATACAGATGCTATTACTTTAAAGTCATTTGGGATAGTGAAGATAGCACAAAATTTGGATTCAAAAAACTGAAGTTTAAGTCCCAGTTTACCATTTAGTAATTGTATTACTTTGGGCCAATCTCTCAATTTCTCTGGGCCCTACATTCATTTTCAATCATTATTAACTGCTGAATGTTGCTAGACTGAAAGCTTTCTCCCAACAGTACCTGTTCCTGCCCCGCTGTATCTTAGCATAGTGTCGGCACATATTAGGTTCTCAATAAATACTTAAACATTAAATGAGCAAGTAAATAATAACTCTTATTGCTTTTTCGATATGGACATTTCTAGCTGGACATCTTGAGAACTACCAGGATTCCAGGTTAACATGGGAAATGCTCCTCTAATTGGGTCCCTCCTTTGTTCTTCCAGCTCCCAGATATGCTTGTGATGCCTTCCAGAACATGTGATGGATTGTAATAGGTAATAATCAATTAGGATACTGTGCTGCAGAAACAAACGACTTGTAGTCTCAGTGGCTTACAACAGGTCATTTCTTGTTCGTGTTCCGTGATCATTACGGGTTCGATGGAGGGCTCAGCTTCTCACAACCAATCATGGACCTAGACTGGGGATCAGCCACCATATGGAATGTTGCCAGTGGCCTTGCTAGAGGAAAGAGAGAGCTCTGGAAGGTCTTTTCCTAACAATTAAGCAATTGCTGTGGAGTGACATACGTCACTTCTGCTCACAATTCATGGGCCAGAACTAGCCATAGAGCCTCTCCCAACCACAAGGAGCCAGGAAGAGCAATTCTACCATGGGACCAGAAGGAAAGGACCAGAAATATTGGAGGAACAGCATTGATGATCACCACAGTCCTGCCTTGCAAGGAAGATCCAGAGCTGGTTCACTCAGGCTCTTCTAAGGACAGGTCTGATGGGAAATAAGTGGGAGTATCTCTCATACTCCTGGGTCTTCTCACTTCCCTCAGGGTGGCAGGGCCCTACTCTCTGTCTCAGGTGCTTCACAGCACCCTAGGCTATCAAATGAGGATTGAACTCAAGGAATAAGAGTTAGTCTTTCTGCATGACCCACAGGTTGTGCTCTGGCTGCTACTGATGGGAGTTCATTTCCAAATGTCAAGCTCCAAGAGTTATTGTCTGGTTGTATACAAGGTTCCCAAGTTGTTATGGATGGATGGTTCTCATTTGAGTAGAGGGAGCTGGGATTCTGAATTCTGACTCTGATCAGTCCCTGAGTCCTGTGAATTGCACCCTATTGACACAGCCCCTCTGTCTCTCCCTCCTTCCCTTGCTCCAGTCTGGCAACTTCGACCTATTCCTGAAAGGTGTGTGTGCATGTGTGTGTATGGGATGGTGGTGGGTAGGAGAAGGAAAGGAGATATGACAGGGGACAATGCTTTTACTTGATTTCATATTTTTCCATATCTTTTTCATTTCATATTTGGACCTTGACTTTGGAAACCTCAAAACCAAGAATTTGGCTTTTTTTTTCCTGGTATTGTCATGGTAATTCTCCCTGGTGGCAAATGATGCCTTCTCTAGCTGTCTAAATTGGTGGGAAGAGGGTTGGTACAGTGTAACAGGAAATACAATGGGGCCCAATAGAATATTACTCAGCCATAAAAAAGAATGAAATAATACCATTTGCAGCAACATGGATGGACCTAGAGATTATCATACTAAGTGAAGTCAGACAGAGAAAGACAAATATCATATGTTATTGCTTATATGTGGAATCTAAAAAAATGATACAAATGAATTTATTTACAAACAGAAACAGATTCACAGACATAGAAAACAAACTTATGGTTACCAAAGGGGAAAGGGGGTGGGGGAGGGATAAATTAGGAGGTTGGAATTAACATATACACACTACTATATATAAAATAGATAAACAACAAGGACCTGCTGAATAGCACAGGGAACTATACTCAACATCTTGTAATAATCTATAAGGGAAAAGAATCTGAAAAAGAATATGTATATAACTGAATCACTGTGCTGTACACCTGAAACTAACGTGACATTGTAAATCAACTATACGTCAATTAAAAAAAAAAAGGTTAAGAAAAAAGAAATACAGAGGGGGAAGGGAAATCAGATCAGTTAATATATCAAAATATTATCCCATCATTTATTTAGTGAGTTATTTCCACAATCTCCTTTATTTTTTTACATCTGTGGAATACATAGGCTTCCTACATATTCTTTTATATATATATATATATATATATATATATATATATATATATATATATACATATTTTTTTTCTATCTCTGGTAATAAAGTTTGTTCACAAATGCGAGTTGATAGGTGTGTCCCATGAATGGAATAACCAGTGAAGGGGTATGGATGTGGACGGCTTTTGGTAAAGCCAGAGGCTTCCTCAAGCTGCCAGCAGCAGTGTGCTTCATACTATATTCCTGCAATTTAGTCTCTCGCGGCTCTTTGCTCCAGAGAGCAAATTCTATCTCAGCCACAGGAGGGCCCCTGCTCCCCTGAACTGCCTGTCAGACAGATTGGGAATTCAGAGGTAAAATGAAGAGTGGATTCAGGAGCAGAATAACAATCTTTTTTTTTTTTTTTTTTTTTGTATTGGGGTGAATGGAACATTTGGCAATCATCCGAACATTTCCTCAAATTGGTGATGCCTGTGGGTGGCATATGCAAAGTATTAGTTTGACTACACTTTGGACAAAAGTCCCTGGCCTTGGCCCATCAATGCTAACATACAAAATATCCTGACAAGCTCCCTGCTCCACCCCAATTCACACTCCCACACGGCTGAGGGGGTCACAGGGCATGTTTGGACACTGGCATGAAGGTGCCCTGCTCCATTCTGGACTTGCCAGTGGCGTGTCTGTGAGGCTGTGACCGTCACAGTGCACGCAGGGCAGAGGGCTCCTCTGAAACCACTGGCTCTGGGGCACCTTATAGGAACTCTTACGGGAATGAATGTTACCCTACACGGGGCCAGCTTTCTGCAGCCGTTTATTACAGAGCAGCTGGCCAAACTGTGATCTCACTGTGGCTGCAAACCCACTTAAAATATTAACAGTGATGATAAAGATGAATAATTCCTGTACCTCCAGGGCATATATGTGTTTGCTTATCTCTCCTGTCAGCCCTGAAATGTTGCTGTTCAGCTGCCCGGGAGATGATCTGGTTTTCGTGGTCCTGCAAATGAACAATTAGGTCAGTAGCTCCTCAGGTTCTGTAGCTTTTGATGGGTTTGTTTTCTGCAGAAGTTGTTACTGCTCTCTGCAGAATAACAGGCACTGAGTGTTTCTGAGCTAAGTTGGGAGAGAGGGGTTGAGTGGGGTGGGGTGGTGGTGAGAGGGTGGGAAGGAGGTGGGCAGAACAGAAGGTTAGCTGGGGTTCTCCTTCTCTCCAAGCCTCAGCGAAGCTGGGATGCAGCACAACTGCCACGGCTGCTGGTACCCACGGCCTTAATCATCTCCAGGGTGGGGTGATGCTACAGAGGCCAAGGGAGAGAATTGCTCCAGCAGGGGGGCTCCTTTAACCCAGCTCCTATAGGAATTGTACAGTCTGGCCACGGCTGCTTCTTACACTTGCCTGGGCCGGCTTAACTGCTCTCCTTTCTACAGGGGCTGTGAAGAGAACCAGCTTCCCCATTAAGTTGGGGCTTGCGTTTTGTTGATTGCGAACACTTGGGATCCCAGTTCTGGAGCCATCTGTGACCTGTTGTGCTGTAATAGCTTGGTTTTCCCCGTGTTCAGCTCCCTCCCCGAGTACTTAGTGTTAAATCATAGGGGGAGGAAGTGTGAGCAGAGGAAAAACAGCACTATTACATGACCCCCGATGAGACCGCTGTGATAGAATTAAAAGCTGCTGCCCTAGGACATTCTAACAGATGACATTGTGAGGTTGCCAAGGTAACCCACCAGGATACAGTTCCAGCATCTTTGGGGTTGATGCTGGGTAGGCGAGGTCAGTCAGAGGTGAGGCCCAGCTGCTCAGGGTGTGTCCCTTGGCTGGCCGGTCCATGGCAGTCAAGTGGAAAATCAAGGCTGACCTTTACACAACACGAATGAACCCAACCTTGTCTCCTCATTGGCTATTCCAGGTGAAAGAGAATCAGAATACTCCAGGCAATTGTTCAATGTAGGTTACACAGAGCTGAAAAAGGTCCGGATATGAATGACTCACCCATTCATTCCATATATGTTGATTAAACACCTACTATGTACCAGATAGGAAGCGTCAGAATATCTAGGCAGAAAGGTTGGGAGTTCTAGAAAACCTAAGAAAATGCACGTCCAAGCAGGGAAAAAAGACATTTAAGACATTTACACACCATTACTACTCAGGAAAAGGTTGAGTGGACGAAAATAAAAACAATCAGAATAACTTATTAACCCCAAGGACCTGGTGTTAAAAAAAACATGTGCAAAAATTGTATAGAGTGGAAATTATTTGCTTAAAAGAAGTCAACCTCCTCCTCCAAACACACCAAGTTATGCTGCATTCCCCGCTTTTCCCTTTATCTTCTTTTAAATACTCCGTGTTTACTTTTGAACTACTGGTTAATACCTATAAATGTTATTTTCTTTCTCCCAGGTAAGGATCAGAAAGATTTCAGATGAGCTTTCGATAACTCAAGGCCTTGGGCATATAAATAACAAAGATCCCTCCTTTTGGCCTCATTAGGTGGGTGTTCAAAACCATCACTGGGGCCTTTCGACACTTGTCTCCACATAATACTGTTTGCATCTGGACTTGGGCTGTCACCTGATCTTGTTATTTTCTCCCAGATGGCAAGCCAAGCAGGGGAGAGAGTGGGGGAGATTGGAGGCGGTGGTGGTGAGTGATACCAGCAAGTGGCAGGGTGGAAAGGGAAAGGGGCAAAAAACAAAAACAAAAACAAAATGGTAGTGGGGGGAGAGGGGAGGAACACAGAACTGGGATGGCTACGGAACAAGCAAACAAGGAAGAAAATCTCTGAGAAACTGTGGTTACAGGAATTCCTGCAAACAAAACAGTGCCTCCTTACCCCCGGGGGGCAGTTATTAGTACCGGAAGGACATCATTAAAACACTGCTGGGGCCTACACCAGCCCTCCATTCTGTGGGCTCCAATGCTTAAGGTCCCCTCTTTGGCCAAGCAGAAAATGTAGATAATTAGATTATGTCAGTTGTCTTATTGCAGTCCCCTAATAATAATAGTAATGATAATAATAATATCAACAACAACAGGATAATAGCTAAGTTATAGAGTGCTTTCCTAAACACTTCACTTATAAAACCCACCAGAAAAAGTGCTACTTAACAGAGAAGGAAATAGGAACAGAACCGTTAAGTCACTTAACCAAATCACACAGAAGGTGGATATGGATGAGAGCCCAAGGCCCACCCTGATGATTTGGCTCTAGGGTTCCCGCTATTAACCCTTACACTGTGATTGTGCTTTGTTTAAAAAGCTCCAGGAAGAAAGACTTACAATGGGCTCACTGCCTCCCATTTTCCCGTCACTAACGCAGCCCTGGCCTGGCTTTTCATTTATAGAATTGTCTCCTTGGCCGGCCTAAAGCTGCAGGCCAAGATGGTTCCCCAGATCTTCTCAAACCTTCTGGGCGCCTGAAGTAGGTGGGCTAGGGTGTGGCATGAGGACAGTGGCGTTATCCCCCTCCTTAAGCACTAACTCCCAAGCAATAACGTAGAGCCTGGGGATGGCCCCACCTGTGGAATGGGGAGGAGGAATGGTCCACTGTTAATGGTCCTCCCTGGAGGGAGGCGCCCCCTCCCTCCAGCACCCAAGCCCAAATTTTGAGGGTTCCGAGTCCCCCACGCGCGCTCCTGACGCACGCAACCTTGGTTACAAGGGGTCGAGAGGGTGGGCGGAGGAGCCACGGGCCTCTGCGCCGTGGAGCGGCGAGGGTCACTGGCTGGGGGGAAGCCGTGTGCAGCGGGCAGGTTGCTGGCCGCCTGGAGGCGGCGGCGCGGGGCGCGGGGCGCGGAGGCGGCGCGGGGCGGGCCAGCTGCTCCCGCTGCGGCTCCCGCGAAGACGCAGCGCAGCATATTTTGCACATGAGTTCAGAGGAAGAGGAAGTGTAGCCGGCGGACGCGCGGCGGCGACGGGGGCGCGTCGGGGCTGGAGCCGGAGCGCGCCGGGCTCAGGGCGCACGCAGCGAGCGGGAGCGCGGCGGCCGCGGGCTCCGCTGAGGGACAGACGCACGGATCGCAGGAGGGACGGACACACGAGCACGCCGCGCCGCCTGCCCCGTCCCCACCCCCTGGCGCCCACGCCTTCCCCGCGCCGCCTCCTGTATATGGCACAAACTTTCCTCCCGGGACGGAACACGCTGTCTCCGGGAGCCCGCGCCCGCGCCTTCTCCTCGGCTTAGTCCAGAACGGTAGGTGGGCGCCTGCAGGATTCGGGATGGAGGCGGGCGCAGGCGGGGCGGGAACCCGGCGGGCAAGGGGAGCCTGGCGGGGCGCCTCCCTGCAGGTTGCCGAGGCTGGGCGTGCTTCCCAGGCGCCGGGGCTGCCAGAGGGCCATCCCCGTCCCCTGCACCCCGGCCCGGATTGGATGGGGCCGGGGACAGGATCCATGGGACGCAGCGGTCTTGGGCCAACTTTTTTGGGGGGAAAAAAAAATCATCCCTGGCGAGCCATGGGGAGAGGCAGCCCAGAGCAGTCTGTTGAGGGTCGTGGGCTCCGCATGCTCGGGGCGCCTAGGAAGGAAGCAGAGGGGAAGCTTCGAGGCTACAGGTGGGTGTAGGACAGTGCTGCAGGGCGTCCTCGGCAAAGATCAGGCGGGAGCTGGCCCCGGAATCCAGGTTCAGGAGAGCGCGAGGCCGGGGTGGGCTGGGGTGGGGTGGGGTGGAGGCGGCTCCCGCTGCCCTTCTGCGTGCGCCCCGGGAGGTGCGTTTGTTCCCGGGGCAGCGGTGTGGACGGGCGGGAGCAGACGTGCCGCGCGTTCAGAGGAAGCGCCGCGGCCAAGGGAGACTCAGAGCCTCGGGGCGCGGGGAGTCCCCGGCACTGAAAACGGGCATCTCCCCTTCTGTAAAGGGGGCTTCTTCCCTCGTCCTCACCACTTTCCTAGGCCCAAGGGACACCAGGGTGGACCTGGGTGAGGGCGGGGTGGTGGCGGCGTTTATTTCAGGAAGCCCCGTTGTCAGGCATGCACACCCCCTCCTGCGCCAGGGCTCATGCCCTTCACCTAGACTGCCGCTGTCTTTGGCAGCGAGAACCTCGTGGAGGCCAAGGTGCAGTAACCCAGGCGCCCTGCCTCCCTGGTGCTTGCGCCTGGCTGCCCTGTGTCGTTGTGGGTGGTCCCCAGGGACGCTGGGTGGTGTCAGTGAGTTTGTTAGGGGGTTTAAGAACAAAAAAGTATTAAAAAAAAAAAAAAAAAGTCTGGCACCAGTTCCTATGTTTGAGTGACTGCCCCGGTTTCCAGCAACCTGGTTTCCTTCTTGTAATTGGTACAGCTGTTTTCAGATGGTGGGCGCAGTCAGGCGAGGCGTCTTCCAGCCCCTGCCATCGTGTGTCATCTCAGGATAAGTGAGGCCCTGCCAGGAAGGAAGGCAGGCGTAATGTGAGCCACCTCTGGGCCCGTGCGTAGGGCGTGCTCTGCACCCCACGTGTCCCTGGCCACAGGGATTCCTAATTTGTACCTCTGAGCAGCTGAATTCCCTGCCAGGTTCAAGTGACCCCAGATGTCACCAAACCCCACAGAGGGGTTAAGCAACAAGCTGTTTGGGGCTCTTTGGTGCGTGTGTGTGCTAACCTCAGTGAAATCACTTTAACCTCAGAGGGAGCTCTGCATCCTCTTTTGCCTTAAGTGGGGTTTCTGGCCTGACAGCTGGGAGGACACCCCTCTGGCTGCAGCTGGGTCGGTTTTTCTTTGTTTGTCTTTTGGCTGCATGGACGTGGGGCAAATGGAAGAGAGGTGTTGTGCCGTTAGCTAATAGATTTGGTGCAGGAACTGAAAGAGAATTAATTGGGAATACGAGTCAGTGAGTTCTTTTTCTCCCTCTTGAGCAGGAATTTTTGGCTTCCATTCAAATAATTGCTTTGTCTGTAGGGAAACAGGCAGAAAATCTTTGGCATGAGTGATGTGAGTTCCTGTAAAGCTACTTGTGTTCTTCCAGTCTTAACTTTTCAGCAGAATCGAAATTATGTGGGCCCATGGCTTGGTGGGCATGGGTGTCTTGCTAAATTTCTAAGTTGGTGGACTAGGGAGAGGGCCCTGTGACTCTTTCTCCCACCCACCTCCTTTTAAAAAATATAGAAAAGTTGCAAGAACGGTGACCACCCAAATACCCGTATCTAGAGTCTATAATTTTACGATATTGGCTTTATTACACATCCGTCCATCTAGTCATCCCTCTATCCATCCATCAGTTCAACTTATTGTTTTATGCATTTTAAATTAAATGGCAGACATTGGTACAGGTCACCTCTAAACGTTTCAGCACACATTTCATTATTTAGAGTTCAATATATGTTCATGATTTTCTTAAGGTAAAACTTATACATATGGTGAATTTATACATACATACATATCTCCATATAGTGAAATGCACAGACCTTGAGGGTAACATTTGCATAATGTTTCGACAGATGCCTACACCTGTGTAACCCTCATCTCTATCAAGTAATGTTGCCGTCACCCCCAGAAAGTTCCTTCATCCCCATTCCCAGTCAGTCCCTGTCCTCACCCTTTGTTTCTCACTCAAAGTTAGTTTAGCCTGGTCTTGAACTTCATATAAGTGGAATTCCACAGTATTGTGTAAAGTTTCTTTCACTCAGCATGTTTTTTAGGTTCACCCATGTTTTATGTACCAGTAATTTGGTCTTTTTTATTGCTGAGTTAAAGTCCAGTATTTATTTATAACGCAGTTTTTTTATGTATTCCCCTGTTGATGGACACATGAGTTATTTCCAGGTTTGGGGGGGGGGGGTATTGTGAATGAAGCTGCTGTGAATATTTGTATACAAGTCTTCCTAGGGACATATGTTGTCATGTCTTGTGGGTAAATGGAGTGGAATTGCTGGGTCATAAAAGAGATGTATGTGAACCTTATAAGAGACTGCCAGACCTTCTCCCAACATGGTTATACCATTTTACACTCCCGCCAGCAAAGAATACAAATGTGAGAGTCCAGATACAACAACTCATTTTCCTAGCCCAAAGTCAAGAGCATGGTAGACCAGTGTTCTTCTGGGGCCTGAGTGAGCCAGAAATTGGAACATCTGAGACAGTCTGGACCATGTTGTTTTCATAGATGGAGGAGCTGAGAGAAATCTCTGACTCTGCCAGTAAATGGGTTTACTCTTAAATTATTGCAGACAGTCAGACAAATATTTTATTTTTAGAGATCTTCGGAGAAGGGAATTCCATAGGGGAACGTCCCCTTGGTTGTGAAAGAAGATCGACTGCTTTCTATATAAAGAAAAATAAACCCCAAACCCCAAAGAGTTCCACTAAACTTCTGCTTCGAAACTCCTGGGGGATTTCTGGCATATTGGTCTGGTTGCTCTGAATCTGGTGGAGATTCCCGTTGGATTTCACCGGCTGAGGCAGCTGGCTGTTGAAAGCGGTTGTGTTTGCTTTGTGAGTCAGGTCAGATTTGGCTTTTTGAAGGCTGCGCGAACAGCTTTCCTGTTAAAGTGATGTGGCCTGTCAGTGAGAAACATGGCCTGTCAACACCCCTCTTATTGTCCTGGCTGAGAAAATGGGCCGTTCACTCTCAGGTCCCCTTGCACCTTCGTCCCCGTCTGTGGGCCTGCAGCCAAACCTGGTCTTGGCTGATCCAGGAAGTAGGAGTGGAGCCTCCTGCTTATGTGAGACCCAGGATGAAGCTTGGTGTCTTCTCGCCGAGGTGTCTCATTGAGGTCAGCTGACAAGTGGTACAGAGTCTTAAGACATTGGACTATGTTTGGGGACTGTTCCCTTCATCCGCCTGCCACAGGGTAGAGGCTCAGAATAATTCTCATGGTACCCATCTGGGTGACTGCCTGTCTGGAGGTTGACAGGGATGGCCAAGATGTCAGGACACCAAGACGTATTTTACTAGAGGCCACTTTACTATAGCCCGTGAAACAGGTTCAAAGTGTTAGGAAAACTTTGCCAGCTGTAAACTTCCATTCTAGTAGCACCGTTTTTATTTTATTGCAGATTTTACTATTGCTGTTAACAAAATTATCATTATAGCTACCCCTTGCCAGGCGCCCATTCTTTGCCAGGCACGGTTAGGCTCTTTACATGCGTGCTCTGAATCTAATCCTCGTGAGAGGCAAATACTATTATTATCTGCACTTTGGCCTTGAGGAAACTGAAGCTTAGAGAGGTTAGGGAGCTTGCCCCAAGTTCACATTTTCATGTTTCCTGGACATTAAGGGAAGAGGCTGTGACCTTCTGGTTTCGCAAGTGCAGATTCCAGCTGCAAGCATAGATTTCCAAATACACAAAGCCGTCGTAGAAGAGAAATGTAAGCTGGATGGGGGATGGAAGTTGGAACAAATGACACACTGGAATCACTTTCTTAAGTCTTTTGCCTTTTTGTTTCAGGCTTTCTGATATTTGGGGCACCTGGAGCCTGGGTAGAGGTACTAATTTGGTGACAATTTAAGATATTATTGGTTGTGATGATTGTAATTTTATCGTAGGGAAAGAAAGACGTTGCCAGCTGTTTGGTTTGAGTGTCTGTTGCTGAGTCGTCCACTACAGTAGCCACTGGCTACATGTGGCTATTTACATTTAAATGTCAATGAATTAAAAGAAAATAAAATTTAAAATGCAGTTCCAGTCTCACCGGCCACCTTTCAAGAAGAGCCCTAGAGCCACACGTGGTTATTGGCGAGCGAATTGGACAGAGCAGATGTATTTTCATCCTCGTTGAAAGTTCTGTTTGATGGGGCTACTCTATACTAAGCATTTCTCTTTTGTCCTTCAGTTTAAGAACTGGCCACACTCTTGGCTAAAGCTTAGGCTGTTTTTCACTGACAAAGAGATAAATTTAGCCAGACATTTCTTTTATGTTTATAAAAAGGTTTGTGTGTGTGTGTGTGATCTTTCCTCCCACTCACATTCAGTTTTTGACGTAAATTTGAGTTTCCCTTTTCTCCTGGGCCCCCAAAGGGGCTCTCGTTATTATCGTTGTGTATTTTACCAAGATGCTTTCTCTGAAAAGATCGGTACAGCGGGCAAGCGATGGCCACTGCTTGAGGCCCTGTTAATTTCCTTGCTCTCCAAAGAATTCAGTTCAGCTTTTAAATATGCATTTGTGCGACTTACTCCCTACCTGGGCTGAATTCAGGAAGAAAAAGCGCTCTCAGCGGGGCCAGAACCAAAGAGCTAGAAAATCAGGTCACGTTCTATGTGTGGTGGCTACCTGCCAAGACTGAGGTGGAACAGACATCCTTTGGGGTAGCTGGGGGCTTCGTTAGGGGGTTTTTCTGGGTCGGGCCTGCCCCTGTGGTGTAGGGAGCAGTGGAGGGGCCACGGCATCGTGTCTGATGGTGCAGGATGGTGGCGGAGGGACGTCCCCTTTAGGGGGTGTCCGCTACTCAGGCTCGGTTCAAAGGAGAGGGACGCCAGCCCACAGGGGTCAGTGGGGAACCCAGAGCCCCCAGAGCTGGGAAGTCAACATCAGCTATGTTTGCTCAGCTTGTTTGATGCTCACCAACTCTCGTGCTACTTTATGAAGCTGTATTGGATGTTTCCACACTTTTTCAACCAGGAAGCCAGCTGCACTTCACTGACAACGTTCTTTGGCTTTTAAAACTAAACTGTCCCATTGTGCTGTTCCATAGGCAGACCCCCTGCATGGGCAGCATTTATTCTTTGCAAAGGATTATCAGCTTCCATTTGTGCGTGTGTGTTTGTGTTGTTTGTGTGTGTGTGTTTGTGTGTTGGAAGTCCCTAATGAGTATTTCACCCCGAGGAAACACTTCTGAGGATCCTTCAAGTTTTATGGAATAACTCCCAAATTACTCAGATTTGGAGACATTTTTGTAATAGACCTTATCCATTAAAGTCGGATGAGAAGAGATTAGGTTAATCACAGACTCTGGTTGATGGAACGTGACCATATCGTGTATTATAAGATTTTGGAAATGCAGAGTACAAGAAATCAGACTGTTCATTTAAACACTTCTTTAATTTAGAGAGGTCTTTGGGGATTTTTCCAGTGTCTTGGGACACTTTATAAGCACCCTTTCAGTGTGGTGTAATTATAGCAGGTTAACAGGGATCTTTATCATCGATAACAAGTAGTACTAGTAATAGTACTAATAATGGTTAACATTTAGACAGCCATTTCTAGGTGCCTGAGCTCTTCCAAGCCCTGTTAAATTAACTTATTTAGTCCTCACCCTGCAAGTGGATTCTGCGGTCATCCCGATTTTATAGTTGAGAACCCTGAGGTTAAGTGGCTTCCTTGACGTCACTCGGCTAGGAAGTAGGGGCCCTGGAACTTTAACCAGGCGCTCTGGCTCCAGAACCTCACCAGCCCCTGTGCTGTGCTTTTAAAAAGGCGAACTTGAGAGCAACAGGCAAATATTCCAAAGGCCCTTTCCATCCTTTTCCAGATAATAGGCACCTTTCCTTCTCCGGAAGTCTGTTGACGGAGTAGGTGTTACTCTGCATCTCTTGGGGCAGGGCATTGGGGTAGTTGTTGTTGAGGATGAAGAGGTAACTGCCTTCGAGAAGTTTGCTGTCCCGTGGGAAGATGGGGTGGTACCCAAAGCTCCAGAGCTCTCTCCCTTGAGCTGTGGACTGGCCCATCGGGCTGTCCACCCCACCTCCCCTTGGATGGAGTTAACGCATCCAGAACAAACTCCGGTCTCCTCTGGCCCAACTGCTCCTTCCACGGCGTCCCTGTCTTGGGAGGTGGCCACTGCAGCTTTACAGGTGCTCAGGCCACAAACCTGAGAGGGGTCTTGCATGCCCTCTTTTTCTCATGCCCTGTCTCCAAACCACTAAGAAATCTCACTTCCTACCTTCAAAACGTATCCAGAATTTGACCTCTGCTCACACCTCATCACCACCTGGTCTCCCTGTTCCCAGGGTCAGAGTGATCGTGTCTCCCTCGGGGCTCGAAACCCTCCTAGGGCTCCCATCTCACTGGGGACAAAGCCAGCGTCCTGACCACGGCCGCCCAGGCTGCCCCACCTCCCCGGGCAGGTCCAGGACATCCCGGCCTGTTTGCACTTGTGGCCACCTGCTCCCTCATCCCAGTGCTCGCCCTGTCACCTTCCTCAGGACTCTGCTCGCCGTCACCTTCTGGGGGAGGTCTTCCCTGATCACGCTGTTTTTTTTTAAAATTGTGCCCTCCCCTGTACTTGCTAATGCTCCTCTCTGCCTTACTTGTCTTTATGGGACATACTTTTAAACTTGAACTTCATTCATTATTTTTATGTGTCTAGTGCCTGTCTCTCTGCTCCTGAAAGTAAGGTCCACGAGGGCGGGGTTGTTCTTGTCTTGTTTTGTTTTGGTCTTTGTCTCTGTTTCACTTCGGTATCCCTGGCACTTGGAACAGTGCCTTGCACCTACTAAGTGCTCAGTGAAGGAGGGCGTGATGGTTAATTTTATGTATCAAATTGGCTACTGCGGGGGTACCCAGTTTTTTGTCAAACAGCAGTCTAGGTGTTGCCATGGGGTATTTTTAAAGATGTGATTAACATTTGAATCACCCTCCATAATATGGGCGGGCCTCATCCAACTAGTCCGAGGCCTTAGAAGACTGAGGTCTCCCGAGGAGGAAGGAGTTCTGCCTCCAGATGGGCCTGGGGCTCAGCTCTGCACCATCACCTCTTCCCTGGGCCTTTGGCCTTCTGGCCTGTGCTATAGATTTTGGACTTGCCAACCTCCAAGTCCAAAGACAAGTCCTTTAAAACAAATCGGCCCCAACTTCTCTCTCTGTAGATATCTACATAAGGACACACATACACACAAGAAACCCAGGAGGAAGAACAGGTTTTTGGGGCAGGGTGTTGTGTTCTCTTTGGGGCATATTCATCTAGAAGTGCCGGGAAAGTTCCAGGTGAAGATGTTGGAACGGGTCTGTGGGCATGTCTGCTGGAGCTGGAGAGCAGTCAGGCTGGGAGGGGAATCTGACAGCTAAGGGGGAGATGATGCAGTTATGGAACTTTTTTGAGCCTACATGCCTCCCTGTATTGGAGGTTCCCAAACTCTGTACTAAGGCACCCCAAGGCACCGCAGCAAGTGGTACTTGCATGTTGGACGCCACCCTCACTACTAGCCTGAGATAGTTCACAGGATCAACATCAAAGGCCACCACTTCCTTTTGATGACGTCATATCTTTGCAAAGCTGCATTTGGGGTGGTTGCTAAGAAGATCATTGTTGAACAGGAGATGAGGGTGGTGGTGTCCAGTGTGATTCTGAGGTTCGAGAAGTTTCCCAGTGCCAAATGGATGCACACATCCCAGTAGTAAGTAATTATGGTAATTTAAGGATGCAGGAAAAATTTTTTTTTCAGTTTGTGTATTCTGTTCTTTCAAAAGGCTGCTAAGTTGTTTATACATAACTATCAATTTGTTTGGACCTGACTACTTAATAAATCGAGCTGTGGGTATTGCTTTTAGCCTGGGGGTGCTGTGAAAAAACGTATAGGGACACTGGGGGTGCCATGACCTGGAAAGTGTCAGAACCTTTGCCCTGTATTGTTCTGGGTATTATATGTAGTGTGTACAGGATAAGGAGCAGGGACAGAAAGACGGGACAAAGGGACAGGAATGAGGGCTGCACCCCAAAAGTTGTATTTCTACAAAAACAAAAGATGTGAGCAAATAAAATAAAAACATTTTTTAAATCAGGGTAGTGGGTACAGAGATGTCTCATTTTTTTATCCTTATCCATATGTTTGCGGTGGTTGGTAGTGAAAGTAATTTGAAGAGAGAGACAGATGGAGGCTGGAGATAGAAATTTGGGGGTGCACTTGTGTTTGGGACAACAACAGAGAGCCTGGGAAGGGAGGGTATGAGGTCCAGAGAGATTCAGGTGATGCAGGGGTGGAACCAAGGGGGTCAGCAAGACCACGTTCTTCTAGACTGTGGTCCTCAGCCCTGGCTAAGCGGCCTAAGAGAGACCCTGGGCCCCTGTGGCCTGGGTGTTAGGACATTGGAGAGGGTCAGGAGTGGGAAAAGACAGGGTTTGCTCTGAGGGCATTGATTCTCAATCCTGGATGTCAGCTAGAATCACTTGGGGGGTGTCTTAAAAATGATGCTTGGGCCCCACCCCAAATGCCTGGGCATCTGGACATCAAAATAGCTGTCCAGGTGATTCCAGCGTGCAGCCAAGATTGAGAACCACCGCCATGGTCCAGGCTTTCTCAAGCTTTACTGTGATTCAGACTTCGATGAATCGTGTGTGAAAAAGTGGATTCTGGTTAAGCAGGCCTGGGTGGGCTGATCCCAGGAGTGCCATTGCTCCTGGTCTGAGGACCACACTTTGAGTAGCAAGTTCTTCTGAGGGGAGGCTGTTTTATTTAAGGGTGGTTGTGATGGAGGCTAGTGGGAGAGAAGAAAGGTGGTCTGGATCAGTCTCCACCGAGTGTTTTCCTTTGATAATGTAAATACCCCTCGTATGCCTTATCTCCTGCTGTGTAACATATTACCCCCAAACTTGGCAACCGAAAATAGTAATGAACGTTTATTATCTCGCGGGGCTTCTGTGAGTTAGAAATCCAGAAGCAGCTGAGCTGGGTGGTTCTGACTCAGGGTCTCTCACGAGATTGTGGTCAAGATGCTGGCTGGGCTGAAGGCTGTTCTGGAGCTGAGGGATGCTCCCACTTGAGTGTTGAGTTCGTCGTGGCTGTTGGTTGGAGGCCTCAGTTCCCTGCCCTGGGGGCTTCTCCACGGGGTTAATAGAGTGTTCTTACAATGTGGCAGCAGGCTTCCCCCAGGGACATATCCTACTGACTACACAGGTCAGCCCTGTTCAGTAGAGGAGGGGACCACTGGTGAACGGGAGGATTATTGAGGGATATCTTGCAGGCTGGCCGTGATACATCTTGTGGTCTTCAACTAGGAATCGTAATGCATATGCAACACAGAAAACTTGAAAGTATAGAAAACCATAAAGAGAATGTCTCCCATCACCTCGTGACCCAGAGGAAAGTTCTGTGAATATCTTTATTTAACCTGCCAGTTAAAAAAAAAACAAACGTGGATTTTCATATACAGATACACACATAGACACTTTAAAAAAAGTAGCACCGTGAAATAACCCCGTTTCATACAGATTGTGCTTTTCCTTGGCATTGAATCAGGAATACTTTCAATGGGTCCATTTTAGTTATCCTTGGGTTTCTGTCTTAGTTTGTAGGATATCAAGATTTGACACCATCCGTACAGCTGATTGGATTTTCAAGTTTTCATTTACATTTCTGGGTGGAGAGAGATGTTCTTATCATGTAAAAACTTCTTAATTTGGATCATCAGTTCCTACTTTGGGTGCCTGAATGATGTAATAAACACACTCGAGTCTTTAAATATAGGATTTGAGTGGAGAAATAAAGGATGAGTTTGCCAGCTGATCCAGCATCATTGCGTATAATTGCCCCATCTCTGGTTGCTTGTCATGAGCTGTTGGCAGTTGTTAAAATTAGCTTTACAGTCTGCCTCAGATTAGCAGCAAGTGTGGTAAATGAGGGCTCACTCTTAATGAAACTAATTTGTATTTGAAAATATAACTACATTTATTGCCCCCATTATTTAAATGTGTGCATGCTAGTTGATAGTGAAAATCAACCTTTAAACTGAGGGATTTTTTTAAACCCCAGCTGAAAAATAATTGTTTAAGGAGGTGATCCTTTTTGAAGTGGTTTTCCAGTGTTTTACCTGCATCTGGGGAAGTATTTCAAAACCCAATTAGAACTACTTTAAAATAAAAATTCAAACATTTCAACATTTAAAATGACACAGAACATCGTGCCCCATGGCTGATCAGCTTTTTCTGGAACCAAGTCTATGGGGATGTGCCCTCTGTTTTATATCACAGCAGTTTTCTCCGAATGCCTTGCACCCCGCCCAGACTTCTAGAACAACCAGCCTCACTGTACCTCGTGTATTTCTTCATTGTCTTCCTTCTCCTTCACCTGTGATCGCCTTGAGGATAGGACCTGGTCTTTCCATTTTTGTATTTCCTAATTGAGGGCGTGACTCAAAAGAGGCCATAATAAATGTGCATTGGATGAATGAATGCATGAACTTGGAACATGAATTCTCTCCCTCATGGAGCTGACAGTTCCTGCATGAAACTGGGCCCACATATACCAAAGACGCACCTCCTTCTAGGCTTGATTCAGAAAGAATTGATTTTTCCAGAGTGTCACCAGTTGAGGGATCTTTGCTTCCAGGTCATTTGCAAATGGCCTCTCCTTGTAGTGGGTCTCAGAAACCCCCGGTGGTTACCTTATTTTCTTCCACAGTTTGTCTCCAGTCCTAATAACGTTTAGCCAGTTTCTGCTGAAGAACTATAAGGATATTTTGGCTCTTTTCCCACTGTCTCACCATAGGAGCGGGGAAAGACCTCCTCTCTTTCTTCTACCTGTGAAGACCTCTTGGATGGTTTTTCTTGGTGCCTTGATGCTAGAGAGACCCATGCACGTGGGTGCAGGGATGTCTTTTGGGAAGATAAAGACGTAAAAAGAAGAAAAAACCCTCCTGTGTGACTGTCAAATAATCAAAGCTGATCCAACCATCAACTCACACATAAAACAAGTAACCTGGTTTCCATAGGTGTCAATGTGAAGTGACTATAGGAATTTGGAAGGGCAGAGCAATGGGGGTTGGATGGGCCATAGGAAAGTACTGGAAAAATGTCATCACAAACAGGTGATTTTTAGCAAGTGTCCTTTACAAAAGCAGACAATAGCGAAAGGAGAAATAGGCATGAATAGCACTGCTGGTCATGATTCCCTCCCAGTGAGCTGATGCCCCAGGGTGAGCAGGGGGTGGAGGGGCTAAATCCGTGGAATCTCAGAGGGTCTCACCTTCCACCGTGCCTCTCGTGGGTCAGCATCTGGCCACCCTGAGTGTGTTATTCATTAACAGGATCCTGTACTTACCGTGTAACCCAGCAATCCCACCCCTAGGTATTGCCCTAGAGAAATGAAAACTTATGTCCACATCAGAACTTCTACGTGAATGTTTACAGCCACTTTTTTTAGAATCGACCCAAACTGGAAACACCCCAGATGTCCTCCCAGCGTGAGTGGCTGAAGCAGGCCCCTGACTGCAGGCTTGGCCAAGGAGGCAGCTGGCTGTGGTTGTTTGGAGCAAACTTGGTGTAGAGGTTACCTATTGTATGATGAATCACGCCAAAACTTAGAGGCCTAAAACAGCAACAATGGTGTAGTTTGCTCAGGAATCTGCCGATGTGGCAGGTCTTGGTGGAAACAGCTCATTTCTGCTCCACGTGGTATCAGTGCCTTGACTGAGGCAGAGGCTTGTCTTCCAAGGCAGCTCCCTGGCACGATGGCTGGCAAGTTGGTGCTGGCTGTGGATTCCTCCGTACATGGGACTCTCTTCGGGGCTGCTTGAGCTTCCTCATGGCATGGTGGCTGGGTCCCAAGAGTCAGGCAGTGGATGCTCCCAGTTTCTTAAGGCTCAGGTCCAGAAGCTGGCACCGCATCATCTGACACTTTCTATAGCAAGCAGTCACGGAGCCCAGATTCAGGGGAGGTGACATAGGCCCCACCTCTCGATGGCAGGAGTGTCAAAGGATTTGGGGGTCACATTAAAAAACCATCACACTCAGAGGGGGGAAGCTTCGGAGCCACGGAAGAGAGCGCAGCCACAGGGGTGCGGAGGGCAAAGCGGAGAGATTCCTGCACAGAGGCTCGGCAACGAGCAGCACTCACCAGCCCGAAAAGCTTGTCTGCTCCCCCGCCAGGGCGGGCGGGGCTGGGAGCTGAGGCTTGGGCTTTGGTCGGATCGCAGGGAGAGGACTGGGGTTGTCGGCGTGAACACAGCCTGAAGGGGTTAGTGCACCACAGCTAGCCGGGAGGGAGTCCGGGAAAAAGTCTGCAGCTGCCGAAGAGGCAAGAGACTTTTTCTTCCCTCTTTGTTTCCTGGTGCGCGAGGATAGGGGATTCAGAGCGCCGCCTAAACGAACTCCAGAGACGGGCGCGAGCCGCGGCTAACAGCGCGGATCCCACAGCAACAGGGGCGCAGAGGGAAAAACGGAGAGACTCCCGCACAGAGGCTCGGCGCCGAGCAGCGCTCACCAGCCCGAGAGGCTTGTCTGCTCAGCCGCCGGGGCGGGCGGGGCTGGGAGCGGAGGCTCGGCTTCGGTCGGATCGCAGGGAGAGGACTGGGGTTGGCGGCGTGAACACAGCCTGAAGGGGTTAGCGCACCACAGCTGGCTGGGAGGGAGTCCGGGAAAAAGTCTGCAGCTGCCGAAGAGGCAAGAGACTTTTTCTTGCCTCTTTGTTTCACGGCGCGCGGGGAGAGGGGATTCAGAGCGCCGCCTAAACAAGCTCCACAGACGGGCGCGAGCCGCGGCTATCAGCGCGGACCCCAGAGACGGGCGTGAGACGCTGGGGCTGCTGCTGCCGCCTCCAAAAAGCCTGTGTGTGAGCACAGGTCACTCTCCACACCGCCCCTCCCGGGAGCCCATGCAGCCCGCCACTGCCAGGGTCCCGTGATCCAGGGACAACTTCCCCGGGAGAACGCACTGCGCGCCTCAGGCTGCTGCAACGTCACGCCGGCCTCTGCCGCTGCAGGCTCGCCCCGCCTCCTCCGTACCCCTCCCTCCCCGCGTGCTGGGTGAGCCAGAGCCCCCGAAGCAGCTGCTCCTTTAACCCCGTCCTGTCTGGGCGGGGAACAGACGCCCTCAGGTGACCTACACGCAGAGGCGGGTCCAAATCCAAAGCTGATCCCCAGGAGCTGTGCGAACAGAGACGAGGAGGGGAAATCTCTCCCAGCAGCCTCAGAAGAAGCGGATTAAAACTCCACAAACAACTTGATGTGCCTGCATCTGTTGAATACCTGAATAGACAACGAATCATCCCAAATTCAGGAGGTGGACTTTCAGAGCAGGATATATTAATTTTTCCCCTTTTCCTTTTTTTTGTGAGTGTATATGTATATGCTTCTGGGGGAGATTTTGTCTGTATAGCTCTGCTTTATAATAGCTTTATTTTACTTCACTATATTATAGCCTCTTTCTTTCTTTCTTTCTTTCTATTTTTTCTCCCTTTTACTCTGAGCCGTGTGGACGAAAGGCTCTTGGTGCTCCAGCCAGGCATCAGGGCTGTGCCTCTGAGGTGGGAGAGCCAACTTCAGGACACTGGTCCACAAGAGACCTCCCAGCTCCACATAATACCAAACGGCGAAAATCTCTCAGAGATCTCCATCTCAACATCAAGACCCAGCTTCACTCAACGACCAGCAAGCTACAGTGCTGGACACCCTATGCCAAACAACTAGCAAGACAGGAACACAGCCCCATCCATTAGCAGAGAGGCTGCCTAAAATCATAATAAGGCCACAGACACCCCAAAATACACCACCAGACGTGGACGTGCCCACCAGAAAGACAAGATCCAGCCTCATCCACCAGAACTCAGGCACTAGTTCCCTCCACCAGGAAGCCTACACAACCCACTGAACCAACCTTAGCCACTGGGGACAGATACCAAAAACAACGGGAACTACGAACCTGCAGCCTGTGAAAAGGAGACCCCAAACACAGTAAGATAAGCAAAATGAGACGACAGAAAAACACACAGCAGATGAAGGAGCAGGGTCAAAACACGCCAGATTTAACAAATGAAGAGGAAATAGGTAGTCTACCTGAAAAAGAATTCAGAATAATGATAGTAAGGATGATCCAAAATCTTGGAAATAGAATAGACAAAATGCAAGAAACATTTAACAAGGACGTAGAAGAACTAAAGAGGAACCAAGCAATGATGAAAAACACAATAAATGAAGTTAAAAATACTCTAGATGGGATCAATAGCAGAATAACTGAGGCAGAAGAAAGGATAAGTGACCTGGAAGATAAAATGGTGGAAATAACTACTGCAGAGCAGGATAAAGAAAAAAGAATGAAAAGAACTGAGGACAGTCTCAGAGACCTCTGGGACAACATTAAACACACCAACATTCGAATTATAGGGGTCCCAGAAGAAGAAGAGAAAAAGAAAGGGACTGAGAAAATATTTGAAGAGATTATAGTTGAAAACTTCCCTAATATGGGAAAGGAAATAGTTAATCAAGTCCTGGAAGCACAGAGAGTCCCATACAGGATAAACCCAAGGAGAAACACGCCAAGACACATATTAATCAAACTGTCAAAAATTAAATATAAGGAAAACATATTAAAAGCAGCAAGGGAAAGACAGCAAATAACACACAAGGGAATCCCCATAAGGTTAACATCTGATCTTTCAGCAGAAACTCTGCAAGCCAGAAGGGAGTGGCAGGATATACTTAAAGTGATGAAGGAGAAAAACCTACAACCAAGATTACTCTACCCAGCAAGGATCTCATTCAGATGTGATGGAGAAATTAAAACCTTTACAGACAAGCAAAAGCTGAGAGAGGTCAGCACCACCAAACCAGCTTTACAACAAATGCTAAGGGAACTTCTCTAGGCAAGAAACACAAGAGAAGGAAAACACCTACAATAACAAACCCAAAACATTTAAGAAAATGGGAATAGGAACATACATATCGATAATTACCTTGAATGTAAATGGATTAAATGCTCCCACCAAAAGACACAGGCTGGCTGAATGGATACTAAAACAAGACCCATATATATGCTGTCTACAAGAGACCCACTTCAGACCTAGAGACACATATAGACTGAAAGTGAGGGGATGGAAAAAGATATTCCATGCAAATGGAAATCAAAAGAAAGCTGGAGTAGCAATTCTCATATCAGACAAAATAGACTTTAAAATAAAGACTATTACAAGAGACAAAGAAGGACACTATATAGTGATCAAGGGATCGATCCAAGAGGAAGGTATAACAATTGTAAATATCTATGCACCCAACATAGGAGCACCTCAATACATAAGGCAAATACTAACAGCCATAAATGGGGAAATCGACAGCAACACAATCATAGTAGGGGACTTTAACACCCCACTTTCACCAATGGACAGATCATCCAAAATGAAAATAAATAAGGAAACACAAGCTTTAAATGATACATTAAACAAGATGGACTTAATTGATATTTATAGGACATTCCACCCAAAAACAACAGAATACACATTTTTCTCAAGTGCTCATGGAACATTCTCCAGGATAGATCATATCTTGGGTCACAAATGAAGCCTTGGTCAATTTAAGAAAATTGAAATCGTATCAAGTATCTTTTCCGACCACAACGCTATGAGACTAGATATCAATTACAGGAAAAGATCTGTAAAAAATACAAACACATGGAGGCTACACAATACACTGCTTAATAACGAAGTGATCACTGAAGAAATCAAAGGGGAAATCAAAAAATACCTAGAAACAAATGACAATGGAGATACGACGACCCAAAGCCTATGGGACGCAGCAAAAGCAGTGCTAAGAGGGAAGTTTATAGCAATACAAGCCTACCTCAAGAAACAGGAAACATCTCGAATAAACAACCTAACCTTGCACCTAAAGCAATTAGAGGAAGAAGAACAAAAAAACCCCAAAGCCAGCAGAAGGAAAGAAATTATAAAGATCAGGTCAGAAATAAATGAAAAAGAAATGAAGGGAACAATAGCAAAAATCAATGAAACTAAAAGCTGGTTCTTTGAGAAGATAAACAAAATTGATAAACCATTAGCCAGACTCATCAAGAGAAAAAGGGAGAAGACTCAAATCAATAGAATTAGAAATGAAAAAGGAGAAGTAACCACTGACACTGCAGAAATACAAAAGATCATGAGAGATTACTACAAGCAACTCTATGCCAATAAATTGGACAACCTGGAAGAAATGGACAGATTCTTAGAAATGCACAACCTGCCGAGACTGAACCAGGAAGAAATAGAAAATATGAACAGACCAATCACAAGCACTGAAATTGAAACAGTGATTAAAAACCTTCCAACAAACAAAAGCCCAGGACCAGATGGCTTCACAGGTGAATTCTATCAAACATTTAGAGAAGAGCTAACACCTATCCTTCTCAAACTCTTCCAAAGTATTGCAGAGGGAGGAACACTCCCAAACTCATTCTACGAGGCCACCATCACCCTGATACCAAAACCAGACAAAGATGCCACAAAGAAAGAAAACTACAGGCCAATATCACTGATGAACATAGATGCAAAAATCCTCAACAAAATACTAGCAAACAGAATCCAACAGCACATTAAAAGGATCATACACCATGATCAAGTGGGGTTTATCCCAGGAATGCAAGGATTCTTCAATATACGCAAATCAATCAATGTGATACACCATATTAACAAATTGAAGGAGAAAAACCATATGATCATCTCAATAGATGCAGAGAAAGCTTTCGACAAAATTCAACACCCATTTATGATAAAAGCCCTGCAGAAAGTAGGCATAGAGGGAACTTTCCTCAACATAATAAAGGTCATATATGACAAACCCACAGCCAACATTGTCCTCAATGGTGAAAAAGTGAAACCATTTCCACTAAGATCAGGAACAAGACAAGGTTGCCCACTCTCACCACTATTATTCAACATAGTTTTGGAAGTGTTAGCCACAGCAATCAGAGAAGACAAAGAAATAAAAGGAATCCAAATCAGAAAAGAAGAAGTAAAGCTGTCACTATTTGCAGATGACATGATACTATACATAGAGAATCCTAAAGATGCTACCAGAAAACTCCTAGAGCTAATCAATGAATTTGGTAAAGGAGCAGGATACAAAATTAATGCACAGAAATCTCTTGCATTTCTATACACTAATGACGAAAAATCTGAAAGTGAAATTAAGAAAACACTCCCGTTTACCATTGCAACAAAAAGAATAAAATATCTAGGAATAAACCTACCTAAGGAGACAAAAGACCTGTATGCAGAAAATTATAGGACACTGATGAAAGAAATTAAAGATGATACAAATAGATGGAGAGATATACCATGTCCCTGGATTGGAAGAATCAACATTGTGAAAATGACTCTACTACCCAAAGCAATCTACAGATTCAATGCAATCCCTATCAAACTACCACTGGCATTTTTCACAGAACTAGAACAAAGAATTTCACAATTTGTATGGAAACACAAAAGACCCCGAATAGCCAAAGCAATCTTGAGAACGAAAAATGGAGCTGGGGGAATCAGGCTCCCTGACTTCAGAGTATATTACAAAGCTACAGTAATCAAGACAGTTTGGTACTGGCACAAAAACAGAAATATAGATCAATGGAACAGGATAGAAAGCCCAGAGATAAACCCACACACATATGGTCACCTTATCTTTGATAAAGGAGGCAAGAATATACAGTGGAGAAAAGACAGCCTCTTCAATAAGTGGTGCTGGGAAAATTGGACAGATACATGTAAAAGTATGAAATTAGAACACTCCCTGACACCATACACAAAAATAAACTCAAAATGGATTAAAGACCTAAGTGTAAGGCCAGACACCATCAAACCCTTAGAGGAAAACATAGGCAGAACACTCTATGACATACATCACAGCAAGATTGTTTTTGACCCAGCTCCCAGAGAAATGGAAATAAGAACACAAATAAACAAATGGGACCTAATGAAACTTAAAAGCTTTTGCACAGCAAAGGAAACCATAAACAAGACCAAAAGACAACCCTCAGAATGGGAGAAAATATTTGCAAATGAAGCAACTGACAAAGGATTAATCTCCAAGATTTACAAGCAGCTCATGCAGCTCAATAACAAAAAAACGAACAACCCAATCCAAAAATGGGCAGAAGACCTAAATAGACATTTCTCCAAAGAAGATATACAGATTGCCAACAGACACATGAAAGAATGCTCAACATCATTAATCATTAGAGAAATGCAAATCAAAACTACAATGAGATATCATCTCACACCGGTCAGAATGGCCATCATGAAAAAATCTAGAAACAATAAATGCTGGAGAGGGTGTGGAGGAAAGGGAACACTCTTGCACTGTTGGTGGGAATGTAAATTGATACAGCCACTATGGAGAACAGTATGGAGGTTCCTTAAAAAACTACAAATAGAACTACCATACGACCCAGCAATCCCACTACTGGGCATATACCCTGAGAAAACCATAATTCAAAAAGAGTCATGTACCAAAATGTTCATTGCAGCTCTATTTACAATAGCCAGGACATGGAAGCAACCTAAATGTCCATCGACAGATGAATGGATAAAGAAGATGTGGCACATATATACAATGGAATATTACTCAGCCATAAAAAGAAATGAAATGGAGGTATTTATAATGAGGTGGATGGAGTTAGAGTCTGTCATACAGAGTGAAGTAAGTCAGAAAGAGAAAAACAAATACAGTATGCTAACACATATATACGGAATCTACGGACAAAAACGAAAAAAAGCCATGAAGAACCTAGTGGCAAGACGGGAATAAAGACACAGACCTACTAGAGAATGGACTTGAGGATATGGGGAGGGGGTGGGGTGAGATGTGACAGGGTAAGAGAGTGTCATGGACATATATACACTACCAAATGTAAAATAGATAGCTAGTGGGAAGCAGCCACATAGCACAGGGAGATCAGCTCGGTGCTTTGTGACCACCTAGAGGGGTGGGGTGGGGAGGGTGGGAGGGAGGGAGATGCAAGAGGGAAGAGATATGGGAACATATTGTATGTGTATAACTGATTCACTTTGTTATAAAGCAGAAGCTAACACACCATTGTAAGGCAATTATACTTCAATAAAGATGTTTAAAAAAAAAAAAAAAAACCATCACACTTACCGTTTACCTTCTGCCCTACCTTGACCCCTGACACCCTCCCTGATTGTCTGTGAGGGGGATGTGCAGCTACGCCAGCCCCATCTGCCGGCATCCGGTGAGGCTGTGCCCTTCACTCCTTCCTCCTCCTCCACCTCTCACTGCCCTCCAAGGCCCATAATCCAGCCTCTGCCCCAGCTTCTTGTGGGATTCTAATACAACCAGGATTTGGGAACCTCGCATTGGAAACAGTGAAGTTTACAAAATGTAGATAATCATGAAAGGCACTCTTATATCTTAGTTTTCCTTCTTTTTGTAAGCTAGATTTTGTGACTTGTTTGAGCACAGTAGGGACGGGAAGAGACATTTTTGGAGTGATGTAAAAGTCTTTCCTATTTTGACAGGGGGTGGGGTTGGTGGAAGAATGCAGGAAGGAACTAGGAGGAAAGCAAATGTGCCAGTAGCAAGCAAGGTAGGGCCCTAACACGAACGAGTAAGAGGAACAAATTCACACGAAGCTTTTGGTGGCTGGCAACGGCTTCACCATGATTCCCTTCCCAGAGAGAACTGTGCTTTAGAAGCAGTTGCTTAACCAGGGTTGCATGCCCTAAAATTTGAGACCTCAAGGATTCACTGATAGTACAGTTTTGCACCTGGCTGGTACAGTGTCTGATCACATAGATGATTTCCCAGGGTCTCGCTGTGTCCTGTGAGACAAGCACAGTGCCCTTTGGAGTGAACTTGGACCTCTGGTTTGGGATAGTCTGATTAAAACCTTAAATTCAAAGTTATGAATTGGGAGTTTTTCTGATACTTCCTGGCATGCCTCCCTGCAGCCCCAAATTTGTCTGAGACTATCTTACTCATCCTGATAATCCTCTCCTCCTTTTTTTATGCTGTGCGGGAACCTGTCCTTGAGAGAAGAAATTAAATCATACTAAAGTGTTAGTGGCTACCAGGAGCTTGGTTTGTTGCCCGTCCCAGGGAGATATTTGCGGTTTCAAAGGCGATGCTGAGGTAGGGTGTTCTCAAAGGAATGACTCTCTAATGCTAGAATTTAACTAATAGGATAGCAAGAATGGGAAGATTTTTGAGGAAGGGTTTTTTTTTCTTGGAGGTCCGCAAATGCTCAGTCCTTTGTAGGGAGGAAGACGAGTGAGTGACTGGTAAGCCTTTGGGTTATTTCCAGTTCTGTTCTGGCAGTGATAGTACTTATCTCACCAGGTTACCTGTTCCCCAGTACCTAGGGGCCTCCCTGTCTGCTTCTGCTTTGCCCCAGCGGATGCCAGGCGGCTTGCTTTTTAGCAGTTAAATATGCAGCCTCTGTGCCTATCAGCTATTATATCTGCAGAACTGCAGAGTATTTTACAAGTAATCAGTTCATGCAGATTGCACATAAATCATGTCTGCTCTGGCCCTTTGGACACTAATGTTCCCTTATTAAGGCATAAGTAAGCCTTCCTGTTCTCATCCATCCTTCCAGACTTTTTTTAATTACTGCAAATATAGCCTGGTTGTCACTTCATCAGCCTGTTCCCTCCCTCCCCAGCCTCGTTGCTTTTGTGCGGTTCATCTTGTTTTTTTGGAGCTGGCCAAGTTGCCGGAGGAAGCTGGGTACCTTGTGAATGGATTGAGCCAACGGAAATTCTTATCTCAAAAAGGAAGTGGCCACCACGTTTCTGTTTGTGATATTCTTGACCAGTTAATATATTTGTGAAATACGTTCTGATGGCAGCACCGGTGCCCCAGAGAGGAGGGAACTTAGCCAGGCTCAGTCACAAAAGGGAAAATATCTCCCGCTGAAGTCTGGGGAGTGGATAAAAAGTCGTTTCATGAATGTCATTCTGCCTAAATAAACAGAGAACATTCATTGTTTTTAATCCCCTGGAAGCTCAGCCGACCCTCCCTCGTATGCACATCGTATTAACATTTCTCCGTTTTCTTTCCAAACCGCAGCCACGGATCTTTGCTCCGATACACGTGGATTCTGCTTCCAATTTCTGCGGCCCTCTCTTAGTGTTCAGCCAGTTTTCATTTTGGTCTCAAATGACTCTGAGTCTGGAAGAATCGCTCTGTTCCTGTGGTTTGGTCTAAAAAAGAAATAAACAGGGACTTTTTAGATGAGGCCTGTAAAAGTACCACCATCTACTTTGAGAGGTGTTTTTTTGAATGTAAAATCCTGTCTAAACAATTACTGTTGAGGGTAGAAAGGACTTTGGAAATCGTAACAACTTATTATCCCCTCTTAGAAACCACAGCGGAGCGACACCTCTCTTGTCTTTTTTTCAGATGGGCTGATACCATGATGCACTTGTATTGCTTTTTAGATCCCATTTTAAATCATGTATACAGAGTATAGTGGAACTGAGGCACTCTGAGGTGTTATTTTCCTCAGATGGGGAGAAAAATGATATAAAACAGTATTTTTTTTTAACATCTTTATTGGAGTATAATTGCTTTACAATGGTGTGTTAGTTTCTGCTTTATAACAAAGTGAATCAGCTAGACGTATACATATATCCCCATATACCCTTGCGTCTCCCTCCCTCCCACCCTCCCTATCCCACCCCTCTAGGTGGTCACAAAGCACCGAGCTGATCTCCCTGTGCTATGCGGCTGCTTCCCCCTAGCTATCATTTCACATTTGGTAGTGTATATATGTCCATGCCACTCTCTCACTTCGTCCCAGCTTACCCTTCCCCCTCCCCGTGTCCTCAAGTCCATTCTCTACATTCTCTACATCTGCGTCTTTATTCCTGTCCTACCCCTAGTTTCTTCAGAACCTTTTTTTTTTAGATTCCATATATATGTGTTAGCATACGGTATTTATTTTTCTCTTTCTGACTTACTTCACTCTGTATGACAGTCTCTAAGTCCATCCACCTCACTACAAATAACTCAATTTCGTTTCTTTTTATGGCTGAGTAGTATTCCATTGTATATATGTGCCACATCTTCTTTATCCATTCATCTGTCGATGGACACTTAGGTTGCTCCCATGTCCTGGTTATTGTAAATAGTGCTGCAATGAACATTGTGGTGCATGACTCTTTTTGAATTATGGTTTTCTCAGGGTATATGCCCAGTAGTGGGATTGCTGGGTCATATGGTAATTCTATTTTTAGTTTTTTAAGGAACCTCCATACTGTTCTCCATAGTGGCTGTATCAATTTACATTCCCACCAACAGTGCAAGAGGGTTCCCTTTTCTCCACACCCTCTCCAGCATTTACTGTTTGTAGATATTTTGATGATGGCCATTCTGACTGATGTGAGGTGATACCTCATTGTAGTTTTGATGTGCGTTTCTCTAATGATTAGTGATACTGAGCATCCTTTCATGTGTTTGTTGGCAATCTGTATATCTTCTTTGGAGAAATGTCTGTTTAGGTCTTCTGCCCATTTTTGGATTAGGTTGTTTGTTTTTTTGATATTGAGCTGCATGAGCTGCTTGTATATTTTGGAGATTAATCCTTTGTCAGTTGCTTCGTTTGCAAATATTTTCTCCCATTCGGAGGATTGTCTTTTCGTTCTGTAAAACAGTATGTTTTGGATGTCATTTCAGAATCACAGGCTGGCTGGTAATGGTATCTTATCAGCGAGAGAAGGCAGCCTGAGTGTAGAGCCTCCGGTGTTCATGGGTTGAACTGTGCTCTAGATTTCAGCCAGGCTGAGGTCCTGTATGTGTTCTTCAGGGAAATGATGGGGTCGTTTATACTACGGTGTGTAAAAACATCTCAGGAAGAAGAAAATCATCCCCCCGTTTTTCTCCTTTTGCTGGCAGCTGCTGAAATGGGTTGCGGATTGAACAAGTTAGAGAAACGCGATGACAAACGGCCTGGAAATATCTATTCGACGTTGAAGAGACCCCAGGTGGAAACCAAGATAGACGTGTCCTATGAGTACCGCTTTCTGGAGTTCACCACCCTGAGCGCCGGTGAGGACGGGGCTCAGCCCAACCCAGGGGTGGGGGGCTTGACAGGGCTTCGGCCCAATCAGCGCTGGAGGGGCTGCTCAGGACACGCTGGTGGGGGGGAACGGGGGCCGGGGGCCGGGGTGGGGGGCGTTGGGAGGCGAACTGCAAAGGGTGGGCCTGTTGAGAAGGGCCTGTGCTCAGAAATCCAGATTTTTAGGTGAAATCTTTCATTGTGTTGAAAGCTAGCAACTAATTTAAATTGTAACAAATTAAAACCGGGTGTGAGCCAAAGAGTACACGTGGGTGGGTTGCATTTGGCCCTGGGCCCGCTCCTTTGCAAACTGTTTTATGACAAGAAGCGCGGAAGAGGACAGTCGCCGTCTGTCCGCGTGGTCGTCTGCCCACCCACCCAGGTCTCCCCGCCCCTTGTCCGCTGGCGTCTTTCCAGACTGCTCGTCCAGCGGGCTTGGCCCTGCCTCACCCCGGTGTCCCAGTGGCCCCCGGGTGACTGACGAGTGAGGGTCAGTGTTTTCATCCCGAGCATTTGCTGAGCACCAACTGTATACAGAGAGTTGGGGTGGTGCTGTGGGAAAAGCACGCGGCCCGTCCTGGTTTCCAAGACTCATACACACTGAAAAACTCAGCAGGCTCTAACTGTAAGTCGGAAACATGTAAACTATGTTTTCGGAAGAGGAAGAGAACGTTCTTCCTTGTGGGGGACCCCTGGAAGCCATGAGCCCAAACCAGGAGCTTCCTAATAGAGACATGTTAAGACTAACTTTCTCCCCGGGCTTCTGTGAATATGTTAATCTTCTAGTAAGAGAAGAGAATTCATGGGAAAAGCCCTCCGAGTCGTGGATTTGAGCCCTGGCTCTGCTGTGGGGCAGCTGGGCCTGCAGTGTCCTCGTCTGTGAAGTGGGCACACACAGACCAGCTCGCAGGGCAGTGCCGAGGATCAGGAGAGGTGACAGGTGTTCTGAAGCTCTTAGCATGTC
The DNA here is from genome assembly GCF_028023285.1 of Balaenoptera ricei. NCBI lineage: Eukaryota > Metazoa > Chordata > Mammalia > Artiodactyla > Balaenopteridae > Balaenoptera > Balaenoptera ricei. Next base: position 29,953,321 of record NC_082642.1, on the reverse strand, counting down.
CAGCTCCAGTTGGGTTGCTGGCATCACTACCCCAGCTCCCTCCTCCTCCACTGCTTCTGCCCGACCACCTTCGTGCTGAAGTTCCAGATGCTTCCTGAGCCCCGAGAGGGATGGGCAGCTGGGCGTCTCTGCAGGGGTGGGCTTGGGCGCCCCTCACATCCCCCAAACTGAACCTGGCCTCTTCCTCAGCAGACTGCTTCCTGCTGGCGCCATTGATGAATATAATGTCACCATTGTCCTAAACGGCCAGACTTGACACCTTAGTCATTGTGACCATCCCTCCCCCTCCCCCACAATTTCCATTCTGTCACCCAAGCCTCTTAAAACTACTTCCAGAAATGCTAATGATGTAGCTGATGTAACATGGACAAATCTGAACCTAGAAGCATTTGCAGTATTTCGTCATCCAGTATTTGCTCAATGAGTATTTGAGCGCTTTCAGTGTGCTGGGCCTTGTAGGATGGTCAAGGAGAAAACCAGAGCATGCGTAGGAAAAAAGATCCAAAGGAAGTATAACAAGATGGTCAATATTGATTGTTAGGGTGCTGAGATGGTGGGGGAATTCTTTTTCTCTTTTTCATATCTTTGTGCATCATGGTTACATTTCTTTTATTACTAAGAGGAGTGATTTGTGCCTTTTGCTTTTCTTAGTAATAATTTCCAGGAATATGTCCTGCCCCCTGCCCCCCACTGATTCATCGCTCATTCCCTGAGCTATTTCCCTGACCTCCTAGTGTGTTTCTCTGCTGCCTTCTGCTCCAGTCACAGCACCTACATGGCTTGTTTTCATTGAATTACCTTTTGTTTTCCGATTATAAAGTGGATATATGTTCATAATAAAAAGTTAGGAGGGACTTCCCTGGTGGTCCAGGGGTTAGGACTTCGCCCTCCAATGCCGGGGGTGCGGGTTCCATCCCTGGTCAGGGAGCTAAGATCCCACATGCCTCGCAGCCAAAAAACCAAAACATAAAAAATAAAGCAATATTGTAACAAATTCAATAAAGACTTAAAAAAAAAAGTTAGGAAAACACTGGAAAAATTCTAGCTGGTCTCCCTGCTTCTCTCCCCTTGTTCCCACCACCCTCAGATCACGTCACTCCTCTGCTCAAAGCCCTGCCATGGCTCCCTGACCCTGAGATACCAGCTTCCCTCTGCCTCAATCTCCCACTGTCCTGCGTGTTCTGCCACTGCGGCCTTGCTGTTTCTCAAATCCCCCAGGCCTCCTCAGGGCCTTTGCACTACCTGTTCCCTCTGCCTGGAAGTTTTCTCATATATACCCTGGGTTCAAACCCTTAACCCCCTTCTCTGGGAAACCTCTCTGACTGCCTATTTAAAATTTCACCTCCCCTGACACCCCATCCCTTTCCCCTCTTGATTTTCCTCATAGCATATCCTGCCGTCAACATGCTTTATATTTTGCTTGTTGTTATTCATTTCCTTGTTTGTTGTTTGCCTTCCTTCAGAAGGTGGAATTCCTTCTAATGGGAGCAGGATTGTGTCTATTTTATCCTTTGCTGTATTGTCGGTGCTTTAAAAAAAAGAAAAAAAAAGAACAGTGTCTGGCACATAATAGATAATCAATAATGTTTGTTGAATGAATCCTTGATGTATATTTTTGTATCCTGCTTTCTTGCAGCTTAACATTGTACCGTGAGGCACACACCTCGTGGTTCCATATGTTCTGAAAATATGATTTAATGGCCTCTATATGCTTGAATCACTCAGGGTGCCATAATTTATTTAGGGTCCCCTTTTATTGGACATTTAAGTTATTTGGGGCTTCGGGCTATTATAAATAATGCTGTGATAAGCAACGTTGTACCTAAATCTTTGCGTGTATTTCTGATTATTTCCTCAGGAATGACTGAGATGAAAGATATGGTTGTCGGGACACATGATAAATTGCCACACTGCCCCCTGGATGGGACCTGCTGTTGTAAAGCCCAAATCTGATCATGCTGAACCCTTTGGCTGGTTCCCCGGATAAATGATGGGAGGGTTGCAGCTAGCGCTCAGGAGGTCCTCATCTCTGGAGGACCGTGGGCCTGGGCCCTTGGCCTTGCCAGCTGCCCCCAGCAGGACCCTCCCTTCCCGCTTCCCCGCTCTGGCGCAGTCAGACCACCTTCTGCACAGGGCCTGCCCCACCCTCCCTATTGCCAGAATCTCCCCTACCTGAAATTGTTCCTTCTGGACATCCATCCCATCAGAATACTCTTTTCTGCACAGCTGTAGTTTGTCACTATCATCTTTCTGCACTTTTTTTTTTTTTTAATTAATTAATTAATTTATTTTTGGCTGTGTTGGGTCTTCGTTTCTGTGCGAGGGCTTTCTCCAGTTGCGGCAAGTGGGGGCCACTCTTCATCGCGGTGCGCGGGCCTCTCACTATCGCGGCCTCTCTTGTTGCGGAGCACAGGCTCCAGACGCGTGGGTTCAGTAGTTGTGGCTCACGGACCCAGTTGCTCCGCGGCATGTGGGATCTTCCCAGACCAGGGCTCGAACCCGTGTCCCCTGCATTGGCAGGCAGATTCTCAACCACTGCGCCACCAGGGAAGCCCCTTTCTGCACTTTTATTCCATCATATATTAAACTCATTTGTGTTTCCTTGAGGGCAGAGACCAAGCCTTTCCCATCTTTCTGTTCATCTTTCTTGTTTATGCTTTCTGGCCGAGAACAGCGTGTCCTAAATAGTTGGGTTCTAGTACATCTTCAAAGTCACTGTTACACCTGCTGATGCAGTTCCCTGGCAGCCTGTCAAGTTTCTTTTCCAGAAGTTCTAATGGGATCACTCATTATTGCTCTAGAGTGGAGCCAACATTTGTTAAGAGCCTACTGTGTGCCAGGTCCTGTGATGGGGCATTAGATCCCTGATCTCATTTTTTTTAAACTTTTCAACTTCGCCAAAGTATTATTTAAGCGTACCACACCGCACATCTTTAAAATGTTCAAACCCATGAAGCCGTCACCTCATCAAGATGTAGAACGTTTCCATTGCCCCCAAAGTGTCCTCATGCTCCTTTGGAGTCCCTCCTTTTTTCCAACCCTCTGTCCCCAGACAGCCAGTGATCTGCTTTCTATCACTGATTTTATTTTCTAGAATTTTCTATAAATGGAATCATGGTGTGTAGTCATTTGGTCTGGCTTCTTCCACTCAGCTTACTTATTTTGAGATTCATTTATGTTGTTTGGTGTGTCAGTGGCTCATTCCTATTTCGTCACTGAGTAATATTCTATAATATGGATTTACCACAGTGTGTTTTTCCATTCACCTGCTGATGGACATTTGGGTCATTTCCAGTTTTGGGCTATTACAAATTAAGTTGCTATGACCATTCGTCTTTGTGTGGTTTCTTATGTCATCTTATCGCCACAGTAACCCAGTGAGGTGTATGGGGACACTCATTCCTTTTTTGCAGAAGAGGAAATGGACCCTCAGAGGGGTTAAGTAACTTTTCTAAAGATGCAGTGCTAGGAAGTGATTAGGGTGGAATTTGCATCTGGATCTCTTGGGCATCCGAGCTCTTGTGCCTTGTAAACTGCAAGGTGCCAGAGAAATAGGCATTGACACCAGTCAGAACATTCTTGCTAGAAAGCTTGTGTTATAGTGTAGAGACACATAGGAGTACTCCTCTTCTATAGGGTTTTGGCCATAGGAGATTTTTGAGGAGCACTTGACATGCTTATTTTTCATAGAGAAGGTGGTCATCTGACACTTTAATGAATTTCAAGTTGGGGAAAGGGTGTTGTCCACTTCCACCTGCTGGCTTAGGCAGGAAGGGGACCATGTGCACTTTAAAACAATCAAGGTCAGAGCCAACATTGTTCTATCTGTCCCTTGCTTAGAGCTCGGTGCTTTTGTGGATGATACGGGAACATGCAGCCTCGCTTGTAGGGCTGGCGGAGGCGAAAAGCAGCGGGAAACTCACAGTGAAGCATGTAAGCTGCCAAAAATCTCAATTCTGGGTGATTCGATTGGCTCTTAAATTTTCAATTAACTCTGGTCACCGAGGGATGAACCTGCCCTTTGATGGGTTTCATCGCAGACGGAGGCCCATAAAGCATCATAATTTCTGCAAAACGGTGCCTCATTATCCCTTTTATGTGTGTGTTTTGCCAGCTTCTCTGTGCCAGGCCACTGTGACACCACTCAGAAGCTACCTGTGTCAGCTCTGTGAGAATCCACTGTGTTTATAACATGCTTGGTGCGGGGACAGTTGGCAGTCAGCGACCTGTAGGATGAAGTTAGTGCCCGGGGCGTGATCCTTGCTTGAACTGTCTAGTCCTGCACTGTCTAGTACAGAAGCCACCAGCCACATGGTTACTGAAATATAATCATTGATTACCACTGAATAAAATTAAAAGTTCAGTTCCTCTGTCACCCTGGCCACACTTCAAGTGCTCAGCATCCACGTGTGGCTGGTGGCTACCATACTGGACATCGCAGATGGAGGGCACGCCTGCCATCGCAGAAGGGTCTGTTGGGCACTGCTGTTCTAGTTGGTTTTCAAGGGAGGACAACTCGGTTGCAGGTCTGACTCTGTATCCCTAATGCACATGAACGTACCATGTTATTATGAAAGTTTGCCCTTGGGTTCACCAGGGACTGTAGGATGACAACTCATTGATTTCACAGACATTTATTGAATGTTGACCGGAGGCAGATGTTGTGTCCTGAGCACCTAAGAGTGAACCAGACGGGAGGTGCTCCCTTGTCTTAGTCAGCTGGGCTGCTGTAACAAAATGCTCCAGACTGGGCGGCTTAAACCACAGATTTTTATTTTCTCATGGATCTGGAGGCTGAAAATCCAAGATCAGGGGGCCAGCAGGGTTGGGTTCTGGTGAGAGCTCTCTTCCTGGCTTGCAGACGGCCGCCTTCTTGCTGCGTCTTCACGTCTGAGAGAGACAGAGAGTGTCCCTTCTCATGCCTCTTCTTATAAGGACATTAGTCTTATTGGAGTAGAGCTGCACCCTTATGACCTCATTTAACCTTAGTTGCTTCCTTACTCCAAATACAGTCACATTGGGGGTTGGGGCTTCAACAGTTGAATACTGAAGGGACAATTCAGTCCATAGCACTGGTCTAGCCCACTGGTCTACGTGGCTTCAGCATCTTACAGATGAAGAACCAAGTGACTGTAGTACTTGAGGCTAGAGTGCTGGTGATAGAGGGGATGTGGTGGAAGGTTCCCTTGTTGGAAGATGTGTGTGTCAAGGAAGGTTTGAGATCCGCAGGTGGATTTGGAGTTAGCCAGGCAGGAGAATGAGGCTGGGAGCAGGCGATCTTTTCAGGCAAAGGGGACAACCTATGGGAGGGGCCAGAACATGGAGATAACATTGCATGTATGGGAAGCTGTAGGTGGTTCAAGTCGGTTGGAGTGTGGCCTTTCAGGGGCCAGATGACTAAAGGTCTTAGGTCTTGGACTGAGGAGTCTAGGCTCTCTCAAGAGCCCTGAAGGATTTTAAGGTGGGGCGAGGGTAGGTGACGTGATCAAATTTACGTTCTGGAAAGCCTGCTCTGGGTTTAGAATGAAAAAGGATGGAAGAGATAAAACTGGGGGAGAGGAGAGCATTTGGAAACCATTGCAATCATCAGGCAAGGGGTAAAGGTGGCCTCAGCTGAAGGGGTGGCAGTAGGGACGAGGGAAGTGAGCAGGGGATGGTCAAGAGAGATCAGGAGGTGATCCCAGGGACTGACTGGCAGGTGACGGAGTGGGGAGTAGAGGAGGAGGTAGTTCACTGGGCACCTGGATGGCTGGCATGGGGGCCACATGGCTGGATGCTCTGATTCTGCTTTAAAGCAGTTTCTTTTTTTTTTTTTTTTTTTTAATAAATTTATTTATTTATTTATTTTGGCTGTGTCGGGTCTTCATTGCTGCGCGTGGGCTTTCTCTAGTTGTGGCGAGCTGGGGCTACTCTTTGTTGCAGTGCACGGGCTTCTCACTGTGGTGGCTTCTCTTGCTGCGGAGCACGGGCTCTAGGTGCGTGGACTTCAGTAGTTGTGGCGCGTGGGCTCAGTAGTTGTGGTGCACGAGCTTAGTCGCTCCACGGCATGTGGGATCTTCCCAGACCAGGGCTCAAACCCGTGTCCCCTGCATTGGCAGGCGGATTCTTAACCACTGCGCCACCAGGGAAGTCCAAAAAGCATTTTCAAATAATGATCTCACTCGATCATCCAAGTGGCCCTGAGAGCCAAAGCAAAGGCAATTTTTCTCTCTTTCTTTTTTCAGATGAGGAAATTGCCTTGATATGTAGTAGGTAGTAAGTGGGACCAGTATCTAGTGCTTGTACTCTCGTCACACAGCATTTTTCTACTGCACGTGAAGGAGAGCTCAGGCCTCCCGAATGGCATAGCAGTATAAAAAATAACTTTATTGGGGTATAACTTATGTACCATAAAATACACCCATATGAAGTGTATGGCTTGATGAGTTTTGGTAAATGTAAACACCCGTGTAATTACCACCACACTCAAGATGTGGAACTTTTCCATCACTCTGGAAGATTCCCTGCCCCCAACGCCCGCCCCAGACAACTGCTGATTTGCCTTCTGTCACTGTAGGTTCATCCTGCTTCTTCTCGAGTAACATAGCAATGTAATACTTTTGTGTCTGACTTCTTTAACTCAGCATAATGCTTTTGGGATTCATCCACGCCATTGTATATATCAAGAGCTCATTCCTTTGTGTTTCTGAGTAATATTCCACTGTTTGGATGTGCCACAATTTTTAAATCATTTTCCTGTTGAACGCTTGGTCTGTTTCCAGTTTGGGGCTATTATCGGAAAAGCTGCTGTGAACATTTGTAAACAAGTCTTGTGTGGACATATGTTTTCATTTCTATTGGGTAAATACGTAAGAGTGGAATTTCTGGGTTGTTGGGTAAATGTATGTTTACCTTTATAAGAAACTGCCCAGCTGTTTTCCAAAGTGGTTGTACCATTTTACATTTCCAACAACAGTATATGAGGGTTGGGAGCTTCATTTTTTTACATGTGATAATTACAGCTGCTATTTATTAAGCACCTAGTGTTGTGTTAATCAATTTTAAACAAACTAATGACAGTCTTATGAGGTGGGTGGTATAGAAGGATAATTGAGATCTTGAGTTTGGAGAGGTCATACAAGTGACTTGCCCTAGGCCACCAAGCTGCTGGATGTTTGTAGCAAACTCCATCATCTTACTGAACGGTAGAGCGTTCACTTTAGGCTGTCTTGATTCCTGAATCGCCTGCATGCTGTGGTGGGTTTCAACTAAACTGAAGGGCTTCAACATGAAAAAATTGAAAAGTACCTCATGGTCCATCGCATGTCTTCTTCAAGCTCGTCTTCTGCGTCTCCTCTTAAATTCTTGCTTGTAAAACATTCCCATGACACACATTAAAATATCTAGCATCAGTTCACACTGCCACATTTTTAAAATTCCCGTCTATGTGGTTTTCCTGTCTAAGAGGTCTTTGAGAGCCGACCTTTGGGATTTTTTTCTTCGCCATTATGCTGACCAGGCTCATACTTGGATTTTGGCTGCCAGCATTTTAGCCTTAAGCCCTGTATATAAATTTTGGGTGGTTATGAGAATAACACAGGGTGACATTCATTATTCAAAACATGTGTATTGTGCAATGAATCATTTAAAGGTCCAGTTTTTACTTCACTTCCAGTCTGGGTAACCTTATCCCTAAACACGACTGCAGAAGCAGCTGATAATCTTTGTCTCTTTAAATTGTCCTTTTAATCTCTCTTCCCAACTGCGAAAAAGACTCCTCTAAAAAGATGGATCACAATTTAAGGTCTAAAAACTAACAGGTTAAAGTGTTTTGGGGCTAAGAGCTTGGGTGCCTAATGGCTCATTATAAATCCTGGTACTGTTAGCCTGTCTGATTTCATGGATCGTCAAGGGAGGTGATAAGCAAATTCTGAAATACCATCCAAAATAATGTTAACCTCCAGAGAAGGACTGTAGGCCTTTAGAACTAATCCTTTCCTTAAAGTAGTGGTTCTCCAACTTGATGGTGGGTCAGAATCACCTGAAGAGCTCTTTGAAACCCAGAATCCTAAGCTCCAGAATTTCTGATGCATTAGGTCTGGGGCAAGGCCTGGGAATGCATTGGTAGCAAGTTCCCAGGTGACGCTAATACTGCTGGTCTGGGGACCACACTGAGAACCTTCCAGAACCAGATGGACTGCAGATTTCTTTGATCTGAGTGGAGATGGCAGAGAGAAATGGTGCTGGTGTGATCTTTAAGTATAAAATAAATTCAATAAATACACACGTACATAATGACCGCTCATACTTTATTTCCTTGAAGTAGCTTGCAGTATGTTTAGAAGGACAGGCCATACACCTAAAACAAAAATGCTACCAGTTGGACACAATGATTCTCAAACTTTTTGCTTAAAAGATCCCCATGGCCAGGCTGCACCCCAGACCAGTGAAGTCCATCTTGGGAAAGCGAGCCAGACCTCTGGGTTTTTTGAAACTTATAGTTGATGCCGTGTGCAGCTGTGGTGCACCCGTGGGCATTTGTGAAGGGCCAGGTGGTCAGTACAAGCCTGGGTACCCCAGCTGGTTACCCTCAGGTGGGTCACATGTACTGAGACTTTGTTTCCCTTCAGCCCTTGGAGCTGTTTGAATCTCCTGCAGGTCACTTCCAGTTCCCTGAAGCCTGGTTTCTTTCTCCAGAGCACTGAGCAAGCGTGTGACACGGTGTAGTTGGGAAGCCCAGGTACAAACAGTTGTTCTCAAACTGTAGCAACACCAGAATCACCTGGTGGGCTCGTTAGACCGGATTGCTGAGCCCCTACCTGTGGAATTTGTCGTCTGCATGTCTAGGGTGGGGCTCAAGATTTTGCACTTCTAGCAGGTTCCCAGGTGGTGCTGCTGTTTGCTGTTGCTCCTACAGGGGACCACATTGAAAACCAGTGGGCTAGACCGTGGGCAGTAGATTTCGACCAGCAGCCACAGTCATCCTCCTGACCTGAGTCCTCCACATCTCCGCTGCAACTGAATCCCAGCTGTCCCCGGCGGATACCCTGCCTCCCCAGGGTACCCTAAAACCTTAAATGCTTGTCCGTCAGAAAAGCCAGCCCTTCTAAACTGGCTCCCTCTTCCCCGAGCAGTCACCCTGGGAACCTCCCCGCTGGTCCTGATGTGGGACCATACGGCCCTCCCATCTGCCCCTGTGTGAACCGCGTCCCATGTGGAGCGCCGCCCTCCCCCGCTACAGCCCCGAGGCTAACTGGGGTCCTCTCTCTTCTTCAAGGTCCTAGAAAAGCTTCACCTCCTCCAGGCTCTCTTCCCCGAGAGCCCAGGCCTTGGGGGTTACCAGCCGCTGTGGAGGGGGCCAGGAGCAGGATGGGTTTGGGGATGAGAGGCTGTGTAGTTGGAAATGAGTGTTTGCAGGGAGGGTGCTGGGCTCGGCTGAAGGAAGAGGAGTGAGAGGTGGGTTTAGGGAGCAGTTTCGTGCTGGCTAACAGGTGTGTTCCCAGTGGTCTGGGGTCTGCGGACAGCCCCTTCTTGGCCCAGGGGCCTTGACCACTGGGTGTCTGTATCCTTCCCTCTCGTCCAAGGTGGAGGAGGAGGTGTAGTCCACCTGGGGGACAGTCAGTGTACTGTGGTTTGACCAGCCCACGCTGGGCATATTAGGGGCCTGTTACACCTCCAACATCTGGATAGGCCTTTCTTTTCATTTACACGGCTCATCACGTCTAGCTCGAAACGCTGCACCTTAGAAGCAGGTCTGTAGGTTGCTCTTGGGCCCCAGTGGCCGCATGGTACAGCCTTCTCCTTGGCGCTTTTCTGGAAGGCTTTGCCTTGATTAGGTCTCTACCCCTTCTATTCCCTGCACCCCTTTTCTACTCCTTTGCTGCCCTTGCCTGTCTGACCAGGTCCCATAGAAATGACCTAGATCCTGGGCATATATCCAGAGACAACTATAATTCGAAAAGATACTTGCACCCCTGTGTTCATTGCAGCACTATTTACAATAGCCAAGACATGGAAACAACCTAAATGTCCATTGACAGAGGAATGGATAAAGAAGATGTGGTACATATATACAATGGAATACTACTCAGCCATAAAAAAAGAACGAAATAATGCCATTTGCAGCAACATGGATGGACCTAGAGATTATCATACTAAGGTGAAGTAAGTCAGACAGAGAAAGACAAATATCATATGATGTCGCTTGTATGTGGAATCTTAAAAAAAGACACAAATGAACTTATTTACAAAACAGAAAGAGACTCACAGATGTAGAAAACTAACTTATGGTTACCAAAGGGGAAAGAGCATGGGGGAGGAATAAATTGGTAATTTGGGATTAACATCTACACACTATTATATATAAAATGAATAACCAATAAGGACCTACTTGTATAGCACAGGGAACTATACTCAATATTTTGTAATAACCAATAAGGGAAAAGAATCTGAAAAAGAATATATGTACATATATATAACTGAATCACTGTGCTGTATACCTGAAACTAACATGACGTTGTAAATCAACTATACCTCAATAAAAAAAAAAAAGAAATGACTTAGAGTTGACAACCTAGAACGAGTGTTGATGGACTGAGCTTGAGACTGCGAGGGATCAGGGCGTTGGCGAGGGAGGAGTGACACCTGGCTGCAGGTGCCTGCAGGTGTGAATCTCCCTTTTCGGGGAAGTCCTTGGTAGGAAGCTCTGGAAAGGAAGGAAGAGGATTGGGGGATGGGTGGTTATTTGCATTACAGGAGGAGTCTTGGTTTAAAGTGGGTTTCACCATGGGGTTCCTTTAGTGGAGCCTCGAGTGCCCTGAAGTGTTTGTTTTGCCATCCAGAATGAGGTATTTATTACCGCGCTAAATATGGTACCTGCAGCTTTAGAACATAACAAGTTCATCTATAACATTTGCAGCTCTTCAGCAGAATCGAACATAAAGTCACTGATGTTGATGGCACATTTTTGCAGGGAAAACAAACAAACAAACCTTGAAGCAAAATGTCAGAAGCCAGGAAGGAGGGGAGGTGGATGGATAGAAGGAAGGCCCAAGGCAGCCCTTGATGGTACAGCATAAAGCAGGGAGGGGTCCCCCGTCTGAGTTGGAGGGATGATTTTTTACACCCCCAAACATTAAGCTCATCCCTGAGGGAGGGTCCTCCTGCTGCAGCCCTTAATCTTAATGGCGGAAAGGCTTTCTGCTTCTGTGCCCTCTCTAGGTTTGCTGAGGATGCCTGCAGATGATGAGGTGTGCCAGGAGCCTCATAGGATGATGATGATGATGATATTATTATTATTGGTAACAGTAACAACGGTAATGACAGCTAATGAGCCGCGCACCATGCTTGGTGTAAGTTAATCCTCAGGGGATCCTGATTTTAGAGATGAGGAAATGAGGCCCAGAGAGGTTACCCAGCATGCCCACGGTCACACAGCAAATATGTGATGGGGCTAGAATCAGAACTCAGACTTGCCTTCTTCAAATCCTTTTCTTTTAAGCGGTGTTGGCTGTACCACAGGCCTCTCAGGTACAGCTTTGAGGCTCGGTAGGCTCCGATCCGTCATTCAAAGACCCCAGCTGCGATGGCCCTTCCTTTGACTGAGCCCTGCTCCAGGGAGAACTTACGCATATGGTTTGGTGACTCATAGCTGGTGGGGATGAAAATAGCAAGTGAGGGTGATGCTGTATTCGTTGCAGTACAGACAGGTTCGTCGACTTCGGCTCAAGTAACGCAGCCCTGGAGGTGACTTTCAGTCCTGTGTATAGACGGGGAGGCTCAGTCACAGGGCGGTCCTGTGCCAGAATGTTGGTCTCCCTGCTGCCCGGGACCCTCAGGATCTGGGGGTCAGAAACCACGTTAAGATCACGCTGCCCGTAACCTATTAGAATCACCACTGTTCTTATTTGCCACGATCGCGAATGCGGGGTAATAACCCACTGGAGTGGAGTGTTGCCGTCCATTTGTTGCTGCTTTTAAAATCGGGCTGTTTGACCTCTGGCTCAGATTTGGAGGCCAAGTAGCTGTGGATGGCTGCCACGCCGTCCTGGTTTTGTCAGCGTGCCGGGCTCGGAGCTTCTCCCGTGCTGAATATAGGCGCCTCCTTTGCTGAAAATAGTATGGGCAGTAGGTAGGGGAACATTTTTCTTTCCTAGAAAATCGCTGCCTGTGCCTCTAGGCTGCACTGACTTCTGTGAAACCGTCTGTTCCTTCCGATGTAATTTCCAGACTATTAGATCAAACAGTTTCTCCTGCCCCACATTCAGCTTCTGTTTCCTTTGGCTGTTCATTAATAAATTGTGTGGCAGAGTTTTCATGGACAGGGTGCCTGTATGTTTATTTAATTTCAGTTTGGGCAGTGGCAGTTGTTGGGCCCTGTGAATTTATTTAATTTCCTACCCGTGTTTCAGTTTTGTTTTTAGTTTCTGTAATTGCTAAGAGTTGGTTGCTTTTTTTCGTTTGTTTCTGAGACTCATGAAAGGAAGTCAGCTGCATGAGTTGGGAGTTGAGGTTCTGGTTGGGAGGTGCGCTAAAAACAGACCCTTATGTTTTTAAACAGAAGATACAAGGAGTGGTAAGGAAATCGGTTCCCATTAAACATGCCTTATCGCAGATAAGTACACTTTTACAGAGTCTGCGGGGTTTTTTAAAGATAAATGAGATAATATGTGTGACATGGCTTTAAGCTTTCCTGAGCAAAACTACCAAATTCGTCTTCCGTATTGTTGCTTTTGAGAACGCAGCCAAGTCTGCTATTAGTATTAATGTTATTGTTAAATATTCACTAATGGAGGTAATAAGATTAGATTTAAGAGGAAGGAAGGCATTCTTTGCATTCCTTCCTTAATGTAAAAACTCTTCGTGCTCTTTTCCCAGCGACTCCAAATCCAGACCAAGAAACAACACTCAGTCTTGGGTGAAAATGGGCTCAGAGGTGTGTGTGTGTGTGTGTGTGTGTGTGTGTGTGTGCAAGCAGTAAATTTCAGCAACTCAAGCCTTCCTTCAGTAAAATGAAGTTCCTTGGTGATGACTGTTATCTGTCAAAGCAAAACCAAATTCTTTTTCTGTAAGGATTCATAAAAGCAGCACTGTTGTTGTGGTAACAATTTTTATCTAATTTGGTTAAAACAGAACAGAAAACAAGTTAATGTTCTATGCACCCTACTAATTATGGTTATTAGTGATATTGCCTCAAAGAATTTTTATAAAGAGGCTTTAGCCAGTGTTTGGACTAGCTTTCACTGATGCTTCAGAAGAAAGGAGGCCTGTCGAATTTTTTCAATGAAATATTTTCAAATAGTGTAAAAAGGTAGGTGATTCTGCCTTCAGGTTGCTTGTCACTGTCATTAATTGTAGAGAGTCTTTTCCTCAGTTCTGCGTTTCAGACATGCCTTAAGCTTTTCTTTGTTTACGGGTCGGGTCGGATATCCTGGTAAATAAAAGTGAGCTAAACAGTCGGTACTTGCTGGAGTCATCAGCAGCTGAGATTTTTCCGCATTTTGTTGCATAAACATGCTTGTCAGGTGCATATATATATGATTCATTAGGAGGAGGATACATTCATTTGAACAGCCTTATTGGGCCCTCTTAAAAGAGGAAGGGGATTATTTCAGTTGGGCATCTTGGGTGTAAATTCAGAGTTGCTTGGTAAGCATGAACACAGTATGGCGCCATATGGAATGTGTGTTACTGTTGATGCAGGATTGGTAATATATTCCTAAGGGATCTGGCATGCTTGGTGGGTGGACTTTCTTTAATGCAGAAAGCAGTCCCTTCTGACAGGGTTATTCAACAACACCAATTCATTGGATATTTATTGATTACCTACCTGCTCTTTCTCCGGCTCCAGACTGGGCATGCAAAGGTGAACAAGATGGCGAGACCTCTCAACATAGGAAGCAGTGTCTAAATCATCCCCATCCAATTCTATGTTATTAATGTCCTAGCCCAGTGTCTGTTTTCCCAGATCTGGAAACCAGTCCAGCGTGGCCGTAGCCTTAACAGAGTCTGTGTGTTATCTTGGAAAAGCATTTTCCTTGACTTACCACGATTTATCTTTGACCTGGCAGGCCCTGCGTGGCTGGAGCTTTGTCTGCTGTTTGGTGGGCACAGGAAAGCCCTGGACATCTTAGACCAGGTCTGATCCCTGGACCCACCAACCTGAAGCTTGGAAAACCCCTGGGTCAGTGCCTCAATCAAACCAGCTTCCCAGGGCTGAGGGACTCATCTGGGCTGTTCGTGCCTGCAGGCTGAGCTTTGGGAGACTTAACAGGTGCATCCAGGATGCCCTGGGTGCACGCTCCAGGCTTTCAGTCCGTCATGCTTTCTTGGTAAGAAATGGTATGTTGGTCTAGAGTGAGAGGAACCTTGGGAAAGAAAAATTACTGCTGCTTCTTCCAATAGCCTGGGCTGAGATAATGCCGGAAACATGACTAGACTCAGGGAGGGTTTTCTGGATGGCCTTGCTTTATCCCCCAGACGGGTGACCCAACTCTCCTTGTCTAACCACTGTTTCTTGCCCATCTGGAGACTGTAAATTCGAACAAAAACTTATTCTTCTTTCTACCGGCTGGTTTCTCACTGTGGACTTCATATAAATGGATTAGACCAAAATAGCTAAAATCTAAGACAACTTTTCTCCTAATACCCTTTACTTTCTTTGCTGTACATGAGAAGCCAGAGGTGGCTTAAAAGGCAGGTGATGGGGGCTAGTGCCCCAGAGAGGTGAGCCAAACATGACTGTGTCCTCGAGCAGGGCAGAATCTTAGAGTCCTGGACAGAGCTTGGAGCTGGGAGGCAAGTTAACGGAGGTAAAAACAGCTTTAAACTCAACCTTTCTGATTACTGGTTGTGTGATGTTGGGCATCATGGTAGGTGCCCTCCAAGGTGGCCCCCAGTGACCCCTGCCTCCCAGCGTTCATGCCCTTGTATAACCCCCTTCCCTTGGGTGTGGGAGGACCGAGCGACTTGCTTCTAGTGAAAGTGATGGGCTGGCACTTCCGAGATTGGGTTATAAAAAGATGGTGGCTTGCACCTTGGTCTCTCCTGCTCCCTTGCTCACTCCTTCTGAGGGAAGCCAGCTGCCATGTTGTACGTTGCCCAGTGCAGAGGCTTATGTGGTGGGGAACATAGGGAGGCCTCCTGCTAACAGCCAGCGAGAAACCTTGTCCAGCAGCCCTGGAGGACCTGAATCCCACCAACACCCGTGTACATGAGCTTGGGGGTTGGTCCCCCAACAGACCTCGAGGTCCCTTCCACCTGAGCTGATGCCCTCATGCCACCTCATGAGAGTCCTTGAGCCAGAGGCACCCAGCTAAGCTGCACCTGGATTCCTGACCCACAGAAACTGAGGTAATAAATGTTTGTTGTTTTAGGCTGCTATGTTTTGGGGTAATTTGCTGCACGTCATTAAATACAGTTAAGTCCCCTACATACGAACGAGTTCCGTTCTGAGAGCGTCGTGTTCGTAAGTACAACAAAGTTAGCCTAGGTACCCAGCTAACACAATTGGCTATGTAGTACTGTACTGTAACAGGTTTATAATACTTTTCACACAAATAATACATAAAAAAATGAAACATTTTTAATCTTACAGTTTGGTACCTTGTAAAGTACAATAGTACAGTACGACAGCTGGCATACAGGGGCTGGCATCGAGCGAACAGGCAAGAAGAGTTGCTGGTTGGAGGACGTGGGAGATGGTAGAGCTGAAGGATTGTCAGCAATAGGAGATGGAGGGCAAGCTGCAATGTCACTCATGCCTGACGTTGATGGCACAGGTTCTGGTTCCTTGCTGGATTCAATTGTATCCACCCTCTTGAAAAAACGATCCAGCGATGTCTGGGTAGTAGCTCTTTTTTTCTCGTCATAGATGACACGGTAGCACTGGAGTGCATTCTGAGCAGCTGCTGCAACCTTCGTGTACCGTTCTACGTTCGGGTCCTGTGCCTCAAGAACTAACAGTGCCTCCTCAGATAAAGAAAATCCCCTGCCATTTCCTGCATCGTGAATCCCTTCAGTTCTTCAGTTACTTCTTCTTCCTCTTGCCTCTCTTCGTCCTTTCTCTGGGCCTCCAATTCTATCAGGTCTTCATTAGTAAGCTCCTCGTGTTGCACAGCAAGGAGTTCGATGAAGTCGTCCTCTTGCAGATCTAGCTCCAGCTTCTTGCTCAGGGTCACTAAGTCACTGGAGACCTCTTCGGACTCCTCATCCACCTTCTCAAATCCACAAAAATCGTGAACAAACTGCGGGCCATGGTTCTTCCAAACCCCATTCACGGTGACGGCTGTAACCTCACGCCAAGCAAAGTCAGTGTTTTTTATGATCTTGTTCATGTTATATTCCTGCCAAAACTGTCGCAAGGCTGTTCCTGATTCGTCACTCGCCTTTACTGCCTGACGAAAAGTGTGATGTAAATAATATTTCTTGAAAGTCGCTCTAACTCCCTGGTCCATAGGTTGGATGAGCAACGTAGTATTCGGTGGCAGATGCACTACTTTGACGTTGGGATGAAAGTCGTCCATGAATGGGGGGTGGCCCGGAGCACTGTCGAGCAGCAAAAGAACGTTGAATGGGACGTCCTTCTACAAGCAATATTTCTTCACCTCCGGGGTAAAGCGGTGGAAAAACCAGTACTGGAAATGGCCTGTGTAACCCAGGCTTTGCGGTTACTCTTCCACACAACAGGAAGAAAGCCCTTGGCTGTGTTTTTAAGGGCTCTTGGGCTCTCTTAATGATAAACTAAGAGAGACTTCAGCTTCATATCGCCGGAAGCATTGCCACCAAACAACAGAGTTAGCCTATCCTTTGCTGCTTTATAGCCTGGTGAGCTTATGTTTGCATCTTTGAAAGCGTGCAACTTGGAGGTTCGTATGTAGGGGACTTACTGTTAACTAACACAGGAAGTTTATGTTATAAGTCTTGCTCCTGAATGAGAGGCAGCCTTGTGAGTGGTTGAGAGCACAGACTCTTGAGCCAGGCTTCAAATTCTGGTTCTGCCACTGATTAGCTGTGTGACTTTGGGAAAGTCCCTTAACCCCTCTGTTACGGTTTCCTCATCGGAAAAGGGAAATGTAGTTTTTGTCTTCTAGCCTCTGTGTTCTAGGAAGACTAGCTTGAAGCGGGTGGATGAGTTTTAACTGACACAGTCCACACTTTCTGCCACAATGAGTAGAAAGAAGGGACCACTTTCATAGCTCCTGTGACTCTCTCAAGCCTCTTGGGTGGCTCCCATTGGGCTGAGGGCAGTTTTCCAGAGGAGGGGGCGGCCAACACACAGCACCGGGGGATGGGAGCACGGGTCCCTTAAATAATGGCCATCGGGACTTCCCTGGTGGTCCATCGGTTAAGACTCTGCACTCCCAGGGCAGGGGGCTCGGGTTCAATCCCTGGCCAGAGAACTAGATCCCACCTGCCACAACTAAGAGCCCGGTGCAGCCAAGTAAATAAATAAATAAGTAAGTAAATAAATAAATATTAAAAGAATATAATGGCCATCAGCAGGAGTGATCCCCTACAGTGAGTGACCTGCTAGTCCGGAAGCAAAGGACCACTGTTCATTTTTCCATCCTTGTCTTTTCTTTGATGCCATGAGCTGTCTCCGCAGCATCTCTAATTTCATGCTGTGGGACTTGTTGAGCAGAGTGCATCTCTTCTCAAGACTAAATTCTATGTTTAAGAAAAGCGTTCTGCTTTGCCCACAGTTATTCACCAGTCTAGATGTAAATCAGTCGTTAAGCCTGGCTTGCAGCTGTGAAAGTCAAGATTTGTGACAGTTGAGCCTATTGATGAAATGCAAATGCCCTGTGGTTACCCTTCAGGGCCCTAGCACTTAGAGAAATTAATGACTGAGAAGGAGTTGGAAGACACGGACGGGTATCCAAAGCCATGAACTTGAGAATTGTTCCTCACTGCTGCTGGCATCTGGTCACCCTAGTGACCATGCCTTCTGGTCAGTAGTAATGAGGTTCAGTCTTCCCAAAGGGCCCCAGTTCACTGTAGGCTGTTTACTTGTAGATACAACTGGATTTTTTCTCCCTTTTTTCTTTGTTTCTCTTTTCCTTCCTTCCTTCCTTCCTCTCTCCCTTCCTTCCTTCCCTCCTTCCTTCATCCCTACTCTAAAAATAAGCATCAATTTTTTGTCTAGGGAAAGACAAATATATATATAAATGAGACTAGCTCTCCTCAGTTTTTGAGTTTCTCGTGTCTTCCTTTTTTTAAAATTTATTTATTTATTTTATTTTTGGCTGCGTTGGGTCTTCGTTGCTGAGCACGGGCTTTCTCTGGTTGCGGCGAGCGGGGGCTGCTCTTCGTTGCGGTGCGCGGGCTTCCCACTGTGGTGGTCTCTCCTGCTGTGGAGCACGGGCTCTAGGCGTGCAGGCTTCAGTAGTTGTGGCACGTGGGCTCAGTAGTTGTGGCTCATGGGCTCCAGAGCGCAGGCTCAGCAGTTGTGGCTCACGGGCTTAGTTGCTCCGCGGCATGTGGGATCATCCCGGACCAGGGCTCGAACCCGTGTCCCCTGCATTGGCAGGCGGACTCTCAACCACTGCGCCACCAGGGAAGCCCCTCTCATGTTTTCTTGCTGTTTTCACTTTCTCTGCTCTCTAGCAGGAAAATAAAATTGCATTCGATTGACATGCTGTCCTGCTGGGAACCCAAGATCTATTACCCCATTTTTGTGTGCTCCTGGTTGTGATGAAACGGTGGAAAATCTCTGGCAACCTTAGACGAGATAGGCGCTGGCAGTTTATCCAATATCAGGAAGGAATATAATTTACTCATTATTTTCCCCATTAAAGAAACACTGCTTCAAAGAGTTGAAGCAGCTCGTGCCCTGGGAAGATGAGTGTGCTTTAATGGAGATGCCATTAATAATTTTCTTTTATAATGTAATAGTTGCCATTTTTGTGACCAGAAATTTGTTTCAACCCCTGCTTTATGGATGAAAAGTAGGATCAATTAATATTGAGTGATGACAGCCTTCCTGCAGAGAGAAAATGGCAAATCTTGGTGTCGTCATCCGCCTTGTGACTAAGAAATAGCTTTTCTTAATTGTACGGAACAGAGAAACCCAGGGGGACGTAATTCATTTCTCTGTAGCTTGCGATGTAAATTGAAAGTAAGGAAAAATAACCACACGCCGGAGTGGGGATGTAAACTCGGCCACTGAATAAGGTCCAACTTGTAGGGTTCGCTGGAGAAAAGAGGACAGCTTCCCCCGTGATGGACCATCTCCATCCACAGCTCCCATACCGCTGATGGCGTTCTGGAGCTTTCTGCCTCGGGGGCTGGCTCCCACATCTTCTTAGGGCTCATTCCTTCCCTCATCCAACTCTCTGCTAAATGCCACCTTCTCCGAGGGACCTTCTCTTACCGTCTTGCCTAAAACGGCCCTTCCCCTTGCCCCATTCACTTTCACCTGCTCCATCACCTGCTTTATCTCCTTTGAGGAACTTGTCACCATCTGAAGTCATACTCTTGTATTGTTTGTTGTTATTTATGGGGTCCCCCAACCCTAATGTAGGCTCCCCCAGCGGCATGGCATTGCCTTGTTCATTGCTAAGCCTCAGAGCTTTCCTGCTGAGGGCACTTGTTGAATGACTGAATGACTGAATGAATGATTAATGTAAAAATTCCAGGAATGCAGAATAATTTAAAAACTCTTGACTGTGCACAGCAGCCTTCCTTAAAGGTGTATTGATTCCAGGAAGATAACACAGTCTGAGCTGATCCTCTGAATGTGGTTTGGTGCCATTATTCTTGTATATCTCTGCCAATAGCCAGAAGTCCCAGAATGTAACCATGCCATCGACATCATTCCCAAGACCTTCTGGGACGTGCTCTCAGAGGAACCTGTACATCTTCATGGCAGTGATCACACTTCCTTATTTGTTCAGTGGCTTCTCCTTGCTGGGTTTTAAGCGCCTTGAGGATCGGGGCCATTTCCACCTCATTAACTGCTCTGTCTTCAGCACCTAACCACTGAGCTCCCTGAGGCTGCCGTGGGAAGTAGTGAGAGATGACACGGGACGGGGTGGGTGGGGAGGGGTTGGAACCAGCTGCCGCCTCCAGGTGAAGTGCTGCAAACAGAAGAGGGAGGTCCCTTCTCCCCTCGCCTGCCGTCCAGTCTCCATCTAGAGCCTGCACTGACGGACCCTGATAGGAAGTCGGCCGGCACAGGAGAAATGCTGTTTGCAGACTTGTAGTTCACAGCAAAGATCGGGGTCTAGAAGGGGGATGTGGACCGAGAGACAGCAACGAAATGACCAGCACCGTCCACCCGTTCGCCTTCTCGGCATCCGTGCATCCTTCTGCACATTTTTAACTCCACATAATGACACAACAACTCTGTTTCTGTGTAACGAGATGCCACGGCTCTTCATACAAGTGATCTCCCTGTTTCATCATAAAGAGGAGACACAAAGCCCCAGGGGCACGGGGGGTGTCCTTCTCTGGGTGATGGGAATTATTTTTCTCGTTCAGTCTGCAGGGTACGGAATGTTCAGGTGGGACTAGTGGAACCTGAAAAGGAGTCAGCATTGCTCAGATATGGATACCGTGACTGTGGGGTCTTGGCTTTTGCCCTCAGCGAACACCTCACCTGGCTGGGGTTCATGGCCTGGTGGAATGATCTAGGAATCGACATCCTTACTGGTTATCCCCTCCCCACCCCCTCTCCCCCCCAGTTGCTTTAGTTTTCCATTAATATTTACTCTTGGACATGAAAGTACCAAGAGAAACTCCAGAGACTTCCCTGGGTTCCATTTTATGGCAACGTCCAATTTCCCCTTGGAAATCGGGATCACTCATCCCAGTCGGTGGAATAACTATCTCCTTAGCCTCTGGGTTCTGTGGCATTGGTCATCCAGAATGGCCTAGGGACAGTCTTTACTTCCAGCTCAGTGAAACCATTGCTGTGTTGTCTGGTGGCAGCTTTCCCTTGGGAACCAAGACCTCCAAACCAGCAGATCCAAAGCTGTGGGACCAGGAAGCAAAAGTTCTACATCCATTAGGTTTTCTTTTTTTTTTTTTTAAGATTTTTTTTTTTTTTTTTTGATGTGGACCATTTTTTTTAAAGTCTTTGTTGACTTTGTTACAATATTGCTTCTGTTTTATGTTTTGGTTTTTTTGGCCGCGATGCATGTGGGATCTCCCTGACCAGGGATCGAACCCGAACCCCCTGCATTGGAAGGCGAAGTCTCAACCACTGGGCCGCCAGGGAAGTCCCCATCTATTAGGTTTAAGAGGAGAGGAGCCATCCCTACTCCCAGCCTTGATTGCTGGAAGTCGAACTGATTCAATTTAGATTCCTCATCCTGCAGGAGTGAATTCCAACTTGTCTGGATGTCTCCCACCTGGCTCCACGGGGAATGTTGGACCAATACACGGTGGTTGTTTTTTAACGATGTACAGCATTTTGCAAACACAGTGGTGGCTGCGGCTCTTTGGATAGCACTGCATCGCATGGTGAATCAGTGGTTTAAAAATTGCACTGGATGGAAGCCTGTTTTTTTCCCTCCCCTCTCCTCGAGTGCTTTAAAGTGACCATCAGACGCTTATAGATGTGCAGTCCAGCATCACTCATCACTGCAGGGCTGGCCGCCTTCCTGGGGGTGTGCTGGCATCTTTCTCATGGCCCCAGGATCAGCCTGTGTTTATCTTGGAGGAAGGGGGACAAGTAGCAGCAGCATTAACTAATTAATCAGACACTGTTTATCAGTCCGTCACCCTGCACGTTGGGGAATAGCGCTGGCGGAGTGATTAAAAGCGTGGGCTTTGGTGGAGCACAGATCTGAGCCTGACACTGCAGACCTAGTGGGAGAGCTGTCTCTCTCATTCGCTCTGTGCCCCGAGTGGGTTCCTTAAGCCCCTCAGGGTCTTACTTTCTTATCTGTAAAATGGTGATATATTCCCCAGGGCTGTTAGAATTGATTAGAGTCATCAGATAAAGCACTGGGTAGCCCCATAGATAAGGCTCAGGAAATGGCAGCCGTTTTTTATCACATCAATGCAAAGAAGAGTCCATTAAGAATAGTGTCCGGGAGAACCTGACAGGATTTACTGCCCAAGACGGAAAGGATAAAATGATTTTGGGGGGCCTTCCTTCCCTTATCTGCAAAACGAGGTGGTCCTTGTTGATCCACCTTTAGGATGATGGCAGGTGGTGCTTCACCACCTCGGGTGGGAAACTGCAAGACAGAACAGGTTGGTTGTGGTGTAGCCTAGGCCACGAGGACCACGGGCTTCCGAGGAGAAGCTCCCCCTCTGAGGTAGAAGCCTCTGGGTGGGAGAAACTAGTGATGTTTGATATTAGTAGAGTGCTTGCAGGAATACAGAGTGCCTTTGTGGACCTTATCTTATTTAGTTGTTTGATAATTAGCAGCTGGAGTCTTACTGGGTTTATCAATAGGTGTGATAAGCAGATGATCAATTTTTAGAAATCTGGTGCCTTGCAACACCCCCACGTCGACCCAGTATCATGGCATCTTGCCCAGTTTGGGGAGCTGAGGTCTTTTACTCTGACCAGTGGTGTTGAACTAGCTTTGCTGAAGGAACAGACCGGGGGATTGCATCTGAAGTTATAACGTGTGTGCGCGTGTGTGTGCGTGTGTGCACACAGGTGATGGGAAATGGGTGTGATCGACGAGGACATTCATGGCCGACAGTGATTTCCCGGGAACGTTTAGGAGGGAGAGGAGCCTCTGAGGTCACCCCGCCCCAGGGTGACCCCTGTGCGGATAAGGAAACCGAGGCCATTGGTGGAGAGAGCTCGCCCACGGCCAGTCAAGCTGGTGGCGCCAGGCTTCTTGGCAGCTCCTAGTCTCACCACGGCCCACGCTGGCCACATTCCTCAGCTTTTGGTCACTGAACATTGTGTTCATTACTTTGGCTTCAGATGGCCCCTCCCATGTAATTAGGAGAGCAGACCGTGGGCCTGCGAAGGTCATCATGTGTTGGGACAAAGCCCACCTCTGATTCAGACAGGAAGTCACATTCACCTGGAGTTGGACACGACACAATTTGCCTCTGCCTTGCCGAGCTTCCTCACCGAGTCGGGCCGGGTGTCGTTGCAATTCCAGAACGTTCCAGCCGAGTCTCATCCATGCCTCCTGCCATACCCTTGTCAGAAATTCCTGGAACCCTCTGGGCTTCTCCAAGTTCTCCCTCTCCTTTCTGGCCTCAGTGGTTTTGGGTCTTGTTCTGAGAGCTTTTTAAGGAGCTAATTTCTTCTCCTCACAAAATGAGGACGGCATGGAGGCTCTGGCTCTGGGTTGTTACCGCCCGCGTAGATGCTCCCCGCCACTTCCACATAATCAGTGTGTAATGAATTCTTGGGTTTCATCTCACAGGGAGGCGGAGGGCTATGTGGGGAAGGGTGTCGCCTCTCTCCTTGGCTCTCTGTCCCAACACCTGTTTGTTTTTTTTTTTTAAAGGCAAAATCCCAAGTTTCATGAAGAATTATAACACTTCTCATGTCAGGCAAAAAAAAAAAAAAAAAAAAAAAAGTGACTTTCCTTCCTCAACTCCTAGACAGTTGTTTTTTTACAGCTTAAACTTCTTCATGCTGTGCCAGCTGTTGGGAAAATGGGAAGGAAAAGAAAAACAGTGAGTGCAAGAACCATAAGCATGGGGTGCTTGTTCTCCCCACACCAGAGTCTGCAATGAGATGCTCGAGAAAGATGCTGTCGGTGATCATGTGTGAGGCGAATTCTGAGGCTCCGTGTGGGCGCTGATGGAAATAATTGAAAAAAAAGGGCACTTATGAGCTACTATATATAAAATAGATAAGCAATAAGGTCCTACTGTATGGCACAGGGAACTCTACACAATATCCTGTAGTAAGCCATAATGGAAAAGAATATGAAAAAGAATATATATATGTATAACTGAGTCACTTTGCTGTACAGCAGAAACTAACACAACATTGTAAATCAACTATACTTCAATAAAAAATTTTTAAAAATTTAAAGAGGTCTTCCCTGGTGGCGCAGTGGTTAAGAGTCTGCCTGGCAATGCAGGGGACGCGGGTTCAAGCCCTGGTCCGGGGGATCCCACATGCCACGGAGCAGCTAAGCCCTTGGGCCACAACTGCTGAGTTTGCGCTCTAGAGCCCGCGAGCCACAGCTACTGAAGCCCGCACTCCTAGAGCCCATGTGCTGCAATAAGAGAAGCCACCACAATGAGAAGCCCGTGCACCACAACAAAGAATAGCCCCTGCTCGCCTCAACTAGAGAAAGCCCGCACGCAACAACAAAGACCCAATGCAGCCAAAAATAAATAAATTTAAAAAAAATTTAAAGAAACAAATTTTTAAAGGCATTCATGTAAGTTTCCTAGGCTCATATCTTAAGACCTTTCAAATTCAAAGGAAGAAAAGAAAATGTTTAAAAGTCAAATATTCTACTTTTTAGATATAATTTTTGGATTGAACTTGTGACATGGCAGAGTTGTGCTTTTTATGTGTTTTGCACATTTTAGAATTCTGAAGGAACTTGGGATAACCAGTTTACTGTGCATTTGTGCCTGTCTGAAGAACTTTTATGAAGAAGTGATTTAAAATGGAAGCATGGATCCAGGTGCTACTCCCAGGTCTGTAATCTGCTCCTGGGCGATGCTGGTCAAGTCACCTCCCCTGTTTCACCTCCTGTTTATTGAGCACTTGACCCTGTGCCACGTAAGTCCCTGAATGTGAATAATTACACTAATCCTGTGAGGCAGGTACTTTTACAATCAACAGTTTCCACTAAAAAGAAATGATACAAATGAATTTATTTACAAAACAGAAACAGACTCCCAGACTTACAGAACTAAGTTATGGTTACCAGGGGGGAAGGGTGGGGGGAAGGGATAGTTAGGTAGTTTGGGATCGACATGTACCCACTGCTGTATTTAAAATGGATAACCGAGAAGGACCTACTGTAGAGCACAGGGAACTCTGCTCAATATTATGTAACAACCTAAATGGGAAAATGCACAGCTGAATCACTTTGCTGTACACCTGCAACTATCACAACACTGTTAATCAACTATACTCCAATGTAAAATAAAAAGTTAAAACAAAACAAAAAAAACATTTTCCAGTTGGAAAGTGAGGTGCAAAGAGGCTACATAAGTCGTGGAGGGAGACACAGCTTTTATGTCATGAGGCTGACATTTGAGCCCAGGCTGTCTGACTTCTAAGCCGACAAAGGTAAACCACTATGCACACTGTCCCCGCCTTCTGCACAAAATAGGCTATGTATGACATGTGGCTCAGTTTTGCTTTTTAAAAGGATTTGTGGTGGTATATGGGCATTACAGGCTTTGATTTATAACACATTATTATTTGTCCTTGTGATTTATTTAAAAACAGAGTTTTGATCATAAATTCAGTCCTTGAGTATAACTTGTTCCTTGAAGAAAGGCTGTGCCTATTAAAATGGTTTGCTTTAATGTATGGTTTCTGGGAACAGATGTGAAAATTGGGGGCCACCTGAACTCGTAATGTTAGGTGTAGCATATGCGAAACTTTTCAAAGCTCTTTTTCTTGCCTGACTTTACTCTCAGCTGTGACGTAGGTTCAGCAAATACTGAGTGTATTTATAAAGCTGCTTTAAAATTCTTGTCCAACTTCCAGATCAGTATGGGATCAGTTTTCATTGATTGTCTTCTTTCTTGAGCATAAGCCACATACTCAATTGATTTTGAAGTAACTTTGGATTGTATCCTGGACACTGTAACTGTTATGTCATGGAGACACTAGATTCTGTTATATTCGTCTGATGAGTATTGATTTTTCTGTTTGTTTGTTTTAGCAGGCAGTTTACCTGATTGGACTTCAACTGTGAACTCTGTTTCTTGGGTGGTGGCTTCAAGTCTCAGTTTGTTCTTTCAGCCTTAATTGGGCTGGTTGGAGAGTACTTGATGTGTGCGTGGTCCAGGGGTCAGCCAGAGACATGGACACAGTTTATACTCAGAATTTGAGACTTCCTCTGTTTGGCTCTCTCTTTTCTGGAATTCCCCCTTCATATTCCAGCAGCAGAGGTACCCCTGGATTCTGTCTTCTGTTTCTCCAAGCCAGTAAGACTGTGGGTTCCTGAGTTTTAGTTGCCCCTGTGGTATAGACCAGAACTTGACCTTGGGCTAGGAGCCGTAAATAACAAAAACTTGGTGCACTACCTTTCTTCCAAATACCGACTCCCCTTCAGTACCTACCTGCCTTGGCTCACTCTCCAGTGCCCTCAGATAGGGTTTTTTGGTTTTTGGGTTTTGTCCATTGCTTTTGGTTGTCATCTGCAGGAGAGTCGATCTGATAGGAGCTTCCTCAGTCAAACAGAAGAGGAGCTGGAAGGGCAAATGTCAACATCCCCATTTTAAGATGGACAGATGAAGGCACTGAGGGGTTCCATCTCCGAGCTTGTTAATAATGACTGAATACAAGTTCTTGGGTCTGTAGCCTGGTCCTCTTTCTTCTTTTCTGTCACTTCCCATCTACTTGTCTCCTCCTGAGGATTGGCTTAGCAGTTGTCCACTGAAGTTTTCTACTTCAGTGCCATTGGAAAGATACCGGCGGCCCTCCTGCTGATTCTGATAAACTGATCGTTCGTGGAGGGCAGGCACTGTGGTGTGTGGTGGACAAGGCGTGTTTTAGGGTCTCTGAGGGATCCAGGTTCCAATTTCTCTCTGCTGCTTGCTAGCCCCATGACCTTGAGCAGGTTAGCTCACCTCTCTGAGTGCACAGCAACATGGGGTCGCTGTCAGGGGGAAATGAGATGCCACATCTGGAGGGCCTGGTACAGAGTAGACCTTCAGGAAATGTCTCTGTGTCGACAGAAAGAGTCCTTGGGGTGTATTTTCTGTGATTCATCGTCCCTTCTCCCCATGGGGCTGCCCTTGGCTCTGCAGTCCACGCATTGGTGATGTGAGAGGGGGCAAGAAGGAAAAGCTTCATGTTCAAGGTGAGCAAGCACCTGGCAGGCCCAAGGCCATCCTCCCAGGAAGTGTTGGCAGGGGTGGGGTTCCCAGACTCAGGGGTCTGCCCTGAGCTCCCCTCCATGGACCCTGATCCCCCACTCTCCCTGGAGTCAGGCTTCCATCCCTCAGTCCCTGGGCTGGGCTTGTGTTGAAGGCTGTAGATGTGCCTTTGCAGGGCCTCTCAGCGTTGGCTTGTTTCGCTATCCCTATGACCTGTGCCTGGTGTTTGTCCTGCTTGGATAAGTGTAACAGCCTTGCAACTGGCTGCTGCTGGCAACCCCTGCTATTGTGAAATGCTTAGTAATAATGATACTGTCGTGGAATACTTAACAACAACATCACAACGGCGACTGCCGGCTTCGATGGCATTTACTGCTTGCCAGGCACTGATTGAAACCCTTCACGTATATTAGCTCATTTAAGCCTCATAACACTCCATCAGCCTTGTACTATGGTTATACCCATTTTACAGATGAGAAAACTGCTAGGGAGTAACACAGCTGGGATTTGAACTCAGGTACCCAGCTCCAGAAGCTGTGCCCTTGGCCGCTTTGCTAAACAGAGTTTTTTTTTTTTTTACATGTAGCCGGCGGGTACCTCGGGGGTAGGGACCCTACTAATCTTTTACTTACTTGGACCTGGAGTAGGCAAGGAACGCAAGGATTCTGAGCGGGCCTGTTGCCAAAGGAAACCCCCCCGCAGCGGCCTGCCGTCGGATGTGGTTCAGGCAGGCTGCGGGGTGGGAGGATGGGCCGGCCTCGCAGGTCAGCCACAGGAAAGGGAAGCTCGTGTACCCTTTTCTGGCTGCGTCTGATTATGTGGCATTTTCTGTCTCCGTTATAAAGATATAATTGCTCCATTGTACTGGGGCTTCGGGGCCTCTTCTAAGTCATCTTTTACGATTGGTGAAAATTGGCTCAGCTGGAATTGGCTTCAGCTAGTCGCAATTTCCTTACCATTTTGAATCTGAGATCTTATTTTAGCCTTATCTTTTTTGTGAGTCAAGTTTTGTTTTGTTTTTAAACCTCAAATGCTGGGTTGTACGTGAAGCAATGCTTCAGCCTTTTTCTCTGACCCATCACTCTACTTGGGCTGACTCTGGCATTGAGCATCTAATCGAAAGATAGTAAAGATACAAAAAACATCTGAAAAGGTTTCTGTGGATTGGAAAAGAAAACACTGTGACGGGGCGTGGGGAATACATTCAACAGCCATGGGGTGTAGACAGACAGCATCTAAAGGAGCCCTGCTTGTCTATGAGAACTCCATACATCAGAAATTAACACCAGCGAGGATTTGGAAAATCCTGAAGATAAGTTTCCAAATGAAAAAGATAAAAAGCTTGTCGCCTGAAAGGGAATGAGGTATGAGCCACATACATTCAGCTGACAGAATGTCTAGAAAACGAAAAGTGTGCTGAGGCATCACCCACTGTGGCGTAAAGTACATCTCACACCATTACCATTCTGGGGGCTGGAGTCTCCATATTGATGTTTCTGTGTTTCAAGTAAGCACTTCCTGAATGTTCCAGTCTCTAAGTCTGGCGGGTTTGATTTATGAAGAAATGATGACGATCATGAATGGAAAAGGTTTGCTGAGGGATTAATTGGGCGTTGGTAAGAGTGAGCCTGCTTCCCCCAGCCTCTTGCCCCGAAGTGCTGCTGACCTGCGGGCAGGGAGAGGGCTGAGGGGCGAGATGCTTTACAGCCCTTTCCTGTGGGTCAGTCCCTGCTCTGATGGCTGTGAACAGCTCTCATCCTCCTGGGTTCTGAAGGCGGTTGGTGTTTTATTTGAAAATCGGGCATGGGCTTGAGGTCCAGCTCAGAAGGAGAGGAGGGGATGGCTGGTCCCCTAGAAACTGCCTTCTTGATGGTGATGATCAGTGAGCAGAAAGGAAGAATCCACTACATTCTTTCGTGGGCTTCCTGAACCACCAGTGGGGAAAATGAGAGTCGATGCTGTCAGAGGTCTCTACAGGCTTTGTGATTCAGTCATTTTGGCAGTACTTTTACTATCATAAGTAAATGACTATAGAGATTTTTATAGATAGTACATCTTGAAAATAGAGTGAAATACTCTAACTTTTTTCATGACAAATTCTGAAGTAAGAATGTGGTCCTCGAGTAGAGCTTTATTCCTTTGCTGGTTCGGATGGCGGGATGATGTGCTTTGAAGGGGTTCCTCACTGCAGGAGCAGAACAGACAAGGCAGAGAGGCTGGAAAGTAAGTTCGGGGAGAGACACAGGAGTGTGGAGCCCCGTGTATGCTCTGCCCAGGGGCTGGGGCTCCAGAACTGGGCGCAGGGGAGCCATTGAAGAATTCACAGCATGAGCGTCACGGAATGCTGGGCTCACCCGTGGAAATGCGAGCTAAGTTCTGCCTTTGCCTTTCTATCTCCAGAACATTCTAAGCACTGGGAGAACCAACTTTGGGATCCTGTCAGGGTGGCCTTGAGGGCCCTTCCTTTCTCCCGACTCTGCTTTCCTCACCTCTTAGAGGAGTTCGTGTTTCTTTATAAGGACGTGATTCCATTACTTTTATATATTAATCTTTTTCCTCTCTTACACCTTACTTTACACTCTCCAGCCATAAGTGCATTTTTCCTGGGAAAATGGGGCTCTGTAGTTGGCAAGAGGCAGACACGCTCAGATCAGCCGCCTGCATAAGATGCAGTGAAACAAAAAAGGCTAGCTGCCCCCAACAGGTATGTGCGTGTGTGCATATGTGTGTAGATGTGTGTATGTGTAGGTGTGTATGTGTGTGCATGTGTATGTATGCAGGTGTGTGTACGTGTAGGTGTGTATGTGTGTTGGGTAGGTGTGTGTGCGTGTAGGTGTGTGTGTGTATGTGTGTAGATGTGTGTATGTGTAGGTGTTTATGTGTATGTGTGTAGGTGTATGTATGTGTAGGTGTGTGTGTGTATGTATAGGGGTGTGTGTGTATGTGTACGTGTGTGTATGTGTACGTGTGTATATGTGTGTGAGATAATTTTGGCGATCCTATGATTCTGAAATTTTTAGCATCCATAATTGACATGGGGTGCTAAGTTGCACCACTCATTAGATTGTACAATTTTATTAAAAAGAAGCAAATTACCTTGTACTTGTATTAAGCAGAGCAGGGGAAAAGGAAGATGGCCTTTCTTTTAAGTCATTATTAAGTTTGGAACTGTATCAGATTTTTTTCTGTTTTGTTTAATCACGCACTGTGTGTGTGTGTGTGTGTGTGTGTGTGTGTGTGTGTGTGTCCTTGTTCTTCTTAGTTGCCATCTTCTCTTGGGGACATTTTTCCCCCCGGCTCAGGGACTGTCTTGATGAAAGCTTTCAGCAATCAAATGGATAAAAATTGAACACATTCGTAAAGGATTCTTTTCATTGTTCTTCCTTATATGTTTATTTTGTGAACAACACAATAAAAAAGTCCTGTGAAATATTGACTTTCTTACCTCAGAGTGGCATCCTTGACTACTTGCCTTCTTTTATTTGTTTCAGCAGATTTCCAAGGTGACTGCTGAAATTCCCTGAATCTTCCAAAGATAAAAGCGCCCTTCATTGTGTTTGCTGGGACTCCTTCTTTTTCCATATTGGGTCTGTCTGGTTTAAAATCATCCCTCTCTCCTTCTTGTGTTAATCTTTAAAAATGATTATAATAAATCATTGTGATAGGAAGCAACTTAGAAAAATGGGGAGGCAGCTGGACTAAAAACCAGGGGATGGATGTATGCAATCTTCTCTTAAAGTTGACTGTTAAGTCACTAAACTGAGCCCCAGTTTCCTGGATCCATATAAAACAGGCTGGCAAACATTTTCTGGAAAGGAAAAGATACTAAATATTTTGTTTTTTGGGGGCAATATGGTCTCTCTCACAGCTGTTCAACTCTGCCCTTGTAGAGTTACAAATTGCAAAAGCAGCCCTACACAATATGTAGACGAATAGGTGTGGCAGTGTTCCAATAAAAATGCACAAAACCTGGCAATGGGCTGGACTTGGCCTGTGGGCCATAGTTTGCCAACCTCTGGTTTCAAAGATTAGAGGAATGAACGTTGCTCTATTTTTTCTTATAGGTTTACAAGGGGAAGATTAAATGTTGTAATGAAAACACTTTGAAAAATTTAAAGGAGAGATTTCTGTTTCTGGGTAAGATTGAGTAGTCTGAGGCAAACTAATGATCCCAAGAACAACAAGAAAAGCCATATAAAATGTATTTTAAAAAATCATTGTGTTTAAAGGGATCTGAGAGGTGTTGAAACAGTGAGGACCTGGCGGAGGTGGGGGAAGGGTGCTGCGTCTTGGTGCTGAGAAGATAAAGATTAGAGTTCAGGACCCGTTTGGGGAGGTTGGGAGGAGTGAGGGCACAGTGAACACACAAGACCCTCAGCTGAGAGCCATAGGGAGAGAGGTAAACCAGTCCCTCACTGGTTCAGGGGATCAGCCCCACCCCACCCCAGCTCCGTCTGCCTAGCAGAAGAAAGGGAGAGCCATCTCCTGAGGAAGATTCATCAGAAGGCTCTTTAATTTTTTTATATGTGATGTCTGATATTAATCAGAAGTTATTAGTCATGCCATTGTCACTGAAAAAGCCAAGAGAGAAACAGATAATAGAAACAGACTCATAGGTGATCCAGAATTAAAAAAAAAAAAATTTAAATAACTATGATTGATATGTTCAAGAAAAAAAATTTTGGGGACTTCCCTGGTGACGCAGTGGTTAAGAATCCGCCTGCCAATACAGGGGACATGGGTTCGAGCTCTAGTGTGGGAAGATCCCACGTGCTGTGGAGCAACTAAGCCTGTGCGCCACAACTACTGAGCCTGTGCACCACAACTACTGAGGCTGCATGCCACAACTACTGAGCCCATGCACCACAACTACTGAGCCCATGCACCACAACTACTGAGCCCATGCACTGCAACTACTGAAGCCCACGCGCCTAGAGCCCGTGCTCTGCAACAAGAGAAGCCACCACAATGAGAAGCCCAGGCACCGCAACGAAGAGTAGCCTGCGCTCACAGCAACTAGAGAAAGTCCGCACGCAGCAATGAAGACCCAATGCAGCCAGAAATCAATCAATCAATCAATAAATTTTAAAAAATAAATAAAATTATATAAAAACCTTTTTAATGGAGAAAGCAGATGAAAAGATGGAAAATTTCATCAGAGAATTGGAATCGATAAAGAATCAAATGGAATCAAAGAATCAGTCAAATCTATAATCTATTCCTGGCAAAAATATCTGAACTTAAGAACAGAAGATCACATATGGTCGAAGACAAAGAGTAAATTGGAAGTTATTCAGACTGAAGTACAGAGAGTTAAAAATGGAGCATACAAAAAAGAACTTGAGAGACAAGTGGGCCACAATGAAAAAAATCTAAGATATGTATAATTGGAGTCTCAGAAGGAGAACGCAAGGACAGAATGGGACAGAAGCAGTATTTGAAGAGCTCATGGCTAAGAATTTCCCTAAACTTGTGAGAAATATCAACCCACAGATTCAAGAACCTGTGCAAACTCCCAAGCATGATAAATATAAAGAAAAAATATAGAGTGCTGAATGGATAAAGATGTTATTAAAAACACACAACACCCTGGCATTTTAGGTTTCTGTTACTGGTGGGTGAGACCCATCACAGGATGAGACGCCAGCCTCAGGCTTATGTCTTTACCTCCCTGACCCCCTCCTCCTCCAACCGAACCCGTCTACTCACAATCTCTTGAATTTTCCCGCTCTCTGCTTTTGTCAAGCTCAACCCGTGACACCAGCCCTTGGCACCTCCCACTTCCAGGCACCCTTACCTTTGGCCTTATCATTGTCACAGTTAATGTCCTCAAGGCACGTATGAGGTCAAGTGAGAGCTGTATGCATTAAGGTGCTCTATTAGGTTCCTAAGGCTGCTGTAACAAACTACCCCAAACATGGAGGCTGAAAGCAACAGAAATTTATTCTCTCACAGTTCCAGAAGCCGGAAGTCTGAAATCAAGGTCGAGCAGGGCCATACTCCCTCTGGAGTCTCTGGGGGGGCATCTGTTTCATACTACTTTCAGCTTCTGGGGGCTGACGGCAACCCTTGGCTTGTGGCTGTACCTCTCTGGGCTCTGTCTTCACATTGCCGTCTGCTCTGTGTGTCTGTGTCCTTTTCTGTGTGTCTGTCTTAAAACTCCCTCTGCCTCTTTTTCTAAGGTTGCACGTGATGGCATTTAGGGTCCACCTGGACCATCCAGGAAAAATAAACTCCTCCTCTCAGAATCCTTAACTTAATCACCTCTTTTTCCACCTAAGGTAATATTTACAGGTTCTGGGGACTAGGTGGTGGACATCTCTTTTTGGGGGCTACCACTGAGCCCATTAAAGGTGATGATGTTGTAATAATAATAGTAATTGCTTAAAAAGGTAGTATGTGTCTAGAACTGTACTAAGGGCATTACATGCATCATCTCATTTAGTTCTTGAACCATCTAAGATAGGGGCCATCATTACCACCTTTGTACAAGTGAAAACTCTCAAGCTCAGAGAGGTAAGTACTTGCTAAGGTCACCTTGCAGCTAGTAAGTGGTAGAGCCAGGATTTGAACCCACGCATTTAGGCTTTGGAACTCCTTCCCTAGCCTTCCCGGTAAGCTGGATTTCTGGTTGGACTGCTGGTGGCAGCTGGCTTTTAGAGCTTGGGCCCCGGGTGGTACTTTTTAGCTCTAAATTTCTATGATCCTATGAGTTTTTATCAGGAAAAACAAAAAACAAAAACAAAATACTCCAAGCCTGGATTATTAAGAATATAACAAATTTTAATCTGCCAGGTACTGGAGAAGAATTTGCTTACACTGCTTACAAACGAAGCTGATGTGAATTTACTGTTGCACGTTTTGATATTTGCTGATGGTGGGGGCGTTCTGGAGTCACTGGCCAAATCTATACCATCTGAGTAAATTGAGGTAATTACTCAGATTATTTAGACCCTGCCTGCCAGATAATGGAGGGAAATGGGCTTATTAATTTGAAGTAGCTAGGCAATTGGGCCTGCCTCCTTTGATAATGTAAACATGGTCCTAGTGTGTAATTGCATAATTGGCTGAAAGGGCTCTATTCTTTCTCTTGAAGCGTCTGCTATTGTCTGTGGCCTGGCCCCTGGGTTACAGCGTGTTAGATTATTACAGACAAACCCCAGTATTTAGCTTGGCTTTCCTAATGAGAAATACATACATATATGTGTATGTGTTTATACACGTGTGTGCATGTATATGTATATTTTTAAATTAAAAATGAGAATATAGGGGGTATTTTGAAGTTTGACTATTGCTGATAATTCATGTAAGAATTTTAAAGAAATATTTGCTTCCAAGGCAAACCGCCTGAGTCTATGTGAGGAGATTGGCTCCTCTTTGTAAGAGGCTTTTTCTTTGACTCCCTACCAGAATGTCTGTATCTGAATGTAGCAGAGATTAGGCCTTGTCAAAGATGGTCAAAGGAAAATTAGGTTCGGTCCGTTAGCTGCTACCTAACCTTCGCCCAATGGGGTCTGTGTTGTGGTTTTGCTATTGGGTCACGACCTTTTTTCTCCATCCTTCCTATGCCTGGTGCTGGCCCCTGCTGTCACAGCAGCTGGGCTGCCGCGGGAGCCTCCGTGGGCCTTTATATATCTCCCTTTCCAAAATGACTGGTGTCTTCTGAGATGGTTCCATTTTATATTGGGGCTGAGCCTGCTTTGCCTATCATTTTGTTGAGGAAGTCTGGTCATTCAAGGGTAGGGGCTGCCTTAGGAAGGGTGAAATTCTTTGGCGGGGTGGGGGGGGCTTGGAGGTGGGAGGGAGCGGGCCATGTCCCAGCCGCGGAGGCCACCTGTCTCAGATGTTCTGAAGTCATCTGGTTCTAGAAGATTCTTCCTGGTTTCAGACCTTCCATCCTGAATTTTGGCTTGGAAAATGAGGCTCACGTGATGTCTGTTCACGTCTCTCGTTTGCATAACAGGCCTCTGATAGGATACTTCTACCTTAGTCAAAAAAAGGAGACAACTGGGAGGAAAATGTCAGTTAAAACGAAATATTCACCACCCAGCCTTTGACTGAAAGGTGCAGCTTGGGTCTTGGCCGATGGTGTGGGCGATTGACTCCATTGATCCGAGTGTTCCATTCCCTGCTTCACTTTGCTTGCCCAGATGTGGTCCAAAGAGTTAAGAGGGCTGTTCAGACAAAACTGGGCTCAGTACCTTCAGATGAAATGTCCACCTGGGCTTCCTGAGGTCTTCCCTGTGGGCTGTGAGTTTATTTATAACTTGATGGGCCTCGGGGGAAGGAGAAGGGGGGAGAGGAGGCGTCTCCTAAAATGAAAACCAAATATAGTTCCTATAAACCTCCCCACGTGCAACTCGCCACCAGCCTCCAATAAACGTACAAATATCAAAATAACACACAATAGAAAAAAATCACAATGCAAAAGAGAAATTGAGACAATTTCGGTGTTTTACAGGGCCAGAAAATTCCATGTAATTTACTTCTTCTGCAGTGTCTATTTTACATACTGTACTACATTATCTGATTGTATGTAATATTCATGTGGGTCTGGATCACCGCTAAAACTCAGAAAAATTCAAACCAAACCTATGTCCACATACAATGTTGAAATCAGCCAATCATGTGGAAAATTCATGCTTTTAAAAACCTCTTGGTTTTAGTTATCTGAGAAGAAAACGTCACATTTAATTTTCTTAGTTTTCTGTTTTAGTCTGCAAATGTCAAATAGCTCAAAGTTATAGAAAGAAAAAGAGATGAACTGAATGTATATAAGTATTAGAGTTTACTTTTTTCTAGCATTTAAACAAATAATAGTGGTCAACATTTCTGTAATAATATGTTCTTTTTCATCTTTTTTCTATGTCAGGATACTGACTAGGTCATTATAGATAGAAGTGATAGCTAGTCAGGCAAGTGAATTCTAGAAAAACTAGAATTTTTAAGAAAATTTTGAGTGTAGATTTGAGTTTGAGTTTTCAGTCTTTTGACATATGGGAAATGAAAAATGGTCTTTCACTAGGGCAAAAGACTCTTCATGTAAGAGTTTAGATGTCTGAAATACTTTTTGGACATTACTTAGTCCTTTTTGGTTCTGTTAAGACTAATTTCATTCAGTAAAAATCGAGGTGTACTGGTTTGTACCTTTGTAGAATCCATGAAGCCGAGCATCATATTTTCAATTTACTCTGCAGATTTTTGTACTTGCAATCCTCCAGAAAAAAAAAAGATGAACAAACTCTCTTTGTGTGTAAAATAAAAGTAACTATAGCCTGAGACACTCTTCAAAAGGGACTGAAGTTTATGGAAAGTTGCCATGGTTTTGAGAATTCTTTTGGCTTCTTTGTGCTTTGGGTTTGTTTTATATGCCTCTGAGTTTTTAGTTGCTGGAATTTGACATCTAAATAAAAGGCTGTTACTATGATATGTAAATAGAATGTACGGGTTGAGATACTTGTCATTATGAATGTTGAAAGGACAATTTACGATTTACAAAGATGGAAAAGCTCAATAAAGATCCGTATGGAAGAGCTGGTGCAATAGGAAAGCTGTAGATAGATGGGCTTCTTGCGAATGAACAGAATTAATGACAATTGAGAGGAAAAGTTGACTTCTCTGGTAGAAAGACGTTTTCCAAATGTCAGCAAGAACGGTACTCTCCGCTTTCCTCTGCCCTCGCCTGGGCTAAAGGCTCTACTACCTGAGGCCCCAGGACCCACCCTGAGCATAACTGGACCCTAATAGTACAGCAGACAGGTGCTCTGTGGATCTGTTTCCATCCCTGCCCACTAGACTGTGTAAGTCCCCATTGACCAGACACCTCGTCTGATTTCTTTTTATCTCCCTGGCACCTAGTACAAGCCTGGCACATAGCAGGTGCTCAGTAAATGTCTATTGAATTAATACGTCTTGATGGCAAAAAATCTTCTTCTTTTTGTAGGAATAATTTATGTATTCATCTTATTCCCTATCCTACGATGAGAGTCGTAGTTTAATTTTTGCTTCAGGTAGCATTTACCATTTTCAGTCAAAGGAACTGAAACAAAAAATGAGAATTTTATTAGTTCAAATTCATAGAATTCAGTAACTTCTTTGGTAAGTTTGTAATGCTTATACTTCTGAAGTTTGAGCTTAAAACTGCCTTGAGACTTTTGGGGTACCTTGTATATTGTCAAAGAAGGTTTACTAATAACTGGTATTTGGTGTGTACTTACTATGTCTCAGGTAGCTAACCCTTTTGATTTCTATAAAGATCTTGACACGTAAATACTGTTGCTGTCCCTTTTTATGCTTGGGGAAGCAAAGGCACCAAGAGATTAAATAACTCACCCAATGCCACCCAGCAAGTGGCCAAGCCAGGATTTGAACCCAGGACATCTCACTGTAGAGGCTACACTCCTAACCGCTAAGGGAACCTGCCTCTGGGGAGTGACTGGCCTGAATGTGGTATTTGTTGAAGGGACTTCATTTACCCGGGCAGGCCTGTCCCTTAGTGGAGACATTGCACAGCCTGTGTAGAAGTAGTAAGTCATCTGTACCAGCAGAGGCCATAAAACAAATGTGCTGAGCTATAAAAGATTAAAGCGCCAGTTTTCTTGTCACAGAAAGTTGCACATTTACTTGTTGAAGTTCTCCTAGAGCTGGCATCTGTCATTCTGTAAACTTTTTATGGACGTGTTGGACACAAGGAGTCTTTAGATTTTACGACAGAAATGATTCTTGAAACAGTTGGCATCTCTGTGTCAGCCAGAGGCCAGCAGTTCTCAGAGTGTGGTCTGGAAACCCCTGGGAGTTCCTCAGGACAAAACTATTTTCAAAATAATAGTGAGATCTTTATTTGCCTTTTTTCACTCTTATTCTGTCACGTCACTTTTATTCTGTCACGAGTCCACGGTAGAATTTTCTAGAGGCTACATGAAATAATTAGCATCATCGCTAATTAACATGTGCTTGGATATTATTGTTTTAAAAATATCTGGGGGCTTCCCTGGTGGCGCAGTGGTTGAGAATCTGCCTGGCAATGCAGGAGACACGGGTTCGAGCCCTGGTCTGGGAGGATCCCACATGCCGCGGAGCAGCTGGGCCCGTGAGCCACAATTACTGAGCCTGCGCGTCTGGAGCCTGTGCTCCGCAACAAGAAAGGCCGTGATGGTGAGAGGCCCGCGCACCGCGATGAAGGGTGGCCTCCGCTTGCCACAACTGGGGAGAGCCCTCGCACAGAAACGAAGACCCAACACAGCCATAAAAAAAAAAAAAAAAAAAATCTTGGTTTAAAATTTTCTAATATAATAAATTTCACTAGATATAATCCACATAAACAAAAGCTCTTAGGGAGTTTCCCAGAATTTTTAAGACTGAAAGAAAGATTCTTTTTTTCTTAGAATTTGGTCAATAAATATAATTTATTTATTAATAAATTTATTCCAAATATACCTGAGTTTGCAATCCCTTTGCAATGTGTAAGCAGTTGGGCAAAATGAAATTTGCCTGAGAAAGACAAGCTATTCTTCTCTTTGAGCTACCTCACATCTTTTAGAATATCCTCAAAGCCCTGAGTAACTTATTTCCTGAAAGGAAGGGTATTCTTTCTATCTTCGTTCTCCAAAGATTGGGTCCTCGTTCTAACGTACAGAGCACACAGCCCTCATTACTGTAATTGTTAATAAGGCAGCCTGCTGAGTGGCAGAACCCATTTTTCTGTGTGATCAAAACTAAAATGCATCCCTCCTTCCTGACCTTTGCTCCACTCCACTTTGAGGTTTTGAGAATTAGCTGTTCGTAGATTAAGTGCCCTTAATCAGTTTATCTTACATTACCATGTGAAGTTTCTCTCCTGTTCAGCAGAGAACTTGATTTTCCTTTGATATGTGCGATCACAGAATAGTAAGTGGATTCCCGGGAAATTTCATGAAGAGGAATGATAATGCAGAGATGGGGTGGAGATCGTGGGGATGTCGGGCTAATTGATTAGTTTAGAACCTTCTAATTTCCATGAGCAGTGGAGGAGCCCAATCTGTCTTTCTCCTTCTTGGCATGGTATTCTCACAGATTGTCTGATGTTTCATTATCATCTTGACAGAACAGCTGATGTCTAATTCTGTTGAGTAGGATATCCGTTGTGTTTTTGCCATGTGCATTTATTACTTCGTGATTAGATTATTTGGACTCTATTAGTTGATTATCTGAGAGCTGGGGGAGTGAGCTCAGAGGAGAGTGGACCTCTCTGGGTCCTGAATTTTCAGTGTCACTGGTCCTTTGAACATAGTGGACACCTTCTCCCCCAGTGCTAATAGATTGGGCTTTGGGGACCATAAATGCCTGTTGTGAATGTCCTCTCCTAATAAAACTTTTGGGCAGAATGTCCCTTCTTCAGAATTTTCCTCATCTTTACATACGGCCAGCTTCAGTTTCCTGCCTGTCATCACTGGCCCCTCGCCTGGTTCCAGGGTTAATTTGCACGCTTGTCATCCTGAGGTTTTTATTTTCCCGCCCCTGACCTGTTTATGGAGCATCTTCTCTGTGGGTTTGAAAACGCCCAGTTTCTAGCGTGAGGATTTTCACACCCATACGCAAAGCTCAGGCAAACAAATTGTGTTCATTGGCCAAATAAGCCTCCTTGGTGTCCCCTGCCCCCTAAAAATAACATCATTCCTCCAAGTGACAGTTACAGAAAATCATCACAGAGCAAGTTTTTCTCACAACCACACACCACCTGAACAAACCGGGGTGGCTCTGCAAACGCTTCTGCAGCTGCTCCCTAACCCCATTGGTACCCGACCACCCGCCTGGAGTCTCCATCACTCGCCCAGACAAGGCCGGGTACCGGAGCGGGGACTTCGCTGGCTGCCAGCCCTCATTTGTCAGCCTGTCTTGCCACCTCTTTGTAGGACCAGGGATCTTGGGGGAGGTGACATGGTACAGAGGAAGAGGCAGTTTTACCCATTTGTCCTTCCCAGTAACTGACTCTGTATTCGTTCTCTCCTAGTTAGTTGTTTATTTGTTTGCTGAGTATTTATTAAATTCTGGCTATCAGCTAGGCAAAGAGGAGGCCAGTTGTGAGGAGACAAAATGGGCAAGACAAAGTCCCAGCCTCTCTGGGGGAGGCGCTTAGAAACTGTGAGAGCTCCGGGGATGTCTGGAGGAAGGCTGAGGGGTAGGCTGAGGAAGCTTCTTCTAGAAAGAGCCGTGAAAGATGATAGGGGTTCTCTAGGCAGACAGGGACAGACGGGGAGAGGAGAGAAGGTGGGCTGGGATCTCGTCTGTCTGCGTGGATTCCCACTTCTGCCACCACGCAGGCGTCACTGATCCACTGGGAACTATCTCCTGGCGAGCTCACCCTTTGCCCACAGTCTTTTCCAGAACATGGCTCCTGAAGCCTCTCGCACATTCCTTCTCAAACGTGAGGGAGCAAAGGAAGTAAATGGCCCTGGTTGTCCAGATGCACATCCGACTCAGTAGATCGGGAAAAGGCCCGGGAGTCTGCATTCGTAAGCAAGCCTCCTCCGCCCCGCCCCCAGGTGATCCTGATGCAGGTGTGCTCAGCAGCTGTGTTGAGAAGTAGGCCCTTGATCTCCCTGGGTTTACACAGGAGTACATGCCTAAAAGATTCAGTGTATAGTAAACCGTGCAAACTTATTTTTGTTGATAGGTAAAGCAAAGTGAAATTCCAGGCTTTGGTAATTAGAGCCAGGCTTTTCATCTACAAAGAATATCCAGTGGGATTTTCAAAAAAATGTGTGGGAATCAGGACAGTTCTTAGTGGGGCTGCCCCGTGCACCGTAGCTGTCCAGCTTGCTTGGCCTTCAGCCAAAGCGGTGATGAGCTCCCCCCATTTCTAAAATATTCCTTAGGAGACAGCCATCCCCTGTGAGGACCACTGGACCAAATGTTGGGGCCATGGGGTTTTTGTGGGGGGAAGGCGTGCCCGCCTGTGTTTTTTTACCCAGACAGTTGGTGTAGACAGTGTATGGAGGGCAGCCTGGAGGCATCGTGGAGATCAGGAAGGCTGAGGCGGTGGCAATGCAGAGGAGGGGGCCTCATAAAGGAGAGTTCAAGAGAGGCTTGATAGGATGCAGCGGCCGATTGGATGTAGAGAAGAGCGAGAGGTAGATGGAGGCATCTGTGTTGCTTCAGATTTCGGTCTCTGTCACCCTCGGCTGTGATGCTGTAAACCAAATGAGAAAATGCAGGAGGCAGGGCAAGTGCTGGGAACATGGATGGGTTTTGTTTTGAACATGTTGAATTTTGATGCCTTGTGGGATTTGCCGATAGAGATTTTTCTGGACCAACTGCAGATGTGGGTCTGGAGCTCAGGAGACGGAGACTTAGGAGTGTGGACCACACGGAATCGTCAGGAAGGAAATAGTGGTTGGAGCCAAGGAGTGGATGAGGTGTGGTTCAGGTGTGTAATTGCTCCTGGCCAGTTAGGAAAGGGGGTCACGGGGACATGGGCAGCGATGGTCCTGCTGGTATTGGAGACCACGACTCTGTGTTATGACTCTCTCCAGCAGTCCCCAAATAGTGTGGGTCCATGGGTGAGAGTGGGGGAGAAGCCTCAGTTTCCCCTTTTGCAAAATGAGAGTCTTTTCCGACAGTGTGTGTGTTTTTTGAATTGTCGAGAAGAATATGTTACTAGGCATGAACACAAGGAATCTGCAATCTAAATTTGAATAGTATTGAGTGGGCGGAGAAGAAAGGTATCTCAGTAGCTTCAGAAGAAAGAGGGTCCTGGATATTTAACTCATTCTCTTGCGGGGCTGTTGGCCCTGCTCAAACTCTCTATTCCTGGACCTCAGTACGTGTGTACAGGACTGTTCTGGAGGCCAAGCACTGCCTAGCACCGTAGCAGAAACCCAGTTCCAGGCACTCATTTATCTTAGGGGTTAGTGGCATCACCTTTAACTATAAATGGGGTTTTAAGATGTTAACCCAATCCTTTCATTTAGAAAGGATGCTATGTAACCCAGAAGCCTTAAAGTTTTAAAAGTTTTGATCATGTACACTTTTAAAACTTTTATGTCAGGAAAAGACAAACAAAATTGCAATACAGGCACATCTCAGAGGTACTGCGGGCTCAGTTCCAGACGCTACAATAAAGTGAATATCACAATAAAGCAAGTCACAGAAATATTTTGTTTTCCCAGTGTATATAAAAGTTATGTTTATACTGTAGTCTGTTAAGTGTGCAAAAGCATTATATCTAGACACTGTGTACATCCCTTAATTAAAAAATACTTTATTGCTGGGAATTCCCTGGTGGTCCAGTGGTCCAAGTGGTTTTCACTGCCGTGGGCCTGGGTTCAATCCCTGGTTGGGGAACTAAGATCCCGTAAGCTGCACGGTGTGGCAAAACAAAACAAAACAAAGCTTTATTGCCAAAAAAGTGTTAACCATCATCTAACCATGCGGGGTTGCCACAAACCTTCAATTTGTCAAAAATGTAGTATCTGTGAAGGACAACAAAATGAGGTATGCCCGTATGCATAACAGATAAAGGACTAGTACCCATCTTAGAGAAAAATCTTACTGCAAATCAGTAAGAAAAAGATAAGCCGGGTTATGGAAAAATGGGCAGCAGGAATCTTAACTGAAGAGTATGACATATATAATTATATATAAAAAGAGTCTCACCTCGTTACCAGTCATAGAAATTCAGAATAAAACAACAAAATCGTTTTTCACCTATTGGATTAGTAATGTGGGGAAATAGGCATCGATTGGACTGTTGAATTGGTCAGACCGTTTCATAGGGCATTTCGGGAATTCCTATCAAATCTTGAGCCTGTAAAGATATATGAACATGGGTTTTTAGAAAAGCATTAACAGTAATGACACGAGGAGAGCAGAGGTGAATGGGGAAACCTCGTTACAGTGCCCCCCCCCCCCCGCCCCATACCAGGGGATGCTCAAACCAGGTATTGCTCAAACTCTTTGTAGAGGTCCGCCAAGGCACCTGGTGACCTCCTGGCCTTGACCTTTGTCCTCTGCCTGCCCCTCTGCACTGTGGGCAGGAGCCCAGGGACGTGGAGAAGATCAGCAACATGTTATTTGCATTTGCTCACCTGAATCACGTCAGTGCCCACTTTATAAATGTCTTCGAATGTCACTGTGAAAATTTAAATTTTAATATTGGATTTGCTTTTAAACAGTTGCTTTATTTTCGTGTGCCATACCCTGAAATGAAGCAAGTCTGGTTTCTGATGGTTACTTATCATCACTAGGTAGCCATTCTTATTCTTCTGGTTCCCGAATTGTAGATTTCCTGGCTGTGAACATGGTGCACATATCCATGCTGTACTTTTTTTTTTTTCCATCGTGATTACACTGCCAAATTCATTGAAGAAATAAACGCTGCATTTCAAAGAAAGGCTTTGTTGTGATCAGCCTTTCAAGGGAAACACGGATCCAAAGAGTTGACTCTTGATGGAACGGAAACAAAATGCAGAACCTTGGAAGGAGCACCATGGAGACCACAGTTCTGCAGAAGGAAGGAGACGGTGCCCGTTGGTTTCTAGGAGTCCTTTTGTTCTGATCGTGCCGCACCCGTTACCGTTCTGCGGTACAGTGAAAAGAGCATGATGTGTAGTCCAGGGGTCTTTCAGAGTCCTGATTCTGCTGTTAGCTGTGTGTCTATGGCCAGTTGTTTAATCCCAGGGGACATCAAGTTATGATCTGTAAAATGAGGGGACTGACTGGCTTGGGCAATTAGGGAGACTTCGTAGTGTCAAGGTTAAAGGCATAGGCTCTGAATGCCTGGGTTTGAATCTCAGGTCCACCACTTACCAGCTGTGCAACGTTGGGAAAGTTACTCAACCTCTCTGATCCAGA
This sequence comes from Balaenoptera ricei, assembly GCF_028023285.1. Classification (NCBI taxonomy): domain Eukaryota; kingdom Metazoa; phylum Chordata; class Mammalia; order Artiodactyla; family Balaenopteridae; genus Balaenoptera; species Balaenoptera ricei. The sequence goes on along the minus strand of NC_082642.1, from coordinate 29,909,560 downwards.
GTTTCCTCATTTTTAAAATGGAGATAATAATAATACATAGCTCCGGGGTGGTTTGATAATTAAATGAGGATGCATGTAAAGCAAATAAAACGATGTCTGGCATAAGATATATGTTCAGTGGAAGTTAGCTATCATTGTTATCACGGTTGTTAGTATTATTTCTGAAATACTTCTATCGTTGCCACAACCATCATCATCGTCATCATCGTCTTTAAGGGCTCTTTTAGCTATAAATTCCTTGGAAACCATGGTTCTCAGGAAAGCAGGTTAGAAAGCACTAAAGCACTAAGTGGAAAAGAATATGATGGCTGGGGAAGAACAGGCTGCAGGGTCGTCAGATGACAGTTGACTTGTCCCCAGCCTGACTTTAGCTACGTTTCTCCACTCACAGCTGTCTCTAAACCCCGGGATGGATGTTTCCTATTCCTTGTCTTACTGAAGGGCTTGGCAATGCTGGCCGCTCCCTCATTGTCACAGCTGAGACCAATATTGGTTAGTAAATCAAAAAAGTCGGTTTGTACAGAGAATCATTCATATATATATATATATATATATATATATATATATATATATATATTATATATAATATGCCTTAAACATTTAATTTAGCATCAAACACAAAAATGTACATTCATGTGCCTGTCTCTTAGTTGTGGGGATGTGGTCTTTGATCATGTTTCTGATTAAAGATCTACATTATCTTTTTGTGTAAACCCTCAATATACCATCTAAACTTTTCAATTAAATATTTTTTTTGACATAGGGGGAGACCTTCGATGCACACAAAGCAATCGGAGCATAACATTGTACACTTAAAAGTTACTTCTTCCTTCCTCTCTTATTATTTCCTCTCTCTCATCCACTTTGACAGCCATTTCTCTTAGCAGCTTTCTCTTATGGAATCCTAAGAAACAACTCCCGTTCACTCTATTTTGGTTTGTGTAATGATTGATTAAACTTCCCCTTTATAACCAGTATAAGTGGCATCGGCAGGCTTGGGACTGGGCCCAGCTGATGCAGCGGAAGGTCGCAGGTGTATGGTACAGTCTGCCAGGCCGGGCGTCCTAGAAGGCAGGAGGGCTTTGGCTGACCCGGGGCCCTGGGTCAGAAGGGGGTCGCTTATGATGCTTTCTCCTGCTTCTTCTTCTTCCCTCCTTCTTGGCTTCTCTCCCACGCTCTCCTGGTTTTCTCCCTACCTCTCTGGCTGCTCCTCTGCCTCCTTTGCAGATCTGTCCATCTTCGCTTGGCCACTGAATGTGGAGCGTTTGGCCATCTCGGCTGTAGGCCTGCTGTTCCCTCTGTGTGGTCTCTCGTCACAGGAGCTTATCTGAGCCCAGGCCCTCCGTGAGCGTTTATGCTTAGTAGATGATTCTTGGACTTGTATCCCCAACTCAGAGTTCTCCTTCTTCTGAGCTGCAGACCTCACAGCCAGTGGCCTGCTTACCGTTTCCTTTCAGATGCCACAGAGCTCCTTGCAGCCACCGTGACCAACACCCAGCAGTGCCTATCACCGCCATCCATTCAGTCCCTGCAGACTGGAGCTCCAGGAGCTGTGTTAGCCATTTCGCTCTCCCTCATCTCCCAGCCATTTCTTTGGTTTTGTTTTCTTACGGGGGAAAAAAAAAGAAGAAAGAAAGAGACTTGAAAATAGGGTCTCCTAAGAAGGGGAACAGATACTAGGTTAGTTTTTTTAGTGTTTGTTAATCCTGGTTTCAGAGTACCTGTCCGGTCTCAGGAGCAGTCAGAGACAGGTTGATGTCTACCTGGTGTTGTTTGATGAAACTAATTGCCTACGGAAGTCCCTGGATGCAGTACAGGTATGAGAGACATTCATACCTGACCAGGCTGCTGGCAGACTTCAGGTCATTCAGCTAGTGAGGGGTGGCACTGAGATTTCAACTCAGGTAACCCCTGAGCTATGTGTTATTATTATCTCCATTTTAAAAATGAGGAACCTCTGGATCAGAGAGGTTCAGTAACTTTCCCAAGGTTGCACAGCTGGTAAGTGGTGGACCCAAGATTCAAACCCAGGCATTCAGAGCCTATGCCTTTAACCTCAACACTGTGAAGTCTCTCTCATTACCTAAGCCAGTCCCCTCATTTTACAGATCATAACATGATGTCCCTAGGGATTAAACGACTGGCTATGGACACAGAGCTAGCAGCAGAATCAGGACTCTAAAAGACTCCTGGACCCCAACCCAGCGCTCTTTCCACTACACCACAGAAGTGCAACCTTGGTCGCTACACCACCCATCTCTGCCTTAGCCAGCTTTGAGACATCACCAACTTTCTACCCTATAATTCAATTCCAGGTTTCTGTTCTCTATTTGCATACATTGTTTAGAATTAAGACAGACTGAACTGCAATGGTAACAAAGTAATAATAATACTCACTTCTTACTAATATGTGGGAATTCAGAATATCATGAAGCCTTCATCCTACCCTCAAAGGAACCAGGCAGGGAAATCCAAGAAGGGAGACGGCTCTGTTAAGTAGAAACGTGACCACAGGGATGTTTATTAAGTGCGTGAGGGAGAATTTGCATTTCTGGAGTGTAACATAAATCATCCAAAAAATCCAGTCCAAAGCACTTCCAAGGACTTAAAATAGACTGGAAGGTCTATTGATATTTCTGATATGAATAACCTCAGCCATGATGCTGGCTGGCTGGTGGCCTCTGCAGCTGTTTGCGGTTTTGCCAGAGCAGTGATTTGCAGGTGAGATGCTCAGTTTGAGATTCCCCACGTGGGGGGGAGAGGTGAGATTCGGGAGGGTGTTTGGAGCTGCCGATGGAGTAGGGACAGAAAAAGGCTGCAAACCCACTTGCTCCAGAGAAGCGAACACTTTAGGAGCTGGTGTGATTGTGATACTAGGAAGTCTCCAAGAGCAGATATTCAAGGGCTCAGGGACCAAAACATCGAATGCGAAGATTGTAGGAAGTTTTGCTTTTTCCCTCCAATTTGGAGTAGTGACAATGAGTAAGAAGAAAAGATTTAATGTGCTTGAAGGCAGGTGACTCACTGATCCCACACTGTCAATATTCTGGCAGCTTTGCCCCATTCCTTGGTGTTACAGGTTTATTTTGGGAAGAGAAGTGACCTTACTGATGGCTGTGGCTAACGGATGCTTAGTAAGGAGTTAAATTGGCAGTTTAATAAAAGTAGAGCAGGGATCATGTTTTTCGGACTGAAATAAGTTTAAAATAAATAAATAAATAAAATAATTAATTAATTTAAAACAAAGGGTTCTAGATGAAGCCTATCCAATTGAAATATAATGTGAGCCATAGATCTAATTTAAAATAAAATTAGAGAAGGGATCATGTTTTTTGGACTGAAATTAGTTTAAAATAAAAAATTTAAGTAAGTAACTAACTAAATAAATAAATTTAAAACAAGAGGTTCTAGAACAGATCTTGTCCAATAGAAATATAGCGTGAGGCATGAATCTAATTTAAAATGTTCTAGTAGCCACATTAAAAAAATTAAAATATGTAGATTAATTTTAACGATATATTTTATGTAACCCAGTACATTCAGAATACTATCATTTCAACATGTGATCAGTAAAACACTCTGAGATATTTCACATTCTTTTTTTTCCACGAAGTCTTTGAAATCTTGTGTGTTTTTCACACTTCCAGCATATCTCAGTTCACACTAACTGCATTTCAAGTGGAAGAGAGGAACTGTTTGAGAAAACTTAAGACGCCTTATGAGCACATAGATGCCTATCAGATCCTCACTGGCAATCTCCACGGCCAAGCTTCCGGGTGGTCCATTTCAGTATGTATCACTGGCCGAATCAGGGAAGTCCTTTTTCCTGCCTGGGTAATATCCATCTTTCCCTTCTTGTGCAAACTGTCATTGATAGATGGCATTTTTCTGGGTGTCAATACAAATTATTTTTTTTTACCATGTTTCTTCTCTGTTTTATTATTCTGAAGAATATCCGTTGCCCATTATTCTACTTAATCTCATTCTCAAGCTTTTCCGCTCTTTCACTGAACTACATGAGAAGGCAGCTGGGAGGGACTTATATGCATGCACAGACCCCGGATACCATCAGGGGCCCCCCTTTTAATAGCGGGAACCAAAATGCCTCTTAAAATCAGTCTCCCGAGGCATCACAGACCCCCCCCATATCTTATATGGCAAAAAATAAACTGGAGAGTGCTGATGACAATTTTGCATGCAAATTGGTTAGCGGAGCCCGTGTGTACGATTTTCTATTTCCATGCACCAATTTGGGAGTTTGTGCGTGAACGTGGTAATTGTTCATGCAAAGCTGAAAATGCAGGTGCTCGAAACCTTTTTTAGAGCATGAGACCTGTCTGGTCCTGTCCTCATTTGAGTTCTGTTGAATCTTTTGTGATGTCATACACATAAGAATTTTATTTATTAAAACGCATTTGCAATATATGGAACTTCTGGTAAGTTTGTGAATGGTTTATTGACTGTGCCACAGAATACGTGGTGTGTCTCCACTACAGCAAGGAAAGGAGAATCCACTGATGTGCATTTGTTGATGTGTCTGAGGATCGTGCCTTTGAACCTACGGGTGGGCTTCCTTTGTGGGTAGAAGTTGTACTAAGCCTGGAGAGAGTGGGATTTATTCTGTCATAAGCACTTAAAACTAGTCTTGTGCATGGTGAATTTTTTTGCTTTCCAACAGTTTCCATAGTGTATTATTTTATCTTATTATACTCTGAAATAAAAAATACTCTCCTAAGTAAAGACTTTATTGACATACCAATGTAAAACTCTGTTATAGAGTGGAGACCCTTATGATAATGACTCAGGATAAAAAGAAATAGTAATATTCTCTTGTGTCCTGTGTAAATGCCAAACTGAAGTGCACTTATGCCATTGGGGCACCAGACTTTTGGGGAAATTCCTTTTTTTTTTTCCATTTTATGCTGTTTGGGGTTAAGATGCATAATCTTTGTGCTGTCATTTGGGCGCCTCTGCAAAGTGAAATTTTTTACATTCTTCCTTCGCTTCCATTGTCATATCAAATTTGAGTTTTTTCCAGTGGCAGATTTTCACATTTGGGAATTATTATGCCTCATAGCAGCTTCTTTTTTCTCCTTGCTGCTCTTGTATCTCCTGCTCATACCAGAGGGGAGAGAGGAAGGAAGGGTGGCACGGTGGAGGTGAGGTGTCCTTTCTCCTTGGGTGGCTGAGGTGAAGGGTTGGGTGGGAGGTGCAGGTGACACTGTTGGTTTAAAAGAAGGTTTCCTGGAAGTGCCTGGTGGTGATGGTTGCACAACAGTGTAAATGTACTTTAGGCCATTGAATTGTACACTTAAATATGGTTAAAATGGTACATTTTTATGTATATTTTACTATGATTAAGAAAAAAAGTTCATCACTGGGTGATGGTTTTCTAGGACTATTTATGGTTTCTTTCATCTTGGTATCGTGGCTAATTTACTTTGGAGCCCGGAGGGGGGACCTCAGAGTTAACTACCCCCCCGAGTAGCTGCAGGTGGCAGTTTTGCATTGGCCTTTCTTTGATGGAAAAAGTACTGGCGCGGTCATGACGTGTGGCCGTACCAATCAATGGAGAATTTCTTCATTTAACGATGATTGTTAATGAGCTTTCTCCAGGCACTCTGGGTTGGCCAGCTTGTTGGCGAATAAACCTGGCCTGGGCTCTGGCCTGGCAGAACTTATTTATTGGGAAGGACAGAAAAAAAATTAAATGAATAATTTGTATAATTAAAAATAGTGATAAATGTTACAACAAATGATTGGTAAGTAATCGTAAGAGCAGTGCTGTCTAGTGGAAATATATGTGAGCCCCATATGTAAGTTTAAATTTTCCTGTAGCCACATTTAAAACAGGTAGAAATTCATTTTAATATATTTTATTTAATCCTCAAATATCCCAAATATTGTCATTTCAGTGTGTTACCAATATAAAAAAAACTTCTTTACTTAGGTATTTTACATTCTTGTTTTCGTGCTAAGTCTTTGAAATCTCATGGACATTTTACACGTATGGCACACTCAGTTTGGACTAGCCACATTTCCAGCGCTGAAGATTTTCAGTGCTGATTACTTTTATGCAAAGTCTTGAGACTTTATCATGGAAATCCATATAGGGTCACATTTACATTCTAAATAGTTTCATTTCCATATTGTTTGTACATAGTCATTAGTGGCTGGTCTTTGATGCAATCAGTTTATTGTATTCTCAAAATCAAAAGGGAACTTCAGGAGTGTCAGCTATACTGCTACCATGCTCAGTTAGGAAAATGGCATAAAATACGGATAACTAGCTTCCCTTCTGACTCAGGCCAAGCTCTTCTTGGATCTGGTGTGGATGAGTTTGGTTAGAAATTCTGAAGACTTGGTAATCCTTCATGTCCTCTCTTCTCTATAAAAAGTACTTTTAAGTGTGTGAAATATTTTATTAATACTCTGGGTTCAGTTGCTAGCTGGTTGCTTTTAATATTTGAATACTCCCACTGTGAGATCTAAGCAGCGCGGTGCCTGGTGTTTCTTGAAAAGCTTTCCTGATGAATCTTAGCCTGTGTCTTCTCTGACAAAATGGACTGGTGAGGTGAGATGAGCAATCATGCCATCTTCGGAGTTTGATCAATGGGTATCGTCAACAGGAATTATTCCGGCCCTCTCCTTACGAACACCTAGACATTGAATTTTTTATAGTACAATATTGTGTGTGTGTGTAATTCAATGACTGTGTGAGACTCTTTGGAATGACAAGCAAACCAATAACAACTTGACTCCCTGCTCCCCTTTATAGCCCCCCTTTTTGTCACAGAGTCTGATAGTCTGATGTTTAACAAGCATCTGTGGACCAGTGGCCTGCATCTTAGGAACTCATCTGATGAGCATCTGTTGCTTTGTCAATTACTGCCTGATTGGCCTGTAGAATCCTAGGTTTATGGAAGCTTAAAGAAGTGCTTTAGATTTCCCTCTTGAGTTTATCCATGATTTAGTTAAGGTGTTAAGAATTGTGTTTTATGAAAGCAGATTGGTGGTTGCCAGGGGCTGGGGGAGAGAGGAGTGGGGAATAACTGCTTAATGAATATGCAGTTTCCTCATTTTAGAACTAGACAAAGGTGATGGTTATATAGCATTGCAAATGTATTAAATGCCACTGAATCGTTCACTTTTAAATGACTGATTTTTATGTTAAGTGAATTTCACTCCAATTAACAAAATATGAAAGAATAAATAGTGTTTTAATGGTGTGGTCTCCTGAGCCTGGATGTGTGTTTTTTTTTAAGTTTCAGAAACATGAGTTTATTTGATAAAAAGATGACGGAAGTCTGAATTTGAAAATCCTAAAATGAAAGGTTTATGCCACAGATTTAAAAATAACACAGAAGACACGGGCTGCAAACATTATTTAAAAAATCGAATTCCTGAGACTTCCCTGGCGGCCCAGTGGTTAAGACTCCGCGTTTCCACTGCAGGGGCCGCAGTTTCGATCCCTGATTGGGGAACTAAGATCCCGTATGCTGCGCGGTGTGGCCAAAAAAAAAAAAAAAATTGAATTCCTATTTTTTACTTATACAGTGAAAAACCCCACATCGAAAAGTGATTGACTTTAGTTTTTTGCTAAATTGGATCTCCTGCAAAGTCCAGCCAGATTGACATTATAGAAATGGTGGCCTTCAAGGAAATTAGAGAAAAAAGGATTTGTTTGAACAGTGTCATTATCAGCTTCACCTGAGAAGGAAATGACCCGGGGGAGATGGTGTCTTTCTCTCCTGTTGGGCGCCCTGGTATTGACAGATCCATTAGTGGATGTAATTAGAAAAGCAAAGTTGGACTTTGAATAATTAGGTTAAAGTCACAAATGATTGCTGGGCAAAATCATAGGAGCTGTTGCGGGTCAGCGTGTGTTGCCTGCTGTAGAGACTTGAGTGAGATGTGAGGTCATTGTGCACAGCGCTTTCTTTCTTGTGTTGGAAGCTGGTACCTTCCCTGTAATGAAGTTTGAAGTAGCAGAAACATCGCTTTGGCTCTTCTGCAGATGTCTGAAGGGCTTCGTTTCCAGGGAGTAAACAGGGCTGCAGAATGTTTCTGCTAAACAAACATAGTCATAGCAAAAACACAATCTCCTTTATCCCAGGAGTGTTAAGAAATATGTGGTTTTGTGGATTATGCTTTTTCCTCTGTTTTCTTTCCTTTCTTTTTCAACTCCTGGAATAATGGTTTATTTATTTATACGGAGTTATTTTCTGAAAGAAAAAAACCCCACTTATTTCAAAACAAAACCTTTGGACTCTCATGTTACCCACAATACCTTTCTAACAGTACTTTCTGTGTTTTGATTTAAAAAAAAGCCTCTTATTGGTAATTGAATGAGGGAAAAAAAGATTTTCAAGGGATTTGAAATATAGTTATGTGGTTCTAACCTCTTTGTTCATGTCTACATCAGTATAGAAAAGGGAGGGATTTGGGATTAACATATACACACTACTATCTATAAAATCGGTAACCAACAAGGACCTACTGTATGGCACAAGGAACTATACTTAATACTTTGTAATAACCTAAAAGGGAAAAGAATCTGAAAAAGAATATACATATATGTATGTATAACTACATCACTTTGCTGTACACCTGAAACTAACACAACATTGTAAATCAACTGACTTCAGTTTTTAAAAAATGTGATATATACATACAATGGACTATTATTCAGCCTTAAAAAAGAAAGAAATCCTGACGCATGCTGCAACATAGACGAACTTTGAAGAAATTATGCTAAGTGAAATAAGCCAGTCACAAAAGGACAAATATATGATTTCCCTGGGATGAGGTACCTCCAGTAGTCAAATTCATGGAGACAGAAAGTAGAAAGGAAATAGAGGCATGTGTCAAATACCTGCGGACATGTCCTTGAAGACTTGGTTAAGTCGTGATGATGTGGGAATGAGCACACTGGTAAGCTGGTCATTGCCTGACTGGCAGTCACACCATCCCTTGGCAGTGCCACCATCAGGGATGGCAAGGGCGTGGGGCATCCATCCTCCCACGTTTATCAAATGCCCCAGCCAGATACTGCGACCTACCAGGTCTTGGCTTTGGGCCATACGGGGTTGAAAATAAAATAGGACTTACTTGCCAAATCTAAAGATTAGGAGAGTTTCTATGAGGATCAAGATTTCTGACTTCTTGAAGGTAAGAATTAGACGTTCTGGCACCAATGGGCCCACGTGCCCATTGGCAGTAACCAGGCTAGAAGGACAAGATGCCACCCCCTTGGGGAGGTGGGCCCTCCGTGTTCACTGCTCATCCCCTGGCTCTGTCTCTTGCTTACTTTATCAGTCTGGGCCCTGGGGCCCCAGTTCCTGGCCTTGGGATCCATCCCAGACCTGCTACAGGTCATAGGATGAGACCCAGCCCCTGCCAGGCTGGAGAACCGGGCTTTGCACAGCAGCAGCATGAGTCCCCGTATGGGAAGAAGACAGCTCCCTGAGCGGGAGCACGGGGATGTCCAGCCTGGACCCCGGCTTGCAGGCTGATTGCTGTGAACCAAGTGTGTGGAACAAGACAGTTTAGAAAGTGGAGAGAAAAGTGTGACCTTCAAATGGGTGTTGGGCCCTAATGGTGACACTTCCTCAGACTGGAGGGTAACACTGGCCCATCAGTGCCCTCATCTTCAGTGCTGACTTTTATCCTGCTGCACCAGCAGCAGATTCTTTTCCTGCCTCTCTCTCCGTCTCTCTACCCACCCGAACATGTGGTTGTTCCTTATTCTCATTTTGGCTCTGGTTTGGGAGGACTCTTTCAGTTCACGTTGGAAACATTTATTGTATTCTCCAATGTCACTTTTTAGTTAGAAACTTGTACCTTAGTCTCCAAATTGAAATGATAACATCATTGCGTTTTAAAGTTGGAAGCTCCTTTTGGAATTGCCTGTCCGGGGTCTTCATTTTAAAAATGAGGGACCCAAGAGATGGGGTGGGAATTACGTGACTTGCCCAAGGTTATGTAATTTGTAAACGAAATCAGGCAAATATTGCAAAACAAAAATAGTGGAGAGGTCATTCTGATGGGTGGGGTGAGAAATAGACCAAGAGCCCACAATTGGTATGTTCATCCAAACAGATAAGTCATTCCCTTGTTTGTTTTCCTAGTAGTAATACTGGGGGATTGGTCACTTTACAAGAACCTGGGTTTCTTTTTAAGGTTAAGGTTCAAAAAGAAACATGAAATTAGGCCTTTAATCACGTTTACAGTTGGCGCTGTTTTTTTTTTTTTTTATTATAGGATAGTTGAGATTCATTTTTATTTGTTTTTTTAACCATGAAGCTCAACTTTTACAGCATGCATACCAAATATGAAAGCTATAAAGTTGCTGAGTTTTGACAGGAGATAACATTTTTAGATTTGAAGATAAAAATTTTAAAGGTATTATGTTTCATTCAGGAAGCATTTAGCTATAAAGTGGTTGATTGACTAATATTTTTAGGGCACTGATTTGGCGCGTGGAGGTGAAGGGCTGTGGATGGGGATGGGGAGGATTTAATGTCCCAGCACCGAATTGTCATCAGCCGCTGCAGCGGGCCAGTCCATCGCCACTCCCAGCACCACTGAACTCCGTTGTTCGGAGCTCCATCGATTACGCATGCATCCTTACACATGTAAGGATCCCATGTGATCCTTACAACCACTCTCTGATGGAAGACAGGCCCACGTTGTCATCTCCGTTTTATACACGGAAACTGACTGTTCACAGGCCCGGGATGGACGCCAGTGTGGAGCATAGCTGGTCCTAGAATCCCAAGTCTTCTAAACATGTCAACTGCCTTTATTCATTTTTTAAATTATAGGATCATGCATAAGAGGAAAGAAACATACAAATTATCAAAATCTTGGCACAGGTTTATTTTACTGTAGCAGAAAGAGTCTGAAATACTCGAAACATTTACAAAATACCGACCTGTAGAGGCTGATTTTAAGGTCTCATGTTTGATGACTCACAGATGCTCTTTATGTACAGTTTTATGAAAGAAGAGGGGATCTTTGTGCCGTGTGGTATTTTTAGGTCTGATGGATATTATAAAATTACCCTCCAGAAGGGCTTACACTCCTACCAAAAGTCCATTCAGTTTTTTAAATAAAACAACCAGTGTCTGTGCCACACACGCTTCTGTTGCTTCGTCATCTCCTGACAGCGCAGGAGACCTGCCCCTGGTTCCCCTGGAACAACCTACATACAGGCCCACTCCTGTCATTCGCAGGGCCCCGGACAAGAGGGCAAGAGATGTTGGGCTGGGCCGGCACTAGGGTGAGGCAAGTGAGGCAACGTCTTTTAAAAAGAGGAGATCAGTAACGGGGCTGTGCCGAGCTTGAGGCGAAAGAAAAATCAATAATACGGATGCTGTCTTTAGTAAAATTTTTGATAGTTTGTTCATTATGGACTTTGGGCATTCATGTTCACTTTTTAACATATTGCATTTAATGTTGATTCGTCCTGGTTACTGAGTTTTTGGTGCTCCTTAAATGTTGCCCCCGCAGCAGTGTCTGCCCACTCGCCTCGCCCTAGTCTCTGTGCCGCCTGGGGCCTGGGGGTGCACACAGACTGGGGGAGAAGCCTGTGCAGACCCCCGCAGTGGGCCTGGGGCTGCCACAGTGGGGACAGCCAGGGTCCTGGCTGTGTGGAGTTGGGGTGCAGGTCACAGGTGGATGTGTGCCCTTAGATCCAAAGGTTCCCTGCCCTTTGGAGGAGTGCCAAAGGGAAACCCTCTAGAAGGTAGTTCTCAGCCTCTTAATCTCCTCGAGGGCTTGTGAAGACATAGGTGGCTCCGATTCCGATTCAGTAGGTCTGGGGTGGCGCCCAAGGGTCTCCATTTCCAAGGATTTTGGGTGTTGCCTCTGCTGCTGGACGGTGGGGCAGGCTTGGAGAGGCCGCCCCTCTGGCCCGCCGGGTTGCTGTGCCTAGGAGTGTGGACGGGCTCAGCGTTCTTTCCAGACTTACCTTCAAGATTTTTTTCTACCTGGCGGCATATGTAGAATGTACTCTTCAAGGGAAAGACTGCATGCTTTCCAGCTTTCCCGGCCAGCCTTATCTTTGTCACTGTTATTCATGGCGATTTCTCCAGGATGCTGGACACTTGCTTTAGAATGAATCATTGCTGTAGATTTTTCTTCCTGTAAATTTCTTGCCTGATGTCTGGAAGTGAGGACTACAGTGGCTGATGTTAAGAGTGTTCTTAAGTACCCCTAGATTTTGTTTTTAAGTTTGTTTTAAAGTAACACAATATTTTTAAAAGTACATTAAAATTTTAAATATTTTTCACATGTAAAGAAGAAAATTAAAATGTCTCATAAACCCTCCACCCAGATGATTGCTGTATTGACGGTAATAGTATTGAAAGTACAAAATAAAGTAAAAACTACTTTCTCATCCTCACCTCCCTACTCCAGTCCCTCCAATATTGATGTTTTTGTCATTTCTTCCAGAAAAAAATTTTATTCATGTCTATCTATCCTTCTAATTTTTTTATACTAAAGTATCCTACGATAAACACTGTTAGACACCTTGTCTCTTAACTTAGTCATGGATCTTGGGCACATTTTCATCCACATGTAACACATATTAATGGTTCAGAGGATTCATCATTGGGGTGTCCCAGTGTTGAGCTAGCCCTTCAATGAAGAACTCCTTCGTTCTAGGTTTCTGCTGTTGTGATGACCCTGTAGTGAATATCTTTGTCCGTATAGCTTGAGAAACATTTAGGAGTCCAGCCATAGGCATGATACTCAGTGGCGAGGTTGCTGGACAAAGTGCAAATGCACTTTTAGGATTGAGGGAAAATACCACACGGCCCTCCAGAAAGGTTCACCACTATCAACCGCCATGAGCATGACTGTTTCTCCAACATTCTTGCCCACGATGGAGATCACAGAAGTAAAAGGAGAAAAAAAATCAATTCAAATAGCAATAAAATATAAAATAACTAGGAATAAACTTCACAAGTGTGCAGTATCTATGTGAAAAAATTTTAATATGCACTCGAGGGACCCCAAAAGAGTCTTGAATAAGCGAAAATCATGCAATGTTCTTGGATGGAAACTTGTAGCGTGATGAAAATATCCATTCTCGGGAGGTTGATGTTGTTAACTTTCTGTAAAATATTGTTTGGCTTCAATTTCCAATTCCTGTGGATTAAAAATATAATCAAATAGTGTGAGGGGGAGCAATAAATTAAGAGTTTGGGATTAACATATCCACACTACTATATATAAAATAGATAACCAACAAGGACCTACTGTACAGCACAGGGAACTATATTCAATATCTTGTAATAACCTATAATGGAAAAGAATCTGAAGAAAAATAGACATATATAGATATGTATAACTGAATCACTTTGCTGTACACCTGAAACTAACACAACATAGTAAATTAACTATACTTCAATTTAAAAAATGGTTAAAAAGAAAAAAAATCCATTCTCTCTCAGTTCAGCTATAATTTGAACATGATCTGATAAAAGTATCAACAAGATTTTTTTTTTGAGGGACAGTTTGATGAGCTGATTTTAAAGACCATTTGGAAAAACAAATAATTGAGAAGAAACAGGAAGATTCAGAAAATAAACAGGAAGATAGGAAGATTCAGGAAATAGCCTGACCAGATTTTAAAGCATAATATGAAACTAAAATTGTTAGAATAGATTAATAGATCACAGTCATAGACTTAAATATACTTAAGAATATAACATATGATAAAGGTGACATCTCAAATCAATGCAGAAAAATGGATAAACTGGGGGTGGGTGGGAAAGGTTGAATTCATATTGCATAAATTCCAAATGGAGCAAAGATTTACATGCAAAAACTGAAATATTACTACAGGAAATCACAAGAGAATTGTTTTCTATTCCAGGTCTGTCTGCTATGACATAAAACTCAGAAGCCATTGAAGGCAAGATTGATAAATTCAACTTTATTAAAAAAAATTCTTCATGGCAAAACCCATGTCATGCAAAGTCAAAAGACAATAATTTGGGAAAGATATTTACAACTGTTATTACAAATAAGAACTGAATTTTCTAATATATAAAGAGTACCTACAAATCAATAGAAAAAAGACCGATAACCCAGTAGAAAACTAGGCAAAGATTTTGAACAGTTAACAGAAAAGGCAACATAAATAGCATTTAAACATGAGATGTTTAATAAGAAAAAGTAGAAATTACATAATGAGAAATATAAATTACCACCTCACAGGGATCATTTTTTTCGCTGTGAGATTAGCCAGGGCGTGGGAAAAGAAATATCTTTGTACCTCACTGATAAACGTAAACCCTTACTGCACTGTGGAGGAGATTTGGCAGTCTCTAAAAAAATTACAATGCATTTATCTTGAGCCCAGCAATTCCACACCTAGGAATTAACTTTTTTAGGTATACTGTACATGAATGCATGTGAAATCATGTAGGAGTGATGTTTTTCATTGCAGTATAACTTATGAAAGCAAAAGTTTGAATAATCTGTGGTACCTCACACAATGGAGCACTTGTGCAGCTGTAAAAAGAATGAGGAAGAGCTCTGTGTGCTGCCATGGAATGATCTCCAAGAAAAGGATACTGTTAATTGATAAAAATGGATAAAAAGCTGGGTTGTAACATTTTCCTACCATTTGTGTAAAAAAAGTGAGATAGATATATAGACTTATTTGTGTACAGATTCAGTGGTTATTAACATATATACAAAAGAAAATGGATAATACTGATTGCCTCTAGGCAAAGAGCCTGAGGGGCGGGGGATTGGGCTGGAAGACTTGTCACTTGAATCTGTTGACTTCTGAAATCTTGTCTGCCCTTCTCAAAAAGGTTTTTTTAAACCCCAATTTTAAAATAATTCAATAGGGGGAAAACATTTATTTGTTTGGTTGTGCATAGTTCTAATGTTGAGTTAATTTGAGTGTCCTTTCAAGTATTGATTACCCTTTTATGCTTTTCAGGCAATTGCCTGTTTGTATATTTGGCCCATATTTCTTTTTTTTTTTGTTTTTGTTCTTGTTTCTGTTTTTTGCCTGTTAAAGAAATTACCCTTTTGTCTTAAGTGGCACAGAAATGTTGTTCCGGTCTGTCTTTGGACTGTGTTTTGCTGCTGCTTTTTGCCACCCGGCAATTTTACGTTTGTGTGCAGCTGTCATCGTCTTGGGATCCTCCTCCTTCTTCATTTCTTTCTTTTTTATTTTCTGAGGGGGTGGAAGTGACTTTTCCAGTGTGATCTCTGAGAAACTGGCTCTAATTTTAAGCCATCCAATCATCAGTACTTAGGGATGAGTTGGAAATTAACCAGCTGTTTTGTCGGTTTCCTTGAAGACAGTGGTTAAGATGGGAACAAGACTCATGTGACTGAGAGGCGACCTGGAGATTTTCTGCTGAGCTGAGGGGAGAGGGATGTGGATGGGGTGGGGTGGCCGGTCTGGGTGGGTCTCTGATGAGCCTCCCCTCTCTCCACTCCCAGCCGAGCTCCCACGGGCCTCGGCCGTGAGGCTGGCCTCCCTTCGTGACCTGCCCGCCCAGCTGCTGGAGCTGTACCAGCAGGGCTTCTCGCTGGTGGCCCTGCACCCCTTCGTGCAGCCAACCCATGAGCGGGAGAAGACGCCCCTCGAGCACATCTTCAGGGCCATCCTGATCAAGAAAGCCGACAGGTAAGGCCTCTGAGGGTGGGCGGTTAGCTTAGCATCATGAGGTGCCTAATATGTGTTGAATGAAGAAGGGAGGGGAAAGGATTAGGGTTTGTGGGAGTGTGTGTGTGGAGTTTGCATCTGTTCCCAGGGCCTCTGCCCTCTGACAGGTAAGGCCAAACATTAGACAACCAAAGAGTTTCATAGCGTCTTGCAACTGTCCACACCAGACGGCATAAGTAGAGAATCCACGTTACATCCTTTCCTCCTTTAATTTGCTGGATTACACTCAGCTAGAAAACTGTCTCCTTGAGCTGTACTCCCAGAAGAGAGCAGCTAGTGAAAGTATACTACTATTAATCTGCAAAGCATGGCTGGAAGACACACTTTGGTTAGAGGCTGTCTACAAACTTCATATCTTCCCCCAAACTCCAGAAATACTTGAATATTTTGAACCCATCATACTTTCTGTCAATCACTTGGGAGGAAAAACAAAATTCACTTGAATCAAGTCCTGTAATTGATTTGGTCTTGATTTTGATTTTCAGGGCTTGGATGATGTTTTTCAATATGGCTTTCCCAAGAATGCTTACTCTTATATTTTTATTGGGTCTAATTAGGAAAAGAGAGGTAGAGATTGGTTTTTCAAAAAGAGCAATATTAATTTTAAATGCTTTTTAAAAAAACGATGAAGGGGCGCAGAGGGATAAACTAGGACCTTGGGATTAACATATACATACTACTATATATCAGTATAAAATGGATAACCAACAAGGACCTACTTACTGTGTAGCACAGGGAACTAAATATTTTGTAATAACCTATAAGGGAAAAGAATCTGTAAGAGAATATACATATATATGTATATAAGTCTGAATCACTTTGCTGTACACCTGAAACTAATACAACATTTTAAATCAACTATACTCCAATAAAAATAAATGAATGAATAAATAAATAAAAACAATGAAGGTGGGATAGAAAGCACATTATGTTTCTGCTGCTCTTGTAAAAATAAAAATGGAAAGCCTGGCAAAGGAAATCAGATCTGTCTTTTGGCCAGTTATCGTGGGAGAAATGACAACATGTGCTGTATTTCAAAAAGAGAGAGAGTAGAACAACTGCCCGTCTTCCTCGCTTGCTTTGCCCGCTGAACAGACGTTTGGCTGGTGATCTCAGGAGGGACAGCTGTGGGACGTGAGGCTGTGTGACGAAGACGGACCCCTCTCTCCTGGCCAGCAGAGTTCTTCACTTCTTCACGGCTGATCGAGCTCTGGGGCGCTCAGTCCATGTTAATTTACGTTAGAATTTGAAGTGAAAGGTGGCGTCCGCCTTTGGTAACGTCCAGAATTACCATAGTTTTTTGCAGAGTGAAACTTTTCTCAATGTCTGCCTTTTTTGCACATTGGTTTCTTTATGTTGAGTGGCAGTGGGTCAATGTCTGGTCAATCACAAGAGGAAATTGTTCTGGGAACCCTAGTGGTTTTAGGTCCCACTGACACATGGGACGTATGACAATAGGTCTCATTTATTGAGCGCTCACTGTGTGCCAGGCTTTGTAAGTATCACAGCATCCTTATAATCAGCCTATGAGGTAGGTACTGCTTTTATTTCCATCTTAAAGACGAGGAAGCTGAGGCCCAGACACGGAGTTAGTTATCAAGGTGGCAGACATGGCAGCAAGCATCCTCCCCGGCAGGCTGAACTCCTGTACCTGCATCTGAGCCCTGATGTGAAGCACCTGATGTGTTCCTGCACCCATGATTCTGTGGATGACCACTTTATGAAAAGAAGTGGGAGAGTGCATATTTGATTTTTAGATAAGGTGGTAATTTCTGTACTCTACCTTTCCTCCATTTTACCACTTACCAGTCTTCAAATAAATCAGAATTTCAGAAAAGAGACAAAATAAGACCAACTTGCCATGTGCCTTCCTAGTTACCTAAGACATTCATTGGGCTCCAGTCTTTCTGTTCCGTAGGCCATTCCATTGGCCTTGGTATGTGGAGGGGACAAAAGTCCGCTCTGGTCAGGACACAGGAGTATCCCTCTGTATAATGCCACTGTAGGTGACGCTAGCACAGGACTTGCCATGAAGTCAGCAGATCATAAATGAACTTGATTCTAAATGTGAAGGTGTCTTTTTTCCCCCTGCTCTGGAGCAGCACTTCTCAAACTTTGATGTGCCTTCTTTGAATCTCCTGGGGATATTGTTCAAATGCAGAGTCTGATTCAGAAGGTCTGGGGTGGGGCCTGGTACTCTACATTTCTAACACGTTCCCAGGTGATGCCGTTGCTGGTGGTCCGCGGACCACACTTAGAGTCGCAAGGGCATAAGGACCTGTCTGCTTCTGTCTGGCTCAGTGCCTGACACTCACCAACACCACTTGACTCCCAGGGAGAGTTTTGAGCACCAGGAGAGGGGAGAAAGCACATAGGGCGCCTGATTGGAGGGCCTGTGTTCTGTGCTGCACTTGGCTCCTAGCAGGTGATGTCGTGTAAGGGGCACATCAGTAGATTTTTCTGGGCCTCCATTTTCTAGTTGGTACGATGTGGGATTTGTACTAAATGATTTGCAGGACCTGAGCCAACTCTATATTGTAGTCTGATTGGATGAAGTGGGCAAGAAAGCTTCTCTGCAGGAATAAGAAATAAACGATCCCATTTTAGGAATAGTTCATTACAAGCCAGCGGTGGAGCTGGGGCGTTCAGTAGGGGTTCTTTCCTCCCACTGAGGACAGGCCCTGAGCTAATGAACTTACTTTCCAGAAGAGAAAATGGGTCAAGCTATTAAGAAGAAGGAGGCATGGAGGGTTTTCAAGAAAGGGAAGATGACATTGTCCTTGAGTTTGAGTTCACTCTATCCAGAGTGTCTGGACCACCTGCCTGGATGATTTTAATGAACATTCCAGCTCCTTAATAAGCAGATACAGAGGAAGAATTGCTTGGATAACTTGGTGCCAGATCTTTGAAACTGGCCCCCACCCTTTTAAAGGAAGTTGCAAAAGCTTGGTAATTTGCCAAGTATGGTAATGAGAATGGTAATTTGCCATTCTCGTGACAAAAATGACCAAGAGAATTTCCCCCACTTCTGTTTAGTATTGCATTATACAATTTTAAAGTTCAGGCATTTTCTCCCCTAGCAAATGCAATAACTGTGTTTTTGCATCATGAGGAAAAGACCCCATGCTATGAAAAATAAACAAACAAAACCCAGCAGAACATTTTCTGTATCAGTAGGGAGTTGTTTGGTTTTTTTTTTTTAAGTATTGATTTTAATCTAATGTTCATAAGGCAGCCTTTAGAAGCTCACTACCTGGTCTTTTTTTTAAAAAATTATTTATTTAATTAATTTATTTTTGGCTGCGTTGGGTCTTCGTTGCTGTGCACAGGCTTGCTCTAGTTGCAGCGAGCGGGGACTACTCTCCGTTGTGGTGCGCGGGCTTCTCATTGCGGTGGCTTCTCTTTGTTGCGGAGCATGGGCTGTACGCGCCCGGGCTTCAGGAGTTGTGGCTCTAGAGCGCAGGCTCAGTAGTTGTGGCACGCAGCCTTAGTTGCTCCGCGGCATTTGGGATCTTCCCGGACCAGGGCTTGAACCCGTGTCCCCTGCATTGGCAGGTGAATTCTTAACCACTGCACCACCAGGGAAGTCCAGTAGGGAGTTTAAGTGGTAAAAAATGAAACAAAGGAAATCTTGTGTGATTAATTTTTAATATGGGCAGTTAATGGTATTTTTCACCAAGTCTGCCAAAGTTCTGACAGCTATAGATGCTGGTAAATGAAATGATTAGCTCTCAAAGAGGAGGTAAATGCCTTGGTTAATATTGTCTAAGTAGACAGTATTGAAAGAGCTGTACATAAACTTTTTAGATTACTATCAGTTTAAATCAAGTTCATTAGCAAGAATCATCATGGAATGACTACTTGAAACTTGGATATCAACCTTAATGTGTTTGAAAGGTGAACATAAAGTTTGTAGCAAATAATTAGCCTTTGGGGTCTGCAGTAAGAGCAGGAAAAAAACCCCCAGAACCATACAAGCTTGCATTCACTCACTCACTCATTGAGTCATTTGCAGACATTTAGCTTGTGCTCTTTGTAAGGTATCGTGCTAGGGACTCTACCTGGTGGAAAGGGAGAGGATGCAGGTGCAAGACTCAGCTGCCCGCGGAACCTGCCTTCCAGGTACCTGCAGTTTACCTGAGAAAATAAGACATCCCTCACGCCATGGGAGTTTGGAAAAAGGAGAAGTCACCTCCTGCTGGAAAGAAAAACTGGGAAATGTTTCAGGAGGAAACATTTCTTTCGGATAGGCGTAGGAGTAATATGTCTGAAGTGGGAAGAGTTTATTCAAGTCTCATAATGAAATGTTTTCTAGTGAATTTTGAGTAATTTGAGAGCATCATGGACAGTCTAACTGTATCATCAGTTATTCCCAAAGCACAGAGCAGCAATGTTCCTCTGAGGCCTCTGCCATTTTGATAAATGTCACTTCAATCCATGAAAAATTGCCTGATCCTTTCTTCTGAAAATTTTGATAACTGCCATTCCATTTTAAGATGGCAGGCCAAACCACACATCTGACTCAGTTGTTCTTGATCCTAAGTGTGTTCAATTGAGTCAGTCAGTGGCTTTGAAAACTGACTCAAGAATGAATAGCCGAATATGAGATATTTGGTGAGTAAGTAAAAGGGCGATTGTACTTCCTTCTCTCAGGTCTTTCTTGGGAACACAGAGTGATTTGCAACAGACAATGTAGTTGCATTCACTCTGATTTCTAAGTACATTTAAGTTGTCCTTCATTTTCTTCGGGCAGTTTTCCTTAGAACGAGTTGCCAAAGATCTTAAAACATGATGGCTAAGAGAAGTCAGTTATTAAGATGTCACTCTGATGTTTCATGAGTGTGGGTTTAATTCTAGGTCGCTTTATGGCTGTAGACATAAGTACAGAAATGCATTGTGCCGCTCCATTTTTCAGCTGTTACAAACTGTCGTTGTTCACACACAGAGCTAGTTCAGGGTGTCATTGATGTGTTTTTTCATCACTAATGGGTTGAAGCCATTTGGGTCCAGGTCCCCTGGAATAATGCCTTATATGGTACAGGGAACCAGGACATTTGTGCCCTCTGTCGACATTCATCAGGTGCCTTTTGGCTTAGGGTCAGGGAGTGGGGCACACAGAGGAGCTGCAGCTAATGCAGGGGGTGGGATTCCGAAACCCTGGTGGAGGGTGAAAAACGCATATAATCAAAGCTGCCCTTGAAAATCTCTTTAATTGCCCGTGAAATGTAATCCTGTAGCATCTCTCTACCCGATGATGCAGGCTTTCCTTCAGGACTAGATCAGATTGGTGTTTCCAACAATGAGCCCCGTGGGGAGTAAGTCGGTTTGGGTTTAGAGTGAGTGTTCATTAGAATCACACCTAGGGTGGTGAGATGCTTGCACCCAGAGAGGCGTCTGTGGGAACTAAGATAGAGAGAAGAGGATCTCCCCCCTCACCCTGCCCCGCCCACCGCTGTCTCACATCCATTCTGGAACACATCTGCCTGAGACTAGAATAACTAACACCCCTTTAAGTGGTAAACGTTTCCGCCCTTTCAGTTAGATTTTTCTAAGATAAATGAGCAAAGATCGCTCTAAAGAGCTCCCAGCTCTCAAGAAACTTATCTGCTAGGAAGATGTAAAGTCTATATGCAATTATGTGAATTATGCATATGTGAATTATGTGAATGCCCAGCTTAATCTATGGGTCTTGGTTTTTGCCTCTCACCTGGAATGTGTTAATGGGGGGGGGGGGCTTCAGAAAGGGAGGCTCCGTGACTCCCATGGGCTCTGGGTCTGGACTGATGGGTAGATTTGAACAGGGGCACCAGGGGTGGGAAGGGCCTCCCAGGCAGGGGGACTGGCCCAGGGGAGCATGGAGCCTGGAAAAGCAGACCACGGATGATGTGGGGTGACTGGAGCGTGAGGTCCAGAGGGAGACGGGGAGAAAAGGCGTGAGAAGGGTGAGGGCCTGGATCAGGAGGCCTCTGATGGCCGGGCTAAGGAGTTTGAACTTTATCCTGAAGTCAGTGGGGAACCACTGCAATATTTTTGTTTTGTTTTAGAGGAACAACCCTTGGAAGTGCTGAGTTTCCAAAAGCCTAAGAGGGGAGGAAAACGGAAGCTAAGAAAACATGGCACCTGTCATGGTGGGAGGTGATGGGTAGCTAAAGTCGGTTGTAGTGAGAAGGTGAGGGTATGTGTCCCATAGGAGGAAATATTGGATTTAATATTTAGCTAGAAAGGGACAGCATGGAGCAAGAGGGAGAATCGAAGTCTAAGTGAGCTTTTGACTCCGAGGGGCTGGGAGGGGTAACTGGAGGGGGCAGGGGTGGGGAGGGGAGGGGATGTGTCTGGGTGGGGTTTTCCCAGGAGCAGACCCCAGAAGAGGCTTCACATGCAAGTGATTATTAAGAAAGTGCTCCCAGGAGGAATCAGGAGCAGGGTCGTGGGGCAGGGAAGGGGAGGTAGCCAGCAAGGGTGGCTGGTCCTCTGGGGAGCCGTGAGTCCACCCTGAGGCTGGGGAGCTGGTTCTCACACTCCTGCATCCAGGAGCTGTTGGCCGTGACATTACCCGGACACTTCCAGGTCTGGGGCACATCCAGGTGAAGCAGCTCCAATAGCCAAAGATGACTGCAAATCGCGCAGAAGCTGGGGGGACACACAGAACCGGGAGGGGGGGATGGGAGGGACCTGGGTGGAAAATGGAAAGCATCCACCGTAGGAGGAGATGAATGGCATCAGTTTGGTCGCATCGTGTTTTGGCTGTTGCTGATGGCACATGCCCCTGGGAGGTGTCCCCCGGGGAGCCGGGAGCCAGGAGGGAAGGCCGAGCTGGGGGAGGCTGTGGAAAGCCACGTGAGGCCGGGATGAGCCCACTTCTGTGCTGCTGACCGAGCCCCAGCTGCTGTGGTCCTCATTTTCCGTACCAGATGTTTCCAGTGATTCTTAGAAGGGATGCAGTGGCTTGCTGAGAGCTGTGCTGACTTGCTCTCTTCCAAACTGACCATATGCTTGGAGCCTGAGAAGTTTTTCCTCTCCGACTGCACCAGCAAGCTGTTCTCACAAGTACTTACGAGCAGCACAGAGGCTTAACTGAGTCAACTCTGGCTGCTCAGTGTCAAGTGATGCAGAGAGAGACAATTCTGTTGACTTTTTGCTGTTTTATTTCTAGGAAAGCAAATCTCAGAGTGTTCAGCTTTCCCCCTTGTTTCCCTTCTTAGGGTAGGATTCTGAAATCTTGACGACTCTGCCTTTGTCCTAAGACGGGGGCTTACAACGCAGATGCCTACAGGGGCCAGGCTCCTTGAGTGAGGACTCTCGGGTATTGGAGAGCCCATGCCTATCTCTGCTCCGTTGTTGCCAAGTGTTGCCAGATCTTGTACTTTTTTAAAGAAAAGCCAGAAATCTGGATTTTTATGTGAAAACTTCTCTTTTTTAACCGTTGCCTCGCTTTTTCAAAATAACATTGTGTATCCCTGACCCACCCCACTGGCTGCCATCTTGTAACCTTTAAGATTTCTGTGTGGTGCTTGCTTTGGGGGAGTTCATCACCCACGCTTTGAGCTGCCTGTTCTCCTTTCACACACAGCAATCATCAGACTTCTGACTCTCTTGTTACTGTTTTTCGTACGTCTGTCCACCTCCCCTCCCCCTTGCTAAATCTTCTTTCGTCTTTGGATTCCCATTACTTACTTAGAGTGCCAGGTGCTGAGTAAGTGTGGGTCAATAGAATTTTCCTGAATTGAGTGGAATAAAACCGTGCCGTGGAATTTTGCTACCAGCTTTCACTAAACGACCATAAATCCATTGAAAGATGGATCTGTCTTTGGTTTACATATCTAACCAGTACCCAAAGTGCATCTTGTTAATGTAGCCACACAACAGCATGGACCCCAAGTAATGGAACACACACACACACACACACACACACACAGACACACACAGAAGATCCTTTCATTGCCAAACAGCAGTGATTTGCCACAAGAGTCATGTACGTTATTTTTCACTCTTTTTTTTTTTTTTTTTTCTTTTTAAAAACCATCCAAAGGATGGCCTTCAAAGGAAGGGAAATCTTTGTGGACCTTAAGTGGAGTACAAATGCATTACCTTGCTGTATGGTCAGGCCAGTAAAGATGGCTATTCTCTCGCTCTTTGTACATCCCCTGCTTGACCAGTACCTGCTTCACCTATACCTTACTCACAGGAGTGACCTTCTTAAGTACTTGCCCCAGACCCCAGCTCGTGGTGGTTCTTATCAAGGGACAGTAAGGGGGTGCCCCTCTGCTGGTTACCCTGGTAACTGATGAGGCAGCCTGATGTAATCCCCCCTATAACTGGTAACCTCCCCTCTCGCTGGGCATGAAGCCTGCCTTCAGGTTCTGCCTGCCTTTGGCCACACAAGGTGTGGTGTCCCTCCAAGACCTTGCTTCAGACGTGTAAGCTCCCCCATCCATGAAACCACTGATGTCTCTGTTGGTGACTCAGGGCTCTTTCTTCGGTCTTAAGGTCTTAAAGCCGGGCAAGTGCAGGCCTTGTAGGCCTGCGGGATGCAGCCCAACGATTGCCTTTTTTTTTTATAGCCCACAAGATAACATGAACCTTTTCTTTGGCATTTGAAAAGGGCAGAATTGGGAAAGTACAAAATTATATTGGAACTGAACAGAAAATTCTTTTAAAAATTATAGTCGAGAGTGTCCTCTTTAAGAGGCCTCGTGTCTCTTCATGTCTCATTTCTACCAATTACTTTGACTCTTGGGAGAATTATGGGGCTTCTAGAAAGAGGTTTCATAATTAAATGAAATACACAGGGGCTGGGGGCGCCTTCTGGGATGTGCCCTAGAAAACGCTCACACGTGAGGCTGGGCTTCAGCCTGGGGCATCTGATTGGTGGAATCACACGTGGGGAGGAAAAGTAACGCTGGGCCTAGTGGTGCTGGACACGTGTTACTGTGGTGGAAAAACCGCAGCGGCTGGTTTATTCCCAGAGAGCAGAAACTGAGGAAGGGGGACTCAAAGTTCTTTTCTTAAATCAGGAGGGGAATAAAGGTGTTTGTTTAGCGTGGAGGTTGTTGTTTGGGGTTCGGATTTGGGAAGGGCCCCGCTCTTTGCCCACGGCTGCCCCTCGCTGCTGGCGTGGGAGCATCCTTCATCAGCTTTCTCAAGCTTCCCGAGGTGTCGGGAGAACTTGATTAGCTCTCCAGGGCTGCCGTCCGCCCCCTGAGGAGCTGTCCAGCCTCACTGAAGATTACCTTAATGTATCCCTCCTATTTTCCCGTCTCACTCCTGAGTGACACCCTTTTCTGGCGTGTTGAAGTTTCAGGATTCACTGTTAATTATTGTGTTTGCACTTTCCAATCTAATATGCCGGTGCAAAGCCACATTCTCTTGGGGAAAGAGAGTTTTTTTCCCATCCACACCCCTAAATGGCTTGCCTACCTATTCTTCTTCTGTCTCTCCAAGTGTCGGTCTTTATCCCAGCGGAGAGAACAGGAAAGCCGTGCGTGGTTCGTGTGCGACCTCATTTCCCTCCCCGGTTTGATCGCTGTCGTTGATTGCCTGTGTCTTTCCCCACGTTTTATATTTTATTTATTTTTTTGCCTCCTCTGAGAGAGAGAATTAGCATACTAGTGATTTCCAGTCTTTCTCAGAAGTCGTTTGGAATGGCAGAGAACAGCGAGCAGATATCCAAAACGCAGCAGCACAAACACTACATTTCTTTGAAATTTCCCGTTGATCTTAAAACCTGCGCGAATACTACGGTACCATGACGTTCTGTATTTGTTTTAAAATAAGGTAAATAATAGCCCTCTCCTCCCACACTGTACACACAATCTTTAAATTAAAATGGACTCTAGGAAGGTTTATTATGTGACATTGCAGGTGGGTTATAGGGACACTTACTGTTATGAAGGCCATGTGCACACAATATAGGTCATTTGGTTGCATACAATTTTACTTGTGTTAGATTTTTGTATTTGCACACCTATTCCATATTAGTTTTAAGAACTCAGATTGTCTTCCTGGCAAAGTCTTTTTTGTCTTTACTCTTTGTCAATCAGAGGTAACTTAGATTGTGTCTGTTTCTCAAGCTAAGAAAGATGCAGTGGGCATTACCAGTGTTGGGGCCTGGAAAAGACTAGTACTCATTCAATTTTGCATTTTTAGCTATGAATGCAGCGGCAGGTGAGAAATAACTTCCAGATCCATATAAGTACATTGTTAGTGATTGCAGCATTCTTGAGATCTTGATGTAATGATTATCTCTATGATCTATCTAGCTGTTTTCTATAATTTTTTAAATGGTTGAAAGATGGAACCATTTTACAAAGAGGTAAATGCTGTAATGTGATTTAGTGGAATACATCATTTCATTTGCTTCCTATTCGGCGACCACAGGATGGAACTTAAAATGGCTACAAAGACTTTAAAAACCAAATTAGTAACTCGTATTCATACAACACCTGTTTCTGAGGGCCTGAGAGCACTTTTGCTTCATTCCTGTGTGTGTTAAGTGTTATAGTTTTGTCTCACTATGTCCTCATGATGGTTGTTTTTTGTCGTTAATATTTGTTGAAAACATTATTACGCGTTCAGCCAAGGTTTTAGACTTCCTCTACTTTATAGCTAAAAGGTACTATTATCTTCTGTTATTCCTTGCTTCCATTTTATATCCTAAGAAAATTAGACTGAAGAAGTTACTAATGACTTCTCAGTACTGAAGTGTGGGGCAGGTGAGTGGGAGGGTGTGGTGGGGATGGAACTTATGTTCCATCTTGAGGCTCAGGCTCCAGAAATACACCATCTTTCAGCTCAGGGGCCCAGAGCTTATGGAAGGGTCCTCAGAGAATTCCCAGAATCCTCTGGGCTTCGCAGTATCAAGGGTCCCCATACCAAGGCTATGGGACCACAGGCCTGGTTACCCCCAAGCTGGTTTCAGGACATAGGGCTGCCACTGCAAACCAGCTGGAGCCCCCCAAATGGCTCCATTCAGCAGGCTAGCTGGGCCTTGTCAGTTTCTGCACTGAACTGTTGTATGCCAATGACGGTTCTAAGGCCATTAGTGCACTATTTCCCTCTGTTCCCTAAAAGCAAAAGCAAAATGTATTAGGTGTCTGTGTCTTCTAAGGTAGTGACCCTTGTAAGAAAGAATGAGGTGAGAACAATCTGTGCTCAGGGGGGATTTATAACAACTTGAAATTTTCATCCTCGACTTCTATAGTTTAGGTCCCCGAAATTGCTCTGTCAGGCAACCTGGATCTTAACAAAAAGGCAACAAAGAGCCCATTTTTCTTGTGAAGAACATTTATATGTTTGCAGGCACTTCTTTTTTTAAAAAAAATTATTTTGTTGAAGTATAGTTGATTTACAATATTTTATTAATTTCTGCTGTACAGCAAAGTGATTCAGTTATACATAGATATACATTCTTTTTTTCATGTTCTTTTCCATTATGGTTTATCACAGGATATTGAATATAGTTCCCTGTGCTATACCATGGGACCTTGTTTTCTATCCATTCTGTATATAATAGTTTGCATCTGCTAATCCCAAACTCCCACTCCATCCTTCCCCCACCCCCCTCCCCCTTGGCAACCACAAGTCTGTTCTCTATGTCTGTGAGTCTGCTCTGTTTTGTAGATAAGTTCATTAGTGTCATATTGACATTTTAGACTCACAGGCACTTCTTAATATGATTTACCATTTATGTTATCGGCCATCATAGCTACCATTTATTTGTTGCTGTGGCCAGAGTCCCTGCTCTTTGCTTCATGGTGTACCTTGTCTTTCCTCTTGAAAGCCAAGATGAAGAAAATGGTACTTTCTTAAGAGTCACCCTTCTGATGGCATGGAGGAGCCAGCTTTCTCATCAGGATCTTTCTTCTTCTAACACTGTTCCTCTTTAACTTTGTAATCATTAGAGTTAGGGTTTGGGTAGGATTTCTCAGCCTACGTAGTTTCTCAACTGTTGACACTTTGGGCCAGGGACCGTCCTGTGAGTTGTAGGATATTTGGCAGCATTCCTGGCCTCTGCCCACTTGATGCCAATAGCAAACACCCCCCACTTCCCGCCCTTGCAGTTATCACAATCGGAAATGTTTCCGGATGTTATGAAATGCCCCTGAACAGGTAAAACTGCTGCCCCTAGCTGAGAACCACTGGATTAGCGTTAGGGTGTGAGGTAAGGGGTCTAACTGTATTTTCTTCTACCTTTGTCAACAGCATTTATTGTATGAACCTAACTTGGTGAATGAAATGCCACCTTTATCATAGGTTGGATTTCTGCATACACCCTAATTTATTCCCGATTCTTTATTGTTCCTTTGATCTATTGATTGGTTTTTGTGCTAATCCCATGCTATTTTGATTACAATAAATTATAATAAATTTGTAGTGTATATTAATATCTAGCCAAGCACTATTTTTTTCAGGATCTTGGCAACTTTGTCATATTGATTTTTCCATATATAGTCTATAGTCTAAAGTTATTTTCTTCATTTCCCAGTAAACCCTGTTGAAATTGTAATTTCATTTACATACTAATCTGAGAAGAATTTCTACCAAGTGTTTTTAAGATCATAGAGTTCAATATTATTGTTGGAAGTACATTTTTTATTCTAGAGCTTTGTGATTATTCTGAAAATTCTATGCACTGTCTAGACCAGTGGTTACCAAAGGTGGTAGACATATCACATACCTATGTTGAAAGAGGATTGAAGCTTCTGTGTATGTTTATTTATACTGAAAAATTAGGAGAGAAATTATGCATTACCAATATTTAGCATTCAGGTTGAAGGTGATGCTCTGGCTGGATGTAGATATCAGAGGGCCCCTGTCTGTACCAAGCAGGGTGTGACGGGGTGGATCCTGGAGAAGACTGGGGTCAGAGGAACATTTGCAGCTGAGAACCCAGGGAAGTGGATTTGTGGATTATTTTTTGTAGTTTTAACTAAGTTAGCCCTGATGAAATATACACATGGCTTAAAAAATTCCTGTAAATTCATTGTAGATTGAAGAGAACACAGAATACCAGTAATGTAAATGTGAAATTCTCCTCCCTTGCCCCTCCCTTATCTTGTTCTTTCTCCTTGGAGCACCACGCCTCTCTCCCTCTCTCTCTCTCTTTCTCTCTCTCTCTCTCTCTCACACACACACACAAACACACACAAATGGCCACATCGATCCTTCTTTCACTGTGTGTAAGAGCTTTCTTGGTGACATAAAAAAATCAATGCCTACCTATTCCAATCTGACAAAAGATGGCCAAAGAATTTTAGACCCATCAAGAAGACATTTTGCAATGTGGATTTACTTCCACTCTTGTTAACAGTGAATCTAATTTCAAGTGTATTATTATGCCTTGGAATATTAATTACTAATAATAGGAACCTATTGCGACTACACTTTTTAAATATTGCTTATTTCATCTGTTTCTCATCTTCTAAATGTTTTGTGTGTATTGTTTGCTAACATATGTAAGATGTTGGTACAGTAGTACTCAGGAGACTCTTACTTGAGGGTTTTACGATCAAAAGCTTTGGGACCACCCATTCACGAGGCTTCCAGGTCACACTGGTGGTTCCCGAAGCAGTTCCAGTCTTTACCTTGGTCTGTGCACCGGCAGCCTCAGCATCACCTGGCAGCCTCTTCGAAATGCAGATCCCAGGCCCCACCCACATCTGCGGACTCCGAATTTGCATTTTAACAGGATCCCAGGGGATCAATGTGCACATCAAAGTTTCAGAACGGAGCTAAGCTGGGCTTTTCTATTAGGGAGCCACTAGGCACATATTATCATTGAAAATTAATTAAAATTAAATAAAATTAAGCATTCATTCCCTCAGTGGCACTCGCCACATTTTTAGGTGCTCAGGAGAAACATCTGGGTAGTGGCTACTGTATTGGGCAGTGCAGAGATGGAACACGTCCATCGTCTAACTCAGCAGGTTGGAGGGTGCGGGTAGGAAGACCCAGAAAAGAAGGAAACGATGAGCAAACTTGAATTGGGATGTGTGCATTAACCATAAATAAAGAAGAGACTTCCTGTCACTCAGCTGGACGTGGCTGATGAGAGTCTTAGGAAGGGCATTCACGTGTGTAGCTACTGCTGTTATTTTTGTTTGCAGATAATGTGACTTTTCTGAACCAGTAAGTACCAGGCAGACCTGCCTTTATTCAGTGTTATCTTTGTGAAAAAATAATATTTATGCATCAGTACTACCAGTCGTCATTTCCACATGTTTCAGAGTCAGCGAGGAGCCTTGCAGGGTTCATGAGAAAGCAGGACCCTGCCCCAAGTCCGATCCCGTGTGGCGGTGGTCCTCTTTGCTGTAGTCTGGTGTGGTGGGGATTGAATTTCTCCCACAGCTACATTATACAGGGACCACTGGGGGTAAAACTTGTTTTTCTTGCCTTTTAAGGTTAAAGGTGAACTCCTTGTGTTGTGCAGTCACTGATGGCTTATCTACCAGAGAGCCGGCTCGAGCAGTAAAGAGTGAGGCAGGATGTGGCAAGATTTCTCTAGAATAAATAGCAGCCGTGGCTCGTTAGGGGCCCATGATGCCTTGCACCCGCTTGGCAGTGCACAGCTGCCTGGGAGAGTGTGTGGTTAGGGTATCATGTGCACATCTCCCCCGTCATCTCTGGAATGTTCCAGGGGATACCAAACCCTTTTCCACAGATGGGGTGCATGTCTGTTGGTGAAAAAAAACAAGGGAGAAGAAAGACCAGTGATCCATCTACGAGTTGTTTCCTTCTCTCTGCTTCCTACTTCAGCACTCCCCTGATAAACTCTGTAATTAGGTGCTTTATTGAAAGATTCACTAGGATTTGTTTACTTGGCTTTTTTCTTCTTCCAGCATTTCTCAAGCTTCACTGTTAGGGGAAACTTTTGACTCCAGCAGCCTCATTTTGTTTTTGTAGATTTGGTTCACTTTGCGAAGAGGAGGTCACAGAGATTATTGGAACCTTTTCCCCGTTGATCTGAGAGCATCTTTGGGGAGCAGAAGTTTATTCCCCTCCCCCAACCCAATCACCAGCACCTGCAGGGACAAGACACACCTGAACTCTCTCTCCCATCCATCCACTTCCTCTACAGAAATTTTAGCTCTCATTTCTGCTCTCCTAAAATGTTCTTCCAACTCTTCCTCCATCATACGCAATGCTGCTTGCTTAATCTTCCTAAAATCTGTACTTCTCTATCTTCTTTTATCTAAGACCATCCATGACTCCCCTTTACCTCAGAATGAAGGCCAGTCCCGTCCTGTAGCGACACACCCCTGTCCTTTCTTTCCAATCCCGTTTCTCACTTTCTGCTCCAGCCAGCACTGCAGGGCCCACATCACCGATCTATTTCAACAGCAAATTCACCCATACATTCGCGAGGCTCGTGTTTACTGATCCAGCCGAATTAGCATAAACAAACCTCGCCTTCACGTATCTTTTACCAAACTGACCTATTTATTATTTCCACCATGTAACTCATGCTTTTTTTTCCATCTATATCCTTCCTAATTTCTGTTCTCATTGCCTGGAATGTCATTTTATCCATTGTCCCATGACTAATTTTCACACAGCTTCAAAGACTCTGCTTACGTGCTCTTTGCTTTTTAAAACTCCCTGATCCCTGACTGTGGAAGCAACTGAACTTTCATAGCTCTTCTCTATGGTTAGAATAAATAGCAGTATTGGGTAGTTAGATGCCCATAGACTCTAAGTTTCTTTTTTTTTTTATTATTGAAGTGTAGTTGATTTACAAAATTATATGTTTCAGGTGTACAGTGTAGTGATTCACAATTTTTATTTAAAGGTTATGCTCCATTTATAGTTATTATAAAATATTGGCTATATTCCCTGTGTTGTACCATATTTCCTTGTAGCTTATTTTGTACCCAATAGTTTGTACCTCTGAAGCCCCTCTGCCTATGTCGCCCCTCCCCCTTTCCCTCTCCCCACTGGTAATCACTAGTTTGTTCTCCATATCTGGGAGTCTGTTTCTTTTTTGTTACATTCACCAATTTGTTTTATTTTTTAGAGTCCACGTTTAAGCGATAACATGCAGTATTTTTCTTTGACATTTCACTAAGCAAAATATGAGACTGTAAGTTTCTTGAGAGGATGTAACTCCAGCCCTTCCTGTGGTCAGTGGTCAAGCAAGTGATAAGCTCATGAAACTAGAAAAAGCCTTCTTTTCCTTTCGCGGATAGA
Source organism: Balaenoptera ricei (assembly GCF_028023285.1). Lineage (NCBI taxonomy): Eukaryota > Metazoa > Chordata > Mammalia > Artiodactyla > Balaenopteridae > Balaenoptera > Balaenoptera ricei. Next base: position 29,877,669 of record NC_082642.1, on the reverse strand, counting down.
TCTTTCTCAGATGTGTAGTTCATTTTCCTGCCTACTACGCCTTTAAAACAACAAAAACAACAACACGGGCTTCCCTGGTGGCGCAGTGGTTGAGAGTCTGCCTGCCAATGCAGGGGACACGGGTTCGAGCCCTGGTCTGGGAAGATCCCACATGCCGTGGAGCAACTGGGCCCGTGAGCCACAACTACTGAGCCTGCACGTCTGGAGCCTGTGCTCCGCAACAAGAGAGGCCGCGATAGTGAGAGGCCCGCGCACCGCGATGAAGAGCGGCCCCCGCTTGCCACAACTGGAGAAAGCCCTCGCGCAGAAACGAAGACCCAACACAGCTAAAGATAAATGAATAAATAAATAAATTAATTTAAAAAAAAAACAACAACACACCATTCTGATCATTCTACTTGAACCTGGCAATGCCTTGAGGGAAAAATCTGAAAATTCTGTCCTGTTTCCCAGAGATAGAGAATTTGCTTCTGTCAACTGACATTTAGTGATTTTTTTTTTTCTCTCATTGGAGAAGTGCCTAGTAATCTAAGTTTGTGTTTGTCACCATTTCTTTCTGATTGTTCCTCAATGAAGCAAAAATAGCCCTACTGATGAACTGCACATTCTCTCTCGTTTCTTTTCATAACTCAATTTCAAACTGTGCTTTGTGTCCTGGGAAAAAGAAGATGTTGCTTCAACTCATGATCTTTGAAGCTATCTAAGGGATTAATTAGTTGAAGTGAGATCTGTTACATGTTTATTATTTAAAAGAAGTGTGTATGATAGTTTTTATTAACATGTTTATTGTTTAAAAGGATAGTTTATAGTAGACTATAAACAGGCATCTGCTTTTTAGTGGCCTGATTTCAGCTCTGTCCATGAGACCAAAATAGGTATTCAGCTTACTGCTTGACATTTCATCTGAATAATTTGAGGATTAACCCTTTATGACTGTAACTCATAAAGCGTTACAGTCTTTGCTTGCAAATATGTTTTTTTAATGGCTTAGAAAAGGGTTCTGTCCCAGCCCTTGGGAGATGAGGCAGGGTCAGTGTTGATGTCCTGACCACGGTCATGGGGAGTGGGGAGGGGAAGAATCTGCCAGGTCATTACAATGGGTGAAATATCGGACTTGGGTTTAGGGTTAGTTATTCTGACAATGATACAGTTGGATAATCTGTTTGCTCTTATCTCTTGCCTGGCATCGAGCCTCCGTGACTCACATTGGAGCATTGTGTATGGAACCCAGAGGCCAGGGACTGATGGCCCAGAGGTCAGATTCAGTCCCAAAGATGTTGGATTACATAATAGTGATAAACATCGTTTGGAGCCAAAATTTGACATTTGTGGCCACCAAAAAACATGATGTAATGACTCCTTTAAAAAAGTTAGAAGATTTGGCAACCCCCGCCTGGAGTTCCTAGTAATGGTTGGGATAGAAACTGCCCAGCTCACCATGATTTCCACTGCTCCCATCGGCTCCCCAGTACGGCGGTGACTCGGTCGTGCCACTTGACATCACCCGTGCACTGGGACTTTTCCCCTGGTGGGTCAAGTTTCTCTGTAGCCACGTCGCTCTCAGAAATGGGAATGTGGAAGGGAGTCAGACAGGACTCTGTGTTTGGAGAAAAATAGGAGAGAGCGTATTTCTTGGTGGACATGAAGACCATTTCTGTATCTTTTATATGAGAACAAAGTGATTGGGTTATGTCTTTTGGTCAAAAAATATCCTCTTTCACTCAGTGTTTGTGGACCTTTGAGTTTGCTTCCCTTGGTTTGACCTTCTGACTCTCCAGCTGCCTGGGGAATGACCACACAACCCTTGGCAGATGTGGCAGTGGTGACATGAGGAGTTTGTGCACAGTTTTTATGACAGCTGATGTTTGTGTCTGAGTAATGAGGGCGACGTGACACGGAATAGGTGGTGTTTTATTATGGTCTTAAACAGCTCTGATGTCTGGGGCCAATCGTGTTGACCTCTGAGGTGCTTCGGCATGTGGGCTCTTTGCTGCCCTGCCCTACGGTTAGGAAAGGTTTGTGCACAAATGCGCAGCGTCTGGATCTGCTCTCGTGTGTTTGTTTGAGAAGCATTTATCTAAATTTTCCTACATGTTCATGTTCAGTTTTGGCCCAAGTCCCATTTATATGGTGTCAAAGGAGCAAGGACTGTTTGGGATGATGAAGAAGTTCCGGAAATGGTTGGTGGTGACGGTTGCACAACATTGTGAATGTACTTAATGACACTGACTGTATGCTTAGAAATGGCTAAAATGGTCAATGGTATGTTATATGTATTTTAGCACAATAAAACATAAGAAGAGTGAGGAAAGCAAGAAGTGGGAAGTATTTTTGAGTTTCTCTAACTGAAAGAGGCACAGATAGAGTTGTCCATTCTTATATTTCCTTAAGGTCTGGTCCTTTTTCTGGGAGGTTTGTCTTCTTCTGAGGGGCTAGGAGTCTACATTGTTGGTCTCTACAAGTCCTTCTTTCTGTGTTTCCTCTTTTCCATGGACTTGCTCAGTTACGGCCAAGGAAAATCTCCAGGAGAGCAGCCACTGTAACACAGCCCACCTAGATCATCGTTCTCCACTCTGGTTGCCCATTAGAATCACTGGGGAGTTTCTAGAGCCCCTTGGCCCAGGCCGTACCACAGACCAATTAAATCAAAATTTGTGGGAGCTCACTGAGTGATTCCAAGGTTGAATGCAGCCAGGGTGGAGAATGCCTGCCCGACGGGACACTCGGTCTGATGCACAGAGCCCAGGGTTTGCTTGCTGGCTTGGTCCAGTGCCTAAAGTTAGGGCACATCAACGGAGATTATTCTTTTGTCCCCCAAACCCAATTATTTCAGCCTTCATGTGACTTGAGGGGTCTCTTACATAAACAGTATAGTCAGGCCGGGGTGTTGGTGTAGTTTAGGACTAGAAACACTGACTGTGAGAATAAATATTACAGAATCAAAACAAACAAACATACACATCCCCCAGAGTGTCTGATGGCTTTCTTTCGTTTTTTTTTTTTCAATAACTTTTATTTGGGGATATTTTAGATTTAACAGAAAAGTCACAGCCCTTAGGCCCTTCACCGAGTTTCCTCCATCATTAATATCTTACATTACTGTGGTACATTTGTCAAAACTAAGAAATTGACTTTGGTATATTACTAATAACTAAGTTGTGGATTTTATTTGGATTTCATCAATTTTTCTATTAATGTCCTTTTCCAGTTCTGGGACCCAGTCTAGGGTACCACAGCATTTTGTTGTCATGTTACGATGGTTTTTGAAGACTTCCCTGGACTGTGAGGTCTTAGCTGCTTCTCCAGTGTCTTAACTGGTCAGGAGTGCTCTGCTTATGTGCCTTGTTGATGTTGCTGTGCTCTGAGAATCTGAATTCATTTTGTCTTACTCATTCTTGGCTTTCAGGACCTTGCATATCTGCGCCAGGATATGCTTTCATTCCCTCTTCCTTTCAGAAACTCCCTTTGGAATGGCTGGAAATAAACCCCTCTCAACTCTCCAGTGTGTACAGGTGGGGACCCCAAGACATGAGATGGGTCAGAGCTCTTCTTAGTTAATGCTCCCTCCAGGCCATTTCTGAGAAATGACCCAGCAGCACGGAGATGGTTTTTTTTTCAAGGAGCCAAGCTACTCGGAACCCAAATCGGCAGACTGATTTGACAGTCAGCCCATGTAACAGGATAGTCATATATAATATTAAATGTGAACTGATTTCTTCGCACCTTTTTCTGTAGGGTGGATTAAATCCAGTTTCTCTCTTGGGATTTCAAGAGGATAAGTAAATTGAAGGGAAGATTGTAAATATGTTAATTGAAGCAATGGACAGAGTGGCTCCTACCCTCCCCTAGACGTGCTTCCTTGATTTGATCCAGGACTGCATGTTCCCTTGGTTTTCTCTCTTCCCCCATGGTTGCTCTTTCTTTGTCTCCTTGGCTGCTTTCTCCTCTTTTCTCCCCACCCTCTTCATGGTGGAGGGTCCCCAAGCTCAGTCCTTGACTCTTCTCTCTGTATATTAATTGAGATCTCATTCAGTCTCATGCTTTGAATACCATGTAGAAGCTGATGACTCCCAGATTCACATCTCCAGCCCTCTCTCCTGAAGTCCAGACTCGAATATGTATTCAGCTCTCTACCAGATATCTCTCCTTGGCCGTCTGCTGGATAATGTCAAATTCAGTACCTAGGAAGCCGAATTATTGATCTTCTCCCCAAGCCTGTGACCACTCCCGCCCCAGCCTTCCCCATCATAGCTGTGGCAGCATCATCCACTCTCTCGGTGGCTGGAGCAAAAATCCTTGGAGCCATCCTCATCTGCTTTCTTCCTTTCACACCTCACAACCTATTCTGTTCATGAGGAAGTCTTGAAGGTTCTACCTTGAAAGTATATCCAGAATCCACCACTTCCCAGCACTGCCACCAGCCCCCTTGGGGTCACCATCACCTCCCGCCTGGACCACTGGGTTAGTCTCTTAGCTGCCCCCTACAGCCAGAAGGATCCTTTTCAAATAAACATGTACCCACTTCTATATATAAAACGGATAACCAACAAGGACCTACTGTAGAGCACAGGGAACTCTACACAATATTTTGTAGTAACCTATAAGGGAAAAGAATCTGAAAAAGTTATTTATATATATATATATAATATATAACTGAATCACTGTGCTGTACACCTGAAACTAACACGATATTGTAAATCAACTATACTATAAAAATAAAATAAATCAGATGGTGTCACTTCTCTGTTCAACAAGGACTTCCCCTGTCGTTCTGAGTAAAAGCCACTGTCTTCACCGTGGCCTGTAAGTTCTACACCCTCTGACTCCCCTTTGGCTCTCCGACCTCATCTCCTCTTCCTCTTCTGCCCCTGGTTCACTGAGCTCCAGCCACAGGGCTTTTTTGTACGAGCTCACCTTAGGGCCTTTGCCCTGGCTGTTCCTCTGCCTGGAAGCTTCTTTCCTGGCTGTCAGCACGGTCACCTCCCATAGATCTTTATTCCAAGTGTCACCTTCTCATTGAGGCTGCCCTGACAACCCTCATAAAAACTGCAGCTTCCCACCGCTCGTGATTCTCTACACCTTGCTGTTTCTTTTTTCTTTAACGCTTACCACTGTTGAACATACTCTCTGTGCTCATGAGTATTTCTTGTTTGTTGCATGTCTCCCTCCATCAGGTTGTGAGCTCCGTGAGGGCAGAGATTTTGTCTCTTTTGTCTGTTGATGCTAAAGAAGAGTGTCTGGCACAAAGTAGTAGTGTGATCAATATTCGTTGAATGAATGAGTAATTAGGAACTATGAAAAGGGCTAGGAATGCACTTACAGATGACAGAAGTAGATCAGCAGCTGCTAATATTTGTTGAACCCGGACTTCTTGCCATACCCAATGCTAAGGGCTTTACATGCTTTTGTCTTATTTAATCCTTACAAGGATGCCAAGAGATAGCTACTCATAATATTCCCATTTGACAGTGAAAGAAACTGAGGCATAGAATGTTTAAATAAATTGTCCAAAGGCACACAGCTGGGAAATGATCCACCTCTAGTTAGCTTTAGGACCTGCAGCCTCTAACTAATAAATCTAGAGGAAATTATGGTGGGGAGGTATGCAGGGAGACAGGGAAGCATATTTCATTGTTAGCAATGCTCTTCTCAGAGTGTCTGCATTTAATCTCAGTGTATTTACTGCTAATTTTTAGATAAGGGAGGCTTTGGCAGGTAGTTAATCCTACACCTCCAGAAGTGCATTCTGTGTCCCTCTTTTTTTTTATTGTTTAGACCCAGATCTTTCTGTCCCTTCTGGAAGTGGAAGCCAGTGGGCTTCAGTCCAGGCGGACGTTTGGTGGTTTCCAGTATCCTTTTCCAGGACAACACAAGGACACGTCCTTTGGGGAAACATAAGTGGTGATTCCCCTCCCCCACAGGGGGGTGCAGATCCCTGCTCAGCCAGTGATGCATCTTAAGGATTCTTAGGAACTTGACTGACTGCAGGACATCTACTCCCCTGTGCTGTGGTCCCTCGGGGGCCAGGCCATGGTTCCTGGACTCACTTCTAGGGCATGTCTGCTTCTTGATGCCAGGGTGGTCCTTGCCCTCTGGGACATGAAACACTCATCACCTGTCAGAGGCTCTTCTCAGGTGTCTGGCTGGATCTTGGGGCCTGAGCCTAGACCCAGCCACCAGTAGGAAGCCTGGTCTGAGCATGAAGCTGCCGTGTCTTCCTGCTTGGCAACTGCATGAGTTTTCTACACTCTGTAATAAATTACCACAAGTTTAGTGGTTCCAACAACATACATTTATGATCTCAGTTTCTGTAGCTTTTCTGAGCTCTCTGCTTCAGGTCTCATCAGGCTGCAGTGGAAGTATTGGCTGGGGCTGCAGTCTCATCAGGGGCTTGACTGGGGAAAGGTCTGCTCCCAAGCTCCATTCGGTTGTGGGCAGAATTCATCTCCTAGGGCTGAGATCTCTTGATGGCTGTCATCCAGGGACTGCCCACACGGTGCCCTGGCAGCCAGCAAGGGCAGGGTCTAGCTCTCATCTGCTAAGGTGGAATCTTATGGCGTCATGTCATCATGAGAGGGATCTCCTATCCCTTTGCCTGGTTCTTTTGATTAGAAGCACATCACAGGCCCTGCCCCCACTCAGGGGGAGGGACTCTACAAAGGCATGAACACCAGAAAAGGAAGGTCATTGGGGGTCACCTTAGAGCAACCACGGTCACTGCCCTCCCTCCACCCAACCTCCCTCCCAGTGGTGAGGAGCCCAGATGCTCCCACTGGCAGCCCTGTAGGCAAGCTTCAAGCTTTTGTGGATTTGATACAGTTTTTCACAGGGCTTCTGGCAGGGAGGGGCTTTCTGTGTGACTGTGCCACCCACCCAGCTCTGGCCTCGCCCCTCACAGAGTGCTGACTTGAGGGCTTGGGCATCTGTCCTCGTAGTAGTCAGGGGTCCTTGCCACCCCTCTCCCCTGCAGCCACTCTTCAATGTTCCAACCCTTTCATTTTAAACTGTGGAGGTAATTCCTGTAAGGCAGGGGAGACCTTTAGTTACTCACCTATTCCTCCAATATGCATGGCTTTGTTTTCAAGTGACCATAGGCCGAGATGTGAGTTTTCATGTTTCATCTAGAAAATTTATAATAATGCCTATTTTTGTCCACCTTTTGTGCTTCTTTCAGTTCAGATATAACTGAGTTAATTATCTGATGAAATGAACCAGAGCTGCTTTCCTCCTCAGAGTACTTCTTGTTCTAGAAGCAAAGCTGAGAGTTATTAGATCCTGTACTAACAATTATCCCTTGTGAGTCTAGTGAGTCGGGCCTGTGAGTTGTTTAAAGACAGACCCGTCTTCCCTCCATTCATTTTATGGGTGTTTTACAGAGTGGATACAGTGTTGACTTATTTTATTTTATTGTTTTGGTTTCTTATTGAAGGATTCTTTTTTTTAATTGAAGTACAGTTGATTTATAATGTTGTGTTGGTTTCAGGTGTACAGCAAAGTGATTCAGTCATATATATATATATTCAGTTTTATATATATATATATATATATATATTCTTTTTCAGATTCTTTTCCTTTATAGAAAATATAAGATATTGAGTATAGTTCCCTCTGCTATACAGTAGGTCCTTTGTTGTTTATCTATTTTATATATAGTAGTGTGTATATGTTAATCCCAAACTCCTAATTTATACCTCTCTCCCTTCCCCCTTTGGTAACCATAAGTTTGTTTTCTATGTCTATTCTGTTTTGTAAATAAGTTCCTTTGTATCATTTTTTAGATTCCACATATAAATGATATCATATGGTATTTGTCTTTGTCTAGCTTACCTCAGTTAGTATGATAATCTCTAGGTCCATCCATGTTGCTGCAAATGGCATTATTCATTCTTTTTAATGGCTGAGTAATATTCCATTGTATATATGTACCACATCCTCTTTATCTATTCATCTGTTGATGGACATTTATGTTGTTTCCATGCTTTGGCTATTGTGAACAGTGCTGCTGTGAACATAGGGGTGCATGTATCTTTTTGAATTATAGTTTTGTCTGGGTACATGCCCAGGAGTGGGATTGCTGGATCATATGGTAATTCTATTTTTAGTTTTCTGAGGAACCTCCATACTGTTTTCCTTAGCGACTGCACCAGTTTACATTCCCACCAACGTGTAGGAGGGTTCCCTTTTCTCCAAACCCTCTCTGGCATTTGTTATTTTTAGATTTTTTGATTATGGCCATTCCGACCAGTGTGAGGTAGTTTGATTTGCATTTCTCTAATAATTGGTAATGTTGAACATCTTTTCATGTGCCTGTTGGCCATCTGGATGTCTTCTTTGGAAAACTGTCTATTTGACTTATTTTCAATGTTTACTATTTTTCACCCTAGTCATTTAAAATGTTAGTGGGGGGACTTGCCTGGTGGTGCAGTGGTTAAGAATCTGCCTGCCAATACAGGGGACATGGGTTCGATCCCTGGTCTGTGAAGATCCCACGTGCCCCGGAGCAACTAAGCCCATGCGCCACAACTACTGAGCCTGCACTCTAGAGCCATCTAGAGCCAGCAAGCCACAACTACTGAGCCTGTGAGCCACAACTACTGAAGCCCGCATACCTAGAGCCCGCACACCGCAACGAAGAGTAGCCCCCGCTCACTGCAAATAGAGAAAGCCTGTGCGCAGCAACGAAGACCCAACACAGCCAAATATAAATAAATAAAAATAAATACATTTATAAAAAAACAAAACAAAAAAAATAAAATAAAATATCCGTGGGTATTTATAAATAACCTTGTACAGTCTGGTGTTAGTCCCTGTGTGACAGCAGCGGGGATTTCACATCCTATTTTCCTCCTCCTATTCCTGTCTTTGTTGTTTGAGATCCCACACGATGCATATGACAGTATCTTGACTAAGTCTTCGCTTTCAAAAGTCTGGAATCTTCTGCTTTAGTTCATCTTAGCATGTCTTTTGTTTAGGGTGGGGAGAGAGTAAGAACATGGGGGAAAAAGGGAGAACATGAGTCTAATCTCTGATGAAGTTTTTAGGCGAGAAGGCTGGGGTTCAGAATTGGTTGATTCTTTATTCCTGTCTTGCCCCTAGGTTCTTCATGACCTTTTTTTTTTTTTTTCCTTAGATTCCATATATATATGTGTTAGCATATGGTATTTGTTTTTCTCTTTCTGACTTACTTCACTCTGTATGACAGACTCTAGGTCCATCTACCTCACTACAAATAACTCCATTTCGTTTCTTTTTATGGCTGAGTAATATTCCATTGTATATATGTGCCACATCTTCTTTATCCATTCATCTTTGATGGACACTTAGGTTGCTTCCATGTCCTGGCTATTGTAAATAGAGCTGCAATGAACATTTTGGTACATGACTCTTTTTGAATTATGGTTTTCTCAGGGTATATTCCCAGTAGTGGGATTGCTGGGTACTAGAGAATGGACTTGAGGATATGGGGAGGGGGAAGGGTAAGCTGTGACAAAGTGAGAGAGTGGCATGGACATATATACACTACCAAATGTAAAATAGATAGCTAGTGGGAAGCAACCGCATAGCACAGGGAGATCAGCTCAGTGCTTTGTGACCACCTAGAGGGGTGAGATAGGGAGGGTGGGAGGTAGGGAGATGCAAGAGGGAGGAGATATGGGGACATATGTATATGTATAACTGATTCACTTTGTTATAAAGCAGAAACTAACACACCATTGTAAAGCAATTATACTCCAATAAAGATGTTAAAAAAAAAAAGAATTGGTTGATTCTTTTGCAATTAGTTTATTCCAGTTTGGCCCGTTTGGAATCAGTTGATTCTTTTACATTTCAAAAGTATGCACCTCAGTCCCTACCCCTGAAAGGATATGTTAGAGAGAAAAATAAAATAAATTATTGACATTTGCTTACCCAATCACAGTTGCGCACCTGGGGAAAACCAAATCCTCTTTAATTTTTCCACTTTTGAATTTCGTGTGAATCATATTCAGATGGTTAATGTCAGCATAAATTGCTTTGAATGATATATAAGACTCCTAGAAATTCATCTTTAAAATATTATAGCAAATAGGCATTCAGAAACTGTTTATTTGGTGGGATATATGTGTCTCAGGAATTCAGTATGAAGACGCCCGTCCTGGCTACACCTGCTCTCACAGGGGCTGCAGGGGCCCCTCCTTGGTAGGGACCCTCCTAAGCCGGCTGGGAGGGACCTGCTCTGCCCTTGGCAGTAGAGAGTTGCTGTACACGTGGTGTGAGCCCTGGAGAGCCCGGCCCTGGTCTCCAAGTCCCCCTTCCCACGAGGAAAGGGCACGGTCTGCTGACCCTTGACTGATGTTCACTTCCTGTTGTCTGACGTCCGTCAGGGCCAGCCAGTCACCTTCAGTTTCTGACAACCATGTGGCTCCCAGGAGTCCCTCAGCCCCATAGTGTCACCCAGGGGTCCCTCAAAGGAGTGACACGGAGTGGTGGGATTTCCTTCTGGTGACCACTTGCTGCTGTTTGTCCCAAGTGCACCCAGCATTGGGTCACGTGCACATCTATATGAGGGGGATGGGGAAGCACCCCACCACCTGGTGGGGGGGGGGGCGGTGATGGGGGGCAGGGCACGCTGGACGCCTCCGTCTCGACCGCAAGGTGTTCGGTGTTTGCTTCAGACAGCCCTTCACGTCCTCTTTTGTCCCAGGATTTCTACTTCAGTTGCCTTATATTCTTTTCTTCATGCATCTTTAGTTTTGCTAGATTTTGCCGGATTGCCCTCTGTAGGGGTTGAACCCTTTAAAAGTCTTTTAAAAATTAATTTTTAATTTTCTAAGTGATACGTGAATATATTCTCTTCCAAAAAAGTGAAAAAATTAGAGATACAGCCAAAGTCACTTTTGATCACTAGCACCATCCCTGCCCGATTCCCACACTGGCCCTCACCATCCCCCCAGAGGTCACTGCTATTATTGGTTTGCCAAGGGGAAATATACATTACTGGAGTGTGTGTGTGTGTGTGTGTGTGTGTGTGTGTGTGTGTTGTTTAAGGTATAAACCATATTGTACTAAACCCACCATTCTATAATGATGTGTTTTCCTTGATGATATGTCTTGGAGGTCTTTCCATGAAGTATTAATAGGTCCCTCTATATTATTTGAGTTGTTAACCATAAATTATTTTTTCAGAACTGCCTTTTTGACAGTTACTTTCAGGAAAGAAATTAGGATTTCATTCAACACCCAGTGATTCTTTTTTTTTAATATATATATTGTGCAAAATCTTAACTTGTACGTGTGTGTGTGTTTCTCTTTTCAGATCTCAGAACCCTGATCTTCACAACGAAGGCTACATCTTGGAATTAGATTGCTGTTCTTCCCTAGACCACCTGACAGACGAAAAAATCATCCCAGAGTTCATTAAGAAGGTGAGTGCTGCAGTCAGGGTGCAATTGAAAGGGCTGGCCGAGCGCTTGCCTGAGTGAATGGCTGGGGGTTGGCTGAGAGCAGGTGGGCTGCACTCCCCAGGCCTGTTCTGACCCGGGACTTTGGGTGGCCTCATGGGGGGCAGTCCACTCCCACTCAGGCTGGCCTTGGCTCTGGAAAAAGGTGGCTTCCCCTCCTCCCAGGATGGCAGACCCTGTGTTTTTAGGGCTGGAGTGGCGTTAACAGCTGACAGGCCTGCCGGCCCACTGCCAGGACCCCCTTCAAATCCTCAGGGTGGTGTGAGCCCCCCAGATCCCACCTTCAATTCCCCCTGTGGGTCTTCATTGTCACGAGCCCCCTTTCTTTCCTAGAGCGGGAGCGTGCCACAGTCTGGTGACCACTGGCATGCGATCATTCCAGGGAAAATTGCCTCATTGCAGGGGGTTCATTTTCTGCCCTGAAATATGTCTGGTTTTGAACTTCTCTTTGAGCCATATGAGGTTTCCTGCCTAATTGCAGGGTGCGCTGAGTTTCAATACGCTGACGTTTACTGCAGGAGGAATGTCCTTGCCCAAACCGGGGCTAAGTTCATCGCTTCATGCTTGCCTTGTCCTCCCCTTCCCAGTCTCCCAAAATAATTGGCAGTTCCCCATCATGTAGAGGTGGTTGTGGTTTGTCTGAGATCCAGTCAATCAATTAGTGAATTCTTTAATAAATATCGTTGGCTGTTGTCAGGCCAGAAATAGTACTAGGTGCTGGCACGCAGAGAACAAAATAGCTGTGGTCCCTGCCCTCGTGTCCTCACAGTGAAGGCTCTTCTGAACCCGAGAGATGACCATGACCAGGAGGGAAGCAGCAGACAGACAGGGTGTGGTGTGGGAATCGGGGGTGGGGGGGGGGGCGCGCCTCGGGCTGAGACAGTAGGATTAGGCCTGATGGGGCCGCAGTGGGCGGGTTGGGGTCCCTCCGAACAGAGGGAGCAGCGTGTGTGAGGGCCTGAGGGGAATGAAAAGAAGATCAGAGGACCTTTGGCAAGAAGGGGGCCATGAGGGGTGGAAGGAAGGGCCAGGACTCGGCTGTGAAAGCAACAGGAGGCCGTGGAGAGAAGTTCTGCAGAAAAGTGGAATAATTGGATGGTCCCTTTAAACAACCAGTGATTCTTTTGTTTTGGTTCACTCTCTGCCTCCCTCTCTTCAACGTTTGTGGAGTGTTCAGGCTCTACAAGGCCCTGGGAATAACCACTTGGGTATGATGGGAGCCGAGACCCGTAGCCCAGGAATCGGATGACCTCTTAGGTCAGACATTTGGGTAATTTTACTAGGACGATGGAGACTCTTTCTGCTATGGTAGAATTCAGATCATTTTTAAGAAGTGGGAGGAAAAGCAGTTTTAGTTCACGCATGCCTAAGCCTGAGAAAATGGGTGCTTTCATAACTCAGAGAGATGTCTGTATAAATAGGGCCATCTTCTTTGGATTGCTGCAAATAAAATGTTCTCATAAACTTGGTAGGGGCATTCTAGAGATGGGATTTACCCGGTGATCTGAGCACTGGGGAAAAATAGTTGTAGAAATGGTTTTGTAATTAGACTCAGATGCTTGGAATATTTGAGGGGCGGGTTGGTAAGACGAGGGCATCGGCTCTGGCCATACTGTCCAACAGGCTCTTTTAAAAACATGTGATTTGGCGCTTTCGTCTTAACCAAACCAGATCACTGCGGGACTGACCCGTTGCCTTGTGGCCATCTCAGGTCGTAAACAGCCTGCTGAGTGGACGGACACTCAGATGCCGTGTGTTTGCAGTGCCTGTGGTGCAGGTGGGCGTCTGTCCCAAGAGGACAGAACCTCAGAGTTACGGTTTATATGCCCTGAAGGACATCAGCCACTTTTGTGTTAACTTTTACTTTTATCCCAACATTCTTTTCCCCCCACTGATTGTGTGTGTGTGTGTGTGTACACATGGCAGTATCTCATGATTTATTCAATAATTGGTTAAATCGATCATTGACACCTGCTCATGCTATGTTTGTATAAGAATTCTGTTTTTAACATTAAAAAAATTATTTTTTTTATTGAAGTATAGTTGATTTACAATGTCATGTTAGTTTCAGGTGTACAGCACAGCAATTCAGTTATAAATATGTATATGTATATATATACATGCATACATATATACACACACATATATTCTTTTTCATATGCTTTTCCTTTATACATTATTACAAAATATTGAGTATCGTTCCCTGTGCTCTACAGTTGGTCCTTGTTGTTTATCTGTTTCATATATAGTAGTGTGTTTATGTTATTCCCAAACTCCTAATTTATCCCTCCCCCAACCTCTCTTTGCCTTTGGTAACCATAAGTTTGTTTTCTGTGTCTGTGGGTCTATTTCTGTTTTGGAAATAAGTTCACCCGTATCCTTTGGTTAGATTCCGCATATAAGTGACACATGATATTTATCTTTCTCTGTCTGGCTGACTTCACTTAGTATGATAATCTCCATGCGATTCTGTTTTTAACATTTTGAAGATGATACACTTTATTTACTTATTTATTTATTTATGGCTGTGTTGGGTCTTCATTTCCGCGCGAGGGCTTTCTCTAGTTGTGGCAAGCGGGGTCCACTCTTCATCGCGGTGCGCGGGCTTCTCACTGTCGCGGCCTCTCTTGTTGCGGAGCACAGGCTCCAGACGCGCAGGCTCAGTAATTGTGGCTCACGGGCCTAGTTGCTCCGCGGCATGTGGGATCTTCCCAGACCAGGGCTCGAACCTGTGTCCCCTGCATTGGCAGGCAGACTCTCAACCACTGCGCCACCAGGGAAGCCCTGAAGATGATACACTTTAAAGCCCACTGTACCCTCCTGCCCCTGCCTTACCTGTACCCCTGGTTTTCAAATACAAATGACTGAGTTCAGGAAGACTAGACAACTTGCACACTCGGGTAGCACTGAGATTTCTGAGCCAGAATTGGTCTCCAGATGTGTATCTCGGAGTCTCTCACCTCTTTTTCTCTCGATAGAGACACAGTTCATGGTTGCGGTCAGCAAAGTGGAAGGGAAGTTCCCCACTCTGGAGAGCCCAGGTGTTGAGGTGGCCCAGCCATTTGGCCCTGCCCTGTCGGTCCGTGGCCGGGGGCTCCACCTGGGAGGATCTAGTGTTTCTGGCTGTCACTGCTGGCTGTGGCTCTAGTTCTAGGCCAGTGGCCATGACAACCAGAAGAAGAGGTACAAAATGTTGGGACTGGGCCCCCTTCCCTTTGCTCCCCTTTTCTGTTGTTGGACATGATTTCTGGAGAAAACCCCACCTCTGGTGCAAAGAGGAGAGGAATGGGGGCCTCTCTGCAAGGTCAACAGCTGTTGCAGCTGATGGCTGAATTGCACACGTGTGTACATTTTTCTGTCATCACACGGGTAGAAGACTGCAGGAGTTCCCTGGGAAGAAAGACAGTAAAAATTATTTTGTGTATTTTTAGTAAATATTTAATGAATAGCTTGGTCCCTATATATGTATACGTGTGTGTGTGTGTGTGTGTGTGTATAACAAGTGGTGACACTTGCTAATTGCCATTCACTTAGGCCAAGATGAAGCTGTGTCACTGGCAGCTACTGCCTACAGCCATTCCTTTTTTATCTGGGTCATTATTTTGTGTGAAATAATGGCTCCTGTCCCTATGACAAGTAGATCCATCTTACGATGAGAGGGTAATTAACTCATTTTGTCACTGTGCCATCATCCAGGATAAGCTCATATTCTTCTCTGCACAGTAGAATTAAACTCAGAGTGATTAGAATTTTTCTTTTCTTCAGAACAATGCCTCAGTGTTGTTTTTCCACCAAATGTTTTAAATTAGCAGAACCTTTGGATAGAGGACATGGATGGAGGGAGGGAAAGGAGATTTCATTATTTTCCACAATGAGGAAAAATAAAGTCATTTGTATCTGTGTCATGTAAAATTAGCTGAAGATGCCGTAATTCACAGCCCCCCTCCGTCACGATTTCACACGGAGGGTGAAGGGAGCTGTATAAGAAAGTTGACTCTCTTCCTTTCCGTGTGGCCTAATGATGCTCTGAGCAATTTGCCTGATCAAATTAAGCCTGGGCTACTGCACTGTGTTTTTCCCTCTGGTACCCTGCTGTGCTCCATCCAACTGACCCTTTATGTAAATTATTTATTATGGCCCACGGAACATTTAAGATACAGTTTTATGGGCAGACTGGGAGAGAATACATTTTCCAAAGCCCTAGAACCGAACGCCCGAGAGACAGCTGCAAGGCTGGGAGAACTCCGGTGCTGCCTCTGTTCCTTTGAGACAAAGGTTCAGCCTGCCAGGGAACTCCCAGAGAGCCTGTTTCGTGTGGCTGGTGTGTTTGTGGGACCCTTTGGAATTTCTGTTCTCCAGAGTTCCCAGAGGATTGTAAAGAAGACAGGGTGATACGGAATGAAGAGTCTACACGTTCATCTTCGAATGACTTTGCATTCTTTGGAGCTTCTTGGGAAAGTGTCTGGATGTTTCGAAAGCACTTTAAAGTTTGCCGAGTCATGGCACACGTTTTCTGGTTGGTGCTGCACAGTATTTCTGTTCCGGGGGCCACGCTGGCAGTGATGTCTCCCTTCTAGACCGGAGGAGACAGCTCAGAGAGGACGGGGGCTTTGCCAGGGGCTGGGACTGCAGAGCGATGGGGCCTGGCCTGGCCTGCCATGGGGGGGGGGGTGGCGCGGGTTGGACCCAGCGGGTGCCCGTGGAGCTGGGGAGGAGCAGGAGGGTCTGTGGCCGGGTGGCCTGGGAAGGCTGTGGAGACGTGAGCTAGAGGATGGGGGCTCTGAACAGCAAGTGATGGGCGCTGGCGGAGGTGGAGGGGCCTGGTGGACATTGCTGTTCCTGGTGTGGACGGGAGCGTGGAGGAAAGGCTCAAGGCTGAGAAAGAGCCACGTCCTGATTGGCTGGAGTTTAGGAGGGACAATGGGAGGAGGAAGGCTGTTCTGGGCACCGTTCTTTTGGTTACGTAAAAGGGAGCCCTGCTCAAGCCAGCTCAGGTGAATTGGGGGTGGGGAGAGAGGGTTCCTTCCTCTAAAGATGCAGGAAATGACCTGGGGTCTCAGGCTCCAGGAGCAAGAATTCCCCTGGGGCAGGAATACAAGGGAAAAAAAAAAAGATGAATTGGTCTCTCTGTCTGTATTATGTGCTGCTGGCTCCTATTTATGCATATATAGGTTAATTTGAATTTTAAATGGGATTTTACTGCACAGAGGGAATCCCCCTAGATGCCAGGCAGACCCTGTGCCGAAGGGCTGTTACAAGCACTATACGCTTAACCCTCATCTCTCCCTTCTGAAGCCTTATCCCCATTTTACAGGTGAAGAAACTGAGGCACAGAGAAGCTATGCAGTTTGCCCAAAATTACACCTGGGAAAGGGAGGACTGGGGTTGGAACCCAGCCTGTCTGGTCCAGGGGCCACACTCCTGACCACTGGGCCCTGCCGCCGCTTCTGCGGAGCCCTCAGGACCTGGGAAGGAGCCATCCAAGCCAGAAGGCCGGGTTGGGCATGGGAGGCAGTTGGGTGTAACCGTGTCTGGTACGTGGAGACAGATTTCGGAGCAAGTGCAAGGCCTCCCCTGAGTGGAGTCTGGGGCTGCAGGCCTGGTTGCCCAGGGGAGAAAGCCACACCCCCTGCCATTGTCCGGGCAAGACTTCAGGGCCTCACCTTCAGACCCTCAGCGCTGGGCTCTCACTTTCTCATATTAACTCCTTTTATGATGGACCTGAAGGACCTACTTAGAACTAGGTTTCGGTTTTCACTGGACCACGGAGCCTTTGGAATGAAGACATTGAGGGGAAACAAGGCAGACCCCTGCGAGGTTCTGTGTGGAGAAGCTCAGAAACTCGGTGGCCTGGATTAAACTACAGGCATTTGCCCTTCAGAAAACCAAACGATGCTGCTTACATCTTGTCCTAAATAAGAGAACCCGACAGGTATTTCAAATCTCAATGGCTCCTTTTAATGAAACAGAATATCTCAAATCCCCAGGATTATGAAACTTTGCCTGTGGTATCTAAATGACTCATCGTTTATTCTGGCTAATTGTTGAGTATTCGGGGCTTCATTTCTACAAGTGCTGTGCAGGGTCTAATTTTAATTAGTGCGAGATGCCGACTCAGAGTGAAAGGGAAATTATATTAAAAAGGCTTCCCTTTCCTCACTGCGCCCTCATCTACTCTCAAACCAAGGGAATCGTGACATTTTTTAAAAGGCTGACTTGGTAGGGCTGGGGAAGAGGTTAAGGGAAACTGGAGTGTGGTTCTAGCAGTGACCGTGCCCTTGGCGTGCAGGGAAGTGGCTCAGGGCTAGGGCTGGACAGAGGAGGGGCTGAGGCACTGCTGGGGGATGGGGTGTCCTGTTCCCTGTTGTGTCTCCAGAACTTAATACATATTTGTCGAGTGATTGAACAAATTAAAAGAGAAATGCAGAGGAAGAATCATTAAGACTTTGCGTCATAGAGGAGGGAGGGGAGCCTGACATGACACTCAGGGGACTGAAGTGTCAGGCGGGGTCATTTGCGAGGATGAGGAGGAACACACAGCCCGAGGAGCCATTTGGGGGCGAGAGGTAATGAGGCTGGTGGTGGGCGTGTTCGGGACCCTCTGGGAAACATTCCAGAAGGCAGGTATGGTTACACTGGAGCTTGGGAGGGGGCGGGGAATGGGGACGTAGTTGAGGGGCAGGTGAGACAGTGGGGAAGTGGCTCAGGGGGTTGTCTGGGGGGCTCATGCCCATCTCAAGGGGGCAGGCACCACATAGCCTCAGCCCATTGCTGCCTCGTGGAAGATACAGACCCAGGACCCTAAGGTCTTCTGTTGCTTGGCTGGCTCGTTGGTTGGCTTTGTTTTAGAGAAGTGGGTAATGTTTTTTATTTCCTTATTGGGAAGTCTTGGTTTCTCAATGTAAGCAGATAGATCCACCAAAGAACTGCAAGACCTAGACCAGATTCTCTGATTGATTCTCTGTGGTGAAGGACCAGGTTTTGTTTGTTTTGTTCTTTTCCAGTTCATTAAGGAGGGATGCTTTTGTAAAATACAGTGAAACATGGCGGCAATGTTGAAGAGCTAGAAAAGTATATAAATGCTTTCTCTTGCTTTGTGTACCTATCTTGTCACAAACTGGTACCAGAAAGTTGGGGGGCCAGCAGTGGGCCCAGGACCACATTTTGAGTAGCCCCCGGCTAAGATGGCAGAGACGTGGACGGGATGAACTCATGATGGGAGAGCTCCCTCATTCCTGCAGAGGGAGAGAGGAGAGAGCTCTGGGGAGGATCCGGAGAAGGAGAAAAAGAAATGGCTTTTAAATGAAGCAGGGGGAGAAAGGGAAGAGTGTGCTGTTCCAGAATCTGCGGGAAGAGACCAGGGAATACTGTAACAGCAGCAAAGAGGTCCAGTTGGAACCCACTGCGGGTGGGGGGTCGCCCACTGGGTTTGACCACCGGAGGCCACTGATAAATCTCACAAGAGCAATTTTTAAGGGATGGGGCAGGCAGAGACCCCTCACTTTCTGGGTTTAAGAATATGTAAGTATAGAGAGAGGCTAAGACAGGGTACAGGTCGAAGGAATTCTTGTTAGCTGGTTTTGAATAGGAGAACTGAGCATCTTTAAAAGCTGAAAGGTAGAGAAGGAAAAGTTAATGGAAGTTAGAGGTGATAAAAAGCAGAGGCAGGTCCAGGGTGGGGTGATCGGCACACGTGGGATGGGACACCCTCTCCCTTGAGGCCGGGGTAGGAGGCAGGAGGGCCTCACAGGCTTAGATGCTCACAGTGGCGGGAACAATGCAGGAGCTGCTGCCTGGAGGCCTGTTTGCTTCTAAAGTTCCTTTTCTGCTCTTTTCACTGGCCTGCGAGCTCCCTGTTCTGTCCTGGGAGGTTAGCTGAAGTTAATTTGATCCTGAGGGGAGGGAGGGCGATGTGTGCGTGTCTTGATCACTACCCCCAAAACGAGACAAAACTCTTATGCTTCACTTTTTGCCCTGTGCGTGAACCCAAGACCCGGTACCGGTGGCCAGGGTTCACCCATGTTTCTGTGACCAGACCTTTGAGGTGGTGTCTGGGGAGGCCTTAGCCAGTCCAGGTACCGTCCCTGGACACAGGAGGCTTACAGCCCAGCTGAGAGCAGGTAGTCACAGGGTGGAGGTCTCATCACAAAGGGTATGTGCTCTGGAGTAGAACATGGTGAGGGGCCCTGACCCAGGCAGGCGGTTGGAGGAGAGGGTGGTCCACTAAGAAGTGGGTTTGCACTGAGATCTGAGGGGTAAACAGGTGAGAGACAGTGGAGGTAGTGTGGAGTGGAAGGACTTGGAAAAGGCCAGGAGGTGGGGAGAAGCATGTTTGGTCAGAGGAACAGGACGGAGGCCGTTTTGACTTGACCGCAGAGATTGGAGGGTGAGGCTGGAGAGTCAGGACTCACGTGTGCAGGGCCCACAGGCCAGCCGCAAGATTGGGTTTTTCTCCCAGATGCAGTGGAAAGCCACTGGGTGGGGCGGGCTTTTAGGAGGAGCTAGAGAATGATACCAGATTTACATTTTGGAAAGATCAGAACAGCTACGGGGTAGAGACTGGATGGGGGGCAGGGGTGGATGCGGTTAGGATCCTGTTGGAGTGTCTCTTTGTAGATGGTTAGGTTGTAGCTTAGCTTACAGTCAGAACAGCATCATGGTGGAGATGTGGATGGATTTGAGGACTGCGGAGCCTGGGAGATCACCAGGGCTGTTTACGGATCGAATAACGGCATGGTAGGGAAGGAGGGACCAGGCTGGTTTGGTCTGTGCAGCTGAAGGAATGGAGGCCTCTGCTGAGATAAGAAAGCCTGTGGGACAGGCCATCGTTTCTGTGGTCCAGGAGCTCAGGGCAGTGGTCTGGGCTGGAGATACCGGCTGGCAGATGGTGAATGATGCCATGGCCATGATGAAATCACTTAGGAAGGAAGGGAGGGTGTGAAGGAAGAGGGCCTCCATCGGAACCCGGGGTAATTCCAGCATTCACTGCTGGGCAGAGAAAAGAGGCAGAAAGCGAGTGGCTGGAGAGGTCCAGAGGAAACTCGGGGAGGGCGGGTGATGGGGGCTGAGGGTGCTTCAGCAGGGGAGGGCTTGTCAACACTGTCGGTGCTTGTAAGACCAAAAATCAGAAATAGCCATTGGTGGGATGGCCATGAGGTCATTGGTGATCTCCATGGAAGCTATTGCTGTGGCCCCTCCCCTCCCGGTACATACTTTACAAGGCCTGATCCAAAAAGTCTTTGGGTCATAATTAAAAACCACTGCCCTATACCCTGTAGAACTCATGTGTGTTCCTGTGTTATTCCCAGGATGGTTCTGAGATTTTTGTTTTGTTTGCTTGTTTTACTTTTAAATTTAAGATGTTCTTTCTTTCTTTCCATGGGCTTGCTGAATTATCTTCATTGTTCTCCTTAATGTAAATTTTTATTAAGGAACTGAATTTTAATATCTGACTTGAGGATTAGAACTTGACCATGTAAAGCATTGCGATTTTATGTAATTTTTAGCATTTGGAGCACATATCACATAAAATAAAATAACAGAACTTGTAGTTAACTCACTGAATTTTAATATCTGACTTGAGGATTAGAACTTGACCATGTAAAGCATTGCGATTTTATGTAATTTTTAGCATTTGGAGCACATGTCACATAAAATAAAATAACAGAACTTGTAGTTAACTCAGGGGAAAAATCAACTTGGGATTTCTAAAAGTGGCATTTAGATGTGCACAGAACAGAGTGGCCTGTTGCTGAGTCTGTGGGCAGCCTGTGCCCGCCAGCCTGCCTTCCTTTGTGGTCTCTGCAGAGAAATTGCCCCAAATCCAAGGAATCAGAAACTCTTCTGCAGGCTGGTGGAGAAGACAAAACACTGGAGGGGAAACAGAAAGTAAACCGGAGCGAGGTGGCAGGTCTGTGCCCAAGAACACTTTGTCCTAGAGAGAAATTAGGCCTGGGCATCAGGCTGTCCTCTCAGGATGCCTCCTGGGTTGCTTTTGGCACCTTGGGAAGGCTACTCTCTCCTCCATCCCCACTTGTTGGCGGGAGGTTGGAGGTGCCAGGGCTCACGTGACTTCACCTGAGGCCAGGTGTTTGGGTGGGCTGTAGGCCAGCCTGGGAGCTCCTGTAGGTGAGGGACAGATGTCTGCTTCTCCAGGACAGCACTGTGGCCTGGGGGCACCTGAGATGTACTTGGCTTTCATAGCTGCGGAAATAGGCGCCAGAGGGAGTCTGCGACGGACAATGTGGGATAACCAGCAGGTTGTGGCTCCCGTTGTCTCTGAACCGCGCTTACAGCAGACAGTTGTATTCCTTTTGGGCTGAGGGTGAAGCCAAAAGGGCTGAAGATCTGAGTGATTTCCTGCTAAGCCAGCACTTCTTGATGTGTGCTCTTCCTGCAATGTTCCTTGGAAAGAGAGGTTCTGGGGACTTGGTTAAGAAACCGCCCTCCAATGCAGGGGACACAGGTTCAATCCCTGGTCTGGGAAGGTCCCACATGCTGCGGAGCAACTAAGCCCGTGCGCCACAACTACTGAGCCTGCGCTCTAGAGCCCGCGAGCCACAACTACTGAGCCCACGTGCCACAACTACTGAAGCCCATGCGCCTAGAGCCCGTGCTCCGCAACAAGAGAAGCCACTGCAATGAGAAGCCCGTGCACTGCAACAAAGAGTAGCTGCCGCTCGCCACGACTAGAGAAAGCATGCGTGTAGCAATGAAGATGCAATGCAGCCATAAATAAATAAATAAACAAACAAATAAACAAACAAATAAATAAAAATAGGTTCTGCAGTCCAGAATGTTTGGGAAACAGGCAGGGTGCAAGTTCTCTTGAGGGTCATGATGCTCCTTAGAAGAGTCAAGGCTCTGACAAGGTCTGCAGTAAGAAACCTGCTTAGTTAGCTTAACTCAGTGTTTCTCAAAGGTCATTTAAGAACTTTCCCCTTGTCTCTTCTCCTCCCCAAACACCTGTTTGTATCGTGGAGCATACTGGGGAAAATGCACCAAGTCAACGAGGAGCTCATGGAACACTTACAAACCATGGACAATCACAGGTGGTCAGCAGGTGGCAGGGGCCGTCTTCTCTCTTTTTACAGTGGGTCCCTAATACTGATTGCCTCCCCACCACACAGAACTGCCATAAGCCCATATGAGTGGAGTACTTGATTGTATTTTCTTGGTTCCACTCAAGTCTTTCGGTCCAGACTCTTGGTGTAGCTGTGTTTCCTAATCCTCACCCAGACCTCCAATGGAGGGCGATTTGAAGCAGGGCAATTAAAACTCCCTCCTCGCTTTTGTCACCCCAGAAAGATACGTGCTTGGCGCCTCTGTCATCCCTCTGCTCCTTTAATAACAGACATAGCAATCTCCTAACACATCGTCAGCAAAAACTAGGTCCTTGGGTCTGGTGACAGCTGTGGAATCGTCGATAGCGTTTGCTCTGCTGTCTGGGTCAGTTCCAGCTTATCTGACCTCGGTCTCTTGGACTTTTTCTCCCCTTTTCTACTTTTCCCCACTCCCCCACCCAGGCCCTGGACTTCTTCTACCATAGTTGTTAATCAGACCTTCAAATATATTGGCTTTTCCAGCTTTGATTCTCATTCTTTTATCTCTTCCCTTTGGTCCCTGATCAAAAGTGGCGTTTTCGAACTATTATATATAGAATGGGTACACAACAAGGTCCTACTGTAGAGCATAGGGAACTATGTTCAGTATCTTGTGATAAACCATAATGGAAAAGAACATAAAAAGAATGTATATGTGTATATAACTGAATCACTCTGCTATACAGCAGAAATTAACACAACATTGTAAATCAACTATCCTTCAATAAAATCTTTTAAAAAGTGGCGTTTTATTCCTTAGTTGCGCGGTCCAATAAAAATATAATTTGAGCCCCTGTGTCATTTCAAATTCTCTAGTAGCCCTGTTAAAAAAATAAAAACAAAGGTGAAATTAATTTTAGTAATGTATTTCGTTTCACCCGATGGATCCAAAATATTATGTTCTCAATGTGTAATGAGATATTTTATTTTATTTTTTTACCAACGAAATCTTGGAAATGCGGTATATATTTTATACTTGTATCACATCTCGATTTGGATGCTAAATTTTCAGTAAAGTGAAGTGGCCTACAAAATAAAGTTGTGTTTAACAGAAAAATAGTTTATGCAGCCTCGGTTTTTAAATTTAGTTTAAATTCATTAAAATTCAATGCAATTAAGAATTCAGCTCCTTAGTCGCACCACCCACATTGCCCATGCTTGATGGCCATCTGTGGCTGGTGGCTACTGTCTGAGACAGCATAATTCTGCAGGATTCATTTACTTAAACAATTTTCAGTTCTCCGTGTTTTCTAAATTGACACAAAATATTTGTGATTATGAGTCTTGTCAGCCACAAGAAGCGTTTATTAGACAACTGAAGAAAATTTTCCTCATGGAAAGATCCAAAAAATACGTTGGGGTCAACTTTACTATATAACCTTTGAGGAATATATTTGAAATAATTACATTTCCTTTTAGAATATTAATTATTAATTTAGTTCTTCATGCATATTTTAAATTATCTAAAAACACATAAATTTGGAAATCGTGCTTTCCCCGCCCCATGTTTACATTTCGTGAAACAATTTTGTTCCAACCCTTTTCATGCATCTTTGCCCTCAGGGTCTCTGTCATCACCAGAGGGACTTCTGGGAGCTTCTAACACAGGTTTCAAGCTCATCGTGTTTACTTTCATCCATATTGTGTGGAATTCGGCACTTTTAAAATTCACGAATGATGCTATCACTGGAAACTCTATCCTGTCCTAAGTGCCCATTCATTTAACATTAGGATAGTTGTTTTTTCTTATCCAGCTCATACATGAATGAGAAATCACCATAATGCAACCACTTACTCTGCATAGCTCTTTGAAAAGTCTCTTTATTGGGCTTCCCTGGTGGCGCAGTGGTTGAGAATCTGCCTGCCAATGCAGGGGACACAGGTTCGAGCCCTGGTCTGGGAAGATCCCACATGCCACGGAGCAACTAGGCCCGTGAGCCACAATTACTGAGCCTGCGCGTCTGGAGCCTGTGCTCCGCAAAAAGAGAGGCCGCGATAGTGAGAGGCCCGCGCACCGCGATGAAGAGTGGCCCCCACTTGCCGCAACTAGAGAAAGCCCTTGCACAGAAACGAAGACCCAACACAGCCATAAAAAAAAAAAAAAAAAAAAAAAAAAGTCTCTTTATTATAAATACAGGAGAGTGCATAAATCGTTAAGTGTACCGCTCAGTGAGTTTGCACAAAATGTACTCACGTGGGTAACCAGCACCCGGGTCAAGAAACAGAACAGCTCAGGGAACCTCCAATGGCCACTGCCATCACCCCCCCCTCCCTCCTTCTCCTCCCCAAAGGTAGCCTCCATCTAGCTTCTAACACCAAAGGTTAGCTTAGCCGGGTTTTGAACTTTATATGAGTGTAACCTTTATAAATGGCATCTTTTGCTCAACACTCTGTCTGTGACATTCATCCACGTCCCAGTAGTTCATTTGCATTCGTGTATAGAATTCCTTGCATTGTTTTGAAAAGCGATCTTTAAGAAGCATGCTTACTATAGCTCCCCCCAGATTTTGTTTCATGCTATAGGAATTATTTTAAGCTTTTGTTGAATGTATTTACCTCCTTTTAAAAAATCAAATCCATCGGATGACTTCAGTAAACGTCCCAAATCAGCTTTGACTAGTGTGCTTTCCCCAGTCAGTATTTGTTGTTCAAAATAAAGTGACAGAGAGTCCTTGTCTTGTGAGAGACTTTGCAAAAGTCTGTAAATGTGTGAACTAATTCCCTCTTTACTGAGAAATAACATTTGGGGGGTAAAACCCAGGGGATATCCAGGTTACATCCTGGAGATGCAGCGTGTGATTATGTATGGACTGTGTATTTCCCCCTTCACCTCACTGTGAATCGGGTCACCAAGTTGTGGTTATTGAATTAGGTCTAACTCTTGGCAGGGCACATCACTTTTATGAACCTTCTTCCCCCCGAGATACCTGCGTGGCCACTCCCTCCCTTCCTTCAAACCTTCGCTTGAGTTCACTTTCTCAGCACCCTGCCCATCATTTTATTTATTTATTATTGAAGTATAGTTGATTTACAGTATTGTGCTCGTTTCAGGTGTACAACAAAAGTGATTCAGTTATATATATATGTAGATATATATATATTCTTTTTCAGATTCTTTTTCCCATATAGGTTATTACAAAATATTGAGTATAGTTCCCTGTGCTATTCAGTAGGTCCTTGTTGGTTATCTATTTTATATATAGCAGTGTGTATCTATTTTATATATAGCAGTGTGTATCTGTTTAAAGAGCACCTTAGAGAATTCCCTGGTGGTCCAGTGGTTAGAACTCAGTGCTTTCACTGCCGGAGCCCAGGTTCAATCCCTGGTCAGGGAACTAAGATCCCGGAAAAAAAAAAAAAGAGCACCTTAGCCCCTGCCCCTCCCCACCCTAGTGATTCCCTTCACTCTATCTCTCTTGTATCTGTACCTCTTTTGCCTCTGAAGATACTTTACTATTTTTACTTAATTATTATGTTTATTATTTCCCATCTCTTTTTTTCCGTGCCAGGAAGAGCGGGGGTCGTATAGTACAGGGGTCCCCAACCCCCCGGGGCAGCGGCCGGTTAGGAACCGGGCCGAACAGCAGGAAGTGAGCGCCTGGGCGAGTGAGCGAAGCCTCATCTGCCGCTCCCCATTGCCCCCCATTGCTCGCATTACCGCCTGAGCCATCCCTCCCCCCGCCCCCGCCATGAAACCTGCCCCTGGTGCCAGAAAGGTTGGGGACCGCTGATACAGTAGATGCGCAATGAATATTTATGGAATGACAGAGTGAGACCCCGTGGATTCCCGAGGCTTGAAAGGTGTCAGAACTGTACAGGGACAGAGGCTTTTGGAGGTGAGGCAGGGGACACCAAGGTGATGGACACTCATGTGTTTTCTCCTTCCTGTCACTTGCGGTCACTTTTGTCTGTGCTTGGGGGTGGTTGAAACTTGTTGAGTCAGCCCTCCCTGGAAGTGACTTGGGAGGGTTATAATGTCACCCGGTTCCCCTTCATTCTTCCCACCAGACGTGTTTACAAATATGGAATTTGCTGTTCTCACCAGGGAAGTTTCCAAAGTGGCATGTATGGCATGCAAAAAATATATATCTTTTATGGGAGGGGAACATGTTGTGAGTGCTAATTATGTGCTGTCAGTGAACACACGTGGTAGCTGACGGGTTTACAGCCCGGTTGAACTTTCCCATCTGGGTTGTTTGGAGGTGCTGAGAATCCCTGCTCAGTGAGACCTCCTGTCTGCCCATTTTTCTGGGATCCAGCACAGATAACGAGTGTGGGAATTTGGCCTAACCTCTTGGCATGTGGAGGGTGGAGTGTCTCGTCTGAGAGATGGAGTTTATCCTGGCGGGTGGCTCTTTCCCCCGAACTGGAAGGTTTCAATTTTATTGCTGGAGATTACGTGGAATCTTTTCGGAGGGTTTTGAGAGCCGGTGTGACAGGGTTACAACCCATGTAAGGTTTTCCCCTCTTCTGCTTTTGGGAGAATTCCCATTCAAAGAGCCGGATCCCATTAGGACCAGTCAGCGGTGTTGAGGATGGCTTGGGGAGGGGGTAGGGAGGGGCTGCATACCAAGTACTCAATTCCTGAAACCAACTTGCAGCTTCCAGGAGAAATCTGGAACTTTAAAAGCCCAGTTCCAGAATTGTCTCCTGATTCCACTAAAGGAAACCTACTGCTTAACGAATCATGGGCCGGCATTTAGGAGGGACACATCATTTTCTCAAATTCTTGGTTCTCTTATCTGTCAAATGAGTTTTTGCACATCAGTCATCTTGAATATTCTGTGATTGTGTGGTCAACCTGACTTTTAAATTATTTCTCCCTCATTATCAAAAAAAATTTATTGATTAATTCTGGTTTTTAATGGTGGCGTGCTGAATTTCAGTGCCACATGCCCTCATTTTGTGAATCTTGCTGGGCACATCTTAGTATTCCCTGTGCCCTTCATCTAGTAAATCAATGTTTGTTGACTGACAATGATTTTTGTCTTCCCCCTTAACTAATAACTGTGATTGGAGTTCAGTACAAGAGCCATTATTTTCTTTTTTTAAAGCTAAAAGTAAATATTGCCTTTTAACACTCCAATGGGGGGAAAAAAAATCTGTTGTAAGGAAAATCTAAATGATTCACTTATGACTTAAGTGTTTAAAAGACTGAAAAATAAGATAGATGACCATTTTGTGAGTGGTGCTGTAATCTGTAGAAGTATGTTTGGACAAATGGCCCACATATTCTAATAACAATTATAAAGCTAGCCTAAGCAATAAGAGAAAATAGGCTAAACCAAGGTTTCCCATCTAATTAATTACTTCCCAGTCTATGTCTCCATTCTGTTAGCCTTATAGCAGCATTCCTAGGTACTGAAAAGGTCGCTGTGGAGGACGGCTAGTAGGAATGTTATTGTTTGGGATAGCAGGGATGTTATTGGTGGGGTAGTAGAGAGCTTGCTTTCTTCCAGCTTTATTGAGGTATAATTGACAAATAACATTGTGTAAGTTTAAGGTGTACAACGTGATGATTTGAGATATTGTTAAATGACTACCACGTTAATCCAAAGTTACCATTTCCCATGTGTGCTGAAAATATTAACATCTACTCCCTTAGCAAATTTCAATTATACAACACATACAGTATTGTTAACTACAGTCATCATGGTGTCCATTACATCCTCAGAATGTGTTCATCTTATAACTGGAAGTTTGTACCCTTTGACCAACATGTCCCCATTTCCCCTACCCCCCTAGCTCCTGGTAACCACCATTCTACTCTACATTTCTTTGAGTTTGACGTTTTTAGATTCTACATATGAGTGATATCATCCAGTATTTGCCTTTCTTTGTCTGACTTATTTCACTTAGCACGATGCCTTCCAGGTCCATCCATGTTGTTGCAAATGGCAGGATCGTCTTCTTTTTCATGGTTGAATAATGTTCCATTGTACACACATACCACCTTTCCTTTAAGTAGGGCCGTTATCGTTGGCAGTGATTAGTAAGGATGCTATTGGTGGGGATAGTAAGGATATTATTGGTGGGGTGATAAGGATGTTATTGAGCGCAGTATACCTGAAGAGATGGAAAAACTTTAAAAGAAAGTGTTTAAATATATTCTTGGTAGAAATAAATTTAGCTTTTGATGGAACTCTTCATCGTTCAGTTGGGGTGGAAACTTTATTTCAAAGACTTCCCATTTTGAATGAGAGATGCAGTTGCCACTCTGACCTCTGAGACACTCCCCAGACGGCAAGGGAAGATTCTCTTTATGACACCTTAAGAATACAGATGGATTTTTTTCTGAAGCCTCAAGCACAGGGTTTCTCGGTGACTCTTTCTGAGTCTGATGGTGCCTGGGAATGTGGGCATCGTCCTGTGGCGTCCCTAAATAGTAAGACATCATCACTAATTCATGTGCTGCGCGTTTGTAACATGTGATAAACAAGAACCGAGCCTCCATGTGCCTACAGTTTTGCTCAGCCAATTAATAATGTAAGGCACGCTGCAGGGGCCGTGCTTACCTCCGGAGGCCCGCCTGTGCCACCCATTCAGATACATCATCACAGACTGAGAGGCTAATTACAAATTACTCTTACCTCTTTATTGAAGCAGGTCCCTAGAGGCCCACTCCTTGGAAGGGTTCGTGTTATCCTTGTTTACATTTCCGCATGTTTGAGAGTGCTCCTAACAGCATTCTTTATAAAGACTGTGGATTTTACTTTAAGAAACTACTGCAGTCTGATATCTTCCCGTAGGTATGAATTAGGGAGGATTACTGTATTTTAAGAGAATGTCTATTGCTGTGTAACAAACCACCCCAAAACATAGTGGTTTACAGTGACACCATTCATTGATTTTGCTCACAAATGTGCAACTTGGGCAGGACTTGGCAAGGCAGCTAATCTTTGCTCCACATGGTATCCTCTGGTCAGTGGCTGGGGAATCCACTTTCAAGATGGTGCACCCACACCGCTGGCGAGTAGTTGCTGGCTACAGGCCTCTCCACAGACTGCTTGGGTTTCCTCAAAACATATGGCTGTGTTCTTCCCCCAAAACAAGGTGGAAGTTCGTGGTAATTTTATGGCCAGGCCTCAAAAGTTGCATAGTCTCCTTTTCACTTTACTCATTGGTCAAGGGCCATACTGGTCCAAGGAGACACATATAGATTCCACCTCTTGTCGGGGGAGTGACAAGGTTCCAGCCTGTCATGTGGGATGAGAGATATCTTTGGAAAATACAACCTGCCACAGACATGAATTCAGACATGCTATGTTCATTTACTAGGGGAGAACTTTGAGACCATTCGGGGCCCGTATGGAATACAGAAAAAATAAAAATGAAGGCAAGAAGTGGAAATAAGGAATTGAGTATTGAATATAAGGGTTATTGGGCATTGGAAATCATCTTTAAGTGTAATTCTCAACAGTTGTAAATGGAAAGTCCTCTCCCCCCAAAAACAACCACCCTATTTGTTACGCAAAGAGATCACATATCTTCATGAGATCTGAAACTCTCAGATCATTTTCATCTTCTAGAAAAACCATCCAGGGTTCTCCAGGGTATTTACAAAAAGAACAATAAAACCTTCATTTCTTCAGCACACTGTAATGGAAACCATCCCCAAGTACTTAGTTTCACTGCTTTGTTTACTGTGAGGGTTTCAAATGCCATTAGGACTGTGTTATATTTTTGCTGGTCTGGAGTCATGGGGACAGAAAAGGGTTTTTTTTTTAAATTAAGGGTTAAAACTAGGCCAGCATTGGTCCAACAGCGCCAGCCCAACATTTTGTTAAAGTGCCTTTCGTTAATGTTCTGGAGGCCTATGTAAATCAGGCAGTGGTGGGGAAAAAAAAAAGTCATGAATTCTGGATGTTAAAGCAGCAATGTGGTGTGAAGGGAAACATCTGCTCTTGGTTAAACTTCTTGAAACTCAGGTTCTTTTGCCTCAGTCACTTAACTGTGGTGCTGAGATTTGAGTTCCATGAAGACTCTCAAACACGTTTTCCAGAACATTCCCAGGAGTCTTAATAAGCC
Source organism: Balaenoptera ricei (assembly GCF_028023285.1). NCBI lineage: Eukaryota > Metazoa > Chordata > Mammalia > Artiodactyla > Balaenopteridae > Balaenoptera > Balaenoptera ricei. Next base: position 29,847,098 of record NC_082642.1, on the reverse strand, counting down.
CTTGAGGTTCTTTGCCCCCAAGCTTATAATTCCAGGGTCACTGCTGTTACCAAAGGATAAAATTGGGGCTGTCAGCATCTGCAGTTCCAGGATTCTAGATTCTAGCTGGTTCTTTTTCTCTTTTCTTTTCTTTTCTTTTCTTTTTTCTTTTCTTTTCCTTCCCTTCCCTCCCCTCCCCTCCCCTTCCCTCCCTTCCTCTCCCCTCCCTTCTCCTCCCCTTTTCTTTTCTTTCTTTTCTTTTCTTTTTCTTTTTTCTTTTCTTTTCTTTTCTTTCTTTTCTGGAAATGCACTGTCTTAGGCAGTGCCTTTTGAAAGAAGGCCCAGTGGAATGCCCAGTTATGAGGCATTTTTTTACTGTGATGACAAGTACTGATATTAACGAATTGTTTGTCTCTGCATATTTTCCTTCTCCTGAGGGGAAGATTGACCTGGTTTGTTAGGAGAGGAACTGGAAACCCAAGGACTGCCAATAAGTTTAAGTGTTGCTTTCTGGAGATGTAGCCCGGTACCTGCAGCCTCAGTTTTCTTCACTGTTAAAAATGATGCAAGTAGCGAACAATGTGCACATTTTCACAATCTCAAATGAGTGTATTTGTAAAACATTATTGGCCCCAGATGGATATTTCCTGAAATTGTAGACTCATAGAAGTTTCCATTTAGAAGTAACCTCAGATTCTGCAAATTTGATCTCCTGACTGTTCATTCCTTGCATAAACATTTACTGAGTACTTACCAGGGACCAGGAACTGTTTCAGACGCTGGGGACAAAGTGGGGGACAAAACAGACAACACTCCTGCCCTCACGGAGCTCTCATTCAACTGGGAAAGACAGACAATAGTTTTAAAATGTGGAAATAAGTGATACGATGAAAGTTAAACAAAGAGATGCGCTGAAGAGTGACCGGGTGACCATTTTTTAGGCTGGGATGTCAGTGAAGGCCATATGGGAAGAGGGTACCCTGGTGACAAGGAGAAACCAGTCGTGGGGAGGGGAGGGAAACAGCCTCCCAAGCAGAGGAAGCTGCAGATGCTGAGGCCTCGGATGGGAACGGACTTGGAGTGTAAAATAGCGAAGGTGGAGGAAGTGAAGGAGGCGTGGGGTAGGCCCCACGGGGAAAGACAGGACAGGAGAGCTGCCAGAGGTGGCGGAAGGACTGCAGGACAGCAGAGTCCACTGCCGGTCTAGGTGGAAGACCCTGAGCTGTTCTTTTTGTGACCGTGAGTGGACTAGAGAGACTTGACCTTTGTGGGAGGGGCCAGCCAGAGAAAGCCAAGGGTGTAAGGGCAGGAGGGATGGCTGGCGGAGGAAGCGGGTCCCATGCTGGACAGGGAGGGGTGAGGAGAGCTGTCACCCGTGTGTTTGGTACTTTTTGAAAGCAGCTTTCTGGGTCCTCACTGCTGGTCACGTGTAACGAAGTGACCCTGTGTCTGAGTAAGCTTGGACAGTCCTAGCTCATGCCTGTCGTCACAGACTAATTGTTAATAGCTTCACCTTTTGCTTTCAAAAGTGTCAAACTGTTTAAAAGTTTGCACGATAGTTTACCAATGGTTCAACACACCGGAGGCTCGTGGTGTATCACCTTTTAGTCCTGGACTGCCGTGTCTACTTTGGGTCTCCCGTCTACCTCGCCCATCCTTCCCCATGGCAAGTGTAAGCTCTTCTGGCCTCTCCCACGAGCCCTGCGGTGACTCCCGGGCCCCCAGCCACTCTCTTTGCCTCCCTCCTTTTACCCTCCTCCCCCATCCATACCACATCCTGTGGAAAGATTAATTTTGCTTGGGAAAGGCCTGATTATGTCACTGCTGCCAGAAACCATGATGGCATCTCTTTGCTTCCAGAAAAGAAGTCCAGACTCTAAAGATTCAGCACTCTCCAAGATCAAGCCCTGGTATTTCACAGTATAGCTTAGAGTGTAGGACATGCTATAGTAAACACACGCTGTGTAACAGGTGGGAATATGGACTCTGAAGCCAGGCTGACTAGGTTTGAATCCTACCTGCCGTTTGCTAGCTGTGTGCCCTTGGGCAAGCTGTGCAACCTCTCTGTGTCTCAGTTTTCTGATCTGTAACATGGGGATAAAAAAGAAAATCTACTGTTATTGTTACAAAAGGATGAAATGAGTTAATCCACGTAAAGCCCTTAGAACAGCTTTTGGCACATGGTAAGCTCTCGGTAGATGGAAAGTGCTGTTACTATGGATTTTTGGTGCAGGACGTTTGTCCTTCTCTGCATAACTTAGGACACTTTCTTACCTCTTTGCCTTTGCTAGCCTTGTTCCTTCTTGGATTCTTTCCCCCAAACCATTCCGTATGCACATATTCTACCTGTGGGTCAGGTTATTTTACCAACCATGGATTTCAGCAGCCACAAAACTGACAAACCGTGAAGTCTGTTGCACATCCTTTGACTTTCCCATGCGACTCTGATGAAAGTCTCTTTAAATGCTTTGCTGACATAAGCTTTCGAGGTTGATTTCTCCATTTTCTTTGTGGGTGTGCACTGGCCTTAGCAGAAGCCTGGGGGCATCTTGTAGCCTTGGTGGGAGATGCAGATCCTTCTGAGGTCCTGTGACTTGAAGGTCCCTCAGTTTTCCTGCCTGGATGATGCCACGGTCTTTGCTTTTGCTCCAAAATCCTGGTCTGAGCACGTCCACGCAAAGTTCTGCTGATGGGCAGACATTGAGGGAGATTAGGGATTTGCAGGGATCATGCAAATCTGCCAGAGGTGACCCCCGTCTGCCCCAGCACATGACTCTCTGTTATGCCCTCATGATCTGGGTGCCTCTGCTCTGTGAAGGGGAAAGCTTGGGGGTTGAACATTGACTCCAGAAAATATTCCTAAGAAATAGTCTTCAATTCTACCTCAGTAAAGCTGAGAAAAGAAATCTTGAGCAGACCTGATGGAGATAAAAATAGCCCGAGAAAAGGAGAAGAATGCTGCATCTCTGCAGACAAAATAACCTAGAGCACTGACACAGGTTCCACTTTGACCAAAACATATCAACACTGTTGTGATCGGTATGGCCTTACTTGCTCAGTTTTGTTCAGCTTAAGTATCGGTTGCCTTATATTCTCTTCTTCACATTAGTACACGTGGGTACTGAACAAATTTCAAATTTTATTTCCCATCAGATGATGTATCTACATGACAGATACTAAATATGTATTTTTTCTGCCCTGAAATTCCTTTTCTTCTGAAAGCTACTTTATTCCCACAATCCAGCTATGTGAATTCCATAGGAGCTACCCTAACAATGGCCAGAGCTGATTGGCCCAGAAGTGGACCCCTGACCTAAGCTGAGCCAATCAGAGCCCTTCCCTGAGATCTTTTACTTGTGTGTAGCCAGGAAGTTTAGACATTCTATCTCCAGTGGCTAAGCTATAAGCAGAAAAACTCAGAAGTTGGCAATGGCCATAGTTTCTGCCACATGGAGAAAATTGGTCCTGGAAGAGAAAGAAGAATGATGCTAACAAATAAAGAAAAGTAGGGACAAAACCTGGAGCAAGTTTCCTGACAGTGCTGGAGATGCTGGCCCCAGGTCTTCCTAAGATCCTGCTCTGGCCCTACCCTGCTGGCGCTTGCTCTTTGAGACACCATTGGATTGCTCCCCACAGATAGGTCTCTCCTTGTTCACCTCTCTTTTGCATCTCTGATTTAGACTTTTGACATTAGGTTGGGATCTTCTGGTGGGTTGGTTTTCACGGGGCTTTAAAAACTAGTTGAAGATCTTTGAGGGAGCTTAACAGCACACCCCCGCTCAGTTCTACTGATTTCCCATGAACTACATTTTCAGTGAACAGTGAAATTATAGGCACAATCTAAGTGAAAGAACCGAATCAGTTAACACAGGTAAGGAAGGCCAGTAAAACTCCTTTTGTCAGGAATACCTTCCCTGAACCACCAAAGGATGGATTTGTTCTCTGCTCCTACCCCAGTGTTGGACCCCATCTCTTCCTTTTGCTTTTAAGGGAGTTTACAGTTTTCCAAGTTCTTCCATCATTTCCCAAGCTTCCCACCAAATCACTCCTAATAGCAGAGGAGAATAAAATAGTACCTCTTCCTTCAACCTCAGCCTTGCCAGGGACTTAAGGGAGCAAGCAGTGGTCCCTCAAATTGAGCACAGGCAGGTTGAGAAGGAGAGATCACATGGACTCTTCAGAGTCTCTGAGTTGCCCCTTGAGTTAGATCAACACATATTAAACTCAAGAGGTCAGGGATAGTGCCTATTTGCCTCCCCAGCACCTAGTGCCCAGCACATGGTAAATATTGAGTAAGTAGTTAGTGAATGAATAAATGGGTATTATTATCCCCATTTTATAGATTAGGAAACTGAGGCTCAGATAAATCAACTGAGTTGACCAGTAACATAGCTAGTGAATGGCAGGGTTGAATCCAAAGATTTAGGTCTCAGACTCCTTGTCTAGAGCTCATTCTGAGACCTCTCAGTCACTGAAAGAGAAAACCACAACACCAGAGGTCTACCCGATCTTTCCTTGTGGCCTCATAACGGAGCTAAACACACAGCAGCACTTGGTCAAAGTTTCAATTCCTGAAGCGAAGTGTTAACACGTCAGAACTAAAGGCAGCTTCAGACTTGAGCTAAAACCCGTGTTATTTTTGAACCTCCATTTTCAGAAAGCTGGTACAAGAGTTTAGGCGACAGAAGATGAGAAGGGTTGTGTGTGTGTGTGATAAAATATTCACCGTAAAGACTCATGTGTAACCGTGCAACCCAGAACAGCATCTTTGCGCCTGTTCTTGACATACGGTACATGCCTCTGTTTGTAGGTTCCCTATGTATGTCATGGATCCCCAAAGACTTTAAAATGTCAGCTGTCACGAAATGGTGGCCCGTGAGTTATGAGGAGGGTCACAGTGGGCATTGGTCTGGTCTAGGGTCCATTTGGGATGTTTGTGTGTGTGTCTTGGTCTTTACCTTATATTATATGCGTCTGCAGTCATTACTGAAAGCTCTGTTTCTATTGCTCAGTATTTCATATGGTTTATTGTGCCCCACAGCAGCACTGTCTATCCAGTAGAACTTTCTGTGACGATGGAAATGTTCTATATTTGCACCAAATGTTCTATATTTGCATCCAATACTGGAGTCACCAGCCACAGAGGCTACTGAATACTTGAAGTGTGGCTGGTGTGACTGAGGAATTGAATTTTTAATTTTATTTGAATTAATTTAAGTTTAAATAGTCACACTTGGCTAGTGGCTACCATGTTGGATAGTACAGCTCCATATTTTTAAGAGGTCAGTAAGTTTCTGATTCCTGGCACTAATTAGCTCATTAGTTATAGGGATTCCAGTAAGTTCATCCTAAAGTTAGAAACTGCTTATAACTTTTAGAAATTAAATCTAACAGAGATTTAATTCTTTTACCTCAAAATATGGCGGGGTGGGCTTCCCTGGTGATGCAGTGGTTGAGAGTCTGCCTGCAAATGCAGGGGACGCTGGTTCGAGCCCTGGTCCGGGAGGATCCCACATGCCGCAGAGCAACTGGGCCCATGGGCCACAACTACTGAGCCTGCGTGTCTGGAGCTTGTGCTCCGCAACAGGAGAGGCCGCGACAGTGAGAGGCCCGCACACCAGGATGAAGAGTGGCCCCCGCTCGCCACAACTAGGGGACGCCCTCGCACAGAGACGAGGACCCAACACAGCCAAAAATAAATAAATTAATTAATTTTTTAAAAAAATGGCAGGGAGATTTCATTCACCTGGGCAATGGTGACTGCTGTCCACCTTCTTGTACACTTCAGCTTCTCCCTGAGACCTTTAATCAACACCAGATTGAGTCCTTCTTTGTTCCTGTTTGGAGCACATTTCTCTCCCTGCCTTTTGGGAGCTCTTAGCCATGCCTTCCTTTCACACCCAGTCCGGTTGGAATTTGGAGACCTCTAGCAGCCTGCCCTGTGCGGTCTTCTTCCCCTCACTCCCTTCATCTGCTTTTCTCCAGTATGACATTTCTCCAGAGAAACAACTCATAGGGTTATCTATCTGTCTATCTGTCTGTCTATATCATGAGACTGGAATTGAGATTGATTTATTTTAAGGAATTGGCTCATGTGATTGTGAGAGCTGGCCAGTCCCAAATCTGCAGGGCCACTTGGCAGGCTAGAGGTTTGGGTGAGAGTGATGTTGCAGCCTTGAGTCTGAAGGTTGAAAACTCAGGCAGATCGTCTGGAGGCAGACGATCCACATTATAGAGGGTGATTTGCTTTACTTAGAGTCAATGGACTGTAGATGTTAATCACATCTAAAAATATCTTTACAGCCATTTCTAGGCCAGTGTTGACAACTGGTCACCGTAGTTTATCCAGGTTGACACATAAAATGAACCATGACACCTTCTTCATTAGAGTCAGACCAAATTGTCCTGGACTCCCTCTAACCCTTCACCTGTGCCATCTCATATGGCCTGTGGGTACTCCAGTTTCTACTGACCCGTCAGCAGGAGTCTTTTCTGCTCCCTTTCTTGTGTTACCTATGTCTTTCATTTTTCCCAAACTCAACCCATGTCCCATTTCTCCCTAACTGGTTTTACCCTAGTTGATAAATGTACTCTAAACAAATATGTGTATAAGACCAGACAAAGTATATATTTGCACTAAGACGCAGCAGCATGGAATTCATTTTGAAAGTAGAGTAACAGACAGTACATCCTAGAGTATCAGGGACTATCCCAATGTCATGATGTTATCTTTAATCAAAATGATTCTTGAAATATATAACCAAAGATGACATCATTTGCCAATGCATTGAGCCTTTATAGAAATAAATTTTTAAAAAAGAAAAAATAAATCTTTTTCACATCATGATCTCTGGTTTTAGGTTGGGAAAATATAGTTACCATTGAATTTGTTCTCACTCATCATAGATCAGTTGAATGAAGTCTTGGGTCAGTTGAAAACGTTAATTTTTGATGCCTAAACCAGCAATTGTTACTCCTTTAAGTGTTAGGGGTGGGATGGTTTTTTAAATGCAACAGACATGAGAAAAAGGTGGATGAGGGTGTATTTCAGTTTAAACTCGTATCCGACTGGGCATCTTGGCACAGGTTGGATTGTGTAACGTGGAAGAGTGCTGTCCTGAAGGCGCACCAGTTTGCATTAAGACACTCAGAGTCAGATCTGGGCTTTGCCATGATCTAATCACAGATGTTAGAGAAACTCTTTGGGCATGCGTGTGACAGTCTGTGGGGAATTCCTTACCCAAAGTGGCTTGGATATTCAGGATTTGATCTTCTGTATGGATTTGATTCCACGATCTTGAAGACCTGGTGTAGCTTGAAGTCATGGTGGTGTCCAGCAGCTGATGAGCCCCTGAAAGTAAAGGCATCTGAGATGTCTGGAGAACGGGGGAGGGATTCCAGAAACATCGTGGGATAAATCTGGCAGGATGCGGTGAGCGGGTTACGCAGGGTTACAGAAAGGGAGGAACTGAAAAGATGCCTTTACTCCAGTTTGAGGGACAAGGTCCACAGTAGACCCATCAGCTGTGATCATTGGTCATGTAGGTCTGAGCCCCAGAGGAAAGTCAGGACTGGAGAGTCCAAATTTGGGAATTATTAACATATGACTAGTGGCTAAGTTCAGGTGAGTAGAGGAGGTTCCCATGGGGAGTTTGGGGTGAGGAGAGCTGGTGGCCAGGGATGAACCCTGATGAACACCATCTAGTGCCCACCTTTCTGATGTGCGTGAGACTTGCTTAATGAAGGTTAGGAATGAACAAATGAATACATGAGTGAATGAGAAACAAACAGGATTCAGTTTGACAAACACAGTCAAGGGACATTATGAAAAAGAGAAAAGAAAGTGCCCGTTCTAGGATAAGGTAGAAAACCAAAGGCGTCAGGGCCCCTAGGGTCTAGCCAAATATTGATCTTTATAAAACCTAAATGCGGGTCTTCTAGTTAAAAAAGACTACTCACCCTTTCTGGTAAACAATTTGGCAGCCTGTACCAAGCCTTTAAAAACCTGATATCCCTTGACCCATTAATTCCACTTCCAGGAATCCACCCCAAGGAAGTAAATAGAGCTGCAGACAAAGATTTGTGCATGAAGGTGTTTCATATTCTTGAGACACACTTTCCCTGGAAGGTTTGCAATGGGGAGGGGGGAGCATCTTTACCATTTAACTTGAGCATCTTTTTAAAGTTTTGATACTATGCAGTACTAGGTGCAGGATACCACATTTTCATTAATGTTTAAGATAAAAGATGAGCATTCAAAGAAATCTTGTACTTTGCCCTCAGACCCTCACCCCTCACCTCCTCTGTCTCAAGAGTTACTATGGTGCGAAAGTTAGGGACCTGTTGCTGTGGGGTGAAGTCAGAGCCTTTGTTGGCTTGGTATTCTGTGACATCGATGGTGTGGCCCTTGTAAATTCCAGTCCAGCCTCATTTCTGCGCACTCCTGGCTTCTCATGTCATGTTCCAGAAATGTTTCTAGAAATTTCTTCAATACTCAGGCTGTTGCATACCATCAAGCCTTTGCCCATGATGATCCATCCATCTCTTTACCTGCACTGCCCTGTCCCTTTTTTCACCCATCTGGTGAACTCCTATTCATCCTTCAAAGCCTCCTGCAGATTGGGTCCCCAAATAGGATTTGTTTAGCACGATATTTTGGGGAAAAAATTGAATTTGAATGTTGTCGGTGAGGCATGCACATTCCAGCTCTGCCACACCCCTCACCTCTTCCAGTTGTATCGCAGTCTTACTCCATTTCGTTTATTACAGCCCTGACCTTCTGTGAGAAACGTCTCAGTGTCTCCTTCAGGCAGAAATAATCTATACCTTTCTATACCTTTATATCCATTATTGCGCTTAGCACCCTCTATGAGAAATTTCTGTAATATTTACTTTTTTCAATTATAAAGGTAATATGCATGCTTATTAGATAAATTTTGAAAAATTACACACAAATATTATATAGCTGTCATAATACTGTGTCTAAGAAGTTTAGAATCTTGATTTTTTTATATAACATTATAATATAAGCATTATTGTGCCATGTTAGTATAATATTTTTAAAGTCTGTTTACAATAATTGGCTGAATCTTTTGAGAGTCAGGACTCCTATTTTGTATCCCCCAGAACCTAAGTGTGACGTTGGTTTGAGCCAGTATAGGGACTTAATAAATGTTTGTTGGAGTCTAGGGCTGAAAAATCAATTGGTCTCCATCCCTACCTTCTAGGAGCTCATTCTGGGAGAGGAGACACATATCCACTCAGTATGTAATGTATTCATTCATTCATTCAACAGATACTTATTGATCACCTCCTATATGTCATAACGAATTACTAGCACGTTGTGCTTCTCTCTTCTTGACCAGGAGTCTTTCCTTATTTCGTTTGGGACTGTGAAATCCATTGCATTTCTCTTTTTGCTTGTGCTGCCAGGAAGCTCAGAGCTATGCTTTGTACACATTACCTTCCCTCAACCTAAGGCTCTTTGGTATAATTATCTCCTCAGTCTTCTTTTAAAACTTTTGTGACCTGTGTGTTGTTTTAGAAGCTTTCCAAAACAATTTCTAAGAGTAGATAGATATCACAGATTAATGGGTAAAAAATGAATTTTCAGGATGGAAAGGATGACTTTAAGTTTTTTTTTAAAGTTTTGAAGCATGAATTGAGCCAACCATGGGCGTTTGTGTGGGCACATACATATCCAAGAACTTGATGCTTTGACATGTATCCACTTGACCTTGTACTTAAGAGAATGAACTTGGGCCCAAGCCAGACCTGGCTTTGAACCTGGCTACCCACAACTTGCTTTATGACTTTATTGTCTCTGGGCCTTAGTGTCCTCATCTGAAATGAAGATCATGATACCATGCAGGGTCATTCAAGGGTTAAGCAAAACAATTTACATAAAACGCACAGTGTAGGGCTTGACACACAGTAGCTCTGTGATAGATGGCAGTTAATACTGTTGTTATCATTACATCTAGCACAGGCTAGACCTTATAGAAAGACTGGGCTGTACATTCGTGTAGCTGCTCCAGGCCATTCTCTAGAATGGCCAGTGTTGACCTAAAATGACCTCTTGCTTTAAGTTAGGGTGGGTCATCCGGGGAAGGCTGCCAAGGCTTGCTTCTCCTTTAGAGAGTAGCTCTGTGCTGGTATTTCTTACTAATTCTCAAATGACAGGAGATGATCACTGCAGAAGCCTCGAGATTTTCTGAGGTCATCCACTTGTGGGTTGGTGACTAAGACTCACAGAGCTCTGAGGTCTCCACCTCCTGATTTATTTGTAAAGTGACTTGAGCATTCTTGCCCAGAAAGTCCCCTAAAGCCCATCTTCTGGTTTTGGCCAGCTCTTGCCTGATTTTATTCGGCTATTACTTTCAGTTTGTTTTTCACTTATGACTATTACATTCAATTGCCTGGGGTATTTTTTAGGGAGGGGAGCCTTCACGGGGCACAGAACTCAGTGTGGCCATCCGTCCCCCATCTTGAGGCTCAGGAGTTGAGAAGGTGCCACCTGTGACCTGGACTGGATGGTGGATGGAGAGTCATGGGTCAGCCCAAAGTGATGCCCGTGGGCTGGGTGTGTGGACTGATGTCCTCAGATGTCCCCTCTTGCGGGGCTGCGTGCTTCAGCTTTGGCGTGGTGGTGATTTTCCCCACCTCTGCCCTTCTCTGCCAAAACAATTGTTTCAGAGAGGAAGCTCTTTGGGTCATAAAATGTCATCTGGTAGTTAGTATATGGTTATATAGACGTATTGAGTTATATAGTAGCCTGATGAGCAGGAAGTAGGTGATTCATCAGAAAAAAAAAATAACAAGAAAATAAGCTCTTACCAAAATGAACTTCCTCCTTCAGCCACTCTTTGTTCCAGCTCATTCTTTTAGAACCTTCTTCCAGCTTCTTAGAAAACAATTGCTAATCGGGACTAACACAGTGTTTCAAGGAGAGGCCGTCGCAGCCCTTCATAGCCAAATGCATTATTTTTCCATAGTTTAAAAAAAAATAAGCCCCACACTCTCTGTCCCCAGCTGGGCCAGGGTTGGGGTGTGGGCGCTGCCTTGAGGACCCGGAGCCTTTGCCAGCTCGAGAGACTTCACGTTCAAACAGAAACACCCTCCAAGGCCTCCCTGAGGTATTTCGTTCCCCCTTTGCTGGAACATCCCATTCACTTGTTTCCCTTCATTCTGTTTGCCTCACAGATCCAGGAGGCTGCGAGTCGGGGCCTGAAATTCGTCGGGGTCATACCTCAGTACCACTGCCCTGGGCACTCGGCAGGTGGCAGCCCCCCAGCGGATGCCCGGGATGCGACAGAGCCTGGCAGGTGTGCGGCTACGGAGAACCTGGGGGCTGCCGACGCTCCGGTGGGGACGGACGGAAGCCCAGAGCCCGGCCAGGGCCCGAGAGGGGAGGCGCCCACCGCCCAGCAGCCCGGCTCGCCCTCGGGAGCCGGGGTTGGCACAGAATCCCCTCCACGCGGGGTGAGCGAGACTCTGGATGGACCGGATGGGGACCCGCTGGAAGGGCATGGAGAGCCACTCTCGGGAAGTAAGTATGTCAGCGCTGGGACTCTGACCCGCTGGGAGAGAGGCTGCTAGCTTGTCAGTAATCCCCTTGGCATTTTAGGATAACGAATGGAACTAGAGTGTAGAGAGAGCAGTCCATCAAACAGGAGAAACTGTCAGGCAGTTTTCTGGGCCTCCTGACTGTTTCCTGCCTGAAGCTGTGACTTCCAGGGGTGCGGAGGGGAAGGGCGTGCGGGGCAGGGGGGCAGAACCACGTGACGTTGACTCGTAGTTGCTCCAAATTGTCACGTGTGAAGCAGATTCTAGAACGGGAGGTCGTTTCTCCCGCACGCTCTTGCACTGCCCCTGAATTACCCCGTGTGAACACAGGAAGTGTGAACTTTGCTGGGCACCAGTGCAGAAAGCAGCCTCCACTTTTGGACCCCTTGTTTTGAATATCTGCCTAAAGAAGGAAATCAAGAAAGCCAGCTGAGGACAACTTGTGCAGGAAGCTGGTGATTCAGCTCACGCAGCTGTAAACAGCCAGATTTCAGGGAGTTGTATAGTTGACAGATCAGCACCGTGGAAAGAACGCTGCCAAGGAGAGGCCACCAGTAAGCGACTCCTCTGAATCACATTGTAACGGCCGTCGGAGCATGCCCTTTAGGTTGGGGATTTCAAATAGCAACACAACAAGGATGATAATAGCCAACGTTTATTAATACTTCCTGTGAACCGGGCGCTGGGCCAGCAAGCTTTCCTATGACTACCTCTTCATTTTTCCTATGATGTGGGTGAGCTCTTGCATCATTGCCCATTTTACAGCTGAGTAAACTGAGGTTCAGAGAGTCCATCTGTTGCCCAGGCTGGAAATAGATCTGATGTGTGAGCCCAGGCCGGCTCTCTGCCTGATCTTTCCTGTGTGACACTCAGACAGACGAACTGAGGCCTCTCAGGGCCTCTCTGAGGCCCTCAGTCTACAGGGAGCTAAGTTTCTCTTCATTTCCCCGTGATTCCCTTTCGTCTTCCTTCTCCAGGAAATCTAGCCTCGAGCCATTTCCTGAGAGCCAGGCCCTTGTATGAGCTGCGTGGCCTCTTCTAGCCTTTGGGAGGTGACAAGTGACAAGACTGACAGGAGGTGGCCACAGGTCTTACGAAGCCTTTCTCTTTAGGCCTTCCTGGATCATCTCCCTGGTTAATGTTACTATTTACGTACTAATTCTGGAAGTTAGCCTCTTAGAAATGACGAGGAACCATTTATACTTTGAGAATAGAAAAGAGGGTGAGGGGCTTCCCTGGCGGTCCAGTGGTTAAGATACGGCGCTTCCGCTCCAGGGGGTGCGGGTTCGATCCCTGGTCGGGGAACTGAGATCCCGCAGGCCGCACGGTGCGGCCAGAGAAGAAAAGAGGGTGAAATAGTTTTTCTCATTATGTCAGTAGTTCCTGAAAAGAAAACTGTGAGCTGGTTAGTTCTGGGGCTTGTTTGCAAACTTGACCTTGGAGGGGGAGTTGGCAGCAGCCTCAGTTCTGGGAGAGATTGGGACCGTTTCATGAAAGTCTTGATATGTGCTGAAGTGGAGGCTCATTCGTGGGACTTCTGCTCCCACAGAGTAGCTGAGAGCACGTTTGGATCCCGTGGGTGCCTCCCAAGGAACATCCCAGTCTTATTTCAGAATCCCCCATTTCTACATGGCTGTTGGGCTGAATCCCGAGAAGGAGGACCGGCCTCCTCGGAGCCCCTCTGTACCATCTCAGGCCCTGGGAGGGTGAGGGATCAGGGCATCACAGGCCCCAGGAGAGAGGGCAGGGAGCACAGGGGTTAAGAACCAGACCTCTTGAGCAAGATATCCTCCTGTGCCTCAGCTCCTTACCCTGTAAAATAGGGATTAAAAAAAAATAGTTTCTTGTAGAAAGGTGAAAGGAGAGATGCATTTAAAGCACTCCTAAGCGGCGGTTCTTATGACTGGGGTACAGGCTCTGTCGTCCTGACCATGACCCCATCTCTGCGCAGAACCCTGCCTTGGAGAAAGGGGGCTCTTGATACTGAGGGTCCCGTCAGGAGTTTTCAGATATTCCTTGTTCCAGCATCCACTTTTCTGCAAGATTCCTTCCAGACTTCGTGCCTCCTGGGGTTGAGTTAACTGGGGAGACTTGTCCTGGGACCCTCCGCCCCAGGTCCCTCCTGCTGTCCTGTGACTGTTCCGTCCCTCACTCAGACACTCCCCCACCATCGCTGGGCACACAGAGACCACCCTTCCCCGACCCCATGATACCCCAAGTGTCTTGGCCTGCATCTCACTTGCTCAAGTCCCTGTTCTCTATGAGAAAATCAGTGCCTGCTGAGGAATAGCAGGTTAGGGTGTGTCTGGAAGTGGTCAGCCCAACAATGCATGAGAACTCCAGCTGTGAGGGGCTTATGGTACCACCCACCCCCCCAGTCTTGCTCGGTAGGCAGCTGTGTGTGTCTGTCGTCTGCTCGTGTGCCTGGCACTGATCTCTCTGCGCAGGAGGCCACAGGTCTCACTGTTACCCTTTATTTCTCTTTTGGTGGAATAAATGAATCTTTGGATCTTTTTCATCAGTCAGTGAACACACAGGGGTTACGCGTGCACAGGCGTGGCCTTGCAGGGGACGGACAGACAAGTCATCATGGTGACAGCCCCCTGAGTGAACTGTTCTGAGCTCTTCCTATGTGTCTTGACTGAGCTTCACAACAGCTTTGTGACAGAAGATGCTATTATTACACCCGTATCACAGATAAGGACAGTCGCCCGCGTGCCCTCATAGAGTTAAATGTTATCTCCTAGTCTGAGCATTAGTTGAGCATAGTTTCAGCCTCCCAGAAGGCCGGCCGGCTGTCCAGGGACCCTGTCCCCATTCACGGCCCTCACCTGACCCCAGCTTCTCTCCTAATCGTTTTCCGGGGAAGTCTTTCCTTTCCTTCCCTGGGAAGTCCATGCACCATCACCCACCCCGTCCCCAACGCCCCCTCCCCGCTGCTCACTCAGCTTTCACCTCCCTTTCTCTCAGGGCCCCCTAAGGAGGGTGAAGTGTTTTTACTCCTCTTTCTGCCAGGTGGGCTTAAATAGGCAATCACAGCAAGACAATTAAAAAAAGATCCAGAGGGAGCCTCCCTCCTTGCCCCTCCCTTTTCCTCCTTTAATTTGTTTCCTTTATAGGAGCCTGGGGGAGCCGGTCAGGCAGAGGCTGCTCAGGGCTGCCAGGGAGCTCTCGTCTGGAAACAGGGCAGGCAGCCCCTCCTGCTCCCCGCGGGCGGCGGGGACCGCTCTGGTCCAGGGGTTCTGCTCCCCATGCCCACCCGGCTTTCTTCCTGCTCGTCCTGGGGAATTTCCTGTAGGTTTGATGTCAGGCCGTGCAGACACCACCTGAGCCTTGCTGCAGGCTGCTTCCCTTCTCACATCTAGCTTGCCCCGGCCTCCTGGTGAAACACAGAGCACCTGGGAAGAACGGGACCGCGTTGCCATGCCACGTTCTCCATGCATTTCTGTGCTGGGGGGGCAGCTTCCTTCATTCACCGCAAACAGGCCAGTGAGGAAGGCCAGTGCACGGCAAGGTTAGGGAGGTGTCGCAGGACGGACCCCTGGCACTTCTCTCCCGGCCTCCAGCATTCCCATCTTGTCTCTGTCGCTGAAACTTGAGCAGGAGAAACAAGGAGGCCACACAGGTTCACGCAAAGTCAACTTGTTCTCACTGGCACAGAAATAATAATGCAAAATCTTCCAAGAGTTACCCTTCCTCCCTGCACCTACTCACTTAAAATGCCTACAGATGCAGCCAGGAACCTGAGCCAGGAATTGCAGTGTCCTTTTCTGGAGGGGGATTCTATTCAGCAGGCCTCCTTGGCAGGCAGCTTCTTCTGGGGGGATACTCCATGGGCCTTGTCCTCCCCTCCCGGAGCCCCCAGAATAGTTCTACCCTGTGGTTCTGTCCCCCACCCCCAAGCTGCCACCATCTTCCTGGCCTTTCACTCAGTCCATTAACAAATAGCTATTGAACACCTCCCTGGGCCACAAACACACACACACACGCACACACACACGTACACACACACATTACACACACACGCGCGCGCGCACGCACACACACACACACACACACATCGTCATTGTCAGCTCCCGCTCTCCGCGTGCCGATGAAATTAGCCTCTTGTTAGATTTGGGAAACAGCCCAGCACTGGGGGTTTGGAAGAGTCTTGGCTTTGCCACTTACCAGCTTGTGATTCTGGGGGATCCACTTGAGGCTTCTGGGCATAGAAGGGACACCGTTCACCTGTGGAGGTTGGAGTCATGTGGGATGATGGCGGTGGTGATGGCCCTCGTTAATACATTCCCGTCCTGTGGGCCGCTGACATCCTTACAGGTGGGCCCCATGGATTGCTGTGCAGGCAGCGGGGCCCACACTTTGCCTGGCAAGCAGGCCTCCTCCCAGATGCAGGGATCTGGCTGGGCCTGAGGCCCTTCTGCCCTCTCTTCCTCCAGAGACAGCCACAGCCTCGCCTTCGCAATGACACCTTTCACCTTAGCTCCCCTGCCGTGACCTCAGCAGACCCGAGGTCCCACCCAGCCCGGCTCCCAGGCCAAGTCTGACGCCCACTTGTCCCATCCAACCCAGCCAACTTGCCAGCCTCCTTCTCCCACTCTGGCCCTGGGAGCCCCATGCTTTCAGCCAGACTCTGAACCCTTTCTTTCCTGCAGCCTGGAGGTCCCCTGGGATGCCAGGACCCACCTGCTACCTGCAAGTTACCACCTCTCTGGGGCCGCAGCTGCAGACAGACTGCAGGCTTCCGTCCCGTGCCTAAGTCCCTACTGCCTGGCACCTGCCTCAGAACCGGGCATCTGCCTTCTTCCTCCTTGTTCCCGAGGAGCTTGGCAAGGCCTGAGTGGACCTGGCTGGCAGGCCGTCAGCGCCCAGCTGGCCCCAGCTCCAGGCCCACGTCCCCTCCTCCCCCTCCCCACCTAGCTCCTTGCCCTTGTCTGGCTCAGGTCAATCCAGCAGACACAGGTATGGCACCTGCCATGTTTTCTGGACTACCACATTTTCTGGATACAAAGGATCTAAATAACACAAGACAGCACCCCCCCCCCCCCCCGCCCACGTCAGGGGAACACAGCAAGACGAGACAGAAATAGAAGTGCAAGACAGAACAGTCTCGAAGCTCCTTGGGTGCCCTGCCAGGCCAGTCCTGCGGCCATTCTCAGAACATTCTCAGAAACAATGCCTTCCCCCTCCTTTGGGACTTTCTGTCCCATGTCTGGAAAAATCTTCCAGCTGGGGTCATGGCAGAGTCACAGAGCAGCTGAGAAAATGTAAACAAACTTGGTCTTCTTTTTGGAATCCCTGGTGACTGCTCCTGTGAGGATATGTATTGGAGAGTCGGAATATTAAAACATCAAAGGGCATCGTTTGGGGACAGTTTTTCTTGGCTGGTTTCCAGGTGAGTAGAAAGAGGATTGCGGCCAAGGAGGCAGCGGGACAGAGGAGTTTACTGAAGGCTTGGGCATCTGGAAGCAGGTTTCTTCCAATACTTCATCGCTGCTCATGCTCTGGAGGCTCTCGATTCCAACAGCCTTTCCTTTTCCTTCCTGAAAAATTTATTTCTGGCCCTGGCTTTGGCCCTCCTCCCTGTCAGCACCCCACCATCCACCTTCGTCTCCCCGCTCTGTCTCCCCCTGCCCTGCCCCCAAGCCTGCTCCTTCTCCTTCTGCCTTCCCTTTTTCTGTTTCATCACGCGTGTGGGAAAGTTGTGGTTTTGTCTTGCCATGTGACTGGAGATCCTCCTGTGTGATCAAGTGTTGTCATGTATTTTTGGACTTGGGCCACTTCTGAGTTCCCCACTCATCCTCCCGTGCAGAGGCTGTGATTTCTTTTTCTTTCTGTTGATAATTTGTATGCATTTGTGCTTGACCGTAGCAGACCATGGGGACTGGTGCTCTGGCCCACCTTGGGGTCACCTGAGGACAGCTTTCCTAGCCTCTGCCTGCAGCTGTTCTCTGGAATGGGCAGATGTCCCAGGGAATTAATGCCTCAGGAGTGGCCTCCATCCCTGAGGACAAATGCCCGGCTTCCTGGCCCCTCATAGAGCAATGTGGGGTGTGCGTATATGGTGTCTCAGGTCCCCAGGTGCCGTGACAGTCCCGCTCATCAATGCAGCCTTCCTTGGCTTTCAGCTCTTCTCTGTTTCTCGTCCCTGCTCTCTCGTTCTGTTTCCTGGGATTACTTCCCAAATGAACGACTTGCACCCAAAAGCTTACAGGGTCTGCTTTTGGAGAAATTGAAATGAAGTCAAGGACTCGCTAAAGCATGACTTACCTACCCTCTTGCCTTTAGTAGCTGCAGGTCTTATTTGAACCACTGGCACCTTGGACTGGAAAACGCCCAATCACTTCCTGTCCCACCCCCCAGCTCTAATCCGTTGCTTGATTTCCCTCCTTCACAAACCTTCTGTGCTGTCTGCATGACTCCATTCCTAAAGTGTGTATCTGAAAGTCACGAAATAGTCTAGGGGTTGCTAGCTCCATATACCAAGACCTAATTTCTCCTGCGAAAGCACTTACTGGCTGGATTGTAGATGGCTTCCTGAGTCAGGTAAGCGGACCCAGAAAGGTAATTTGGGCTGGGGACGATGAACAGGCCAGCGATGGTTGTTGAAGACCCAGGTGGCCGTTTGTGAAGATGGGGACCCCTCCTTCCTAATTGGCTCTACCCCATGGATAGCTTGAAATGGCCTCCCTGTCGGCTTCATCATTGCTGACGACAAAGTCTGTGGCCCAGCATTGCTCCCGGGAGGTCTCTGCTGGTGCTTGCTCAGATGGGGCTGTGGAAAGCCTTCCTTTGTCCCAGAATACAGTCGCCCTGTGAGATAATTTGAGGTGCTACGTGGATGGACGTTTTTGGTGCGAACGTGCCTCATCATTCGCTCCTGTTTACAGCAAATGGTAGTGGTTTCCCTTATGGTCGTGAAGCAGAGTTTCCTGTTTAAGTGCACTTATTTAGATAAAGCAGAGTGAGTCCATTTTAAAAAGTAATGTATTCGGATACGGGAAGAATTGTGAAATACTGAAATATGGGATGCAGTGTCCCAGAATGTGAGTCTAGGCGAGGTATCTCCTGCAGGGAGCGTGGATGTCCTTTGTCCTTTTTGCTAATGTCAACCATTGTTTGTGACCTTTAAAATATTTCTGTGGAAGAAGGGTGGGGATTTTCTTATTATCCAATTAGATATTTTTGGAAACCAAAGCATATTCCTGACTAGCCCGTGTAAGCAAAGCTTTTTAAGCTGGGTGAACTCTGATTGCTTGACTAAATGAGTAACACCAAAATAGACCTCCAGACTTCGATTGAAATTCCAGGTATTTGCTTCCGGAAGCTGACACTGCTCACTCCCGGCCAGTAGCGTGTGTGGCAGGAGGGCGAGGGTCAGCTGCCGGGTGTAGTGAGTATTGATTTTTAAAGAACTGAGCTATAAATGAAGGCACGGGAAGCAGCGCCTCACTCTCAGGGCCTGCTTGGCTATTTGAGCGACCTACCACTCCAGGCAGGAACCTGCACTTACTGGAACATATTTATTTTTACATATCAATGATGTACTTTTGATGTACTTGATTAAGTGTTATGAGTCTGGCCCCAGGAAACACCACTGCAGTTTATAAATAGTCAGTTCAGGGATGAACAAGCTTCCAGGAATTACAGCAGTATTTTTGTCTTGATGTGCCTCTGTGCATTTACTTTTTTTTTTAAGACCAGCTCTCGCCCCAAAATATGTCTGCTTTTTCTTCTAAAACACACCTTTGTATGAATTTCTAGAACTGTCTACTATGTCCTTCTCTCAAACACCTAACCGTACAAATGAATCCCAGTTATTCATCATATGCCAGATTCAAAACCTAAGTCCTGTCGACTAAAAAATGCACAACGTGAGAGTTGCTAGTTAGTTTTATTTGGGGCAAAATGAGGACTCTAGCCTGGGAGACAGCGTCTCAGATAGCTCTGGAAACTGCTCCAGACAGGTGGGGAGAAGGGCAGTGTTACACATGATGTTAGTGAAGGGGGGACGTGCACTGGAGCACACATGTTGGCAGAAGGTGGCTGCCAGTCACGAGGAACGGGTGTCACTGTTAATGATTTCAGTGCTTTTCTAGATACAAGGAGATGCAAGAATTGGGCTCATAATGTCTTCTCCTGAAAATATCTGACTATCTAAGGGCTTGATCTGCCAGTTTTTCTCAGAGCACAGAGGACCTCCTTCCTGATCTCCACCCTGAACGCCTCTCAGGGTGCGTTGAGGTCGGTGGCTGCAGTGGCTAGTGACCTCATCCTTGTAGAGGCAGATGGCAAGTGCCACCTTTTTTGTTGGCAGTCACCTTAGGACTCAACCTTTGAGGTCCATGTCACTTTTAAGGCACCCTAACTTACTGCTTAGAATTGGTTTTTTTTTTTTTTTTTAAATTAAAAGAAATTTTTTTTGGCCGCACCACGTGTCACGTGGGATCGTAGTTCCCCGGCCAGGGGTCAAACCCGCGCCCCCTGCAGTGGAAGCACGGAGTCTTAACCACTGGACCACCAGGGAAGTCCCTGGATTCAGGTTTTATTATTAGGTAACAGTGCCACCTAACAGAACTTTGGCCTTTGATAGCGTTTCTTCAGGCTCCTGAGAGATCCCGTCAGGCCCAGTGAGGCAGTATGTCACCGTTTGACCTCTTCTCTCCCTACTCTCTTTACAAATCCCAACAGAAATGGAGATTTTCGCCCTTTTCAACAAACCGAAGAGCCATCAGAAGTGCCGGCAATACTATCCTGTCACCATTCCCCTCCGGGTCTCCAGGAACGGCCAGACGGTGAGCAGTTTGGATGCCAACTGGCTGGAGCACATGAGCGACCACTTCCGGAAGGGCGGCGTCCTGGTCAACTCGGTCTTCTCCCTCGGCTTGGTCAACGGTAGGGAAGGCACAGCCCACCCCTAGGGGGGCCCTTCTGAACCCTGCTGCCTACTCTCGTCCTCTCAGCCCGTCTTCAGAGCCTGCCCTGTTCAGAAAGCTCTGCGGCGGATCAACATGCTGCGTGTGATTTCTGAGTAACACATCTGGAAGAATCTTCCATAAAGCTCACCACCCATGTTCTCCCAACCCCTGCAGGAGTCAGCCAGGTCTATTCTAACATGACAGAGAAGGGGGAGCAATTCTGTTTCATTGATGGTGGCCTCGATCTAGGTTGCTTTTAAAAACTTTTAAAAAGATTTTCCCCAGGGTTTGTTAATTACCCCCTAGGATCATGCCACTCCAAAAGTGCAAATTGTTTGTAGACACCATTACAGTTTGAAGTAACAATAGCAGCACCTTGGAATTAACTGCAGAGAAGTGAATTGGTTTCTGTAAGCTCCCTGGGGATACACACTGCTCCTGGGTCTCTCGGCACCCAGTGACCCTGTCAGTAATGGGTTCTCTCTGGGGGGTTGCTGCATGGGTAGCACTATTAGTGTCAGCTTTTCTAAGGCAGAAAGTTTGCCCGAAGTGGGGACACGTGTCACAGGCAAAGAAAGGGTTTTCAAGTTAACACAAAGGCAAGTTGGGTTGCTAGGGGCGTCGAAACCGGGAGACAATGTGGGGAGTAGGGCCAACCTGCCAGCATGTGTGGACGCTGAGGGCTGCCAGTCAGCAAGATCCCGAAGTAAGTGAACCGTAAAGTAACACCAAATCCGATGATCCCAGCAAAACATGGCAGGGGGCACTGACAGCCCTGCGTCTTGGTCGTTGAGCAGTTTTCTCTCTAAAAATTAGCAGAGTCAGGAACAGAGTTTGGATGCTATATGACTTGTGACCCTTGACATGCTAGCAAACATCCTTGGAAGAGACATCAGTCTTCATTCTGAATGTACATACATGAAATCATCCAAAACCTTAGAACATTGTACAGTACAAGTCCCTTGTCCCTATCTTAGTAGCGATATCTAATGTTAATATGTTCATATAGTAGCAGCAGGCATTGTACGGTATCGTGGGTCACGACTATTTGTGGATGGGTGAAGGACATAAGAAAGGTGATGGGCGGTCTGGTAGAACTCGCTGTGTCGATGGGGCTGTTCTGTATGTGTGCCGTCTAGTATGGTAGCCACCAGCCATCGGTGGCCACTGACCACTGGAGATGTGGTAAGTACGACTGAGGAGCTTAATTTTTATTTTATTTAATTTTCATTAATTTAAATATCAATAGCCACATGCGGCTCATAGCTAGTGTGTTGGACAGTGCAGTTCTAGAGTATATTTTCATTAATACAACTAAGGAAGAGTCAGTTCCATTCCCTGGCGTCAAGGTCAGTAAACTCCCCCTGCTCCAGGAGGCCTTCCCTGGGTGCCTGCAGAGTTCCTGGAAGCCAGGGGTCGTCCCGGACTATTGAAGATGCACCATCCAGCACCAGGGTGTGTGCTAGGGGCAGATGTTTACAGCCCTCGTCATTAGCATTGGGGGGGGGGGCCAGGGAGGAACCCTTCGCCCCCTGCTTCCTGCAGGGACACCCTGTCGCCCGTCTTCAGCTGTGGCAACAGCAGCTCCTTTTATCTCCTCTTGGGCCCAGAGGGGCTCCCTGTGACTGCATATCTCCCTGGGAAACTGATGTTAGTTGCACTAACATCTTAAAGACAGGTAGGGAGGCGCTGGACATGGCAGCCACCGAGCCAGCCACGGGTCACGTCCCCACCTTGGGAGAACTGGGGTTTCAAAGGGGAAGTTTTCTCTCTTGCCTGCGCGTGTCAGAGGCGAGCTGAGCCCCAAGGGAGGACACCTTGAACTTGAAAGTTCACGCTGCCATTCGTTGTCTGTCTAGCCATTCTGCCTTTGGCCACCAAGGCTCTGTTACCACCTCCACTCCTCCCCCAACCCCGTTCTCCAACCTTGAGTCCAAAAACACAGATAATGTATACAGTCTTGCTTCAGATTTGACTAGAGTGTTGGAAATGCTGTTATAGCCTCCCTTGGCTTTAAGCTGCATGAAATCCAGCCTTCCTGCCTTGAAGACAGAACATGAAATTTTCCCTGGCAAGTGCAGCCGAGCAGCCTGCGCTGAGCCTGTGACGTCCCCGCAGCAGGCCTGCCCACACGTCGGGCTCTACCGTAGCTGTACATCCCTGTCCCGGTGACGGCTGCAAAATTCTCAGAACAAAATGCATCTGAACCCACTCAAAATTCAAATGCGATTTCACCCTGACGTTTCTGATAAAAGGGAGCGTGTGACCTGGGAGAAGGGCTTACTGGGTTAACGCGTTTCTGCTCTAGGAAAGCCCAGGCTTTCCGTTGGCCAGGGAGAAAACATGCATATGTTCTTTTCCCAGAATTTAAAAAAGGAAAAAAAAAAAGCAAGCTAATCATCAGTATAAAAAGAACCTATTTCTAGTAGGATAATTAGTGTCCTTCCAAATAAACCTGGCAGAGCTAGGAGCACATCTTTAAGCTGTTTGACATCTGGAAAAGCATCAGTCTTCTTAACTAGACATTTGTGCTTCTGAATATTTTCCACAGGGTCATAAAATGCATGAGAACTTTGTCGCATAAACAAGGTGATGTTTAGCCCGAAGAATCCAGTTAAGACTCCATCTTATGTTTCCGAGTCTTTACCTCCCAGGACATGGAAAGGCTTGTACCATCCTCGAGTTGGGCTTCTTTCTGCTTGTGGCCTCCTGGGCTTCTTTCCTGAGAATGCCCAGGTGTCCTGGGCTGGGCAGGCTGCGGCCTTGGGGTCTGGTAAACTTCAGGCATAGGTGAAAGGGCAGCAGAATGATGGTAACACGCCCCTAGCGGCTCCTGTGTGCTGGTCCTCGGCCAAGCAGCTCACACAGCAACTCATCTGATCCCCAAGGCTGAGTGAGGTGGGTTCTGTCGTTACGTCTGTGGAGACCGAGACACAGAGCACTGAAGTCATTGCCACGGTGCCCAGCTGCTAAGTAGCAAGAAAGCGGGTGGAAGAAAGAAGGGTGTGCGTGGGGAAAAGGGACTCGAGGAGAGAAAAGAGGTGGCCTCCTGGCAAGAGGTTGAGGCCCCCGGCTGGGCCCCTGGGGAGGGGAGAGCTGAAAGTCACCCTTAGGGAAGTAGCAGGACCTGGTGGCAGCCAGCAGCGTGGACGAGCCCAGGGGATGCTCAGACAGCAGGACGGATGGACGCACGGAAACACTGCAGCCAGTGAGACAAAGGCCAGAACCTACGCTTCCCAAGGGTGGGAAAGGCCGGGCAGGGAGACCCTCTGCTGAGCTGGTTGCTCGAGCACTCGGGTGGGTGCCAGGAGTCTGGGGTAAGGGCGAGGCGGAGCTGGCTGCCCACCTTCTGAAGCTTGTTTTCCCACCAAGGGCTTCCAGGCCGGCAGGGTCCCTGCTGCCATCACTGGCCACCGCCAGCTGTCCTTGCCCTGCTCTCACCCCACTTGTCCCCCTGGCCCCGTCCTTGTTCTGCATCCCTCTTGGTCTGCCCTTTGCCCTCCCCTCCTTTCCCCACCTTGCTCTGCCCTTGGCCTTGCCCTTGGCCCTGTCCTAGCCCTCCCCGTCCCTCTCCCTGCCCCCTGGCCCTCACCCTCCCCTCGCCCCACCCTCACCCTCTCCTAGCCGGGCAGTCTTTCCGCCTCTGGCAGCATCATCTCTATTCAGCCCATGTTCACAGGTCTTCCATTGTTTCCGAAATGTCCTTTGCAGCAAGTAGTGCAAACCAGAATCCAGTCCAGCAACAGGCACTGCATACAATGACCACGTCCTTACTGCTCCTTTACCTGGAAGAGTCGTTCTTCATGACCCTGACTGCTTGAAATAAACCTAGCCTCTTAGAATGCCCTGCATTCTGGATTTGTCCGGCCAGGGCCTCCTAATGTTATCTTATTTCTCCAGCCTCTGTTTCCTATAAACTGGAATTTAGTTCTAAGGCCTCGATAAATTAAGCCCTTCGGTCTAGGATACATTCCAGATGCTATTGTGTTTGACGAGCTGTGTCACATCAGGAGACACATTGTACCTAGAAGTCCCTCCTTTCCTACCTCTTTAAAGATTAGCTTTTCCTTAAGACTCTCTCTGATGCCCCAGCTTCACGTCAATCCAAATAACATTTGGTATTTAGACCGCATTTTTGATGCCTGGCATAAACCAGATTACCTTGTATTTGCAAAATACATAGGTAAAAAACATGTACGTATTTTAAATAGAATACACGTAGGGACACATATTTTAGGCAGACGTGTTTGCAGGCCCCCGGGCAGGGCCTGCTTCCTATGCTTCTTAGTGTCCCAGTGTGGACGTCCACCGTGCACTGTATACAGGAGGCGACCAATAAAGGTTTCCGGACGCCGCTCAGTAATGCGTAGTGCTGGGGGGAGCTGCTGTTGGGGTGTGCGTCACCAGGCCCCTGCAGACTGGGGGAGCAAGGGAGGATGAGATTGCAGGAAGTTCACGGCCACTCCCTTGTCTGACCGCAGGCTCCAGGCATGTTGGCCTAGTGGTTGCAGGCGTAGCTTCTATTTCAGAGGAGCCGCTGAATAGCATAAGGGGTAAATTTCACTTACACCATGAAATGCATTTTCTCTTCTCTCCATGGCACATCTTTTAAGTAAATTTTTTCCTGCAGTACAGCCCACGTACAGAAACCAAGACAGAGCCTAAGGGTCCAGCTCAGTGGGTTTTCACAAGGCGAGCACACCGGTGTAACCAGCACCAGATCAAGAAACAGCATCCCGGCTCCATCAGAGTCCCACTCACGGCCTCACAATGCCTCTCCCCCGGGGCGGCCGCAGTCCTGACTGGAAGCGTCACAGGTGGGGCGTGAGCTTTATGTGGGTGGAGTCTGCCCTTGTGTTTGGCTTCTCTTTGTGAGATTCATCCACATTTTTACACGTCACTGCAGGTCATTTTTTCTCACTGCTGTATGCTGTCCCTTGTGTTGATAGATACAGCTTATCCATTTGCACACATATTTTTGTTCTTTCTTTGCCCCATGCAGGAAGGCATGGCCTCTGCACGGATTTGGCCCCAAACAGAAGCCGTAAGGCCATCTCACTGCAACCCCACTGAGATGCACCCAAAACACGAGGGCAGGGAGAGCAGCCTAGTGGTCAGAGCACGCCTGCTCGGTGAGGCTGGGCGCCTAGGCCGCTTATCCCCCGGCTGGAGCACGGCCCCTGGCACATGCTCGTGGTAGCAAAATAAAATATCTGTCACCTGTTGAAAGAGCATAGGCTTTGGAGTCACACAAACTACATTTCAGACTGAGATAGGCCCTTGTATGCACTTGAATGTGGACACATGGTTTCACGCCTACAGCTTCCTTCCATCTTCTCACCACTTAGAGGGAATGATAACCTTGCAGAACTTGCGGCGGAGGGAGGGGTTCAATGAGAAGCCATGAACGTGCCTGGCAGAGGGCCTCATAGCCGGCAAGCACCGAATCAGGGCGTTTCCTCCCCATCTGGTCATCTGGTCAGATAAATGACACTGAAGTTGCAGGTTGCCCCTAACTGTAACTTATTCACCGCTTCAAACAGGGACTGCAGGAAGGCAGGCAGGCCGAGAGCAGAAGTGAGGGCTGCAGAAGCAAGAGAAGCAGCAGGCCTGCTCCACTCTTGATAATGTCAGCAGATTAGCTGTGGGGTGATGGGGGAGCTGCACACACCATTGTCCGATTGATTGAGTGCGGCTGCGCGTCCCTGTAACACGGGCGATTATGGCTATGCAGTTGGTACAGGCCACTCCTGGAACCAAGGTGGTGCCGTGAGTGCCATGCTGGTGGGGAAAAGGGGTTTCAGGGGGCCAAGGACATCTGTTATGCCAGTGACCCCAGTGTGGGCATTTAAACCATCCTAGCTCGTTAAAAGGAGAACAGTAACGTTTTCTAGTAGACCACATGCATCGACCCCTTGCTATGGCGTGTGCATTTCACGCTGGACTTGGGAGAGGACCAGCACCTAGGGTGAGCCTGAAGGGTAGCTTGCTAGGTGGAGTCTTCGTGTCCCAGAGGCTGCAGGGGAAGAGCAGTTTTCTCATAGAATTTACCTCTTGGGATAATAGGGCAAATCTCCTTTTCTCACATCCTTCTTGTAAAGCATAAGCTTGGAAAGTTAAGGTGGCCTTTTGCCAAAAGACCGGCATCAAATATTTATACAATGCCAGGGCAAATAGCTTTCTGTGCACAGTAGGGAAGCATCTTTACTTTAATAAAAAAATGCAGTGATAATGGAATGTTTTCCATAGATGGAGGACGATTTAACCTTTTTGCATGGAGAGCTGCACTCTGAGAGAGACCTATGTATACCAGCTCGGAGCACACTACAGCGAGGTTGAGCCAGGAAGGTGATGAAGAGACGGGTGGTGGATGAGGCCGTCAAAACAAGGGGCTCTTTAAAAGCCCAGCTGTCTGCTGTCTGTGGTTCATTGACTTTTTTTTGCTGTTACAGATGACCACATTTTGACAGCCATTCTGAACTTGCTGTGTAGTTAAGTGGGTGAATC
Organism: Balaenoptera ricei; assembly: GCF_028023285.1. Lineage (NCBI taxonomy): Eukaryota > Metazoa > Chordata > Mammalia > Artiodactyla > Balaenopteridae > Balaenoptera > Balaenoptera ricei. Next base: position 29,820,129 of record NC_082642.1, on the reverse strand, counting down.
AGCACTCTGGATTCAGAAGAGCAGAGCAGCGGGCCTAGATGCTGCAGGCAGGACTGAATGAGGAAGGTGGTAAATAAGGACCTGGTTTGTTCCTGCTTCACGGCCCCAAGCCTGGGCCACACAGCCCTCCTCCCAGGCTTGTGACTTGGAGCGAAGGAGGGGATGCCAGGCAGGGGGTAGGAAAGAAATTCTGGATGGGCTGCGCCGTCTCCTTCCCCAGGTGGACCTCAACTCTCTCTATATCATGCTGAGTACTCTAATACTTAGAGCATGCGGTAGGCGCATTTAAAGGGCTTGGAGGCTTTCCAGTCAGGAGATGTGTAGGCAGAGACTTTGGAAATTGGGTATAACATATTTTTGTAGAAGCCTTGAAGAAATGTGTGCTGGGATCATATGCTACTGAAGGATCAGTGAGTATCTTCTGTGTCCCAAGCATCACCAGGTCAGGACTTGGGAAAGCTTTATTCAAAGGGTTTCCGTAGGGCATCCCTACTGTGGCAGGGGCTCCAGCTGGACCTGTGTTACCCAGAACTTGCTAAGTGAGCTGGACTATGGTCCGTACTTGTCCTGGAGCCCAAAATATTTAAATGTGGTTCAGCCAAAGAGCAGTTCTGTCCTTCCTCGGTCACCTTAGTAAAATGTCTTTTAGGAGGACATTGAACAAACACTTGGGGGGAACTTTTTAGCAGAGCGGATGAGAGAGGCAAGCTTAGCACTTTTGCTAAGGCTGATTGGTAACAGACTCTCGGTATAGGAAACAAATACAAAAATGGAGCATAGTATTGATTAACCCACAGGGATCTTATTTGAAATGGAGTATTGTCTTGTCCAGTAGGAAGAATATTAGGATGAGGCTGCTGTACTCCAGGAATTCCACTCAGAGCTGTGGTTTGTTGAGTTGGTCAGGCCCCTCTATCATTCTGGAACAATCAGGAATATTCCCCAGGCTAAGTGAAGTACACTGGTCTCAGATTTCTTAAGTTTCAATTGGGCATTGTAACAGTCAGATATTGCCAGGATGATGCTGTGTAACAAACCACTCCAGAGCTCACTGGCTTAAAACAGTAATAATTTATTCTCTCATATTTGTAGGTTGCCTGGAGCAGCTTCTTTGAGGCAGCTGGGCCCACTCTCAGGTCTGTGGATCAGCTGATCTAGGCTAAGCTCCACTGGGGCAGCTCTGTTCCAACAGGCTAGCTGGGGCATGTGCTCTCGAAGTGGTGGCACAGATGTGAGATCAAGTTCAACCACGCCAGTGCTTCGCAAGCCCCTGCTTGTGTCACCCCCACTAAGATCCCACTGGCCAAGCGAGTCACGTGGATAAGCCCCTGGTTGGCTTATCTCCCCACCATTGTCTTAGTCTTGAATTTCTTCTCATGATTCTGCTGCTTGTCTGGTCCTTGGTGGCCCCTCATTCACTCTGCATTTCTATTCAAGCTGTGTCCTCTACCTTGAACTCTCAAACCCCGCAGATCCATATGCCTGGCTTGCAGTTAGTTCATATCTCTACTCAAAGTGGGGGGACCTACCCTGAGCACTTCTTTCAGAAACAGCCGTGCCATTGCCTCTACCTCCATGCAACACCCCGCCCACCCCCACCCCAGCCCACTTTATATTCTCATAGCATTTATCCCCTGGGACATTATGTTTTCTCCCCCTGCAGGGCAGGGGAAGCTCCATGGGGGCGGGGTCTTCATTTGTCACCAGTGATCACGAGAGTACCTGGCACATAATGGGTGCTCAGAATGGACTGAAAACAGTAGGGTTTCTGAGTCAAAGAGGATGGACTTTTGTGTTTCAGTCTTTTGAGATGTTGTTAAGTTGTTCTCTGGAAAGGTTGTGCAGCTAAAATTCCCTTCAGCCCTGGAAGCTTTTTTTTAAAATTAATTAATTAATTAGTTAATTAATTAATTAATTTATGGCTATGTTGGGTCTTCGTTGCTGTGCATGGGCTTTCTCTAGTTGCGGTGAGCGGGGGCTACTCTTCGTTGTGGTGCGCGGACTTCTCATTGCGGTGGCTTCTCTTGCTGTGGAGCACGGGCTCTAGGCACGCGGGCTTCAGTAGTTGTGGCACGTGGGCTCAGTAGTTGTGGCTCTTGGGCTCTAGAGCACAGGCTCAGCAGTTGTGGCACACAGGCTTAGTTGCTCCGCGGCATGTGGGATCTTCCCAGACCAGGGCTCAAACCCGTGTCCCCTGCATTGGCAGGCGGATTCTTAACCACTGCGCCACCAGGGAAGTCCTGGAAACTTTTTACATACAATAAAGGGTGTTAAGCGTAGCCATTTATTTATTACTTATTTTTGTTGTTGCAAATAATTTTCTCATTCTGAGGGCTTTTTGACTGTGCTTGTGAGGTCTGTTGGAAGACAGAAGCTGAAGGTTGCTATATGTTTCCATCTGTCTGTCCTTTTGTGACTTCTGGAAAGTGCTGGCAGTTCCTGAACTCCAGTGTGACTCAGGGGGCTTTCTGTGTTTGTCTCCCTTCCCTTACTGATGAAGAAAAGATCACATTATTGTGTGAATTGTCCTTTACATCACTAAACATATTTTTATGTCTGTTGCCATAACAAAACACCACAGACTGGTTGGCTTGAACAATAGACATTTATTTTCTCATAGATCAGGAGGCTGGACGTCCATGATCAGGGAGTTGGCAAATTCGGTTTCTGGTGAGGCCTCCTTTCCTGACTTGCAGATGGCCACCTTCTCTGTGTCCTCCTATGGGCTTTCCTCTGTGCAAGGTTAGGGGGTTGGGGTGGGTGGTGCTCTGGTGTCTCTTCCTCTTCTTGTAAGGACATCAGTCCTGTTGGACTAGGGCCCACCCTTATGACCTCATTGAACCTTAATTACCCCCGGAAAGGATGTGTTTCCAAATGTACTCACTTTGGAGGATAGAGCTTCAACACATGAATCGGGGGTGGTGGGTGGGGACAGAGTTCAGTCCAGAACAGTGCGACTGAGCAGTGATTTGTAGGATACTGACCAGGAGGAATTCTCTGTCTACAACCCCCTTTCACAGACAAGAAACCAAACCCCTCAAAGGGTCAGATCCCTTTTCCGATAGAGCATGGGCCCAAACCACCTGCTTCTGAGTCCATTCCTCTGTTCCACAGTCCCTCATCTAAGTGAATCTAGGGTATTTAGGACCCATTAACTTAGAAAGTGCCTCATTGAAAGTCTTCTTCAGGGGCAAGGAGCCTGTTGTGTTTTTCTTGACATCCTCACGGCCTGAGACAGTTCTGAATCATGCTATGTTTGATGTAGGTTTGTTGAATTATACGGAACTCAGAACTTTACCATTAACTATAGCAGTGCCCAGGGAAACATTTTCAATGGTAAATCATTTTGAAAAATTCCCCCTTCCCCCAAATTTCACCTCCTGACAAGAGCTGCGTGAAGTGTCCCATGTACTGCACCCACGTCACACAAATGTCGAGGAATCAGCGCATCTGGACTGCGTCTGCAAGCCCAGAGCTGCTGCGTTGCATCTATCCCCACTTCAAAATAATTTCTCTCACCTCAATATAGTTTTCTTCTAAAAACTGTCTCTAAATGACTGCATTTCCCCCGAATAAGTTCTCCCCAGTGCATCCTGACGTTGGAGCATGAAAAGGAAGGTAAACGCGTGAAATCAAATGGTGATTGCTAACAATGAAATTTGGGCTCATAAAATCAAGGATATTATTCAAAACTGCGAGGTAAATTAGTCTCATTCATTCTGATGGGGCTAGACTCTATGGTTGTGTATGCCTTCTTTAATTAACATGCTGAAAAGATGTTCTGATTGGGATTATTAATGAATGCAGTGAAAATTTTTGCTGCTTGTAAGGCTTCTGCCACAGACGGTTTACAGCAACCTCCCTCCACCCCGCCCCGCCTTTTCTTTTTCCACAGATTCCTTACGCGGCTTGACAGATGGAGTATTCATCTTTGAAGCTGTTTCCACAGAAGATAGCAAAACCATGCAGGGCTACGATGCTATTGTAGTGGAACAATGGACGGTTCTGGACGTAAGTGTTGGGATTGGCAGTGGTGCTTTTCTTGTTTGGACAGTGATTGTTTTACCCGCTCGCTCCTCTGAGCGTGGCTGCTGCTGGATGTCGCTTTCCTCTGAGCGGCAGTTGGACCTCCATACACCCTGTGAGGACCCCTTTCGTCCTTTGGTGCCCCTCCTATGCCACCCCCAGTTGGGGGATGGGCCCCACTTTTCCCTTTCTGTAGAAAAAACACATTGTGTGAGCCGGGTAGAAAAGATTCTTCTTTCATTAATTTGAAAGCGCTAAGTGACATAAGTGAGGCAAACGCATAGTTTGCGGCCCCCATAATAATTAGAGCATCATCGTTACTGGAGCTAGACTCTATGGCCCCCTCTGACAGGGGGCCATGGAAATTTATATGCCAGAAGAAATTTATATGCACCTGCGCTCTTAACCTTCACAATAAGTCTGAGTACTGTGATTGCTCCCATTTTACAGATGAGGAAACTGAGGCACAGGGAGGTTAGAACCCTGGCCCATTAAGTGTAGAAGGCGGTCTTTGAGAAACGTTGACCCGCAAGGCCACCAGATTGCTGTGGGCAGAGGAATTCCTCAAGCTGTGTTCCGCTGGGATTTGGGAAGGGGAGAGCTGATTTCTTTCTGAGGTTTGCTGGTGTGTATTTTAAAGGCATTTCTGCAACTGTTGAAACGTGGACTTTATAGACCAGTCTCTTGTCCACGCAGCATCTGGGATGTTTGAAGATAGGGGACTGATTTCTGAATGCTCTCAAGTTGGCCCTAGAAGGACACAGGGTTGGCGTCGCTCCGAGGGGCCCTGCCAGACAGGGGGGTCTCTGTGCCAGAGGAGGACAGATGAGGAAGCAGCTCTTGGTGCAGAGTGCGGGGCACTGGGACCCGCCACACCCTTGTGCCCTTTGGCACTGCAGCCTGTGGCCAGTCCCCCGCCTGGAGCTGGGGTGGAGCGCCCCACGGGCACCGTTGCTTAGCCTTTGAGCCTGCAGCCGTTCCGAGGAGGCCTGATGTGGGGAGCAGGGGTGCGGGGGGGCAGCCTGCATCTGAGTAGGGATGGGAAACAGCTGCTTGCAAATGTGACAGAACAGAGGCCACAGAAAAACTGTAATAATCAGAAACAGGAATTCCAAAATCACAGCATCCAGGGCCAGTTAGGTTGGAGGCCAGGGGTCCTGCAGGCATAAGTAGTGAGGAAGGTAAGGAGGTAGGTGATGACCTGCTTTGCCGTCAGGCTCCGCCAGTGACTTCCGCCCACCGTTGGTCCCAGTGAGCCTCCGTACCCCTAACTGGAAACGGGGTGCAGAGGAAGTGAGGCTCTGTCGAAAATGCAGAGTCCAGTGTGGGCACGTCATGTCCCCCCTGGGGACCTTAAACTTCCACAACTGTAAGATGGGGCGGTCCGTTCACCCAGCCTGCCACGTGTGGTAGATGCAGGGTCTCAAGGACCCCGTCCGGACAAGCCCATGCTGGCTGCCCTGTACCCACGAGCTGCAGCACTCGGTTTGCTCTGTGACACAGGGCTGTATCAGCAAGCGATGCGTGGCTGCACCAGAAACACGTTGCGTGATTTTGCACGTGTGATCGGCCACAGGGCCATGGGGACGTGTATAAAATCCCTTGCTGTCTGCACATTAAAGTGGCTGTGAAAGGCAGGCTTTGTGGTTTCCTCAATAAAGATGGTTTGATGGCAGTGATCCAAAATTGCCTAGGAAAGTGGTTCTCAAAGTGTGGTCCCAGGACCAGTATCAGCAGCACCTGGAAGTTGTTAGACATGCAGATGCTTGGGCCCCACCCTGGACCTACTGAATGGGAAGCCCTGCGGGTGGGCCCAGCCATCTGGGTTTTAACAGGCTCTCTAGGTGGTTCTGAAGCTTCCTCAGTTTTAGGAACTAGTGTCTGAAAGAACGGTACAGATGCCACTTTGCCCAGATGTCTATGGTCGTGTGATATTTGATGAAAAGGGTGATAGGAAAAGCACCCCAATGATTCGTCTTTCTTCAGCCTTTGAAATATTGAAATTTTAACATGTGACCTTGATATGTAACTGGAGGGAACGCCTACTATCTAAAAAGTCTGTGGGAGGGAATTCCTGGGTAGTCCAGTGGCTAAGACTCTGCACTCCCAGTGCAGGGGGCCCGGGTTCCATCCCTGGTTGGGGAACTAGATCCCACATGCATGCCGCAACTAAAAAGATCCCGCGTGCTGCAACTAAGACCCGGCACAGCCAAACAAATAAATATTTTAAAAAATAAAATGTCTGCAGGAGGGAGATAATGGTTACAAACTCAAGTAAGGACACGGTTGTCATTTTTTGCCCCTGTCAATTTTTTAAATTGTTATTTTTTTAAAACTGAAGTATAGTTGATTTACAGTGTTGTGTTAGTTTCAGGTGTACATCAAAGTGATTCCGTTTTTTATGTATATATAAAGTATGTGGAATATATAAAGTATATATATATATATATTCTACATACTTATATATTCTTTTTCATATTCTTCTCCCTTATAGGCTACTACAGAATACTGCGTATAGTTCCCTGTGCTACACATAGGTCCTTGTTGGTTACTTATTTTATATATAGTAGTGTGTATATGTTAATCCCAAACGACTAATTTATCCCTCCCCACCTTTCCCCTTTGATAACCATAAATTTGTTGTCTATGTCTGTGGGTCTATTTCTGTTTTATATTTAAAGTTAATTATATCTTTTTTTAGGATTCTACATGTAAGTGATATCATATGATATTTGTCTTTCTCTGTCTGTCTCACTTACTATGATGATCTCTCGGTCCATCCATGTTGCTGCAGATGGCATTACTTCATCCTTTTTTATGGCTGAGTAATATTCCATTGTGTATATACACCACGTCTTCTTTATCCATTCCTCTGTCGATGGATGTTCATCTTTGTTTCCCAAGGCATCCAGTAAATGCTTCCTGAATCGGGTTGAAAGCCTTTTGGTTCAGCCCAAGGGTAGACCAGTGTTTCTCAAAATTGAGCTTGTGTCTATCTGGAAAGCTTTTTAAAAGACACACGTCCAGGCTCTGCCCCCGAGTTTCCTATTCAGCCCACTGTGAGAATCAATCCCTGCCTTAGAGGAGCCACGTGTATGCAGCTGTTACCAGCACAGCCCAGCAGGGTCCAGTCTGGGGTGGGCTTGCCCCTGGCCCAGCAATTGGAAGAGCTCTGTCCGACCCACAGACAGCTGCTCCTCTGCACGTGCCTCTGGCTGTGCGGGGGGGCGGGGGGGGGAGTCCAGCTCCCTTACCTCTATCCTCGAGACCATCCCCTTCCTCTCCTCCCCACCCTTATGGCCTCTGGGGAAGGCCTTTCCTGTTCAAGCCCTGGGCAGGTCCCTCTTGGCTTGTGGTTGATCCTGCTTTTCTGGCAGCCACTCTCCTCCCGGAGCCTCCCAGGACTCTGACCACAAAGTATCTCTAACCAGCTTTTTCTCTTTTCTCACAATTGGGACTGACGTGTCCCTTTCCTGCCCCTTTACTCCTCTGCCCGTTAATATCCTCAAGCTCCGTGTGCAGATGTGCCAGTCTAATTCGGCCACATCTTCCTGGCTTTCCTCTCCCCCGCACCCCAGACCACACACACACACAGACACACACACTTTCGCAAGACAACCTACCTGGCTCTTTGCAGCTCTGCAGACAGTGCGGTATGTTGGAAAGAGAATGTGGATTCTCGAGTCTGGCCCGGGTAGGCTTCCTGCTCTCTTATTTCTTGCTGAGTGTATGAAAAGGAAACCACCCCCTCTTTGCTTTTCCATTTTTCAATTGTATAAATGGAGACACGGGTAACAACCTCTCGAAGTCGATGAGAAGGAAAAGAGATAACGTATTTAAAAGTTGTGAACGTCGTACTTGGCATAGAGTAAGTAAATACTGTTTTCTTGTATCGGTCACCCGGGATCATCAATTAGAAAGATCGTCTGCCTATTGCATTGATCTTGTTCTAAAAGCACAGAGGAGGCTGGGCTAGGGAACATGTGGAGTCAAACGCAAATAATTGCATTTTTCTCAGTTGGAAAGCTATGGCCTAAAATTAAAGGCAGTTGTGAATGGGATGAAAGTCCATCCATAGGGCATTTATAACATGTATTTGGCTTATGCTCTATGAGTTTACAGTCTAGAGTGTGAGCAGAAACGGTGATTCTTTGAAAGGAAAGGGGGAAGCTACATAGACAAATAGGTGAAGAGGAAGAGAGAGGCAGAGAAAGGGACCATCGTCTTCTCTCTGTCTGCACATCCTTCAGCCTGACCGCCCAGTGGACGTGGAGGACCACCAGGAGCTGGTGAGCCATAGAGCCTCTCCGTCCTCATCCTGCTCCCTGGAGTGTCTTCTAGCTCACAAGTGCTTCTTGTGAAATTTGCCATCAGAACTGAACATAAGACAGTAGGGAAAGTGCTTTGAGTTGATGCGGTTGTCTTGGGAGCTGGTGGGTTAACTGAAAAAGTCACTGAAAAAGAACCCAAGAAAATCATATTCAGAGTGAAGGATTGGGAGTTTGGGATTAGCAGATGCAAACTTTTTTTTTTTTAATTTCAAATACATATATAATTTTTCCAAGTCTCCAAAGACTTTTTTTTGTTAGTTTCTCCTCTATAACAAAGTGAATCAGCTATACGTATATATATATATATCCCCATATCTCCTCCCTCTTGCATCTCCCTCCCACCCTCCCTATCTCGCCCCTCTAGGTGGTCACAAAGCACCGAGCTGATCTCCCTGTGCTATGTGGCTGCTTCCCACCAGCTATCTATTTCACATTTGGTAGTGTATATTTGTCCATGCCACTCTCTCACTTCGTCCCAGCTTACCCTTCCCCCTCCCCGTGTCCTCAAGTCCATTCTCTACGTCTGCATCTTTATTCCTGTCCTGCCCCTAGGTTCTTCAGAACCTTTTTTTTTTTTTTTTAGATTCCATATATATGTGTTAGCATACAGTATTTGTTTTTCTCTTTCTGACTTACTTCACTCTGTATGACAGTCTCTAAGTCCATCCACCTCACTACAAATAACTCAATTTCATTTCTTTTTATGGCTGCATAATATTCCATTGTATATATGTGCCACATCTTCTTTATCCATTCATCTGTCAATGGACACTTAGGTTGCTTCCATGTCCTGGCTATTGTAAATAGAGCTGCAATGAACATTGTGGTACATGACACTTTTTGAATTATGGTTTTCTCAGGGTATATGCCCAGTAGTGGGATTGCTGGGTCATATGGTAGTTCTATTTTTAGTTTTTTAAGGAACCTCCATACTGTTCTCCATAGTGGCTGTATCAATTTACATTCCCACCAACAGTGCAAGAGGGTTCCCTTTCCTCCACACCCTCTCCAGCATTTATTGTTTGTAGATTTTTTGATGATGGCCATTCTGACTGGTGTGAGATGATATCTCATTGTAGTTTTCATTTTCATTTCTCTAATGATTAGTGATGTTGAGCATCCTTTCATGTGTTTGTTGGCAATCTGTGTATCTCCTTTGGAGAAATGTCTATTTAGGTCTTCTGCCCATTTTTGGATTGGGTTGTTTGTTTTTTTGATATTGAACTGCATGAGCTGCTTGTAAATTTTGGAGATTAATCCTCTGTCAGTTGCTTCATTTGCAAATATTTTCTCCCATTTCAAGGGCTGTCTTTTCGTCTTGTTTCTGCCTTCCTTTGCTGTGCAAAAGCTTTTAAGTTTCATTAGGTCCCATTTGTTTATTTTTGTTTTTATTTCCATTTCTCTAGGAGCTGGGTCAAAAAGGATCTTGCTGTGATTTATGTCATAGAGTGTTCTGCCTATGTTTTCCTCTAAGAGTTTTATAGTGTCTGGCCTTACATTTAAGTCTTTAATCCATTTTGAGTTTATTTTTGTGTATGGTGTTAGGGGATGTTCTAATTTCATTCTTTTACATGTAGCTGTCCAGTTTTCCCAGCACCACTTATTGAAGAGACTGTCTTTTCTCCACTGTATATTCTTGCCTCCTTTATCAAAAATAAGGTGACCATATGTGCATGGGTTTATCTCTGGGCTTTCTATCCTGTTCCATTGATCTGTACTTCTGTTTTTGTGCCAGTACCATACTGTCTTGGTTACTGTAGCTTTGTAGTATAGTCTGAAGTCCAGGAGCCTGATTCCTCCAGCTCCGTTTTTCTTTCTCAAGATTGCTTTGGCTATTCGGGGTCTTTTGTGTTTCCATACAACTTGTGAAATTTTTTTGGGTATATGCCCAGTAGTGGGATTGCTGGGTCATATGTTTTTTTTTTTTTTTTCTAGTTCTGTGAAAAATGCCATTGGTAGTTTGATAGGGATTGCATTGAATCTGTAGATTGCTTTGGGTAGTATAGTCATTTTCATGATGTTGATTCTTCCAATCCAAGAACATGGTACATCTCTCCATCTGTTTGTGTCATCTTTAATTTCTTTCATCAGTGTCTTACAGTTTTCTGCATACAGGTCTTTTGTCTCCTTCAGTAGCTTTATTCCTAGGTATCTTATTCTTTTTGTTTCAGTGGTAAATGGGAGTGTTTCCTTAATTTCTCTTTCAGATTTTTCATCATTAGTGTATAGGAATGCAAGAGATTTCTGTGCATTCATTTTGTATCCTGCTACTTTACCAAATTCATTGATTAGCTCTAGTAGTTTTCTGGTAGCATCTTTAGGATTCTCTATGTATAATATCATGTCATCTGCAAACAGTGACAGTTTTACTTCTTCTTTTCTGATTTGGATTCCTTTTATTTCTTTTTCTTCTCTGATTATTGTGGCTAAAACTTCCAAAACTATGTTGAATAATAGTGGTGAGAGTGCACAACCTTGTCTTGTTCCTGATCTTAGAGGAAATGGTTTCAGTTTTTCACCATTGAGAACGATGTTGGCTGTGGGTTTGTCATATATGGCCTTTATTATGTTGAGGAAAGTTCCCTCTATGCCTACTTTCTGCAGAGTTTTTATCATAAATGGGTGTTGAGTTTTGTCAAAAGCTTTTTCTGCATCTATTGAGATGACCATATAGTTTTTCTCCTTCAGTTTGTTAATATGGTTTATCACATTGATTCATCTGCATATATTGAAGAATCCTTGCATTCCTGGGATAAACCCCACTTGATCATGGTGTATGATCCTTTTAATGTGCTGTTGGATTCTGTTTGCTAGTATTTTTGCATCTATGTTCATCAGCGATATTGGCCTGTAGTTTTCTTTTTTTATGACATCTTTGTCTGGTTTTGGTGGCCTCCTAGAATGATTTTGGGAGTGTTCCTCCCTCTGCTATATTTTGGAAGAGTTTAAGAAGGAAAGGTGTTAGCTCTTCTCTAAATGTCTTATAGAATTCGCCTGTGAAGCCATCTGATCCTGGGCTTTTGTTTGTTGGAAGATTTTTAATCACAGTTTCAATTTTAGTGCTTGTGATTGGTCTGTTTATGTTTTCTATTTCTTCAAGGTTCAGTCTTGGAAGGTTGTGCTTTTCTAAGAATTTGTCCATTTCTTCCAGGTTGTCTATTTTATTGGCATATAATTGTTTGTAGTAATCTCTCATGATACTTTGTATTTCTGCAGTGTCAGTTGTTACTTCTCCTTTTTCATTTCTAATTCTATTGATTTGAGTCTCCTCTTTCTTTTTCTTGATGTGTCTGGCTAATGGATTATCAATTTTGTTTATCTTCTCAAAGAACCAGGTTTTAGTTTTATTAATCTTGGCTTTTGTTTCCTTCATTTCTTTTTCATTGATTTCCCATCTAAACTTTATGATTTCTTTCCTTCTGCTAACTTCGGGTTTTTTTTTGTTCTCCTCTCTCTAATTGCTTTAGGTGTAAGGTTAGGTTGTTTATTTGAGATATTTCTTGTTTCTTGAGATAGGATTGTATTGCTATGAACTTCCCTCTTAGAACTGCTTTTGCTGCATCCCATAGGTTTTGGGTCATCATGTTTTCATTGTCATTTGTTTCTAGGCATTTTTTGATTTCTTTAGTGATCTCTTGGTTATTAAGTAGTGTATTGTTTAGCCTCCATGTTTTTGTATTTTTTGCAGATTTTTTCCTGTAATTGATATCTAGTCTCATAGCGTTGTGGTCAGAAAAGATACTTGATACGATTTCAGTTTTCTTAAATTTACCAAGGCTTGATTTGTGACCCAAGATATGATATATCCTGGAGAATGTTCCATGAGCACTGGAGAAGAAAGTGTATTCTGTTGTTTTTGGATGGAATGTCCTATAAATATCATTTAAGTCCATCTTGTTTAAAGTATCATTTAAAGCTTGTGTTTCCTTATTTATTTCATTTTGGATGATCTGTTCTTTGGTGAAAGTGGGATGTTAAAGTCCCCTACTATGATTGTGTTACTGTCGATTTCCCCTTTTATGGCTGTTAGCATTTGCCTTATGTATTGAGGTGCTCCTATGTTGCATGCATAAATATTTACAGTTGTTAAATCTTCTTCTTGGATTGATCCCTTGATCATTATGTAGTGTCCTTCTTTGTCTCTTGTAATAGTCTTTAGTTTAAAGTCTATTTTGTCTAATATGAGAATTGCTCCTCCAGCTTTCTTTTGATTTCCATTTGCATGGAATATCTTTTTCCATCCCCTCACTTTCAGTCTGTATGTGTCCCTAGGTCTGAAGTGGGTCTCTTGTAGACAGCAAATATATGGGTCTTGTTTTTGTATCCATTCAGCCAGTCTATGTCTTTTGATTGGAGCATTTAATCCATTTACATTTAAGGTAGTTATGGATATGTATGTTCCTATTCCCATTTTCTTAATTGTTTTGGGTTTGTTATTGTAGGTCTTTTCCTTCTCTTGTGTTTCCTGCCTAGAGACGTTCCTGTAACATTTGTTGTAAAGCTGGTTTGGTGGTGCTGAATTCTCTTAACTTTTGCTTGTCTGTAAAGGTTTTAATTTGTCCGTAGAATCTGAATGAGATCTTTGCTGGGTAGAGTAATCTTGGTTGTAGGTTTTTCCCTTTCATCACTTTAAATATGTCCTGCCACTCCCTTCTGGCTTGCAGATTTTCTGCTGAAAGATCAGCTGTTAACCTTATGGGGATTCCCTTGTATGTTATTTGTTGTTTTTCCCTTGCTGCTTTTAATATTTTTTCTTTGTATTTAATTTTTGATAGTTTGATCAATATGTGTCTTGGCGTGTTTCTAACTGGATTTATGCTGTATGGGATTCTCTGCGCCTCCTGGACTTGACTATTTCCTTTCCCATATTAGGGAAGTTTTCAACTATAATCTCTTCAAATATTTTCTCAGTCCCTTTCTTTTTCTCTTCCTCTTCTGGGACCCCTATAATTCGAATGTTGGTGTGTTTAATGTTGTCCCAGAGGTCACTGAGACTGTCCTCAATTCTTTTCATTCTTTTTTCTTTATTCTGCTCTGTGGTAGTTATTTCCACTATTTTATCTTCCAGGTCACTTATCTGTTCTTCTGCCTCAGTTATTCTGCTATTTATTCTTTCTAGAGAATTTTTAATTTCCTTTATGGTGTTGTTCATCATTGTTTGTTTGCTCTTTAGTTCTTCTCTGTCCTTGTTACACATTTCTTGTATTTTCTCCATTCTGTTTCCAAGATTTTGGATCATGTTTATTATCATTACTCTGAATTCTTTTTCAGGTAGACTGCCTATTTCCTCTTCATTTGTTTGGCCTGGTGGGTTTTTACCCTGTTCCTTCGTCTGCTGTGTGTTTCTCTGTCTTCTCATTTTGCTTAACTTACTGTGTTTGGCGTCTCCTTTTCGCAGGCTGCAGGTTCGTAGTTTCCGTTGTTTTTGGTGCCTGCCCAGTGGCTAAGGTTGGTTCAGTGGGTTTTGTAGGCTTCCTGGTGGAGGGAACTGGTGCCTGTGTTCTGGTGGATGAGGCTGGGTCTTGTCTTTCTGGTGGGAAGGACTGCATCCGGTGGTGTGTTTTGGGGTGTCTGTGACCTTATTATGATTTTAGGCAGCCTCTCTGCTAATGGGTGGGGTTGTGTTCCTGTCTTGTTGGTTGTTTGGCATAGGGTATCCAGCACTGTAGCTTGCTGGTCGTTGAGTGGAGCTGGGTCATAGCATTGAGATGGAGATCTCTGGGAGAGCTTTCACCGTTTGATATTACGTGGAGCTGGGAGGTCTCTGGTGGACCAATGTCCTGAACTCGGCTCTCCCACCTCAGAGGCACAGGCCTGACACCCAGCCAGAGCACCAAGACCCTGTCAGCCACATGGCTCAGAAGAAAAGGGAGAAAAAAAGAAAGAAAGAAAGAAAATAAATAAAATAAAGTTATTAAAATAAAAAATAAAGAAATTATTAAAAATAAAAAATTGAAAAGTGATAATAAAAAGAAAGACGAGAGCAACCAAACCAAAAAACAAATCCACCAATGATAACAAGCACTAAAAACTATACTAAAAAAAAAAAAAAAAAAAAAAAAGGACAGACAGAACCCTAAGACAAATGGTAAAAGCAAAGCTATACAGACAAAATCACACAAAGAAGCATACACATACACACTCACAAAAAGAGAAAAAGGAAAAAAAAATATATATCTTTTGGGAAGTCTGAGGTCTTCTGCCAGCGTTCAGTAGGTGTTCTGCAGGAGTTGTTCCACATGTAGATGTATTTCTGATGTATTTGTGGGGAGGAAGGTTATCTCCATGTCTCACTCCTCCACCATCTTGAAAGTCTCCCTCACCACAAGTTCAGATGCAAACTATTATATATAGGATGGATAAACAACAAGGTCCTACTGTATAGCACAGGGAACTATGTTCAATATCCTGTGATAAACCATAATGGAAAACAATATATATATGTATAACTGAGTCACTTTGCTATACAGCAGAAATTAACACAACATTGTACATCAACTATACTTCAATTAAATTTTTTTAAAAGAGAAAAAAGCATATTCACATCTTACACATTTTAATATATAATATGTAAGTACATATCCGTGTGCCAATCTTTTTGAGTTTGGAGTCTGTTGATTAGAATCCCACTTCATTCTTCTTTTATAAACCAAAGTGTGCAGTCGCTGATGGCCAGCGTTAGTGTCTTTAAAGTGTAGCAAAGGGATTTGACTGCAGAATCCTTCTGTTTTCAAGATTTTTTTTCCTGGTCTTTTCCAGCCCGCTCCGCCCCGCCAGACAGTGGCCACAGTTGTTATTTTTAAGCAACTGTCCTTTGTCAGGTCTCTTCAAAGCATTCTATCTAGTTTTCCTAGAAACAACTTCTTTGCACTTCCTATCCGTTTTAAATAATTTAAATTAAGACACGTAGCTGTGATCATGGGTCTAACTGACCTGAACAGGTGTGGGAGCATGGAAGACTTACCCTGGAAGTGTTCACCTGCACAGCATCCTGGGATCCAAAGGGCATCGTGAAGGGCAGCCCACTACCTGCAAGGACCTGGTCTCGCTACAGCTGGACCTGGGCTTCTGCTAGTGCAGCTGGAGATTGAATGGACTTTGGGGGCACCTGTTACAGCCTGTGAACACCCACAGTTCTCATCCCGTGAGGCGCTGTTGTCAGGTTTTGTCTTCATCCTCCATCTGTGTGTTCAGTCTGCTGTTGAATCGCCTCCCATTGGTTTCTGCCCATTTTTACAGCCTGCTGAGACATTTGTGATCATGACAGTATCATCTTGCGTCTGGGGGATCGTCCCAGCCCTGGCTTCTCTGAGCATTTCCTACGTAGGGTTACTCCTGTCTGATCCAGTGTCCAACAGGTGGATGGAGGACACGGTCCTTTGGCATGCTGTGGGAATGTCTCCCCCAGGCCCTAATGTGGCCCCAGCCCCATCTGCAGAGGTTTCAGATGGCCCTGTCATTCCACCCAGCGGTCACCATCTTGTCCCTGAAGGACTCATGAGAGGCTTGATAAGACGCATCTGTGTAATTGGAACCCACTCTGAGGTACACTCCACCCCACCTGTCCCACAACCCTATCCAACAACTCATACGTCCCCCTTTTTCTGCATGGACATCCGCAGCCTTCTGGGCATCAATCTTCTGTTTCCAAGGGCTCCCGACCATCCACGTAACGGTCCACACTGTGATTTGCCAGGGAGTAACGTCAGTGTCTGCGGTGTCTAGAATTCACCACCTTCTGCTCCTACAAGGGAGTCAATATTTGTTCCTTTTAAACCATCTGGCATTTTTTTTCATTGCCACAATTTCTCCAAGATAATTATTTTGGTTCTGAGATCATAGCCTTTAGTGCCAAAGATAGCAGGTCTCTGCCTTGTTTCTGTGGTACAGAAGATTTTCCCGTGGATGGTCACTGCCGTGAAAGGACCAGGCCCGCCCTCCCAGGTGGTAACCCCACTCCTTCCGACCCAGAGCAAACCGCAGCTCAGATGAGTCTGCCAGTGGCTGGGACAACAGAACGTCTATTCTCCCAGCTTTCACTTTGATCAAGTTCCTTGCATCTACCTTTGATAGTGACATGCCAGTGTGCTGAGCACCTTTTCCTTAAAATGGAATTCTTCTCGGCTTGATGAATTTTAAATTCGTCATTTAAAAAATTGAGGTTTGCTTGGGAGGGCAGGTTGCCAACCTCTATGAAAAATTTTCAATGCCCACCCCTACCCACCCCTACGCAAGTCCACACCTCACATCCATCTCTTTTGGAGAAACAAAGGCATTTGTTCACAAGAATGCTGATACCAGGACATGGTTTCAGCATTATTAGTAACAGGAAAAAGGAAACAAGGTGCACGTCCATCAGTAGGGGAAGGGTTAAATAGTGGATGGTGCACCCTTACTATGCATGCAGTCATTCTGTACAGACTGACACGGAAGGAACTCCAGGAAATGTTGTCCAGTGGGGAAACAAGTTGCAGAAGAACCGTGATGGTTAATTTTATGGGACAACCTGGCCAGGCTGTGGTACCCAGTTGTTTGGTCAAACACCAGTCTAGATGTTGCAGTGAAGGTGTTTTTTTAGATGCGATTAACATTCAAATCAATAGACTTTGAGCAAAGCAGATGACTAACCCTCCATAATGCGAGTGGGCCTCATCCAGTCAGCTGAGACATCAAGAGAGGGCCAGCCCTGCAGGCTTTGAACTTGTCAGCACCCCAATCACATGAGCCAATTCCTCCAAATCAATCTATCAATCTCTCTCTGTCTCTGTCTCTTTGTCGCTATCTATCTGTCTAAAAGTCTGTCTCTCTGTTCTCTATCCATTCTGTTGGTTCTGTCTCTCAGGAGAACCCTGACCAGTACAGAGATACCCTCACCAGTGTGATGCCATTAATGGGGAAAAACACTTCACAGAATAATATGATGTATATTGTGTGGGAATATGTAAATGCAGAAAAAGGCCAGGACGAGCGGCCACCAAGCTGATGATGGTGGCTACATGTGACTTGGCATGGAAGGGTGGAAGGCAGCTTTATCTGGAATATTTTCATTTTTATGTAGAGAAATATTCCTTTTACTTGGGTAAGTAAAAGTTAGTTTTTAGATGATAGCTAGTTCTGTCTCTCCATAGCCTTTCTTCTCTTAGGTTTTAGGTGTGCTTATTTTCTCCTTGTGGAAAAGAAAGTAAAATAGGAGTTGAGTAATTCCACTTTCTGTTGTCTTCCACATATTTTTTTTTCTTGTACAACTTCTTGTTTTGAACATAATTTGTTATTGAAGTATAGTTAATTTACAATGTTTCAGGTGTACAGCAAAGTGATTCAGTTATATATATTTTCTTTTTCAGAGTCTTTTCCATTATAGGTCATTACAAGATATTGAATGTAGTTCCCTGTGCTGTACGGTAGGCCCTTGATGTTTATCCATTTTATATATAGTAGTGTGTATCTGCTAATCCCAAACTCCTAATTTATCCCTTCCCCACTTTCCCCTTTGGTAACCATAAGTTTGTTTTCTACGTCTGTGGGTCTATTTCTGTTTTGTAAATAAGTTCATTTGAATCGTTTTTTTTAGATTCCACATATAAGTGATGTCATATGTGGTGGTCATGGGTATCAATCAGGATGCTTTCCACTGTCAAGGCAGAGTATCCACCTGGCAGTGGCTTGAACAGTAGGGATTTGTCATCGCATCTCACCAGGCAGCAAGTCTGGAGGAAGGTGGGGGGTTGCAGCGTCATCTTTTTCAGCAGCTTGAGGACATCATCAGGGACCCGGGGACTGTCACCTTCTGCATCCCGGTCCTCAGCTTGTCTGCTAGGTCTCCCCTTAGGACCCTAATCCCAAGGTGGCTGCAGCAGTTCCCAAGCATCTCATGGGAACATGATGACAGTTGGAAAGAAGAGGGCATTTCCTGCCATGTGCCCTTTTTTATTAGCAAGTAAGACCTTTCCCAGGAACTCCCAAGCAGAGTTTCCCTTCTGTCCCATTGGCTGGGTCACAGACACACGTCACTGTCAAGATCATGGTGAGCTGGGCTGGAGAGGGTGTCAGCCAGGAAGGCGGACCTGGACTATTGGCCTTGGCAACCAACAGTTTGCCACTGAGTGGGACAGAAGGCAGGGATGCTCCTAGAAGTATTTTAAAGAAGACTAAACTTGGACTTGGTGACAGCTTGGAGAGTGGGATGACAAAGGAAGAATTTGACTTTTACTCTCTATCTGCACTCTTTTTCTTCCATAAACTCAATGGTCCTGTTTTCTCAGATTCCCATATTTCACTTCCTATGCAAAATTTAGTCATATAAGTAAGTTAGGCCTTTTAAAAATTGATTCAACACAAATAAATATTGAGTTCCTACTGTGTGTCAGCCACTGTGAAAATGTGATGAATGGATTCAATCCAGGCAGGAAGGATTGATTCTTTTAACTGGGGGGAAGAAGTGCAGTCATTAAAAATGAATGCTCACCCCCTGGTCTTTCCACACCCATAAATAACTTCTCTTCCTTGTCAGGCTTCCTGAGGGGTGGTGAGAGGCCCTAAATCACCGGGAACCTTTTAAGGCTGATGAGAGGGGAGAGGCAAGTGTGTGGTCTGGTGAAGACCATGGGGCAAAGCGAATTTAGAACCTGGCTGCAGAGGAAGAGAGAGTGAAGGAAATCATCACGTTTTCAGAATCATGGGACAAATGCATTTTTTAAACAGTAGTATGCTTTAAAACATCCAGTGCATGACAAAAAAGAGGCAACCCTCAATGTGATAAGAAGGGCTTTATCTTTAGGTTTTCCCAATGTGTTTGGGATTAGAAGGGTGGCAGATGATTCTATAAGAGTTTTAAACACACACACACAATTTATTGTCTTACAGTTTCTGAAGGTCAGAAGTCAGGGTGAGCTCAACTGGGTCCTCTCCTTTGGGTCTCATAAGGCTGAAATCAGGGCTTGGCAGGGCTGTGTTCCTTATTGGAGGCTCTGGGGGAAGAATCTGCTCCCAAGCTCATCCAGGTTGTTGACCAAATCCAGCTCCTCGTGGTTGTAGGACTGAGGTCCTTGCTTCCTTGCTGGCTGCCAGCCAAGGGCTGGTCTTTGCTCCTGAGAACTGCCTGCATTCCTTCTCATGACCCCTATAATAATTTTTTAAATGCATAGACAGCCTCGGAGCCACAGGTGAGGACAGGGCAAATGGTTCTGCAAGAACTTAGTATATTAAATTAATGAGTATAGAGGGTTGGAGGGTGTTCTTGTAATTAAGTGATCATTCATCACCCTTCCTTGGAATTTGTCCTTTTTAAATTCACTTGGCAAGAATTTTAGTAAAATGAAATACAAAGGAAGGGCCTGCTTCCTTTGGAACTGCTTAAGGGGCTACACTCAGTATGAACATCTTTAATTGGATGGGGGTCTTTCTTCGTGGGCCCTATGATGCCATCCTGTGCCTTGTCCTGTTTCACGTCATTTTCAGTGCCTCGTGTAGAGACCGAGGTGATGGGGGAACCTGTGGGAGGCTGTGGAGTATACTGGATGGCTGTCAAGAGCCAAAGAACAGGAATGCCCTTGGTCTCCACAAGAACATTTCAGTTGGGCACGGAGTGGGTGGGGGAGGGAAGAATTGAGGGAATCGTTGAGAGCGGGGAGTGGGGAAGATTCTGGACAACCCACCCATGTCAGTGGGAACCAGAGCTGCTTTTTCTGAATCTATCTGCTTTTACATATGGGGCTTCTAAATTAGATTACCTTGATGTTTGTGGAAAGCCTCCCACTACTTTTTAAAAAACGGAAAAGAAACAAAACAAGAAACCTTGAAAATTACTTATCTAATCCAGCTTCTTTTTTGAGTAGGTTTCCCTGATTTCTTAAACTCCTTCCAATCTCATTATCTACTAGTTTATCAATGTTAGGTCAAAACCATCCCAATAAAATGTAATGGGATACATTTAAGTATAAAAAAATCAATTGTATTTAAGTGCAAAAAAATCAATAACACAGCATGGAGAATACCTGATTTGAAAGCAATTGTAATGAATAAGTTTAATTCAGGTGAACAGTGTACCCACTACTCCTCTCCAAATACTCCAGACGCTCTGAGCTGTGACCGAGTGGGGTTTTCCAGATCACACCCTGGTTACTTGTCCCTCCAATTGTGTTCTCTCCTGCCCTCTGCTGAGTCCCCCCTCGACGTCTGAGGTCCTTGCCCTTCCTGGCCCAACTCTTTGTGACATCATCTTTGATGCTGTCGGCTGGATTTGCGCTCCCTTCCTTTCAGCACTTTTGGCACCATGTTCCACCTTCCTTAGAGCTATTTAATTTTTTGTTTTAATTTATTTTATTGAAGTATAATTGATTTACAATGTTGTGTGGTTTTCTACTGTACAGCAAAGTGATTCAGTTATGCATATATATGTCTACTCTTTTTCATATTCTTTTCCATTATGGTTTATCACAGGATACTGAATATAGTTCCCTGTGCTATACAGTAGGACCTTGTTGTCTATCCATTCTATATATAATAGTTTGCATCTGCTAACCCCAAACTCCCAATCCATCCCTCCTTTCCCACCCCCTCCCGCTTGGCAACCACAAGTCTGTTGTTCTCTATGTCTGTGAGTCTATTTCTGTATCATAGATAAGTTCATTTGTTTCATAATTTAGATTCTTGTCTTTCTATGTCTGGCCCACTGCACTTAGTATGATAATCTCTAGGTCCATCCATGGTGCTGCAAATGACATTATTTCATTCTTTTTTATGGCTGAGTAATATTCCATTGTGTGTGTGTGTGTGTGTGTGTGTGTGTGTGTGTGTATCTATATATATCTCACTTCTTCTTTATCCATTAATCTGTCAGTGGACATTTAGGTTGCTTCCATGTCTTGGCAATTATTGTAAATAGTGCTGCTATGAACGGTGGGGTGCCTATATCTTTTCAAATTATAGTTTTGTCTGGATGTATGCCCAGCAGTGGCATTGCTGGATCATATGGCATAGAGTTATTTAATTTTTTAATTGCTCTGTGAACTCCTCAAGTCAGGGACTAGCTGTTTCTAATGTTCATGTTCCCTGGATCCAAATTAATTCCTTTCGTGTTACAAGTTTCATCAAACACTGGTTGGGTGGATATGAAACAACATGAGATTATTGCTATGGGTAAAAGATAACTGGCCATATTATGAAATGCACACAGGAGGTGCTTATCTTCTGTTTTCCAGTGTGATACCGGTTGA
Organism: Balaenoptera ricei; assembly: GCF_028023285.1. Taxonomy (NCBI): domain Eukaryota; kingdom Metazoa; phylum Chordata; class Mammalia; order Artiodactyla; family Balaenopteridae; genus Balaenoptera; species Balaenoptera ricei. The sequence goes on along the minus strand of NC_082642.1, from coordinate 29,798,558 downwards.
CTGGGAGTCTTATGCCTACCACACTGCTGTATTTGACGAGAAACACAGACGGGTTGGGGGGTGGTCAGCGATGGAGGACATGCCTGGAAATGGTTGAAAACAAGTGGGTGTGTTTATTTTGGAGGAGGAACAAACAAGGGCAGTCAGGAAGCTGGTTCCACATCTTCGAAGGGCAAACCTCTGATAAAGGGGATAGACTCTGTTTTCCTTAGTTGCAAGGGGAAAACCAGGATCCTTTGGAGAGTTTTGTGGAACCATCTGGCAGTGGAAGTAGGTGGCACATGAGGCTGTCAACCCCCAGGTATCAGGGTGATTCACATGTTCAGTTTACCATCTCTCAGGGGTGATGGAGGTGGCCTTCCTGTTCTGGGCAGGAAGCACTAGAAAAGTGCTTCCCAAACCTTGTTGATCCTCAGAATCACCTGGGGATTTGATACGAATACACATTCCCCAGCACCAGCCCTGGCAGTCAGTAGGTCTGTGGGTGGAGATTAGAGATCCGCATGTTAAAAATCCAACCAGGAGCCACTGAACGGAGAAACACCCTGATTGCTTCCAGCTTTAATAAGCTGGGATGCATGGGTCAACTATTGCTTGTAAGTCAGTGGCCTCTTTGAGGCAAAATTATTAAACATCCTCTTCAACTATGGTGGAAGGGGGGATTCACTTGGCAAATTAGACAAGAAGGCTCAGAAGCTAGTCTAATGAGGCCAAGACATCTGTTCTTAAATTTTTATAACTTTTTTTTCTTATTGCAAAAGTGATGCATGGACAGTTCCTCAAAATGTTAAGCATAGTTACCATATGACCAACCCAGTAATTCTACTCTAAGGCACATATCCAAGGGAAATAATAGCAGCATTATTCATAATATCCAAAAAGTAGAGACAATCCGAATGCCCATCAAGTGCTGAATAAATAAAATATGTACAATGGAATATTATTCAGCAATAAAAGGAGTGGAGTACTAATACATGCTACAACACAGATGAACCTTGAAAACATTATGTTAAAATGAAAGAAGCCAGGTACAAAAGGCAACATATTGAATGATTCCATTTATATGAAATATCCAGATTAGGCACATCTATAGAAAGTAGATTGGTGGTTGCCTAGGGGTGAGGGTGGGGGGAGAAAGAGTGACTGCTAATGGGGACAAGAATTTGGGGGGAGGTGATGAAAACGTTCTAAATTTGTACTGTGATGATGGTTGCATAACTCTGTGAGTATATTAAAAACCATTGAATTGTGTACTATAAACAGGTGAATTTTTAGATATGTCAATTATATCTTAAGGTGTTTTTAAAATTTGATACATGTAATTGAAGACAGTTTAGAAAATACAAATAAGGAAAAGAAAGCAAAAATCATCCCACTTTCATCATAACTGAGAAGATAGTCACATATTGGTGTATATTCTAGTATATATTCTGTCTACATTTGCATATATTTTTTAAAAATGGGATTATTTTGTTCACACTCTTTCTATCTCATCATTTTAAATGGCTGTAGAATATTGGTATATGAGCCATCGTATTTTAATTTATTTAATTAGTTTTCTATTGGTAGATTTTAGATGGTTTCCATTTTTTGCTCTTGTACATCATGAATATTCTCTAGCTTTATCATTGTGCTTCATATCACATTTTGGCTTAAAGGTGCATACTTTTTAAAGCTAGCTATTTTGTATCCCATGGAGACAAGTTTTACTTTTGATTTCCCCTTAAAAATGCTTGATGCTGTCCAGAAAGGGACATGGGTCAAGAATGTAAGGGGCGGGATCATCACAAAGATATCACCCTATTTAAAACCGATTTAGGCTCCAAAATTGTGCAGTCACCCTCCCATAGGAAGACAAAGTCACACTGAAAGAAGCAGGTAGACTTGTCTCTATTAAATGCTAGATGTTTTGTTTTCCAGTCTGTATTAGTTAGTTTTTGCTGTATAACAAACCATTCCAAACTTCACAGCTTCAAATGACTGTTTATTGAGCTCATGATTCTTTGGGTCAGCTGAGCAGTTCTTCTGCTCTGAAGCAGTTTAGCTGACCTCTCCTGGGCTCTCTCATACATCAGGTGATGGCCAGAGGATCCAGGGTGGCCTCACTCACGTGTCTGACAGTTGGCTGGCTGTTGACTGGTGCCAGATGGCCCTGTGTATCTTAACATCTAGTAGGCTCACCCAGACTTCTTCACAGGAGGGAAGTCACAGGGTCCCTGAGAGCCCCAGTGTGCTAGCTTACTTATTTCATGCTTCGGTTTGCATCATATTTGTTAATATCCTATTGATTTGTGAATATCCTGTTGATAGCCAAAGAAAGTCACAAAACCAAGCTCAGATTCAAGAGGTGGTGAGATAGATATTATCTCCTGGTAGAACCATCTGCATTACAGTGCAGGGGCACAGATACAGAAAGGGGATGGATTTGTGTGTGGCCAGTTTAGTAATTTTACCAATCTTTGCTAAAGCATCCAGTGGCCTTAGTGGTTGGTGACCAATGTGGTTCTGCATTTAATTTTCATACATGAATATACTTCCACCTTCCACATACAGAAAGGTCAGAAGGATGGTACCACAACATCCTGGCAGATTCACTCCCATTTTTAATGGTAAACTCACGTCTCATTAGTGTTGGATGTGATTTACAGCAATTTTGATAAGATTTTGAGCATATAAGACAGCGGTGGCAGAACCTACCCCAGAAATGCTAGGGAAGGTGCATTCATTCATTCACTCACTCATTTTGTGCCAGACACTTCCCTAGTTGCTTGGGATTCATTGAGAATAAGACAAACCCCTTGCTTTGTGGAGAATGCATTCCAGTGAAGGAGATAGTAGTAAATAGATAAGCTAATCGGTGTTAAGAAGTGATCAATATGATGAAGTGGTAGTACAGGGGACAGAGGGTAATGGGGGGGTTTTCTTCAGGACCCCACGTAGAGTTGGCTGATCTCTCTGAGGCCATTTTCCTTTTCTTGACCTTGGTTTTCTAGTTCATCAGCTCCTCCTTTGGTGGGTCACAACCCAGATGCTGATGGAAACCCAACAGTGCGTCTCTGACAGGCTCTGGTGCGTGTATCTCCAGGCTGTAGTGGAGCAGGAAACCAGAGAGAATGGAAGAACTCTGGTGACAGGGGAGCTGACAGTCAGGGGTCTGACGTGTCCTGAAGGCTGGATATTCCCGCTAGTGGTTCCCAGCACCTCGGAAGCCCTAGTAGAAGTCCCCTTACCAGGAGCAGGGTCCCCAGAGGACACGCTGGGGACTCGTGCAACATAATTTGGCTTGAGGGAGAGGGGACTACGAGGAGACAGGGTCCAGTTAGCACCCTGGTAACCATGGCAACAAGGGGCTAACAATTGGGTCACCATCGAGAGAATACTGACCAGAGAGAATACTGACCGAATGCTGAAGTGGGAACGTGGCCCCTTGAATTTACCAGATGGAGAAAGTCAGGGAGGGAAAATGTGCTGCGTTGAATGTTCTACAACGTTACTGTCTTTTCAGAGTGACCGTGCTTTGTGGCTCCGACTGCTGCTGGCCTGCCCAGCGACAGTGGAATAACCCTTAACTTCCATTGCCACCACTGCTAGGATTTTGAAGCAGCCTTTGTTCAGGGACATCATCTGGGCTAACGCTTTATGATTATTGGTAAGCAGTCAGGAATCCACTGTAGTTGAAGGTGATAACTTTGATGTAGTTTTAAGTTCAAGAGTTTTTGCTGACACACGTCCCCACCCCCTCCCCACTCCAGAATAAATCCCTTTTAATTATATACTGTGGGAAAGCTCTTTTTAAATCCTCTTTTTTCTAGGTTGTAGATATGGTGAAAAAATAAGAAAGAAAGGCTAAAACTATGATCCCTCATTCACCTCATGTTGTCTAAAGGTAAAGTGACAGATCCCACTTATTCCCTAATTTCCTCTCGCTCTTCAAAGCAAGTGGAAGGGACTTGGCAAGTCCCTGGATGGAGAAAGTGTTTCTTGTTTGTTATCAGACTAAGCAGTTTCCAAGCCCGCCTGCCGGAGAGGATGCACGCAGCCCGATGCATTCAGTGTGTGTGCGAAATGTCAGCTTCTGGAGGATGCAAGGCTCGCGCTGTCCCAGTATGAGGTTCCGCAGAGCAGCCCACAGGATGTAACGGCTTTGAGTCACTTAACTGTTTGCGCTCAGAACGGCAGCAGCATCTTCTCCTACTAATGGTCAGAGTCTGCCCCAGCTGTGCCCCCTTAACCTTGACACGTCCAGCATCTTTGCCTGCAGCGTAATCTGGGAGCCCTTTGCTGTCACTCACCTGGCGTGGTTCTGTGTCGAGCAGGCGCGTGTCAGCAGGCAGCTCTGATGTGTGCATGCATCTCCTGTCCCTCCGCCCCATAACCCCTAACCCCTCTCCCGAAGCTGCACATCCCAGGACCAAATCACCTGCCCGGCCTAGAATCTAGAAGAGTGTTATCTTGCACTGCAGGTTTGGTTTTCCTGCCAGCCGGGCATGCGTGGTACTCTGGGAGAAGCCCAGACAGCATCTCGAGCTAGCACGCTCTCCCCCTGCGTGGGTTTTTATCTCTCCCTCCCAGGGTACGCTGGTGGCAGTGCTGGGCCTCGCGGTAGCTTGTCATAAATGAGACTTCATGGCTGTGATGTCATGCCAGGTCACAATGTGTCTGGCATGTAGGAGATGAGGGCGTGGTGTGCCAGCTCTGAGAGTGGTGAGAAATGAGCAACCCCGAGCTCCATTCAGTAGTAGCTATTACATTCTATTTCTCTCTAATCAGATAAGGTGACTTTCACTCCGATTTTCCTCCTAGAGATTTGCTGGGTTATTTGTCTCTCCCTAGAATAATCATAATCTATCAGCTTCTGCTGTGGAATAAGGTACCCCGAAGCTTAGTGAATTGAAATAACCAGCCTTTATGGTTGTAGTGAGTGCACAGGTCAGCTGGGTGATTCTGCTGATCTGGGCTAAGCTCCTCTAACCTCACTCTGCTTCTGTGTCACTGGCTGGTCGACTGGCGTCTCGCTGGTCCAAGATGGCGTCTCTCATGTCTGCTAGTTGCTTGGGCCACATGACTCTCATCATCCAACAGGCCAGCCTGGGCTTGTCCTTGGTTCCCTGAGAGCAGGTAGAAGCAGCAAGGTCACTAGCGGCCTAGGCTTAGAACAACTATGATGTCACATCTACCATATCTGTTGGTCAGAGCAAGTCACAAGCCCAGCCCGAACTCAAGGGGTGGAGAAGGGGACTCTGCCTCTTTATGGGAGGAGCTGCAGAATGCCGTAAAGAGGCCTAGAGGCAGGGAAGTAATCATTGAGGCCATTTTTTTGCAAACAGTGTATCTCAAATAATAATAACAGTCATTATTATTATTTTGTTGGGCTCTCAAAGGGCTGCAGAGTTTGTTGCTTTTCTTGCATGGGAGAGAAAATCAGGCAAAGATGTGGATTAACCAGCAGGGGTGGGTAAAGAGTCCTGGAAAGGAAGCTTTCCACGCACTGCATGTATTTTCCTCTGCCCCCTTTTCTACATCTGAGAGCTAAGCTTTTTTTTTTTTTAACGTATTCTCTTTGAACGTTATGAAAGCCGAAGTTGTCTAAAATGAGACGGACGGCTTTCTTAGGCTCTATTATGTTGGCCTAATTACATATCAGCAAAATGTTTTTCTGGGGCATTGTGTGTAAAACAAAGAGGAAAACAACATCTCCAGCCGGCCCCAGCATCCTTGCCCCTCCCTCGGCTGGCAGAGGCAGTGGTCCTGCAGGAGGCCTTGGGGGGATGGGGGCCAGGAAGGCAGGGCCGCTGCAGCTGCCACTGGCCTCAGATGGATTTGCCCTTTCCCCAGAGAGAACGAGTGGCACAGCCTTCCTTCCTCTCTCCTTCCCTCCAGCACACCTCATGGTGGCTTGCATCTGGGGCGGGACTGTACGTTTGCTCTCCGCACCCCCTGGACCGGGATCTCCTACAGCAGGAGAAGAGGCTCACACATCTTCGCTTCCCAGATGCGTGGCACAGAACCAGGTTGACTGGATGTGGAGATTCATAAGTGAATAGTGGCACACCTGGTATAGCCGTGCCCTTGGCGATACTGAAGGACTCACGGAGTTTTCTGCAAGACCGCCGCAGTGTTACAGCCCCTACTTTCCAGTTGATAGACGAAGATGAAATGTTCCTTCTTTCCAGCTTGGCATTCCCCTCTCCTGCCCTGCCCTTGCATCTCTACTTTCTATCACCTGAGGGCATGACTCTTATCTTCCCTGTGTGCCATCATGGCCAGGGTCTCTGCTGGCCGTGGCAAAGTCAAGGCAGACCCCAGATTTCCTGAGAACATGTTTACATACCAGCCACTTCCCTCCTGAACCATCCTGGCTGTGGTCTCCTGAGACCTCAAGGTCTATACAGAGATGGTTTTTCAGGCTCCATGTTGTTTGCCCTCTCAAGACATTAGATGATGTGGCTCTTTCTTCTTAAACGTGTTTCCTACCCTGGGCTGCCCTCCGGCCAGTTCCTCCCAGTTCAGTGCTTTTTATCATCTTCTGCTCTCCCCTCCCCAGGAGACCCAGGCCTCAGCCAGCCTCACCCCTCCTTGAGTTGTTCTCCGCCCATATCGGCCAATGCCTCCAAGTCTTCGTTTTCATCTAACCTTTCCCTGGCTTTAGACTGTGTATGAGTGCCCTATTGCTGCTGTAACAAATTACTACAAACTTAGTGACTGAAAACAGCACAAATTTATTCTCTTAACAGTTCTGGAGGCCAAAAATCCAAAATGGGTTGTAAGGGATTATAATCAAGGGGTTGGCAGAGTTGCATTCTTTCTGGGAGAATCTGTTCCTTGCTTTCAACTTCTAGAGGCCAACCTGCTGGTGGCCAAGCACCCTGCCCTCTGCTCCCATCCTCACGTCTCCTTACCTGACTCTGACCCACCTCCTGCCTCCCATCTAAGGACCCTTTTGATCACATTGAACCCACCTGGTTAATCTCCCCATCACATGATCCTGAACTTCATCAATCCGCCAGATCCCTTCTACCATAGAAGGCAACCTCTTCCCAGGCCCCAGGATTTAGGACGTAGACATATTTGGGGGGAGTGAGTGGGCATTATTCTTCCTACCATAGGAATCATTCCCTCTCATTGTGGTCCTTGACCCATATGCCTTGGTTCAGTACATGAGCAGCCATTACTCATTATGTTGTTATACAGCATTATTTATTTAACAAGCCCAACATTGATTGACACAGGTGGTGTCCAGTGGTTTGCTACTGTGAACAGTTCTCCAGTGAATAACTCTGTACATTTGTCATTTTTTAATATACAGGATCCATTCCCAGAAGTGCGGTTGTTGGGCAGAGGGTAAATGTATTTGTAATTTTGAGAGATACTGTCAAATTGTTCTCCCTGAGGTTGAATCTGTCCTCCTGCCAGCCATGTATGAGAATACTTGCCTCCCCACAGCCTTGTCAGCTAAGTAGTTCTCAAACTTTGGGGTTTTTCCAATATGAGAGGTGAAACTATGATATCACAAGGTAGTTTTGATTTGCACTTCTCTTGTTGTGAGATTTGGTATATTTTCCTCTGGTTTACGGCCATTAGAATTTCCTTTTCTGTGACTCTCTTCCTAGCCTCATCCCATCTTAAAATTTGGATTACTGGATTTCTTTTCTTATCAATTTTTAGGAGCTATTTTTTTGACTGTAATTTGAGTACAAATAGTTTCCCATCTTGTCATTTGTCTCTTGCCTTTGCATAGCTTGTCATTTGTCACGCAGTAGGAGTTTTATGACACCAAATTTATTATTTTTTCTTTATGCTTTCTGGATTCTAAGATGTTTAGAAATGGCTTCCAGTAGGCCCTTTAAAAATTAATAAAATTGTGTTAAATGTGGGGAGTTGGACATAGGTAGCTATTTCTTCTCTCTTCTGAAAAATCCCAGTGAACTGATACTAAAAGAATGATGGATTTATTTGTAAATTTATTTGTAATCCCCAGATTGGTACTCTTGATGCTTTCACAGTCACTTGCAGATGTATGCCTAGTGGCAAAAAAAAAATTATGTTGCTGACATGCATGTTCCCAGCTAAGCTTTCTCATTTCAGCTGTCATGCTGTAAACAAGTGCCCTGTTCGCAGTTCACTTAGTGCCACATTTTTCACATGCTTGTGCTTTTTGTTGGTGATTTCACTGTATAAAGTTGCCCCCAAGCATAGTGGTGCAGTGCTGTCCTGTGTTCCTAAGAACAGGAGGGCTGAGATGTGCCTTATGGGGCAAATACGTGTGTTAGGTAAGCTTTGTTCAGGCGTGAGTTACAAATCTGACCAGAGGCTAACAGGAAGCTAACCCTGTATTTCCCCAGGAACAGTGGTTCAGTATCTGCTAATTCAGTGTTTGTGGCGACATTATAGAACAGAACTCCCACAAATAATGAAAAATGACTTTAGATGATAGACAGATAGATGGATAGAGACATAGGTAGGTAGGTAAGTAGGTAGGTGGATGGATGGATGGATAGGAAGATAGTTGATAGATAGATAGAGACATGGATAGAGACATAGGTAGGTAGATGGATGGATAGATAAATAGATATGTAGATAGATGGATAGATAGAGACAGATAGGTATGTAGGTAGGTGGATGGATGGATGGATAGATAGGAAGATAATAGATAGATAGATAGATAGATAGGTAGATAGATAGATAGATAGATAGACATATACAGGTAGGTAGATGGATGGATGGATGGATGGATAGATACCCACAAGAACAAAAAGACTGGAAGAAGAGAAAGTGGAAGATGTGTGATTTCAACAGATTTTTAGAAGATGGAAGGTGCATGGAGGAAGGCGGATTAATTCAGCAAAGTAGAGGAAGCCGCACCTGGATGTAGAAGGGATCCTGAGGAAAGCTCTGGTCTTCAAAGCCTAAATCACTGCAGGATGGTGGGATGTGAACTGCAGAGCTGAAACTGGGGCATTGGGGTGAAGTCCTTACACAGTGTGGTAAGATCCCTGGCTCCCACCTCTGTCTTGTGCAACCTGGTGACTGCGGAGATAATTCAAGGATCAGACGCAACGACTTATAGAGATAGAACATATGTATCTGTGAAACAAAACCAAGATGCTATAAAAAAGAAATGATCAAAAGAGAAGAAAGAGCTTTGGGGTCTGAAAATAGGGCAGCAGAACATTTTAAAACATACAGAAAGACTGGAAAACAAAATAAAGGACATCTTTCAGAAGGTAAAATTTTTAAAAAGTAAGAAAACAGGGGGAGAGAAAGGTAATAAAATTAAAATATCAGTCCTACGTTTCGACTAATAGGAAGTCCAGAAAGAAAGAAGACAGAAATGGAAGAGAGAAAAATGATCAAAACAAACAAAAAAAAAAACCAAAACACTTTTCAGAGCCAAAGGCCAAGAATCCTTTGAGGGCAAAACCACTGAGTGTACAGCCCTTTAACACACACACACACACACACACACACACACACACACACACACACGAAGACATGTTGTGAAATTCTGGAACTTCATGGGGAAAAATATCCTAAAATCTTCCAAAGCAGCACAACAGGTTACACTCAAAGTATTAGTAATCCAAATAGATATCACAATAGCAATACTGACATCTAGAAGCTAGTGGAGCAATACTTCTAAAGTGTTAAAGGAAAAGCAGATTTCAGCCTAGACCTCTGTACCCAAACTGTTAGTTAAAAGTGAAGACAAAGACATTTTTAGGAGTGCAGGGATGCAAATAACTTCCAGGGCATTGTTTCCTAGGGAGCCACTAGAGGATGTGCTCCAGCAAAATGAGGAGGAAATCAAAAAAGAGAAGACACCAGCCATAGACAGTAGTGGAGGGAGAACACAGTCCTGGGAAGCATCCACACCAGATTGAAGCAAGGGTACAGAAAGTTCCAGAGGTTATGTCTCCGAGTGGAAAAAAGTAGAACTAGTATATTTAGGTACATGGGATAGTTATTGATGGGCAGGAAGAAGAAGTGTTGGAACATGTGGAATGAATTAGTGATGGGTTCACGTACAACCACACAGATGAAAGAAATTGAGGCCACAGTTAACTCCAGGAAAAATAAAGGACTATATTAAAAAAAAAAAAAAAAGAAGGTGTGGTCACAGTACATTACTTGACCCAGCAATATTTGCAATAACACAAACACAGACTTTTGATTTAATTAAAATTATAACCATTTGGGGCATCAGGAAAGAGAAAGTAAGAAATGGGAATGGGAGCTCTAAGCCTTCATTTCCCATGGTAGGAAATCAAAAGATACCTAAAATTGATAAGTAAGGAAACAGTATATAAACATGCCCTACCAATTTGTGTTAGGCATTAGTGCTTCGGTAGCAATTTTACAAAAGACTCTTGCATGCCTCTTGCTTCACATGCCCTCTCGGGGAAGGGAAGGGAAGGGAAGGGAAGGGAAGAGAAGGACCCAGCTGGTGGCTCTCTCCAATCATTGTTTCAGGTGTGGAGACCAGCCCAGAAGTCCTGCATACTTTTCAGACATGGAAATTGAATTCCTCTCTTCATTCACAGTCATGAATAAGGAACAAAGTATCACCTTTTAAGCTGCTTTTCTCCCAGATTCTTCCAGAATGGAAACAAGGAGAAGAAGAGAAGAGCACACGGACATCAGGATACAAACTTTCTCACTGGACCGATGTGTTACTTCCTAATATTCCCCTGCACAAAGGATCTTTGAAAGGATCAAAAGACACATGCATTTCTTAGTAAACTCTACATCGTGTTGTTCTGTTTTTGGAGGGTAAAGGAAAGTTGTGTCGGATGCCTGTTTCTTTAGTGGATTTGCAACCACGGAGAAATTACAGGGAACAAAGGAAAAAGAGCCATAAATACAAATGAATCCCTTTTATACAAGTCAAAGAACCACAGGACATGCTTCATTTTTTTTTAACACTCCAGGTGTGATCGGAGATTACGTATCCACACAGGAGAGTGGAGAGTTAATTAAAATTTTTGCACCTGTTCCCAGAAAGAAATGTCTTTTCGTTCGATAAGAGGGCTGGCTTTGGAGTGCTGTTTGTGCTTTTCTCTCCTCACTGGAGTGTCACAGGAAAGGAGATCAAAGAGAGCCTTCCATCCGATGCGTTTCCGACCACCTTTCCTAGCTAATGGACTTGAAAGCCTCTTCCACTGACTGCACGGAGCTCATGTCATATTTTAGAAATGTCGTCTTCTGACTCTGTTGATAATACGCAAACCGGCTTTGATAGGTGCTTGTGGAAAACCACATTAACCGTTAATTAAATCAAGACCAGCCCAGAGAGTTGGAGTGGGAGAGTCTGGCAGAATGAAATACCTCACCCCCTACCATTTGTATTTTACTTTTCAACCCGTCCTGTGACAGCCGGCTGGGAACACTTGTGATTGAACTCTCAGCTCTCTCAAGCAGGGTCATGTTTTGCTGTGGTTTCGCTTTTTCCTTTTAGTCTTTATGATTCTGTACCCTCTGGCTGACATCCCCTACCTTGAGGGGAAAAGCTGTTGGTGAGAAATCCTGCCATCTTTCTCTTTAAGATGGTGAATGAGGGAAATAAAATAGAGCAAAGCAGAAGCAGCCCTGCGAGGCCTGTCTGGGCAGGCGGGTCAGGCTGCCTCGGGGGTGCCCATTGTCCTGCAGCGCTGGGTGCCCGAGGAGAAAACCCGGCCGGGGCACAGGCACAAATAATAGGACTCCATCCTGCCACTCAAGGCTTTGTGAGCACCACGCTTGTCCTGGTTGCCATGGCGACTGCCTGATTGTGGCTGGTTTGTCAGAGTGCTTGATAAAATGGGAAGGTTATTTTTGATAGACCCAAGTAATCTTAACCTTGCAGAGCTTGAGTGTGGATGTACCATTTTCTCTCTCTTCTCTTTAAATCAGGAATGCAGGGATGGGGGCACGGGCTCTCAGGATAAAGCTGCCACAGCAGGTGGTGAGGGCCCTGCCCAGCACGAGGGACACTGGCCGTAACTGGTCTGGAAGGGAGGTCCCGTGTGTCCAGGGGGCCAGCAGAGACAGGGGTGGCTGGGTCATCCGCTGCCGCCTCTGGCCTGAATGGGGGCTTCAGGGACGAGGCCAGAGTGGGGTTGCCTCCTAACCCTCTCGCGTCAGTTGGTTGTATTTGTACCTGTCTCTCCTCTCTTCTTTCCGTCTCTTCCTGCTCCCCCTCCTTCATTAACTCCCCTTCCTTTCCTCCTTCTCTTGCCCCTTCCCCACCCCCCTTCTTTTGTCCCCCACCTTCTCCCCTTCCCCCCTCCATTGCTTTCTGCTGCACCAGTATTAGTAACAGAGCTGAGCCTTTCAAAGTCCCCCGACTTCTCCTCTCGTGGAGGATGAAAGGAAAGGTAACAGCTTTCCTTTCGAGGAAATTCGAAAGTAACAGCTGATCGTTTCTGGCCACAAAATTGTAGACTCTTTTCTGTCATCTGAAGAAACCTAATTGATTATCTAGGCAGTACTTTTCAGACTTAGCTGCATCTCAACTACTGGAAGCACTCTTTAAAAAAATAGAGCTACCATATTATCGGGCAGTTCCACTCCTGGGTATGTATCCGAAGAAAAGAAAACACTAATTAGAAAAGATACATGCACCCCAGTGTTCATAGCAGCATTATTTATAATTGCTAAGATACAGAAGAAACCCAAGTGTCCATCAATAGAGGAATGGATAAAGAAGATGTGGTACCTATATACAATGGAATACTATGCAGCCATGAAAAAGAACGAAATAATGCCATTTGCAGCAACATGGATGGACCTGGGGGGTATTATGCTTATTAGTGAAATAAGTCAGACAGAGAAAGACAGATACTTTATGTTTCCACTTACATGTGAAATCTAAAAAATAAAATGAATGAATATAACAAATCAGAAACAGACTCACAGATATAGAGAACAAACTAGTGGTTACCAGTGGGGAGAAAGAAGGGGGGAGGAGCAAGATAGGTAAAGGGGATTAAGAGGTACAAACTACTATGTATAAAATAGATAAGATACAAGGATGTAATGTACAGCACAGGGAATATATATTTTATAATAACTTTATATGGAGTATAATCTATAAAAATATTGAATCACTATGGGGTACACCTGAAACTAATATAATATTGTAACTCAACAGCACTTCAATTAAGAAAAGAAAAAAAACAGAGCCCTGGGTCCCACCCCCAGAGTTTCTGATTGTGCAGGTTGTGGGGGGGGGGTCCCAAGACCCTAACAAGTTCCCAGGTGATGCTGCCGGCTCGGGGACCACACTTTGAGAACCACTGACACAGGCCAAGACTTACTTTATATAGTTGAGGCTCCCCGAGGGTACGTTGGTTGCCCGGGACGCTGGTATGGTTGCCCAGTGATAGGAGTTTTAAAAGCCATTGGGAGAGGCAGGGCTGGTTGTTCCCTCATCTCTCTTCTGGCCCCGGGTTCTGTCCCCAAAAGGCCTCCAGCAGGACAGCCCCTCGCCGTGGGTGGTCCCCTCTGAGCAGCGCCGCTCCCCGGGTGAGCCTCTTCTCAGCGCTCCAGGCCCCTCGCGGTCTGGCATTTGTCTGTGCTGGGGCCCCCCCCGGAAGGCCTCTTCCCCAGCTCCGCCTGCCCATCTCCACCCAGCCCCTGAGCCCCAGGAAGCCCTCCCTGAGCACGATCGCACCGCCCCCTTCTGCTAACAGTACAGCCTCGTGGCCCTGCCAGCGGGCTGTTTTGTATTTCGGTCACCTGCGTGTTTGTGCCGTGGCCTCTGCTGGACTGAACTCCAGCAGCAGGACTGTGCCTTCGTTCACCTCCGACCCACCTCGGCTCCGAGGTACTTGCTGAATGAGTCCTGCGGCGGCCTCCGCTGGAAGGACTCTACACACGTGTCAGCAGTGTTTGAAGCCACGACCAGGAGCTGACCGAGCAGAGAGTGGGCGCAGAGTCTACGCAGGGAGGGGTGGGGCTGGAGTCGGAAGTTAGCCTGCCTCTCGAGAAAGCAGGGTGTGAGGCCCGGGCTGGCAGCCTCACAGTGGGATTGTCTCCCTGTGGGAGCAGGACTGGGGTTTTAAATGGAAAGGCAAGCGTCAGTCCCCTCCCGCCGCTCCTCCCTGATTTCAAATGAAACAGCTTTCATCGACTCCTTGACGGCAGGATGTGTAACACAGGTGGAGCTCCCTGTTTGTGTGCACGTGCAGGGTGTGTGTGTGTGTGTGTGTGTGTTGCCGCTGTGGCTGGATGCAGATGACTCGATCGTTTGTCAAGTGTAATTTAACTCCCCACAAGACGCTCTGAAACCATCCGAGCAGCGGGTGTTGTCATGGGCTTAGCTACGTCTTGGAGAAGAAGTGATGGTGTTTCTTCAGTGAAACTCACAGGAGGCTATTTGTCCAGACAAGAATAAAACAAAATGAATGGATCAACCCTTTGGCTCTATCTCTTTGCCGACTGCACAGACTGAGTCGGGGCTGGAAAGAAATCCCATGTTGGCAGTTGGGCTCCAAGCTCTCGAAGCATCTTCGGAGCTGGGGTAGGGCCCCAGGCTACAGGGCTTTCCGCCCCTTTCTGCTTTGTTGGGTTGGCGGATTGGACGGTCCCCTCTCCGTCCCTCAGACGTCATTGGCTTGAGGCAGCTGCAGCCCTGACTGTGGCCTTTCCCCCCAGGGTGTCGAGGTGCAGACAGACTACGTGCCCCTGCTGAACTCGCTGGCCGCCTACGGCTGGCAACTCACCTGTGTGCTGCCAACTCCTGTCGTCAAGACAACAAGGTAACAATAACCATCATTACTGTTACTGAACACTTGCACTGTTCCCCATAAGCTCTTCCGTGCGTAACTTATTGAATCCCTGTGAGTCTGGTGCTGTTACATCAGTTCTCCACCTGGGAAACGGCAGGGCCAGGATTTCAGAGTCTTAACTACCCCCCCACCCGGAGCACCCCTCTTCCCACGTGGGGAGCCTCGGCCAGTGAGCCATTGCTGCCTAGCCTGTCACCTGGGCTGAGGGGACCCAGGGCTCTCAGATGCAAAAGAAACTCAGCATCTGCTGTGTGCCCCGTGCTGGGCTAGGCAGGCACGTTGCATGCAAAGTCTCATCTAGTCCTCAAAAAATCCTGTGAGGTGAGGTGGGATGTTTTTGGTTGTATTTAATCGATTTTAGAGCTGAGGAAAGTGTGGCCGGGGAGGTTGAAGCGCTAGCCCAAGGTCATGGCGCTGGTCAGTAGCCCCACCAAGGGGACGTGAGGCCCTGGAGTCTCACCCCTGGCTGTGGCCCTCCCTACGATTTCAAGTTCATGGTCGTTTGTCCACCCTCAGCTCTGCCTGCCATCCCTTGAGCCCGTGGGCTTATCCTAGTCTTACCAACCCTAAAAGCCCTTCCATCTGTCATTTGGGTTTGCTATCAAGCTGGTCCTTCTAACTACCTGTGGGGTGGTAAGCATAGATATGGTTCCCATTTTACAGATGAAGAAACAGGCTCAGAGAGGCTCCATCACATACCCAAGGCCACACAGCCAGGAAGTGGCAGAACCCGTGATTAGACCCTCAGTCTACAACGGGCCACCTCTTTGCTGACCTCTGGGGGTGCCCCCTCCCATGGCCCTCAGCCCCGCGCTCCCTGAGTCCTGCTGCGTGCTCACGCCCGCAGGTGATGGATGGCCTGAGGCAAGGCTAGTGACCTGGGGGACGGCAGGCGGTGCAGCCCCAGAGCACAGACGGAGGCGGGAGCGTGGGCGCCCATCACTGCCTCTCCTGGGCCCTCACCGCGTGCCCCACCCCCGGGGTCTGTGCAGCTGCAGGAGCCAGTCTGCAGCCGCCCTTGGGCCCTGGGCCACCGGGAGATTTCCGTATTGCTTCTTGGCCAAGATTTCTGTGGGCACAGGGTGGTGTCATGGAGGGGAAGGAACCCCGGATTTGTGACCCAGAGCTTGAACCCAAGTCCCGAGTCGGCCAATTGCTGTCTACCTTGGTCAAGTCCACGCAGCTGCTTTGAGCCAGTTTCCTAGTCCGTGCAACTAAGAATGCTGCCTGCCTTCTGTTCCAGAGGACGAGAGCCGCCCTGAGAATGTATCTGAACGTGAAGCCCCCGCTGGCTCTGCGCTCGCAGCCCGGAGGGCGGGGACGGTCTCTCTGTCTCAAGCAGGCCCACCTTCTAAATAAGCCTCCGTGATCCTCCACCTTCCTGGCCTTAAGTGACCCTTGCGGTGCAGTGGAGAGTGCGTGGGCCGGGGCACAGTCCCCGCTGTGTGACCCCCGGCCTGCTCCTTGACCAAGCTGAGCTGTCCTGTCCTGTCCCGTTGGTGAAAGTAGGGGTCCCATTGTTGGGAGGGCCGGGTGCAATCGCCCAGCCCGGCCCGGGCACAAAACAGAAAATGCTAGTCCCCTCCCTCCTTTTCCTCCAACACCCCATGTAGTGACACATCACCTCAGCAGAGAAGACATTTGCCAAATGGAGGTTTAAGAAAGTGATCCGAAGGCGCGGGGTTCGGGGTGGCCAGAAAACAATGATCTCCGTCACAATATTTCTAGCATCTTTTTAAAGGCAGCTCCTTGAGGTCCTGCCTTCCTGGGAGGAAGGCGCACCCCCTGTGCCATAAAAATGAATAGTGCCCCCAGCCCGTTCGTTAATGCCAGTTCCGGCTGCTCACAAGGGTGACTCGGGTGACTCGGGTGGTGGCCGGAACCCGTGCACAGCCAGGCCCTCTGCCCATGCTCCTGTGACCGCTCAGGTCCTCACTGGCCGCCCATCCCAGGCCAATCAGGTCCCTCCTCGGCCTCATCCCCAAAGACAGACTTGGAAGAGGCCTCCACCCTCTGATAGTCACTGAGGCCACTTTGTCATCATTTGGCCAAGATGGCAGCTGTCATTTCACATCACGGGAAAAGGGGTTTTCAGCCAGGAAGCTGCCTTTCAAGGGTGCACACAAAGCTTTAGTTGGGACCCCGAGATAGCAAGCAAGGGTGGGTGGCCTGGGGGTGGGAAGGTGGGGGGCTTCTTGACCTCCGACCTCTCACTCTCCGGCGGCCACCTTCCTTCCCACGGGCAGCCGGCCTGGATGAAGTTCAGGACGGCGGCCTCCGTGTGAGGTGCGGGGCTCCTCCGGGTATAAAGGACTCATTCTCAGCTCTGCTTGTGTTACAGGGAGGGGAACGTATCGACCAAGCAGGTTGTCTTTCTTCAGAGACCGTGTCTACCTCAGAAAATCAAGAAGAAGGAATCAAAGGTGAGTGACCTTGGCTGCCCTCCTGGGTTTTGCTCACCAGAGCCCGGGGACACCTGAGCCGCTCGGCAACGTGAGTCACATCCGGGCAGGTGAGGGCACCAGAGGGCCTTGTTTCCTTCCGCGAAGACGCTCAGGCCGCCGGCGTTCACGAGGCTGAAGGGGGAGTGGGAAGGCAGCTGCAGTCTGACTCCGGCTGGGACGGCTGAGCTCACGCCCAGCTTCTCTGTATCACTTAATCTCCTTACGAGCTGGTTGACGCCCTGCCCTGCCCGTGGGTCCCTTGGGACATCAGAAGTTTGGGGATCTTGGCAGAGAGAACCTGCCGGACCACCTTCCCCCCAGGCCCCGCCCTGCAGGTCTGAGTGGCAACGGCTGGTACAGACAGAGGGCATCTCCCCTGTGGAGTGAGTCCTCAGGCCAGCTGTCCTGGGATGGCCAGGGGCCTTTCCCCTCTCCCTGGACGTCACGTGAACTGTCCCAGAACACGGTGGCACTGAGAGACGTGGCCGTTCCCAGAGTTTTTCCCGTGTTTCCTGAGATTGAGGCCAAGTCCTGCCCTTGTGTGACATGATTCCGAGGCTTCACACCCCCATGCTTTGCCCCCTTGGGTCCTCCTCCCGTGGGTGTTCACGGTCACTCGGAAAGAGAGTCGAGGGAACCTGCCAAGTCCCTGGAGCCCGCTGGCTCCCCCTGTGACGGACAAGGCCACACTGTGGGGCAGAGCCCACCGGACCCGCCCATCCCCTCGCCTGGCACCATCCCCGAGCTCCCCACCCGCGGTTCCTCGTGTTCTTGGGACACGGAGCCCGGACAGGAGCACCAAGCGAGTGAACAGATTGGAGCAGCCAACAAATCCAAGGGGGGACCGCTGGTGGGAGGAACTCCAAGGAAGTAGCCCCAGAGGCAGCTGGGGTGGGGTGCAGAGGAAGAGCTCTCCAAGCCCGGAGACGCCCGTGTGACAGGTGACAGCAGCAGGGGACCAGAGGGCAGCCACCGAAGCCACCATCACCCACCAGGAGCAGTCAGCCACCAGCTGGAAGACGGATGGCCCCGGGCTGCCACCAGCCACAGCTTGGCCTGGGCTGCGGAGCCGCGTGCATTCACGCGGTGACATTCTAGCAGCACCGCCGAGGTCTCCCGCCAGACGCCAGGCAAAGCCCAGCGTTTGCCCTGATGAGGAGGACGTGGTGCTGCCTTTTCCTGCCAGCGCGTCCTGGTTGTGATGCCAGCAGATCCCAAAGGACAGACAGGTGGCTTGATCCTGCGCCTCTCACCGAGGGGACAAGCCAGTGGAAACCCGAGGGCAGGGAGATGTTAGGGGTAGAGCTTTAAGGCTGCTGTAAGAAAGTAGAACAGCGTACCTCAGGGAAGATCCAGGGAGGTGGGAGTCAGCCTTTTCTGGTCAGTAGAGACGTCCACCCCCAGTGAGCTACACGAACCCGGGCAGACTTTCTCATGAAAGGGCTTATTATTCATCCCTGCTCATTCCAGGGCTTGGGGTGACAAGCACTGTTCTCTGTGTGACCTGGGGAGGCCACCTCACTGTCAGAGCCCCAGATGGGGGGACTGTACCATCCCATCACCCCCGTCATCCACTCCTCACTCAGCTGACAGGTCATCGTCCTGCTCCCAGGAGACCGTGCCCCCCGCCCCGTGGCCATGGCTCCATCCTCACCGTGCCCTAGCCCCCCGCGTCACTGACACTGTTCGTGCCCTCCATCCCTCGAAGCACCGTTTTCTCTCGGCTGTCCCACCACTCTCGCCTGGTTTCCCACCTAGTTCCTCATTTCTAGCCCCGTTTCTCCCCATTTTCTCTCACCTCTTCCTTAGAAAATCTCATCCACCCCCAGCGTGAGAAAATCTCACTCACCACCTCTGTGTCAACGAGTCTTACCTCTGCATGTTCAGCCCTGGCTTCTCCCCTGGGAGCCCAGCTCCACCTGCCCTGCGGCTACTCGTGACCTTGCCCTTTCCCGCACCGGCCGTCACCCCACCCCCTGACCTTAGAGGAACAGCGCTTCCATGGCCCAGAGGCTCCCACCCACCTAGAGGTTGCCCTTGGTGCTTCCATCTCCTTCCCACCATATTCAGTCTGTCCTTAAGGCACATCTGTTTTAGGTCCTAGACACTCTGAAACCCCCTCTTCTCTCCATCACCACCTGCCTGGACTACTCCAATCTCCTGATGACAGGTTTCCCCTGCAGATTTGTTCTCCACTCAGAGCCAAAGTGAACTTTCAAAAAAAGTAAATTGAATCGTGTCACCCCACTGCTTAAAATGGTTCTAAAGCTTTGGGTTTTTCTTAAGATAAAGATGGAAGCCTGTACGGTGGTCCACACGGCCCTGAGGGATCTGGCCCCCATCTTCTGCATTCCAGCCACTCTGGCCTTCATGCGCGTCCATGCCCCTCGCTGCCACAGGGCCTTTGCTTGGGCAGTTCCTCTGCCCCAGATGTTCTCTTCCTTTGTATTTTTTGGGGGATGGTGTTCTCTCCTTTTAGACCAAGCCAGGCTCCTCTGTGATTCACTGGGAAGAACCACGTTCCTCTCCTCTCCGTTTCTAATTATTTGTGATCACTCCTCCACCAGTAGAATCAGATGTTCATTCCGTGAGAGCAGACCCTTTTTGTCCTCACTGTTGTATGCCCAGTGCCTGGCTTTTAGTTAGTACTCAACAAATACTTGCTGGATCAATGAGTGAATAATCAAACTTCTGAGCCTGGGACATGCACAGTATTGTCTAGCACTGAAATTTCAGACAAGAGATTTCAAGATTCAAACATCAAGGATGCAGCATATGTAGTCCTCTTTAATCAGCCAAGCGGACAAACTCCTCCAGTCAAGACTTTTCAGCGTTTGAAAGAAACCTCTCTGTGTACCTCTGAGTGTGGCTTTCAAAGCAAATATTAACCTCCTTGGAAGGTAGCAGGTGATTTCTACGACACGGGAGAAGTCTGCCTTCCCACTAAATTACTTGAAGTAGGGGCAGATACGGACAGTTTCTTAATGTGTGAATTAAATCACCAGCCCTGCTGACGTGGAGCTCTGGACACACACGCTGCTGTAAAGCGGAGGATGTTTCCTCTTCTGCACTTACTTCTGGCATGGACAGCTAGTCGGGGTTTTTCTCAGTTTAGGTACCGGCAGTACACTCACGTGCCACACACACCCGGCTCAGGAAGGCCCATCCACCCTGTTCAACTTGCAGCTGCTGGTTGGGTTCAGAGACTCGCCCTGGAACTGCTCAGAATGTGATGCACCCTTCAGGCTGTGGATGCTGCAGTTCTCCCCTCAGAGCCCGCGCACGGAAAGCTCTACCGCCTCGGATCTGAAATACGGTCGACCCCTGAACAACGTGGAGGTTAATCCGAGTGTAATTTGTAGTGGGCCCTCCGTATCCAAGGTTCCCCGAACCGAGGATGCCACCGACCACTGACCGAGCAGCACTGCAGTTTTTACTCTTGCCAACCATCCGCGTGTAAGTGGACCTGCATCGTCCAAGGGCCACCTGTAGTTTCGGTTGTTCCGTGAAGACTGTGACTGTCCGCAGCAAAGGAGGAAGGGACGCCTGCTGGTGAAGGGAAGCGGGCGCGATGGTGGAGGAGGCCCTCCCAGGGACGCAGGGCTGGGGCTGTGCGAGGACCGGGGACCCTGTTCCACACGGTGAAGCCCTGCCCAGGTGTTGTTCTTACCTGACTGGTTCTCACATTGTGGCCCGTGAACCAGCAGTACCAGCATCGCCCAGGAGCTGGTTAAAAATGCCAGTCTCCCTCTCCTCCCCAGGCCCCCTGAGACAGGGTGGGGGACCCGTGTCTGAAGGAGCCCTCCAGGTGATTCTGATGCCCGCTCGAGTCTGAGAGCCAGTGTCTGAGTTGAATCGTTTAGGGCCCCTTCCAGGCTCACTCTGTGGATCTTCATTCAAATTTTATTATTATTGATCTTTAAAAAATGGGCCTGTCAGGGAGCCTTCAGTGTACATACTTGTTTTTAGTAAGACAAACCAAAGCGTCTTTCATGGCAGTTATAGCTGGACTTCCATTAGCTGACCACTTGGCTTCATGAGTCAAGCACCTGACCTAGCAGATGAATCCTAACACCATGAAGTCTGAAAGCTGAGGCACTTAGGGGACGGGCTGAGCTATTCCGAAGGTGTGTGCCCTCTCCCCCTGGCTCCTTCTCCTCCCTTCCTTCCAGAACATGAGCCGAAAGCCTTTTCACCCACCAAGAAGGAGCAGATGGAAGATTAGTGTGGAGCCAGAGAACCTGTGTTTGAATTTCAGCTCTGCTGTTTTCTAGCTGTGTGACCTTGGGCAAGTTACTTAACCCCTCTGACCCTCTACATGCTCATCATAATAATGGTGCTAACAATGCCTAATGAGAGTACCGCTTTGGGGATTCAGGGAAATGGGAAAGCTTGTCACCGTGTGAGACACTCAGAACATTTAGCTTTTAGATTATATAGACCCTGAGTTTTGGCCACTGCTACTTCCCTGCTTCATGAGAATGCCCCCTTCAAAAGGAGAGAAGGAAAGGAGAAGAGTCCAGCCAGAGCCTCCGGGTGACCTGGCTGCAGCACGGGGACAGCTGTGGTGGCTTGGGGACCCCGGGCAGCTTGGGGAGTCAGTGACATCACCACTCCCCATCTGAGGACACAGAAAACGGTGCAGTGCTCGAAGACATTTGGCCTGGCAGATTTTTCTGGGATGACTCCGAAGGACAGAAAAACATTGGCTGGAGAAGTTCCCATCCAGCTCGGCCTGGACAGTCCCAAATCTTTCTCTTCCCAGCAGCCCAGGCAGGGTCCTGGAGAAAGTGGCTGGTGTGCCCGCCACAGGCCCTTTCCAGTCTGTGTCCTTCTGTCGTATTATATCAGGAGATCAATGCAGTGTGATCCTCTACAGGAAACTGGATATGGCCAGGCACCCGAGGAACCATGAGTCTGTTGTTTATTTATAGCAAGAGCAGCCTCTGAGAGGACATCGGGTTTGCATTAGAAAATAGCCAGGGTCCAGGATGGAGTCTGGCACAGGTAGAATGGGCACAGCTATACATCGCCCACCCGCAGAGGGTGCTGTGCCCATCCACTATGGTGTGAGTTGGCCCCCGGGGTGTGCACCCAGACCTGGGGGCAGGGGCAGCTCTTTTGGAGATTGATAACTTGCCCAAAGACAGACAGCTAACGAATGCCAGAACTGGGGGTTTGAACTGGGGTTTTAGCCACCACACTACGTGTAATGCTTTGGTGTCTTAGCATTTAGGGTCGTTCAGCCGGAGCAATCTCCCCAGTTTTTTGGCAAAAGTAAAACTTCCTCCAGCTTCTCTGAGAGTTGACTGCCTCTCAGATCGCTGTATATAGGCCAGTTTGACTGGCTTTTTTCTAAGAACATGCAAAATGCAGAGGGTCTGTTTGGAGACATCCATTAAAAAAAAAAAAAAAGGGCTCTTCCATTTGGGCTGGAATTAAAATGCAGCAGCTTCTGCACACGACGAGGCAGCAGTTATGAACCATGATTGTGTGGTACCCAAGAGCCATGCAGGGCTGGCGCTGCAGTCTGCAGCATCTGTGCTGAGGTCAGAGGTCCTGGTCCTGCACTGGTGGTTAGGGGGCCCCAAGATGCCTGCTTCGCAGTGTCTACTGAAGTGGGTGCCTTTGGGGGGGGGGGTCTGAGGCACCACTTCACCTGCAGACGGGGTCCATTGTTGGAAACTCATGACTTGGGTGGAAGAAGCTCAAACTACCCCCAGAGGGAAGTCCATCAGCCATCGTACAAGAGAACCCCCAAAAAGGAGTGCCCTGGGGAAACCCAGCCAGCATTGTAGGTGAACTCATTTGGGATTTGCGGGGAGGGCGGGTGGAGGAAGACAGGATAAATGTTAAACCCTAACCTCAGCACGCACTTCACTCCTTTTCCTCTTCTTTGATGGAATATTCAAATTTACCAGTCTTGTCCAAAAGGGGCTCAACATACGAACCCCAGGATGCGTTCAGTCTCGGAGCCCTGAGTGTGTTTCGGCAGATGTCTTATTTGAGGAAGTAGACTTCTACCACCGAAAGCGCCACAAAGTTGGCAGATTTTTAAGAATTTACATAGCACATTTTTGCTTCTTCCTAGCAAAGTACTCAGATTTATCTATGCATGGTAAAGCCTTAGGAAATGGTTCTCCACTGATGGTGCAACTGCCCTCCTGGGCTCTCCTCTCTAGCCTCGCCAGAAGTCATTTGAGCGGATGGCTCCCTTTATTTTTCTTTCAGTCATAGAATGGCTTAGATGTAAGTCCATATTTGGTGAAACCAGTGTGCTGTGACTCAAGTGGAAAGAAATGAAACGAAAGAAAGAAGTGGAACTTCAAGCACAACCGCGTGACCCTGGGGCCCGGAGCTGCACCTGCGGGGTGGCCGAGGCCCTTGCCCGGGGACCAGGCCCCCGATTCTCTTCCCAGCGAGACCCGTCTCTCCCCGGGGCCTCCTGACTCCAGTCCTCCCGCACCCAGCGCTCTCCTCTCGGGGCTTCGCTCTTATTCTCCGTGCCTCTCACAGCTGGGCCTGGCACGTCCCCAGGACCCTGTGGCTGGCGTCACCCCAGGTGTGCAGCACGCAGCTCCCGGCCTCTGACTCTGAGCACAGGGGACCTGGGCCCCAGGATGGCAGGGCTCAGAGGGGCCTTTGCTCAGGAAGACTGGGGGACCCCTTATGTTTGGAGAGGGGAAGAAGGCCACAGTCCTCGCTGCGTTGTTACCCAGGAGCATATCCCTCTTTTGTAAACACAGGGACCCATTTCTCCGAGTCTTCCTTTATCACCCTTCACGTTTCTGTGTCTGCTCCAGCTCGTTCGCCCGGATTTATTCCAAGCACACAGGCTCCCAAACTGTCTTCCTCCAGAGCAGCTCCTGCTGTCAGCAGACTCAGCAGGACTTTTTGAGTTTTTCCTCCTCTTTTCTTCCTCAAATTAATTTCTCTTTCTGGAGATCAGCCAGACCTGATGTGTGGATGCACCAGTAACTCCTCACTAAGCCCCAAGCTGTGTTTTGACTCTTAAAATTTCAGGACCGGCTCCCCTGAAACAGGGAGCTTGGCTAGCTTGGCCGGGCTCCGCCGTCCTTCCATTCATCCATCTCACAAAAGGTTTTGAGCACCTTCTGTGTGCCAGGCTCTGTGCTGTATCCCAGGGAGGCAGGGGCGCAGAGGACACATGGCATCCCTGACCTTCTGAACACATCTTTTGTCAGTAGTGGTAACAGCAGACACACCTGGTATATTGTGTGCTGGGCACAGTGCTAAGCCTGCTATGTGGATATGGCGTCACTGTACCGAAATAAATACCCTCTAAGGCAGAGTTTGGCAAACTACGGCTCTCAGGCCAAATCCGGCCCACTGCCTGTTTTTGTAGATAAAGCTTTATTGGAACACAGTCATGCGCGTTTGCTCACGCGTTACCCATGACTGCTTTTGTGCTATGGCAGAGTTGAATGGCTGCAACAGAGAACATAAGGCCTGCAAAGCCTAAAATAGTTATTACCTGCCTCTGTACAGAAAAAGTTATCGACCCTGATTTAAGTTAGAGTTACTCCCCGCATTGTATAGATGAGAACACAGGCCAGTGGGGGGGGGAGTGGACTCTTCACGTGCGAGGTCTCCCTCCATGGCTTCGATGTGACCCCGTCCTTGCCCAGCTCTGTTACTGACCGTGTGCTTGGTCCTCTCTGAGCTCCGTAGACTTCCCTGTCCCACAGGGAAATGCAGGTGGGGCTCCCTGGGAAGCGGCATCTGAGATGGATTTGGATGTGGTTTTAGGGGGAGCGCCCTTGGGAATAACACCTGTTGGGGAAGGAGGGCGCAGGAGTGGGCAGAGGGAGATGTTGGGCTGTGATGGTAGCTCTGGAGCAGGGATGGCCTTTTAGAGTTGCCCAGAGTTGGAAACAGGAGGATGGGCCGTTGTCCGTGCCTGGACCGGTCATTGGTCGTAGCTTTCCCCCGGAAGGCAGTGAGACCTTTGGAGAGGTGGCCAGACTCAGAGAGGGGCTCGGCTGGGGGCTGTCAGCCTGCCCGTCCTGCAGGGGGACCTGAGCACCCGGGTTCTGTGCCCTTCTGACTGGGGTGATCTGATGAGGGGGTGGCCAGCGCGGGGTACCTACAGCTGCTCAGAGTGGAAGGGAGTGGCCGGAGCCCTGGCACTTAGGAAGAACAGGCCCGTGTCCCCTCACCCATCCTGGTCCTCCAAACGATAGTATTTCAGCATCTTCTTTCCCAGGCCTTTGGTATGGGGCCAGTTGAAAGAAATGCCCCTCGCCCCCCACAAAACCCTGAAATCCACATCTAAAATACACGCCATGGCAGGATCGACAGGCTCTTGGTGGGTGTGACGTTTGGGCTGTGATTCGGTTTAGTGCCAGGAATGCCCTGCTCCGGGAATACCGGGCATTGCATCTTGCTGCCAGAAGTGACGTGGGCGTGAATGCAAACAAACGTCCAGGGGAAGCTCTAGATTCACAGAGGCTGCATGTATTTATCCCCATCTTCTCTGATTTCTAGTTTCAGTGGCGATTCTCCCGAGACGAAATACACAACAAGCAGATGAGGAAATCCAGAGGTAAACTCGGTGCCAGAGGAAAGCAGCAAGCAGAGGAAAATGAGAGGAATCTAGAAGACCAGTTTCCCAAAGCCGGAGACGTGGAAAACCGTGTGCCGGGGCTGCAGCAGGAGGACTGGGCCTCCGCGGAGGTGAAGGTCCCCGCGCAGGCGGAGGTTCCGGGAGAAAAGCTGCGTCCTGACGGCCGGCTCTGGGTGGAGGCTGGGGCCGTGCAGAATGGTCCCTTCGGCCACAGCCCCGCCCCGGCGGGGGGCTGCGTTGGGCACCCCGGTCCTGATCCTAGAGGGGATGCCGAGGAGGCGGCTGTACAGCCCGCAGCAGCAGAGGACAACTGAGGCTCGGCAGGTGGCGCTGAGGCGTGAAGAGCTGGCAGACCTGGGGCACAGTGCCGGCTGGGCTGGGGGCTGATGTGCCCTGGTGTCACGTGTTACCCTTCGGCTTGGCTTGACCTCTCCTTGTGAGCTTACCTGAGCCCTCCTCGGAGGGCTGGGTCCCTGACAGTGTTGGTTTCTGCACATCCATTTGAAATGTGCCGTAAGGCCCTGGTGTTAGAACACAAGAGGGCAGGTTGCTTCCAGACGTGGGGGCTGGAGGCCCAGCCCCGGCTCCACACCACTCCTCCAGGGAGGGGCTGGCCCATCCAGTGCCTGTGCCCACCCCCACCCAGAGCCTCCAGGGGGCCTTCGGGCCCAATCCCCGGGCCTCCCTGCCTACAAGTCAAGGCTGAGTTGTTCATCCCCACACCCCGAGATGGCTGTGTCCAGCCCGTGCTGTCTGCTGCAGCTACTTGGTGATTGTAACAACCCCTGGTGCCCAGTCGGCTGCCTTTCTCCATCTAACCACCCCCCCCACCCCGGACCCCACTGCTTTGGCAAAGAAAATAACATTGGGAGGGGAGGTGCCCCACCTCCTGGCTTTTCTCCAAGTGTTCCCATAGATACTGGTAATCTGAAAATGAAGAGGTAATTCTGTGTGTGTACCCACTCCTGCAGAATGTCCAAGAAAGTATTCTTTGTTAGTATTAATGCCAAAAATTTTTTTAAAGATTTTGTATTCAGCACATCATATGAACACACGTTCTTTCTGTCATTTCAAGGCAAACCGACTGGCGGCGAGCCCTTGTTACGTGCTATTTTAATCATGTCATTAGCCAAGTCACTTCCCATGTATGCTATGATGTGTTTATATCGTCCAGAATGTGGCTTTAAGTAGACGCAGCTGGCAAACCTTGGAGAGAGTGTCAACCGTTTTGACCAACATCCTGTCTCTTCTCTTTCTTGTTTAGTTACTTAAAGCAATAAATCATCTATGAGTTTAGTGCACTGTGAGTATTGAGTATTTATCGTGTTGCAGCGACAAGTCCTATAGCCTTGTGTCCCCCATGCACGCTTCCTAAGTTTCTAACTCCTGGCAGCAGCTGGATGACTTTGGAGGAGAGATCGAAGCTTCTGTGGAAGCAGCGGAGCCAGCTGAGCATACTCTGTTTTCTCGTCATTTGTAGAAAGAAGACAGCGGGATTCAGGTGCCACCAGGTAAGTCAGGGCACGGCCACCTCCCATCACCCCGGGGTGGTGGAGACAAGTACCTTTTTAAAACAAACAAGAAGCCCCACGTCAATTTCTAAACATGTCTCCAAGCTTTTAAGGAAATTATTTAATGAGGTAAGTCTTTTCCCTGCTTGCAAATTTGCTAAAATAAAACACATTTTAATATATTTTTATAGGGCAGAATTGAAAACCCTTACACGGCCACATTGTACAGTCGTTTTCCTTTGGATTTTTGAGCAAACGTCACACCCAAGCCCCCGAGCTTACAGAAAGGCTGAAGGCTCTGTTCGAAGAGAAGATAGGTTTTTTTTTTTTCCAGCTATACATGTATATGTATTTTTCAGATTCTTTTTCCTTATATATTATTACAAAATATTGAGTAGTTCCCTGTACTATACAGTAGGACCTCGTTGGTTATCTATTTTATACATAGTAGTGTGTATATGTTAATCCCAAACTCCTAATTGATCCCTCCCTTCCTCCTTACCCTTCAGTAGCCCTAAGTTTGTTTTCTACGTGGGTCTACTTCTGCTTTGTATATAAGTTTATTTGTATCATTTTTAAAAAGATTCCACATATAAGCGGTATCATATGATATTTGTATTTCTCTATCTGACCTACCTCATTTAGTATGATAATCTCTAGGTCCATCCATGTTGCTGCAAATGGCATTATTTTATTCTTTTTTATGGTTGAGCAGTATTCCATTGTATATATGTACCATATCTTCTTGATCCGTTCATCTGTCAGTGGACATTTAGGTTGCTTCCATGTCCTGGCTATTGTAAATAGTGCTGCAATGAACATTGGGGTGCATGTATCCTTTTGTATTATGGTTTTCTCCAGATATATGCCAGGAGTGGGATTGCAGGATCATATGGTAGCCTTATTTTTAGTTTTTTAAGGGACCTCCATACTGTTCCTCATAGTGGCTGTACCAATTTACTTTCCCATGAACAGTGTAGGAGGGTTCCTTTTTCTCCACACCCGCTCCAGAATTTATTTGTAGACTTTTTGATGATGGCCATTCTGACCGATGTGAGGTGATACCTCATTGTAGTTTGGGTTTGGATTTCTCTAATAATTAGCGACATTGAGCATCTTTTCATGTGCGTTTGGCCATCTGTATGTCTTCTTTGGAGAACTGTCTATTTAGGTCTGCTCATTTTTTTAGTTGGGTTGTTTGGTTTTTGTTTTTTCTTTTTTGATATTGAGCTGTATGAGCTGTTTATTTTGGAAATGAATCCCTTGTCAGTAGCATAGTCTGCAAATATTTTCTCCCATTCTGTAGGTTGCCTTTTCGTTTTGTTTATGGTTTCCTTTGCTGTGTAAAAGCTTTTAAGTTTAATTAGGTCCCATTTGTTTATTTTTGTTTTTATTTCCATTACTCTAGGAGACGGATCCAAAAAGATATTCCTGCGATTTATGTCAAAGGGGGTCTTGCCTATGTTTTCCGCTAGGAGTTTTATAGTATCTGGTCTTATTTAGGTCTTTAATCCATTTTGAGTTTATTTTTGTGCATGGTGTTAGAGAATGTTCTAATTTCATTCTTTTACATGTAGCTGTCCAGTTTTCCCAGCACCACTTATCGAAGAGACTGTCTTTTCTCCATTGTATATTCTTGCCTCCTTTGTGGTAGATTAATTGACCATAGGTGAATGGGTTTATTTTAGTCCTGTTCCATTGATCTATATTTGTTTTTGTGCCAGTACCACACTGTTTTGATGACTGTAGCTTTGTAGTATAGTCTGAAGTCAGAAAGCCTGGTTCCTCCAGCTCTGCTTTTCTTTCTCAAGATTGCTTTGAGAAGGTAAAAGAATATGTATATATGTTTTCATACAAATTAAAATAATTTTTTGTTCCAGTTCTGTAATTTGATAGGGATTGCATTGAATCTGTAGACTGGCTTGGGTAGTATGGTTATTTTGACAATATTGATTCTTCCAATCCAAGAACACGGTATATCTTTCCATCTGTTTGTGTCATTTTTAGTTTCTTTCATTAGCATCTTATAGTTTTCCAAGTACAGGTCTTTTGCCTCCTTAGGCAGGTTTATTTCTAGGTATTTTAAGACAGTTTTTTTTTTAAATAAAGATAGTTTTAAAGAAGATGGTTTTTTTTAAAGTTATTTTAAAATGACATTTTCCACAATTATACTCAGAAACATCTATATAGCGTTTTGATTTAATACAAATATTACCTCTTAGCCCATATCTTAAAGGATCACGACTCTTGAAAAATAGGCTCCATATATGGCAGCAGGCTGGGACAAAAACCACACCCACCTCTCAACTCTGAAAAGCACAGAAGCCCAGCTGCACCCTTCAGGTGGATACCTTGCATCACCCAGAGTTGGATATACTTTTCAATAAGCAGAGACTGTGGGTGGCTGCCCTAGGGAGTGGCCTAGGCCTCGGGATTTGTAAAACACCCCAGAATTCTACGGTGCAGCCAAGGGTGAGACCCACGGCCGCACGACAGCCATGAGTCGAATCACAGCTTGTTCCGTGTGAAATCAAATGCTTGTTAACAAAAAATAAATAAGCCCCTAAATCCCAGTTCCTACATCCTGCATGTCCCTCTTAAGTGTGGGGATTCCTGAAGGAAATTTTACTTTGCCGTGGTTGCCGACAGGGAAAAAGGCTATCGTTGGCACTGACAAGGCCCCAGTGACCAAAGTTGCGAGGACTTGCAGGGTTTGGCGTGAGGCTTGTGCATGTGGTCATTAGTCTCTGGGGCTGCAGCTGTCACAGTGGGTCTGGAAGGAATGGGGCGTTTTCAGGGGTGATCAGGTTACAGAGGTGGGGATCCAAGCAGCTGCCATAGGCACTGTGGCCACCACTGTGCAGCCCGATGGGCTGTTACAAAGTATAGCGGACCCCATCCTAACAGAAACATTGTAATAACATTTAGAGTCTTAAAGTTAGTGGCCTATAAGTAACAAAACACTGACCGTCAGTCCAATCCTTGTCTGAATTTTTTCAGACTTCTAACTGGATCATACTTTAGAGTTATGCTTGATGGGACCAGCTTCAAGAAAACATTAGAAGGAGACATTCTAATTCATTTCTTATGAAGCATGGTTTGTTTTTTTTTTTTAATTTTTATTTATTTATTTATTTTATTTATGGCTGTGTTGGGTCTTCGTTTCTGTGCAAGGGCTTTCTACAGTTGCGGCAAGTGGGGGCCGCTCTTCATCGCGGTGCGCGGGCCTCTCATCATTGCGGCCTCTCTCGTTGCGGAGCACAGGCTCCAGACGCGCAGGCTCAGCAATTGTGGCTCACGGGCCTAGTTGCTCCGCGGCATGTGGGATACTCCCAGACCAGGGCTCGAACCCGTGTCCCCTGCATTGGCAGGCGGGTTCTCAACCACTGCGCCGCCAGGGAAGCCCTGAAGCATGTTTTATCTGTAATCTAAACATTTTAATCACGGCCCATTCTAAACCACAAATCATCCTAGTTCAGGACGAGCTCTCAAAGCAATCAGTGGGCTATTATTAGTAGTAGGAATACGCTGACGCAAAGCTCACCACCCACACACAGTGCAGGGCCGTGCTGGCCCTGGGAACTGTCCTGCTGGGCTCCCCTGAGCAGGTCGAGAGCAGCAGATGGGATTAAAGATGACATGAGAGGGCTGGTGAGGGGACGGGCTGGAGGCAGCTGGGCATGACCCCTACTTCCCGCGGCCCTGCTGGAGGTGCTGGCACCACGTGGGCAGCACGGGACGGCCTCCCAGGGGAGTCCGGGTTTCCCGTACCTGCCCCAGAGTGACAGCATCCCGTCAGATCCAAGGTCAGGACCCAACGAACCTTCGACTGGGTTTCTGAGGTGGCTGTCCCCAGAAGAGGAAGTAAGGCAGCGTTCCCCACAGGTTCCTGTTGCCAGGCATCGCTTCTGCGGCCAGACCAAAGCTAACGGGCCATAGGCCGCTGGCCCCTGCACCCGGCAGGTGCTGGCTTCCCCAGCCCCTGTGCGTTCACATGGGCACGAGGGGTCCGATCTCTCACTCCCCAGACCTGCGGCTTTAACTCCTATCCACTGTGCCAGGTGCTGGGGAGACGGAGCCAATCCCGGCTCCCTTGGAGCTCACAGCAGACACCCAGCAGTTGCACAGGAGTGGTAACTGCACTAACATGGGCCGTGGAGAAGCTCAGGGGGCCGTGAAGGCGGGCGTGGGACGGGGGGGGGGTGCAGCCGGCTGGGAAGGCTTTGCGGAGGAGGTCAGCGTTGAGGCTGAGACCTGAAGGCCAAGGTCGGGGGAGCTGTCCCCGGGGAGGCAGCGTGACTGGTGGCTAAGGGCATGGATGCTGGGGCCACGCTGCTGGCTAGAAGCCTGACCCCAGTCCCGGGCATGAAGCCTCGGGCAAGTTACTTACCCCTGTGTAATATGCGGATGATAGCTGTGAGAATCAAATGAATGCATGCCAAGTGCTTAGAGACTGGCTGGCACACAGTAGGTGCTACATAAATGTTAGTGAGAAGGAGGAGCAAGAATTGAGGAGGAGGAGGAGGAAGCTGAGGGCGGGCTCTGAAGATTTTGCAATTGACTGGGGAATGAAGAGGTGCTGAAACTACCAGTCACGCCGGAAACAAGCAAGTATTGTCCTTGTCAAAGGCATTTCCTCAGAATAATGAACACTCCGGTGATCCTGCCCTGTCCTGTTTAGGACCTTCCTAGAACCTCTCTCATGGATTCATTTTCAGGATTTGAACCACTAATTTCAACATTATTCTACAAAGTCATTGAAATGTAAATCTTGATCCTTTCCTTAAGACCCAGAGAACACATCTTTAATTTGGGGAGAGAGGAGTTGCTGGGAACCAGAAGCAGCTGGCTGGGGAGACATCACAGGTGAGGGGTGTGTAACGGGAACTATTTATCCTGGGTCTGGGGGCAGAGCCTAAGTTCTGCCTGGAAACGATTCTAATGGTGATGCTGGCAATTACAGCCATGGCTGGCAACTGTGTCTTAGAAACGGGGTAAAGGGATTCATTCAATCCAAAGATGGTTTAAAAACGCAGACCCCATGTTGGCTGACTGGTGAAAGAAGAAAAGTATTCCACCCTCTAACTAATGCAGTAAAATCTACACTTCCGCAGTTAAATGTGTTGCTCGCTAGTCATCAAACCCAATATGGCTTTGGATTTTTCTGCTGCCTCTAAATAACATAAAGGCTCAATGACGGTAAGAAATAGACTTCACTTTTCAGAGTGAGTATTAAAATGCTTCTTGTAATGGACCTCTGTGTCTGTGAACCTTCAGTGCTAGGTACCATCTATCTTGTTGATTTTTCAATGAAAATAACAAGAAACTCATCTTGGAAGGAAGGACAACCAGCAAGCTTGCCAGTTTCTGGATCCACAAAATGCCTAAGTTGCTAACTGTCTAAAACTTCCCTTTCTTGAAGCTAGGGAACTATCAATTCACCCCCTGTCTCAGTCCAGCCCACTGGAGCCCCAATAGGCCAATGTTGTCAGTTTTCTTTCTTATTAATGGTGATTCCACCATTTCTCTTGAGCCCCAACTCCAGAATTTAATCACCAGTAGAGTGCAAAAGTCCTCTACATCAAACCAAACTTTTCCCTTGCTTCAGTCCAAGGCAATTTCTTCTTCTTCTGTCAACACTGGAGATGCAAACAATAGTCATTGCAACAATTAATCAAATATCTGAAGACAGTTAAGACACTCCTTGCTCATTGCTCATCACAACGGCCAACCTCAACCGCCCCTTGATCCCTAAGGCCCGTTTTTCCATCATGAAATTGTAGATGGTAAAGCTGAAAGGGACTTAAGCTGCACATTCCCACCTATTTGACAGACGAGAGCAGGTTACGGAGAAAGGTGGGGTGAGTCACGCAGGAAGCAAGGTCTCTGGATGCCGGGCACCATGTTCTTTCCATCAGACCACACAGCCAACCACACTCTCATTCTGTGTTTCTTCTCTCTAGGCTCCTTACAACAGAGAGGCGTAGTGGGATTTAAAAATCTCACCAATTGGAATGCTCTGGTGATGGGGTATTCTGGTTAATTGAGTCTCTCTCAAAAGATGGAGGAGAGCCCACCCTTTAGCGGCAGGGAGGATTTGGGAACAAACCCAAGGCGGAGTCTGTGGAGAGGAAAGTCCTCCAAGAGTAGAGGAAGGAGGCTGAGTCCCACACGTCTGGCTTTGTACACTCCCAGTGTACATGGGCAAGCCATCTAACCACTCTCCCTCACTTCCCCTGTAGGTAAATGGGACAGCATTGTTCACACTGCCTACTTCACAGAAATGTTGTAAGTTACTGAGACAAAACAAACTACTTGTCAAATGCCAAGTACTTCTGTAGTGTTCAGTTGATACTGGAGCGCCCACCAAAATCCAGACCACCATAGAATTCAGGTTAACCCCAGAGTTTCTATTCCCCGTCACTTCCCCTTTATAACTTTACCTGTGAAACTGAAGTTATATTGCTATGGATAAGACCTTTTTGTGTTTAAATAACCTGAAGATGAAAAAGATGTGGTAAAGAAATGACAGAATATACTAAAAACTTGAGTAATGAAAACAGTGTGATTTCAGAGCAGGAACAAATAAGTAGACTTAGGAAACAGTAGTAAGGGGACTCAGTATGTGATAAAGGAGGCATTTCAAATCATGGGGAAAAGTGTGATAAATGGTGCTGAGCAACTGGAGAGCCATATGGAAAAAGTCAGACCCCTATCCCTCATCCAGCACAAAATTAATTCCCAGGGGATTAAAGACCTGCAAAAGTATCAGAAGAAAGTATATCCATAAAAACCAAGGGAAAAGACTGACTGAAAATATATTTGATTATATATAAATTTAAAATTCTGGTATACATTATAAGAAACAGAATTCAGGGACAATTAATAGACAGGGAAAAATATCTGCAATACATGTAACAAAGGATTAACATTCATTCTATAAGGAGTTACAAATCAGATATCAAGATGGACAGAAAACGTGAACACACCATTTTCCAAAGAAGAGAAGTAGCTAAAACACTCAAGGAAAAAAAAAAATGTTAGAGAGCAATCAGGAAATAAGTTTAAAAAAAAAAAAAAAAAGCAACTTTCACCCAACTGACTAGGAAAAACAGTTGAAAGACTTAGAATATCTAGTATTAGCCAGAAGGTAGGGGAATGGGTACTTTCATACTCCATTAGACTATAAATCGATCAGGCATTTTATAAAGCAGTTTGACAATACCAGTCAATTTTTGATCCAGAAATGACAATTCTAGCAATTGTACAGGATTATGTGCACAAAAACCAAATGAACAAGTTTGTTCACTGCAAATTGTAACAGCCCCAAACTGGGAACAATCTAGATGTCATTCATAGAGATACGGTAAAGTACATTCTGATATATATTCATAATTTGGAGTGTGTTAAAAGAATGAAATCCACAAGCACACATATTTCATATGTATTCCATGTTAACGCACTGTAAACTGTCTAAAAGAATACCCAGCAAGATTTTTACACAGAAGTTCGTTCTAGGTGAGGGAGTGGCATGGGGTGGTGGTGGTGGGGACTTCAGCTTTTTATTTTACATGCTTTTGTATTATTTGATTTTTCACAATCATATTGATTAAAAAGAAATGGACAGAATCTTGGTACACGCGAGCACAGCAAAATGGGACACGGGGATGAGACGGAAGAGACCAGCTTAGGCTAACGGGCCCCTGCAGGGTTTGTAAGAGCTCAGATTGGATCAAGATAGCTGCTCAACATCCAGGACAGTCTGGGTTCCTAAGCACAAAGCATTTTAAAATGCACGTCTTGATCTGATGGTGGGTTAGGAGGTATCTTTAAATGTCATCTCCATGCTTGCTGAATATGTGCATATTAGGAATGAGTAATATTAAAGACAAGACATCTCACTACTTCTCTAAGATGAGAGCAGTATACTTGAGTTTCATTTAAAATAAAATGAAATAACAGCTCTCAGGTTGAATTATCAGGACATGATCGTCTACAATACCCAGGAATGAAGGAAATTGCTGTTTTCCATTCAGAAAGTTAAAAACAAAATCTCAGGCGGAGGCACATGACACTGGATGCTGTTTGACAATCAGTGCTTGTGCCCACACACTGGTACCTGCACACGTGCATGTACCCACTTGCAGCTCTGCATCCCGTAGTAAAAATTCTCCGGAGCACTGTTGCCAGAATGGGTACAACCTTCCCCACTGCCCCCTCCCACCTCCTCATCACTTCAATGATTCATCCAGTCAGCCACATTCTACACCTCTCTTTCAAGCAGAGTTGCAAAAAAACATTTTTCCCCAAAGCATTTCCACTTTCAATCATAAAAAAAGTTTCCCGAAGTATTAAACTTGCTCCTCAAGATAAACTTTGTCTTATACTTTCTTATCTTGAATTTCTATAGACAGTGACTGCACATAGTAGGTGCTCAGAAAATAACAGTTAACTAATTTAGCATCCTCTAGAAAAAGCCACCTGGACTCCCACTAAATGATTCTTTCAGAGTTTGGTTTAGTTAATAGTACTGTACCAATTTAACTGTGCTGTTGATTCCTTAGTTTTGATAAACATACCATGTATATGTAAGATGCAGCCACTCGGGGAAGCTGGGTAAAGGTTGTATGGGAACCCTGTACTATCTTTGTAACTCTTCTATAAATCTAAACTTATTTCAAAATAAAGTTTAAAAAACAAACATTAAAAAATGAGTAAATGTTCTTGGATTAGAAGAATCAATATTGTTAAAATGGCCATACTACCCAAAGCAATCTACAGATTTAATGCGATCCCTATCAAATTACCCATGACATTTTTCACAAAACTAGGACAAATAATCCTAAAATTTATATGGAACCATTAAAGACCAGAACTGACAAAGCAATCCTGAAGAAAAAGAACAAATCAGGAGGCACAACCTGATTTCAGACAACACTATAAAGCTACAGTAATCAAAACGTCATGGTACTGGCACAAAAACAGACATATGGATCAATGGAACAGAACAGAGAGCCCAGAAATAAACTCACACACCTACGGTTAATTAATCTTCGACAAAGGAGGCAAGAATATACAATGGGAAAAAGTCCCTTTAGCAAGTGGTGTTGGGAAAGTAGGACAGCTGCATGTAAATCAATGAAGTTAGAATACACCTTCACACCATACACAAAAACTCAAAATGGCTTAGACTTAAATATAAGACATGACACCATAAAACTCCTAGAAGAGAATATAAGCAAAACATTCTCTGACATAAATCGTACCAATGTTTTCTTAGGTCAGTCTCCCAAGGCAATAGAAATAAAAGCAAAAATAAACAAACGGGACCTAATTAAAATTAAAGGCTTTTGCACAGCAAAGGAAACCATAAACAGAACGAAAAGACAACCTACAGACTGGGAGAAAAGATTTGCAAACGATGCTACCAACAAGTGATTAATTTCCAAAATATACAAACAGCTCATACAATTCAATAACAAAAAAACAAACAATCCAATTGAAAAATGGGCTGAAGACATAGACATTTCTCCAAAGAAGACATACAGATGGCAAATAGACACATGAAAAGGCACTTGTCATTGCTAATCAAAACTACAATGAGGTACCATGTCACATTGGTCAGAATGGCCATCATTAAAAAGTCTACAAATAAAAAATGCTGGAGAGGGTGTGGAGAAAAGGGAACCCTCTTATACTGTTGGTGGGAATGTAAATTGGTGCAGCCACTATGAAGAACAATATGGAGGTTCTTCAAAAAACTAAAAACAGTTACCATATGATCCAGCAATCCCACTCCTGGTAATATATCTGGAGAAAACCATAATTCAAAAAGATACATGCACCCCTATATTCATAGCAGCACTATTCACAATAGCCAAGACATGGAAACAACCTAAGTGTCCATCGACAGAGGAATGGATAAAGAAGATGTGGTACATATATACAATGGAATACTACTCAGCCATAAAAAAGAATGTTGTTTGCAGCAACACGGATGGACCTAGAGATTATTATACTAAGTGAAGTTGACAGGAAAAGACAAATACCATATGATATCACTTATATGTGGAATCTAAAATACTACACAAATGAACATGTCTATGAAACAGAAACACTCACAGACATAGAGAACAGACCTGTGGTTGCCAAGGGGGGGTGTGGGGGAGGGATGGATTGGGAGTTTGGGGTTAGCAGGTGCAAACTATTATATATAGGATGGATCCACAATGAGGTCCTACTGTACAGCACGGGGAACTATATTCAATATCCTATGATAAGCCATAATGGAAAAGAATGTGAAAAAGAATACATATATGTATAACTGAATCACTTTGCTGTACAGCAGAAATTAATACAACATTGTAAATCAACTATACTTCAATAAAAATTTTTTTTAAATGAGTTTAAAAAAATGGAGTTCTCTTGACCCCATTTCCCTTTCCAGTTACCATCCCATCTTTTCCCTTCCCTTTACAATAACATTCTTTGAAACAACGATTTACACTCATCACAATTTCTTTCCTCCCAGTTGTGCCCACACCCACTCCAATGTTTCACTCTTAACATCCCTCTTATCAAGATCACTGGTGACCTTCCAGTTGCTACATCAATGGCTGCTCATGAGAACGTCTCTCCTATTGCATGAAGAATGACCCAGTCTATCCTGCTTGAAACACTTTCTTCATGTGGGTTTCTGACAGCACACTCATCTCCTTTTCCTCTTTTCTGTTTATTCAAGCACTTTTTGCAACTCTAATAGCCCCAAACCTCATCAACACCCCACGACTTAGTGGGGGCCCCTAACACAGCCGGGGCATCCCCAAACAAGCCAAGCATCGAAAACTTTGAACACAATGGATGCCAACAATCAAATGTACAAAAAGCCAAAGAGTGCATAATGATACTTAAAAAAAATAATCTCACTGGTCATCTTTGATCTTCGGAGGTTGCTCAGACACCAACTCTTAATAGGCTAATTGATGAATAAAGGTAATCAAGCACTGATCCTGTCTTTCCAATTCAGACTCATTTTAGGGCAAAGTCAATGAGGGAAAGTTCTTTTTAGAGAGTCACGGGTAATAAATGCAGGAAAAATGATAGAGATGGGCAATTAATCCTTAATGAAATAGTAGGTATAGACAATGATCAACAGCTACTAAGATAATTAGGTGAAAGGCTGATAGAGAACTTTTTATTGGGGGGATCAGGCTGACAAAAGCTGAACCCACTGATCAATCTTAAAAACACTATTAGTGGGACAGACATTAGGTGCCTCCTTGGGATGCAATAGAAATACATAACACCACTTACGATGTAGTCCTGCAAAAGAAAAAAAAAATCTTGAATCTGAATCTAAATGAGCTCTAGATCTATTTACCAGTTTATGTGACATACAGAGGATACAGGGTGATGTTCAATGACACCTTGAGGATACAGTAGGCTGGGTTTACAATGTGGGAAAGTCTATAGGACCAATGCGCCAGTTTCTTCAATGAAGTGTCTATGGATATGTGTGTGGGGTGGGGAGAGGGGACCATGGGTTGAAAGAAGCTCAAAG
The DNA here is from genome assembly GCF_028023285.1 of Balaenoptera ricei. Classification (NCBI taxonomy): domain Eukaryota; kingdom Metazoa; phylum Chordata; class Mammalia; order Artiodactyla; family Balaenopteridae; genus Balaenoptera; species Balaenoptera ricei. The sequence continues at coordinate 29,759,688 of NC_082642.1, read as the reverse complement.
GACCTATCAACCGAATTGCAACAGGCGGACTTTGAGGCAGTGAGGAGAAAACAATGCAGGAAGGTTGTTTTGATGATGATATTAAGGAATCATTGTTACTTGTGCTGAGTATGATGATGGCATGGTGGTCACATTGAGGTGATATGGCTGTTATACGCTGAAGAATTTACAGGTGACATGATATGATTTCTAGGATTTACTTCAGAATACTCCGGAAACATCAAAACACAATGAAGCTGAGGGCAGACAAAAATAAACAGCAGAATGTTGGTAATCAGTGAAGCTGGGTGATGGATGTATAAGAGTTAATTCTACTGTCTTCTCTACTTTGGTGTACCTTTGAACATTTTCATAATAAGACCTTTTTTTTTTTTTCTTTCAGAGTAGGGGCTACTGACCAGAAACAGGGTCCCAGGGAACATCCTTATCTAAGAGCTCCACGTCCACCTACAGACACCCTGTGGATGAGGAAGTGGCCCGTGCCTCAGAGAAAGCCCTTTCAACGGCAGACTATTTGGGAAAGGCCAGGTATTTGATCCATTTTCTGGTGAGCATTAGCGTTCATTCTAACACAAAATTTGAGGAAGACTCACACATCAGCTTAACCTATCTTCTGAGTAGGCTCTGAAAGGGTCTCATGTCCCAAGAAGAAACATCCTTTCACAAACTCATAATAAGGCCGGAAGGATCCTTAAGAATGCCTTTAAAACAGCCCATCAGCTCTGGGCAGGTCCTCTCACCCATGTAAGAAGTATCTACTAAGTACTTACCATGTGCCAAAGTGAGCGCTGAACAAGACAGAGCCCTACCCGTGTGCAGGTTACAGGCAGGTGAACTAAACCTGTGCCCTCCAGCCTCTTACATCCTTCCTGAATAGGATGAGGAAAAGCAAAGTAGTAACATATTCACACTCATGCACTGCTCTACCGAGCACTTCGTATGTTTCATCACCTTTAATCCCCATAACAGCCCTACGAGGGAGGGGGTATTATTACCTCTGTTTCACATGCAGGGGCACGTATGTGCCCACGTGTGTGTAATTACAAACTGAGGCATCACGCAGGTCAGTGACGTGCTCCAGGTCATCTACCCGGTACGTGGCAGAGCTGAGATCTGAACCCAAGCAGCCTGGCTCACAGGCTCTCTCCAGTGGACATTCTCAGCCACCATGCTATAAATTCCAAGTCACCGTGGCTGGACTTAATTTGAGGACCAAAGAGATTCTCACTGGCCCAGCAAGCAAGGGCAAAAGGACATCCTTGGCCAGTGGACCAGAAATACTGTTCAGCGCTCAGCACCAGAAAACACAGAGCTGGAAGGAGCTACAGTCTAGGCAAAGGTCTGACCTGGTCCCTCAGCGATTTACAGATGGCGACAGTGTCCGGCAGGGTGGTGGGCAGAGCTGGGATCTCCAGGACGGGTGGCCCTTGCTCTATGACACAACAGCGGGCACACAGGCCCCTGTCCCATGCTGCACTGAAGCTACTCCCCCTGCACCTCCACTCCCAACACAGAAAGGCCTGGGGCGGACTCCCTCTTGGTACCGGGGCGTCTCCTCCCTACCAGCTGCCCTGGCCAGTGGGCAGAAGAGCCCTTCGGGGCTCCCGCACCCTTGAATCTCATCACGCTCTGCTCCTCTGAGCACTCCGCCCTCAAGGCCAGCCCTTGGCCCGGACACCTTGGGGCCAACGGGTGACTCAGGGCTCCTTAGGGAGGCCAGAGCTCATGTTCCCCTCACCTCTGAAATGGTGACGATCATTGCCCTGAACGGACTCTGATATTCCTGTCGGGTCAAGGGTCCCCCTCTCCTCTTACGGAATTCAAATCTGGGATTGAAATAGTTGACAAATGATCCCTGCTTAAAACTTAACAAAATTCAAAACAGGGCAGAGGCTAGAATGGTGATGCTAGCCGTCACCAGACCCCATAAATCAGTGATGTGTTTAAGCCTTGGAGTCCCCGTGAGACCCGCAACCCCAGAGAGGAGAAAGGGTCTCCTGCCCTCTCTCATCAGCTGGAGAACAGAATCCTCTCCACGGACCCCTGCACCTCCAGCTCTGGTCTGCCCTTCTTCCCGCACCCCCCTTATCTCATGGGGTTCTCCAGGAAAGTGGCCATGGTCCGAGACTGCCTGTCACAGAAAGGAGGGCCTGGCCTGAGCCTGGGGACTTCTTTCAGATTTTTAAAACTCTAAACAAAGATAAGAAGTCAAGTCTGCTATCTAGCAGTTCCACCAGAGCAGCCTTGGGACGATGCTCTCCACTCTCTCCATGCATCCTGAGGACCACCTCCCAACCCCAGGCTTAGCAAGGGGTTAAATGGTAGTTGCTTTCTTTTAGTCACTCAACAGGTATGGGAGATGCTGCTGTGCCAGGAACAACCCTGGCAAAAGAATGAAATAAAAGGCAGAGGAACAGGGTTTGGAATTGGCTCTGTATCCCCTAATCAATCCTAAGCACATTTCTACAGCCAGTCAGCCGAGCCACTAAAAGCAGATTCAACAGGGAACATGGCAGTCATCCTTGCCTTTGTCCCAAACAAGAAGCCGCCTCCCACATGTAGCACTGAGGCAGGTGGCCAAGACACAGACCCCAGGAAAGGTTTCATCTGAGAAGAAACTAACAATTAGGATACATACTGAGGATGTTTATTAACATGAAGCAAATATGCTGGATGTTCAATTCCCTAAAGCAGTTTTCCTAATAATTTTCTATTTCCAAACCCAACTTCTGAAGAAGCAAGGCTGCAGGCCACAATAAGGTAAACTAAAACATTAAATTTTTATTTATTTATTTATTTTTGGCTGCGTTGGGTCTTTGTTGCTGCGCGTGAGCTTTCTCTAGTTGAAGCAAGCAGGGGCTACTCTTCCTTGCGGTGTGCAGGTTTCTCACTGTGGTGGCTTCCCCTGTTGCAGAGCATAGGCTCTAGGCGCACATGCTTCAGCAGCTGTGGCACGCAGGCTCAGGAGTTGTGGCTCACGGGCTTAGTTGCTCCGCGGCATGTGGGATCTTCCCGGACCAGGGCTTGAACCCGTGTCCCCTGCATTGACAGGTGGATTCTTAACCACTGTGCCACCAGGGAAGTCCCTAAGACATTAAATATAATAAAGCATTTCAAATGAAATTACGTTTAAATTTATTCAACATAAGATATATAGTTTGTTATCAAATAATTTAAAGATAGCTTACATTTCACAGACAAAACCATATTTTCATATGACTGAATAAAAGTCTATGTCTTTTTTTCCCTTAAGGGGAAAGAAAATCCCTATTGACCAATTCGAGGTACATCATGAGATAATCAAGCAGTTATTCATAAAAGAAAGTCAACGTTGTGAAAATCAGTTTAATCAATGAAGTTTTTGCAAAAAGTTTATCATTTAAGTCTGTCAGCTGGTTTTTCTTGTTTCTCCAACTGGTCACTGAGTTCACAGCCTTAAAAACTAAGACTGGGTAGAGGTAAATTCATCCACCACGAATCACAGAGTGTACTGTCTGTCCCTGTCCTTGTGGACCTCCATCCCACCCTTCTGCACCTCCGCCTGCCCCCTACCACCACTTCTCAAAGTAGATGTGCTCTTTGGGAACGTGGCTGCCCTCCAGTTCCTTGGAGAAGAAGTCTGTCATGGGAGGTGGGCCACAAATGTAGAACAAGGTCTCTTTCGAAATATGATCTCTTATCTCCTTCTCCGTTATTCTTCCTTCTACCAAAAAACAGAATAAACACCAATTTAAGCCAGACGTGTCTGTACTGAAAAGAGGAAGGACTAACCACAACTCGGCAACAGTGTTTATCTTCAGTAACTGAGCTCAGTGGGTCGCGTCCTGAGTCATCAGTATGCCGGCTCCTGCTGGCGTCCAGGCCGGACCCAAGCAGAGAGCGCGTCTCCAGGTTTCCTGAACGCACGGCAAGCAATGAGGGCAGCTGATCATAATGCACTCTCCACACGGGGCCAGGGAGCATACTGATCTTTGGGAGAGATTCAAAACTGCCTTCAGCAAAGTAAATACACTGCTTTGTGAGAACTCCTTCCAGGGAGGGGAAACCACGAGAAATTTAAATTACTATTAATGGCAAATGGAATTGATTCAGTCAAAGCCGGAGTATAATTCTTTGTATGCATACTACGGCGATGACGCAAAGGTCCCCTAAAAAATGCAGAAAATAAATTTTTAATATGGGCAGCAGGAGATCTGTATATAAGAAGTAAATCCAACTAACCTCTCCGTATTTTTCCATGATGAATTGTCTCTCAATTCCCCAAGTAGTGACATTCCCAGCCAGCAACTCCCAGCAATAAAGCATCTACACTCAACCAACTGGCACATCCACAAAATAACGGTGTGGATACAGTCAAAACATCTTAGGGGACTCACCCGTGATGTATGGCTTGAGGTCTGCACTGATTTGTGTAGTCTGTTTGGTAACATGCAAACTGCATGCAATCTTCTCAGGAAATTCATTTACTAAATCAAGGATATTTTTCTGGAATGTCAAACATATTTGGTCACACTACAATTTAAAAAAATCAAAACAGATGTGCACCCCCAGGGACGCTGAACCACCACTGCCATTCTGCACACGTCTGCCGCTCCGCTCTCTACTTAGAGAGATATTGTTTGCAGCCGAGCAGGCCAGAGCATTCAGAGTACAGAGGGCTATTTGGCTTTAATTGAAATCTGAATATGCTAACAAGCATATTACTAACTCTCCGGGAGTTTTTTCTTTTTCCTTTTTCTCAGGCGTGGGCAATTAAGCAGCAGTTTCACTGACCACAGTTGTGTCTTTTAACTGTTTCTGTTCTTTTGTTCCTCTTTGCAGCTGCAAAGCAACCCAGAGTGAAACCCTTCTCTTGTCAAATGGACTTAGTTTCCACAGATGCAACCGATGGGGGTTTCATATACCCAGCTGGGTCTCACCTACTCCTGTGCCATCTGAGCCCACCCATAGTCCTCGTGACTCTCTGGGGAACCCTAGGGCCACGCTGACTTTTCTGCTCATCCACCTCCTGATTCAAGCCGCCAGCCCTGCCCTCTCCCTGTCACCGCACTGGGAACCTCCTCAGCACTAGCTTTTTTAATTGTCCTGGGCCTCATCTGAACATGATTCAGCCTTTCAAGCCTCTGAACTGTTGCAGAGAAGACGGAATGGAGACAAGAGAGGTCCGTGGACACTAACACCACGATGCGAGTCTGCTCACAGCAAGCTATGGGATACACACTCCCCCCTTACCTTGAACAGGAGCTCGCTGGTGTTTTTTGCACTGTAGAACAGTCTGATTGTTCCAATCTCATACCCACGTCCCTTGTTCACCCGTTCTCTGTGGAGGTCTGCTGCATGCCGCAGGACGGAAAGCAGAGGGTTAATTCCAACTCCTCCAGCAATCAACACAAGGTTTCTAGAGGTGTCTGCAGGTTGAGGGTCAAAGAAGAACTCTCCACCCACTCTCACGGCCACTTCCGAGTCCAGTGTACACTGAGGGGGGAGAGAAATGAGCCTTTAATGCTTTGTAGCAAAGGGCTTAAACCATGGTCTTCCTTTGGAAAGCAGAGTGCATCCACCTCCTATATTTTGGTCAGTTTTTAGGGCCATTTTTACAGCTTGCTCTCAGTTCTCGCAGGGCCCGTGAATTGATCCCACCTGTGCCTTATACAGGCCATATGCCCCTCCATCTTCATGATGCAGGCTGCACAGCCATTCTGGTATTGAGAAACGGAGGCTCGCTTCAGGAATCCCGCCATTTGTTAACTTCTCAGGTGCTGAACTAACTGGGTTGTGCAAAGAGGCACTGGGCCCAGGGGACGGCCCTGAAGTATGAGTGTCCTCTTCTGAGCTGTGCTCCTGTGTTCCGATTCAAGCCTTGGAGCTGAGAGGCGGGACGGGGCTACCCTGGGCTCCTCAGGGCTGGGGAGTGCGGGTCCGCGGGCTCCCTGCTGGCGGCCAGGAGGGAGCCCGCGGACCCGCACTGCCAGGCTGCTCCACAGGCTGAGGCCAGCACCGCGCTCCTGCTCAGGGCTGCCAGCTTCTCCCTGGAGCAGGACGGGCAGCCAGAGGTTCCGGCCTAGGGCGCGAGTACCACTTACACCCACCCAGGTACAGCAGCTACAACTGGGTGAGGTCACTTACACCACAGATACCATCAGAGCTGAATGCACCGGTTCTCCGTGGGGGCGATACTGCCCCTGAGGGAGCTGTTCTGGAAATCTGTGGTGACACTTTTTTCAGGTCATGATGATTTGGGGAATCCAACTGGCATTTAGAGGGCAGGGCCAGAGACGCCAGATGTCCTGTGAAGTCAGTGGTGCCCCGAAGCTGGCTCCTACTAAGCGGATGGTTAAATCTGCAGGAATTTTGTGGGCCAGTTTCTACTGGTAGTTTGATGCCAGCCACTGTGGGAGTATTTACAGCACAGCAATCAGCAAATGAGGCAAACGAGGGCTTTTAGGTCAGAGAGCTGGTCTGGCGGCACACCAGTCTCTGTGATGCACAGGGCTGCCCTGCACAGACTTCTAAGTGACCCATGGGACGTACATGCAGGTGAAAACTGGTTTGCAGCGATCTGAGACTAGACCCTAAATCATTTTACAAAAAAACTCGACCAGATGGCAGATAGCAGAAGCAAGAAGAACAACAATCCTGCAGCCTGTGGAACAAAAACCACATTGACAGAAAGACAGACAAGATGAAAAGGCAGAGAGCTCAGTACCAGATGAAGGAAAAAGATAAAACCCCAGAAAAACAACTAAATGAAGTGGAGAGAGGCAACCTTCCAGAAAAAGAATTCAGAATAATGATAGTGAAGATGATCCAGGACGTCGGAAAAAGAATGGAGGCAAAGATCGAGAAGATGCATGAAATGTTTAACAAAGACCTAGAAGAATTAAAGAACAAACAAACAGAGATGAACAATACAATAACTGAAATGAAAACTACACTAGAAGGAATCAACAGCAGAATAACTGAGGCAGAAGAACGGATAAGTGACCTGGAAGACACAATGGTGGAGCTCACTGCTATGGAACAGAATAAAGATAAAAGAATGAAAAGAAATGAAGACAGCCTAAGAGACCCCTGGGACAACATTAAACGCAACAACATTTGCATTATAGGGGTCCCAGAAGGAGAAGAGAGAGAGAAAGGACCCGAGAAAATATTTGAAGAGATTATAGTCGAAAACTTCCCTAACATGGGAAAGGAAATAGCCACCCATGTCCAGGAAGTGCAGAGAGTCCCATACAGGATAAACTGAAGGAGAAACCCGCCAAGACACACAGTAATCAAATTGGCAAAAATTAAAGACAAAGAAAAATTAGTGAAAGCAGCAAGGGAAAAATGACAAATAACATACAAGGGAACTCCCATAAGGTTACAGCTGATTTCTCAGCAGAAACTCTACAAGCCAGAAGGTAGTGGCATGACATATATAAAGTAATGAAAGGGAAGAACCTACAACCAAGATTACTCTACCCGGCAAGGATCTCATTCAGATTCGATGGAGAAATCAAAAGCTTTACAGACAAGCAAAAGCTAAGAGAATTCAGCATCACCAAACCAGCTCTACAACAAATGCTAAAGGAACTTCCCTAAGTGGGAAACACAAGAGAAGAAAAGGACCTACAAAAACAAACCCAAAACAATTAAGAAAATGGTCACAGGAACATATGTATCGATAATTACCTTAAACGTGAATGGATTAAATGCTCCAACCAAAAGACACAAGCTTGCTGAATGGATACAAAAACAAGACCCTATATAAATGCTGTCTACAAGAGACCCACTTCAGACCTAGGGACACACAGAGACTGAAAGTGAGGGGATGGGAAAAGATATTCCACGCAAATGGAAATCAAAAGAAAACTGGAGTAGCAATACTCATACCAGGTAAAATCGACTTTAAAATAAAGAATGTTACAAGAGACAAGGAAGGACACTACATAATGATCAAGGGATCAATCCAAGAAGAAGATATAACAATTAAAAATATATATGCACCCAACATAGGAGCACCTCAATACATAAGGCAACTGTTAACAGCTATAAAAGAGGAAATCGACAGTAACACAATAATAGTGGGGGACTTCAGCACCTCACTTACACCAATGGACAGATCATCCAAACAGAAAATTAATAAGGAAACACAGGATTTAAATGACACAATAGGCCAGACAGATTTGATATTTACAGGACATTCCATGCAAAAACAGCAGATTACACTTTCTTTTCAAGTGCACACGGAACATTCTCCAGGATAGATCACATCTTGGGTCACAAATCAAGCCTTAATAAATTTAAGAATATTGAAATCATATCAAGCATCTTTTCTGACCACAATGCTATGCGATTAGAAATCAATTACAGGGAAAAAACCCATAAAAACCACAAACATATGGAGGCTACACAATACGTTACTAAATAACCAAGAGATCACTGAAGAAGTCAAAGGAAATAAAAAAATACCTATAGACAAATGACAATGAAAACAGAATGATCCAAAACCTATGGGATGCAGCAAAAGCAGTTCTAAGAGGTAAGTTTATAGCAATACAAGCCTACCTCAAGAAACAAGAAAAAATCTCAAATAAACAATCTAACCTTACACCTCAAGGAACTAGAGAAAGAAGAACAAACAAAACCCAAAGTTAGTGGAAGGAAAGAAATCATAAAGATCAGAGCAGAAATAAATGAAATAGAAACAAAGAAAACAACAGCAAAGATCAATAAAACTAAAAGTTGGTTCTTTGAGAAGATAAACAAAATTGATAAACCATTAGCCAGACCCATCAAGAAAAAGAGCGAGAGGACTCAAATCAATAAAATTAGAAATGAAAAAGGAGAAGTTACAACAGACAGTGCAGAAATACACAGCATCCTAAGAGACTACTACAAGCAACTCTATGCCAATAAAATGGACAACCTGGAAGAAATGGACAAATTCTTAGAAAGGTATAACCTTCCAAGACTGAACCAGGAAGAAACAGAAAATATGAACAGACCAATCACAAGCAATGAAATTGAAACTGTGATTAAAAATCTTCCAACAAACAAAAGTCCAGGACCAGATGGCTTCACAGGTGAATTCTATCAAACATTTAGAGAATAGCTAACACCCATCCTTCTCAAACTCTTCAAAAATTCCAGAGGAAGGAACAGTCCCAAACTCATTCTATGAGGTCACCATCACCCTGATACCAAAACCAAAGATACTACAAAAATATAAAATTACAGACCAATATCACTGATGAATACAGATGCAAAAATCCTCAACAAAATACTAGCAAACAGAATCCAACAACACATTAAAAGGATCATACACCATGATCAAGTGGGATTTATCCCAGGGATGCAAGGATTCTTCAATATACGCAAATCAATCAATGTGATACACCATATTAACAAATTGAAGAATAAAAACCATATGATCATCTCAATAGATGCAGAAAAAGCTTTTGACAAAATTCAACACCCATTTATGATAAACACTCTCCAGAAAGCAGGCACAGAGGGAACGTTCCTCAACATAATAAAGACCATATATGACAAGTCCACAGCAAACATCATTCTCAATGGCGAAAAACTGAAGAAAAATCAAAAGAAAACTGGAGTAGCAATACTCATACCAGGTAAAATCGACTTTAAAATAAAGAATGTTACAAGAGACAAGGAAGGACACTACATAATGATCAAGGGATCAATCCAAGAAGATATAACAATTAAAAATATATATGCACCCAACACAGGAGCACCTCAATACGTAAGGCAACTGTTAACAGCTATAAAAGAGGAAACATAGTTTCCTCTACATCTGTGTCTCAATTTCTGCCCTGCAAACCAGTTCATCTGTACCATTTTTCTAGGTTCCACATATATGTGTTAATATATGATATTTGTTTTTCTATTTCTGACTTACTTCACTCTGTATGACAGTCTCTAGATCTTATCATGTCTCTACAAATGACCCAATTTTGTTCCTTTTTATGGCTGAGTAATATTCCATCAATAGTAATATTCCATCATAGTTTTGGAAGTCCTAGCCATGGCAATCAGGGAAGAAAAAGAAATAAAAGGAATACAAATTGGAAAAGAAGAAGTAAAATTGTCACTGTTTGCAGATGACATGATGCTATACATAGAGAATCCTAAAGATGCCACCAGAAAACTACTAGAGCTAATCAATGAATTTGGTAAAGTAGCAGGATATAAAATTAATACACAGAAATCTCTGGCATTCCTATACACTAATGATGAAACACCTGAAAGAGAAATTAAGGAAACACTCCCATCTCCCACTGCAACAAAAAGAATAAAATACCTAGGAATAAACCTACCTAGGGAGAAAAAAGACCTGTATGCAGAAAACTATAAGACACTGATGAAAGAAATTAAAGATGACACCAGTAGATGGAGAGATATACCATGTTTTTGGATTGGAAGAATCAACATTATGAAAATGACTATACTTCCCAAAGCAATCTACAGATTCGATGCAATCCCTATCAAATTACCAATGGCATTTTTTACAGAACTAGAAAACATCTTAACATTTGTATGGAGACACAAAAGACCCCGAATAGCCAAAGCAGTCTTGAGGGAAGAAAATGGAGCTGGAAGATTCAGACTCCCTGACTTCAGACTATACTACAAAGCTACAGTAATCAAGACAATATGGTACTGGCACAAAAACAGACACATAGATCTATGGAACAGGATAGAAAGCCTAGAGATATAACCACGCACCTATGGTCAACTAATCTATGACAAAGGAGACAAGGATATACAAGAGAAAAAACAGTCTCTTCAGTAAGTGGTGCCGGGAAAACTGGACAGCTACATGTAAAAGAATGAAATTAGAACACTCCCTAACACCATACACAAAAATAAACTCAAAATGGATTAGAGACCTAAATGTAAGACCGGACACTATAAAACTCTTAGAGGAAAACATAGGAAGAACACTCTTTGACATAAATCACAGCAAGATCTTTTTTGATCCACCTCCTAGAGTAATCGAAATAAAAACAAAAATAAACAAATGGGACCTAATGAAATTAAAAGCTTTTGCACAGCAAAGGAAACTACAAACAAGACAAAAAGACAACCCTCAGAAATATGTGCAAACGAATCAACAGACAAAGGATTAATCTCCAAAATATATAAACAGCTCATGCAGCTCAATATTAAAAAAACAAACAACCCAATCCAAAAATGGGCAGAAGACCTAAATAGACAATTCTCCAAAGAAGACATACAGATGGCGAAGAAGCACATGAAAAGCTGCTCAACATCACTAATTATTAGAGAAATGCAAGTCAAAACTACAACGAGGTATCACCTCACACCAGTTAGAATGGGCATCATGAGAAAATCGACAAAAAACAAATGCTGGAGAGGGTGTGTAGAAAAGGGAACTCTCTTGCACTGTTGGTGGGAATGTAAATTGATACAGCCACTATGGAGAACAGTATGGAGGTTCCTTAAGAAACTAAAAATAGAATTACCATATGACCCAGCAATCCCACTACTGGGCATATACCTAGAGAAAACCATAATTCAAAAAGACACATGCACCCCAATGTTCATTGCAGTACTATTTACAATATCCCGGTCATGGAAGCAACCTAAATGCCCATCAACAGACGAATGGATAAAGAAGATGTGGTACATATATACGATGGAATATTACTCAGCCATAAAAAGGAACAAAATTGGGTCATTTGTAGACATGGTAAGATCTAGAGACTGTCATACAAAGTGAAGTCAGTCAGAAATAGAAAAACAAATATCATATATTAACACATAAATGTGGAACCTAGAAAAATGGTACAGATGAACTGGTTTGCAGGGCAGAAATTGAGACACAGATGTAGAGAACAAACATAAGGACACCAAGGGGGGAAAGTGGCGGGGAGGGTGGTGGTGGGATGAATTGGGATTGACATGTATACACTGATGTGTACAAAATGGATAACTAATAAGAACCTGCTGTATAAGAAACAAAAACAGAAACAAAAACAACTCGAAGTATTGTTTGCACGGATCTAACGTAGTCTGAATTTTCCAGAATGTCACTGCCATGTAGATTGTATGTTGTTGTGTCCAGAAATTTATCAAACATGTTCATTATTCTGGAGAACCACATCCCAGTGTACAGCACGCACGTGTGGTCCTTCTGTCACCACGAAACACCTGCACCACCTGCATCTGTAGACGTGTATTCACGGTGATCCTACACTGAGGAACAGCAACCTGCCTACCTCATTCTACCTTCTAGTTTAGACATGTCCCACCATTTATACACTGAAATACAGTCTTTGATTATGGATCACTTTCCTTTATTTCTCCTTTGTATTGTATTTAGAGAATTATGTTATATTTTAAATGTATTTATTTAATGTATGTACTTGTGTATATACTAACTTTGAATTTCATTTCAGAAATGAAAGGGGCATTGGATCTGGCAATGTTGAGAACCCTTAGTTTGGAGAAAAACACACTGATCTAGGAGTCAGAAAGCTAACTTTTAATCACAGCCCCTATGAAATCCAGGAAGTCCCTTCACTCCTCTGAGCCTCTGCTGCCACACCTGGAAAATGGGTTCCAGCCCCTGTCCTGCTCACCCCCCAGGGCCACGGTGGGCATTGCATGACACTGTGGGGGAACCTCTGCTGGCATCAAGCACTACGTGGAGGGTATTTTGGTCATGTGGCTGTCACAGAAGAAAAAACGTAGGGGGTGCCTGCTTCCTTCTTCCCTGTCACCAAAAAACAGAACGTAGGAATAAAGAAATCATTTATATCAGGAGCATTCTTGACACAAATCTACTGAGTAGACTCCCTCAGTTCAGGCGCTTTCTGAAGACCAACCCTGAGCCCTCACCTGGTGCCTTGCCTGACAGGTACACAGTAAGTACTTTTGATATGAATTTAACTTGGGGCTCTACAACTTAAAGAGCTAAACTTAGAGAAAATCTAAGAAAAAAATGAAAATTACGTGAATTCACAGAACAGGTCCTTTTTGGTCAAGAACTGTTAAATGAATGGAAATCCTTTCTCTGAGGGGGGAAAAAAAAACCCATCTGAACTTAACTATTTTAAAGATGCAGGAGATTTTTACATGAAGGACGGTACGTGGGTTTTCATTTTTGACAGAAGAAATTAGCAGCAAGGGTGCATTCTTTTAGGAATAACTAAAATCTAGGAATTGCTACACTGGCTACCAAAGTGCTTTAAAATGCTCTTTCCTTTCAAGTCTTGAAAATAGAAATCTGTGGAGGCTCTGTCTAATGATGACAGCAGAGTTAATCTCTCTCCTCTCCTCTCCTTCTTGCCTGTACATTTCTCTTTATCTCTAAGAATCTAAGAGTAAAAGAGACTAAGAAACAAGACAGAAATAATTGCCTCCAATGGTCACCTTCAGAGTGCTTAGTAATGACAACAAACAAAATCTTTAGGTTATTGTTTTTAGAAACCAGAGCATTTTCAACCCTTAAGTTGTCAAGAAAATATGCTCCAGAGAAAGATAATAATCAAGAAGCCTGTCGTCTCCTTAGTGACAAAATAATCTTCAGTAGATCTAGCTCCTAATTTGCTAGCATCTGGAAAGAATCAAAAGCCATCTTTGTCTTTTGTTGATCAATAAAAACTGCCAGGGTAGCATGAACAGGAGACTCAAAGTGCTGTAGAGTATAAAATGGAAGGGAGTAAAGGGACATTACCTTCAATTACATGGCAATGTATCTAATTTGGATATAGATTTTCTACTTTTGAAATAAACAACTTTTCCACAGCAACTGGAGCCCAGCACACAATAGCTGTCTACAACCCTTTGCCCTACCAGGAGCTTGAGCCAAAGCAGAGAAAATAAAGGAAGACGTTTATGGCACTTTATTCCATGTCCCAACACAGCAGCCTGCTGCCACCGAGACACTCACGTGCCTCTATTGTCCACTCTAATAGCTTAATAAGACGAATCCTCAGGAGGAAAACAGACACCTGAGAATGGTTCCAAGAAAAATCTGACTTCATAAAGGCTGTTTGCAACTCCCACTGGGCAGAGTGGAGCAGGCACTACAATTAGGATGTGCACTCAAGCAATGCCACTTGGAGATTTTCTACAGCCTCTTGGAATAAGTTCCTTCACTGAAATGCCAATGAGCCATGAAACCAAGCAGGGAGCTATGGACCAGGAACAGGTCCAGGTCATGTAGGCGGCCAACAACTGGAGGGGGCACGTGGCACTAGGAGCCCGGATGGCTAAGCTCCTTTTAGCACTGAGCTCGGGGCACATGGACCCCTTGCTGGTCCCACCCTCAGGGCATACTTTAACAACTCAGGATGCAACCTGGAGATAGTGATGGAGGAAAATCCAAAGAGAATATATAAAAAGGAATGAGGTTGCCGAGGCCAAACCAAAGGACTCAGAAGGTCGCAGGGTAGAAATGTGACAGGATACATTTACAATGGAAATGTTAAGGCAAGCAGCTGGAAATGTGTCTAAACAGATACAACCTGACATGTAAACCATAGGAAGAATATTTTTTTATGCTGCTGTAGATTTAGAAATCGTTTATTTTTTAAATTATCTTACAGTAACAGTTTTTTGTTGTTGTACAGTTCTATGAATTTTAACACAAACATAGAGAAGTGTAGCACCAAAATCGATACTGAACAGTTCCATCACCCCCCAAAACTCCCCTATGCTATCCCTTTCTGCTCACACCCTTCCCCACCCTATCCCTTGTCAACCACATTTCCATCACTGTATTTCTGCCTTCCAGATTGTGGCATAAATGAGATTATAGAGTATGGGACCCTTTGAGACTGGCTTCTTTCACTCAACATAACACCCCTGAGATTCACCTGAGTTGTGGTATGCATCAACAGTTGATCTGTTTCTACTGCTTAATTAACAAATACAGGCGGACCTGGGAGATACTGCAGGTTCAGTTCCAGAACACTGCAATACAGCAAGTACTGCAATCAAGCGAGTCACAGCCATTGTTTGGTTGCTGTGCATATAATAGTTATGTTTATAATGCATATAAAAGTTATGTTCACATTATACTTTAGTCTATTAAGTGTGCAGTAGCATTATGTCTAAAAAAAACATGTACATACCTTAATTAAAAAATACTTTATACTACAAAGCTACAGTAATCAAAACAGTACGGTACTGGCACAAAAACAGACATATAGATCAATGGAACAGGATAGAAAGCCCAGAAATAAACCCACACACTTATGGTCAATTAATCTATGACAAAGGAGGCAAGAATAGACAATGGAGAAAAGACAGTCTCTTCACTAAGTGGTACTGGGAAAACTGGACGGCTACATGTAAAAGAATAAAATTAGAACATTCTCTAACACCATATAGAAAAACAAATTCAAAATGGATTAAAGACCTAAATGTAAGACCAGATACTATTAAACTCCTAGAGAAAAACATAGGCAGGACACTCTTTGACATAAATTTCAGCAATATTTTTTTTGGATCCATCTCCTAGAGTAATGGAAATAAAAACAAAAATAAACAAATGGGACCTAGTTAAACTTAAAAGCTTCACAACAAAGGAAAGCATAAACAAAAAGAAAAGACAACCTATGGACTGGGAGAAAATATTTGCAAACGATGCTACCAACAAGGGATTAATGTCCAAAATATACAAACAGCTCATACAGCTTAATATCAAAAAAAAAAACCCAATTAAAAAATGGGTAGAAGACCTAAACAGACATTTCTCCAAAGAAGACATACAGATGGCCAACAGGCATATGAAATGATGCTCAATGTCGTTAATTATTAGAGAAATGCAAATCAAAACTACTATGAGGTACCACCTCACTCCAGTCAGAATGGCCATCATCAAAAAATCTACAAATAATAAATGGTGGACAGGGTGTGGGGGAAGGCAACCTTCCAAACTGTTGGTAGAAAGGTAAATTGGTGCAGCCACTATGAAGAACAGTATGGAGGTTCCTTAAAAAACTAAAAATAGAGTTAGCATATGATCCATCAATCCCACTCCTGGGCATATATCTAGAGAAAACTCTAATTTGAAAAGATACATGCACCGCAAAGTTCATAGCAGAACTATTCACAATAGCCAAGACATGGAAACAACCTAAATGTCCATCAACAGATGAATGGATAAAGAAGATGTGGTACATATATATGATGGAATACTACTCAGACATAAAAAAGAATGAAATAATGCCATTTGAAGCTACATGGATAGACCTAGAGATTATCATAGTAAGTGAAGTAAACCAGACAAAGACAAATATCGTATGATATCACTTGTATGTGGAATCTAAAAAAATAATACAAAAAAAAACTATTTACAAAACAGAAATAGACTCACAGACATAGAAAACAAACTTACGGCCACCAAAGGGGAAAGCTAGGGAAGGGATAAATTAAGAGTTTGGGATTAACATACATATACTACTACTATATATAAGACAGATAAACAACAAGGACCTACTATATAGTACAGGGAACTATATTCAATATCTTGTAATAACCTATAACGGGAAAGAATCTGAAAAAGAATATATATATATATATATGTGTGTGTGTATATATACATATATATACACCTATATATGTATAGCTGAGTCACTTTGCTGTACATCTGAAACTAACATAACATTGTAAATTAACTATAATTTTAAAAATTTCTTCATATAAAGAAAACCTTTATTGTTAAAAAAATGCTAACAATCATCTGACAATGCAGGGTTGCCACAAACATTCAATTTGTAAAAGAACACAATTATCTGCAAAGTGCAGTAAAGTAAGGCGCAGTAAAACAAGGTCTGCCTGTATACTGTATGAATGTATTGATATCACAGTTTATTTATCCATTCACCTGCTGAGGGATGTTTTGGTTGTTTCTAGTTTTTGACAATTATGAACAGAACCACTATAAACATTCATGTACAGGTTTTTATATGGACAATTCTTTTGTTTCTCTAGGATGAATACCCAGGAGTGGTACTGCTGGGTATTATGGTAAGTGTATACTTAGTTTCATATGGAACTGCCAAAATATTTTCCAGGATGGCTGTAGTATCTTGCTTTCCATCTAACAATATAAGCAATATAAAAGTTCCAGTTGCTCCACATCATTGGCAGCACTTGGTATTGTCGGTATTTTAAATTTTAGTCATTCTAATAGGTCTGTAGAGGTATCCCACTATATATGGTTTTAATCTGCATTTCCCTAATGGTTAATGATGCTGACCATTGTTTCATTGCTTATTTGCCATCCTTATGTCCTTTTTTAGGGAAGTGTCTGTTCAATCCTTTGCCCATTTAAAAATTATGTTTGTTTTATTTTCGCTGCCTTTTGCAAGTTCTTTATATATTTGGGATATGAGTCCTTTGTTGGATATCTAATTTGCAAATACTTTCTCCTAGGCTGTGGCTTCTTTTTGAAAATTCTGTTATAGTGTATTTTGCAGAAAATAATTTTTAATTTTGATTAAGTCCGATATATAAATCTTTCCTCTTAGGGATCTTGCTTTTGGTGTCATGTCTAAGAACTATCTGCCTACCCTGATGTTCAGAATATATCCTGTGTTTTCTTCTAAAACCTTTACTTAGACCTACAATATATTTTGAGTTAATTTTGAATATAACGTATGAGATTTAGGTTAATGTTCCTTTTTTTTTGCATATGGATAGACAACTATTCCAGCACTATTTGTTGAAAAGGTTGTCCTTTCTCCATTGAATTTCTTTAGCAGCTCTGTCAAAAATCAAAAGGCCGTATGTGTGTCGGTCTATTGAACTCTTTAATCTGTTCCATTGATCTATATGTCTATCCCTTCACCAATACCACACTGTTTTTATTACTGTAGCTTTATTTTAATCTTAAATTTGAGTAATGTGATTCCTCCCCTGTTAGTCTTCTTTTTCAAAACTGTTTTTGCTACCCTAGTTCCTTTGCCCTTCCATATAAATTTTAAAATCAGTTTATTTGTATCTACAATATTTGCAATATAGCACATTCCTTTTTGGTAAAGGGGATAAGCAAGTGCCTGAGATGGGATGGAGGTTGTTGGTAAATACAGAAGGCACACTCTAGAAGTGAAGGGGATGGCAGTTAAAAAAAAGACAAAGGTCAAAAACTAAGAAGACAAATAACTGATCTGTTCTGAGCCCACTCTTTTTTTTTTTTTTTTTACATTTTTTTTTATAGCTATTTATTTATTTTTGGCTGTGTTGGGTCTTCGGTTCGTGCGAGGGCTTTCTCTAGTTGCGGCAAGTGGGGGCCACTCTTCATCGCGGTGCGGGGACCGCTCTTCATCGCGGTGCGTGGGCCTCCCACCACCGCGGCCCCTCCCTTTGCGGGGCACAGGCTCCAGACACGCAGGCTCAGCAGTTGTGGCTCACGGGCCCAGCAGCTCCGCGGCATGTGGGATCCTCCCAGACCAGGGCTCTAACCCGTGTCCCCTGCATTAGCAGGCAGATTCTCAACCACTGCGCCACCAGGGAAGCCCCTCTGAGCCCACTCTTTGTTATCAGAGTTCTAGTAGGTAATGAACAGCAGCATAGGGTTGTGTTGAGGTCCATGGTGAACCATGAATTATTAGCAGCAAATGTGGACTCCTTCTCAAAATCACATGTGAAGAGCTCTCCAGAGACTGAAATGGAGAGGCAGTGGCACCACAGGTTTAGCAGTGCTCAACTGGGCACAAGAAGTATGTAATCAGAGATTGTTTCCTCTCCAAATAATGAGAGAATGATTAGCTTAATTCCCTTCATTTAAGATGGTTAGGACAAAATAATCTGATGTATAGATTTACCAACTACAAGACACACACAGAGCCAATTTTCAAAAATGTACATATGAAGTAAAATGTTTTAATCCTAAAGCAGCATTCAACTGAATACTGTTTGGTGACCCAGAAGGTATTTCAAGACCCCAAAGTATCTTTGCATCATCCTTAGTGCATCAAAAAGGTTCTGCTTCTTTAACCTTGCTACAGTCTGAATTCTGGATGGAGGGGAGCTCTTTTTGAGCTTCTACCCTTTTCACGCAAGCCTAGGTTTCTTAGGTGGATTAAGTGAGCTGAACACAAATTCTGTGGGAGACAGAGATCCCAGATCTCCAAGTTTAAACAAAGGTTTGCTCACCTGATTGTGAATCCAGAGAGCAGGAGGGTGGTTTGTGTATTTCACTGCCAATTCTATCATTCTCTCTTGTTCTAGCAGTCTGGGGCTGGAGCATATTGAGAACCCACCAACCACAGAGACTCCTGGGATAAAGAAGTCAACCCTAAAAGGAAAGGCAAGTAAATGACTATTGCTGAAGCAATTTTAAAAGTGGGTAGTAAGGTAAACAAAACTGACAAACTTTTAGCTAGACTAAGAAAAAAGGAGAAAAAAATAAAATTACTAAAATCAAGAATGAATGATGGGACATAATCACCAACCTCACCAAGAAAAAAAAAAAAAAAAGATTACAAAGGAATTCTATGAATAAGATAAAAAATTAGTTAACTCAGATGAAATGGACGCATTCCTTGAAAGACACAAATTACCTAACTGGACTCAGAAGAAACTGAAAATCTGAACAGACCCATAATAAGTAAATGGATTGAATTAGTAATTTTAAAACTTCCCACAAGAAAAGAATAGGTCCAGATGGCAGCACTGGTGAACTCTACCAAACATTTAAAGAAGAATTAATGCTAATCTTTCACAAATACTTCCAAAAAAACCAGAAAAGAACATTTCCCAACTTATTCTATGAGGTCAGTTACCCTGATAGCAAAACCAGACAAAGCTATCACAAGAAAAGAAACTATAGATCAACATCCCTTGTGAATATAGACGCAAAAATCCCAGGAATACAAGATTGGTTTAACATACAGAAATCAATCCAATGAAATAAACCCACTTAACAGAATAAAGGACAAAACCCATGTGATCATCTCAACAGATGCAAAAATGGCATCTGACAAAATTCAATACCCTTACATAATAAAAATACTCAACAAACCAGGAATAAATGTGAACTTCCTCAACATGATAAAGGCAACTATAAAATATCTACAGCCAACATCATATTTAACCTTGAAAGGCCAAAAACTCCCCCACTAAGAACAGAAACAAGACAAAGATGTCTGCTCTGACCACTTCTACTCAACATTGTACTAAAGGTTCTAGCCAAGGCAATTAAGCAAGAAAATGAAATAAAAGGCATCCAGATTGGAGGGAAAGAAGTTGCAGATGACTTAATATTGTATACAGAAAATTCCAAGGAATTTACTATAAATATATTAGACTAATAAGTTCAAATAAGGCTGCAGGATTTTAAATCAGTAATAAAAACCAATTTTACTTCTACACAGTAGCAATGAACAATCTAAATATGAAATTAAGAAAAATAATTCTATTTATAATAGAATAAAATAATAAAATAATTGGGAATAATCTTAAAAGAAGTTTAAGATTTGTACACTGAAAACTACAAAACATTGTTGAAAAAAATCAAAGAAGATCTAAATAAACAGAAAGGTTTCTCATGCTCATGGACTAGAAGACCTAACATTGTTAAGATGGCATTAGTGCCCAAAGTGATCTACAGATTCAATACAATACCTATCAAACCCTAGCTGGTTTCTTTGCAGAAACTGACAAGTTGATCATAAAACTGATATGAAATTCAAGGAACCCAGAATCATAGAAGAATAAATTTGGAGGATTCATACCTTCTGATTTCAAAACTTATTATATATCTACAGTAATGAGGACACTGTGTACTGGTGTAAGGGCAGGCGTATATATCAATGGCAAAGAACTGAGAATCCAGAAATAAACTCTTAGATTTATGGTTGATTTTCAACAACAATACCAACACAATTCAATGGCAAAAGAATAGTCTTTTCAACAAATCGTGCTGGTTTTGTAGTAATCTATAAGGGAAAAGAACCTGAAAAAGAATATATATATACGTGTGTGTGTGTGTGTGTGTGTGTACACACACACACACACACATATAAATAACTGAATCACTTTGCTGTACACCTGAAACTAACACACCATCGTAAATCAACTATACTTCAATTAAAACAAACAACAAGTGGTGCTGTGACAACTGACTAGCCACACAAAAAGAATAAAGTTGGACCCCTACCTCACACCATATACAAATATTAACTCAGATCACAGACTTAAATATAAAAGCTAAAATTATAAACTCTTAGAAGACTTACACAGGAGTAACTCTTCATGGCAACAGATACTTAGAAATGACACTATAACACAAAGGTCAAAGAAAAAATGGAGAAACTAGACTGCATAAAATGAAAAACTTTGTGCCACAAATGATACCATCAAGAAAAGATGACCCTCAGAATGGGAGAAAATATTTTCAAATCTTGTATCTAATAAGGGACTTGGATACACATTATATAAAGAACTCTTTAACAAGTCAGTAATAAAAAGACAACTCAAGTAAAAAATGGGCAAAGGATTTGTACAAACGTTTCTCCAAGGAAGATATACAAATGGTTAATAAGTACATGAAAAATGAAGATATACAAATGGTTAATAAGTACATGAAAAATCCTCAACATCATTAGTTATTAGGGAAAGGCAAATCAAAATCACCATGGGCTATCACTTCACACTCACTAGGATGGATGGCTAATCAAAAAGACAATACCAAGTGTGAGTGAGGATCAGAGAAATCAGAACCCTTACACATCGCTGATGGGAATGTAAAATGGTCTTGCCACTTTAGAAAACAATTTGGCAGTGCCTGAAAATGTTAAACATATGTGACCAGCAATTCCACTCCTAGGTATATACCAAAGAGAAAAAAATATATATGTCCACTCAAAAACATGTACATGAATGTTCATAGCAGCATTACTGATAATAGTCTAAAAGTTTCAAAATAATCTAAACATCTGTCAACTGATAAATGCATAAACAAAATGTGGTACATCCACACGACGGAATTAAATACTGATCACATGCCACCACATCGATGGACAATGAAATTACGTTAAGTTAAAGAAACCAGTCACAAAAAAAGATCACATATTGTATATTTCTATTGATATTAAATGTCCAGAACAGGCAAATCTGCAAAGACAGAAAGTAGAACAGTGGTTGCCTAAGAGGGTGAGGATGGGGACTGAATGATAATCAGTACAGAGTTTCTTTCTGGGATGATGAGAACGTTGTAAAATTTGTCTGGGCTGATTGATCACTGTACAGTTCTGTGAATATACGAGAAATCACTGAACTGTACACTTTAAATGCGTGAATTTTATGATATGTAAAGTATATCTCAATAAAAGTTTTTAAAAAGTGTGGGGGAATAAATGGCAACAAACACTCTCTCACTGGCATTTGAAAAACTAAACAGGCTGATGCGGGCTCCTAAGTTCCAAGAGTCTCATTTTCCTTCTCTTCTAACCATTCTCCTGTAGTCGAGAACTCTTGTGAGTCTCAAGCCTTCTACTGAATTGAATTCTACGCCACAGAAACTTTTTTGGGGGGGGCGGATTCTAGGAAATGCAACAAATCTAGTCACATAACAAGGAAAGAGAAACTTATTAGAAACTGGGACCACAGGAAATTCTCATCTCCATGTCCAGGAAACTCAAATATCCAATATAGCTGTTTCTCAGCCATCAAAGAGCGATAGTATTAAAAAAAAGCAATAGTATCATTTCCCTCCAGTTGCTTTCCTACCAGCAGGCTTACACGAAAAGCACTTGATGTTCTCTCCTGATTTGATCTATGTATGGCCTTAAAAGATGTTCTCTTCTCATCTCTGGCCTTAGATATCTGGTCATTTTTTTATAGTCTTAGAAAACCAGTTCTGGACTGGAAGTGCTCCAGAAAAGGCCCCCAGGCTGTTTTCGCATTTATTCACTTCCTTCTTTCCCATGAATACTCTAATTTCCCTTCCATTTCAGATAAGATACAAATTTTAAAAGACTATAGCTAACATTTATTAACACAGTTGCTATGTGCTTTCAGAGAAGAGGTAAATGGCATCTCCATAGCTTCTGTGTTTAAAAAAATTAATCTCTGAGCTACTTTTGCTGCTTTATCTCCTGAACTATAGCACCCTCTGCTGCTTGATGGTGATAAAGACCTTTCTCTCAGGTGAGTGAAAGGGAATCCCTCTTCTCTAGTAACTCTGGAAACCCTTTGCCTTTAAAAGGACTCCTTCAGGAAATGCTACAGAAGAACCTCATCTGAATGGACTTAAGAAAATATGTACAATACATAAAACATAAAACAATAATAAAACATCTTTCCAAGAAAGAATTAAGTTTTAAACACACAAGTGTGCGCACGCACATGCACCCCTTTAAAAATGCCCTCTGCAGGATTAGCACCCAGATGAGTGAGTACATGAAGAGCAGAGAGAAAGGACCTAGTTCTGTAGTGAAGCGCACATATCCACATCCAATGTGACACACCAGGCAGCCCCATCCTGCCCCAGGGCCCAGCACAGAGCAGGCACACAAACCACAGCCGAATGAGAATGCTTTACCCCGAGATCCCAAAACTCTTTAGCCGTCAGCTACCGTACTCGGCAAACGTGACAGACGGCATCTGCCCACCATGAACAGGCACTGGGGTTGGTGTTGCAGGTAAAGATGCAACTATGCCTTGGTTCCTGCACTCAAAAAACTCCCAAATGGGAGGAAAATTAACAAATAAACACGATTAATGGGGCTATGAAAAAATCTGCTTGGCAGAGAGAAAACGCTCATCATTTGAGATCTGTCTGGAAGTACCTGTACTTAGTACAGGTTTCTTCTTAGCTCCAACATATGTGATCCTGATTTTCTCAGGAAAATACTAATAAAGCCGCTGCTTTATTTAAAAAAAAAACTTGCTTGGGGGGTGGGGCGTGGGGAGGGGAGGCGAGGAAGAAGTAGTCAGTTCCACTAGGGGTGGAGGAATTAGGAAGGACTTCACAGAGGAGTCCTGAAGGACAGTGCTCATCAGACAAGCAGTGGAGGAGGACACCATCGAGGAACGCAGCACTTCCTCAGCGTGGCCCTGTGAGTCAGCGCTGCGAGGCCGTCTATAACCGTCTACAGCGCAGCTGCCCTGCCAGCGGGTGGCGGGGGGAAGAGTCCTATTTCTCTAATCTTGCTCCTCTAATCACTTTCTTCTCAGTGTCCTCCTCCTCTTAGTACAGCCCAGTCACTTGCAAGCATAAGACCTTGTGTTATCTTGTACGAAGTCAGAGACACACCTTTCTCCCTCCAGAAACGCTTGGGCCTTGCTCCCCGGGGTGTGTTCTGTGCACAGCCCAGGTGTGGAGCTCGCACTGACTGTACACGAGGGGCGGCATCACAGGGAGTGGAGCTGTGCACTCGCCCACTCCTCGCACGTCTGCTGCTCTTCCAACAACAGCCTCACTGCAGGGGAACTGGCAGAGGAGCTAAGAGTTACAATCTGTCCCTTGGGCCTCACCAACACAGATGATCTAACTGACTGTGAAGCATTGGCTACAACAAAAAACAAAACAAACTCTGCCTGACATACCCCAAGACACAAAAATATTACTATTCCCTGTTTAAAGACATGGAAACGGAAGCCCAGAGCAAGAAGGAAGCCGCCCACATCACAGAGCCAGCAGGTAGAAAAGCGAGCCTTTGGGCCAGGCAGTCTGCGGAGCACAAGGCGTGTGACGCTATGATACAGCCTCCCAGGGGGACAGAACCAACATTGGTGATATTACCAAATCCATTCACTGATACAGCGTATGTGACACCCACCCTGAGTGATTTTATCTTGAGGCTCACAGGGAGACCCTATTTCTATGTATATCACCAGAGAACGATGACATTTTTCTTATCAGATAACAGTTTGCAAACTTACAGTTTGCAAGTGCTAACACACTCGCACGCACACCATGGGAGCAGCAGTGTAACAAAGGTATAGGCTTTTTCTAATCAGGACGCTGGGGTCAGAGTCTTGGCACAATTCTGAGTTGGAGGCAGGGAGATAATGGTGTGCACAGGACACAAACACTTCCCCAGAAGGGAAATGTGGAAAGATAGATCATTACAATTAAAGTTTGCACTTTTCAATGTAATAACTGCTCAACTAGTTTGGAAGGGTAAAAACGCTGCCCTCCCCCCTAAAACAGCCCAAATTCACTTAATATGTATCACTGAACATGTGCAAAGATTGCAGTAAATTGCTTCACAAACGCAAATTATTGCAATCAGCATCTTGTTTTCTAGTTCTAAATTCAAAGGCAAACTATTAACACAAGACTGCTAACTCTTGCTATTATCACATTTGCTATTATCACACATCCTCCTTCTAACAAAACCACATTTCCAGATGGACTGCCAAAATTAGTCAAGTGACTCCTAAGAAAGACGACCAAGATTGACATGCCAGAAATTCATTTAGAAATGAATGCTTTATTTAAATAAAGGAAACAGACACCCAAACACACCTTTCCTAAGGAAATACAAGTTTTTATTTACAATTCAACTTGAATCCCAGCTCAGTGAGGCCATTTGTGGCAACAGTGGGACAGCTGGGCTGTTACCCTGTCAGCACACTGACCAGCTCTCGGAGTCCTGAATGTGATGTGGGCTGGGCCCCATGGGGGATCCTGATAATAAATTCAGCAAAATATTTCAACTCAACCCAGACCAGTTATGAGGGACACAGGAATTCAGACGAGAGGATGGGAAGCTCTGTGACATACCTGGTTAGAATAACCAGTTTCAGACTGCTGTGTTTACTCTGCATTTGACATAAAGAAGACCGACTTTTAAAAATGGATCAACCCCCAGCAACACATAACTGAAGCACATTAGATTATTGCAGTGCAATCTATTAGCAGCCATTCCTGCAGAATGTAATCAGAGTTGTCAGGTCCTCAGACCACAACTAGCTGCTCTATTTCAATCTGGAAAACTCAAGAAGTTCTGGAAGGTACTCCTTGGCATGAGCCCTCCCAGAGTCCACCATTAGCCCCACCAAAAAGCCAGGTAGGCTCCAGTGCTGGGTCGCCTCAGGCCAAACAACCAACAGGGAGGGCACTCTCCCCACCCATCAGCAGACAAGCAGATTAAAGTTTTACTGAGCTCTGCCCACCAGAGCAACACCCAGCTATACCCACCAACAGTCCCTCCCAGCAGGAAGCTTGCACAAGCCTCTTAGATAGCCTCATCCACCAGAAGGCAGACAGCAGAAGCAAGGCAAGAAGAACTACAATTCTGCAGCCTGTGGAACGAAAACCACATTCACAGAAAGATAGACAAGATGAAAAGGCAGAGGGCTAAGTACCAGATGAAGGAACAAGATAAAACCCCAGAAAAACAATGAAGTGGAGACAGGCAACCTTCCAGAACAAGAATTCAGAATAAAGATAGTGAAGATGATCCAGGATCTCGGAAAAAGAATGGAGGCAAAGATCAAGAAGATGCAAGAAACGTTTAACAAAGACCTAGAAGAATTAAAGAACAAACAAATAGAGATGAACAATACAATAATTCAGCACCACCAAACCAGCTCTAGAACAAATGCTAAAGGAACTTCTCTAAGTGAGAAACACAAGACAAGAAAAGGATCTACAAAAACAAACCCAAAACATTAAGAAAATAGTAATAGGAACATACATATTGATAATTACCTCAAACGTGAATGCATTAAATGCTCCAACCAAAAGACACAGGCTCGCTGAATGGATACAAAAAAATAACCCATATGTATGCTGCCTACAAGAGAGCCACTTCAGAGCTAGGGACACATACAGACTGAAAGCGAGGGGATGGAAAAAGATATTCCATGCAAATGGAAATCAAAAGAAAACTGAAGTAGTAATACTCATATCAGATAAAACAGACTTTAAAATAAAGAATGTTACAAGAGACAAGGAAGGACACTACATAATGATCAAAGGATCAATCCAAGAAGAAGCTGTAATGATTATAAATATATATGCACCCCACATAGGAGCACCTCAATACATACGGCAAGTGCTAACAGCTGTAAAAGAGGAAATCAACAGTAACACAATAATAGTGGGGGACTTTAACACCTCACTTACACCAAAGGACAGATCATCCAAACAGAATATTAATAAGGAAACACAAGCTTTAAGTGACACAACAGAACAGATAGATTTGATATTGATAGGACATTCCATCTGAAAACAGCAGATTACACTTTCTTCTCAAGTGAACACAGAACATTCTCCAGGATAGATCACATCTTGGGTCACAAACCAAGCCTCGGTAAATTTAAGAAAACTGAAATCATATCAAGCATCTTTTCCGACCACAAGGTTATGAGATTAGAAATCAATTACAAGGGGAAAAAACATAAAAAACACAAACACGTGGAGGCTAAACAATACGTTACTAAATAACCAAGAGATCACTGAATATGATCATCTCAATAGATGCAGAAAAAGCTTTTGACAAAATCCAACACCCATTTATGATAAAAACTCTCCAGAAAGTGGACATAGAGGGAACCTTCCTCAACATAATAAAGGCCATATATGACAAACCCACAGCAAACATCATTCTCAATGGTGAAAAACTGAAAGCATTTCTTCTAAGATCAGGAACAAGACAAGGATGTCTGCTCTCGCCACTATTATTCAACACAATTTTGGAAGTCCTAGCCATGGCAATCAGAGAAGAAAAAGAAATAAAAGGAATACAAACTGGAAAAGAAGTGAAACTGTCACTGCTTGCAGATGACATGATACTATACATAATTAATCCTAAAGATGCCACCAGAAAACTACTAGAGCTAATCAATGAATTTGGTAAAGTTGCAGGATATAAAATTAATGCACAGAAATTTCTGGCATTCCTATACACTAACAATGAAAGATCAGAAAGAGAAATTAAGGAAACAATCCCATTCACCACTGCAACAAAAAGAATAAAATATCTAGGAATAAACCTACCTAAGGAGGTAAAAGACCTGTACTCAGAAAACTATAAAACACTGATGAAAGAAATCAAAGATGACACAAACAGATGGAGAGATATACCATGTTCTTGGATTGGAAGAATCAATATTGTGAAAATGACTCCACTACCCAAAGCAATCTACAGATTCGATGCAATCCTTATCAAATTACCAATGGCATTTTTCACAGAACTAGAACAAAAAAATCTTAAAATTTGTATGAAGACACAAAAGACCCCGAATAGCCAAAGGAATCTTGAGGGAAAAAAACGGAGCTGGAGGAATCAGGCTCCCTGACTTCAGACTATACTACAAAGCTACAGTAATCAAGACAACATGGTACTGGCACAAAAACAGAAATATAGACCAATGGAACAGGATAGAAAGACCAGAGATAAACCCACACACCTATGGTCAACTAATCTGTGACAAAGGAGGCAAGGATATACAATGGAGAAAAGACACTCTCTTCAATAAGTGGTGCTGGGAAAACTGGACAGCTCCATGGAAAAGAATGAAATTAGAACACTCCCTGACACCATACACAAAAACAAGCTCAAAACGGATTAAAGACCTAAATGTAAGATGAGACACTATAAAACTCTTAGAGAAAAATATAGGGAGAACACTCTTTGACATAAATCACAGCAAGATCTTTTTTGACCCACATCCTAGAGTAATGGAAATAAAAACAAAAATAAACAAATGGGACCTAATTAAACTTAAAAGCTTTTGCACAGCAAAGGAACCTATAAACAAGACAAAATGCAACCCTCAGAATGGGAGAAAATATTTGCAAACGAATCAACGGACAAAGAATTAATCTCCAAAACACATAAACAGCTCATGCAGCTCAATATTAAAAAAACAAACAACCCAATCCAAAAATGGGCAGAAGACCTAAATAGACATCTCTCCAATGAAGACATACAGATGGCCAAGAGGCAAATGAAAAGCTGCTCAACATCACTAATTATTAGAGAAATGTAAATCAAAACCACAGCGAGGTATCACCTCACACCGGTTAGAATAGGCATCATCAGAAAATCTACAAACGACAAATGCTGGAGAGGGTGTGGAGAAAAGGGAACCCTCTTGCACTGTTGGTGGGAATGTAAATTGATACAGCCACTATGGAGAACAGTATGGAGGTTCCTTAAAAAACTAAAAATAGAATTACCATATGACCCAGCAATCCCACTACTGGGCATACACCCAGAGAAAACCATAATTCAAAAAGACACATGCACCCCAATGTTCCTTGCAGCACTATTTACAATAGCCAAGTCATGGAAGCAACCTAAATGCCTATCAACAGACAAATGGATAAAGAAGATCTGGTACAGATATACAACGGAATATTACTCAGCCATAAAAAAGGAACGAAACTGGATCATTTGTAGAGATGTGGATGGACGTAGAGACTGTCATACAGAGTGAAGTCAGTCAGAAAGAGAAAAACAAATATTGTATATTAACGCATACATGTGGAATCTAGAAAAGTGGTACAGATGACCTGGTTTGCAAGGCAGAAATAGAGACACAGGTGTAGAGAACAAACGATGTAGACAACAAGGGGGGGAGGGGGAATGAACTGGGAGATTGGGATCGACATATATACACCAATATGTATAAAATAGATAACTAATAAAAACCTGCTGTATAAAAAATAAATAAATAAAATAAAAATTTTTTAAAAAGTGTATCAACCCCCAGCAACACATAACTGAAGCAGATTAGATTATTGTAGTGCATTCTATTAGCAGCCATTCCTGCAGAATATAATTATCAGAGCCGTTGGGTCCTCGGACCACAACTAGCTGCTTTGTTTCAATCTGGAAAACTCAAGGCAGCAATTTTCATCTATGACTGAGAGGGTCGTGGGTTCAAAACCAAGGTGAGCTGAGGATAGGAAATGAATCAGATTCTCCATGCCAAAAAGAGGCTCAGGCCGAATGGAGACGCTCTAGAATTCCTACTCCCTGGGAGAAACAGTAGCCATAGAAGTCCTTTCCAGAAGGAAAAACAAGCTCTTGTATCTGATGGCACCTCGAACACACACACACTTAGGAAACAGAAGAGCCACTTACCACTGGCCGGCTTTAAAAGAAAAGTCTTTATCAGCGACAAGCAGGCGGAGCCTCTTCACAGACGGGGACTCATCAGCTGCTCCACACACCTTAGCTGCTGACACGACCTGGAGCCAAAAGACCACAGTGGCTGAGGTTAGGTGCCCACAACTCAGGAACAAACTGTGGCTTTCTGGTAGGTAGGTTTTTGGTTTTTTTTTAAATCTACAAAGATGTGGGTTTTGAAAATTGCAAAACAAGGTAAAGCACACTTTGCTTTAGAATTCTGCCTACCACCAGGTGAACAAATTTTAATTATTTTGGGAGAATTTTATTCTGCATACAAAACTCACCTCTGAAAGGGACCGTTTAACAAGCGTGTATTTGTGGAGCGTGCGGTGTGTGCCACGCACGAGGCTGGGTGCTCTGGGGAAGAGCCGGGGCACCGGAGCCCCGTGCAGCCCTGCCTGGAGCCTGACTGCTCTGTCGGCGTTTTGCACGCAAATGAGACCGTCAGCCACAAGCCCGTGTTTGTTCTGAGCCCACCAGAAGCCCACGCCAAGCTGACTTCAGAAATTAAAAGCAAGCACTTAGAAAACTTTTTTTTTTTTAAGCAATTTTCACAGAGTAAATTGTGTGCCTGTTTAATCTAATAACAGACAACAAATTGGGTTTGTACTCCTTGTGCTTTTGTTTTCTTCATTTATTTTTTCTAATTCATCTTTTATTATATTTTACAAGATATAAACAGTTCACAACCTTCAAACAACAAAAACGGCCCTTTGCTACAGATCGTTGGAGAAACACTATTTTAAACGATGTATCTGATTTCTAGGAAATCCTAAAAAGGTCTGAGTCAGGTACTCTTCAGTTCAGTGACATCCATGCCTCCAACACCCCTCAAATTCCAAAGGCCTCTACTTCCTACATTCCTTGTTTCTTCCGCCTGTGGGTTTCTCTTCCTCCCAAACCTGGGATTTCTTCACAACAGGAGAGAAAAGACAATATGACTCTTTCCTCCACCTACTGCCCTTCAGCTCCACTTCTGGCAGCAAACCAAATCAGTAGCAGGTGACCACACACAGTCCTTCTCCTTGACTGTGTTACCTTCACAGCTCCATTAGGGGGCGCCTTGGGAATCTGTTGAGGTCAGTGAGCCTCCCACCCTAATGCTAGCTCCCCTAGCCCCTTTTTTCCAATAGGACCAAGTCCAGTCAAACTATCAGTGGGAGACAATTCTTAAAAATCCACAGGAAAATTCTCCAGATGATGATGGTCTCTCTCGCTACCTCAACAAACCTCTTAAAATGTTCTCCCTTTCTCTTGCTCCTGTAAAATCCCCTGCCTCTCTTTCTCTGTATTTTTGCCAGTCCTCTCTCTCCTCCTCTCCCTGAGAGCAAGTCGGGTGAATATCCGCTCTGGAGCCTCTGAGCCTGGCCCCACCCTCGCCCTGCATGAAACACTGCTTCACCAGCTCCCACCAGCCTTTCCTCCACGTTCAACCTGCCCCTCTAGACCCCCTGACTCATCAGACATGATGTCTAATGCTAACTGCTCATCCTCAACAATTCAGCAGCAAAAAGGAAGCAGCAGAGTACGGCTTTTAACAGCACAGGCTCTACAGCTAGACTGCTCGGTATTGAAGCCTGGTGCCACCACTTACCAGCCGTGTGACCCTGGGCACACGTGTGACCCTAGGCCGCCTCAGCTGGGAGATGAGAAAAACAGCACCTGTACCTCACAGAGTTGGTGGGAGGATTAAAGGAGACAACATATGCAAAGCGCACATAACGCTGCTGGCCCATAGTAAGTGCTCATTAAGTGTCTGTTTTAATGTATCTTATTGCATTAATTATAATGAATTTATCAGTATTTATTTGTTATTACAAGAAATCTCACACTTTATCCATTTACGATCGCACATGCCACCTCACCAGTGCCGCCATGCAGGGCCTCGCAGACCAAGCACCGCACACCCCAGGGAGAACATCTCATGGACGACAATACAGACTATAAAGCATGGTGGTCTTGGTACCACAGCCTATTCATTGTTTTGCTAGAACAAACTTAAAAGCCATACTGTCTTTAAAAGCTATTCTGGAAATCTTGCCTTTAACACTGGCCTCTATTTATACTTCTTTATCCGACAGAACCTTCCCTGTTCCCTTGATGCTCTCTGCACCCATGGGAAACCTGGCTTCCGCTCTCCTGTGACTTCTCCCAAGCTTGGTGGATGTCTTGCCGAACAACCAAACTCAACATCCAGCCTCAGTTCTCAGCCTCCCTTCTGAGCCTCCCTGGTCTCTCTGAATTTGATGCTTCCTACTTCCTTTCCATCCTGAAGCACCCTCCTTGCCTGGGACAGCTGACACTGAACTCTCCCGGTGCCCTCCTGCCTCTCTGACCTGGTCCTCCTGCCCCTTCTCCGCTCCTCCTCCCACTTCCTTACCAGGCGCTTCCTCTGAACTGCCTCACTCCTGCTCCCTCTTCACCTCCGGGCTGAGGCCCTCAAGCACTGCCAAAGCTACGAACCCTCCACCCCAATTCACCATTACTTTCCTGCCAATCACAGGCTCACATCTACACGTCCCTGTAAAAACAGCCAACGTCTGAGGAGCGTTTATCCCAGGTGTATGCCAGGTGCTGAGCTAAATGTTTTATGTGCATTAATTCATTCAGCTAATATGAATAACCATGTTCTATCCCGAGAGACAGTATTGTTACCCTCCATTCTGCAGATGAGGAAATGGAAAGGTTCAGTAACTTGCTCAAGATCACTCAGGAATGGCCGTGCCAGGATTCACACCCAGGTCTGCTTGGCCCTTGACCACCTGAAAGTCCTGATCCAATGGCAAACTCACTGATGTGCACAACTAAACCCAGCATATTCATTCCTTCCACAAACCTTTCTTGAGCTTGGTGCCTGGCGCTGGAGGTGCAGAGGTGGAGAAGGCTGCTCCTGCCCTCAGAGGGCCCCGCAAAAGCAGCCGCCTTTCACGACCAGGGTTTCGATTCTGGATCAACCTTGGAGTCAGCAAGTCAAATCCATGATCGACTGGTACCTGCACACACAGTCTTTGGTTCATTGCTAACACAGGCCAGTTCCACGAATTCAGCTCACGCCTCTTCCTCCCCTTGCTCACCCACCACCATCCTAAGCCAAGAACTCTGTTCTTCTCACTTGAATTTCTGCCTCAGCCTCCTTATCTCTCTCAAAACAGCCAACAGGCGAATATTCCTAATGTTCTGACCTCACCGAGTTGCTCACCAGCCCAAAACCCTCCAAGGGCTCCCTAACTCTCAACTACAAACAAAATGCTCAGAGGCCTTGGTAACTCATACCAGCCTGAGCTCCTCCTGGTTTACCAGCCAAACTGGATGACTTGCCAGTCCTTAAAGGCACCTGACACCTGCCTACCTCTCAAAGCCCCACTGAGGTCTTTGGGCAGGCACCTGCCCTCAGTCCTGTCACCCTCCCACCCAGGCCTCCGGGCCCTGCTCAAACACCACCCCCCGCCCAGGTCCTCCCTCTCCTCTCCATCCTCTCAACTCTGCCAATAAAATTTTTCCGCCTGTCTTATCGTACTTAGCACATGTAATGTAAATATAAATACTCATGAACAGATCTTTTCCACACACAGACCACAAGCCTCCTGAGGTCAGGTACTGGATAGAATTTACATCTAGATCACTTCTCTGCCTCAAGCATGGGGCCAAACACATAGTTAAGATTCAGTAAATATCTGCAGAATGAATGAAAACTCTAACTTAAAGTGACTTAAAATTGGTTTCCAAAACAAAGGTTAGTAGAAATTCAGGAGCTATTTGTTGTTCAAAAAAAACAAAAAAAAAAAAAAAAAAAAAAGAAAAGAAAAGAAAAAAAAAGCAAGTGGGGGACCACTAAAGAAAATCTAAATTCATGTTCAAAACTGTGGAAAAGTCAGGGAAGGCAGGGATTTCTTCAGTAGAATAGGAATCTTCCTTTGTTTGCCACACACTCTGTTTTAAATATCTTATTACAAAGACAAAGTAATAACGATCAGCAGAGGACTCTCCATGACATTATTACTCTCATTTTTTTTAGGCTTACAAAAAAGAAACATTTGTTTTTGTAAACAGTCATTATTTTCTTTCAATACAATAATCTGCAAAAACACAGCCAAGAGCTAGATTATTTCATTTGTAACAGTTTAATGGGCATCTGTCAGATTCATTAAAAACTAGATATGTATAAGCTTTAAACACATCCCAAAGAGTCACCTGGTCACAGGGAAATGACATTCATAATCACAGGGGAGGTGGGGAAAGGCACAGAGAATTTCAGCTGAAACATGAGCATGCTTGACCAGCAAATGCTAGACTACATAAAATGAATTCAACAATCATCTGCCAATGTCCAAATAAAAAATTCAATGAAGAAGGGAAAGAAGTTATACTTTCCATTGAAAAAGTCCTATTTTCATCTGGATAGCCCCCATGACCAAAAATGATCCCAGATGCTTTACGCCTACTGGTATTAATACAAAAGGCACCATACCTGTTGCTATTAGTCCAAATAATGTGGGCAAAATGCTATAACTGGTCACACAAAATACCTTGCAGAATTCATGATTTTTAAAGACATGCCTCCCTCTTAACACTTTATTTTCTTAATATGAATACTGTTCACTATACAAAGATTTCTAGCAATGGGGATTAAAAACATTAGCAAAATCTTTTTGAAGGCCCTGTCTTTTATTTTATTCTGAAGCTATTTCATACAATTAAGCCATGATTATGGCTCTGGTTATATGCCATTCTTTCTCTACTTTTAGTGAATAAGCAAAACATGATGGAGAAACTGTATGTTTTAACATTTGTACTTGTTCTCATATTTAATGGATCAAAAGATTTCGCAATTGAAACCTCAACTAGCCACGTCCTAAGTTAAAACACATGGCAGGAAATGAAGTTTTCCATAAAATAACATCTAGACTCTTCTACTGTTCAGTAAAATAACAATACATTTGCCAACTTTTACTAGCACACTTTTTTAATGCTTTGTCAGAGTCAGCATCTAAAAGGAAATGCCATCATACTGACTGAAAGGGTTTTATGGACAATATTTTGATGTTACTGCTGCTACAAAAGTCTCTGTTCAGGAAATGGGCCTTTCTCTGGGAAACCTGGCCGCCTTCCCCTGTTCACTCCCATTCATTCATTTGCTGGCTTAAAAATTTAGACAAAGTCAGGAGTAGAGACGACCTGAAACAAAAACACAGGTGGGGCACAGAGCATTTCAGAGGTGAAGGAAAATTTAGTCATCATCCAGAATAGTGCGTCATCTTACACATAGACACCAAGGCCCAGAGACATGATTTCAACTGTGGCTGAACACCAATCTGATGAGTAGGAATCTGATTAAAAGAAAATGGTTTTACTGAAGTAAATTACTGACAAGGAAAGACCACACAACTCTGTCAACTGTATAACCTCTTCAGCGGTGTGTGCCGTCAACACCACGGCCTGCTGTGACAATGCGCTCTCCCTGCTCCTCCCAAAGACCCACCCGTCCACCTGGGCTGAGTCTGCTCTCTGCCCCCTCAAGCCTTCACCCTCTCATGCATCACGCCTCGCTCCCCTGTCTCCATGACAACACATGCAAGCGTTCGGGTTTGCCGCCTCACAAAAGGACACCGGCAGCAAACGCCTACACACAGCGCTCACCATGGGGTAGCCACTCCACGTACAGCATTCATTCCACCATCACAACAACCCGAACAGGTGGGTATTGCTATCATCCCCATTTTATATGTGAGAAAACTGAGGTCCCAGAGCTAGTTAAGTGGCAAAGCCGAGA
Organism: Balaenoptera ricei; assembly: GCF_028023285.1. NCBI lineage: Eukaryota > Metazoa > Chordata > Mammalia > Artiodactyla > Balaenopteridae > Balaenoptera > Balaenoptera ricei. The sequence continues at coordinate 29,723,832 of NC_082642.1, read as the reverse complement.
TCTGAATCCAGGCACTTGACCACTGTGCTTTGCTGCTTCTCAAAATACAATAATTAAAACAAGCCTCTCCCTTAACCCAGCTGTTACCCCCTTTCTCTGCTAACATGCACATAAAAAATTTCAGAGGGATATATGGTCCCGGCTCCACTTCCTTATTTCCCACCCTCTCCCCAACACATCCATCAGGCGTTCACGCTCAGCGATGCACTGACACTGAAGCCAGCCACTCCGGCGGCCCGCTATCCACTCTGCTATATCCAGTGACGGCCTCTCAGCAGACGTCCACGTGGTTGGCTGCTCCCTCCCGGAAACGCTTTTCCTCCTGGCTTCACCAACACCTGCTGATCGCCTGCCTGCCTCGTCGGCCCCTGCTCCCCCATCTCCTCCGCTGGCCCTTCCTCCCCTGCTTGAGCTCTAGATGTCGACACGCCCCAGGCTGAGTGCCGGGCCCTCTCCCTCTCCTCTCTATGTGGCTTAAACTTTTCATCTCCAGCAGTGAACTCCAATCTCGTATACCCAACTGCTGACTTCAATTTCCATTTCAAACAAAACATCCGACATAGAACTCTTTTATCTCTCGAAGTTTCTTCCTTTTTATTATGGAAAACGTCAAACATACACAAAACTAGTAAAAATAGTATAATGAATCTCCATGCAGCCATGACCCACATTCAACAGTTGATGTGAGTTGACAAAGCTCATGGCTGATCTTGTCTCATCTGTAACTCCATCTACCTCCCACCCCAGATTATCCCCAAACTGAGCTCTTTATCCCCCCCTCCAAACTTGTTCTTCTCTATTTTAGTAAATATGTGCCACCACCATCATCTACCCCAATGATTCAAATCCCAAACTAGAAGTCTCTTGGTCTCCTGTCCTCTCACTAGCTGTACGCCCCCCGCCCCACCTGTGAATCCCATCAGCCCCACCCACAACCCCACCACGCTACTCTAAGCGCTACCCTAAGTCACCGTCATCTCTCCCCGGACTATGTCAGTAGCCTCCAACTCGGTGTCAAAGCACCGCAGAAGCCCAGAGCTCTACCGAGCCACTAGATGACCCACTTACAATGTAAACCACACGTCATTTCCCTGCTTTAAACCTTCTACCGTCCTGAGAATAAAACCCCAACTCCTTGTCCAAGGCCACAGCAGGTTCTATGACCTGGGCCCTGCCTACCCCTCATCTATCACCTTCTCTGAACACGCGGAGCTCGTTCCTGCCTCAAAGTCTCCGCACTCTCCAGTCCCTCCGCCAGGAATGCTGTGCACTAGGCTGGCTGGCTTTTCTCCTTATTCGAGTCTCAGCCCAAACGTTACAAACCAATAGGGAAATCACCCTCCCACCCCCCCATGACCCCATTACTCTGTTTTATTTCCTTCGTAGTGTTTATCACATCTGACATTCTCTGGTTTACCTGCTCCATATACCTCAGGGGCTTTACCTGCCTCATGCACTGCTGTACGGGGCTAGGTTACAGCAGGCACTCAATGCATGTCTGCTGGATTTAAAATGAAATCCATTTCATTTGATTGGATCCCCTAAGGGAAAAATGGAAAAGAGCCACCTCTTAGATTACTTAATTTGTTGAAAAAAAGTGTGTCGGTGAAAAGCAATGACACTAGACATTTTAGACACTAACAAGTTAAGTTCTGGGTCTAGTTAAGAAGTAGCAGGTGAGGCAAGTTCTCATTTTCACAGGCCTTATCTGCATATCATCACTGTTCCTACTTTACAAAGGGACTCATCCAAGGCAGTACAGGTAACCAGCCACAGAAGAGGTGTCGAGTGAAAAAGAATACACAACCTAAAAGTTGAGAATTATGCTTTATTCCATGGACTAACTGAGGACTTAAGTCTAGGATACAGCCTCTCAGATAGCTCTGAGATACTGTTCCAAAGAGGTAAGGGAGGAGCCAGGATATATAGGAGTTTCCGCAAAAAAGAAAAAAACCCAGGTAATCGACCATCAAAAGATTACTACTAATTAAAGAAAAACCAGACATCTCAAGTTAATGAATTTAGTGCTTCTCTATGTATGGGAAGATGCAAGAGTCTGAGCTTACTGAAATCATTCCTTTGATATGCACCTTGGCTATCTAGGGCCAGTATCCTGCTTTTCTCCATCCTGAATCCCCTCAGGGCGCACCATGGCGGGTGGTGGCTACAGTGGCCAATGGCTTGATGGCCCCAATATCCTTTGTTTACTGAAATGGGCAGGCGACATTCTTTGTCCACAGTGGGAGTAACACTTATTTATTCTACTCAATGAAACAGGTACTGAGTGCCTATGTCATGTCAGCACTATGCCAGGTACTGTGGCTACAGTGGCTTCCCTCTTCGTAGGCCTCCACTCACAGCAGGGTGCTGGGTACCTGAGGAGCTGGAGGCCAGCTGCCAGGGCCATCAGACTGCACCCCCCTGGGAGATTCTCCAAGAGACTTGGGCCCAGACCCCCCACAAGCCCCCAGCTGCCTCTAGGTGGCAGGTGCCTGAGGTCTCCCCACCACTCTCTGCTCTGTCAGGGCTGACAGTGCCGTGAATGCCAAGTGCCGCTCATCTCAATCCGGATAATCTCTAAACGGTTCTCTGACCGTCAGTCGAAGCAAATTAGCTGTCCAACTGCTGGGAAACATTCCATATTAAAAAGATGCCCCCCCCACCTCCCAACTTGAAGAAGGCCGCTCCAGCACACAATCTTCCCCAAATGTACAGGTGATGACTAGCAGAGAAGTGTAAGAGTTAAACTCAGAACACGATCCAGCTCTCCAACTAAGCAGCCTATTCCACTCAAATCCAAGCCTCAGCAAAACCCAAAGTCAAGCAGATTCTCAGCACTCAATAACCAGCAATGGGACTCATAGGATCCCCAAATGTCTCTGACCCAGGAGCCCAGTCATTTGGTTTTATTGTGACAGCAGTAACTCCCCCGTTTGTTATGCCCAGTAACACTAAGTGAAGTTTTGATCTGGAACAGAGATAAGGCTGTGTGACATTTACCTCCCATTTTGTTGCTCAATTGAACTTTGTCTAAATCAAGTGTCACAATCCTCTGCTATATTAGAAAGAAAGACCAATTTGATAACAAAGATCTGAGTTCAAGGGCTGAGTTCTCCATTTACTTGAACAAGTCCCTTAAACTTAGGCCAACAATGTAATTTATCACCCAAAACAGGGCCCTTGTGAGAGTGAAAGGGGGTGCTACTGACAATTGTACCAGAGGAAGAGTCATAAGCCAGGACTACCCCAGGCAAACAGAAAGCAGGGTCATCCTATCTAAATCTCTGAAACCTTAATTTCCTCATCTGTGAAATGGGGATAAGCACCAGGGTGGCTGTGAGAATCAAGTAACAACTTATTGTCTAATCGAGGGCTTTGTAAACAACAGGCAACAATACACATAAGGCACTTGTAGGATAAGGCATAGGCTTCTAAAAGAAGTACACTAGTACAATTAAAAAAGTATTAATCCCAAGGAGGAACATACCTAGACACACAGTAACCAAACTGACAAAAATTAAAGACAAAGAGAAAATATTAAAAGCAATAAGGGAAAAGCAACAAATAACATACAAGGAATCCCCATAAGACTATCAGCTGATCTTTCAGCAGAAACTCCGCAGGCCAGAAGGGAGTGATGTAATATATTTAAAGTGATGAAAGGGAAAAACCTACAACCAAGAATACGCTACCCAGCAAGGCTCTCATCAGATCTGATGGAGAAATCAAAAGTTTACAAACAAGTAAAAGCTAAAAGAATTCAGCACCACCAAACCAGCTTTATAACAAATACTGCAGGAATTTCTCCAAGTGGAAAAGAAAAGGCCACAACTAGAAACAAGAAAATTATGAAAGGGGAAAGCTCACCAGTAAAGGCAAACATATAGTAAAAGTAGAAAATCATCCACACACAAATATGGTATTAAAACCAGTAATCATGAGAGGAGGAGAGTACAAGAGCAGGATATTTGAAATGCACTTGAAATTAAGAGACCAGCAATTGAAAACAATCATGTATATATATAGACTGCTATATCAAAACCTCATGGTAACCACAAATGAAAAATCTGTAATAGATATCCACACGAAAAAGAAAAAGGAATCCAAGAACAACACAAAAGGTAATCAATCACACGAGAAGAGAACAAAAGAGGAAAGGAAGAAAAAAGACCTAAAAAAACAAATCCAAAATTAATAAAATGGCAATAAGAACATACATATGGATAATTACCTTAAATGTAAACACATTAAATGCTCCAACCAAAGACACAGACTGGCTGAATGGATACAGAAACAAGGCCCATATATATGCTGTCTACAAGAGACCCACTTCAGATCTAGAGACACATACAGACTGAAAGTGAGGGGATGGAGAAAGGTATTCCATGCGAATGGAAATCAAAAGACAGCTGGAGTAGCAATACTCATATCAGACAAAATAGACTTTTAAATAAAGACTGTTACAAGAGACAAAGAAATACACTACATAATGATCAAGGGATCAATCCAAGAAGAAGATATAACAACTGTAAATATATATGCACCCAACACATGAGCACCTCAATATATAAGGCAAATGTTAACAGACATAAAAGAAATTGACAGTCACATAATAATAGTGGGGGACTTTAACACCCCACTTACATCAATGGACAGATCAACCAGACAGAAAATCAATAAGGGAACACAGGCCTTAAATGACACATTAGACCAGACGGACTTAACTGATATTTACAGAGCATGCCATCTGAAAGCAGCAGAATACACATTCTTTTCAAGTGCAATGGAACATTCTCCAGGACAGATCACATGCTGGGCCACAAGGCAAGCCTCAGTAAATTTAAGAAAACTGAAATCATATCAAGTATCTTTTCCAACCACAATGCTATGAGATTAGAAATCAACAAGAAAAAACTGCAAAAAACACAAACATGTGGAGGCTAAACAATATGCTACTAAACAACCAATAGATCACCAAAGAAATCAAAGAGGAAATCAAAAAATACCTAAACACAAATGAAAACAAAAACACGATGATCCAAAACCTGTGGGACACAGCAAAAGCCATTCTAAAAGGGAAGTTTATAGCAATACAAGCTTCCCTCAGGAAACAAGAAAAGTCTCAAACAACCTAACCTTACACCTAAAGCAACTAGAGAAAGAAGAACAAAACCCCAAGAAGGAAAGAAATCATAAAGAGCAGAGCAGAAATAAATGAAATAGAGATGAAGAAAACAGAAAAGATCAATGAAATTAAAAGCTGCTTCTTTGAAAAGATAAACAAAATTGATGAACGTTTAGCAAGACACATCAAGAAAAAAAGGGAGAGGGCCCAAATCAATAAAATTTGAAACGAAAAAGGAGAATTTACAACAGACACCACAGAAATACAAAGGATCACAAGAGACTACTACAAGCAACTACATGCCAATAAAACGGACAACCTAGAAGAAATGGACAAATTCTTAAAAAGGTACAATCTCCCAAGACTGAACCAGAAAGAAATAGAAAATATGAACAGATCAATTACAAGTACTGAAATTGAATCTATGATTTAAAAACTCCAGAACACAAAAGTCCAGGACCAGATGGCTTCACAGGTGAATTCTATCAAACATTTAGAGAAGAGGTCCAAGAGGGAGGGGATATATGTATACATATATCTGATTCACTTCACTGTACAGCAGAAACTAACACAACACTGTAAAGCAATTATATGCCAATAAAAAAAATTAAATTAAATTAAATTAAATTAAGATAGGGAAGCATTAACACCTATCCTTCTGAAACTATTCCAAAAAACTGCAGAGGAAGAAACACTTCCAAACTCATTCTATGAAGCCACCATCACTCTGCTACCAAAACCAGACAAAGATACCACAAAAAAAGAAAATTACAGGTCAATATCACTGATGAACAGAGATGCAGAAATCCTCAACAAAATACTAGCAAACCAAATCCAACAATATATTAAAAGGATCATACACCATGACCAAGTGGGATTTATCCCAGGGATGCAAGGATCTTTCAATATCGGCACAGCAAACAGTGTGATACACCACATTAACAAACTGAAGAATAAAAACCATATGATCATCTCATTAGATGCAGAAAAAGCTTTTGATAAAATTCAACATCCATTTATGATAAAATACTCTCCAGAAAGTGGGCATAGAGGGAATCTACCTCAACATAATAAAGGCCATATACGACAAACCCACAGCAAACATACTCAACAGTGAAAAACTAAAAGCATTTCCTCTAAGATCAGGAACAAGACAAGGATGTCCTCTCTTGCCACTTTTATTCAACATAGTTTTGTAAGTCCTAGCCACAGCATCACAGTCAAATGTCATTCAGTTCAGAGCTCAGTTTCCCTCAGACAGCTTACAGTTACAGCCCCAAGTAAGAGGTATTAATATCATAATATGGTCATTCAGTAAATTCTCCAGAGGGAACCCCAGGCCTAGTAAGGAAAGGACACTTCCGGGCTGGTGAGTGCTCCATTGTGGACCCAGTCCAGGAAGCAGCAGGGTCCTCTGGCCTAGGAATCAGAGACCTGGAGCTTCCCTCTGGCCCCAGGCTCTGCTGCCTCTGCTGTAACATGGGGATGCCAAGCTATCCTTAGGCTGCCTCACAGGCTGGAACTGAAGGGCAAATGACGTGTGGGGAGTTCTGTGCAGTATGCTAGCCGTACAAAGGGAAGGCAGGGTCTGCAGACAAGAGAGGAGAAGGTGGTCCGGCCTGACCACAGGTGCCGGTCGTTTCCACAAGTCCAAGCTGAGCGCCTGTTCCATGGCTAGGAGCTGCACTCCGGAGGGACGCAGGTGAGCCCCTGATGACCTTACACCACTAAGGTCGTGGTTCCAGACACCACCTGGCTTATTCAGCTCCCCCGCAGCACCCCACTCTCATTCTGGGTGGTGGAGGAGCAGAAATGAGAAACAGAGAAGGAGGGGAGCTGCAACTGGAAAATCTCCCGCCTAGCTGATACCACGGCTGGAATTACCCTGTAATCTCTGACTTCCAGGCATTACAACTCTCAACTGTTCAATCACACTACTGGAGTTTACATTAACTTTCTGTGCAGTTTTCTTAAACTTGGCTCAAAATAACCTCTCAGAAGTCTCAGAAATTCTGTCCTGTAAAATTTGAATTCAGGAATTGGCAAATTACAATCGACCCACAGGCCAAATCTGAGTGTTCTGGTGAATGCCATCTTATTGGAACGCAGCCACAACAATCTGTTTACATGTTGTCCAGGGCTATCTTCACACTACAAAGGCAGAGTTTTGTAGTTGTAACTGAGACAGGGTGGCCCTGGAAGCCTAAAATACTCACTATCTGGCTCCTTATGAAAAGTTTGCCAAACTCGACTCATAATTCTACCTGTCTCAAAATACAACAGAAGAGAGTATAGTCCAAACCTGTTAAATAAACTGCTTTTTCTTCAAAGCTGGCAAGGTTTCACTTTAAAAAAAAATTCTAACAAATCTCACTTTTACAGAGTCAGCACTTTTGCGTGTTGAAAAAACCAAAAAAAAGCGTTTTCAGATTTATCATCAGCGGGAAAAGCATATTTTCTCACACAGTCATAAATCTATTATGCTGAACTACTTTACATAAACTCCTCAAAAACACATTGGCTTAAAGCTGAATCCACAAACACACCACTCTTGGTCCCAAAGCAATTTTCTGAAAGTAGAATAAGCTTGAGGGTGGGGCCTAAATAATACTCTTTTACATTAAAGTATATTCTATTATTAACACTAAAAATTAAACTACTGCGACAATGCAATTTCTGACCATGTTTGTAGAAGTGTATAATCCTTCCTTATATGAAATAGTTTTTTAACTGTTAGTTTAAATACACTTACAAAACTAAGCTAAGTATTTCCAAATACGTGAAGAATCATTCAAAAGCAAAATCAAATATCCAACTGATGGTTTTAAAAGAAAATGGGGTTACTCACGGAGCTCAAGGGTGAGGATCCTTTATTTCCCAGCCCTTGACACCCCTTCGGGTTGGTGGATTAGCCCTTCTATGGTCTGAATATGGAGGAAAATATCTGCACGTGGGAAGGGTAACAAGAGCTCGTCCACCTTCCTTTCTCAGATGTTAGTGCTTTCTCCCTTTTGATGAAATAGGAAGTTGTTCTAAAGTAGGGATAAGAACAAGGACTCTGAGACATGGTGTCAAAAAAAAAAAAAGAAAGAAATAGCAAGCTGCTCATAAAATGTAGGCTCTAAAAGAAGTTCTAATGCTAAAATAGAACCTTAAACCTTATGCCTGTGAGGATAGTTCCCTCCATTGCTGCTACACTCCCTTCATCAAAAACAAATCTATCAGGACTTCCCTGGTGGTGCAGTGGTTAAGAATCTGCCTGCCAATTCAGGGACACGGGTTCAATCCCTGGTACAGGAAGATCCCACATGCCACAGAGCAACTAAGCCTGTGCGCCGCAACTACTGAGCCCACACTCTAAAGCCCATGAGCCACAACTACTGAGCCTACGTGCCACAACTACTGAAGCCCACGTGCCTAGAGCCTGTGCTCCGCAACAAGAGAAGCCACCGCAATGAGAAGCCCGTGCACCGCAACGAAGTGTAGCCCCCGCTCACCACAACTAGAGAAAGCCCACATGCTGCAACAAAGACCCAACACAGCCAAAAATAAATAAATAAATAAATAAATTTATTTTTTAAAAAAAATCCATCCATTCCAAGTTTAAGGGGAACAATTTGAGTATTTTGCTGTTATCTTTTCAAATCAGTTGTCATATGCTCTGTTCAGAAAAGTTCTGAAGAGAAAAATAACAAACTTGCCTTGACTGTCTTCACAGGGATCAAGCTCATGTAATGCCCTCTCAGTAAGCCAGTCCTAACTGCGTGCAAACTGCCAGCGAGGAGAACCTGCCCTGGCCCAAGATACAAACCTCCCGGCGAAAGACATCTGCAGTTCTCTCCAAGTGATCAGTTTTCCTTTTGGATTTCATTACGCTTAAATAGAAAGTAAAATTAGGTTATTAAGTATTATCCTCCTGAAAATTAATTACACTAGTAATTATCGTGACTATCCAATACCTGTCATACCTGTAGCTGGAAAGCAACAGCATGACTATCCACAATACAATATAACATCATGGATCCCAGAAAGTGGCCCATGAAAATCTGCACATCTAACTAAAGCTTAACGATCCACTGATAGCATGCACATGTAAGCAAGACGTTACGATATGCCTCCCATGATCATCAGCAGGTCGGGTCTTTTTGAAAATCAACCTCAAATGACACTGAAGGTGACAACTCACCTGCTTAGAGTAAGGTGGCGCAAAGTGCTGGGTGTCAGTCTCCTCAAAGCAGCCTGAGCGCAGATGGCCCCCACAAAGCCTCGCAGCAACGCAGGAATCATGACAGCCATGGTGCTTCCTGGGAAACAACAAACTGAAAGTTAAAATATTTTAAGGAAAAGTAGGGAAATATCAGACTATCTTAGGGGCCAGTGAAGAAGAGTTTGGATTTTTGTTGCTGATATTATGAGCTGATATAACAGCAAAGCAATTAACTTCACCCTGACAAAATTTCTCCTACTACATACAACTGATTCAACTGATCTCCACAGTACATATGTATGTAATTATTGGTGTTGTCAAATATTCGTGTTCTCTATTAGTTTCCAAAATCTCTGACCAAACTCATGGGACTAATCTTCTGCTATTACAGAAGAGGACAGTAGATTTTATAACTGCCTAATAATTATATTCTGCCCAGAGCACCACATAAGTCTTTAATATATCTTGTTAGATAAAGTGAAAGGGGCAGACAAATTTTCTGAGGTTCACGGCAATGAGAATAAACAAACTCCAACTACATGCAGTAACATAGGTGAGTATCACAAATATCACAGTAAATGAAAAGAATGAAAGAAGCCAAACTCAAAGAAGTCAGTCATACAGAGTACAAAAACAGAAAAAAAGAATCTACGCAGTTAGAAATCAAGTTAGTAATTACTCCTGGTGAGGTGCCAATGACAATGTCGTTTCTTAATATGAATGCTGATTGCATGGGTATTTTCATTTTGAAAAAAATTCATCAAATCACAGAGGAATTTTGGGGCAGTAAAAATACTCTGCATGGTACCATAATGACAAATGTCATTAAACATATGTCCAAATCCACAGAACATACAACCAAGGGTGAGCCGTGGTGTTAGACTTGGGGTGATTATGATGTATCAGTGCAGGTTCATCACTTATAACAACTGTCCCACTCTGGTGGGGGATGTGGATGATGGGGGAGGCTGTGCACGTATGAGGGGCAGGGAGTGTATGGGGAATCCCTCTACTAGCCCTCAGTTTTGCTGTGAACCCAAAACTGCTCTAAAAAAAAAAATCAAGTCTTAAAAATTCAATGAAGCAGTTCTCTTAGGATTTATGTACTCCTGTTTATATGTTACACTTCAATAACAAGTTAAAAAAAAGCCAGAAAGATTCTCCAACATTTCAAATTCTAAAAACTACTGGCCTATCAGGGAAAGCACTGATTGGAAGTCAAATGATACATTTTTTTTGCTTCCTATCACTCTGTTTTCCTCTGCCAATTTTTAAATATTTCTTTGCCTAAGATGGCCACTTTTAACACGTTATATTGCCATATATATCTGTCCTTTACTATCTTAGTTGGCTTGAAAATAAATTAAAATGTATGTGAACACTCTATTTCCTGAGCTCTTTGGAAGGTACTACATAAATTAATTGTAACAAATACAGTGTTAGAAAAATATTCAAGTGAGGTGTGCTGCATTCCTACTCCACATTCATTGATTTAGTCCTTCATTTGACAAATATTTATTAAAGCCCATCACATGGCAGATCCTGGGGATACAAACATGAACAAAACAAAGACCTTAGGGAGCCTACATTTAAAAGACAGAGACAAGAAATAAATAAAAGTAAATAAATTGAAAAGTGATGTCAGTTACATGTAATTTATTCAGTTATAACCAAATCATATCAAAAAGCCACTGTTTCATAACTAGTCTTTAGACAAGTAAAAGATCTGCTTCTTGCCACGCAGCATCACTGTGGATAAACATGCTACTCACTATTTTCCTCTCTAGTAAATGAAATAAGTATAAGGCCTCTTTCACCTCATGGAAGACTACTACACGTAGTTTTTCTCCTCTGAATGTACTAAACCAAAAATGGCACATAAATCATTGAAAGAAAGAAGGCAAAACTTACTTTAGAAGTCCATGAGAGTTCAGGAGTCATTAAGAGTATGGCTGGCTGACTGACTGACGTGCAGTATTCTGGTCCTGCATTTACACTGAGACCTTTGGAATATACAGCGGTTGGAACACAGACAGTGTTTCCATATACTGAAATTCTCACAAAGTTCCTGCAATGGCAGAGACAACATATAAGAACGATGTTTGGGAAAATTAAAAAGCACTGTCTCTTAGTGGCAAAAGGAAAGGCTCATTGCAATCAGCAAGCATCACCGCAGAGCAAGCCGACTCTCAAAGACCCCCTTTCCATTCATTCCTCCTCCTGTTTCCACTTTTCTTGTCTGATTGTCTTGCTGCTTCTCTCTTTCATCTTCCTTGGCCTGTCTCTAACTCCTGCTGCTCAGGGTATCCACCCCGTGAACAACCAGCTCAATGGCTGGAATGATATAGTTACATGTCACTTGGGGTCAACTTCCCTGATAAAATTTAACTGATATGTAGGTACACACGGACACCCTGTTCTGCTCAATGTTTTGGACAACTACAAATGTGTTTGGACAACTACAATAAGTTGTCCTCATCTAAGACACATATTTTAGTGATTATGCTGTTTGAACGGTCTACTGCTCAACTGAACTGGAAAACAAAGAAATGTTAATTTTTAAAAGCTGTTCTCTTTAAAATTCTAAAATCTTGTTTTGTAACAATAGTAACCATGACCAAGAGCACCACCTACTGGTAAATAAAGGGTATTTCATCAAATTGTGTTCAATGTGCCTTCCAAAGCAATAGGTATTTAAAGAAAAAAAACCTACCCATATTTTGAAATATGTCCAATGGTTTTACATATTCATTGAAGTATTAATTAACTATGGAAAATTAACATATATTAAGTAATTTTCAAAGCCATACAAAAAAGAATATTCCATCAATGTTTGTATCCTCATGGGCCTTACCTCACCGAAGTTATTTTATTTCTAAAACAGAGAAAAGTATCATAAATGCTAAATAAAACATATATCCATTTAAACAGTGAACTGAAAGCAACAGATAATTATGACACTATACATATAAAATCCTGAAGATGCTACCAAAAAACTACTAGAGCTCATCAATGAATTTGGTAAAGTCGCAGGATACAAAATTATACACAGAAATTCGTTGCATTTCTATACACTAGCAACAAAAGATCAGAAAGAGAAATTAAGGAAACAATCCCATTTAACATCACATCAAAAAAAAAAAAAAAAACTAAGGAAACAATCCCATTTAACATCACATCAAAAAAAAAAAAAAAAACCTAGCAATAAAACTACCTAAGGAGATAAAAGACCTGTACTCCAAAAACTGTAAGATGCTGATGAAAGAAATCAAAGATGACACAAACAGATGGAAAGATACATCATGTTCTTGGACTGGAAAAATCAATATTGTCAAAATGACTATATTACCCAAGGCTATCTACAGATTCAATGCAATCCTTATCAAATTACCAATGGCATTTTGCACAGAACTAGAACAAAAAATTTTAAAATCTGTATGGAAATACAAAAGACCCTGAGTAGCCAAAGCAATCTTGAGAAAGAAAAACGGAGCTGGAGGAATCAGGCTCCCTGACTTCAGACTATACTACAAAGCTATGGTCATCAAAACAGTATGGTACTGGCACAAAAACAGACATGTAGATCAATGGAACAGGATAGAAAGCCCAGAAATAAACCCACACACCTATGCTCAATTAACCTATGACAAAGGAGGCAGGAATATACAATGGAGAAAAGACAGTCTCTTCAGTAAGTGGTGCTGGGAAAACTGGACAGCTACATGTAAAAGAATGAAATTAGAACGTTCTCTAACACCATGCACAAAAATAAATTCAAAATGGATTAAAGACCTAAATGTAAGACCAGGTACCATAAAACTCCTAAAGGAAAACATAAGCAGGACACTCTTTGACATAAATTGCAGCTATATCTTTTTGGATCTGTCTCCTAGAGCACGGGTCCCCAACCCCGGGTCACACAGCAAGGGGGAACCGGGTCGCACAGCAGGAGGTGAGCAGCGGGCAACTGAGCGAAGCTTCATCCGTATTTACAGCCGCTCCCCATCGCTCACATTACCACCTGAGCTCCGCCTCCTGGCAGATCAGCAGCAGCATTAGATTCTCATAGGAGCACAAACCCTACTGTGAACTATGCACGCAAGGGATCTAAGCTGCATGCTCCTTATGAGAATCTAATGCCTGATGATCTGAGGTGAAGCTGAGGTGGTGATGCTAGCACTGGGGAGTGGCTGCAAATACAGATCATTAGCAGAGAGGTTTGACTGCACAGAGACCATAATAAATCAACTGCTTGCAGACTCATATCAAAACCCTATCAGTGAGTGACAAGTGACAATTAAGCTGCATCTGGTGGCAGGCTTTATAGTGGCAAGTGAGTTGCTGTACTTCAATTGTACAGCTGCATCTAGTGGCAGGCTTTGAGTCAGAATCCGACACTTATTTAGTCCATGCGTGGCCCACCCATTATTTTATTTACCACTTTCATTGTGCCTCTTTCCTGCACTGCGCACTTGTCTCAGTCAGAGTTTTGGTAAGCCCACAAGCTAACCCTAGCCAAAATGCATAAAAAACAAACATCGCTGGAGAGCTTCTTTGAAAATGGGGAAAGACCCAATGATGAGACAGCAGAAGACTCTAAGACTGCCAACAGAAAGAAAGCTGGATTTAAAAGAAAATACCAAGAGTCTTACATAATTACGGGTTCATTGCAACAGGTTATTCACATTCTCCAAGCCTGCTTTGTATAATATGTGGCAACCGGCTATCCAACAAAGCCATGAAACCTTCAACTGCTTCGCCACATGGAGACCAAGCACCCTGCATTAAAAGACAAGCCTCTGGAGTTTTTCAAAAGAAAAAAACATGAACACGAAGAACAGAAGCAATTATTGAAGGCCACCACTTCATCAAATGTGTCTGCACTGAGAGCATCATTCTTAGTGCCCAACCACATTGCTAAAGCTAAGAAGCCCTTTACTATTGGTGAAGAGCTGATCCTGCCTGCTAAGGACATTTGTCGTGAACTTTTAGGAGAGGCTGCAGTTCAAAAGGTGGCATGTGTTCCTCTTGCAGCTAGCACCGTAACTAGATGAACTGATGAAATAGCAGCAGAGGATACTGAGAGACAATTGTTCAAGAGGATTAATGAGTCACCGTGGTATGCAATCCACCTTGACGAGTCTACTGATGTTGACAATAAGGCAACAACGCTTGTTTTTTGTGCAATATATTTTTCAGAAGGATGTGTATGAGGATAAGTTATGCGCACTTTTGTTGCCAACCAACACCACAGCTGCAGAACTATTCAACTCTTTGGACTTATCAGGACAAATCAGGAAAACTGAATTGGTCATTTTTTTAAAATTAATTAATTTATTTACTTTTGGCTGCATTGGGTCTTCATTGCTGTGCGCGGGCTTTCTCTAGTTGTGGTGAGTGGGGGCTACTCTTCATTGCAGTGCATGGGCTTCTCATTGTGGTGGCTTCTCTTGCTGTGGAGAACGGGCTCTAGGCGCACAGGCTTCAGTAGTTGTGGCACACGGGCTCAGTAGTTGTGGCTCGCAGGCTCTAGATCACAGGCTCAGTAGTTGTGGTACATGGGCATGTGGGATCTTCCGGGACTAGGGCTTGAACCCGTGTCCCCTGCGTTGGCAGGCGGATTCTTAACCACTGCGCCACCAGGGAAGCCCTGAATTGGTCATTTTGTATCAGTATATGCGCAGACGGAGCACCTTCCACAACTGGACAGCTTTCTGGTTTCACTACTTGGGTCAAAGAGGTCGCTTATGAATGTGAGTCTACGCACTGTGTCATCCGTAGAGAAAGGCTGGTTAGCCGAAAAATGTCAGCTGAACTTAACGTTTTGCAGGATGTGATTAAAATTATCAACCACATTAAAGTACATGCCCTTAACTCACATCTGTTTGTGCAGCTCTGTGAGGAGATGGACACAGAGCATACACGTCTTCTCTTATACACAGAAGTGAGATGGCTTTCTAAAGGTAGATCACTGGCCACAGTTTCTGAGTTACAAGAGCCGCTCCAGAGATTTCTTTTAGAAAAACAGTCACCACTGGCACTACATTTCAGTGACACAGAATGGGTCACAAAACTTGCTTACTTGTGTGACATATTCAACCTGCTCAGCGAACTCAATCTGTCACTTCACAGGAGAACGACAACTGTGTTCAAGTTGGCAGGTAAAGTGGCTGCATTCAAAGCCAAACTGGAATTATGGGGATAACAAGTGAACACTGGGAATTTTGACATGTTTCAAACATTAGCAGAGATTTTGAAAGAGACTGAGCCAGGGCCTTCTTTCTCCCAGCTAGTGCATGATCACCTATCTCAGCTTTCAAAAGAGTCTGAGCATTACTTCCCAACCACAAAAGACCCCTGAACTGGGAAGGTATGGATCCGTGACCCATTTGTGAGTAAGCCAGGTGAATCGACTTCGTCCGTGCTAGAAGAGAATCAACTGCTTGAGATCGCAAATGATGGTGGCCTTAAAAGTACGTTTGAGTCAACTTCAAATCTCCATACATTCTGGATTAAAGTCAAGGCGGGATATTCTGAGATCGCCATAAAAGCACTGAAAAGCCTGCTTCCCTTTCCAACATCCTATCCTCGTGAAGCAGGGTTTTCTGCAGGGACAGCAACCAAAACTAGATCACAGAGTAGAGTGGACATAAGCCACACACTTCAGGTGTCCCCTGCCTCCCATCACCCCCAGATGGGACCATCTAGTTGCAGGAAAACAAGCTCAGGGCTCCCACTGATTCTGCATTACCGTGAGTTGTATAATTATTTCATTATATATTACGATGTGATAATAATAGAAATAAAGTGCACAATAAATGTAATGCGCTTGAATCATCCTGAAACCATCCCCCCCACCCCACCCCGGTCTGTGGAAAAATTGTCGTCCACGAAACCGGTCCCTGGTGTCAAAAAGGTTGGGGCCGCTGTCCTAGAGTAACGGAAATTAAAACAAACAAATGGGACCTAATTAAACTTAAAAGCTTTTGCACAGCAGAGGAAACCATGAACAAAACGAAAAGACAACCTACCGAATGGAATAAAAAATTTGCAAACGATGCAACCAACAAGGGGTTCATCTCCAAAATATACAAACGGCTCATACAGCGCAATATCAAAAAATCAAACAACCCAATCAAAGAATGGACAGAAGATCTAAATAGACATTTCTCCAAAGACATACAGATGGCCAAAGACACATGAAAAGATGCTCAGCATTGCTAATTATTCGAGAAATGCAAATCAAAACTAAAATGATGTATCACCTTACACTAGTCAGAATGGCCATTATCAAAAAGTCTACAAATAATAAATGCTGGAAAGGGTGTGGAGAAAAAGGAACCCTCCTACCCTGTTGGTGGGAATGTAAACTGGTGCAGCCTCTATGTAGAACAGTATGGACGTTCCTTAAAAAACTAAAAATAAAGCTACCATATGATCCTACAATCCAACTCCTGGACATATACCCAGAGAAAACCATAATTCGAAAAGATACATGCACCCCAATGTTCACTGCAGCACTATTTACAATAGCCAAGACATGGAAGCAACTTAAATGGCCATTGACAGATGAATGGATAAAGATGTGGTATATATATACAATGGAATATTACTCAGCCATAAAAAAGAATGAAATAATGCCATTTGCAGCAACATGGATGGACCTAGAGATTTTCACACTAAGTGAAGTCAGACAAAGAAAGACAAATAACCACATGATATCACTTATATGTGGAATCCAAAATATGATACAAATGAACTTATCTATGAAACAGAAACAGACACACAGACATAGAAAATGAACTTATGGTTACCAAAGGGGAAAGAAGGGGAGGAATACATGTTTGGGATTAACATATACACACTACTATATATAAAATAGATAACCAACAATGACCTACTGTATAGCACAGGGAACTATACTCAATATTTTGTAATAACCTATAAGGGAGGAAAATCTGAAGAACATATATACTTATGTATGTATAACTGAATCGCTGTGCTATACACCTGAAACTAACCAACACTGCAAATCAACTATACTTCAATAAAAATTTTTTTAAAAAACAAAGTCACATTCAAAAAATTCAAAGAAATACAAAAAAAAGAAAAAAAAACTACTCATATTTTGAAATTTATGTCCAATGGTTTTATATATTCAATGTATTAATTAACTATATAAAATTAACATATTAAGTAATTTTCAAAACCATACAAGAAAGAATATTCCATCAATATTTGTATCCTCATGGGCCTTATCTCACCAAAAAGTTATTTTATTTTTAAAACAGAGAAAAGTATCATAAATGCTAAATAAAACAGATATCCATTTAAGCAATGAACTGCAAGCAACAGATTAAGATTTAAAATGAATGATACTAGTTTCTGTTCAATAACTACATTCAAATTCTTTAACAATTACTGAGGCACCAGGCACTATTTTAGGTCGTGGAGACACAATAAACAACCAGACACAAGGCCTTTGCCATCGTGAGGTTTTTATCACAATGTCTACAACAGATAATAATAAACAGATAATTAAGGAGACACAGATTACAGTGAGTGTGATAAAGGAAATAAGAGTGACGGGGTAGGTGGGGGAATATCAGGAAAGGTCTCTCTCAAGAGGCACCAGAGCTGAGACCCGAATGAGGGGGAAGAGGCAGCCAAGCAGGCGTTAAGTGCAGAGCCCTGGAGCGAGGCCCCATGGCAGAAACAAGCCTGGTGCGGTAGAGGAAGCACAGCCAGTGTGACTGGAGAGCAGTGAGCCCAGGACAGTGACAGGAGATGAGGTCAAGCAGGGAGACACGTGCCAGGTCACAGCAGGCCACAGGAAGGGTGTGGACTTTCTTCTAAAGGCGATGGGCAACAACTGAAGGGTTTAAATAAACCAGGGGAGGGAGGTGATCTAATTTACATTAAAGGATCACTCAGGCTGCCCTGTAAAGAACAGATCGCAGAGGGGCAAGAGATGAAGCAGGAAGTTCAGTTAGAAGGCACCAGGCTAAGCGTAGATCGGATAAAACTCAGACAGAAGCAGATGAACATGGAATAGATTTTGGAATTAGAGCCCTATCACTTGCTGATAGACTGGATGAGGTGTGAGCAAGCAGAGAGAGAAAGAAAAACCAAGAATACCTCAACGAGCATGAATGCATTGAGATAAACGCACAGAGCTAGCATGGCACCTGCTGATTTATAATCCTAGGAGCCAGCGAGCAAGCACAGGGGACCCCGGCATTGGTGAGGGCACCCAAGTGGAATACAAGTTATAACAGGGTGCTCGACTCACAATCAGCGGAACTGGGCTCAGATCTGACTCCTTTCTGCTTTCTGACCTTAGGCCACTCACCTCTTCCCATTTATAAATGGGAATGACAACACTACCTCACTAGATTGCTGAAAGGAATAAACGTCCGGGGAAATACCTGGCAAGCAGGAGTGTCACTAAAAATCAACCCAAATACGTTATCCCTGCCAAACAATCTAGAGAGGCAGTGGGTTGATATTGCCAATAGACAACTCCTTAGCCTGATCTACAACAGCACTCATAAAAAACAGCTGCTATGACATAAGTATGATCTAGTTCTAAATTCAATCTCACGCTAAGAATTTTGGTCACTGTTATTTTCCAAATCAGCAGTGTTACAATTAAAAAAAAATTATTTTTAAACCATAAATTTGTGGTCTCAAATGACTGTATAGCAACTAGTAAACTTGCTTTTGTCACGCTCTCAGAGCCCAAAGATGTCTCATTGTGTTATAAAATGTCTATTCCCTTTTAGGAATAAATGTAAAGTTTAGTAGTCACTGTGATGTTTTATTAAAAAATGCTGGGTGGCGTAAAATAATGCCTCACAGGATTGGCTACAGTTTTACTTTCCTCAGCACAGGATGAACTCAAACTGGCAGAACGATATGGGGAACCACCTCTGGCCAGAGAAGAGATATGGCAACAGACGGCAGACTGAAAGTGGTATGGAAGGCCAAGGAGACCCCCAGATCTAGGCCTCAAGGGAACCAGCACTGCTCTAGCAGAAAATCTCAGCAGTCTACAGAGTGTCAGGGCTGTTTGTTTAATCTAGCTCTGCTTCAGGCACATCATATCACAGATGGCACTGAAGGTAATTAAGAGCCTAGTTTCTGGGGTCAGACAGGTCTGAGTGATCACCATAGCTTAATGTCACTTACCAGCTTTGCCCCTTTTGGTTAGTTCCTAAACCTAAGCCCCTAAAGCTCAGGTTTCCCAATGTTGAAGATGGGATTAATGATACCTATACCTCACTGGGCTGTTTCAATGACATGATGCATGTAAACCATTTGGTACAGGGCCTGGCACACAGTGTCAATTACTATTAATAAGTGGTTCATTCATTTTTCTTTTTCCATTTGAGGTAATACACACTCAAAGAAAAGTTGGAAAATTACAAGGAAATTATAAAGAAAAATTACCCAACGACTCCTGAAACTTTTAGGATCACAAACCTCAGATTTTAAGATTCCCCAGCAAATTGTTTTTGATAGATCCAAACTGTTTTCTAAAAGGTCTACCAATTTATAGTTCCATGAACCAAATATGACTGCACCCATTTCTGTCCATTCAAAAATGGCTCACCTTTATTTTGTAGGTACTTATGCTCAGAAGCACTGAAGAACTAAAGAAAGTTCCCAACCTCAAAATGATCACTGGGACTACAGAATAAACACTGGAGACTCTCTGTCCTCCTGTCTCCAAGAGGCTACCTGGGAAGTATCCGTGTCTACAAAGATTCAGGGAGCAGCCTCTGAGCTATGTGGGCTCTGAGCTATGTGGGCTTTCTCCTTTGCTCAGAGCAGAACCATCCCAGTTAACCCTCAACAAGTTTAGCAAATGTTTCCTAACTCCTGGGTAGATCTCCAATTAGGCAAAATAGAATGTTGGTGAAGCCTCTGAAATAATCTTCTACAAATCCCTTTAACATAACTTCTAAATTTTCTCCCAAAGACCCCTCTGCCTTCAGGTTTTCAAGCTTTAAAAGGGCTAAACCAGGTGGAACTTCAGCGTGCACAAAATTGATAACTTCATGCAAACGTCGGAGCACGTGTACATAAATAAGCATAAGGATGTGTACATGTGTATATTATGCATATGTATTATATAAATATAAACCGAATATCGTATATGTGATTGCTGAACCAAGTAAAACTCATAACTTCCACGCAAAATAGAATGTTGGATCTGAAAGGAATCTTGTAAATCATCTCTAATCCAACCCTCTTTTAGTCAGAAGAGGAAATAAGGCCCAAAGAATGTAAATGTCCAGCCCCCAGAGTTAGTTCCCAACGGTCATCTTCTGAGCTCAGATCTGCTTCTAAATAGTGGTTTTCTCACTGCATTCCTTCTCTACCAAGATTTGAATAAATGCCTAGTAATGGAGAAATACTCCCACGAAACCCCGTTTTACCAAGACAGGCACTAGTGCTGCTTTCGAGAGAAATCACGTTTTATTTGCATTTCCCATTAAGGTATACAACGGCCTCATGGTAGTAACTCTGCATGCTGATGCCATTTCTTTTACAAAGAAGAAACTGTGGTTCACGCAAGTTAAGTAATTTGTTCATAGGCTTGGGGACAGACAGGCTCTTCATTTCCTAGTTGTGTGATTTTGGTCAAGATACCTGACTCTCTGTATCTCAGTTTAAAGATTAATAATATGGAATAACATCTAAAGACCCAGGGTTGATGGAAGAATTATACTTAGCGAAACACCTGATCGTAGTCATATAATATAATCAATACATGCTTGGCAAACACAGGACTAGAACTCAACCTGCGTAACAGATCTTGCTTGGTCCTTTCGACAACACAATTTAGGGCATTTGAAGACAATCTAGGGTGAGGAAGAGGCGGGGATGTACCTGAATAGCCGAGTGCAGCCAGAACTACAAGCTACGCGTCGCCCAGAGCTCACGGTCACTCGGTGAAATCACTGTTCCAAGGGAGCTTTTCGTCAGTCACCGGGGAGGCAGGGAGGGACGTTCCGGAGGCTGAGCAGTTCCCGCCGCCGCCTCAGACTCACAAAGCGCGCCCGCTTTTCCGCAGCGTCGCCGAGGGGCAGGGTCGACGCTACCTAGGCCGGCCGCCGCCCGCTGCGGGGTCTAGTTAAGGCCTCTCTAAGGCCCGCGGACGTGAGGCAGGTAACAACCCCCTCAACAAGCTACCTCCAGGCCGCCGCCGCCACTGGGACTCAGCTCTCAGAGTAGAGACAAGCTCCGCCCCCGGCGCCGGAGAGCTTCCGGTGTTCCCCCACGTGACGCAGCAGCCGCGCGAGCGAACTCCACATATTATTGGTCGCTGCCGTCCGATGGGCGGGGCGGGGCGGGGCGCGACCTCGCGGAGCAGCCACCGCCGTCCGCCCGTGTCTCCTCCCCCTAGCTCCTCCATCTCCATGGTGACCGCTACCCGGTCACCCATTTGGCCTGAAACCCTGAGTTGCGTCAATGTCTCTGAGCCGGAAGCGGTCATTCCTGCGCCGGTGCACGGCTACGACGCCCGGCTGGGCCGGCGCCCTAGAAGTTGGACCGGCCCCGG
This sequence comes from Balaenoptera ricei, assembly GCF_028023285.1. Taxonomy (NCBI): domain Eukaryota; kingdom Metazoa; phylum Chordata; class Mammalia; order Artiodactyla; family Balaenopteridae; genus Balaenoptera; species Balaenoptera ricei. The sequence goes on along the minus strand of NC_082642.1, from coordinate 29,701,929 downwards.
CCTGGGTCGGACGGTGGAGGTGACAGACCTCTGCTGGCCCCAGTAACGATGGCGGTGTTTCACGACGAGGTGGAGATCGAGGACTTCCAATATGACGAGGACTCGGAGACGTACTTCTATCCCTGCCCGTGTGGAGATAACTTCTGTATCACCAAGGTAACTCGGGGTCCCTCCCGGCGACTCCTCGGAGCCCCGCCCGGCGACTCCTCGGAGCAGGCGCGCTTTCTCTTTGCCGAGTTCCTGCCGCCGATCCACACGGCTCACAGTTATCCACGCCCTTTTTTATCCGTTTCTGAATCCCCCCAAAGTTGATACTCTGCGCTGTCGGCGGGCACTTAGTTCTGGCCTTTAGTCGGGCCGGAGCGGGGAGGGGAGGGTGTGGGTGGCGCCATCCTCCCCAACTTAAGCTTCCACTTCCTGGGATACTCCTTTGGAGGAAGGTATGTGTTTTTGTGTTCCCGGGGGTTTTGAGGCGACTGAACCTTGACTCACCCTCCTGGATGTTTATCCCAAGTGACGCTTCCAGGGAAGAGTGGGGCTGGCATTTCTCTTGGAAGATGCTTTTGGTCCTCACGTGCCTTGTGGGGAGGTCAGCCTCAAAGGAGCTTGCCCACAGAGGTGGGAGGGTTTGGGAGAAGGAGATCGCCAAGAGAAGACTGTGCTGACCATGCGGTGTTCGATTTTGTTATAGGAAGATTTGGAGAATGGGGAAGACGTGGCAACGTGCCCTAGCTGCTCTCTCATTATAAAAGTGATTTATGACAAAGTAAGGAGTCAGATTTTAAAAGGTGGGGGGAGGGTTGCAGGGACCTAGAGTAGTCTGCCTGTGATAGGTAGGTGTAGAATGTTTTCTAATCTTGTGTTAGGTAAATGCTATGTTTTTTAAAACAAATTTTAAAAACCATTAATAAGCAGGTGTGTAGTAAATTAAAATTTTAAAAGCTCAAATTGATTAACTCTTTTAGCTTTGGAGAAGGCAATAAAGAAAACTGTTCTGTATCTAGTGAATATTATGATTACTTATTAAATAGAGGAAAATAATTATAAAGATTATTTAATTGACAGTCTTTATTCCTCCCTTACTTAATAAGTAATTAAAATTGTTTAGAGCTCTTGGACTTATTTTGAGGGAACATTTGTATAGTATCTCTTACCTGGTTTATACATTGAACTCTGCATTATCTTGTTTGAGATGTAAGTCATAGTTGCAATTTTACAATTTTCATTTTAGTCTTTAGTTGTCCTGCTGTTTTCACCCAAGGATATTGACAATAAAAAACAAAATAAATGCCCACCTCCACCCCAACTTTTGATCAGTACTTTGAATGGAATCTTAACATCATAAGTAAGAAGCTTAACATTCTTTTTTCTGGGTTTTGTTTTTTGTTTTTGTTGTTGTTTTTGAGATATAATTGTCATATAACAGAGCTTAACATTCTTAAGGATGAACTCTAAAATGAGTATAGGCAAGGTGGGGGAACAGGGCACTTAGCCTCATGACATAAGCAGGCTATAATTTAGACTACACTTAAGAGGTTTACTGATTTATTCTTGCATTTAAATGTGTTCTGGAACAAAAAGAAAACAGGGTAAGGGTGAGCAGGAGTGCTGGTATGAGAAGAGATTGCAATTTTAAATCGGGTGATCACATACTGTAGGCTGTTTAGTAGCATCCCTGACCTCTACCCATTAGATGCCAGTAGCACCCCGCAGTATGTCAACCCAGAATGTCTCCACACATTATCAAATATCCCCAGAGACAAAAGCAACGCCTCCTCCCCGCTACCCCTTGAGAACCTTGTGTTAGAGCAAGAAGGCACAGGGCCATTTTAAAGAATATGGAGCATCGTGTTGGTGGTGGACCATAAACTCCAAAGAACACAGTGGGAGGGCTCCAGGTGCTGGGCAGGAGTCAGAGGTCGATAGGGACGGAATACAGGCTGATCCTTACGGGGATCAGACTGCAGGAGATGAGGGGTGACCTGGGAGACAGAGGTTTCCTGGGCTGGCTGGCGTAAGCCAGGCTAAATCATCAGAGATTGAACTTCATTTACAAAATAGCTAATTTGCAGGTTATCTATGTTGGGAAACATAAAGAGCTATCCCTTTAGTTGAAAAATGTAATTACTTTGAAGAGGGCAGGTATGTGAGTGACCAAATATTGAAGTGGAGAAGTAGTAGTGCAAATAGTAATTAATACAGAAACTTAAAAGGTGCGACGTCTGTTTTATAAATGTGATTTCTGAGAAATGGGTGCTCTGTAGTGACGAGGGACATGTTTGTTTATAAGATAAGGTGCATTAAATATGAATTCAGGACTAAAAACTGATACCCTTTTAAGATTATGATTCTGGTGCTGGCATTGACTCATTGAACAAGAATGAAGTGATAGAGCAAAGGAAAAACTTAGATTAACAGAGCTGGATTGATCCTGTAACAAAATGGGTTTACCATTGATGCATCTTTGACACAGACACTCCGTGATTAATATAATTTCTTGTTCTGTCTTAGGATCAGTTTATGTGTGGAGAGACAGTCTCGGCCCCTTCCACCAACAAAGAGCTAGTTAAATGCTGAAGAAGACTTTAGGATTCCAAAGCCTGAACTTTGGGGAATGAGCCGAATTGGAAAAATGCAAAGTCACTGGCTTCTTCATGGGGACAGTCATTTTGTAGTTTGCTGTTCCATAGAGTGTGGATTCTTTCCATCAGCTGCCAAGTTCATCTCCAGTTGAAGAAGCAAGTCCACCACATGACATACCCGGATTTTGTGCCTAGAACTTTGGATTGGATGGGCTCTTAATTTTCCATCCGAACTTAAAAGAAGATAATTTCAAATCAGTGCTTTCTTTTGCTCAGTTTTGTTATTTTTGTATCTTACACCTAATTACTTCATTATCTGACAACAGCTTCATCTACCTCAAAGTCATTAGGATTCTTTAATTTAAAAAAAGATTTTATTTTTTAGTTGGTTATTAAGATTATTAAAATCAGCCCTTTCTTTGTAGTTTGACATCAGCTCTGCTGTTCTAAACTGAAGGAAATCAGTTGCTTTTAGTCGGTTGGAACTGTACCTTCAGTTGGCCAGGCCAGTTTTCAAGAGCTGGCCATGAGTCAGATGTCTGTGTTCTGTTAAGCATGTCATTTCCATTATACTTCATACACTGGGTTCTGGTCATGGTGTTAGAGAGAAAATATACTGAGCTCACAATTTTTCCAGAGTTAAAAATTAGTGAGTTAAGAAGAAAAGTCAAAAAGTGAAATGGTCAAAGAATATGGAATTTCCTTATCAATATTCTGCATGTTCCTTGAAAATCAGGAGGAGATAAAAAGAAAAACAGCCAAAGAAAGTGAAATTAGTAGCAGAAGGAGAGGAGAAAAATATGCCTACTTTTAGTAAATTAACTGCTCCAGTGGTTTTGTGAGAACAGAGCAAGTAACATTTCTGTATCTGGGTTCTTGTGTGTGTATTTGTTTTTAGATAAGGCTAATGAAATTTCACTCTAGGTAGGGGTTAATGTCAAGTCTTCATGGCTAGCGGACCTGCTTTCAGCATTACCACCAAATCGGGTTACTAGTCCTAAAAGGTAAAGCTTCGACAGCAACTCTTGTATTTGCTGAGGAGGAACTTAAAAACGAGATGCCTGTTCCAATTAGATATGCCCCTGAGGGCACATCTAATAAGCCTCTATAAGCTGCAGCCACATCAGACATTCACTTTTGCCCTGGAGAAAAAGAAACATACAAAGATAGGCTATCGGTCTTCCTTTGCTACAGCCCTGAGAATAACAAGAAATAGAACCACTTGCACGGAAATTCCAAAATTCCCTTTATATACACACCTCTGCTGTGTGTACATAAAGTTAAACTCACCTATGTCTGGTGGGTTGCTCTGTGAATGGCTTCTGCAATTAGAGAGAAAAATAGCTTGCCAGTGTGTGAGCATTTCATTACTAACTGATAAATGTGCAGCACACTCATTGGGGATTTAAATTAAAACAGGCCAGTGGCCTTTGTTCCCCTGCCAACAGCATGGCTATGTGAAGCCATTAGGCTGAGACATAAATCACCAAAAACTGTATGCCAGAACTGCTTGGTACATTATGTGAAGCATACGGCACATTGATGTGTTGAGAAATCTCATCGCTGTTTGGGACACTGACACCCCAGAAGTAATCCACAGTTGCTTTGGAACGAGTGACGGCTCAGGTGAACAGAGCAGGGTGTGTGCTGACCAGTGGGGATGAGCTACAGAGAGAAACGAACTGTCCCTTACTCAGATCTGATGGTTTTGTAGATACCGATAACTGATGATGAATTTCAAACAAGAACAGACATCCCTGATGTCACTTCTACTGTGAGCGTAGAAGAGCAGGAAGAAAAGTTGCCCAAGTCCTAACGTCCCAGGAGAAAAGCCAACGGCACTGGCGATCGGTGATAATCTGATAACGGGAATGATTTCATTTCCAAAGCACCTGAGTTGCTAAATCTGTTAACCGCAAAAAGAACACATCAGGATTTAATCCTGTGTTAAACAGAAAGTAAAACCAGGGTCTTGCAAATATGACTCGAGTTCAGTGTGGTGTATATGCCTTGTTTAGCTTCACAGACATTTCAGAGCCCCTCTGAGGACTGAGTTGTAATCCAGGCTCTGTCTCTTGCTAGCTTTGTAATCTTTGGCAAGGCCAGTGGATTCCTCATCCGTACAATTAGGAGACTGGATCAGGGTATTTCTAAACTCAGTACTATAATTTCAGCCTTCATAGTTTGCAGGAGCTGGAATGGTAATTGAAACCTTTTTAAACTAAACACGGTCTGAAGATGAATTACAGAGAAAGACACTCCATTCTTCAGTAACTCAATGTCAAAGGATTCTGCATATACTTTAGTGTACACAGTCAGAAACCTTTTTATTGGAAAGCACCCAACATTTTTGATAACTACGTATTAATTTATTACCAGAATAAATTGTATTGGCATGCTAAATAAAGCCAGATTATTTACATCCATTTGTTTTCATGTAGTTTTTCTTCCCCTAAATACCAACATTATGTATTAAAAGGTTATAATGTGGGCTTCCCTGGTGGCGCAGTGGTTGAGAATCTGCCTGCCAATGCAGGGGACATGGGTTCGAGCCCTGGTCTGGGAAGATCCCACATGCCGTGGAGCGACTGGGCCCGTGAGCCACAATTACTGAGCCTGCGCGTCTGGAGCCTGTGCTCCGCAACAAGAGAGGCCGCGATAGTGAGAGGCCCGCGCACTGCGATGAAGAGTGGCCCCCACTTGCCGCAACTGGAGAAAGCCCTCACACGGAAATGAAGACCCAACACAGCCATAAATAAATAAATAAATAAAATATTTTTTTAAAAAAAATTCTTGATCTTTAAAAAAAAATTCTTGATCCATAAATAAATAAATAAATAAAATATTTTTTAAAAAAATTCTTGATCTTTAAAAAAAAAAGTTACAATGTGATTTTTATATGAGGTAGAAATCTTTAACCCGCTTTAGAACTTTGTAAGGTTTCTGTTACGGACAGTACATTTTTTAAGTAGGAAAGAAATTGCCACTGTTTCTACAGTTTGACCACATGGGTTTCAGTTCTGGATTTTTATTGTTATTTGGAAAAAAATAGCTTTGAATTAAGCGGCAGAAAGGCAGATATAGTTGACTCTAAGTAATTCAGTTTATTGCTGGGAAGGAAGGCTGATATTTAAGACTGATGAACAGTTCTTACAGTGGTTTGAGAGCCCAGCTCTAGTTAGGGCACAGTTTGAATCTCAGTTCCTCCACTGTGATCTTGGACAGGTTTATTTTAGTATCTCTATGTCCTGGTCTGTGAAATGTAGACCATAATAGTACCTTTTCCCCAGGGTTGCTCTGTGGATTCATTCATTCAGCAAGGGTCTGTGGAGTGCTTGCCGCACGGTGGGCACTAAGTGAGGAAGACAGGAGCTGCCTTCTCGGAGCTTCCTTGCAACTAGAAGAGAGGAAATAAGAGAACAGGCTGTGTTTAGGACCCAGGAGGAAACAAACCACGTGATGTGATAACAGGTGCCTTTCTAAAGAAGAGATGAAAGGCTTCTCAGGTCTGGCACCTTTGTTGTTAAATTAATTAAGTAATTAATTAATTAATTTATTTATTATTTTTAGCTGTGTTGGGTCTTCCTTTCTGTGCGAGGGCTTTCTCTAGTTGCGGCAAGCGGGGGCCACTCTTCATTGCGGTACGCGGGCCTCTCACCATCGTGGCCTCTCTTGTTGCGGAGCACAGGCTCCAGACGCGCAGGCTCAGTAGTTGTGGCTCACGGGCCCAGTTGCTCCGCGGCATGTGGGATCTTCCCAGACCAGGGTTCGAACCCGTGTCCCCTGCATTGGCAGGCAGATTCTCAACCACTGCACCACCAGGGAAGCCCCTGGCACCTTTTCTGAGACCTGAAGGATGAGAATGAAGCAGCCTTGTGAAAATGATTACATTAGCTAATGACTAAAACATTTAGCACAATGCCTGTCATATGTGCAAAAACAAAAAGTTACCTACTCTAATACCGAAAGGAATTCATTGTTTTGAGCATTGACAGTATTATTAGAATAAACACGAAAAGTGCAAAGTATTGGACACCCTTTCTCAACACTTACTGAATCTCTCTGGGCTTGGGTTTTGACAAGCCCTCTAGGTGGTTCTGATGCAGCTAACGTTTGAGAAGCACTCGTTGAGCACCGGTGTTCAAACTCGGCAATGCACTAGAACCACCTGAGGAGCTTTTAAAAACCGTGCTGCCCGAGAGAGGCTGATTTATTTGGTCTAGGTGCAGCTTGAACGTCAAGATTAGTGCAGTATCCCTTGTGATTCTAACGTGCAGACCAAGCTGAGAACCACTAGACTCAGCTGGAAAAGAAAATTCGTAATCACAAAGTAAGAAGGATCCAGTTTTTTCAATGGTCACACCTTGTTTGCACAAGATGGGCTTGTGGGCTCAGTCGGCCACTTGCTTTGTGTCCAGACATACAATCAGCCTTAACAAGTGACTGCAGAGCCCAAGCTGGGCTAATGACCTCAGTGGGAGAGCCCCAATCTGGGTAGCCCCCTAGCTGCGCCCCCTGCTTAAACAATCACATTTTCCCAGAACACACTCTGGCTGCTAATTACACACCTTACAGAAGTGACAGCTTCTGCATGTGTGATTAGGATTGCTTTAACTCCATTCCCTGCTTCCTACAAAGCAAATTGCTCATGATTACATACTACATTGGGAAACCATTTTACAAATTATTCCTTCTTAAGAGTTTAAAACAAAGGACACATGAAAGGGACTTCCCTGGTGGCGCGGTGGTTAGGAGCCCGCCTGCCAATGCAGGGGACACAGGTTCGAGCCCTGGTCCAGGAAGATACCACGTGCCGCGGATCAACTAAGCCCGTGCACCACAACTACTGAGCCTGCACTCTAGAGCCCGGGAGCCACAACTACTGGGCCCACATGCCGCAACTACTGAAACCCGTGTGCCTAGAGCCTGTGCTCAGCAACAAGAGAAGCCACTGCAATGAGAAGCCCGCACACCACAACCAAGAGTGGCCCCCGCTCACCACAACTAGAGAAAGCCCACACGCAGCAACGAAGACCCAACACAGCCAAAAATAAATAAACAAATAAATAAATAAGAAAATAATTTATATATTTAAAAAAAGGACACATAAAAAAGAAATCACAGTTAAAACTACTATCCCCTAGCTCACAAAATGCTTAAAATGGGGGAGGGATATCCAAGGAAGGCAGCCACCTTGGTCCTGGCAAACGAGGGGTATTTGATGGGGCAAGGGCTTCCATATGAAGTGACTCCCAAATAGAGGTGAATATCTAGTAAGGGGTGGGGCATCTCAGTATGTGGCACAGAGCCCAGGCACTGCTTCAGGGGGTCAACACTTGGGACTGAGACAGGCAAGCAGGATCCAGTCACTAGGCAAAGATTTGGGTCCAGACTTCATTCTTAGAGGGGAACTGAGCTCTTTCCTGTACGTTTGGGCAAAGATTAACGCCAAGACCGAGGGTGCAGAAGAGGGGAAACAAACTCTTAACGGGCACGACCTGTGTTCTAGGCTCTTCCATGAGGGCAGGACAGGGCACCCAGGGTCACCCCAGAGGGCATTGGGTCCCAGTCTACAATCCCAAATGGCAGAACCTGGAGTATTATCGGAGCCAGCAGGTATCTGTGAACTACCAACTGGTGATGATGAAAGAGCGAACTGGCGAGGATGGGGGCTTTGGACCATTTAATGAGATTAAGTGAAATAATACATGTAAAGCAGTGAGCACAGTGTTTGCACATAGTAAGGGCTCAATAAAATATAGTTTAATCGTACTTATTTTTTGCTCTATCAGAAATGACCCAAGACTTATGGTCTGAGGAACTTGCCTGAATTTAAAGGTTAAGACAGCACGGAACTCAACCATGATGTATCAGGAGTCAACCCAGAGAAGCAGAAGAGCCATGAGCAGTAGAGAACGAGGGATTTGTTTGAGGGTTAGGCTTTATGTGGTTGTGCGAGCGAGAAGGAGGCATCAAGGCTGTTATCTCTGCATCTGGTGTTGGGACTAAAGTAGCTACGGGTCAGCCAAACTTGGTGTGAACAAAAGAAAATATAAACTGCAGCTACATCTGTCTCTCCCCACCGCCAACCTTGACTCAGTGGGTGATGTCTGCAGGAGGCTGGCACCCTTCCCCAGGGAGCTGCGTAAGTAGTTGGCACAGAACAAGGCAAAGATGGCAACGGGGCGTGTGAGCACACACTGCCCTGCTGCCCTGCTCCAACCTTCTGAGCATAAAAATATGTCTGCTGCTTTCCTTCTCGCTTCCAATTTTTTTTTTTTTTTTTTTTTTTTTGGCCGTGCAGCTTGCAGGATCTTAGTTCCCTGACCAGGGATCGAACCCGAGCCCTGGCAGTGAAAGCGCCGAGTCCTAACCACTGGACCGCCAGGGAATTCCCTCATTTCCAAATCTTGCACAAAATTTCTCTGGTGGTCGATGCTCACCCAGGACCGTACAGAGAAGGGAATTCTGCGAAATGTAGTCCTATCGTCCCAGTTTAGCCGATTGCCACCATAACACAATGTTGGGGAAGCCGAGGCAGGGGTGGGACACCCTTTTTGTTTTTAAACAGGTAAAGTGATAATAGCATGACTTCATTTAGATCACACTGTGGCGTTGATTTCATTATCCCCATGTTAACTGAAACATTAGATCAAGTCAGCCTCTCTTGCTGGCCAGACATCAGACAACAGTCCCATGAGATTAATTTTTGCTACAATTGCGTTGTGAGATGAGCAAGGTTTTTGCCGTGTTTTCTGTATTCAAATTTAGAGCAACGTCATTCTAGTAATAATAGGTTAATATTTCCAAAGTCTGCTCTGTATATCCACATGAAAGGATTCATTAGCTCTAATTCTAGAGAGAAATGGGACATATGTTCATACAATGTCATTCAAAGTGAGATGTAATACCCCTGGGAACCTAGACTACACCCCCTCCTTACTGATGGATCTGTTTCCTGGTTGCTGGAATTGGGGGATGATTCGTTCTGAGTGTTTTTATTGCAACAAATTCCCTGATACATTTCAGTGGTGCCCAACAGTTTGTTATCCAGACCGTTTCACATCGGGTGAGAAGCTCACACTTCAAGTCTGACATGATCTGCATGGCCAGGCCTGAAAACTTGAACTTTGGACCTTGAACAGAATCTGCCAGATATAGTTTTTATATTCCTGGCAAAACACGGCCCACTCAGGACTTGTCCATCTGGCTTGGCTAAGCACTCGTCACATGATGCTGAGGTCAAGGGGAAAAAAATCCGTGAAGTTAGACATAAAAAATGACTCTCTGCTTGTAGAAGTGTTAAGGTTATTAGTAGTTACCCACCAAAATGGATAAGCAGTGTCATTCAACCAATAAAGATGCTGCAAGCATTTTCTGTTTATGAGTTGGGCCTAATCTCTGTGTCAAGGGGAGATTTAAAAAAAACAGAATTATATTACAGAGAAACTTTAAGAACAGGATGGAAATGCTTTTCACCAATAAGTGACACAGATGTACGTGTTGGTAGTTAAATGATTGGAAACTTTGTTCTCTTTGCCGAACACACCCCTTACTCATCAGGAATTTTAAGCAGTTAAGTACCATCTGGATATCATGAGGCAGAAGGGGGCCTGACCTCGGCCAGATGGCTCCTGTTTTCCTCGCTTGCACACGTGTTCCTCCCCATCTGTGGGCTCAGTGGGGCAGGGCCCTGGGCAAAGTGGCCAAGGACAGTACTGGTCACCTGGGCAAGCCTTGGTCTCTCCACTGTAACACAGGGAGGGGGGGAGTTGAAGGAATGATTTCAGATATCTCAGCTCTGTTCTGATGTGACATTGAGTGGGTGAATGACTATTTCCAGTCTCCGCTGAAGTTGTCCTCTCGAGCCTGAAGGGGCCACCTTGAGGTGACTGACAGCCATGCTTTGGGCTGGGGAGCGGGGGCAGGAAGAGAGGAGTGGAGGAGAGCAGCCCTCGCAGGAACGACTGTGAATGACAGCGGCCAGGGCCTGTTGGGGGAGCCAGAGCCCCGCTGGACACGAGTGTGGGTAGCCCAAGCCCCGCCAGCTTGCAGAAGGACATGTGTGGCCAAAACCTCCCTGTCCCACGTGTCCTCTTTCCCAGGGGGCAGCCTACTTAATGCAAATACCACCTGAGGGACCTTCAGCCCAGGTCTGGGGCAAACTCGTCCACTGGCTACTGGCCTCAGCATCTCAAGACACACTTAGCTAGGCCGTTGAGTTCCAGGGCTGCCCTGTCCAACATGGTATCTAAAATTCACATTTCAATTAAGAGGAAATAAAATTAAGAAGTCAATTCCTCAGCCATACTACCATATTTCAAGTACTCATGTACACATGCTGCTGTGGCCTGTGGCTACCACATTGGACAGTCCAAGTAAAGAACATTTCCATCATCACAGGAGGTTCTACTGGAGAGCTCTGTTCCAGAATTCTCCAGAGTGCTCATATACTGAAGAAACATAAAACACCTCTCTGGACTTCCTCTTCTTCTTCTATTATGTTTCTTTCTTTGCTTGCATTGGAATATCTTGGCCATAGATTCTTTTTTTTTTTTAAATAAATTTATTTATTTATTTATTGGCTGCATTGGGTCTTTGTTGCTGCGCGCAGGCTTTCTCTAGTTGCGGCGAGCGGGGGCTACTCTTTGTTGCGGTGCGCCGGCTTCTCATTGCGGTGGCTTCTCTTGTTGTGGAGCACAGGCTCTAGGCATGCGGGCTTCAGTAGCTGTGGCTCGTGGGCTCTAGAGTGCAGGCTCAGTAGTTGTGGCACACGGGCTTAGTTGCTCCGCGGCATGTGGGATCTTCCCGGACCAGGGCTTGAACCCGTGTCCCCTGCATTAGCAGGCAGATTCTTAATCACTGTGCCACCAGGGAAGTCCCCATAGATTCTTAGAGACATTTGATATCGAGGACCTGGGTTCAGGCCTCAGCTTCCCCACATCAAGTTTACGAGAGTTACTTAGTCTGTTTCTGTGTCAATAAAACGAGGATAATTAACCACCTCCCTGGGTTGGGAAAATCAGATGGGATAATAAACAGGAAGTTGCTGATAAGCCCTATGCACTGTACATATTCTCACCAAGCGATGCACAAAGAGAAAAGGGAGGGGTGATAGCCATTAAAGTTCTGTCAAAAAAAGAGGTGGATTTTGGAATAATATTGGTGGTTTTTCAGAAGGGACTGTAAAGGTAAAATAATGATACTTCCTCTGAGAATAGAGGCAACTCCTTCCCACTCCCCTCTCCTTAGTGGGTCTTTTTGAAAACATTAATAGGCCTGATAAGAAGCCCAACCTTTTGATTTTATAATGCAAGGTCAAGGGCCTTCTGACCCTTACAACCATAGACACACATTGTGCAAATGAACTCAGAGCCTCTGGAGGTGGACAGGAGACAATCACATGGTCCACCCATCTGTCTCTCAAAGGGATGAGAGACGTTTTCATCGTTCCTTCTTCTACTTCACTGCATAAATTCATGGGAAATTCTGTCCAGACTCTGAAGTCACTTTCGTGTTACCTTAATGCACGTGAGTCTGTTAGTGCTTACCAGTAATGAGTCATGTTCGCTCTCTTCTGCATTAGTACGAAGGGGACTTTGTGTTGGCAGGATTGTTTTATTTCTCCAACAGGACCAAAGGAGACTTGAGTTTCCCATGTGGAGTGGAGGTGGTGAGGGGAAAGCCCCCCTCTGGAGGTGATGGGCTCAGATTGGAGGGAAAGGCTGGGTTTCTGGCTGATTTCCCCTCCTGGGACGCCAGCATTTGAGACCCACCCAGAAGAGAGAAGGTGCTCTGGTTTCCAGGGGCCCAGTAGGGACGTAGCCCAGGAAGGGAGAGGGTTAACTTGGTAAGTGTGTGGCAGACTCACTGATAACCCTAATCCTGTGATTTCTCCTATAAAAGTCCATGAAGTGAAATTTCTATTTTAAGTGCTATAGAGCTTTGTCTTGCATGAGATTTCAAATCACTCTAACTTCAATGGCAACTAAAAAAAAGTCCTTTCAGTTTCCTAGAAGCTGGGAAGGAGCCCCAAGTCCTACTGTGAATTAGTTGGGGAAGCATGTGGCAGATTCTGGGAGCCTGTGTGCCTTTTGCAAAAGGGTAGTTGGCGATCAAGTGGGCTGCAAAGGACAGAGCATGGGGGCGAGGGGCCCGGGGGCTGTAAGAACGAAGGAGCCCAGGGGCAGACAAGGGAGGGACCAGCCCTGCCCACAAACCTGGGGTTCACATTTGGGGCCAAAAAGTAAGTCAGCTGACAATTTCAAGGAAGAATTTGGTCAAAACAAATATCTACAATACATATATTCCAGTCAATATTCCTTCAAGGATTAGTAATTTTGCTACATCACGGGACATTCGACAACTGCTTTGCACATGTATACACTTTTGGACAACTTTCAGAATTTTCCATTATTTTCTGTTTATTTCTTATTCATATTCTGCCAATATGCTTGGTTCCACATTGTTTATAATTACAGGGGAGAGGCTCCAGGGCCGGGTACTGAGGGCAGGAAGGACAGAAATGTTGAAAAATAGGGGCTCCACTGGTACAAATTAAATGTTCAACAATAGTTTTATTGTTTATTTTATTGTTTTGTCTCATTCTATAAGTAATGCAGCCACATTATAGGAAAATCACAAAACACAAACAAAAGAAAATAAAGAACAAGAGCTCCTATAATTCCAACTTCCCTTGCCTCATTCCATTTCTGTTCCTCCCAGGGGGATTCTTTATTTTCTCCTAGGAGTTGAAGGCACAACGGCCCTCAGGATGGCAGCTCCTCATTCCCCCCGCCCCAGACCAAGTTCAGGACGCCTCCTGCCCTCAATACCTGGCCCCAGAGCCTCTCCCCAGACACCTGCAGCTTGTCTGCACTTTGTTACACTCACTTTGTATTATACTTCAAAATCCTTAAATGTAATTTTTTTTTAGTTTATTTATTTTATTTATTTATTTTTGGCTGCGTTGGGTCTTTGTTGCTGCACGCAGGCTTTCTCTAGTTGCGGCGAGCAGGGGCTACTATTTGTTGCGGTGCGGTGGCTTCTCTTGTTGCGGAGCATGGGCTCTAGGTGTGCAGGCTTCAGTAGTTGTGGCACATGGGCTCAGTAGTTGTGGCGCACGGGCTTAGTTGCTCCGCGGCATGAGGGATCTTCCCGGACCAGGGCTCGAACCCGTGTCCCCTGCATTGGCAGGCGAATTCTTAACCACTGTGCCATTAGGGAAGTCCCCTTAAATGTAATTTTATATATTATCTTCTATCAGGTGTGTGTGTGTGTGTGTGTGTATGAAAGAGAGATACAGATACAGCAACTGAGGGAGGGAAGGAAAGAGAGAGAAAGAGACAGAGACAGAGAGACAGGGACAGAGACAGAGAGAGATACAAGGTAGATCTTTGGTGTTAAAAGATCTACAGATTGGGGTCAAGGGAAGCCCTGGAAATTTGGAAGGGGCAAGGGGATGGTGAGGGCCTTCTGTGTTCCCAGGGTAGAGAAAAAAGTGTATTTCAATGGGAAACTATGTTTCATCTAGAGGTTAGATCACCTCCAATTTATCTGCTTCTAGACTCTGACTGTCTCTGAGCTGTTTTAACTCTGTAGTTGAGGGCAACTGACAGCAACGCGAGGTCGCTCTTGTCTCTAAGCGTGCATGTCCTCTACTGCCCAGGAAAGGCTCAGTTGTTCGCCCTCCCACCGTGTGACAAGGCCCGTTTTGCCTCCATTTATGTACATATTCATGTCAATATTCCTCCTGTATAAGGTGTCTCTTTGGAACTGGTTATAGTCTCTACTGGTCCCTCATGAAATCAATAAAATCTTTAACGTGTTCATTTTTACATCTGTATGAGAGTCATGATTTTACCATTTTGTCCAGAATTATTTTTGAATAGTTTTCCGAGGATTGAGGAGGGGTCAGCTGGAAAGTGAAGGGGGGAAGGGGTGAGTGACCTGTACACCTCTGGGCATGAAAGGAAGTGGGTGATGGGGTCAAGGCGCCCAGGTCATCTAAATCGCTATAGAAATGCACCTCTGTTTGGCTTACTATGTATTACTGATTTGGGCTCAGACTCTAAGAAGTCAGATATTAATGTGTAGAAGAGTAGTAAAAGTTCCAAGTGATTTTAGCCTGCTACAGATGCAAATGATTTCTATCCACCAAAAAATATAACTCCCAAAGGATTTATTGTCCTGTAAGAAGACATTATCTAATTTTGCAATCTATTTCAACATCTTTTATTCTTCTTCTCCTCCTCCCTCCCCACCCCCTTCTTCTTCTTGGCTTTATTTTGCTTTGTTTACTTACTTTTTTGTTTTTCTTTGTTGGAAGGCAACATTCTTTTTTTCACTAACATTATATCGATCTTCCCTATTCTTTGAACTAGCTTTACCAATCTGCTGATTCTCTCATTAATGAGTTAAATAAATCTTTGCCACACGCTTATTCTACTATGAAAGAGGGTCATAGTTTTTAACTTTCTGAAATGTATACATCGACCGCCTAGTTGCCAGCTTGTGGTCTGCATGATCCTGTCCCAAGGTCGCCCCACAGAACAGAACAGTGGAATCTGCATTCTCTTATCATGCACGGAGAACCTGTCCTGTGCCTGGCACGGTGGCAGGTGCTGAAGTTAGGGGAAGTGGAAGCAGACAGGCTCAAGAAATTCACACTTGTGGCCAGAGAAAAGTTGTTGGTTTGTTTCTTAAATCAACAATTGAAATGAAATGTGATAACTGCTGGCTTAGAGGTGGCAGTGCTCTAGAGCCAGCGTGGATGGAAGGAAAGGTCAGATCCCCATTATGCGGGCCTTGCTCTTGCTCTCTTTTCCCTTTTCCACAAGGAATCGTTAAGTTCCAGCTCAGTAGTCAGCATTGTCTTCTTCCTGGCTAGGAGCGTCCTCGCACCTCACAAGACCCCAGTGGCCAGGCATTAGATGCTTCTGTGTTAAATGAGAAAAACTAATTGGAACAGCTTATCCTAAAGAAAGTCTGTTGTGAAATCCATCCAAAAATCTAATAAGTAGGAGTGATATCTGTTGGTGAATGAATTGGGTTATCTGAGGTGAAGCTGAGTTACTAAAGCAATAAGCAAATCAAGAAGAGAGCAATCTGGAAGGTTGTGAGTGTGCCTTCTGGTTCCTAAAAAGCAGGATTAGTACTGAACAGAAAAAATCCAATGAACCTTGGCCCATTTGCATTTTAGCACTCACTTTGGGTACCAGTGGGATGGTGGAGAGGACCTGGGTCATGGAAATGGAAGTTCTTTGCTCTAGTCTCAGTTTGGAAATCTTATCCCAGATTTTCTCTCTGAGCTTTAAAGAGTTGGTGTGAGGTTAAATCATAGAATTAATGTTAAAGCACTCGTGATTTTGCCTCTACAAGACATTTGATAATGTCTGGAGACATTTTTAGTTTTCATAATTGGGTAGTGAGCGGTGCTCCTGGCATCTGTGTAGTAAGTACAGGCCAGGGATGCTCCGGAAAGTTCTTCAATGCACATGGCAGCCCTCAAGCAAAGACTTATCTGGCCTCAAATTTTAATAGTGCTGAGGTTGATAAATCCTATCTAGGTCCATCTTCTTGGTTCTGTTTGACCCAGGGAATCTGATAAATGAGAGCTTTACTAAGACTGAGTTTCCTGAGTAGGTAGCTGATCTGGGGAGGTGTGGGTAGAGGATGTTGGGGAGTGCAGATTCAGGTGATAACCTGGGTCCCTTGTGGTTACATATGGATCTGGTTGTCAGTTCTCACTGGTCTCAATTCCCCAGTTGGTAGATGAAGAGAGTGGGAGGGCATTGCTGTGGAATTTACAGAGATAGTTGGTACCTATGTCAAAAGACCCCTCTGAGTGGCTGGGCTATAACTGTAAGCTTTAGATGGGGTGATATATTGGTGTCTTATCAGTTTGTTGGATTTACAAAGACTCTTCCAGCTCATTTAAGTAAAGAAGAGTCACTTATTAAAAGTTTTGTTGGTTATCCATTTTAAATACAGCAGTGTGTACATGTCAGTCCCAACAAGCACCTACTGTATAGCACTGGGAACTCTGCTCAATATTATGTAGCAACCTAAATGGGAAAAGAATTTAAAAAAGAATAGATACATGTATATGTATAACTGAATCACTTTGCTGTACACCTGAAACTATCACAATATTGATAATCAACTATACTCCAATATAAAATAAAAGTTAAAAAAGTTATGTTTAAATTAAAAAAAGAAAATATGAAATGTGATAAGTCCCATAGTAGAGGTTTCAGAGTTAAAAACTAGGCGCTCACAACAGCCCCTGCCTGACACCTCATCTCCCACATAATGGGTACTTAAAATCGTAGCTGGAATCTTCAGGGGGGTGACTTGAGCTATCCAAGCCTGGTGATGCTTACAAGGAAATGGGAGTTTCCTCTCTGAATCATTTCACCTCATCAGGGCAGGACCAGCAGCCCAGCGGTTGTTAATTGTCCTGAAACATCCTGGCGCTATTTGCTCTTCTTTTGACGGTCCCAGTAGCTTTCGTTGCCTTTGCCTTTTTTGGATAGTGGGTTTGGGAGCGAGGGTTTGCTTCCCCTGGTTTCACAAGCCGTTTTGTGAAGAGGAGGCGTGCTAAGTGTTCCGGCGCGTTGGCCTGTGCCTGATCCAGTCCGGCCACCAGATGGCGCAGTTTCGCCTCTCAGCGCCGCAGCGCCGCGTAGGATTGAGCTCTGACGCTCCTGGATTTGAGTCCTTTGTTGCATTGTGACCTTGGGAAAGCCAGTTTCCCCTTCTGCAAATGAGGAATGGTGAAAATCACCTTGCAGGGCAGCTGTGCGGATTAAATAAGATGACAAAGGCTAAGCGCCTTGCACAGTTCAGACGCACAGTGGAGGCTCTGTAATCCCGGCCCTTCTCTTTCCTCTTTCATTCATTCAGTGCACATTTATCGACCGGTGTTTCTGTGCGATGACTCATAAAGACGCAGAGTGTCTTACACACACAACAGACACAACACACACACACACACACACACACACACACACACACACACACTTACTGTAGTTACTGGAATACAAGACATACCCTCTACCCTCCAGTTCCTAGTCATCCAAAATGTCCTCTTGTTCAAATGCATTTGGGTACAAAAAGCCACATTCTGAAGAGCTAAAATAATGGTAAAAGATGTAGCAACCCTAGAAGAGTGTTACTATGTGTTCAGAACCTACTATTCTCCACTGGGTTCCACTGTAGGGTATTATACAAACAAGATAATATGTTGCCCCAGACAACCAACTTAAAATCCCTTTCAAAACATGTATGATGTTTTCCCCAGAGGAGGGACAGTGACGCTGGCTCAGGACAGCCCTGGGCTTGTGGGCCAATGTGCCCTGAGTGCAGCGTTGTGAAGGGAGGTTGTTAGGGCTGTGTTGGGGGGGATTGCATGTAACACTAAGCACGTCCGTTTTTGTCACAGGCACTGGGGAGCCACAGCTGCCTTCTGAGTTGAGGAATGACAGGGTAACATTACCAGCCCCAAACCCTAGAAAGAGCAGTGTCTGTCTAAAGCTGGGGGCTAGATAATTTCATCCTTAATCCCACCCGAACCTCTTCTCCCACCCCTCCTCCTCTCTCTCCTGTCCTCTCCTCCTTCTATTTACTCATGCATTTATTCATTCATTCAGCAAAGATCTATTAACCATATATACCATATTGCAGATATGTTTTAGGCACTTGGGTTAATCAGTGAACAACAGCAACAAAGCTTCTTCCTGGAACTTACAGAAACCCATTCATGTTACAATATTTATATATGCACCTGTCTTCTATGGGCCACCTGAGCAGTTGGGGGCCACCTGCCTCCCCGTGTGAAAAAGCCAGCATCATAGCTTGTCCTCTGAGGCCCTGCCATGCCCTTGCCCTTCCCATGGTTTGGTTGTGCAACCTTTCCTTCAATTACATGAGATGCTTTGTTATTCTCCTACGAATCTCCCCGGCCTCTGCAGGACTAAGCTTGTGTAATTTGCATTTCTGTCACCTGCCACCTAAAGATGCCTGCTAGAAAGGCAGAGCCACTGAAGAAAACTGATAAGACTTTCTTGATTGTGTTAGGATGCAGGGCCAGCCCTGTAGGCAGGATTAGCCTGAAGGCCTACTTAGCATCAGCTGTGTTAGCCAGGACCAGCCACATCATAAAGGAAGGCTGTGTTCATGTGTGGTTTTGTTTGGCTTCCCCTGCAAGCAGAGCCTGAGGCAAGGATTGGGTGCAGGTGGTTGATGTGGGAGGTGAGACTGGGAAGCAGGGGAGTGTGAGTGAGGAAGTGAGATGGGAAAGAAGGAAAGGTGAATATAAGGGCACATTCTCCCAGCTGCTGCTTGATGCTGCTTGATTCTGAGAGGTGAACAGAATGCCTCCATTCAGAATTACCTCCTGAAAGGCGGAGACTGGAGCGATCTTCCACTGGGTCCTACCCCCTCAATGACTGAGAGTTGCCTGGGGTGCTTACTCTTAGGGATGCTTGCTCCCAGTCTTTGCCTTCAGAGACGATCCTGGGGCAGAAGACCCTTGGCATGGGGCTAAAGGAATCAGAGCCACATGGAGCTGACCAGGAACTGGGGCTGAAGCAGAGTCAGCCTGAGGGCATGTGATGCAGGCACGGGAGGTGTCACCAACAGAGCCTTACTGAACTTTGCAGCATATTGTAAGTTACCTAACCCAGTGGTCCCCAACCTTTTTGGTACCAAGGACCAGTTTCGTGGGAGACAGTTTTTTCACGGACCAGGGGCGGGGGATGGTTTCAGGATGATTCAAGCACATTACATTTATTGTGCACTTTATTTCTATTATTATTACATTGTAATATATAATGAAATAATTATACAACTCACCATAATGCAGGATCAGTGGGAGCCCTGAGCTTGTTTTCACTTGCCACTCACTGATAGGGTTTTGATATGAGTCTGCAAGCAATTGATTTATTATGGTCTCTGTGCAGTCAAACCTCTGTGCTAATGATAATCTGTATTTGCAGCCGCTCCCCAGCACTAGTGTCACCGCCTCAGCTCCACCTCAGATCATCAGGCATTAGATTCTCATAAGGAGCACGCAGCTTAGATCCCTCGCATGCGCAGTTCACAGTAGGGTTTGCGCTCCTATGAGAATCTAATGCTGCCGCTGATCTGACAGGAGGTGGAGTTCAGGCGGTAATGCGAGCGATGGGGAGCGGCTGTAAATACAGATGAAGCTTCAATTGCTTGCCCGCCGCTCACCTCCTGCTGTGCAGCCTGGTTCCTAACAGGTCATGGACCGGTACCTAACCGGACCGGTTAGGTTGGAGACCCCTGACTTAACCCCAGGTTGTGGGAGGTGTTGCTGCCCCAGATGAGATCGTCTCTGGCTTATCTCTAGAATGTAGCCTCTGTGCAGAACTCCAGTCTAAGCATGGGCCTGGCAGGAAAGAATTGAGCTTCCAGAAATTCTGATGAGATCTTTATTTGACTTTGCACAGTTTAAGTGCCATTGGTGAGGCTAATTTGGGGATCAAGAGTCTGCACCTCGTCCGGAACATGTAGCATTCTCTATGGTGTACCCCAATTATGACGACTTCCTTAAGCCTTTGATTTGCCCAATGGTGTTAGGATGCCTGACTGCACTGCCCTGACTGGTCCACCTTGGCATTGGTCAACAGAGTGGCCGTGCACAAACTCTGCTTCCAAAACTGCTCTGCAGGCTCCAAATCACATTCAAGTTCTCCTGTGATGGCTGCAGCCAGCTGCAGAGACTGCAACACGTGGAGTGCCTGTCACTCTCCTCCCTGACAGCCTGGCTCTATTTAGTTTATGGATTTTGTGGCCCAGAATGTTACCTGAGCTGTCACCGTCATGCTCTGTCACCCTGAAACGGATGGCAGGAAATGGGTCGGCGAGCCCTGTCAGTTTCCTTGCTGCTGGCATCATTCCTGGGTTCAACCGTGAGCATCCCAGCTGTGAGTCACTGCGGAGGTGGAGAGCATCCACTCAAACGTCTGCAGCCACACTTAGAATGAGCTCTTCGAGAGACAGAAGAGCCCTCTTCATCCGTGTCTATTCTCTGCCCTTGTTCTTCATGAGCTGATTGTTGCCTAGACTCACACAGCTGGGCTAATGGGGCACCTGCCACTCCTAAGAGGGCACAGAGCCTGTGTCATATGAGACCTGAGAAAGGAAACCCACCCCTAGGCTGTGGAACCCCTTTCTTCCTCAGCACACAATTTCCCCGACACCATCAGACAAGTCTGCTCTGTGCCTGTTGTGATGGAGCGAGACAAAAACAGAGCCACACTGTCATCAGTGTGAGCTAAGACAAAGCAAGAATGCTGGGCACATTACAAATGACCAGAGAGGCCCTCTCCTGGAGAACAGGAGTGGTTGCCCGTCCACCAGTGATAGCGTTAGCCCCGCTCTGTTCCTCCCATCACCTTCTATATAAAAGTGAGAGGACCAGGGGCTTCCCTGGTGGCACAGTGGTTAAGAATCTGCCTGCCAATGCAGGGGACACGGGTTCGAGCCCGGGTCCGGGAAGATCCCACATGCCGTGGAGCAACTAAGCCCGTGCGCCACAACTACTGAGCCTGAGCTCTAGAGCCCGTGAGTCACAACTACTGAGCCCACGTGCCACAACTACTGAAGCCCGTGCGCCTAAAGCCCGTGCTCTGCAACAAGAGAAGCCACCGCAATGAGAAGCCCATGCACCGCAACGAAGAGTAGCCCCTGCTCACCACAACTAGAGAAAGCACGCGCAGCAACGAAGACTCAATGCAGACAAAAATAAAATAAATAAATATATTAAAAAATAAAAATAAAAAAAAGTGAGATGCCCAGTCATAAAATTGCCCCATTTTCTGATAGCATCCAGTATAGAGCAAGACCATGCTTCCTAGCACCCTTTCCAAAGTCCCCTTGCCCAGGCTCTGATCTCCAAGCCCCTTTGCACCCTCTTGCTGAGATCCCCATGGTTCCGCACGGTGTGTGGTCTCCCTGGGCAATAACCCCAAGTTCCGCGGCCACAGGTGTATTCCTGGTGGTGTTGGCTGGCTGGGAGAAGACCAGTGCTGACCTGCTGCCCAGCAGGAGCTCCTGTGCCCCCTCCTCAGGTGCAGAAGTGCTCCTGGCAGCCACTGGGTGAGGCGACTGGGGCTCTGGCCCCGCGGGGGACATTTGATTGTCTCCTGTGGCAGACATTTTGGTGCCCAGTGTCTTGTCCCTGGCCACCTCCAGATTTCAGCTCTAGGGCGCCTTTCCATGTGGGCTCGGACTCATCTTGCACCATGTGACGGTCAAGCCCAGGCCTCTCTGCTTTCCTGCCTGGGGGCCTTCTCTGAAGCCTGGGAACTGCTCTGCCCTTGCAGCCTGCAAGGTGCCCTGGAGAGAGCTGATGTCCCCAGAGGTCATGTCAACCAGGAAGGGAGAAAAATTGGTGGAAAAACGTCCCGGCCTCTGCCCTTTCAGTGGATGGTTCTGGAACATGTTCTGCAGGCATCTCAGAGTAGGAAGAACCAAGCTCACGACCCTCTTGCGTTGGCTCTTCCTCCCTCTCTGCCCCACTCTCCTGACTCCCTGACTCCTGCTCCCTGGGGTCACCTGTCAAATAAAGCACCCACATCCAAGGCCTTGTTCCTTCTGCTCTTAAGTTACCCCAAAGTAACACGCCTCCCTAGGACCCACCCACCCCCAGCTCCTGCCTGCAGAATTTCCTAGCCGTAATGTTGGCTGGAGTTGTTTCCCCCACCACAGCTCCAATCAAAATTCCCAAGCCCCTGGTCACAGAGTTTGGTTCAGGGGCATGCGCATTCCCCAAGCCAGTTTAACCAGAGTGACCCTCAGAGCTCTTGCTGGAGATTCTGGGACACGATCCCGTTCTCTGCCGCTCGGCCTGTGGGGATGGTTCTTTACCGATGGCTGCATTTTTTCACTCCTCCCTTCGTTGGGTGGGGTCTGTTTGCCCTCCTCTTGAATGTGGGCTGATCTTGGTTGCATTGAGCAAGGAGAACAGTGGAAGGGGTGCTATACAAGTTCCAAGTCTGGTCTTTAAGAGGACCAGCAGCTTCTGTGTTGGTCTGGTTGTGCTGAGCCGCTGGGTAAGAGAGCTTACAGCCCTGCTGCAGGGACCACGAGAGAGGCCGAGACTCCTAGAGCCAGGCTACGTTTACTTTCCTGAGGAACCTCCATGCTGTTCTCCATAGTGACCACACCGGCTTACATTCCCACCAACAGTGTAGGAGGGTTCTCTAGAAAAGGGCATTCTCAGCAGAGGGAACAGCGTGGCAAAACCAGGGACAAAAGAAAGAGTGATGTATTAGGGGACAGTGGGATGAGTGGCAGGAGGTGAGTGCAGAGGCTGAAGGCTAGGCAAGGAAGGAGCTTGTAGGCAGGCCGTGTCGGGGACCTAGAGCATTATTCTGAAAATAATGGGGAGCCATGGAGGGGATTCCATCAGGGGAGCATTTTGGCGAGATCACTTGAGCTTTAGGGAAGAATGACGGTGCTTGAATGAGTGAATCCTTCAAAGGAGGTGTCAAGGCTGGAGAAACACCTGGGAATTATCCTAACATAGGTGGATTATTACATCACAAATAGGTATTTAAAGAGTCACTTGATGCTGGGCCTGTTGCCATGGCAATTTTTGACAAATAATTATTTACAAATGTAAGTCTATTTTGTGTCCCACTTGGCAAATGTATTAAAAAAAAAAAAAAGCATATTCATTTACTTTCCTGGAATTGTTTTTGAAATAAATAGCTCTGCCTTCCCAGAAACCTGAGGGTACATATCCAACTCCATCTGAGCCTGTGGTGACATAATATGCATTAAAGATGATGTTTTGCAATTTTCTGATTCATGGG
Organism: Balaenoptera ricei; assembly: GCF_028023285.1. NCBI lineage: Eukaryota > Metazoa > Chordata > Mammalia > Artiodactyla > Balaenopteridae > Balaenoptera > Balaenoptera ricei. The sequence continues at coordinate 29,678,498 of NC_082642.1, read as the reverse complement.
TGACTCATCAAGGTCATCCAAGCTTAGCATTCCCAAAACACGTGGGACAGGACCTAGCTGTGTCCTTGGTACTTAATAGAGATTCAAGAAATATTTGTAGTTTTTGAATTTGGAAAGTGACCCTAAGTGTCTAGAATTCACTCTGGAAAGAGCAATATAGTCTTGGTTGCTATTAGTAAACATCATCAGAAGCTTAACTTTGTGTTTTGCTGGCCTCTGAAAGCCCAGCCATTGAAATTTTTCAGAGCACAGAAAGGTTTTCACCAGATGCCATACCTCTGTGGTAATGACTGGACAAAGAAGGCGAGGATTAGGACCAAAGTGTTGAAGGATTTTGTCTTAAGCACTCGCATTATGAGAAAGCCTTGAGGAAATCCAGAGGCCCCTTGGCACTGCTGTGTAATGACTTCTCCCGCTCATGGGAAGCAGATGGAGTTAACAGGCTGAAACTGTTGTTTTATATAAAATCCCCAAACAACTTTCTATATCATATACTCCCATATGATACACAAAACAGGAAGAAATTCATTATAAATCCCAAAGGAAGTTCCTTTCTTACTTTCAGAATCCGTACTTACTTGCTGTTCATGGTTTTTTTTTAGAAAGCAAATAGAAACCTGCCTCTCAGAGATGGGAATAAAGGAAGAGTTTTATGGGATGGTGCTTTGGGCCACAATGCTTTCCAGAAGGTGTGTAAGAAAAGAGATCAAAACACCTTTGCCTCTCAGCATGTCTGAGCAGCCCTGGTGGTGGAGGGTGGGATCTGGATGGCAGGCACACAGTGCCTTCCCCACACCCCCAAACTGAGAAAACCGAGCTGGTTTGGGGGGGTGCTGGAAGATCCCTACCTTGGGATGGGGCAGGAGCTGATTGGATAACACCCTGGAGTTGTGAGCACAGAACTGTATAGGTCTTGGACTCAGGGTCTGGCAATTTTCATTTCATCATGATAAAGAACAGAAGCAGAGCCCAGTCTTACCTGAGAGAGGAGTCATCTCCAGCTGCAGACACTGGCCCTGCACCAGTCAACCTCCCATCTTCCCAGCCCACAGAACGCCAGTGAGGTCTGGGTGGCAGTGTGCCCAGCCCTTTCCTCCCTGTGGGGTACTTTCCGTGACCACGTGGCATGGTTCTGGCCACTGGGGCAGAGGGAAGTCCACTGATGGGAAGTGGGGGGGGGGGTCTCTGGGAAAGACCTCCTTTCTCAACAGAGACAAAGATGTTAGAGGAAAGCTTCCTTGTGTAGCATCTCTTCCTTCCTAACTGGGATGCTAGGACAAGGATGTCATGTTTGGGGCTGTGATGGACATCCTGTAACCACGAAGCGATAGATACCAGAATCAAAAGCCAACAGGGATGGTGAACAGAAGGTTAAAAAGAGCCTGTTGATGAATGCTGTCTGTGAGCTATTGCAGCCAATGGGGAACCTACCTTTGAATCAGGAGTGTGAAATAACTGAAGATCTTTATTTCTTCAGCCTCTGGGAGTTGGTTATTCTTTTACTTGCACCTGAACTCATTGAACTGATGCATCTAATATTTGCAGATGCTAAAACAACTTGACCTTTGTTTTCAACCATTTCCATTTGGAAGGTCATTGTCACAAACACTGGGAGGCAATAAAATGTAGAGGTTAAAAGTAAAGGCCTTGAGACAGCAGAAGCAAGAAGAGCTACAATCCTGCAGCCTGTAGAACAAAAACCCATTCACAGAAAGATAGACAAGATGAAAAGGCAGAGGGCTGTGTACCAGATGAAGTAACAAGATAAAACCTCAGAAAAACAACTAAATGAAGTAGAGATAGGCAACCTTCCAGAAAAAGAATTCAGAATAATGATAATGAAGATGATCCAGGACCTCGGAAAAAGAATGGAGGCAAAGATCGAGAAGATGCAAGAAATGTTTAACAAAGACCTAGAAAAATTAAAGAACAAACGAACAGAGATGAACAATACAATAACTGAAATGAAAAATACACTAGAAGGAATCAATAGCAGAATAACTGAGACAGAAGAATGGATAAGTGACCTGGAAGACAGAATGGTGGAATTCACTGCTCGGAACAGAATAAAGAAAAAAGAATGAAAAGAAATGAGGATCATACACCACAATCAAGTGGGATTTATCCCAGGAATGCAAGGATTCTTCAATATATGCAAATCAATCAATGTGATACACTACATTAACAAACTGAAGAAGAAAAACCATATGATCATCTCAATAGATGCAGAAAAAACTTTCGACAAAATTCAACACACATTTATGATAAAAACTCTCCAGAAAGTGGACATAGAGGGAACCTTTCTCAACATAATAAAGGCCATATACAACAAACCCACAGCAAACATCATTCTCAATGGTGAAAAACTGAAAGCATTTCCTCTAAGATCAGGAACAAAGCAAGGATGTCCACTCTCACCACTATTATTCAACATAGTTTTGGAAGTGTTAGCCACAGCAATCAGAGAAGAAAAAGAAAAGGAATACAAATTGGAAAAGAAGAAGTAAAACTGTCACTGTTTGCAGATGACATGATACTATACATAGAGAATCCTAAAGATGCCACCAGAAAACTACTAGAACTAATCAATGAATTTGGTAAAGTAGCAGGATACAAAATTAATGCACAGAAATCTCTTGCATTCCTATACACTAATGATGAAAATTCTGAAAGAGAAATTAAGGAAACCCTCCCATTTACCATTGCAACAAAAAGAAAATAATACCTAGGAATAAACCTACCTAGGGAGACAAAAGACCTGTATGCAGAAAACTATAAGACACTGATGAAAGAAATTAAAGATGATACCAACAGATGGAGAGATATACCATGTTCTTGGATTGGAAGAATCAATATTGTGAAAATGACTATACTACCCAAAACAATCTACAGATTCAGTGCAATCCCTATCAAATTACCAATGGCATTTTTTACAGAACTAGAACAAAAAAATCTTAAAATTTGTATGGAGACACAAAAGACCCCGAATAGCCAAAGCAGTCTTGACAGAAAAAAACGGAGCTGGAGGAATCAGACTCCCTGACTTCAGACTATACTACAAAGCTACAGTAATCAAGACAATAGGGTACTGGCACAAAAAAAGAGATATGGATCAATGGAACAGGATAGAGAGCCCAGAGATAAACCCACACACCTATGGTCAACTAATCTATGACAAAGGAAGGCAAGAATATACAATGGAAAAAAGACAGTCTCTTTAATAAGTGGTGCTGGGAGAACTGGACAGCTACATGTAAAAGAATGAAATTAGAATACTCCCTAACACCATACACAAAAATAAACTCAAAATGGATTAGAGACCTAAATGTAAGACCGTACACTATAAAACTCTTAGAGGAAAACATAGGAAGAACACTCTTTGACACAAAACACAGCAAGATCTTTTTTGATCCATCTCCTAGAGTAATGGAAATAAAAACAATAATAAACAAATGGGACCTAATGAAACTTAAAAGCTTTTGCACAGCAAAGGAAACTACAAACAAGACGAAAAGACAACTCTCAGAATGGGAGAAAATATTTACAAACGAATCAACGGACAAAAGATTAATCTCCAAAATATATAAACAGCTCATGCAGCTCAATATTAAAAAAACAAACAACCCAATCCAAAAATGGGCAGAAGACCTAAATAGACATTTCTCCAAAGAAGACATGCAGATGGCCAAGAAGCACATGAAAAGATGCTCAACATCACTAATTAGTAGAGAAATGCAAATCAAAACTACAATGAGATATCACCTCACACCAGTTCGAATGGGCATCATGAGAAAATCTACAAAGAACAAATGCTGGAGAGGGTGTGGAGAAAAGGGAACGCTCTTGCACTGTTGGTGGGAATGTAAATTGATACAGCCACTATGGAGAACAGTATGGAGGTTCCTTAAAAAACTAAAAATAGAACTACCATATGACCCAGCAATCCCACTACTGGGCATATACCCAGAGAAAACCATAATTCAAAAAGACACATGCACCCCAATGTTCATTGCAGCACTATTTATAATAGCCAGGTCATGGAAGCAACCTAAATGCCCATCGACAGATGAATGGATAAAGAAGATGTGGTACATATATACAATGGAATATTACTCAGTCATAAAAGGAACGAAATTGGGTCATTTGTAGAGACGTGGATGGATCTAGAGACTGTCATACTGAGTGAAGTAAGCCAGAAAGAGAAAAACAAATATCATATATTAACATATATATGTGGAACCTAGAAAAATGGTACAGATGAACCAGTTTGCAGGGCAGAAATTGAGACACAGATGCAGAGAACAAATGTATGGACACCAAGGGGGGAAAGTTGCAGGGGGGTTGGTGTGATGGATTGGGAGATTGGGATTGACATATATACACCAACATGTATAAAATGGATAACTAATAAGAACCTGCTGTATAAAAAATAATAATAATAATAAATAAATGAATAAAAAGTAAAGGCCTTGGAACCAGATGAACCTGGGTTTGTGATCCAGCTGCATCCCTTTCTTGTTGTGTGGACTTGGGAAAATTTCTTCATCCATGTAAGCCTCACTTTCTTCAACTATAGAATGGGATAATATAAAATGAGGATTATAATGGTACCTACTTTGTTGGCCTATTGTAAATACAACAAGAGATAATGTGAGTTAAGGGCTAGGCACAGGCTTAACACCTGTGGCAGTTATTACTATTATTTCTGATGATGGGTACATATGTTTATTCACAGAGGTCGTATTGTCTCTTGCCCAGTTAGTGTCCAAAGTTTTTTCTACTTGATTTTTCTCCCAATTCTTGAAATGTCATTAATCTGTACTCCAGCTCCTGGTTTTCTCTCCTCCGTGATAGAATCCATGGAGTCAAGCATCCAGCCCTTTGGTAAGTGGTGAGGGAGAACAAGGAAGTATGGACCATGACTCTTTGCTTTAAAAAGCCAATTGCTTAGTCTGGGATAGAATTCCACCATGAGCTACACAGTAAGTCCTCTACAGATGAACAAGTTCCATTCCGAAAGTGCGTACGTAAGTCCAATTTATTCGTAAGTCCAACAAAGTTAGCCTAGGTACCCAACTAACACAATTGGCTATGTAGTACTGTACTGTAATAAGTTTATAATACTTTTCACACAAATAATACATAAAAAACAAACACAAAAAATAAAGAAAACATTTAAAATCTTACAGTATAGTACCTTGAAAAGTACAGTAGTACAGTACAACAGCTGGCATACAGGGGCACATTCGCATCTTTGAAATTTCCCAACTTGAATGTTCATATGTAGGAGACTTACTGTATTGAATAGAAATGTCGGACAAGGGCCGTCTTAAGGCAACATATATCATGTTTCCATCTGGATCCCACCTGTTAGCCTAAGGCCAGATGGGTAGGGAGGCAATGCAAGGATGTAGCCAGCAGGTTGGAGGAGGGCACTGGAGACCTGACCAGCTGGGAGGGCCATTGCTCAAACCAATCTGTGAGGAGATGTCATTGTCAGGAGCTGGAGCCTCAGGGAGACGGTAGGAGCTCCACCACCAAGCAAACCAACCACCACCTAGAGCCATGTGCAAAGGCCTCCCATGGAGAGCAGTCGAGGATATTCTCAAAGAGTCGACTGGAGAAGAAAATAGCATTCCCAACAAAGAGTAAGAATAAGGGATTCTCATCCTTCTGTTATATGAGGCATCTGACCAACATGGAGGAACAAACCAAGATCTTGCCGCAGCAGAAGACAAGAGGCCTCAGCTGTGCCTCCCAACTTCGTGGCCAGAGTGATGGAGCTGCCTGGCCCTTGTGCTTGGTGAAGGCTCTCTGGACAATGACAAGTGGGGTCAGCGGTGTGGAGAGTAGAGATGGGGCCGGACAGCTTTTGACTCTCTGTGCATGTGGGGTGGAGGTGGTGCTCAGGCTGTTCGTTTTATCAGGAGCCAGACTTGGATGTGCCAGCACTGACACGCTCCAAGGGCGTGATGGGCTGGCAACCCCGAACGTAGGTTGTAACAGGCAGGAGGCACCCCTGGGTCTGGACTTTAAACATGTTCCGTGGGCCCATGTTGGCTTAGGAGCGCAGGGAGGAAGGTTCGCTGGCCTTGTACAGCCTGGTCTCAAGCCTTGCTATTGGGGGTCCCTCTACTTGGCTTGACTCCTCCTGTTGGTGTTTTGCAGTCTGGCTGAATTGGATGCCAAGGATCGGAATTTATATAAATACACAGAGGCTATGGCTCTTGCTCCACGCAAGAGCTTATATCTGATTGTCCTCACATCCCAACTGCAAGGGAATTGTGTCAGGGGAAGGCAGGGAGTGTGTGCATTGTGCTTTGTGAGTCTCTTCACCAGCATAACATAAAACCTCGAGTGTCAGATTTCATCTGTTACTGCAATTGAATCCCGTTGGCTGGGCTGAAATGCTGAGAGTTGCTTTGCTTATTAGCAGCCCTCCCTTTCCCGTTGATGTTCTTACTGCAGCCTGTGGTCACGTAAGGAAAGCTGGTCCTACCCAAGCTCTGTCAACAGTGAGGGCCCGTGGCATCTAGGTGTCCAAAAGAAAGGCGGTTGAGGGCTACAGTGTCAATGTTTTATATTTTGATTTACAAAAATGATTCATTTGTTTATTTCTATTTTTTTCTGAAAAGGATTGGAGTCTGCTTACAATAAGATCTAATATTTCCTCTCTTCTGTTTTCTTTGCTTTTTTGGTTATTTATACTATAAAAACACCCTATTTTTATGTTTTTCAAGCTTACTGACAATTTCTTTGGGAATATTTCTCTGTTTGTTTTTAAAGGATCTGTCATTTGTCTCCTTTTGCAGCTGGAATGAGACAAAAATCTCTAGTCCAGGTGGTGGTAAATGATGCCTGTGAGCCACATCTGCCCCACGACCTGGGGTTTTTTTAATTAATTAATTTATTTATTATTTATTTTTGGCTGCATTGGGTCTTCGTTGCTACGTGTGGGCTTTCTCTAGTTGCCTGCCACCTGTTTTGTTTTTGTTTTTGTTTTTGTTTTTTTTCAACAGTCCCGACTTTCTTTTTCTTTCTTTTCTTTTTTTAATTAATTAATTTATTTATTTATTTATTTTTGGCTGTGTTGGGTTTTCGTTGCTGCACGCAGGCTTTCTTTAGTTGCGGCTAGCAGGGGCTGCTCTTCATTGCGGTGCGTGGGCTTCTCATTGCGGTGGCTTCTCTTGTTGTGGAGCACGGGCTCTAGGTGCATGGGCTTCAGTAGCTGTGGCATGCAGTCTCAGTAGTTGTGGTGCATGGGCTTAGTTGCTCCGCAGCCTGTGAGATCTTTCTGGACCAGGGCTTGAACCCGTGTCCCCTGCATTGGCAGGCGGATTCTTAACCACTGCGCCACCAGGGAAGCCCCTGCCATCTGTTTTTGTAAATAAAGTTTTATTGGAACACAGGCACGGGCATCTGTTTATTATTGACCCTGATTACTTTTGTGCTACAATGGCAGAGTTGTATAGTTGTGACAGAGACTGTGGGGCTGCAAAGCCAAAAATATTTACTATGTAGCCCTTTATAGAAAAAGTTTGCTGACCCCTGCTTTAGTTCACAGTCAAATATAATTTTAAAATACTATCTGACCTAAGTGAATTTACCTTGATCGGCACTCTGTGGTGACGTGTGGCTAGGATGGGTGTCCGTTCTTTTCTATACCAATGTTGCTATGCTTCCTGAGAGCCCAGGCTTGCTGGATCTATCTGACTGCAAAGGCTGCTTTTTGCCGGCTCTGTCCTGGACAGTGAGCTCAACCCAATTCCTTGATTCCCGTTCTCCAAAACAGGACACGGTCAGTGTGGAAGGCTTGGCTGAAAGTGTGGAGTGATGGAAATAAAGCACACAACTTTAGACCGAGGACTAGAACACCTCACTCTGAAAATCCCTCTGGCAACCCTTCTTGCCCCCACTAGGATTACCTTTCTGACCATCTTGCTCTTTAGATCTTCACCATGTTGTTTTGCCCTTCTCCTCCCCAATACCCGCCTCATATCTAAATCCCCCTCACTTTATCCTGGAAAGCTATCATGCTCTCCACTACTGACTTACACAGTATACCTGTACATCCTCTAACACTGGTATGTACCAGTTACTGGAAAATAACTGGAATATGAGAGGGAAATGTTGTGTGATGCAGGAGGAACCTTGCTTCCCTAGGCTTCAGGTTTCCACAAGGAGGGACGCCAGCTAGTGGAACATGAGTGGCCTCTCTCTACTCCTCACTCATTCTTCCCCGGGGAGGAAGGACTTCTAATATTATTGATAAGCTTGGGATAAGGACTGACCATGTGCCCCTTCCTCAGTCTCTTTCTCTCGGGACACAGCTTCCTGGAAGCCCATACTCTGGTCTTGCTGTTTGGTGGGATAATTTCAGTTCAGGGGAATAGGGGTATTTGGTGCATGGGGTGGGACTATTGATAAATGAATGAAGAATGGAATTTGATGAACAAACTAACTCTTGTAGATGGAAGCTTCTGGTGGGCCAAGCCATGTATTCTAGCGTGGGTTTCCCTATTAGGAGATAAGGATTCGAGGTCAAGTGGTCTATCTGGAAGGTGAGCCTAGGAAGTACCAGTTGGGGTGTGTGGACGGGAATGCAGCCAATTACAGATGCACCATCAAGCCATTTACCACTTGGGTGATCAGAGCTTAATCCCACAGTAAACGCTGGGAAATGTGTAGAACATGCACCTCAGAGTTGTTCTGCTGGAGAGGTGAGGGAGCCGAGGTGCTTATACTCCAACTCCTGTCAGTCAGTGATTGACGGTTGCTCCTGGGGGTGACTTCCAAGGCATGGTTGGGCTTCCCCACATCATTAGGAAGCCTTCTTTATCTTTGAGGAAAACCCTCAGGCAAAGAAGTGCTGACGCTCACTGGTGTAAGTTCTTCAGGAGCTCACTGAAGCTGTAAGACCAGAGGGAGGTGGGCGGGACCAGAACACTCTATGTCACTATTACAGACTCTGGTGTTGAAGGGTGAATTTGGCATCTCTTTCTTAGTTAATGGTGCTTTAACTTTACTGTGCGATTCAGGATTAAGAGAATCAAATTTTGGATTTCGGCATGATTTGTTTTCTGATCATATAATCTCATGTTTGGCTGTTAGATGTGGCTATTTTCAGAGGCCACAGGTCCTGGATCATCTCCAGAGGGTTCCTATAGAGCCTCTACTTAGATGGGGCTACCTGCTTTCCAGGGCCCCAGCTGCCTCCTCGAGACAAGGGCCGTATCCCCACCACTATCAGCAGGACCTCTATTAGCCTCTCATCCTATGTCCACAGTAAATATTATTTCTGTGCCTTCATACTGTGGGCTCTTCCAGGAGAAGAGCTGAGGCTGGAACAGCTGAAAATTTGAGCAGTTAATTGATTTGTTCAGTGCTCATAAATTCTTACCTTATCTCTTGCATTTCTTCTAGAGAAACTAATTTCTTAGTCTCAGTAACAAAATTATTGGTGAATGTGCTGGTTGACTCACTTAGGTCAAGTGTCCTTCCTGGAACCAATCAGCGGGTGGAATCCTGTGGAGGTAACAGGCAGGTCCCACTGAAGCCACATGGCTAGAGTTGGAGAATTGTGCTGGTTGGATAATCCATTTGTTGCTCTCCTCCCACACAACAGATATTCTCCACCCTCTGAACAGAGTTAGCATTGGTGTATCTGGACAGGTCATGACTTTAAAAACAGCTTCTCGTGCTCTCCTGGGTCTTATTTAAATAAAACATTAAGCAATGCCACCCTTGGCCAATTCCTAAAGGAGAGGGGTCAGCAGTGCTTTAGTGAAGGTTGCCCAGTGAAGTAAAGTTGCCCTACCCTCTGGTTACATTTTACTGTAAAGCTAAAAGGCTTTCATAAGCCCAAGTTGCAGCAGAATTGGCCCTGTCATCTTCATTTAGCATTTGTCAAGGGTACTGGAATATCAGTTAACTGTGTGTTAGCTGTACGGTTTAGGAATTGTTGGGAAACTTTAATTTTCAAACATGAATCTAATCTGTTTGGGCTCAGCTTGCAAACTATCACCCTAGGAGTGAAGTAACCATGCCGACTCTGTTTTTGAGCCAAATAAAATCAGGTGAGCTGCTTTTATGTCATTATAGCATAGTGTATTGATATCATGTAGAGACTTCAGTGGTGAGAAAACATCACCATCCCAGTCCTGTGGAAAGAATTACCACACCAGCAAAGATCCTCACAATATTAAAACAATGCTAAGGACACACTTCCATATTTAAAGAGCACATTTCATGGAGGAAGAGGTTGAAACTGCAAAGAGTTTGGAGATTGGAGGGACTGTTATTAACACAGAAATAAGAGAGGATTCTAGAATCCTGGAAATATCACCTCCTTGGCTATTTGCGCTTAACATAATCACTGGAGATATGCCCAAATCAAGGTGTTTGAAGAATCAGGGCCGGACTTGTAGGTGCTTTGGGCTTTGGCCAAAGAAGTTGCATTCTGACCAGAGCTTTTAAAGAAGAGCATAAACAGTGTACACAGTGTGTAGAGTTGTGCCCATCAAGGCAGCCCATGTCAATGTCCAGATTTGGTGACTGGTCGCAGATCACTTGGTGTCCAACTGGTTTTTCATGGCCTTTCAGTGGAAAATGGAAGGGTCCTCTTGAGGTGGGCACAATAACACAAGCTCTAATGATGTCAAATTCTGGTGCAGTGACAGCACCATCTCGTGGACCTGGGGGACTTTTTGATGTTTGTGGGAGTTGGGATTCTAAGTTGGTCAGTGAGATTGATGGCATTGAGACCAAAGAGGAAATAGATCAGGGTCCCTCCAGGGATGACATCTGCTTTCATCGTGTAATAACACAAAGAGTGTTGACTCTAGATTGTTGGCTGAATACTTCTGTCTGTCCCCTCAGTGGGATACTTACTAATGATGGCGAGCTTGTTGGGGGTGCTGATGAATTCAGTCTTACAACCCAAACAATAAACTCAATCATAAAATTCAGGCAGACAAGTGAAACTCTTGGGAATCAAATCTTCTGACTGCCAAGTTTCTCTACTTTTAAATTGATCATTGTGGATAAAATCAGAGATGAGTCCATAGAGAAGAGAATTTGAATACTCTGTTACTCTATGAGGAGAAGAAGGTTGAATTATTTTAGAACTAAATGGAGGCATCTGTTTTGTTTAAATTAAGGGTCTTTAAGTACCAGCCAGAGACTGAGCTCACCGCTATTTCTGTAATAAAGTAATAAATCATGGGGATGGTTAAAGAAACACCACATTCTTGCTTTGTTCAACCAATTAAGCAATAAGCCTTCTGGGTCCTTTTGTTAATTACTGTCAAACACAACTTATACAATTGAATTCAGCCCTTTATTTAACTATATTAATTTATTCCAGCAACTTCAAATACCAACAATGCCAATAACAAAGTTCATTTTAAAAATAGAGGCCTTGTTTAATTTTTATTTTTCAACCATAATACCCTTTACAAGGTTGCCATCTGAGAATTTTTAGCTCTGTCTCAGCCTCAGGGTGTTAGGGGAATTTGTGTTGAATATAGACAAGTCTGAAGCAAGAAGCTGAATCTCTTCTCTCAATGGGGTGATAAATCTGTCTAGGTCAATGCTATCCAATAGACCTGTTTGCACTGATGGAATATTCTCTTCTCTGTGCTTTGCAACACAGTGGCTATTGAGCACTAGAAATGTGGCCAGTACAACTGAGGAACTGAGTTTAAATTTTCTTTAATTTTAATTAATTTTCTTTAATTTTTTAATTAATTTTCTTTAATTTAATTTTAATAAATTTCTTTAATTTTCTTTAATTTTAATGAATTTACATTTAGATAACCACACGTGGCCAGTGGCTCCTAGCCCAGGTCTAGAGTGTATTCTGAGGAAGGAAAAACGCAGTGTTCCATTGACTTCCACAGGTGAAGAAATGCATAGTTATGATGTGTACTGTTTAGAAACCCTTACCTCCTGCTTAGTGTTTGTTATTTGAAACATACTGTATCCTGAGACAGCCCAAAGGAGATCAGCATCTTTGAGGGGAGGTTTTAAGCTGATCATGTGAAGAGGGAAATCCACCTGGAAGAGAGATGGGTACCAGGTCTTTTTTTTTTTAAATAGATCTTTATTGGAGTATAATTGCTTCACAATACTGTGTTAGTTTCTGTTGTACAGCAAGGTGAATCAGGCATATGCTGACATATATCCCCATATCCCCTCCCTCTTGAGCCTCCCTCCCACCATCCCTACCCCACCCCTCTAGGTCATCACAAAGCACCGAGCTGACCTCCCTGTGCTATGCTGCTGCTTTCCACTAGCCATCTATCTTACATTCAGTAGTGTATGTACTCATACACTTAGCCCCAGCTTCCCCCTCCCCACCTCCTGTGTCCTCAAGTCCATTCTCTATGTTTACGTCTTTATTTCTGCCCGGCCACTAGGTTCATCAGTACCTTTTTTTTTTCTTTTTTAGATTCCACATATGTGCGTTAGCATACGGTATTTGTTTTTCTCTTTCTGACTTACTTCACTCTGTATGACAGACTCTAGGTCCATCCACTTCACTACAAATAACTCAATTTCGTTTCTCTTTATGGCTAATATTCCATCGTATATATGTGCCACATCTTCTTTATCCATTCATCTGTCGATGGACACTTAGGTTGCTTCCATGTCCTGGCTATTGCAAATAGTGCTGCAATGAACACTGTAGTACATGTCTTTTTGAATTATGGTTTTCTCAGGGTGTATGCCCAGTAGTGTGATTGCTGGGTCATATGGTAGTTCGATTTTTAGTTTTTTAAGGAACCTCCATACTGTTCTCCATAGTGGTTGTATCAATTTACATTCCCACCAACAGTGTAGGAGGGTTCCCTTTTCACCACACCCTCTCCAGCATTTATTGTTTGTAGATTTTTTGATAATGACCATTCTGACCGGTGTGAGGTGATACCTCATTGTAGTTTTGATTTGTATTTCTCTAATAATTAGTGACGTTGAGCATCTTTTCTTTTTTTTTCTCTTTACTACTTTTTTTGAATTTTTGAATTTTACTTATCTTTTTATACAGCAAGTTCTTATTAGTCATCAATTTTATACACATCAGTGTATACGTGTCAATCCCAATCTCCCAATTCATCACACCACCACCCCCCCACCCCCACCAACACTTTCCCCCCTTGGTGTCCATACGTTTGTTCTCTACATCTGTGTCTCTATTTCTGCTCTGCAAACCAGTTCATCTGTACCATTTTTCTAGGTTCCACATATATGCGTTAATATACGATATTTGTTTTTCTATTTCTGACTTACTTCACTCTGTATGACAGTCTCTAGATCCATCCACATCTCTATAAATGACCAGTTTCGTTCCTTTTTATGGCTGAGTAATGTTCCATTGTATACATGTACCACATCTTCTTTATCCATTCGTCTGTTGATGGGCATTGAGGTTGCTTCCATGACCTGGTTATTGTAAATAGAGCGCAATGAACATTGGGGTGCATGTGTCTTCTTGAATTATGGTTTTCTCTGGGTGTATGCCCAGTAGTGGGATTGCTGGGTCATATGGTAATTCTATTTTTAGTTTTTTAAGGAACCTCCATACTGTTCTCCATAGTGGTTGTATCAATTTACATTCCCACCAACAGTGCAAGAGCGTTCCCTTTTCTCCACACCCTCTCCAGCATTTGTTCTTTGTAGATTTTCTCATGATGCCCATTCGAACTGGTGTGAGGTGATACCTCATTGTAGTTTTGATTTGCATTTCTCTACTAATTAGTGATGTTGAGCATCTTTTCATGTGCTTCTTGGCCATCTGCATGTCTTCTTTGGAGAAATGTCTATTTAGGTCTTCTGCCCATTTTTGGATTGGGTTTTTGTTTTTTTAGTATTGAGCTGCAGGAGCTGTTTATATATTTTGGGGATTAATCCTTTGTCCATTGATTCATTTGGAAATATTTTCTCCCATTCTGAGGCTTGTCTTTTCGTCTTGTTTGTAGTTTCCTTTGCTTTGCAAAAGCTTTTAAGTTTCATTAGGTCCCATTTGTTTATTTTTGTTTTTATTTCCATTACTGTAGGAGGTGGATCAAAAAAGATCTTGCTGTGATTTACGTCAAAGAGTGTTCTTCCTATGTTTTCCTCTAAGAGTTTTATAGTGTCCAGTCTTACATTTAGCTCTCTAATCCATTTTGAGTTTATTTTTGTGTATGGTGTTAGGGAGTGTTCAAATTTCATTCTTTTACATGTAGCTGTCCAGTTTTCCCAGCACCATTATTGAAGAGACTGTCTTTTCTCCATTGTATATCCTTGCCTTCCTTTGTCATAGATTAGTTGACCATAGGTGACTGGGTTTATCTCTGGGCTTTCTATCCTGTTCCATTGACCTATGTTTCTGTTTTTTGTGCCAGTACCATACTGTCTTGATTACTGTAGCTTTGTAGTATAGTTTGAAGTCAGGGAGACTGATTCCTCCATTCCGTTTTCCTTTCTCAAGATTGTTTTGGCTTTTTGGGGTCTTTTGTGTTTCCATATGAAGTGTAAAGTTTTTTGTTCTAATTCTGTGAAGAGTGCCATTGGTAGTTTGATAGGGATTGCATTGTATCTGTAGATTGCTTTGGGTAGTATAGTCATTTTCACAGTATTGATTCTTCCAATCCAAGAACATGGTGTATTTCTCTGTCTGTTTTATGTCATCTTTGATTCCTTTCACCAGTGTTTTATAGTTTTCTGAGTACAAACCTTTCATCCCCTTAGGTAGGTTTATTCCTAGGTATTTTATTCTTTTTGTTGCAGTGGTAAATGGGATTGTTTCCTTAATTTCTCTTTCTGATTTTTCATTGTTAGTGTATAGGAATGCAAGAGATTTCTGTGTGTTAATTTTGTATCCTGCAACCTTACCAAATTCATTGATTAGTTCTAGTAGTTTTCTGGTGGCATTTTTAGGATTTTCTATATATAGTATCATGTCATCTGCAAACAGTGATAGTTTTACTTCTTCTTTTCCAATTTGTGTTCCTTTTATTTCCTTTTCTTCTCTGATTGCCATGGCTAGGACTTCCAAAGCCATGTTGAATAAGAGTGGTGAGTGGACATCCTTGTCTTGTTCCTGATCTTAGTGGAAATGCTTTCAATTTTTCACCATTGAGTATGATGTTTGCTGTGGGTTTGTCATATATGGCCATTATTGTGTTGAGGTAGGTTCCCTCTATTCCCATTTTCTGGATAGTTTTTATCATAAATGGGTGTTGAATTTTGTTGAAAGCTTTTTCTGCATCTATTGAGATGATCATATGGTTTTTCTCCTTCAATTTGCTAACATGGTGTATCACATTGATTGATTTGCATATATTGAAGAATCCTTGCATTCCTGGGATAAATCCCACTTGATCATGTTGTATGATCCTTTTAATATGTTGTTGGATTCTGTTTGCTAGTATTTGTTCAGGATTTTTGCATCTATGTTCATCAGTGATACTGGTCTATAATTTTCTTTTTTTGTGGTATATTTTTCTGGTTTTGGTATCAGGGTGATGGTGGCTTTGTAGAATGAATTTGGGAGTGTTCCTCCCTCTGCAATTTTTTGGATGAGTTTGAGAAGGAGCGGTGTTAACTCTTCTCTAAATATTTAATAGAATTCATCTGTGAAGCCATCTGGTCCTGGACTTTGGTTTGTTGGAAGATTTTTAATTACAGTTTCAATTTCATTACTAGTGATAGGTCCGTTTATATTTTCTAATTCTTCCTGGTTCAGCCTTGGGAAATTGCACCTTTCCAAGAATTTGTCCATTTCTTCGTGGTTGTCCATTTTATTAGCATATAGTTGTTTGTAGTAGTCTCTTGTAATCCTTTGTATTTCTGCAGTGTCAGTTGTGATTTCTCCTTTTTCATTTCCAATTTTATTGATTTGCGTCCTCTCCATTTTTTTCTTGATGAGGCTGGCTAAGGGTATATCAATTTTGTTTATCTTCTCAAAGAACCAGCTTTTAGACTTATTGATCTTTGCTATTGTTTTCTTCGTATTCTATTTCATTTATTTCTGCTCTGATCTTTATGATTTCTTTCCTTCTACTGACTTTGGGTTTTCTTTATTCTTCTTTCTCTAGTTGCTTTAGGTGTACAGTTAGATTGTTTATTTAAGATTTTTTTTGTTTCTTCAGGTGAGGTTGAATTGCTATAAACTTCCCTCTTAGAACTGCTTTTGCTGCATCCCATAGGTTTTGGGTTGTTGTGTTTTCATTGTCATTTGTTTCTATGGTATTTTTAATTTCTTCTTTGCTTTCTTCAGTGACCTCTTGGTTATTTAGTAGCGCACTGTTAGCCTCCATGTACTTGTGGTTTTTACAGTTTTTTTTCCTGTAATTGATTTCCAATCTCATAGCATTGTGGTCAGAAAAGCTGCTTGATATGATTTCAATTTTCTGAGGCTTGATTTGTGACCCAAGATGTGATCTATCCTTAAGAAATTTCCATGTGCACTTGAAAAGGAAAAAGTGTATTCTGCCACTTTTGGGTGGAATGTTCCATAAATATCAATTAAATCTAACTGGTCTATTGTGTCATTTAAAGCTTGTGTTTCCTTATTTATTTTCTCTTTGGATGATCTGTCCTTTGGTGTAAGTGGGATGTTAAAGTCCCCTACTATTATTGTGTTACTGTCGATTTCCCCTTTCATGGTTGTTAGCATTTGCCTCATGTACTGAAGTGCTCCTATGTTGGGTCCATAAACATTTATAATTGTTATATCTTCTTCTTGGATTGATCCCTTGATCATTATGTAGTGTCCTTCTTTATCTCTTGTAGCAGTTTTTATTTTAAAGTCTATTTTATCTGATACAATTATTGCTACTCCAGCTTTCTTTTGATTTCCATTTGCATGGAATATATTTTTCTATCCCTTCACTTTCAGTCTGTATGTGTCCCTAGGTCTGAAGTGGGTCTCTTGTAGGCAGCATATATATGGGTCTTGTTTTTGTATCCATTCAGCCAGTCTGTGTCTTTTGGTTGGGACATTTAATTGATTTACATTCAAGGCTATTATCGATATGTATGTTCCCATTACCATTTTCGTAATTGTCTGGGGTATGTTTTTGTGGGTCTTTTTCTCCTCTTGTGTTTCCCGCTTAGAGAAATTTCTTTAACATTTGTTGTAAAGCTGGTTTTGTGGTGCTGAATTCTCTTAGCTTTTGCTGGTCTGAAAAGCTTTTGATTTCTCCATCGAATCTGAATGAGATCCCTGCTGGGTAGAGTAATGTTGGTTGTAGGTTTTTCTCTTTCATCACTTTAAGTATATCCTGCCACTCCCTTCTGGCCTGCAGAGTTTCTGCTGAAAAATCAGGTGATAACCTTATGGGAATTCCTTTGTATGTTATTTTTTGTTTTTCCCTTGCTGCTTTTAATATCATTTCTTTGAATTTAATTTTTGTTAGTTTGATTAGTATGTGTCTTTGTGTATTTCTCCTAGGGTTTATCCTGTATGGGACTCTCTGTGCTTCCTGGACTTGGGTAACTATTTCCTTTCCCATGTTAGGGAAGTTTTCCACTATAATCTCTTAAAATATTTTCTCAGACCCTTTGTTTTTCTCTTCTTCCTCTGGGACCCCTATTATTCGAATGTTGTTGCATTTAGTGTTGTCCCAATGGTCTCTGAGATTGTCTTCAATTCTTTTCAGTCCTTTTTCTTTATTCTGCTCCTCAGCAGTTATTTCCACCATTCTGTCTTCCAGCTCACTTATTCATTCTTCTGCCTCAGTTATTCTGTTACTGATTCCTTCTAGTGTATTTTTCATTTCAGTTATTGTGTTGTTCATCTCTGTTTGTTTGTTCTTTAATTCTTCTAGATCTTTGTTAAATATTTCTTGTATTTTCTTAATCTGTGCCTCCATTCTATTTCTGAGATTCTGGATCATCTTTACCATCATTACTCTGAATTCTTTTTCAGGTAGATTGACTATTTCCTCTTCATTATTTTGGTCTTGTAGATTTTTACCTTGCTCCTTCATCTGTGACATATTTTTTTCCCATCTCATTTTTTCTTCTTTTTTTATGAGTGGGGTTGTGTTCCTGTCTTACTGGTTGTTTGGCCTGAGGCTTCCAACACTGGAGTTTGTAGGCTGTTGGGTAGAGTTGGATCTTGGTGCTGAGATGAGGACCTCTGGGAGACCTCACTCCAATGAATATTCCCTGGATTCTGAGGTTCTCTGTTAGTCCAGTGGTTTGGACTTGGAGCTCCCACCGCAGGAGCTTTGGCCTAACCCCCGGCTCATGAACCAAGATCCTGCAAGCTGTGTGGGGTGGTAAAAAAAAAAAAAGGAGAACAATAACAAAGTAAAAAATAAAATTAGACTAGGAAACTAACAGCTGTGTTAGTTTCCTAGTCTAAAAATAAAAATATAGATGAAACAACAACCGGAAGAGAAAACAGAACCACAATAGTAAAAAATAGGAGGAGAAAAAAAAAAAAAGGTGGAAAAGGCCTTGGCTGTGGAGGGCAGGGCCTAAGCAGGGTTGAGGTTTGAGCAGTGAGTGGGGCCTATGCTTAGGACCCACAGGGCTGGAAAAGGCGGGGGGTGTTTGGGGTGGGGCTTAGGCTCAACAGAACAGAAGGGCCCAGGTGTGCCCCTGCCTCTGGTCTCAGAGGGTGGGGGACCTCACCTGGGAACCCAGCAGACTTCCTGGGCTTGAGTGGGAGGGGCAAACGCCCTCCACTCCTCTACCACTCCTCCGGTCCCAGAAGGCTCCTCCTGCCTGCCTCTCCTGATCTCCCCAGCCTCCCTCCTATGCCCCCAGGACCCAAACACCCAAAGGGGACTTTGGAGGTTGGGGGACTGGCCTGGGAGCTCAGCAGGCTCCCTGTGCTTGAGTGGGTGGGGCAAACCCTCTCTGCTCCTTTCCTGCTCCTCTGGTCCTGGAGGGTCCCTCCCGTCTGACTCTCCTGTTCTCTCCCGGCCTTGCTCCTTTGCCCCCAGGACCAACTCAGCCCAGAGGGGACCTCTGAGGGCATAGGACCCAGCCCGAGAGCCCAGCAGACTTCCCAGGCCGATTGGGCAGGCTAAATGCTGAGCCCCTGATCTGAGCCCCTGAGGGTCCCTCCAGGCATGGGAACCCCCCCCCCCAAGCCACCCCTCATGGGTGCCAGTCCTGTCTAGTGTCCACTTCTCCTCCCCCATCAGTCCTCCCATGTCCTGCCGGTTCGCTTGTGGGTTCTTCCCATCTCCTTGGGTGTCGGGGTCCCCCACCCAGCACCATGTCTTCTTAATCACAGAACCACCTCCACTCAGCAACTCTTACAGCCCAACTGGGTGGGCCAAGTCACAACAAGAGAGCCATTCAGCTTTTGCTAGCATGGGCTCTGCCCTGATGGAGATGTGTTCTTCTATGGCTGAATGTTCAGGTGTGGGCATATTTGAGGGTCCCAGACATTTCCTACTGGCTCAGAGACAGCCCTTTCAACCCTGATGGACATTAACACCCACCTCTAGTTCCTCTCTTAAGAATTTTGGCTCAGACGCTGGCATTTCCCTCCCAGGGAGGTTTGCCTCTTTGCAAATGTTGCTCATTCTGATCCAATCAGTGTAAACCCTGTAACAGGGCATCAGGAGAGTTTCTCAACTGTACACACTTCTGTTAGTGGGAGTGTTCAATCTAAGCTGACCCAACACCAATGATTAAAGAAAAGAATATTGCATGAGAATCTGATTGTGGTTAATCTAGATAGAGAACATCAAGGGCAGGGTGAACGGAGACAGAAAGTTCTGAGGAAATTCTCATTAACAGGAGAACATCTTATTCCAGGTCTACTGACTCTTTTCAGCTACTAGTCTGAGCTGAAGAATTGGGTCAAATCTCTCTCCAACCCTATTTTCTCGCAGTAGCTTACTTCCTTTCCTTCCTCTGAGCTATGCCTCAGTCAATGAACATGAAATTTGTCCTCATAAGCCTGTTGCAACGTTTTTTGGATGTCAGGACTTTGCACTTTCTTCACGCTTTAATTTTCATGGCTGGTGACACAGACAATCCAAGATTAGGCCATTTGAAATAAATTGATCAATCAGAATTGTGTATCCTGAAGGTGTTGCCAGGCCTCTTTCCTTAGTCAGAGATAAAAGCAATTATTTACTGCTTTAAAATTATTTTTAAAAACCCCAAGAATCTTATGTACCATGTAATGATCATCTACCAGTGATGAAGACATTGAGACAATGGGTCCATGTTTTTCTTTTTCTAAAACAGCCAGTGGTCAATGAAGTAAGGTACGGGAAGGAAAGACTTCCCATATTCATTTGTGGAGTTTTTGTTTCTACTATCACCACTGCACAAACACAAGGGGTCTCCTTCATGATATGCACATGCTCCTGTCGTTCCCTTGAGTTGAACCTCTATGGCCACATTTCTCTTTTCCTTCTGATGGTGGCATTCACTGTTCATCCACGGTGCTGACGTTGTCAAATCGCCACAGCTGGCTGGCTTTTCCATCACACTCACGTAAATACAAATCTTTATTGTTTTCCTGCAACACAGCTTCTATGCATTTCCCAGAAAGAATGTGAACAATCATTCCATTCTGAAAAGAGAGAAGAAAATGAAAAAAAAAAAAGAAAACGAGGTGGTTCCCCACAATCAGTCAGCAAAGAAGGAAATTTCTAAGATTTGTGCTAATCATTCAGAGAATAATAAAGGTGATATGAACTGGCCTGGTAAGGAATTGGAGTATTTTGGTTACTATATAATATAATTTAGGTAACCCTAAAATTTAAACATCATACAGAGCCTTGGCGTCATTAATTCAATTATTATTATTCTGGTTGGGTAATTATGCCATTTCTTGGAGAGTTCTGGCTAGTAAAATGCCAGTGTAAAGATCATGTTCAATCGTTATACTGTATTGTTGACATTCATCGTTATCACTGTACTTGTAAATTTCTGCTTTCAAAAGGATTTAGTTTAATCTCTGCCCTCTGTTAATCCTGCAATTTAGTACTGCTGCCACCAGGTTGCAGTTCTGAGTAAGACTTTAAGGATACACTGAAGGCCTGAGTCAGCCATGTATGGAAGACCATAGCTGCTTCCTGCTCAAAATGTACCAAACTTAATACTGAATGTAGCCATCCCCTTTTCACGAAAAAAATCAATTTCTTTATGAAAAGTTAAACAACCTTAACCAACAGTGCTGATAATGTCCATTAATTTATTTATTTAGAGATATAATTCACATGCCCTAAATACAACTCAGCGGATTTTAGTATATTCACAAAGTATATGCAACCATCACCTCTATCTAATTGCAGAACATTTCATCACTGTAAAAAGAAATGTACTATCCATTAGCAGGCACTTCCCATTCCTCCTTCCTTCCAGCCACTGGAGATCATTAATCTAGTTTCTGTGTTTATGGATTTGTCTCTTCTTGACATTTCATATAAATGGAATCATATAATATTTGGCCTTTTATGACTGGCTTCTTTCACTTTGCATGGTATTTTCAAGTTTCATCCATGTTGTAGCACAAAATAGTACCTAATTTCTTTCTTTCTTTCTTTCTTTGTAGTGGTAAAAATATGTAGCATAAAACTTTCTACCTTAACCATTTTTAACTGTAAAATTTAGTAATGTTAAGTATATTCACTTTGTTGTGAAACAGATCTCCAGAACTTTTTCTTCTTTCAAAACAAACTCTATACCCATTAAACAACAACTTCCCTCTCTCCACTTCCCCTCGTGTCTGGTAACCACCATTCTATTTTCTGTTTGTATGAAAATGACTTCTCTATATATGTCATATAAGTTTAATCATACAGTATTTGTCTTTTTGTGACTGGCTTATTTCACTTAGCGTAATGTCCTCAAGCTTCATCCATGTTGAAGCAAATGACAGGATTTCCTTCTTTCTTAAGGCGGGAAAATATTCCATTGTATGTATATAGCATATTTTGTTTATTCATTCATCAATCACTGGACCCTTGGGTTGCTTCCACCTATTGGCTATTGTGAATACTGCTGCTATGAACAGTATCTTGTTCCTTTTTATGGCTGAATGAGAATACTTTTTTAAAGCCTTATTTTTTAATGCCTGAAAGATGCTGGGTGTATCTTAGTCACTAATCTTTTACATATTATTTTTAAATGCTGTTTCTAAATCTATCTTATCCAGAGGACTTGCTTAGAATGATCCTTTGTGATCATTCATAAAGGGCCTTAACTTGGTTTCAGAGAATTCTTTGCGCATGTGTGGGCCCCCTGAGTCCTAGGTTCACTTGTCATCAAAGCCCCAAGAGCTTTGTTCTCAACTGTTTATCGTGAGTTCAGCTTAAGTTTTACACTATACGATTTTCCTCTTTCACAGCCTGCTTTAAGAGTACCAATGCATGGAGTTCTGCTTAGTTATTTAACACCCCCCCCCCCTTATTCCCAAGCAAAAGTTGAACAAAGGCATGTTTAAAAGATGTGTGTATTAATCTGTTTGTTTGTATACTTGTACCCTAACTCATTTCAGAAGGGATTTGAGGTGAAGGAAAAACTATGTATGGACAGTTATTGTAGATACTGTCACCTTCCAATCCCAATCTTGTAAACGGCTCACTCTCCCTAAATACTTACACTCCTCCTATTTCCTAATACTTACACTTCTCCTATTTCCTCTTTATTGATGCATAACCTCTGGAAAGGATCTCAAGCTTCTCTCTGGAGTCCTGGGAATCAAAGTCTTACTAAAATGATGAAATGCTCAGAGTGGAATTTGCAAAGGAAGAAAGTACGATCTACATCCTCATCTATCTGGTTGTGGAACAGGAGACAGGCCTTTCCATTGCCCCTAAAACCACACCACCAACGTGGTTGACTGCTTCTGTAACACGCTCCATGGTCCTACTTGTGACCTAAGCTAATAAACTTTAAAAAGAGGCTGTCTCCTCTCTCCACCGTATCAAGACCAGAGCTATACAGAAACCTGGCAAATGAGTACATTTCAAGATGCTGGTGGTTAACTTTGCTGCAAGGTTGGCTTCACCTCCGCCTGAGGCCTTAGTGCCAAGTCACTAAGTTCAACAGCAGGGACACAGGCTTGTATGGTAATACTTGGCCTCTTGGAAAAGCCTGAGACACGTGCCAGCCAGCAGCACGTGAATCCTGAATCCTGCTGAATCCTTCCTAGATGGGTTACTTACCTCCTGGTAGTCCCAGTGCTGCTGATGGATGTCAAGGCCTTCCCCGGTGCAGTTCTGTAGAATCACCTGCTCTCGCCTGACATCGAAGCACAGGTGCTGGGGGCTGCCATAGTGGATCTCCTTCCTGCCCATGTGATCCAGGTGCTGGGACAGAGGCAATGGCTGTTAGCACAGCTAGAAGGAGATCCTCTCCAAAGCTGGAGGTAAAGGAAGGAGAGCTCACTGCAATAGGGCTGAGGTCTGGCGGGCAATCCTCAGATTCTACTGGGGTCAGCAAGACCCTATCTCATAGTCAAGTCCACAAATATGATGCTGGACTAGCCCTGGCCTCTGAAATCTCCACATTCCATCTACTTTTGCATTCATATTTATACATTCTGGCAAGTTCCTCCATTATTCTATTTACTGTATCATAGGTGAGGCCATAAAGGATTCTGTGTGTTTTGAGAGGGTACAGTTGGAAGGGCAGATGAGGAAACTCCTGAGCCCCGAGTTGATCTCTTTCTGGAGACATCTGTGCTGGCCCTGCAAGTAATTTTCCTGCTGTCTTTTGTATCTGCTGACTCTCGCTCATGGTTTTCATTTCCTCCTGGGTTCCGTAAGACTGGATCATGCATTCCTTTGCAGAGGGGCTTTAGCTGTGGGAAGCTCGTGGGGCCAGGTTGGAAACACATCCTGATAAAACCATTTTCCGTTTGTCCATGCCAAATGCAGACTGAACTAATTTTTACGCTAACTTTGTGGCTGGGAGACGGGGTTGGCTTCACGGGCATGTGACCTGCGTAACTGCAGGGGCCTCATGCTTAGAAGGGTTTAATGTTCTTGGTCTAATATATTTGGTTTAATGCTGATACTGTCTGGGAATTCTTTTTTTTTTTTTTTTTTAATTCTGTTAAGAGACATTATTCTTATTAATTTATTTATTTTTGGCTGTGTTGGGTCTTCGTTTCTGTGCGAGGGCTTTCTCTGGTTGCGGCAAGCGGGGGCCACTCTTCATCGCGGTGCGTGGGCCTCTCACTGTTGTGGCCTCTCTTGTTGCGGAGCACAGGCTCCAGATGTGCAGACTCAGTAGTTGTGGCTCACAGGCCTGGTTGCTCCACAACATGTGAGATTTTCCCAGACCAGGGCTCGAACCCGTGTCCCCTGCATTGGCAGGCAGATTCTCAACCACTGCACCACCAGGGAAGCCCTGTCTGGGAATTCTTAATAATTGTTGAGTGATAGGTCTCACCGTCTTCATTTGCACTGAGCCCAACAAGTTAGGTAGCCAGTCCCACCTGAGGATTCCCAGACAACACAATTCCTATAAATTTGAACCCTAAACCCACGTTGGACACAAGCTTGTGGTTAAAAATTTTCAGGGAAGAGTCATTTTCTCCGACGCAAAGACCTGTCTACAGACCTGCTTCCTTGTCATCTTCCGGTGGCAGTAGGTAGTCTTTTCTAGTCCAGGTTTTCACAGATAGGTTACTCTGTGAAGGTCAAAGCTGGCTTTGTATGGGTGTCCCATTTCCAACCCCTCATTTCTCATGGGCTGAAGATGGGCTTTCGTCACTATCTCCTGCCTGGAACCAATGCCTCTGGGTTCCTGAGGTTTGACAGAGACTGTCCCCTTCACCCTGCAGGAGAGCTTGGCCATGGCCCTGTGACTCTATTTCAGTTGCCTCTGGATTCGGGGGCCCTGGAGATTTCCTTTTGTTATAAACTTAGTTACTTATGCATAAAAGAGGGTGTTTCTTCTTATTTTTTTATATGGCATATGGTGCTTTCAGCTTAGCAAGTTCACAATTTTTCTGGATACAGAAGCCCTTGCTAATCCCCACCTCCCCACCAAGAATATAAATAAATAAATAAATCCA
The DNA here is from genome assembly GCF_028023285.1 of Balaenoptera ricei. Lineage (NCBI taxonomy): Eukaryota > Metazoa > Chordata > Mammalia > Artiodactyla > Balaenopteridae > Balaenoptera > Balaenoptera ricei. The sequence goes on along the minus strand of NC_082642.1, from coordinate 29,653,501 downwards.
AAAGCTAACATTCTTTTTGCACCATTATCCCCAGTTGCAGATGAGGAAACCAAGACTCAGAGAGGTTAAGAAGCCTGACTGATGTCACACAGCTAGAAGGTGAACTATTTCCACCATCACAGAGCTTTCTCTCTGTCCTCCTGTGCCAGGTGTAAGTGCCTATTGGGGTGTTCTAGAACACTGGTAAAGGACAAAACTGAAAGGGGACAAATGGATACTGAGCACTTGCTTCCCCAGGTGTCCTCCAGGCCCAGGGCCTTCCCCTGGGGTCCCAGAGCCTCACCAGTCCTGCCTGCAGGGCTGGACCCTCCAAGACTTGTTCTGCCTTTCGCCCCAGGCTCTTGGGGCCTCACCTGGCTCGTTTGATCAATATCTCCAGGAAGTTACACTTTGTTGTTTGTTTTTTAATACAGGCCTTTGGGGTAGGACAACTTATGCAAAGGCCCTGTCACAGGCTGAAAAGAGAGAGGTTTGGGGGGCGGGCTAGACTTTCCAGGTTGTCGTCCTAGTTGTGATAAGAAGTGGACGCATCAACCTTCCTCCAGCGTCATGGGGACGTCCCACGACCTGGGCAGTTATTCCTGAGATGGAAATTTGAAGAGAAGAAATACCCTAACATAGAAGGAGACCCTCCTGGTATCCAAGGAACCCACATGATGCTGGAAGGACCCTCTGTCTCTAGATTCTTCCCCTGACTCAGTGTGGATTTCAGACCTGATTCAGGTCCCTTCTGGCCTTATGTACCCACGAGCAGGGCCTCTGGCTCAAGGAGAGACTCTCCCTGTGGTCAGTGCCTGCCAGTCACTTTCAGTGTCGCCCTTTGGGCCATAAACTTTTGTTGCCACAGGGCAACCCCACCCTTCCTTAGTACCGAATGGTCCAGCCAAGCTGCAGAGTGAGGCCCCGGGAAATCCGTGGAGTTGGTCTCCAGTGCGCCCCAGGAGAGCTCGTGTGCTCTTTCCCTCCCATCCCCAGGGGCGTTTGCACCCTCTGCCTTCCTCCTGACCATGCAGTGGAAGCCTTTCTCCCTGTGGAAGGAGTTTCACAAACCACATTGCTCTGTGTGTGGGAAACATTCCGAATGAGGCCACAGCTCTGAAACCCGATGACCCCATCTGTGTGTAAGGTCTCCTCTGGCAAGTGAGGCAGAGGGTCACCAGAGGCCATGAGCCTTGTCTACCCAGATCCAGCCCTCTCCCCACTTCACACACACACACACACACACACACACACACACACACACACACCAGGCTCCTGTGATGCCCTAAAGTTCCCCCTCTGGCCCAGAAGTATTGGTCCCCATAGATCCCCATTAAATGCCTGAAAGACACAGCATATCTACTCTGGGCAGGACTCAGCGTCAGAAGCCTGGAGTCTTAGGACCACAGTCACGAGTTATGGGTTTGAGGCACTGCTGCAAATGGGGAACATTTTCCGGGGTCCCCTCGATTCCTCAGTGTTTCTGTACCTAGAGTGCCCGCTCGGTGAGCCACTTTCTCCATCTCTGGTTCTAGTTGGCTAATGATCTTGAGCTGCTCCAGATGCTTCAGAAAGGTGCCCTGGTGGAAATTTGCCTGCACACAGGTTTTCTTTGACCTCTGATTATAGATTTTTAATTTAAATGGGGAGCTTTTCCATTTTGTAAATAAGTTAAATTGTACCATTTTTTTAGATGCCACATATAAGAGATATCTTATGATATTTGTCTTTCTCTGTCTGACTTAATTCACTTAGTATATTTACGGAACAGAAACAAACTCAGAGGTAGAAAACAAACTATGGTTACCAAAGGGGAAAAGGGGGGAGGGATAAATTAAGAGTTTGGGATTAGCAGATACAAACTACTATATATAAAATAGATAAACAACAAGGTCCTACTGTATAGCACAGGGAACTATATTCAATATCCAGTAATAAGGTATAATGGAAAAGAATCTGAGAAAGATTTTATATATATTTATATATGTATAACTGGATCACTGTGCTGTACACCAGAAACTAACACAACATTGTAAATCAACTATACTTTGATAAAAAAAAATGAAAAGAAAAAAATGGGGATCTTTTCCATAAACTCTGGATTTCCAGCGTCTTTTAAATTTGTGGATGACCTTGTAATACTGGTTCCGCTTTCATACAAAACAAAAGACATTTACTGAGGCTGGGGCAGGTGCTCCTCTGTGACCACAGCCTCTGCCCAGCTCCCCGTGTTTATTTCCTTTATCCACTTAAACCCTGGAGACACACCTGAGTTTGAAGCCCCTGGGCTAGCCACTCTCCAAGCCTCAGTTTCCTCATCTGTCAGATGAAAATATTGGCTAAACAGCCTCGCCATGTCCCTCGAGCTCAGATGCTCATATTCTCTGATGGGTCCACCTCTGGGCTTGGGGCTGGGGCAGGTTGGGGAATGGGTCATCAGAGTGGGGGACCATGCACAGTCAAGGGACATGGGACCACTGAAAGGAGATGCCCCAAAGGGAAGGGAGGGCCATCCGAGCAAAGCCCCCCTTGCAGGTCTGAGAACACTGACCACCCACCTGCTGCTGCTGGCTGTCACTGCAAGGAGCTAGCGTCACGGCACAGCCCAGGATGTCCCCTTTTGCCTGGCAGTCTGCACAGAAGCCAAGTCCGGTGTTGTGGAGCTGTAAGCAACGTTCACACAGAAGTGAATCCCGCCCTCTGCTGCAAAGACGCCCTCTGTCGGCCACTCCTTCACTCTCTGCAGTGTAGCTCAAGGTCGCATGCTCAGGTCATAAAAATGATCGAGGTCAAGCTGAAGCCAGTGAGCCTAAGGACAGGCCTCCTGAAGGAGGGGGCAGCACCTGTCCTGGTGAGGGGCCCTGGGACTGGTTATGGGGCAGCTCAGCCGCCCCCCCCGCAAGGAGGCCCTGCTGAGCTGGGACTGGGTGGCCGGGGTCATGGAAGAGCATCTGAACTTCAGCTTCTATCTTGGGTGACCGCCCAGCCCCTTCTCTTCCTCTCTCTCTGCACTTTGTTTTTATCATGCCTTGCCTTTCCAGAGAACCTGGGCCTGCGTTCGGATGGGTACAGCTCGGGATAGATGTTGGCCAGAAACCAGTGGAAGGTCCGACAGCTCAGCCTCCTTTGCAGCTGCTGGCGTTCAGTGCAGTCCGGCTTCCCAGCCTGGGGAGGAGAGAGACACAGGCGGCAGGACGGAGAAAGCTGGTGTTACATCACAGTTCATGTGCTGGGAGGCACAGAGGTGTCTGGGAGCAAGCTGAAGGAGGGGGACAGCAAACCTCACTGTGAACCACGTCCCACACTAAATAGCATTTACGTGTCACGCCATCAGAACGGCGCTGACTGGTAGTGGACCAGGTGAAAATGCACTGCTTGCAGACATTTCATTAAATGTTTAAAATGTTTATTTTTCTGTGCCTTTTTGGGGATGTCCTTTATGTTTATTTTTTATAATAAAAAATACTTATATTTGTTTCACGTCTTGAGTAATTTTACACAACATTGTAAATCAATGTTATATTTGTTTCACGTCTTAGGTAATTTCACAGCCTTGAGCACTTTGCCTGGGATGAAAGGGCCCTCGGAGACCCACTGCAGTGCTCACTCCCCACCCAGACTCTCCTCTGGCCACGGGATGAAGGGTCACACCCCTTAGATGTGATGACAGAACCCCTACAGACATCAGGGGGTTCCAAGCCATGATGCCCCTGGGAGACGCTGGAAGAGACAGAGGACAACCCCGCCAGGTAGAGGAGCCACTTGACAGGGGCCACTCATGGAAGTACTAGCCAGAAGCTTCTATCTGCCCTTCCAGGTGGGAGGGGAGGTGGTCCTGCGCAGCCAGCACCTGGTGGCCCTGGGTGGGCACAGAAGACCCTGCCGGGCTCTCCTCTTACCTTGCTCAAGGAGAAGGCCTCTGGGCTGTGCCTGTAGAAGGTTTCTTTGAACGCGCCCAGCCAGGTCTCAGCAATGCGGACCTTGTTCCGCAGGGTGGCCTCCCAGTCAAGAGGGGAGTGGGCATCCTGATTTCGGTAGACGTGCCCCACCCGAGAGCAGGGAAGGATTTCGACGGAGCCCCCACAGAGCCAGGTCTGCAGTGAAAGGAGAAGACCAACACCTCTGTACTCCTCTCCAGCAACGTGGGGAGTGAGGGGCTGGCAAAATGCACCGGAAATCATGAGCACAAAAGAGAAAGATGGTTCCGGTTCTCAGGATGGAGCAGAGTTTCCAGATCTGAGGGTTCTGGGCTGGGGAGGGACAAGGTGGGGAGAATGAGGGCGGCTGCCCTGGGTCAGAACCCGTGGTGAGAGGGGCTCACACCCCTGCCACTACCTGTGGTTCCCCGCCCCCACTGAAACACGTGACCAGATTCAGCACTTAGAGGATGCTGCCATGCCGTGAGCGTCTGGATTCTCCCACGGCTGCTTCCTCGGGGAAGAGGGTATCCCTAGTGGCCGGGGGATTTCTAAAAGCTTGTGAAGTCTCCTGCTGCACAGGCACCAGAAGCCATCTGTGTGGAGGTCAAAGCAAGCTTTCCTCAAACAGAGTCTTTCTACTTCTGGAAATTTCTCTACTCTCCACTCACTCCTACTCCCAAATGCCTGAAGTTCATTTGACAGGAAGCCTTTTATTCCCCACTTGGGAATCAAGAGGAAAGTGAAAACATGCCTAGGATAGGCAGTACATGAACCAAAACACACCAAGAACCCAAACCGATGGGGTTCCCAAACTGGGTGCCAAGGTACCCCAGGGTGCTGCAGCAAACTCAAAAGGCCACGTGGGATATTTTCAATGTTCAGGAGAAACATAGTGACATCTGTGTTCTAAAAAGTACAAGTTCAAGGCAATTCATGGTTTCAACCTTAGATCACTGCCCTTTTAATGATATATGTCTTTGTTGGGTTGGGTTTTCAGTGGTTGCTGTGATGAAAAAGCAAGCATCAGGCTAAAAATCAGCATGGAACAGGAAATGAGGGTGGTGGGTCCAATCTGATTCCAAGGTTTGAGAAACTGTCTGGCGCCCAGTGGGTGCTAAGCTGTTCGGACAAATACTTATTAAGTTGTTTGGACCAAACTACTCAATGCACAGAACTGCATGGTATTTGCTTTGGCCAATGGGTGTGTGAAAACTATCAAGATGCTAAGGGTGCCGGGAATGGAGAACGTACGGGAAGCTTTGCACTCAGGTGGAGATGACTGAAAACTTGCCCTTTCCTAAGGGCAGGTTTGACAGGTGAGTTCAGGAAGGAGGCTGGGGTGAAATCAAGAGAGATGAAAAAGGGGGAGAAATGAGGGTTTGATACACTACGTATAATGACTTTGTAATTTGCCCGAAGCCTTATCCCTGACTGTGACCGGACACAGTGCTCCAAAGAACCCACCTGGGCCTCCCTTGGCCCAGGAAGTACCTTGAGAGACAGTTCGAGGTTTTCGCCACCCCTCAGTGACATGAGAGGGTCATAAGCTCCAGTGTTTTGGAAGTAATGTCTGTCCATGGCCACGACCCCGCCGGGCACCACAGGGCTCCTGGAGAGAGAAGGTGAGACTATGTAGAGAAGGTTCAGAACCTGGAGCATCTGGGGAGCGGTGGGGGGATGGCAGGTAGGGGGCGCTCCAGTGGCCCAGAGAGTGGACTCAGGGCTCAGACAGATCTCAAGACTGGAGCCAAGCAAGCGTGTCAGAAATCCCAGTATTTCATGAAAAGAGAGTTCTGGTTGCCTGGGCCTTTTATACCCCATCCTCCGGTACTGCTCCTTTAGGGAGAGGCCCCTCTGGCGAGATTTTGGGAAGAAGGCCTTGGTTAAATAAGATGCCCTAAGGCCAGCAGCACCAGGCATGGACCAAGGGAACCGGCAGTCCTCTTTCTTCCCTCACCCCTGACCTCACCCTCTTGTTTGCTTCGTGACCATTCACCCCCTCCCCAATTCTAAGATGAATCCCCCAGGGGCTCTGGAAGTAGATAGGTCCCCATCTGCTCTGGGGGAAATACACATGACTTAAAAACACAGAAAGCTGGAATCCCGAGTGAGGGAATGAAGATGACAAAAACATACCTCAGAAGGGTTAACCGGGGAGGAGAGAACCAGAGGCTTTTGAACAACGATCTCTTTATTCAAAAGAGAACAAATTTTCATTGTTGTTGTTTTTTGGGTTTTTTTGGTTTTTTTAAAAATTTTATTTTTTAAATTTTTTTATACAGCAGGTTCTTATTAGTTATCCATTTTATACATATTAGTGTATATATGCCAATCCCTATCTCCCAATCCATCGCACAACCACCCGCCTCCCCGCCACTTTCCCCCCCTTTGTGTACATACGTATGTTCTCTACATCTGTGTCTCTATTTCTGTCCTGCAAACTGGTTCATCTGTACCATTTTTCTAGGTTCCACATATATGCGTTAATATACGATATTTGTTTTTCTCTTTCTGACTTACTTCACTCTGTATGACAGTCTCTAGATCCATCCACATCTCTACAAGTGACCCAATTTTGTTCCTTTTTATGGCTGAGTAATACTCCACTGTATATATGTACCACATCTTCTTTATTCATTCGTCTGTCGATGGGCATTTAGGTTGCTTCCATGACCTGGCTATTGTAAATAGTGCTGCAATGAACATTGGGGTGCATGTGTCTTTTTGAATTATGGTTTTCTCTGGGTATATGCCCAGTAGTGGGATTGCTGGGTCATATGGTAGTTCTATTTTTAGTTTTTTAAAGAACCTTCATATGAGAACAAATTTTAATGCAGCCAAACTCTGGGTATGGCTTAAGGAGTGAATGACTCAGAGTTCAGATTTTTTTTTAATTACTAAGAAAATAGTCTTACATTAACAAAACTACTGACCTTTAGGTTATTAAAAATACTAAGTTATACCACAATACTAAAAACCAGTAGTGTAGTTATTACTTGATACAATTTCCAATTCTACCACTCACAATTTGTAAGATCTTGGATGAGAGAGATAACCTGTCTGGTCTCAATTTCCTTACCTCTAATCGGGTACATTAATAGTGTTTCATAATAGGGTTTTGTGGGGATTAAAAGAAATGTCATGTAAAGCACACGTGCATGCCAAAATCCAAAGATCTCTGAAAATCAAGTGCTTTTTCATGATGCATCTGGCAGTAAACCATGTCCTGAACTGACATGGGTATCTGGGGATGACAGACTGTATTTAAAACTTGTATTTAAAACACAGCAGAGGGGACTTCCCTGGTGGCGTAGTGGTTAAGAATACACCTGCCAGTGCAGGGGACACGGGTTCGAGCCCTGGTCCAGGAAGATCCCATGTGCTGTGGAGTAACTAAGCCCGTGTGCCACCACTACTGAGCCTGTGCTCCAGAGCCCACGAGCCACAACTATTGAGCCCATGCACTGCAACTACTGAAGCCGGTGTGCCTAGAGCCTGTGCTCTGCAACAAGAGAAGCCACCACAATGAGAAGCCCGCGCACCGCAATGAAGAGTAGCCCCCACTCGCTACAACTAGAGAAAGCCCACGCACAGCAACGAAGACCAATACAACCAAAAATAAATAAATAAGTAAATAAATTTTTTAAAAAACAGAAAAACACAGCAGATCAGAGCCGTGAAGAGCGTTGTGTCAGGAGGCTGGCCATAAGGGTTTTAACCCTGGATCTACCTCTTAACAAACTTATGGAGCTGGGCAACCTCTGGGGGTTTCATCTGTAATTTAATCTCTATATACCTCAGTTTTCACATGTGTAAAATGGGATTAATAACAGTAATTAGTAACAATAACTGCTTTACAGAATTATGGTAAGGTTTGAGTTAATACGTATACTATGTTTACAGCATTAGCTAAGCACATAATATATGTTCAGTAAATATTCCTTAATACTATCATTTGCAAGTATACAAATGATGATACCCTTTCTGGAATTTTCTTAGCATCTGTATAGAGTCTGTACCAAACCTTGTCCTAATTCCTCATTTCGTGCTCTCTCACCAGACTGATGAGGGAAGCCATGAAGTCAGAGTATTCAGGGTGGGGAAGACATGGGTAGAAAAGTATGAATGTGTGTGAGGAGGGCCCTGGGCCCTGGATAGGGAGCCTGAGGCTTCCATGGGGCCCCAGGTAGCAGCCGGGTCTCAGGGAAGGACCGGCTGCTGAGGGCAAAGGTGGCTGGGCTCTCTCTGGTGCTGACTTTGGCCGATGGTAGGTCAAGGTGACCTACGGTGACCTTGGACATCAGAGAGGCCCTGAGGCTTAGAAGAAGGTTCCAGAGAGGATTGATGCCTGGGGTCAAAGTGCCTTTGCCTCAGGTTGGGTAAAGTTTCTCTGAGAAGTCTGCTCTCTTCAGTAGAATCCCTTTGCTTCGGCTGGAGCAGAATAAATTGTCCCCTCAAGCGAGCACCCCTCTTAACTCCCTGTGGGCCCCTCTGTCCGGTACCCCTCATACTGCTGACCGATCTACTACCCTCCCCACGCCATAAATCGAAGAGGTCTGGAAACTTCCCTTTCAATTCTTTGTGTCCACAGCCCTTAGCAGAGTGTCTGGCATGAAACAGGTGCTCAGAAGAGGCTGATGGACCGGTAAAGAGGTTAGAAAGCATTCAAAGCTCTCTGCACTTTCAGGCTGCATACCTGTGATGGAAGGACGTGAAATCTATCTGGCTCTGCACCCTGACCCCTCATAGTTGCATCTAATACCTTGAAACTTCCCCATTGGGTATACAAGGCCCAAGGTTGGTATTGGCCTGGTACAGACTGAATGTATGTGTCCCTCCCAAATTCACATGGCAAAGCCCTAACTCCCAGTGTATATTGTATTTGGAGATGGGGCCTCTGAGGAAGTAATTAAGGATACATGAGGTCATAAGGGGGGAGCCTTGATCTGATAGACTCGGTGCCCTTAGAAGAGGAAGAGACCCCAGGGCCCCCTCTCTGTCATGTGGGGACACAGGGAGAGGGGGCTGTGTGCAAGTCAGGAAGAGAAGTGTCACCAAAACCCAAATTGGCCAGAAATTTGATCTTGGGCTTCTACCCTCCAGGACTGTGAGAAAATAAATTTAATGTGGGTTAAGCCACCCAACATGCAGTATTTTCTTATCACCACTGAGCTGACTACAACATGGCCCAAGAGCCGAGAACGAAGACACCAGACTCTGAGCTTTAAAGTTTGAATGACAAAGCCGCCGCCTATGCCTAAGATGAGGGATCAGCCTCACAGAGCCAGTATTTTCTATGTCCAAACTAGAGAAGATCCTCCACCCTGAGGAGAGAAGAGAGAGCTCGTGGGGAGACCAAGAGACAAAGATGCAGGTAGATCCCTGAGAAGGACCTCGTGTCCACCGTTACATCTTCTGGGTTAATTCCTGGGAGAGGAGGATCCCGTGCTTGTTGTTTGGGAATCAGAGAGCAGGGGGCATGTTGCCCACCTCCCATCTGGCTGCCCTGGGAGTTGAGGAACCCCCTGACCACCTTTGGTCCCAGGAGACGGGTCTAGGTGGTACCCTGGGGACCCAGGCAGAAGGTCATGGGGGCCGTGGAGATCCAGGCAGAAGGTGGTGGGTGCAGTTCCATGGAGGCCTCTGGACCATCAGCACCCCAGCGTGTGCTGTGCCTTGGGGGCCAGGAGAAGATGTGGGACTTCAGCAGATGCCACGTGGAAGGTGCAGGCCACTGGGGACAGCGTGCCAGCCCCGCATCAGAGGCCACGACCAGTGAAGGTGCATCGTGGTGAACACCGACGCAGGACAGCTAAAGCCCGAGGTGGGGCACTCCCTCCCCACCCACCTCCCTGACAGAAGCCTGGAGCTCAAAATCAACCCCAGGGGGACGGGAGGGTGGACAAGCATGGATGACAGATTTAAAGATGAGATGACTAAGCTATCAATGAATTTGTCTAATTTGTCTGGAAGGTTTCTGCCATAAGGAAGCAGGGGTCAAGATAGAAATTGCCTAAGTGCAGTTAGTAGAAAATAAAAAGAAATATTTTTTGCGTACCTAAGCTCATGGTTTATCACGTGTCAGCTGTTAGAGTTGCACACCCTCGGGCAGACCCTTGGAAGTCCTGTTTGTGCCTAATGCCTTCACTTCGTGTCCCTGGCCTAGGCATTTGGAAACAACTTGGGTAATTGCTTGGCACTGGGCAGGTCAGCTGTGGCAGATTCCTTATCCCACGGGCTCTTCTTACAACGTGACATTGACATTGACCCCCCTGAGAGGTGGGTCCACGTCTCCTTCCTGTGAACCTGGGTGGGCCTGTGACTTTGGAGGAAGTGACCTTAGGTGACTTCTGAGACTTAGTTATAAAAGGGGATACATACTCTAAGACATCACGGTAAGTGAGAGAGGACACATAAAGGTTACCTATTGTACGATTCCATTGATATGAAATACCCAGAATTGATAAATCCATAGAGACAAACAGTAGATTGGGCATTGCCAGAGGCTGGGGAAAGGGGACAGCAGGAGACACTAAGTAAGGGATTTTCCTTTAGAATAATGGAAATGTTTTGGAACTAAAAAGAGGTGGTGGTTGCCCAATATTGTGAATGTACTGAATGCTACTGAATTGTTCACTTTGAAATAGTTCATTTTATGTTATATGAATTTCACCTCAATAAATTATTTTTTTAATTGGTAGGGGGATACAGCTTGCTTTGCCTGGCTCTTTTGGATACTTGCTCTCTGAACCCAATGCCAGGGTGTAGGAAACCCCAACTAACCTGCCTGCAGTGACTTCATGGAGAGAATGGGGAAGAAACTCCCGCTGGGTCCCAGCGACGGCCAGCATCAAACTCCAGGGGATTCCTGCCCAGAGCTGTTGAGTCATTTCCAGCTAGTCTAGTCTAGTAAAGGATAGTCCTGCTGAGGCCCCAGACACCACAGAGCAGAGACAGCCAACGCCAATGCTCCCTTTCAGAATTCACAACCCAGAGTCCATGCTCTTAATAAAACAGCTGTTTCACGCCTTTAAGTTTGGATGGTTTGTTATAAAGCAGAAGATATCTAGAACATTGACTTAAATAGAATAGTTGTCCAAAGGCCAAACACATGAGAAGCAAACCATAAAGTTGGACATATTTTGAGACTTACGGTGTCCTAGCATTCATCCGGCGGAATTCTTCCTTTTTACCAAGAAAGCACCCCAGGCAGGGAAACTCCAGTGTTACCCGGTAAGACAGAGCTGGGTTGAGGCCCCAGACAAGGTGCTTCCACTTTCCACTCCAGTATCTGGAAGCTTCGCTGGACTCCGTTCATATAACAATGTAAGAATAATAACACCTATAGCTGCGTGTCTGGCACTTTCTGAATGTTTTTCATATATTAGCTCATTCAAACCTCACAACAACCCTATAAGGTTAAGTACCGTGACTATCCCCAATTTACTGATTAAGTCACTTGCTAGGAAACTAGGAGAACCAGGATTAGCCCAGGCAGCCTGGTGCTGAGTCCACCCTGAGGCAGTAAAAGCAAAGCAGACTGAGTGAAGGAGCCTCACCTGATGGGGCTGATGGGGGACAGCAGGGCCTTCCTCTCTCGCTCCGGCAAAGGCTCCCAGTGGAAATCCAGTTTCCAGTCCAATACCCCGCGCTGCAGGTCCTTGGAGGGGTAATACTGGAAAGTCTTCCAGTCAATCACGTCTAGGACTGGAGACACCACCCTGCTCCTGGAAAGAATCGAGGAATCAGATAAGGGATACACACCCTCCACTTGCTGGGGGACAGAAACGTAATCCAGACACATGCTGCCCAATATGGCAGACACCAGCCACCAGCGGTTACTGGGCACCTAAAATAGCATCTGTCCGAACTGAGATGTGGTGTAAGTGTAAAATATGCACTGCATTTAGAAGACTTAGTTTGAAAGAAAAAAGATGTACAAACCTCAGATTACGTATTGAAATGATAATATTTTGGACATATTGGGTTTACTAAAATATTGTTAAAATTAATTTCATCTGTCTCTTTTTCTTTTGTAATGGGACTACTAGAAATGTTTAAATTATATCTGTCACTCATGTTCTATTTCTACTGAACAGTACTCTCCTAGAAAATATATTTTTCCATAAGGAATCGGGGGCCCATTTCATTAAAAAGCATGCCTGCCCCTTTCTTTAAAAACCTCTCAGGATAAAACTGAGAGACAGGGGAATAGGGACCTAGGCTCAGCTCTTCCACTAATGTGCTGTATGATCTTGAGATAGCTGTTGCACCTCTCTGGGCCTCAGCTGCCTCATTCATAAAATGGGAGGTTGAACTACTTCTCACAAAGGTCTTTCTCAGCTGTAATGCTCTAGGACTGTGGCTCTTGACTTCTTTGGGGGTCTTTGATCCCTTTGAGAATCAGGGGAAGTCTATGGACCCCTCCCCAGAAAAATAATCGTATGCACATATACAAAATATCGTGCACAGCTGCAGAGGGTTCATGGGCCCCTGCTCTAGGGTCTAGTTCTTGTTCCTCCCTGGATCATAAAACTTTATTGGCTTGAGGAATCAGGATTGTCAAGCCCCAAAAGGGTCCTCATTGTTAAAGTGTGTGTATGTATGAGTACGTGGTGTCTCTCAGCAAAGTTGTGAGTCTAGGTTGATTTGCTCATTTACTGTTGCTGTTGGTAATTGTATTTTATCCCAATTTTTTTGCACAGCCTGGGATTACGTGACCTCAGAGAGGGTGATGTGGGAAATTGGTACAGGTTGGAAACTCTGCCTTTTAATTAAACAAGTAATCACTTAGGTGTACCAGTAGCTGCCCTCTACCTAGTCAGTATCTCACTCACATTTTTTTTTCTGGCCTCTCACAATAGTTTCTTCTAAAATCCGTACCATGGAATGAATCAGGCCTGAACTCAGGGGTGGCTGGAAGTTACCAGTCTAAGAAAAGGAAGATTCCTGGAAAAGAGATGCCAGCCATGCTTTTTATACTCCCATCAATTTCCATCCACCTCAGAGACAGCCAGGGCTGGCACGAGCCCAGCCCATATGGAGAGGGCCAAGGTGGTCCTGGGATTCAATGATCTGCTTTAATCTGTGGCCTCAAGTGACTGGCCTTGGCGTGAAGAGTCATGGGGTTTATATTTACAGCAAGGATCTTGATATGCTTTTCCTGCGCTTTTCACATTGTTCCCTCTGGAAGGTAAGGGGAACTTAATCTCTCTGGCCTCCGCTATTTTGGGGCACCTCGCGTTGACCTAAGAAGAGGGAGAAGCAAGGTCAAGGAAGAAAGGAGGGCGCCCTCCCAAGTCTCCACTTACTGTGGAATGAGCTGAGCAGACGAGATGTATTTGGCTACTGGGCAAAGCATTTTGTGGAATTTCAGAATCAAGAGCCAGGGAAGCTGTGTGGCTGAATTCTAAAGAACCCCATCAAGTTTGTGCCATCTTAGTAATGGTAACAGGACAAGAAAGGAAACTGCATTCAAGTGTCCACACAATCAATTCGTCCCAGACCTTTGAGCTGTGTCCTTCTTGATCAAAGGTGTACATCCCTTTTCATCAGAAAACGATCACCCTAAAATTCATCAAATTTCTCTTTTTACTCTTTCTTGCTGGAGGCTCAGTCATAGGTGAAGCTCACTTCTAATAACTGTATTATCCCCAATTTCTTTCTTTTCTTTTTAAACTTAAATTTGCCAGATTTCCCTGTATGTTTTATTTTTTTAAATAAATTTATTTATTTATTTATTTTTGGCTGTGTTGGGTCTTTGTTGCTGCGCACAGGCTTTCTCTAGTTGGGGTGAGCAGGGGCTACTCTTCGTTGCAGTGCGCGGGCTTCTCATTGCAGTGGCTTCTCTTGTTGCGGAGCACGGGCTCTAGGCGCGCAGGCTTCGGTAGTTGTGGCGCGCGGGCTTGGTAGCTGTGGCTCGGGGGCTCTAGAGCGCAGGCTCAGTAGTTGTGGTGCACGGGCTTAGTTGCCTCACGACATGTGGGATCTTCCCAGACCCGGGCTCGAACCGGTGTCCCTGCATTGGCAGGTGGGTTCTTAACCACTGCGCCACCAGGGAAGTCCCTATCCCCGATTTCTAACACTATCTTTTCCTTTCTGAAATCTCCTTTCCCTTCTATTTTAGCCAGATACATAAGTGATTCATCATAAGCCTCTTTGAGTACATTTTGGATAGAGATAAAGAATAAAATGTCAATGAATGAAGTGAAAGATGTTTCCTTGTTTTGGTTTTCATTCCCATGGACCATAGCGGCTGCCCAACCAGGGCTGAATTAGGAAGTAACTACAGTCTAGGGACTCGATAAAATGTGGTTAAAAAAAAATCTTATATTTAGCTTTGTGTTTCGAATCTACAGATGTAGCTGGTGTTCTTGGACTTCACTTAAAACAAAATAGCAAAGCTTCCCTGTCTGACCTGGAAGGAGCTAGGAGAGGGCTCACTCCATCATCCTGTCACTTGTGAACTGAGTTTTAACTCTCAGGCAGACACGAGATCGATCCTCTCTTAAGCCTTTCTAAGCTCCAGGAGGTCAAGCGTTTGGGTTTCAATGGAGCCATCAACAAACACCAGCTAACTGAAATATGTGAGGTCAACCAAGGCAACACTGTCCAGAGAGCCAAAAGCTACCTGCAGTTGCAAACTTACCAACCAAACTTTTTACCGCAAGGAAGAATGAACCCTAGTTCATCTCACCCCTCTTTATTTTCCCCAGGCCTGGATATTCCTCCAGCTCTACAATGTGTAAAGTCACTTTGGAAGTTCACGCAAATTCTCCATGTTTGTGAGAAGTATCTTATACTGAGAAGCAAAAAGCTCTGAATTCCCTCTTCCCAGAGCTCTGCTGCTCAGGTGCGACCCCAAGACTGACGCTGGCCCTTCCAGGACTCTGCCTGCTGAGGGGTGTGGAGAAGGATGGAGGCTGGAGAGCTTCCTGTGGGCATCAGACAGGAGGAAGGCTGCCCCCTCTGCAGGGCTGGAGGCATCTTGCTCCCCTCGCTGCTCTTCAACACACACACACACACACACACACACACGCACACATGCACACACGCACACACGCACACACACACACATACACATACACACACGCGTGTGCACACACGCACACACACGCACGCACACATACACACGTGCACGCGTGCACACACACGCACACATACACACGCACGCACGCACGCACGCGCGCACACACGCACGCACACACACATGCACACACATACACACACACGCTCACGCGCACACACATACACACACGCGTGCACGCACACACACATACACACACATACACACACGCGCGCACGCACACACATACACACACATACACACACACGCGCGTGCGCGCACGCACACACACACGCACACACACATATACACACACATACACACACGCACATACACACGCGCGCACACACACGCACATACACACGCGCGCGCGCACACACGCGCACACACACACACACACATACACACACGCGCGCGTGCGCGCACGCACACACACGCACACACACATACACGCACACACACACATACACACACACACACACACACACACACACACACACACACAGAGGACTCCTCAGACTGCCTTCCATCACTTACGCCCTCGAATGGAGGTGCTCTGTTCCTGCCCCACCTTGCTTCTCCCTGTGGAACAGGCCCAGCCCCGGCTGAGAACTAAGTAACCTTAAGAACTAGGTGTTCCTAAGACAGGAGCCCAGACCAGTCTTCAAGTGGGAAACAGCTCTTGAGCCTCTTGACAGCCTCTGGAGCCAGGAATACCTCTAAGGGGGTGTTGCCCATTTCCCCTTGGAAATTTTCCTTTTTCTCTGGCCATGACTCTTACTCCTTGGCTTGGCTACTAGAGCTGGCAGTCAGCACAGGCAGCGGTGGGCGGGTGTTCTCCGAGTGGCTGAGGCTGTGGACTGTTTCTCCCTCTCCCACCTCCTGCTCTGCAGCCCCCGGGGGTGAGTTACCTGTCACCAGCTATTCTGGCCAGGAGGGGCTCCAGCCAGCCCGGGTGGCACTCGCAGTGGGCGTCCATGAAGACCAGCACGTCCCCGGTGGCCCTGGCGGCCCCCAGCATCCGGGCCCTGGCGGCGCCCAGCCTCCTGTTGCTCCTGAGCAACTTCACCCCCTCCAGCCGGGCCACATACTTGCTGAGAGCCGACTTGAGCTGTCCTGGAATCGACAGGGCAGTGGGGTCACAGATGCCACAGCCCGCGAGATGGCGATGACCGTCACTAGGATCATTGTCAGTCTATCTTGGGAGCTGTGGTGAGCACAAGAGTCCCGAGCAGCACGGACATTGTGGTGGTTGCTAAGGTGTAAAATGCTTCCTTAGTTTCGGTGGGTCAGGATTCTCTCCAGTAAACACCAAAAGAAATGGTGTCGTAAAACTAAGAGAGGAGAGAACTCGCTCACATTCTCTAAATGCAGCAATGAGGTTGAAGCAGATACTGCTGGTGCCCTACTCAGAAGCCCTGAGATCCCTTTTACTGATTTGGTTTGCTTTGCATGTGCCCAGCTGCTGTGGGTTGGCTGCTAATGGCAATCAGCAGCCTTCCCTGGAGATGTGCCCTAGAGTACTGGAACCACCTCTCCTGCGAGTGGCAGGGAGTCATGAAGAATGATACCCCTCACCCCAGGTGCCAGGGTCAATGACCCACCATTGCCGGGGTACCAAGCCCGCTCCCTTGCCTCGAGGCAAGACAGATGCTGAGGTGCAGTTTACACTGCAGAGCTCCCCCTGGGATCAGGCTGTGGCTGGACTTCATCTGACACCACATCTAAGTTCAGCTCCTTCCTCTGCCTCTCCTGCTTTCCCCACTCCCCTACAGTGTTCCCCTGAGAGCACCGCCCCCGCCAAATCACATGCACATGATTCCCCATCTCAGGCTCTGCTTCTAGGGTACCTGACCTAAGACACAGTGGTCAAGGAAGTCAAAGACAGAGGGTCCATTGCATGTGACTGCCGGTAGGTCATTGGTGGCACTGGCCAAAGCGGTCTCACTGCAGTGGTAGCAATGACTGGGGCAATGCAGTGGGTCGAAGAGGAAATGGGAGGTAAGAAATTGAGACCGAAAGTCTGAACATCCTTTTAGGAATGACAATCTATAGAGTTGACAGGATGAGGCAAGCTTGTTAGGCTTTGTATTCAAGATCAGAAACGCTATGTGTATGGGCATGCTGAGTGCACCCAGATAAGCAAACTAGTGGAGATGGAAAGAACAATGTATAGTCGTTCCTCAGTATCTGGGTGAGGGGATTGGTTCCAGGACCCCCCATAGATACCAAAATCTGCAGATGCTCAAGTGCCTTATATAAAAGGACAGTGCAGTCAGCCCTTTGTATCTGAGGGTTCTGCATCTGAGGATTCAACCAGCAGAATACGTCTTTGGTATTCACAGAGAAGCAGTGCCCCTGGGGCTCTTCACTAATGAGTTACCTGCGTCTGCATCCCATCTGCAGGTCTGCTTTGGGGAACCTTCCCTGCACAGGTTCCAAACCCCAGTCTGTGCATGGGAACCCCCCAGGGTCCAGGCCCTCCCCGGGGAACCTGGAGGAAGCCCGCGGGCACCTTGCTGGCTGAGGTCGTCCACCAGGATGATCTCCTTCAGGTAGGCCCTGGGCGCTGTGTCCAGGATGTTATGCACGGTTCTCAGGAGGGTGGACCAGGCCTCGTCGTGGAAACAGAGGATGACGCTGGCAGTGGGCAGGCTGTCTCTCGGATGCTGCTGCAGACACCTGCAGGGAAGAGAAGCAGGGCGCTGAGGGGAACAGCAGGCCCTGGCTGGGGCTTCTTCAGCCAATGGCTGTCCTCCCAACTCACCAGCTCTCTCTGGGTTTTCTCAGAATTTCCACATAAAGAGAACCCATTACACCCTGACAGAAGTGCTGTCCACTATCTCCCAGGACTCGGGTCCCGAGAGCTTCTTTACAGTGTTCACCCATGCCTCTCCCATAACAGTTGAGAGGTATTACCACCATTCTCAGCAGATGACTGTCCTAATCTGTAAAGTGGGAATGAATGACAATATTACCAACCTCTTAGAGCTGTTGTGAGGATTAAACAGGACGAGGTACATAGTAAGTGTCCTGTGAACATGAAAGATCATCCGTTTAGGAGCAGGGACACTATTTTCTTTATTTCTGTATTCCTATAATCTAGTACAGCATCTGACACATAATACATGTTAGTCAGTATTTCAATCTATGTGTGTCCTTTGCCCTAAAGTGGGTCTCTTGTAGGCAGCATACTGTAAGTTCTTGTTTTTTTTAATTCAATCTGCCACTCTTTTTTTTTTCTAACTCTGTGTCTTTTGATTGGAGCATTTAATCCATTGACATTTAAGGTAATTATTCATAGATATGTATTTATTGCCAATTTTAACCTTGTTTTCCCATTGATTTTAAATTTCTTCTTTGTCCCTTTCTTTTTCTTTTTCCTTTTCTGGTTTGATGATTTTCTTTGTATTATGCTTATGTTCTTTTCTTTTTGGTTTTTGTGACTCTATTGTATATTTTTGATTTGTGGTTACCCTGTTTTTCAAGTATGTTAACTCATCTTCCTATAACTAATTGCTTTAGACTGGTAGTGATATAGACTCAAACACATTCTAGAAAAAAAAAATCTATATTTCTTTATTCTCCTTCTTCATATTTTATGATTTTATGATTTTACATATTCATTTTCATTCTTTTGCTGTTCATTGTGGTTATTATTGCTTTAACAGAAAATTTTTAATTTTTAAAAAATCTGTGTACTGGCTTATTTAAGTGATTTACTTTCCAACTGTGATTTTCTCTTTCCTATAGATTCTTACTTCTTTTCTATTTAGAGAAGACCTTTCAATATTTCCTTTAGGATAGGTTTAGTATTGCTGTATTCTTTTAGTTTTTGCTTGCCTGAGAAATTCTTTCTCTCTCTTTCTATTCTAAATGATAATATTGCTGGGAAGAGTATCCTAGGTTGCAGATTTTTCCCTTTGAGGACTCTGAATATATCTTGCCACTCCCTTCTGGCCTGCAACGTTTCTGTAGAGAAATCAACTGACAGCCTTATGGGGGTTCCCTTGTAAGGAACTCTTTGTTTTTCTCTTGCTGCCTTTAGAATCCTCTCTTTATCCTTTTTTTAAAAAATTTATTTATTTATTTATTTATTTTTGGCTGCGTTGGGTCTTTGTTTCTGTGCGAGGGCTTTCTCTAGTTGTGCGAGCGGGGGCCACTCTTCATCGCGGTGCGCGGGCCTCTCACTGTCACGGCCTTTCTTGTTGCTGAGCACAGGCTCCAGACGCACAGGCTCAGTAATTGTGGCTCACGGGCCTAGTTGCTCCGCGGCATGTGGGATCTTCCCAGACCAGGGCTCGAACCCGTGTCCCCTGCATTGGCAGGCAGATTCTCAACCACTGCGCCACCAGGGAAGCCCCAAACTTTATCTTTTATCTTTTAACTTGTGGGGCGGTGTGGTGCGTGGTGTGGCCTCTGCCCGGAGGCTGTCAGGTCCCACTTTCCTCTCCAGGTGAATGGGATGCTCTATATTTGTTGTGCAGCAGGTGTGTTGAGAGCTCTGAGCGAATCCACAATGGAATGAACTCTAATAACAATCTGATCCATGGGGCAGTGTGTGGCTCACATTGTCCACAAAAGGCACTTTCCTAAAATGCACTTCCAGAGCGCTCCTGTCTAGGCTGCAGCTGCTGAAACCACTGGTCCCTCCTCAGAGGAGTATTTGCATTTGAACTGGGGTTGTCTCAAGGACCTCAAACTTCCAGCATCCAAAGGCCTCTGTGCTGGTGGGGCTGCACACGGAGGGATGACCAGAGGAGGCTGGCCCTGCTCGGGGGAGATGCCACCTGAAGGGTCAGCCCGAGCTGCTCACCAGCTGGACATCCCTCTGCCGGGTGCGTCCCAGCCAAAGCTGGAGCTCTCAACACTCTGGAAACCTGCCCCTGACTCGCTGGGCAAAATCCTATGTGGGGGGGATTGATACTAGGTAAGTACTTTAATTTAATGGTAAAACAGAAATCTTAGACAATTAAACAAAAAAGCGCATGAACATCTCATAAGGTAGCTGTGACAATTGTCTTATTGTTTCTGTATTTATACACTATTTCTTTTCATAAAGTATTTAGAGTCACTCTCAAGAAATATGTACCATAAAATAATGGTAAAAGAAAAAATAAGGCGGAAAAGTCAAGAGTAGGGAAATAGAAGTAAGAGTGTGTGGACAAAGAATGTTGCCTGCCATTCCACTAAAAAAAAAAAAGAATGTTGTAGTCATCAAGCCAACAGCCAGTGCTACCCTCACCCACAATGCACCCTGAGGGGATTCAGGATGCAGAAAAAGAGGATACTTAAGATACCTATCTAAGGAATAATTTCAATGAGCCCAGACTTTTGCATCTTCCCTTACATAGAAAAGCCTAAAATCATTAACTTGAGATATCTGTGTTTTGTAATTAGCAGTTATCTTTTGATGTTCAACTCCATGGTTTGTTTGTTTGTTTTCAGCAAAACCTCCTATATATCCTCCCCTACCTCTTTGGAGCAGTTCCTCAGAGCTATTTGAGAGCCTGTCTCCCGGGCTATGGTCCTCAGTAAGGTTCCCAAATAAAACATAGCTGGCAACTCTTAGGTTGTGCATTTTTCTTTAGCTGACAAGTAGAAAGTCAACATCTGGAGAAAGAACATACATTCATAGGTCAAAAGGGCCTTGGTATTTCTAGAGAGAAGTTAAAATTTGACTTTGAGCTTCCTGGTAGCCAAAGTAAAATGGGAGGTTTATTCTGCAATAGAATTATTACCATCAGAAAAGTTACATACCAGATATTTTAGGTAAAGCAATGTTCTTTCTAGACTGTTTGTTTTTTTTTTTTACAATTTATAACTTTTTCATTTGAAATCATTTAAGACTCAAAAGAAGTTGCAAAAATAGTATAGAGAGTTCCCGTGTTATTTTCACCCAGCTTCGCCAAGTGATCCACAATGATCCAAACCAGGAATTTGACATCGTTCAATACTATTAACTCAAATACAGACCTCCTTTAGATTTCACTAGTTTTTACACCTAGCACTAATTTCTAAAAGAAATTCCTATGGACTTTAGAAAGAAGTCCCTCAAGAGATGACAGTGGCCTTAGAAGCATCCCTAAGATGAATAAAATAATGAACTACACTGTACATGAACCTTGACAGCTTGATTTCAGGGATGGTCAAATAACACATCCAAAGTGAACCAGTTCCCATGAAGTTTTGGGGCGATAACTGAGAGGCCCCAGCGCACGCTGCACTTTCGGCTGAGTCTTCGACCCCCTCTACCCTCCCTCTCTCCCACCCCACAGCCCCTCCTCTCACCCCAGGCCCTGGTGGAGCTTTCCTCCTGCAGCCTACCTGAGTTCGAGAAGTTCCACTCTGCCCCCAGAACTGCTCTAGATCTGCTCACAAACAAACAGGTTCAAATTTTCCTTTGTGTGTTCTGCATTTCCTGTGTGGTTGTATGTATTGGCAGATCCAAGGGTTCTAGAGATGGGGACCTCCAACGGCTGTTGAAAAGAAATCTTGCCTCAGTGGACTCAGTGAGTACAGAAAAACCCCAAAACATTACTTGGGCGATTGCTCAGAGGCTGGCTGTTTTCCAAGTCAGACAGCAGAGGAGTCTGGGGACAAGGAGGGCTGCATATGGGATTCCCATGGGTGCAGATTCAGAGGGACTGAAGTTCATCACCTCAGGGCAGAACACAGCCATACCTTCCCCGGGGCCTGGCCCCTTCTCCACCCCAATCTATAGAATATGTATAGAATATATGACAGGAAACAACACTTCTGTGTGTGTGTGTCTGTGTGTCTTTGTGTGCACGCATGTGTCCTTGTAGAATGGTGGTCAAAAGAGCTTGGACTTCGGAATCAGACAAATTTTGATTTGAATCTCCCCCCTGCTGCTCCCTGAGTTTCTTTGGGTAATATACTCAATATTTATCAGCCTTAGTTTCCTCATCTGAAAAATAAGGATAATATTTACCCCTTGGGCCTGTTGTGAGAATCTAAGAATAATTCTATGCACCTGATAGACAGTGGCTCTTTTATAGCTATCTTGGAAAAAGACAGGACGTAATGAGCATGTGTCCCGTATTTATGATAGTCTTTGTAAGATGCAGCTATCTTTCAACAATCACTCACAGGATAGCATGAGACGCTTCTGAACGGTTTCAGAAGTTTGGAGATTCTCCTCTGCCTGCTGGGAACACTTCTGTAAGAAACAAGTGCCTGGCACAGGGTCTGGCGTGCAGCAGGAACCCCATCCCCAGAAGAGATCTGATTGTGGCTCCAGCTCTTCAAGATCTCACTCCTCAAAGTCAGGAGATGGGGGAGCTTCCTGCCGGGCTACAGAGCTGGAGACCCCGGGCAACCGACTTTCTCTCCTTGGCCTCACAGGACATTCTCTGCAGAGATGATTCAGCTGTGGACGCGGGAGCCCCGCTACTTCCTAGCTGTGCAAATGACCCTGGACAAGTAACGTGGCTTCCTGGGGCTTTGGTTTCTGTAGGCGGGTGACAGTAGCCCCCGTGTTGCAGGGCTACTGTGAAGATGAGACGGCTTTTTCACGAAGCACTAAGAACGGTGCTGGCACGGAGCGCTGTGTAAGTATTCGCTGCCATGATCAGAGGATGTATTATCACTGCAGGGTGGATCACGAAGGCTCTTCCAGCCTTGAAATTCTGTGTTCCTGAATCTTCTTTGCATAGGAGAGGGGGAAGGGAAGGGGACCAACCAGGGGAGCAGGGGTTTCAAAGAGAATCTCATAGGACTCCCCTCCTCTCCCTCCACTAGGGTTTTCTAGGTTTTATGCATAGAAAGAACTGTGTTCTCTCTTCCTGGTGAGAGAGGTGGGTGAAGAGATGACAGGCAAGGCTGGGATGAGCAAAATAGGCTGCGAGGACTTTGAAAGGCAAATGGGTTTCTGGAAGCTCTTCCAAGGCCAAGGGCGGTACCTCCCTGAGCCGTGGAGGCAGGTGTCCTGGCACCAGCTCCAAGAGGACCCTTCACCTGCCCCGTGGAAAGATGCACACACGGCCTCCAAGACATAAACAGGTGGCGCTGGAACACCTCTTCAGGCAACCGCAGAACTGCCAGGAGCCGTGAACTGGAAATAGCCGTGGCGGTACCGTGGTCTTTCAGGGCCGAGCGGCGTGGGCTCCCGCGGGAGGGCCAGTGCTCTCACCGTGGTCCGAGCGCAGTGCTAAGTATCATCAACAGAGGTGCGGCCAGGCCTGGGTCTCGGGGCCAGGGAGATGCTCTTCAGAGGAACCAGGATTGATTCTTTTGTTTCTGGGGGGCGGGGTGAGCAGGCGCAGGGGCCTGTGGGCAGGGCAGGTTGTGCAGACCCCCGTGGAAGGAAGGGCTCTGGATACATGCCTGGGCTTCTGCGGTCCATGGTCATCAGCCCATGGGCAGCACTGGGTCTCGTAGGGATGGGCAGACGGGCCCATGTGGTAGCACAGCATGGAGAAGGGGGGTGTGGCATGCAATTCCCTGAGAGCTCAAACACTGTGACAGTTCAGGGCATCTTAGGAAGAGTCCATATGTGTCATCAAGCTTTGGCATTGGGTTCAAATCCTGGATCTGTCCTTGTGTGACTTGGACAAGCGACATAAGCTCTCTGATAACCATCTTTCCTTTCAACAATTTCCAGATCCGCAGAACCAGTCACATCTGTAGTAATCAATTGTTATTTTTCGAAATACTTTTGATTCCTGTAAGTCCTTTTTGAGCATGCATTTTACTTAACCTCAGTATTTTTCATCTGTAAAATGGGTTTGTTGGAAGGATCAAATGAGTTAATTCATACAAAGTACTTAGACCAGTGCCTTACTCATAAGTAACAGTTCAATACATGCTAGTTATTATTATTTCTTGCAAGCCTCCCAAGGGCCTGAATACCTCTCTAGGCCTCAGTTTCTTCATCTGTAAAATGAGGATAAGAAGTAGAGTTATTTTAGAGGACTACTTAAAGATTATAAACTTCATATAAATGGAATCATATAATATGCAGCCTTTTGTGTCTGGCTTCTTTCACTTAATATAATGTTTTCAAGGTTCATCGTGTTGAAGCCTGTATCAGTACTTCATTCTTTTTACTGACAAATAATGTTCCATTGTTTGAATAGAATAATGTTCCATTGTTTGAATAGACTGTATTTTATTTATCCATTCATCAGTTGATGGACATTTGAGTATTTCCATTTTTGGCTATTATGAGTAATGCTGCTACAAACATTCATGTATAAGTTTTTGTGTGAACAAGTTTTCAGTTCTCTTGGGTATAGAGCTAGGACTGGTATTGCCGAGTCATGTGGTAAATCTATGTTTAATATTTTGAGGAACTGCCAAGCTGTTTTCCAAAGTAGCTGCACCATCCTATGTTCCACCAACAACTTCTTCACATCCCTGTCAACACTTGTTATTGTCTGGGGTTTTTTTTAGCCATTCCAGTGCGGGTGAAATGGTACTTCACTGTGATTTTGATTTGCATTTCCCTATTGACTAATGATTTGAGCATCATTTCATGTGCTTTTTGGCTATTTTCTATGTATTCTTTGGAGAAATGTCTATTCTAATCCTTTGCCTATTTTTAAGTCGGATATCTTTTTATTGTTATTGTAAGGGTCCTTTATATATTCTGATACAAATCCCTAATCAGATATATGATTTGCAAATATTTTCTACCATTTCTGGGTTTGTGTCTTCACTTTCTTCAAGCACAAAATTTAAAAATTTTATGACGTCCAATTTTTAAGCCACTAAATTTTGAGGTCGTGTGTATGCAGCACTAGATAATGGATACACAGTCCCGTTTTAAAGATGAGGAAATTAGAGCCCAGAGAGCTTAAGTGACTTGTTTAAAGTTGCACAGCAAATTGCTGATGGTCAGTGTGACTCTAAATCTTGTGCTCTTGACCAGTCTATACATATCACCATCTTGGACTGAAGTGCTAACAGAATGTTCTGGATTCAGAGTCATAAGGCTTGGGTTCTGATGTCCAGATCACAGTGACTGTGATGGGGGGGGGTGGTTATTTGAAGAACATGCAATCCATTGGTTTCATCACAAGCTCTGGACTGTCTACACTGATTCAGTAAAGTCCTCAGAAAGCAACTTACTTTGATCCCACTGTCTTGGCTGCCTTGGAAATTTGCTTCTGTGGAGTTCTGCTTGACATCATGCTCTCAGCTTTGATCAGAGAACAGTACATGAAGGCATTTCAGGACACCTGCTTTGCTTTACAGTCTCTGTAACACCTTTGGAGGGGAATTGTCTCCTCCAGCACTTTCTATCCCCTCCACGCAACTTTGGAGGGAAATTCCTGTCAGATAGAAGTGCCAGGAAAAGCTTTTCCTCCTCTGAGGACCTGGTGTGTTTCCTCTTCCTGAGCAACAACGATCATGATACTTATCGTGTTTCCTTTTTCACTTTGGCTGCCAGGAAGCTCAGAGTAAGGAAGTAGGATATTTAGTCATTGGTTGCTTATTTTCATTCTAATTTTCTCTTTGATCTTGATCTTCCATCTTTCTATCCAGTCATTTAACTGATATTGACTGACAACCTACTATGTGTGAGGACTGGAAGATGAATTAAGTAGATAAAAATCCTTGAAGCCGAATCTGTGGTGCCCTGCCCATATCCCCTCGGGGATATCATATAATACAGCACAGCCTGACTTCCAATTGCCCGAGCGTTTTCTCTGACTGCCAGAGATGATCTCCTTATGCACCAGCTGCCTGAAGAGGTGGAGAGTAACCTCCCTCCACCCCTGGGAGCTGCCCTCAGTCAGTGACTAAAATGAGTTGGTGTATTAATATCCAGCAACCCAGACCCTAAGGGTGGGGGTGGGTAACAGCGAGATGCTGTCTCCCAGGTTCCCCCCAGGGCTGAGCTCTAGCTGCCTGCAGAGGTAACTGCCTGCAAACCCACTTTTCATTGGCTGCTCCACCCTCCCTGTCCCCTACCAGACCTCCCAGGCATCACCTGCAAAACAACTCCTTGTCCTTAGGGTCTGCTTTGGGGGAACCCAAACTCAGATAGCCTCTGATATCATGGAGTTTATATCCTATTAAACAGAAAACTGAAGAATTATTCAACGACTGAAGCCAGGACCTGAGGGTGGGTGGGACACAGTCAGAGAAGGTGTGTGAGTGGGGAGAGGTGTTCCTGGCAGAGGTCACAGCCTCTGCTAAGGCCTGGAGGTGGGAAGGGGCTTGGCCTGTACCAGGAAAGGAAGGAAAGATTTTCTAAAGTATACTTCCCTTTATCTTGACTAAACATGATATTAATAGCAATTTTCTATTTCATAGTATATCTTCAAGTCATTTGAGGGAATAAAGTAGGTAGGTAAACCAACAAGAGAGCAAAAGGTAAGTGGTCCACGCAGGGGCCCTGGGCAAGTCACTTCCCTCCCCTGGTGACCTGGGTTCTTTCTGTCAAGTGGGGATGTTTTTCCTGCTCTGTCTGTGCCACGGCTTTGCTGGGGGGGTGGGGGGTGGATGAGGCGGGGCAGAGAAACAGCTTTTGTACATTGTGAAGCAGTGTCCAAATGTCACCAGGTACTCATGAAGTGATACAAGAAGAAATGCATGTTTTCATTATTAAATAATGGAGGCATTTTCTTTGTCCTTCAACCATATTCCTGGTGAATATTTTACTGTCTCAGTTTGTATACAACACACAAGTGTCCAAAAGCCCACCCTGACCTCATTTGTCCATCTTCTGAGTGGCAGCAGGTGGGGAAGGAAAGACCCAGGGCTTTGGAATCAAATCAATGTGGCTTTGAATCAGGGCTTTGGAATCAAATCAATGTGGCTTTGAATCTTGGCTCTGCTATTTATTTATATCCCTTAATTAGCCAGCACAGGGAGTCTGAGACCTTTCTCCAGCCCACGGCTGCTGCCTGGATAAAAAGGGATCATTCAGGCCCAGGAGAGCTGCTCAATGAGTGCAAACTTTATGTCTTCACACTCCAAGATCACGAGAGCCTGCGTCTGTGTTTATACACAGATGCACGCCCTCACTTCATGCAGCTCCAGGGTCCCCCGTGAAGTCAGAACATACATTTGGAGGCTGATTCTGAAGAGAATGAGTCACGGCAGTGCACCAGATGGCCTGGCTGGGACACAAACCCTCTCCTGCCCTTCCCTTGCCTGGCCAGAGTAGAAAGGTTTCTGCCTGGTTTTC
This sequence comes from Balaenoptera ricei, assembly GCF_028023285.1. NCBI lineage: Eukaryota > Metazoa > Chordata > Mammalia > Artiodactyla > Balaenopteridae > Balaenoptera > Balaenoptera ricei. The sequence continues at coordinate 29,626,374 of NC_082642.1, read as the reverse complement.
TAAAGCTGGTTTGGAGTGACTGACCCCCTGCTCCTACCAAATCAGCAGAGGCCCCCCACTGAGATGGGCTTCCCTGTCTCAGCCCTGAGCCCAGCGATGTAACAGCTGGTTACTTGTCTGCTTCCCTCAGTGTACCCTGAGCTCTTTGAGGGTCGGGCTAGGACTTGCTCACCTTCTCACTTTTAATAGTCGCTAAACAAATAATTATTCAATGAATGAAGGTGGACACTATTCTTGCTCTCAAGGAGGGTATAGGCTGGCTGTCTATAGACACAGGGCAATAATACCGATTTCCTGCATTCTGTGAAAACCCCAGTGTTGAGCCCATTGTGTCTCTAACTGGTAGAGCTCATCTCGGGGACACCAGTTTCCAGGCCAGACCTGGGGAGGGAGCGGCTGGGGACACAGCCTGCGGACGATGCCTTAGAAGGATGGACAAAGGAGCTTACAGATGAGAGAGAAATGTGGAAGGGCTGGAGCCTGTAGGTGAGGCTGAGGCTGGCAGCCTGTCACTCGCCACAGTGGAGACAAGTCACACAGGGTGCATGCAATCCCCTTCCCTTTGTGGGAGTCCTCTGAAGTCACCCAGCCTCCTTCTGAGGGGCTCCAGGCACCCTTGGCTTTGCTCTGATCCTGGCTCCTTAGCCCTGGACTAAAGATGGGTACCAACTAAGAGTCTCTGGTCTGAACACTGAAGGCTCCTGGTGCAAGAGCTCCCCCTAACAGGGACAGCTGCCCCAAGAATGGCCAGCTGCCCCAGACCGATCCTTGGTCTCAAGGTGATATTCAGACACACGGCGAGGGTCAGCAGCTGGTAGCAGCTCACAGAATGGGCAGTAAGCCAACGATGAGGCAGCAGAAGCCAAGAGGTAGCCCAGCGCTTCTCAGATATTAACAGGCACCCACATCACCCGGCATCTCCATAAATGCAGATTTTGGGTCCAGGAGGTCTGGGGTGGGGCCTGAGAGTCTGCATCTCTAGTGAGCAAGCTCCCGGGTGATGCTGATACAGGTGGGGGCTAGACGACAGCTTGAGTAGAGGACAAGACATCAGCAGGGAAGTTGCAACAGGAGTGAGTGCCGGGCCTCCAGCTGCCGGGGGACGTCAGGAAGGCACAATCCCAGGAGCACTATGACCCGTGAGTCTCTCTCCTGTCCCTTTCCTGCACTGCCTGCGGTCCTCCCTGGACAGTCCCTGCTCCTTACTTCCCTGGGAAGACTCGAAGTAACCCTGCCACCTGCAGTCACATGAGTGTCTCTGTTTCTTTTCACCTCAGAGAACCTAGATCAGTAGCTCCCGGCCTGACTGCACACAAGAATCACTTAGGGAGCGAGTCCCGGTGAGTTGTATTTTGCTTGGTTGGTCTGGGGGTGGGGACCCTGGCCGTGATGATTCACAAAACCCTCACATGCAGGCAGGGCTGTGAACCGTAGGCCTCATCAGCTTACTCAAACTTTAACATGAACATAAACCATGTTAAAATGGATCTTGTTAAAAGCAGAGTTTTTCAAGCAGTAGGTCTGAGCGGGCCTGAGACTCTGCATTTCTGATGCTGCAGGTCTGAGGCCCACACTTTGAGTGGCACTGCAGCAAATAACACCAGCCTTCCCTAGCCATTAAAAAAAGATAAGATGCAGGCTGATCACTTCTGATCTAACCCCCGAGGCTGGCCCGAAGCACAAGGCAAGACCCCACTGCACTGGGCACCGTAAGTGCATTCGATCTCAAAGAGTCACACTCAGCTCTGTCTATACCACAACCCCACTATGGGGGCCGGATCCAGGGTGGAGATCCAGGGAGGTGCCGCTCCCGGCCGTGGCTACGCTGGACTCGGAGGTTTGGTGCTTGTGGGTTCCCTTCGACACCTGGCTGGCCAAGTCCCACACATACTGGGTTGTTTTCCCTCTCTTGTTGCCGGAAGGGGATGAGCTGGGCACCAGCCCCCAGTCTCTGCCCCAGGCGACTAACCCCTCCCCAAGGGGCCATGCCCACTCTCCCAGATTTACTGATGATGCCCTGTCAGCTGCCTCTCCTCTCTTTTGCAGCCCAGGTGCCAAAGCCATCCTGGGTGTCTTGCTGCCCACCGGGAACTGACCTGACCCTGTGGACTGCAACAGCCCTCCTCCATGACACCGAAGCTCCTGCCAAAGTGGCCTCTGGGGCAGGAGGCGGGGGAGGGGGGGAGCAGAGGAGGAGATGCTCCTTCCTACCTCCCCCCACTGGCGGGGGAGTGCCTGGTGCCCCGCAGCCCTGGTTCTCAGCCCTGGCTGCACGTTGGACCTACCAGGCGACTACCCAGGCCTCACCCCAGACCAACTAAATAAGAATCCCTGAAAGTGGGACCCGCGCAGGAGTCCTTCTTATGACTTCCCAGGTAATTCTGATGTGCTGCCAAATTTGGATGACTTAGCAGCTGGAGAAGCAGAAAATAACTCATGGGTCAGAGAAAGGACAGTGGTGTGAGGCCCACAGCTGCCCGCTCCAATCTTCCTCCCTCTTTCCAACTCACTCCTAGGTCCTATGCTAGAGAATACAATAAGGGCATCTTCTGTTTGGACTTGAACACTGTGGCGGGGGTGGGGCTGGAGGGGGGGAATAAGCACACACTTCATCTTATTTGATCCACAACCCTACGCAAGGGTGTTATTATCATCGCCATTTTACAGTTGGAGAAACCGAGGCTCAGAGAGGTTGAGTGATTACACAAGGTCACACAGTAAGAGGTGGTGTCCAGAATTCAACCCCAGGTCCACTGTTCTATGGGCGTATGATTTAGTCACAGTTGCGGGCATATAAACCAGGGAAACACGGGCCAAATGGTAAACACAAGTTATAAGTTGGCACAAGCAGGTAGCGTGCAGCCAGCTACGGCTGACCTGACATTTGTGTTTAGGTATAAAACCCTGGGCCATGAAGGGGACTGTATTCTTTTCTGCCTCTCTTCTCTATTCTCCAATACCAGAACTACCTAGTCCATGGAAACTTCCAGAACCCTACTACCTCTCCACTCACCATCTATACCAGTGGTTCCCCAAACTGTCTAGTATCAGCTTGTAAAAATTCAGATCGCTGGGTTCCAACTCAGAGCCACCGATAGTCTCTAGCGATGGAGTCTGAAAAATCTACATTTTAAACAAACAATCTGCAGGAATCTAATATGCACATACTTTTGGGAACCAGTGATGTAGTCCCTTACTGCTCAAAACTGTGGTTTCTGGACCATCAGTGCTGGGACCTGATAGAAATGTCGCATCTGGGGCCGCACCCCTGGCCAACTACCAACATACTCTGCATTTTCACAAGATGCCTGGGGCGATTTGCATACGTGTTGAAATTTGAGAAACAGGCTCTATGCAACCTGGTGGGCATAAAGAGTGTCCTCAGACACAAAGGGTAGGTGCTTAAGAGATGGCTGTTCTTTTATGGGTTGTATTTGGGCTCAGTTTTAAATCTAGGAAAATGGTACAGATGAACCTATTTGCAGGGCAGGAATAGAGACAGAGAAGTAGAGAACGGACATGTGGACACAGGGGGGGAAGAGGAGGGTGGGATGAATTGGGAGATTAGGATTGAAATATATACACTACCATGCATAAAATAGATAGCCAGCAGGAACATGCTATAAAGCACAGGAAGCTCAGCTCAGTGCTCTGTGATGACCTAGATGGGTGGGATGGGGGGGAGGGAGGTCCAAGAGGAAGGGGATATATGTATACATACAGCGGATTTCTGTACAGCAGAAACTAACACAACATCGTAAAGCAATTATGCTCCAATAAAAAAATTTTTTTTTTAAATAAATAAATAGAGTGATGGGAGAAGAAGAGTCCTGGCACCCTGGAGGGAGGGTTGTTGCCTTATTTTGCAGAGAATCCCTTGGGCATCCTGGAGCCTGCCAGGAAGGGGCGGCGCCAGTGCCTGTGTGCCTCTGGGGGAGGGGAGTGGGGGGGGGGGCTCAGGCTGGGCACACAGGCTGCAGGGACAGGCTGCGGCCAGAAGAGGGCGCCACACCCTGCCGGACAGAGCCAAGCTGTGGGCGGGGAGACCTACCGGGTCTGGTTAGCCTGGGACAGAGGGGTTACTGAGATGGGAAAGTCCAGGCAAACTGAGACGAGTTGGTCACCCTGGCTGGAAGAGGCACCCACAGAAGTGGTGCACACACGTGCATGTACACATACACACGTGCACATCACATGCATGACACAGTGTACTCACACATGCACACACATGCACAACACTCACCCATGAACTTCACACCACAAGCATAACACAGACAACACACTTGCAAAAGTACACCCGCACCGCTTGCACAACACATTTATAACACACGGAGCACACACCACACAATGCACATGTGCAGCACACTCACAACAAATACGCATGTACGCAGACCACACAAACACGCCAAACAAGCCGTACATCACAGCACACACACATGCACACAAGCACAGTAGGGGTGCACATCACACCACGTGCACAACATATACAACATACACACATGAACCACACACATACAATACACCCATGCCCTTCACACCACTCATGCAACGCTTGGGTAAAACACACCACACACACAAGCACATCATACATATCATACATGTGCACACAGTCATGACACACGCACCACAAAAACATACAACCCAAGCACCACATGACAACACACACAGGCACAATGCCATGTGCACAACATATATGATATGTACACGTGTCACACAATCACGATGCATACACACATGAACATTGACATATCAACAACACACATGCACACATGACAAGACACCACACAGCTCGCACCCGTGCACATCACATCACAGCATACACAGGCACCAGGCACACGGGCACCACTAACACACTACACACAACACACATGCACAGCATCCATTTGACACACGCACAACACAATTCACCCACACTTGCACGATGCAGACACACAGAGTCACACACACACACTCACAGCTTTGGGAGCCAGAGACTCTTGATCGAGGCCGTGTGCCTGGTTGGTAAAACATCCTTGCTCTAGGCCAATGAAAAGATGTATCAAAAGAATTGGGAAATGATATACTGATTCATTCAGCAATCGTTTCTTTACTGTGTGCTGGGACTATAGGCTCACTGCATGGCAAGGGAAGCAGGCACTGAATAAACCAATACATCAATGACCATTTAGCTTCGGTTGTCATGAGTGTTACGAATTAAGGCTGCAGAGAGCACAAAACTGTGATGAGGGGGCGGGGCCTGGATGGGTCTGGGAGTTGCCTGAAAAGAGCTGTTTCAGCCAAGACCTGAAGTCGGAGCATCAGGGCTGGGGCTATGGTGACATGGGTGAGGCCCTGAGGTACACAGTCTAAGGAGGCTTCACCCTCCAGGAGACTGCATCTGCACGCCCCTGAGGGCGAACGGCTGAGTGGCCAGGCTCAGAGGAGCCCCATCAGGGATCTGAGGAGTATGTGGTCCTGCTCCCAACTGCTGCTTCACTCCAATCCTCCCACCCAGAGGGCTGGAGGATGGCTTTGCTTCCCGGGAAACTCTGGGCTCTGGGAAGAGCTGTGCTTATAGGGAAGGGACTTAGTCACCCAACTACCCAGCTGCATTGCCCCTGGATGCTGGTAACCATACCCCTCCTCTGGACCCGCCATGGTAATGGTGGGGAGGGCAGGGGGTCCAGGACGAGCCCACCGCTTCCCTGGGCACAGCCTGTATGTCATCCTACTTCCCAGCTTGCCTCCTGGGGGTGGGGCCACCCCGCCAGGTCAGGCTGCATGAGTGCAGTATTCTAGATCCTGGGTCCTGGACCTGTCCCCTTAGTTTCGCCGACTAAGGAAGGGGGCGTAGAGTGGGGGGGCTCAGGCAATTTGGAGCAAATCCCTGCTTTGGCACCTGCTAGCTGTGTGACTGTGGGCAAGTCACTTGGCTTCTCTGTGCCTCATTTTCATATGCATAAAATAGGCATGATAGTAGTGCTAGCACCCATCATTATAAGTTGTAAGGATTTTTGAGTCAATACATGAAAAGCTCTTTGATTAAAGTCGGGCACATGGCAAGAGCCACATAAAGGTTAGCTGAGATTGTTACCTTCATCCAAAATAAAAGTAAACCCAGCAATCATAATATTAAAATGTGCTGGAACTGGAAGTGTCTTGGAGAACATCCACTCTAGGCCCCTCTGGGTTATAGAGATAAAGCTGTTTGACCTGACAATCCACGGAGACAGAGGACTAGAACCCAGGACGGGGAGAGAAGGGACAAGGAAGAGTTCCTCCTTTTCTGTCTCTAGGACGGGGGTTCTCCCCTGGAGGGCTGGTTAAAGACAGATCGCTGGACCCCACCCAGGGCTTCTGCCTCTGCATCTCTAACACGTCCTCAGGGGATGCTGCCGCTGGGCCAGGGACCACACGTGGAGAAGCGCTGCCCTAAGGCAGTGGAAGCAGAATGCAGAAAGTCTGCATCCCTGAGTTTGCCGGTTGCCCTCCAGGAACGGGGGAAGGAGAAGCAAGGGCCTACTTACAGCGGATGCCGTACCTCCGGCAGCGCCCTCTGCAGGGGGATGCGCGCACTGAGCGCCTCCTCCAGGCTGAGCGAGGTCAGCGCCTCTTCTTCAGATGCCTCCGCGGCATCCTCTTCCTCGGCCGCCCAGTCCCGCTCTGGGGCGTCCTCGTCCGGCCTCCTGCTCATCCGCTTGATGAGCTGGTAGCTGCCACCTCTCCTGCCCTGGCTCTGGTTCCCTCTCGCCCTGGGAGAGGCCACAGCCACCAGGAGCTGATCCTCCCGCAGCGAGATGAAGGGCGGCAGGTCCTCCAGGGGGCCGTACTCTTGGTCCTCGTCCTTGGACTCCAGCGCCCACTCCTGAGATTCCCCGAAGTCCAGGCGGTACCCGGCCTCGGGGCTGTGCTCGGCGACCCGAGCTGGGGCAGCCTGGGGCAGGGTCGGCGCGGGAGGGCGCAGCGCGGCCAGCATCAGCAGCGCGCATCCCAGCAGCAGGAGGAGCAGCAGGAATTGCGGTCTGCAGGGTCCACGCCTGCACCGCTTCCTTACCAGCATGTGGCTGGAACTCGCCAGACGCAACAGGTCATGTTCAAATGCACTGTGTCCTCCTGCCCCGGGTTCCTCCGAGCTGGCAGCAGAACCGGGCTTCCTGGGTCCACCTGGAAGTTTTTTGTGCCGGTCACTTAACCTGCTCCTTTTTTCCCCGGCTGACATTTGCCAGCAGCGTGTGTAAGACCGGCTTCCACTCACAGTCAGAAAGCCACGGACCCAAGTCCCAGCCCAGGTCCTCTCTGAGCGGACGTCTTTAATTGCCTTCCAAAAGCCCGTTCACAGGGACTTCAGACTGAACTGTTTGCGCCTCCCTCCACCCCCACCCTTTGATGCCCTTTTCCTCTTTGGGAAAAATAATGATTCCTTTCTGCTCAGGGGTCTAGTCCCACGTGTTTCGCTTCCCCCCCTTGCACGAATTGTCAGGCTGCTATGAGATGTCTGGGGGTAGCCGGTGGGTCCTCAGTCTGGCAAAGCTGACAGCCGTCCTCTTTTGGACCCTGCAGGTCGGGTCAGCTCAACAGATGTGAAGCCGGCAGCAGCCTAATTTCCTTTCACACATAGCTCCCCGCTCAGCCGGCCCGAGAAGGTCTGCCAGACGCGGCAGGCATGCGCCTTGCTCCTGGTCCTAATGCCCTCACTGTTCCCAGGCTTTGTGCAACCCGAGGAACACGACTCCGGGGAAAACAAACGCCGTCACCGCTAGGACCAAACCCAACAGGAACATCCCAGGAGTTCTGATTTGAATCTCCTTCACAGGAAGGCTTCTTTCCCCACCCAAAGGGGCGGGAAAGAGTATTCCCTCCCAATTTCCGGAAGGCTGTACCTGGGATGGAAATGCAGGGAGCTCGCTGGCTATTTGCACACTCAGCCTCCCACAGGTGGTGCTGTAAAGCTAGGCTGGACCCTCCCTCCCTTTCTGAGGACCACCGTCCTCATCCTTCTGAAAAGGAGTGGAGCTGGGGGAGATGCTCTTGTCACAAGCCCCTCTTGCCCACAACAGCATCTGAATGCCTGCTCTGCCCTGGCCTCTGAGCAGGTGGGGGGGGGGGGGGGGGCTGGGCAGGGGTGGGGGAGTCGGAAGAAGAGGGGCATGCTCCTTCAGTTGTAAATGTCCTTCATTCAACCAATGAATTTTGATGAGCACTCACTAGATGCCAAGACTATCCTGGAGACTGGGGTATAGCAACGAATGAAACAGCAAAATGTGTGCCTCGTGGAACTTATATTCTAGTGGGAAAGACAAACAAACAGACAGATAATTAAAATATACAGTGGGAGGCACTTCCCTGGCGGCGCAATGGTTAGGACGCCACACTCCCAATGCAGGGGGCCTGGGTTCGATCCCTGGTCAGGGAACTAGATCCCACATCCATGCCTCAACTAAGGAGCCTAAAAGCCACAACTAAGGAGCCTGCCTGCTGCAGCTAGGAGCCGGTGTAACCAAATAAATAAATAAATATTTTTTTAAAAATAATAATAAAAAAATAAAATATACAGTGGGAGAGACAGTGATAAGGGCTAAGGAGAAAAATAAAGCAGGGACGGGGGCTGGGGAACAGGGGCTGGGGTTGACAATTGACGCTGAGTGAGGGAAGGGCTCTCAGAAGCATTTGTGAAGGAAGAGGACCGGGCAGCTCAGTGGGATGAGCATTTGGGGCAGAGAGCACAGCAAGTACAAAGGTCTTGAGGCCAAGAGCATGCCTGGCCTTTTGAGGACCCGCAGAGGGCTTGTGTGTCTGGAACAGAGTGGGCAGGGTGGGAATGGAATGAGAGAGGTAAGAGGGGGGATTACTTAGGACCTTGGGGGGCTAAGGTCTGGATTTTGGCTTTTCCTCTGAGTAAGATGAGAGCCCTTGGAGGGTTGTAAGCAGAAGACAGACACAGTCAACTCAGATGTTAACTGGTCCACTCTGGCTGCTATGCTGAGGTTAGACAGTGGGGGAGAACAGGGCAGAAGCAGGGAGACCAAATGAGGTGTTACTGCAGTGAGACATGATAAGGGCATCCCTGGAGGTGGGGTAGTGCTCGGCTTCGGGATGTATTTTAAGGAAGAAACTATACGATTGGTTGGTGAATTAATGTCCAGTGTGAGAGAAAGATGAGTCAAGGATGATTACAAGTTTTTGGTCTGAGCAGTTGGAAGAATCAAGTTGCCATCAAAGGAGATGGGGAAGGCTGGGAGCATGGAGAGGGCAGTGAAAGCAGTGGTTCCACTGGGGACACGCATAGTTGGAGATGGCGTTTCAACAGCCAAGGGGAGGGGAAGGGTGGGCAGCTGGATATATGGATACATGGGGATATATGATAGCTGGAGGTCAGAGGACAGGTCTGGCCTGAAGATAAACAGCCAGACGCCAGCAGCACATAGATGATGCCTGAAGATCCTGGAGGGAGTGATGGAGACGGGAGAGAGGAGGGCAGCCAGCAAGCTCAGAGGCCTCGGGCATCAGGTGGACCGGACTGATGGAGGGTGGGTAGCTGGCACCATGAGATGCCACCCTCCTGATGTCTGAAGAGGAACCAGGAGTGGGGTGGGGAGGGCTGTCACTGCAGGGTTCCTGGATGAATTGCTCATTGTTTCTGATTTGATTTTAATCTTAAATTGTGAGCATAAACATCTCATGGGAAAAAATATTTTTCCTTTGGATTCAGTTGCTGCTTCCAGCCTGTGTGTGTGTGTGTGTGTGTGTTCACATTTGTTTTCCCTGAAGCCACTCAGAGTCAGAGGTGAAAGAGTGGGTCCTAAACAATTGTTCTCGACAGCCCAGCGTGGCGCCCGATGGACAGCTCATAGGAATTGCCAGATTGGACTGTATTTTCCAAATCCCACATTGGGATGTCCTGGGGGTGGGAATTGTATGACTTCTAGGTTTAAGAGGTAGGTGTTCTGGGAGACGTGGTTTAGAATGTAAGGACATCTGCGGGTTAACGAGAATGATAGGATGGAGAGTTTTGATTGCAGGAAGCTTTCGGAGATCTAAGGGTGCACAGTCTCCACCCTCGGGCAGAGCGCCCGCCTCCACCCTCTCCGGTAACACTGGCCTCCAACTCGCCAGCCTCGTCCCACCTCAGGGCCTTTACCTGGCCTTCCCTCTGCTTGATGGCTCTTTCCCCAGAAGTCCAGCCACATGGCTCACTTCTCCACTTTGATGTCAACTCCAAGATTGCCTATTCAGGGAGAGCTCCCCAGCCCACCTTTTCCCATCAGAACCCCTCCATCCACATGTGGCATTGTCGTCTGTCTGCATCCCCTCTGCTTTCTCCGTGTCTCCATGGCTCTTCTCAATACTCGATGAGTAAGATGCTCATCCGTGTCACTTCTTGATCTGTTTCTATTCATTTTGCTCCTCATTATGGGTCATCTTTTACTACTTCTTTGCATGCCTAGTCATTTTAAATTTGATGCCAGATGCTGTGAATTTTATCTTGCTGGATATTGGATATGTTTGTATTTCTATAAATATTGTTGAGCTTTTTTTCTGGAAGGTCAAATGGTTTGATCTTTGAGCAGTCTTTAGCTAAGGGCCAATTTTCCCCCACTTACTGAAGCAAGACGTTCTGAGTACTCGGCCTGACGCCCCATGAATTACGAGTTTCCACTCTCGCCGGTGGGAGCACTGACTATTCCCCACCCTGTGTGAGCTCTGAGGATCCTTCCTTCTGCTCCTTCAGGTGGTTCTTTCTCTGGCCTTGAGTTGTTTTCCCACAGGCATGTTCTGATCAGAACTCCTGTGAAGACTTGGGATCCTTGCAAATCTCCGGAGCTCTCTGTGTGTAGCTCTCTGCTCCCCAGGCCTCTGCTTTGCATGCTCTAACCCCCTCGGCCTCCCCAGTCTCCCAGTTCTATCTCCTCAAGTCAGGGCCACACCCCGCTCCACCTGGGATCCCCTTCTTGCGCTGTAGCCTGGAAACGGTCTCCAGGCAACACACTCACAGGTCTCACCTGATTTGTTTCCCCTCTCTCAGGGATCGCTCTCCCTGTTGCCTAACGACAATTCCTGAAACTATTGTTTTATATTTCTTCCAGGGTTTTTAGTTGCCTCTGAATTACTTGAGGGGGAAAGCACTTCTGTGATGTTGTCTTCATTTGGAGTCCCCTAGTAGCGGGCTCTGGGGTATAGTTGATCCTGATGCGTTCTTGTTTTGTGAATTTGCCTACTTGCTACAATTTATTTGTAACCTCGAAATTAATACCTGTGTCACTTTCACAATCATTTGTGGACGAGTGCAGAGTGGCAAAAATGTTGACTTATGTGATGTGCACATTCCCAGCTGAGGTCACACAGGTGACACTCTGACCTTGTTCCAGCTCTCGTATTATAATCAAGTATCCTGTTCTATCTAGTGCTATGTTTACACATTTTTTGTGCTTTGTGTTGGTGATTTTGCTGTTTAAAATGGCCCCCAAGCCTAGTGCTGAAGTGCTGTCTGGGGTCGTAAGCGTAGAAGGCTGTGATGAGCCTTACGGGGAAAATGCACTTGTTAGATGAGCTTCATTCTGGCGTAAGTTCTAGCGCTGTTGGCCACGAGTTCAATGTTAATGAATCCACAATATATATTAAATATTAAATATGTTAAGGTGTCTTTGAACATAAACATAAAACAAGGTTATGTATTGATTGGTTGACCAGAAGACCAGGGAGCAGTGGTTCTGTATTTGCTAATTCAGTATTCATAGCAACTTTGTAGAACACCACTCCTACGAAGTCTTGTGACTGTACAAAAAAACTGAACAAGTAGTTTATTCATGGAGGGGAGAGGGGAAGAGAGATAGGGAAGGGAAGGCAGCCTTTGAAGAGCATGTCGTCAGGGCAGCTATTACTGTGGGTACCTGGAGCTTAATATCATTGGGGTTGTTTGGGAGACACAGTAGAGCATGCCTCAGGGTGATCACAACCAAGGGAGAGGGAGTTGGGGTATTTATGCACCAACCCCCCATCAGCTGAGGTCTGCTGGGGAGGGGCACTCAGGACCTGCTGGGGAGCAGACAGAGGCCCTGACCGCCAAAGGAAGTCCTCAGGCAAAGAGGTACAGACGCTGGTGATTGAAGTCCAGCCTGGGTTTCTACTACAGGGGGAGAGGCTCCAAGCATCTGCTGCAGATGGCATGGCCAGGCCTTGTAAACTCAGATGCCTCCAGAAGCCAGGCAGGTAATATAAGCAAAAGCACTAGGCTGAGGGGGGCTGCAGGAGCCGAGAGTTTCTCTCCCTGTCTAACGAGAACAGCTGTTCCTCGGCTATGGCCAATTTTTGCCATGCAGGAAAATAGGCCGAAACTTGCCAAATCTTCTGGTTTTTCAAGAAAAGTAGGAAATTCAGATTTTTTAAAATGTGAAATCCTAAATTTGTAAAAGCTGGCAGTGAATTTAAAAACTTTTAAATACACCGTGAAGGCCAAACAAAACATGGTGGCAGGCCAACTTCAGCCCACGGACCACCAATCTGCAATCTCTCTGATAGAAGGTGCCCAAAATCCCACCTGTTGGGTATGAGCCTGGAGAAAATGGACCGTCATCTCCTGTGCACACTAAGCCTTCTGGGAGTGCCAAGAGATGCCCAGAAGTCTGCCTTGACATCCACGTGGCTAGGTGCCCCTGTGTCTGTCCAGTGAGCTCACCTCACTCTCTTGCTTCGAGGTTTATTAGAAGTCCAAGGACCACCATTCCTTGTGGCTACAGGAGTTCTCCAGCGATTTCTTGTCACTGTTTGGGCATTTTTCCTCCCGTGAGAAATTAGCTGAGCCTCCTGGGCTATTCGTCTGGCATCTGCTCATCTGCACAGCCGGTCAGCCCACTCCATCACTAAGAACAGGGCTGCCTGCCCAGCCTTCCACCTGCACACAGACTAGAGATAGTCAGAGGAGCTAGCAAGTCGAGTGGTAGTGTGTGGGGAAGCAGGGCCCAGGGAACTGGCCACCATCTGGCATTTTCTGCAACACAGAGGGAGGGAGAAGCCAGTGGCTGTGCTCCCAGGGAATGGCAGAGCACCTGTCAACCAGGGGTCAGGAGTCAGCCAGGGAAACAGATCCACCAAGAGACATAAATGGGAGATACATGACTTGTTACAGAGATATGATCTCACATCATCATGGGAGCTGGCAAGCGGTCTCTGCAAAGCTGTTGTCTTCACATCTGATGCTGAAGCTTGAAGTCCACAAGACAGGCAGCTACGAAGGAAAGATAGATACAAAGTGGGGGAAACCAAGAACAAGCTGGAACCCATAAGTGTGAGATGGAACCCCACACTGATGGACTAAAATCCGTGTCAATCCTTGCTGCCTCTATGTAAGTGGTATGGGTATCCTGCAGAAGCCAGGGTCCTTTGGTGTGGAGCTTAACGCAGACCCCTGACCCAGACATAGGAGCAGAACTGAAGGAGCATTCAGGGGAAGTTCTACCGCTTCCCACCAATGAGCTGAGTCAGCAGATCAGCAACATTATGTAGTATGAGCTACAGAATGTCTGTTGCTTCCCTTCTGCCCTTCCAGATTTCCCAAGAATCACTCTTGTGCCCCACTGTGGAGATACTAGAACAGCTCTGTCTTCACTTCTGGGGGTGCCTGAATGTCTGACTTTTGACGTATGACCAAGATAAAGGCAACGGGATGTGTGGTATGCTGTCTGAGGTCCGAAACTCTCCCGGCAAGCCTCAGGGTTGTCTTCTTTACTGGCAGTTTGTAATGGCCTCCCCAGTTTGAGAAGCCTGGCTGGATGACTTAAAGAGTCACTTGGTTGGCTCTGCCCCCTCCTTACTCACGCCCACCAATAAATCCTACTTTCCTGTCAAAGAAAAAAAAAAGCCACCTGGCTCTTTTCAGTGAGTTCTCCTAAAGCCAAGGTTCCTCACACATATCTCGGCCGTTCAATCCAGAGATTCAGTGTGGTCCGTGTGGACAAATGTTGGGCCCCAATGCACAAATTTTGTCTCTCAGAAACTACACTGTTCCCCTGCATTCTCTTTCTCTCCCTCCACTGGATCTTTCACTTTAAATAAAAGTCTTAACATAAGTATACTCTGTGGAGTCTGGAGAATCCATTCAAATATCTGAACTGGGGAAAACAATATAACCAACCCCACTGAAAATGTATAAAAAAGAGCATTCTGGGAAATGTAAGTCAGTCTAGCTAATTGATATATTATGAGGTCATCAAAATGTCCATGGGCCTCAGTGCTCTGTGGCCACTATCTTGGTATAGGGAAGTTTGCTCTTGGTGTCAGGAACAAGCTTGGCAGACCTAGGTCTTTCCAAAGAAATCATTCCACAGATGCCTGGGGAACCAGAACAGACAGATTCTAAGAGGAAACAAGACTTGCTGATTTCTTAAGATCCTCCCTTCTTGTGATTCTGCAGCTAAAACCTTATGTGGTTTCTTGCTAGTTTTCCAATGATAACGGAAAGAGAATGCAGAAGGGAAGGTCTGATTCCTTTTGGGAAGGATGCTCTAGAAAGAGCCAGGAAGACATAGATGAGAAAACTAGAACTGCCAAGAGCGAGTTACAACATGGCAGATTTGGGCTCAGTCAACGGGAGGACTTTATAACATTTAGTGTAAATGTCCAATAGCTGAAGGGATTGCCTTGTGAGGAACTGAGTCCAACTTTTTGACCTGTTAGCTTTAGGCAGAGATTTAATAACATCCTTCCTTCCTCCTTCCCTCCCTCCCCCTCTCCCTCCCTTCCTTTCTTCTTCCTTCTTTTCTTCCTTCCTTCCATGCGACTGTCCATCCAGTAAATTTTCTCTGAATGAAATCAGTCAACCAACATTTATTGAATACCTATTATATGCCAGGTGCTGTGTTGGGTTCTGGAATCACAGCCCAACAGGGAAGGCAGTTGGGGTATTGACCACCTGCTGTGTGCTGGGCACTGCTTGAGGTGCTAGAGATTAGAACCTAGGATAGAAGTCAGTCTGAGACTGGTGTTGAGATTCTTCAATTCGAAGCCATGACTCTTAAGTGGATCCCCCAATTTGTGAGTCCCAGTCTGGTTGGTACTACAAACCATGATTCCTTGACTCACAGTGACCCACAGGGCTTCTGTTGCCACTAAGACTGTTTTGGTTTGGCTGGGTCCAGGGGGGCTGGGATGTTCTGGTCTGTGAACTTATTGTTTATTATCATTTTTCAAAGCTTCTGCCTCCCTTCTGTAGGCTGGACCAGAACCAGAGACAACAGGGTGGCTATGTGAAATAAACTCCAGCCAGCATTACTATCATCTTGAACACGCAAACAATGGGTCACATGCCTACAGCTCGTGACTTCTTGGCAGCTTGGCTGAGCCTGAGCTCTTCCATTTTTATATGCCATTTGAGATGGGAAGGCATTGGAAATGGCTGATCTGTGAACGTTTACAGTGTAAAATCCATGCAGATAGAGAGGAGATGAATTTATGAGTAGTCCAATCTTAGCCCTCAGGGAAAGACTAGGAAATACATTTAGCCTGACATTTAAAGATCTGATGTGATCCAGATACTGTCAGTTTAGCACCCAACTCTCCCCAAACACTGTGCAAGACACGACAGGGGAGGGTGGCATGTGGAAGGACATGTGGGTGGAGGAAGGCCATGAGGACAACAGTTCCCAAGATGGCGGCTTGGCTTTACCCCTTGGATGTGCCTTGCACTGTGTCCCAATTTGCAAGGGTGGGACTGTCTCTAAAGGAGCCTTTTGAAAACCTTGTGCAAACTCTTTGCAAACATGATATGATCCCTGAGAAAGAGAGTGTATACAAAGCTGGAGATGGCTCTTGACAAAGGTGGTTTGCTAATAAGCAAGAGTGGGGCAGATAGAAATGTAGGCCTTTGCTGGCTGTAGAAGGAAGGTAGGGCTGGATTCCTGACAGAGAACTCTCGTGGTCTATGGGAACTTCCATTAGGACTCGTGTTCAGTTATGTGTTCAGAAGGCTGCTCATGCAGATGGTTGGGGGCATAGATGCCCCAGGCAACTCTGCAATGCTCGGAGGATGGACGTCTTCGTGAATGTACCTTGAATATTGAGTAGATTGGAGGTAGGGCTTGGAGGAAGTCTATGAAGTTTGTCTTAAGAAGTCAGAACTGAATTTTTTTAATACTTTATTTTTTTTAAATTTTATTGAAATATAGTTGATTTACAAAGTTGTACTAGTTTCAGATGTACAGCATAATGGTTCAGTTATACATATATATAAATATATATATTCTTTTTTTACATTCTTTTCTATTATAGGTTATTATAAGATATTGAATATAGTTCCCTGTGCTATACAGTAGGTCCTTGTTGGTTATCTGTTTTATATATAATAGTGTGTATATTTCAATCCCAAACTCCTAATTTATCCCTCCGCCTTAGAACTGAAGGTAATGCACCTGATTCTGGGGTGGTCACTGGTGTGATGGACATTGGATCCCAGTCCAAATTCTGCAACTTATTCTCTGTGTGAACTTGGACAAGTCCCTATATATTCACGGAAGGAAAGGGCTGGATTAAATGTTCTCCAGAGATTTTTCAGCACTATGATGGGAACTGGACATGCATTATAAAATGGAGATTGTGCCTGAGCCATTTATACAGAATCTCCCCATAGTCACGCAGCTGGAGGAAAATGAAGAAATCTTAAATATCCTACCCAGCCTCGCTGCCTTCTGAGCAAAAGCATTCTTGGAATAACCAACTTCCTGGCCTCTACAAATATAACCCCACAGGGAACCAAGTCATCAGCCACAAAGAGCTTTACTTCAGGTGTTTAAGACTACCCTGCATTCCCGATAAAAAGGGCTACGCTTTTGGCTCAAAATATTGCTGCAAGTTTTAAGTGACATTTGCATATTGATTTCAAAAGGCCCCTCAGCAACTCTGTAAATGAATTCATTAGAACAACTGACTCTGGTAGCACTCCGACCCAGCTGTGACATCACCCCTACAGAGCACAGAGTTGAGCTTATGAACCAATCAAGATAATTGTGCCCTTGATTGGGAAGGATAAGTGTGCTGTTGAAGGCATTTGTCAGCTCCTCAGCTGGGACTGTGTGGAGAGGCCAGGAGACAGTTTCAGAGAGAAGGCCACGGGGAATTCCCTGGGTTGGGTGTTTGGGTATTAATACTTATTTTTCCATGAGGTGGAGGTGGCGGTGGGGCGGAAGCACACATCCGAGATTGGAAGCCTTGCATCATGAGAGTCAGCATGATCTTCCTTGTAGAGTCTGCAGTATTTTTTGTGGTCTGCTTCTTCCTAATCATAGCAGTTACCATTTGCACTTTGTTTTTATCAATATATTAGTCTCTTTTTTTGGAAAGGATTTGTGGTGGCTTGAGTGTACATTCAATTCAATAGGACAGAATAAATAGCTAAGGACACTGGGTCAAAGGAAAAGTAAGCTTAGGGAGTAAGATGAAACCAGAAGTAAAGTTAGCACACAAAGTATGTAAGCAATTGCAAAAGTGAGCCACTCTGAGCTTCCTAGCAGCCAATGTAAGGAAGGGAACATGGTTGGTCATCAGATTCACAGTACCCAAAGAATAAGAATGTTCCAACTGGACAATCAATAGATCCTCCTGGTCATTGCCCATGAAACCTGGAGTTCAGGATTTTCATCTTTAAATGACAAGTACCTGGATATAAAATGTCTGCATTGATCAGAAAGGACAGTGCCAAATGCTTTGATAATCTAGAAAATGTAATATAGGGCTGATGTTCTTTTTGGTTTAAAAAAAATTGCTTAAGCCAGGACTTATGCATGAGTGGAGGCCCGTTCCACAGCTGCAGAAAGGTGAGCTGAAGGAGACCCCTTGCAGAGCCAAGACTGTCCTGAAAAAAACTGTTTGGGACACAGGGGAAATTTTCTTTTTTAACATCTTTATTGGAGTATAATTGCTTTACAATGGTGTGTTAGTTTCTGCTTTATAACAAAGTGAATCAGCTATACATATACATATATCCCCATATCTCCTCCCTCTTGCATCTCCCTCCCACCCTCCCTATCCCACCCCTCTAGGTGGTCACAAAGCACTGAGCTGATATCCCTGTGCTATGCGGCTGCTTCCCACTAGCTATCTATTTCACATTTGGTAGTGTACATATGTACATGCCACTCTCTCACTTCGTCCCAGCTTACCCTTCCCCCTCCCCATGTCCTCAAGTCCATTCTCTATGTCTGCGTCTCTATTCCTGTCCTGCCCCTAGGTCCTTCAGAACCATTTTTTTTTTAGATTCCATATATGTGTGTTAGCATACGGTATTTGTTTTTCTCTTTCTGACTTACTTCATTCTGTATAACAGACTCTAGGTCCATCCACCTCACTACAAATAACTCAATTTCATTTCTTTTTATGTCTGAGTAATATTCCATTGTATATATATGCCAAATCTTCTTTATGCATTCATCTGTTGATGGACACTTAGGTTGCTTCCATGTCCTGGCTATTGTAAATAGAGCTGCAGTGAACATTGTGGTA
Source organism: Balaenoptera ricei (assembly GCF_028023285.1). NCBI lineage: Eukaryota > Metazoa > Chordata > Mammalia > Artiodactyla > Balaenopteridae > Balaenoptera > Balaenoptera ricei. Next base: position 29,607,909 of record NC_082642.1, on the reverse strand, counting down.
CATGACTCTTTTTGAATTACAGTTTTCTCAGGGTATATGTCCAGTAGTGGGATTGCTGGGTCATATGGTAGTTCTATTTTTAGTTTTTTAAGGAACCTCCATACTGTTCTCCATAGTGGCTGTGTCAATTTACATTCCCACCAACAGTGAAACAGGGTTCCCTACAGAGGGGAGATTAAGTGCCCAGTGTTCTAGGTCCTAGCACTGTGGGTCTTTAACCCTGGCTATGCATCAGAATAACCTTAGAGCTTTTTATTTTTTTTTAATTAATTAATTTATTTATTTATTTATGGCTGTGTTGGGTCTTCGTTGCTGAGCGCGGGCTTTCTCTAGTTGCGGTGAGTGGGAGCTACTCTTCATTGCGGTGCGCGGGCTTCTCATTGCAGTGGCTTCTCTTGTTGCGGAGCACGAGCTCTAGGCGTACGGGCTTCAGTAGTTGTGGCACGTGGGCTCAGTAGTTGTGGCTCACGGGTTTAGTTGCTCCGCAGCATGTGGAATCTTCCCGGACCAGGGCTCAAACCCATGTCCCCTGCATTGGCAGGTGGATTCTTAACCACTGAGCCACCAGGGAAGCCCCAACCTTGGAGGTCTGAACAACACTGAAGTCCAGTCCTCTGGGGGATTCTAATGTGTCCCCAGAGATGGGGACCACTGCTCGGAGCATGGGGTTGTTTTGGGTGGGAAAACCCAAAGCAGCTGCTACCAGTCACTGGCCATAGCCACAGTTAGTAAGCTGTCCTTGCTGGATCTGATTGTGAGTGATGGAAAATCCTGGTGAACACGGAGGAAATATTAACGTGCAGGCAGTGAAGCTGTTGACCTGCTAAATCAGATTGTGGGAACTTAGCCAATGAGTTTTGGAGGACACCTGCCCACAGGAATACCCGAGCCCTTGCATACAGGGCCCCTGTGGGCATTTGTTGTGACTTTGATTTACAGAGGCTGATTAGCCAACTCGGTTCACCGAGGCTAACCAGGTCACAGGACTTGCGTTGCTAAAACTAGGAAAGTTCCAGGCAAACTGGGATGAGTTGGTCACCCCAATGGTTTGGTCTCTTCTCAAGACAGGATCAGAGAGTGGAAAGGGTGAGTCAGGCCTGAAGCCGAGCGGGGTTTGACCCTCTGTGGATGTTTATCTGTGTCTTCCTTTCTACCTGGGCTGTCAGATGCAGGGTCCTCTCCCCCCACCTCTGTTCCCATCTCCCTGAGACATTTCTGTGTCTGTCCCGGATTCCAGCAGGGTCCCAGCCAGAGCTCTGGGTCCTCTGAGGCCTGGGAGGAAGTGGAACTTCCCCAAACTCTGAAGTTCTGCTCTGTCAGACGCTGTAGGACCATGGCTTTTCTCCAAAGTCAAGACACAGGGCTTCGAGACACACTGTCTTTTGCCTGGAGCCTTTGTCCTTGAAAGCCAGTGGGCAGACCCTGGGGTACGAATGAAACAGGCCGGGACCTGGGATCTGGGGCTCTTTGCTGCAATGCTTGCACCTGGACAAACGTCTCCTTCAGCAACAAAATACAAAGAAACTCTAAGGGACTAAAAATAACCGCCTGCATGCACAGTTGGGGGCAATTATGGACAACAAGATACAAAAAGACCAAAAACACAACTGCCACTTCTGAAGAGCCAGGAGCAAAAGCAGGGTTTCAGGAGAAAAAGCAGGGCACTGCGCATGCCCCCTGCACTCAGCACCACCTAAGAGGTGGGCAAACCACCTAAGTCACCCTTCTGGCCTGACCCCTGGACACACCGCTACCCTCACCCCATGTAAGGAACCAGCTCGCCCCTGCCTGAGGAGTGAGCGAGCAAGGAAACCTGTTATTTGTTCTCCATCCTTCCTGCTGCAGCAGGGGCCCCAATAAAGCCTTGCCTGAATTTCTTGTCTGGTCTCTGATCAATTTCTATTGATTAAGGAGGCCAAGAACCCTGGTCAGTAACACAAATACTTAGATGACACAGGAACCCCACAGGCAAATGGTGCCCTGCTACCAGGGCTGGTTTCAGGGGCACTCACTCAGGGGCCCTGCTCAGAAGGGTCCATGCTTGGTTTAAGGTTCTGCTGTCATCATCTTGAACTCCTTAATAACTTTTGAACAAGGGGCCCTGCATTTTCACTTCACGCCAGGCCCTGCAAATTCCACGGCCAGTCCTGCCTGCCACCCAGCCCAAAGGCAACCCCTCCACCTTCGTTCCACCCAAACAGATTCACTTATGCTGCTTTTGCCAGGGGTGCCGTTATGGAAAAAACTGACAATAGAATGGGAAATTTTACCCGAGGGGCTCACAACCTGGTTAATTCCTGGCCTAATTCCGGAATCTCTCAATCACATTTCCAAGGGGCACAGCCCCCAAATCTGCATTTTGGGAAAGGTACCTGGGTGATTCTGGTGCATGGTGAAGATTGGGCTCCAGTATTTTAGAGCAGGATTTTAAGTCAAAATAAATAAGGGGGAAAAAGAAAAGGGAAGAAGCTGTGAGAGGTAAGCACTTGTTGGAGTCGCTGGCTCAGGCAGACTTTCAGGCTCCTACACTTATCCGTAGTGCCCTCATTTGGCCCCGACTGTGGGGACTTTTCCCCTTTGTGTGTTTCACTGCCTGAAATCAGAAAAAAGTATCTCCGTTTCAGTTCTGTGAGCAAGTTCTTTGAGGCCTGGGCCTGCTCTCTGCCCATGTTTTAGCCTCTGCTACCCCTTGCAGCCAGACCACACTGCCCAGCAAGAACTCCCAGATCAGCTCTCTGGAGTCTCACACCCCTGCCTGCAACCCTCTCCGGTTTCACGGCTTCCCAAATGCCCTCCTTCTGACCAGCCTCTCCAGCTGCTACACCCCATGTTTGCTTCTGATTTTGACTGACCTTGGCCCATGGTCCTTGGCTGACTCCTTCTGGCACTCTCATGGAAGACTCCAAGGCAAACAATTACCTGCCCCCTCCTGGGCTAAGCTGTGTGTCTTTGTGAGAGTGAGAAAATGATGCCCTTAGGCAAGTCTCACATTAGTAAGAAATGTAGCAGACCTGACTGGCTTCAGGCACGGCTGGATCTACAGACTCTCTCCATCTCTTTGCTTTGATTTCCTCTATGAGTGCTCAGAGTTGTATCTTTCCATGCTAAAGGAAAGGCATGGTGACCGACACTCCTTCCCCCATCACAGGCAGCAAGAATTTGGTTGGCTCAGTCTGCCTCCTCTGGGGTCTCCCATCATCTGACGTTGACATCCAATGGTGGTGTGCTGGGAGATGTTTAACAACTGGCTCTCGCCAGGGGAGTGGGGAGGATGCCTTGACTTGTAGGATTTGCTGGTTTCTCTGATGTAAATACTATTATGGTGACATATTTCAAGCTACGGATACTATATCTGTCAACACAGAGTTGGGAAGAGATGTACAGTAGAACGTCATCATGTAGTATTGCCAGATACCATATTTGTAAGTAACCTCAGGCACATAGATAATAATAAAATGTGATAAGACAATTAGGAAGGGATGAATTTTGCGTATCCATTACTTTTTCTTTTAATATAATGCATTTAAGTATAAACTTATATCATTTAAGTTTTAATAATGAATATGCTTAACAAGCAGTTAGCAAGATTCCTGAATTTTTTTTTTTAATGTTTTGGCTGCTTCACACAGCATGCGGGATCTTAGTTCCCTGACCAGGGATCAAACCCATGCCCCCTGCATTGGGGGCTCAGAGTCTTAACTACTGGACCACCAGGGAAGTCCCAAGATTCCTGAAATTTAACCATCGGCTCTCATGAGCTGGTACCAGTGGCTCCAACACATCACTGCTTCTAGAACTGGGCTCAGTGACAAATGGTGAACAACATTCAATGAAGAACATCTGCTAAGGACTCAGGGTGGAAGATGGGTGGCAGGCATGCCTCGGGTTTACCTTTTCTAGAATGGCAGCGATTTTATGAAAAGAACGTTTGTTTTTTTCAATTGCAAAGAGCCTAGGATCCCCAAGTGAAATGGCACAATTTTCCCTGGGGAGGAACACGTAGATTTTGCTCCTGTTTATGATGCTTCTGCGGTGGGGTCTGACTGTATATCATCGGCGTTGCCAAAGTCAGGAAAGAAGGGAGTGGGAGCCACCTGGGGGGGCATTTCTCATTTCTGTGCCAAGGTGCTAACAGCTCCGTTAATTCCGCACACCACGGAAAAGCTAACTGCTGGAATGTGGGCGTAGATTGTTTTTCAGCTTCTTTTGCTTGAGTAGAGGGAGTCTTTAAGGTCAGGATTGCACAGTTTAATATCTCATTAAGACTTTCTGCGTCGGCTTTCCCGCTTCCCTCTTGTTTTCCCTGGTGGAATTTGCTAGCAGCTGAGCAGATCTGGAGGCTGGCTGGTTCTCGAAGGAACCAGGCAACAGCTGCCTCTGTGGAAGCATGACAGGTTAACGTGGCTTCCCGGGTGTCAAAAAGTCTCTTAAATAAGGAGCTGTTAGTTTTGGGTCCAATTTGGCTCAGTGGCTGTGACTTGAGGACTTCCAGGTATTGATTCTGGAGCTGGAGAAGTCTCCCTGGGAACTAGGGCCCAGGGTGGCCACCCCGCACCCCCACCCTCTCCCCTTTTGCTACACCAGTGATTAGTGCAAAAATCTGTATACAGTAGGTGCTTGTCAAACTTTCGTCCCAAATTGATCAGTTGGAGGGTGTGAGTCACAGTGAAGAGATAATCATTCTTAGCAACAGGTTTAATTTTCACTTCTTTATTGAGTTATAATTTACATACAGTAAAATACATACATCTGAAGTATACAGCTCAAACCTTTTCTGCATATACATATGTAAATATCCATGTGACCACCATCCTATAAGATGTAGGTCATTTCTTTCACCCTAGAAAGTTCTCTGTGTCCTTTTCCAGTCAATGCCTCCCCCAGAGGCATCCAGTATTCTGGTCTTGTCTTAGCTTGGGCTGCCATAGTAAAATACCATAGGCTGGGTGGCTTAAACAACAGAAAGTTACTTTCCCATGGTTCTGGAGGCTGGAAGTCCAAGAGGAAGGTTCCAGTCGATTCAGATGGCTGCCTTCTCATCCTGTTCCAACATGACCTCATCTTTGTATCTGGAGATAGTGAGACCTCTGGTATCTCTTCTTAAAAGGACACTAACCTTGTAGGATCAGGGCCCCTCTCTTATGATCTCATTTAACCTTAATTACTTCTGTAGAGGCCCCATCTCCAAATACAGCCACAGTGAGGGTTAAGGATTCAGCCTAACAATGGGGACAGGGGTACAAGCATTCAGTCCACACAGATTAGCATTGCTGGTTCTAGAGCTTCAAACAGATGTGATCATACGGTACATGCTCCTTTGTGTCTGGCTGCTTTCGCTCAGTGTAATGTTTTCAAGATTCATCCACGTTGTTGTATGCATCAGTGATTCTTTCCTTTTTATTGCTAAATAGTGTTCCATTGTATGAATAGACCATAATTTGTTTATCCACCCTCCTACTGATGAATGTTAGGATTGTTTCCAGGCTGCCAATAGATATTTATTCTGTGTAGGGCATTATGTTAGCTGCTAGGATATTAAAAAATGTAAAATATGTCCCTGCCCATCCAGAGCTTATGCTTGGGATCTGCGCTTGAAAAATAGCTAAGAACATACCAACCTATCAAACAAAATATGACTCTGTGACTCGCTGAACAGAGACTGTCTCAGGGACTTGGGAGGAGGGAGATTTTTAAGGAATGTCAGTAAAGTCTGTTTGTAAATACATGTACCCAGAAGATGAGCCAGCTTAAAAGCGTCAGCTGCCAGAGAAATGAAAGCAACTCCAAGTAAGGTCCAAGCTGGCAGGCCATTAGGCCAGCTGCATAGGTACCTCTGGGAAGCCTCAAAATGCTTCATTGCCTGTGTTACGGGCCAAAGAGCTTCATGAAGTGGGAACAGGGTGAAAACATTCCCCTCGGAACAAAGCTGGCTCCTGCTTTGTTTTTGTGGTTTCCTCCAAGAGTGTGGGAGGGAAACGTTTGTGCTCGGAAGGACAGCTAGGCACCACGTCCATGGTCAGGAAGGGCTCTCCGTGGCCAGGGGTGGATGCTCCAAGTGATGGGAAGGCAGGGTGAGCAAAAGGGTATGGGTCCTGGTCCCAGTGTGGGGTCTAGCGGGTGCACATTCAGCTTCTCTGGCCCAAAGGTGTATTTGGGTGGGTTGGCAGAGCTTTGGCAGCAGTGACGATGTCACATGGGCAGGGATGGGTGGCTGGAATTGACAGCCCCTCAAAGGGACCTGGGGGCCTGCCTGGGGTCTGTGAGCAGAGCTGCTAATATCTGTCCGTGAGTCTGAGAGATGAGGTCTTGTGTGTGTCCTCATAGACCTTTAGAAGCTCCCCCAAGTCCTCCCCCACCAAGTTTCATCTAACGCCCTGGGTCTTGCCTTTCCCTGCCCAGTCATAGAGCAGATGGAGTTAAAGTGACTTCCGAGGTCCCTAAGCATTCAGAGGTGAAAGGGTGACAGAATGAGTAATTGTGGGAGATTTCAGGAGGGTTACTCAGTGAAATCTCCCAGCCATCATTTTATGACCATGTTGGTGGTAACTACCCATTTCATATCAATAATATCATATAATATTAGTGTTCTGCTTGCTTGGGGTTTAAACTATCTTTCTTACATTTTTTTTGATTGAGAGGACAAAAGCCATGTTAAAAAATTGGGAAGAAAACAAGAAAGCTTCCTAATAGCCCCTCCTCACAGATATTTTCACATTGGTCTTACCTTCCAGTTCATTGTTTATACACCATCTTTTCACAAGTTTGCTTAAGCATTTATTTACCTGTGGCTGCAATAGACTTGACAATGATTACACTTAATAGCTGCATGATATTTAGTGTTGATGTGCCATAATTTTCTATTACTGGACATCTTGGTGTCCAGATTTTGCCATTATCCACAACTGAGTAATTCCTTTTAAAGAATTTGTACCCAAAGGTGCTCTTACCACAGCCCTGAGGGAGGCCCAGGGTGCCATCAGTGTTTCAAGGACAGAAAGACGAAGAGGACTTGTGACTTCTTAGAACTGCATTTTTGTGGTTCCAAAGGGAACCAGAACCAGAGCTGTGGTGGTGGTTGGGGGGAACTGTGGAAAGTATGTTTAAAATGTTAAAAAGGCAAAAAAAAAAAAAACTATAAAGGCAAAAGTTAAAAAGGCAAAAGAAAGTATAATTCTCCTACAAATATCTAATGAGTACATGTCAAAGTTTTATTTTAATTCGTTCATTAGAGAACCAGGTGTATAAGGCGACCTGATATATGGTTAGTAAAAGAAAAAAATGGGGAGTAAGATCACTAAGTTAGATACAACACTGATTATTTTTCTTCGAGGCAATAAAACTACAAGCTTTAGTGTTATCTTCTCTATAAACAGAAAGTCATTTTTATCTCTACAGGAAAAAAATCATTTACACCACTATTGGATAAAAGCCATTTGTATCTTAATGGTTTTCAACAAATTAATAGCTAATTTTAGAGACTTGCAAAATATGGAATCAAGAGTAAATAGTAAGTCAAAGTTACATCCTTTTAGAAGGTCCAATGCCCTTGAGGCAGGCATTCTTTTTTGCATCCTTTTTTTGCTTTATTTCTGACTTTTGGAAATTGTTTTTCTTGAAGAGAGAAGTGACCTGGAGAGGGGAGTCCATGATGATATTAACTGTCCCCTCCAGCTATTTCAGAGCAGGGCAGCACTGCCAGATTTTTCTCTTGGCTTGAAGCAGCAAGGGGTACAGATGGCTGGTGAGGACAAAAAAGGAAGCTTGAATAATTAATGCCCTCCCACTGGGGATGGACATGGAGAGGAGGGCCCAGAGCCTGTGAGAGGGATGGAGTGGAGCCCTGGGATTGGACTAGAGGCCAGACCACCCCTAACCCCAGAGATTCTTCTGGAAGGCTGCCCAGAATGGACCTTAAAATCTCATCTGAACCTGTTCATCTTACACATTAAGTGATCCCTTCCTGATGGAGTGGAGCTCTGCCTTGGTCATTTTGAGTCATTGACAGTACTGTTCACCATTACCACTGCCACTTTCTTATCAAAAGCATCCCTTAGTCCCCTGAACCTAGAAACCTAAGTAACCAGCAGTCCTCTGGCTTTGTTCTTTTCCCTCCAGGCCCCTGCCTGGCCCCAGCATTGCTTCCTCCTCCTGTTCCAGAGCAGAACCTAGCTCTTCCCAGCAGAGCAGAGTGGGGAGCTTCTGATTAAGGAAGAGGACTCCAGCCAAGGCGGGTGGGATGGGAGAGGAGAGGGATGGATTGGGAGTTTGGGATTAGCAGATGCAAATTATTATATAGAGAATGGATACACAACAATGTCCTACTGTAGAGCACAGGGAACTCTAGTCAATATCTTGTGATAAACCATAATGGAAAAGAATAGGAATAAGAATGTGTATATATATATATGTATAACTGAATCATTTTGCTGTACAGCAGAAATTAACACAACATTGTAAATCACCTATACTTCAATAAAATTTTTTAAAACAAAAGGAAGAGGATGACAGTTCAGGTGATGAACTCGTCCTAGTATTCCTGGGAACGTCTAGATTGGAAAACTGAATGTCCCACGGCCCAGGAACCCGCTCAGCCCAAGGCTACCTGGGACAGTTGGTCATCCTAAGTCCAGCCTCCCCTTGTGTTCTGAGCAGCTGTTGGTGCTGCTGTTGCCACCCTTAGTGGCTCTTTTAACTCTTTCCCCTCCGTTCTCCTAGTCTTCATCTCTTGTTATATCTCTGTTAAATACTCTCTCAATTTATGAAGCTGAGGCGATAGCTCAGGACTTGTACAAGTTTCCTGTGGACTTCAGTCTGGAACAGAAATGCATACGAGTTTTGCATTTTTGTTTTCTAGCAAGGAGTGTTAGTGGAAGCTTCCAAGAAGACAAACAGAGTGGAATGGGGTGCTTGTTTTCATGGATCAGAAATGAATCACATCGACTTTTTTCAGTAATGACACAGAGTTGTAGAGTCTTGGGAAAGAAACAACAGAAAGAAAAGGTTTTCTGGTGGAGACCTGTGAGAGGAATAAAGGGTCCTGAACGGAGAACTGGGATTAGGAGGGAAAGATGGACAGTGGTTGGACTCCTGAAGGACAATAAACTTGCCGTGCTTGTTAATGCCTGAGTGCTGTTTACAGCTGGTGCTGTTTACACCTGGTGCTGTTTCCAAACGCTCTCCGTAAGCATCCGTTCTGCTCCAGGATCCTCAGAAAGACAGGTTAATAGTTGGCTGAAGAGAAGGGAGGCAAAGGGGGATTGTGTCAGTGTGTCCACGGCTGAACTCTTCTTAGGACTGAAGGTACATAAGGGGGTATCATGCCCAGCTCTGAAAATAAAACGATATTGGCTCCAGTCTGAAACTGTCACTTTCCACTGAGATGGAATATATTACTCAGAAGAGAGAAGCACCAAATATTATGCAGTCTGCCTTTGGGGAAAGAAAAAAACACCCACTTCTTATAAAAACACTTTTTTGGGATGAAGGATTTGATTTCAACTGGTGAGTCATCCCTGTGTTTTTTTGTTTTTTTTTTTTAACCACTTAGCCAAAAAATGAGGTTTTTAAAAAAGCATTTCTCGAAGCAAAATCTTCCACTACTTGGGTTTCTCTCATCTGACATGGAAGGCATCCTGAGCGCTTATATCCACAGTGCCAGAAGCTGCCCCAGTTTGCATGGAAGATATTATAGGACAAGATTCATAACCATCAAGTTTCAGGCTCATTAGGAAATAGCAACCTCAAGATACTATGTGTGATCTAGAAGTGAGAAATGATCAAGAAACAGAAAATAAATTTTAAAACACAAATTTCAATGAGTGTGTTTGAAAATGACACAATGAATGTCAGAAGGCAAAGGAGCTGAGGAGGGCTGTGGACATTGTAGCAGGAAGGACCATATGTCTTGGTCTAGCAAGGACAGTCCTGGTTCATGTTGGAAAAGCACCTACTTTCACTCTCAAGGATGTCTTGCTTTGGACAGTGGGTTATACGCTCGCCCCAGATGTAGTGGTTTGCAAGCATGTCTGCCGATTCTTTGACACTCTTAACCATCAAGAAGTCTGTGTCCCTTCTCCTTGGAAACGGATGGGCTTTTGTGACTGCCTGGCTGAGTGGTATGTGACAGCAGAGAATCCCGTAAGAAGCCTCGCTACCCAGGAGCTGCGTGCTGGAGGCACCACATGGAGAGACCAGAGAGCAGAGCCAGAGGTGCCTGAGGAGCCCCCTCTGCTGGGGTCTTCCCGGTCAAGGCACCAGACATATGAGTGAGGAAGGCTTCGTGATGACCCCAGCCCCCATCTAACTACAGCCACATGAGAGACCCCTAGTAAGAGCTGCGCGGCTGAGCCCAGGCAACTCTAGAACCACGGGAGAAAAATAACAAATGATGGTGCTCTTTTATGTCGAGAAGTTTGAGGTAGTTTGTGATGCAGCGATAGGTAAGCCAGATGCTAAGTACAGGTTGGTTAAATACCTTGAGGGCCCCCACTGAGGACTTTTACATTGCTGACAGTTTTCCATCATGCGCCTTCACTCACTATGCCACAGCTGCCCTGGCCCCCATTCGTTCCGTTCTCCCTAGAGCCACGTTCCTCTTGAGCCAGGACCCACTGTCTAGAAAGCTCTCCACTCCTCCCCCACTCCTCCAGGTCCCAGCTTAAAAACCCCTGCCCGATCCCTCTGATAAAATCTTAGCTCTCTCATAGCCACTTGGGAGAGATTACATTTTCCAAAAGTTGCCCGAGCCGCATTTGTGATGCTACGTGCTGTTCCAAATCCTCATCTTTCCCTCATCAGGAGATAGGGACTATTTCCCTTCCCCTTGAAGTTGTGCAGGACATTGTGACTGCATGGGTGGTACGGCGTCTACCCTGCTCTCTCTCAGGACACACACCCTGGGAGCCCAGCCACCACATTGCAGGGAAGCCCAGGTCAGGCGGAGAGGCCACATGGTGTATTCCATCTGATAGGTCCAGCCGAGGTCCCAGCAGAGAGCCGTCATGAACTGCCAGACAGGCAAGGGGGTTTTCCTTCAAATGATTCCGGCGCCCAGCTTTTATGCCACCCCAGCCAACGCCATCTAGAGCTGGGCGAGCCATTCCTGTCCAGTGATCATCAACAGCACACTGTCTGTTGACTTTCAGACTGAGTTTGGGCTGGTTGTTATGCAGCCATAGGTAACCAGAACATCACTGTATTTTTATTTCTTAAAACTGTCCCAGTCGTGATTAAACATTTTTAAATGATTTACTGAGTATCTGTTTCTCTTCCTAAACCGTTAATTCCATGAGAGCCGGAACCCTAAGTACCTTGTCCATTGTTGTATTTCCAGCACCTGACTGTGGCTGTGGTACAACAGATGCTCTGTAATATATTTATGGAATGAATGAATGAATACAACAGCCTGAAAATACATGAAGAATGCCACCAAGGTGAAAATGAAAATCAGAACAGTTCCTGAGGATACACAAAGTTATTTTGGCGATTAGAAAAGTGCAGAAGGATACGCAGCTTATACAGGACATCTGTGGAACTTGGATGCTGTTTTGTAATTTTGCATATAACCACCATCCAATCAAATTTGTGGGTACACTAACACACACGATCTCAACAGAAGCCTTTGATAATCTTTTGACACCCTTAAAAGTTAGGTTCGGAGTAGATCCTTGGTTCGTGCAACTTTGTTAACGCATTTATCAAAGATTTAACTATAATCACATACCAAAACAAGGATCATCTCCCATAGGTGGGAAAGTTGTTGTCAAATTAAACTCCATAGAGGAAGAGTTGTTTGAAGATGAGTATATTCAAACCAGCAAAGTGTGAGATGTAGGGTGTTGTTGACAAGTGTTACTGCAAAACACTCAGCTATTATTTTTGAGAACACGTGGCAGACTGAGGTCCCAGAAGGGGGAAAAGCTACAAGGGTGCCCATGTTTTCAAAAGGGAAGAACTTCTCAGGAAAAGAGAAAAACAGAACAAAACACCACTTTATCCATTTGTGGTCACCAGGCAGAACTCGAGGTCCTGAGCAACCAGCTTGGCTTGAGGGAGATGGATTTGGGGCCGGGACCAACTCAGCCTCCAGTGAGAGTGACAGGCTGGGTAAACAATTGCACAGTGATGAATGACTGTATTTGGGCTTCTTGGTTGTTTGACTGCAGGTGAATAAACCAAATGCCTCTTGAAAGAACGGGGCCTGAGAAGATTTTATAAATAGCTCCTACTTCTGGGGGAGAAACTCATACAACCTTGTGAACTGGAACCACTCAAATGTTGCATAACTTCAGCTGGTCCTAATTCTGTGTATCCTGGTCAGAGCCCTCTTCCACCCTCTGGTTCAGTTTCTCCAGTGACTGTATCTGCAGTCTCCTTTGAGGTGGAAGAAGGGTGGACATCAGTTACCAAGATGGGAAAGGACTCCTCGCCCACTGCTATTAACTGCTGCCACACACACCCTTTTCTTTTTAAACCCAGTATTCTGTCTATCCCATCTGCAGTGCAGTGGACTGAATGTATGTGTCCCCCTACCCCCAATTCATAAGTTGAAATCCTAACCCCCTGTGTGATGGTACTGGGCGGTGGGGCCTTTGAAAGGTGATTAGGGTTAGTGTCCTTATATAAGGGACTCCTGATTGCTCTGTGCCCTCTTTCTGCCATGTGAGGATACAACAAGGGAACAGCGGTCTACAACTCAGAAGACAGCTCTCATCAGAACCTGACCATGCTTGTCCTCTGATCTTGGACTTCGAGCCTCCAGAACTGTGAGAAATAAGTTTCTGTTGTTTATCAGCCACCCCCTTTACATTTTGTTATAGCAGCCTGAGTTAAAGCACATATGAAACCTCGGGCTTCCCTGGGGGCGCAGTGGTTAGGAATCCACCTGCCAATGCAGGAGACACGGGTTTGAGCCCTGGTCCGGGAAGATCCCACATGCCGCAGAGCAACTAAGCCCGTGCGCCACAACTACTGAGCCTGCACTCTAGAGCCTGCGAGCCACAACTACTGAGCCCGTGTGCCACAACTACTGAAGCCCGCGTGCCTAGAGCCCGTGCTCCGCAACAAGAGAAGCCAACGCAATGAGAAACCCACGCACCACAATGAAGAGTAGCCCCTGCTCACCACAACTAGAGAAAGCCCGTGCGCAGCAACGAAGACCCAATGCAGCCAAAAATAAATAAATAAAAATTTTAAAAACCCAAAAAAACACGCACGAAACCTCTGTCTTTGGCAAATGCATCGTGTCCTCTCTTCCCTCTGTAACTTTGCCCTGAAATGCCCTACTGTTCCCCCTCCCATATATCCCATCTAACTAACTTTGACTACTCCCCTCTCTCAGGGGTCAGTTCCAGTGTTGTACTAGAGGGATGCTGGGGGCACCCACCCAGATCCCTGTGAGCTGGGCAGGTACACCCATCCGCCAGCTGCTCTGAGTGTTGGTTTCTAACAGCTCAAAGCTAGAAGCCAACACTCCAGTGACTGGATGATAAGGAGTACAGAAGTCTGGTGTCTTTGGTCCAAGGAGGGACAACTCTGGTGTAATTCACACTCCCTCCAGATACCCTCCAGGACTAGAGGCTAGACTCCAGCAGGAACCTAACTTCTTCCCTCATTCTAGCTCACTTGCCTCAGTTCTTCACAGGCTTCTTCTGATCTCCCTCAATAAGTCACTTGTACAAGATTTCTCCTCCCAGACTCTGCTTTGAGGGAACCCCACCCAAGCAGACATTGTCTCTTCTGGGAAGACTTTCCCTGACCATTTTCCACCCACACTGATTTAGGGACCCCTCTTTTGTGCACCCACCTCTACCACTGAGCTCCTCACTAAGTCCTGGAATCACTGATTTACCAGTCAGTCTCCCTCCTAGGCTACTTGACAGCAGAAACCCTGACCCACTGATCTTTTCCTCCCCAGCACCCAGGACAGTATCAATTTTGCCTATAGCTTGTGCTCAGTAAAATGTTAATGAACTGAATTCTTGGCGGCCTTTTGGAAAGAGAATGCGCTCATGAAATGAACCGAGGTAAATGGCTAAACCTTACTTTGGCCTCCCATTGTTGGAAGAGGGTTCAGAAGAAACCACAGAGATGGTTCTAGAAATAGGATATGGCCCTAGGATGTTGTTAGCACCATTGAAAATGGAATGTCATCTGGGATTTGGTCAGAAAATAATTATCAAGCCAGCTACTTACAAGGTACAATGCAAGATTTTTTTTTAAATGTGATACATGGGCCCTATCTTCAAACAACTTAAAATCCAGTTTGGGAAAGGTTGACTATAAATATATGAAGAGGCAATCCAAGTAGAACATGAACCAACTTCCAGCCACAGTAAAGAACAGGAAGAAATAGGCTTAAACCATAGTGGGATATTGGGGAAAATATTTGAATCAACTTCCTGACAGTCAGGGCAGCAGAAGTCTCGCCAGCACGGAGACAGACTCTGTCTTTGGCCAAAGTTGAATCAGGCTCCTCTGAGCTCTTGACTGGCCTCATCTTTGGCCCACGAGCACTGCAGACTCTTGGCACAAATGATTTTGTCCACCTTCTACACTAATAGACTTGAACAACACTAGCACCTCAAGCCTGCGTTCCTAGGACAATGGTCCCAGTCTCCTTAAGTTCCTGCCTGAGAAATCTCAACACTGCCAAAAGGATTTCCTGTTTGTTCCAAAAACCTGACTATATGTCCCTGACCTCCCTTTTCTTAGAAGCGTTTACTTTGAAGAACTTGTGATTGTAAATCCTTTCTCTGTCCTGTTGTGATGTATCTTCCACAAGCCAGGAATGTCTTTTTCAAGGACCTGAGAGCCATCACTTGAAATGTAATCATCAAGAAGTGCAGGGCCCTGTCTCCCAGCCTCTATGGGAGGGTGGGAGCCTAACTTCAATAGCAAACACTTAACCCCACATCATATCCTTCAGTACATTTCCTTTAGCACGCCCTAATGTTTAAAGGCCTCCCGTCTTTTGTTTCAGTGGAGTTGAGCTGAGGTCTCACCCCAGCTGCAGTAGAACAGAATAAAATCTGTCCTACCACCTTTAACTAGTGTCCAGCTTTGTTTCTCTTTGACAACACCCGAGGGAAGCTGTGACTTCAACATTAGTAGAAAGCTTTGAAGAGGAGAGCAATGAAGTTCCATTTCAGAGGGTCCTGATTTTGTCCTGCAATGAAGTGGGAGGTGGACAACGTGACCCTTTCAAGCCCCTCTGCTGGCCAGTTTGTCAGATCATTGGGAAGATGTCCCTTAGGAACGCCATGAGTATAGGGACAGGATCAGGCAATGTATTCAGTCCCAAAATAAACAGAGAAGTCATGTCTATAGTAAACAAAAATGAGACTGGTCCTGACTCTGCTTCTCCCTTGCTGGGTGACTTTAGATAGATTACATAACCTCTCTGAACCTCAGTTTCTCCATTCTGTAAAAAGAAGGGGTTGCACTAGATGACGTTTAGGCTCCATTCCTAGACATGATGTTTTGCTCCATTTCTCAGGCAAAATCAATTGATATGTTATGACTTCCAGAGCCCCCAAATTCCTGAATTTACAGGAAAGTCCCTCCTGCTAGTTGTCCTTGATGGGTACATTGAAATGCCTGTCATCTGTGTGTTAAGATGGGAGAGGGGCTGTCTACTGCCTGCCAAGAAAGCACTGTCACACCTCTTCCAGGGCCATATGTGGCCAGGATCCCCTGGGAAACCAAAAGCACACATGGTTGCCAGAGCATCTAACTTTGTGACTCAGAAATTGCCATCTGCAAAACAGCTTTTAATTGAAGCTCCAAGAGGCAGAAGCTGGCTGGAAAAACCTTGCAAGTTGATCCAATAGGATTATCTTCCCTAAAAGAGGTTTTTTTTATGTTTAATTAGTTGGAAGCCATTTTGTCACAGACGGATTTTTCGGATGTCAGTCCTTTTGGTGCCCTGCCTGCCCACCCCCTCACCCTTACACCCCCTCCCTGTGTTCAAGTCCCACAGATTCTTCAGTTAGTAGCAGCCTCTGATTTTTTTTTTTTTTCCCTTGAGGCTACATTGACCATCCTATGAGGAATCCAGGGTTATAGAAGGCTTTCCCCACCACTCAGGATACAGATAGTTATTTCAACCTGGGTGGAGAAGCCAAGGGTAAGCAGGTCTCAATTTTTGGTAATCCAAGTCAGTTACCCCTATACTCAGGAACCACAAACTCATGGTCGAGTTGGTCTGTACTGAGTCATCAGGCAGGCATGAGTCTGAAAGGCAACACTGACCAAAGGGAAACCCAGTCATTCCAGGGGTGGAGTGTTAACCCTTTGTGCCCCAGGCTAGAGAGGACTTGCCGTGGCCAGGACCAGCTCCATCAGCTGCCGGCAAGAGGTGGGTGAAGGAACCCAGAGTCAGGGGCTTCTTCCGACCTGGGATTTGTACTGCTGCAATTCCCCTTGTGTCCTCGGGGTGTGCAATGTGAGACTCAGGTATAACAAAATGGGTAGAGTCAGGGAGTGGAGACAGAATTAGAACCGTGGACAGACCTGGCTGTAGCACGTGAAGATACTGTTCAACATGCTTTTAGGTTTGCAGTTGGGCAAAATACTCCATTTCAACCCACAGGCAGATAACAGTATCTTCATTTTAACCCTTTTATAATGGAAAATTTCAAAACATACAAAAATGGAGAGAACACTTAAAGAATCTCAGTATACCAGTTACCCAGTTTCAACAATTATTAACTCAAAGCTAATCTTGTTTCATCTATACCCCACCAACGTCCCAGCCCCACCTCACTCGCCGTATTACAGCTTCACACTTTGTAACCGAGGAAAGCAAGGCTCAAGCATAAATGAAGAAGAATGAATTGGGCCAGTTATTCTCAGTGACTGGAGGGAGGGTGAGGGTGGAGGAGGTATATCACATTCTTTGGGGTGGCATGTGTGTGTTTTGGAAAAAACAAGAAAATACTGTACTGTTATTATATAGTTTTTATTTGGAACATGAAAATATAATACCTATTGTCTTCATAACATAAATTACAGAAAGTAAAGCTGAACAAAAGTTTTCTCAAAGCAGGTGGTGGGGATGACGTAAAAAATTCTCAGTCTGTGAGATTTCTGTGTTTATCAGAAAGAGGTTATGGGTTAGAACAGGTCATAAAGTACAGGATTAGAATTTGTCTAAGGTTCATTTCCCCTTTGACCTTCCAATATTTATAATCCTAATGACTGGGAATTGGAGGCAATGGCTACTTCCCTTTATAGCATCTAGCACAATTCTGCATAACCAAGAGGCTTCAAAAAATGCTTTGGAGAAGTGGCCTTCCCAACAGTTGTAATTAAAAATAGGAACCAATGGAAGACTGAGAGGAAATTGCTCATAAATATCTTACATATGGCATTTCCAAATTGGAAAAATTGCTTGAAAATAAGCAAGCCCTGTAGTTTTCAAACTCTGTTCCTTGGGACCTTATGGCTGCATGAGGGGTTTGGCAAGCATTGATGTGTCCCAATCAACCTTGGAAAAATTAACCCTGTATCACTTTTGGTTTATATTTGGGTTTTGCTCTAATTTTTCATTAGATTTTTTATAAAGAGTTCTGCTGATGAAAAACAGTGGCCGTAGTCTCCTGCCACGGGGAGGAGCTGGTGGTGCAGAGAGGGGATGTGACTTGCCCTCACACAACAGGGCAGTGGAGTTGCTGGGACCAGGGCCTGGTATCCAAGGATCTATGGGCAGTTGACATGGTTGCTGGATTGGGAACCACAGAAAGTACCCAAAGTAAGTGGGAAAATCCTTTGGAATGGAAGCACCGCCCACTCAGGTTCTCCTGCCCCTCAATCCGATCAGTCTTAAGGACAATAGAGGAATTTTGCGGGGGATGTTTGGGAAGATTCCTGAAGAGGAAACCATTGTTCCAGGACATGACATGATTAGAATGCAGGCTGTGCGATTTTCTCTGATGTGCTATAGAACACTTGAACCGTGGCCCTCATAGCATCTTGGTTGTTTAGCCAAGTCCAACTCAGAGGTTACTAATGAGTGGTCAGGAGGCTGAACACTACCCCCAGACACGTTTGGTTTAGCCTTGTTTCAATATACATATATTTTTGATAGCACACATATTACAAATATAAGGCATGAAAGAGGGGACATCACTACAGATCTTACAGTGTTTGAACATTTTTTAAGTCACCAACACTTTTAAATTGGGGGATTAAAAATTCTGAATTTCTGGTGTATCTTCAAAAAAAAAAAAAGAAAGGTTTGGCCATGGAATGCTGGACAACACGGGCAACACATTCTTGTCTCAGTCAGCTGGAAGCTGGGGCTTTAAACTGAGCATCTTTTCTCTTGTTTGCTTTATTCCCCACTGCTCCCTACTGCCTCACACACAGCCTGCTTCACTAGTTCACTTTACATCCTGGGCCCTGTAGTAATCTGGATTGGTGACCTAATACTCTGACAAAGGGTTTTAAACAATGATTCTCAAGTATTAGCGTCAGAATCCCTCCATGGTGCTTGCCTGAGGCTCTGCTCCTCAGAGATCCTGATTTCAGCGTATTAATAAGGTTCAGGATTTGCATTTTAAACCAGCAGTCTAGAGAGTTCTGGTGCAAGTGGTTTTATGATCACAGTTTAAGAAAAGCTGCTCTGTAACTGAGGTCCTTAATACTGGCTACACATTTGAATCACCAGGAGGAGATTTTACAATGTATTCAGCTTTTACCTTCAAACAACGGAATCAGAGAACACTAGAGGCCTGGCCCAGATTGGTTAATATTTCTTCATTTATTTTTTAAAATTCCAAAAATACAAAAAATTTGAAAGAAGGGTTCGTGGGACTCCTTTACACCTCTTACCTAAATTACCAACTATTAACATCTTGCTACACCCATACCATCTCTCTTATTACACACACACATACACACACATTCCCTTTTGGCCAAACCATTAAAAAGTAGTCTGCACACATTGACACTTCACCCTTAAATGTTTCAGCATGCCTCCCTTAAGAAAAGGGACATTCTTCTCCACAACCACACTGTATTACCAAGACTGAGATAACCACTGTTTCCTCGAGATGAGATTCAGGTCAAGTACTTCCAGCAAGAACCCCACATAGTGATTTTGTGTGATGTTCTGTACCTCCCATTACATCACATCAGGAGGCAAAAAATGCAATCGTTCATGAACTTTAGTGTGCACCTGGAAGGTTTGTTAAAACCTAGATTGCTGGACCTGCCCCTGCAGTTTGAGGTCTGTGGTGGGACCTGAGCATTTGCGCTTCTCATAAGTTTCCTGGTGATGCTGATGCTGCCAACACAGGGACCGAACTCAGAGACCCACTGACCTCACAGCCAGCTACCCCGTCATTGGTGATAGGCATTAGTGCTTTAAAAGTCCCTCCAGGTGATTATAAACTGCCAGCATCGAGAACCACTGCTAGCCTGGCCCGCCACTGCTCAAATATTGTCCTCGGAGCAGCATCTGCATCACCCAGGACCTTGTGAGGACTGTGGAATCTCAGGTCCCACCCAGACCTGCCATCCCAGAAGCCACATGTTAACAAAATCTGCACTGATCCATGCGCACATTGAAGTGTGAGCAGCTCTGCTCTAGAGCACCCGGAAGCTTCTTCCACGCTTCACCTGGCCGATCGTGACTTGGCACCCAGGGGTCTGTGGGAGCCCATGATGGGGCACGGGCTGCTACTTCAAGGCCACAGTCCCAACCCTGGAGGGGGCAGAAGAGAAACAGAACCTACCAGTTGACTCTGGGCCAGCTCTCCCACCCCCGCTTCAGCTTTTAAAGTCTTTTTAAGAAACTGCTCACTTCAGTCCCGTCTCTAAATTTAGTGCCTTGTCTTACCAGCTCCTCTGGTTGGGCCTCCTCCTCACGCGTGGCTTTGTTGGATCTGACTGTTTCTGAGTGGGCAGCATTTTGCTAAGCCCTGAGGGTATAAAAGTGACTGAAACAAATTCCCACCCTCAGGCATCCTGCATTCTGGTTCCTTCTTTCCCGACTGGCCACCTGCCCAGCATCGTCATGGCCCCAGCGGGGTCCCTGTGGGGTGGCCTGTTGTACCCATTGCGGGGTTGGGGTGAATGAAGGGCTCCTCTGACCTTCTTTCTCTTTCCAGTTTGGACCTGACTTTTAGAGACTGGGGCTATGTGGGGCCATCTATCAGCTATCATCAAATAGTCATTCAGCAAACATTGACACTGGGCCTTTGGTGCTGTGGAGGGGACAGATGTGGTTCCTGGCTTCTGATTACCTACAATATGGAGGAGAAAATGAGGCACTCATGGAAAAGGAAATAATACCAGGAAGAATGTGTATAGAGACATTTGTGAGGTTTCAGACTGGAGAGAAATCACTTCCCACTAAGGGACGGCTTCGTGGAGGAGCCGACATTTGGGAAGAGGCCCACTTCATCTTCAGGGTCAGATAAAATCATCGGGTGGCTTGGTTTTGCTCTGAGACAGGCCCAGGAGTTGCTCGGATTCAGACCATGTTTACTGCCACTCCACTTTCACACCCCGGCGGCCAAGGAGAAGGTAATATATTTGCTCATAAGGCATTTTACAAGCCTGGGCAATGGGGCGTGGATTGTAAAGGGTTCTAACTAATCGTGTGCTGCCGTGGAAATCGCTTCAGCAGGTGGGAGGAGAAGAACCAGCCAGGGAACATGACGGGTGGGGATTGAAAACAGCCGTCAGAAGAGTCGACCCACACTTTCCGCTCCTGGCAGACAGCAGGCCCGTCAGGAGTAGGAGCAGGTGGTTGAGGCAGGGAGTCTCCGAGGCGAATGTGGGGCTGGCCAGTCATCGTCCTGGGTGAGGTTAAGTTGGGGGATGATCAGAAGGAGAGTGGTAAAGGGGTCGTCTCCCATCTCAGAGCCCTGGGCAGGTGGGACCATGAGTCGGTTCAGGAGACCCTGCCTTTGCTGGGGGTGGTCGGGGAGGCCTTCAGGGGAGTGAAACTTACAGCCTGAGTTGGAACTTTCCTGGGAGATGAGGGGTTGTGGGAAAGTACAGAACAGCACACAGGAAGCTGGGAGGTGTGCGCGTGGTGCTGTGTCCTAGGATGATGAGACCATGGCGGCCCCTGGCCCAGGCCTGGCCCCAGACGGGCCCTCGTGGCGGGTCACATGAATGGCCCCAGCTCTTCCCCTGGCCCTGCATCTACGCCCTCTGCTGAGACACTGTGCTGCCCTCTGACTCTGACTCAGCCGTGCGACCTACTTTGGCCAATAGATTGAGACAGAAGAGACAACCTGCAATAAAGGATCAACTCAGCAAGTCTGAGGGTTCCAAACTTTTTTTCTGCACGCTCCAAAGAAAGTTTGGGCCCTGGGCTGGTTCCTGGTTCCTGGGAGGTAACGTCTAAGCCCTAAGAATATCCTGCCTGACAAGAGTGTCTTTGTTTACCTGGAGGCGTTGAGCCAGGCCAGATAGTGACACTAACAATATCATTTGTGGGGGGGCCTTGGACTACATAGTATCAGCTTGACCTCTGGAGGGGCTGGAGACTAAGGTCAGGCACATAGCAGCGGCCAGCTGTGCCTATGTGACCAACCCCCAGTAAGAACCCTGGACACCAAGGCTCAGGGGAGCTTCCCTGGTTGGCAATATTCCACGTGTGTTGTCGCACATTGTTGCTGGGAGAAATAGGCACTGTCTGTAGACCTCCACTGGGAGGGGACAGCTGGTACCCTGGACCATCCCCTATGTGTCTTGCTCAATTGCTGATTCAATCTGTATCTTTTTGCTATAGTAAATTGTAACCATGAGTGTATCCGCTTTGCTGAGTTCTGGCACACCTGAGGGTTGGCACAAAAATAAATGACTGTTGAAAAGTTTGGAGTCCTGAGGACATAGCATAGTTTGGGGAGAAAGGGCAGGGATGGAAAGATGGGTTAGAGGATTTAGGTTCTCATGAAAATATGAACAATACATGGTCAGTCCTCGTTATTTGAGGATTCTATGTTTGCAAATAGCACCTACCCACTAAAATTTATTTGTAACCCCCAAGTCAAATACTTGAACTGCTTTCATAGTCATACTTCTATTTCCCCTAGGAGCAATGTTTCAGTATTCACTGATTCAGTGTTCCTGATGTCTTTAGAGGACATAATACCATGAAAAACAAGAATCAACTGTATATTGGTCTAAAGCAATATATATACAATATATTGGTGGGCACATTGCTCTGTCCAGCCACTCTAAAAAATGACCATAATGGGGAAGTCCTTTGAATGGCATGCACAAAGCAGCTGTCCCAGATCTTAGTTTTTTGGCTGGAAAAATTGGCCAAGAAGTCAGAAGAGGCAAAATGAACATTATTTTTCCATCAAGCAGAGCCATCCATCATCAGAGCAGTGGTTGAGCTATCCAGCCTGGAATCAGACCGACAGGAGACGTCAGGGAGAACCTTCCCCAAGCAAATCAAAGGGGAGTCCATTCAATTCAGGAAATGCCCTTTTATTACCTGGGATTATCCCTTGCTAGATACAAAGACTAGCTCTGTGCTCTTCAACCCCACAGTGGTGTAGAGAGAGACCCTCAGGTGATGCTGCCAAGTTCTTATCCATGCAGAAAACTTACAGTGATTATGTTTCTACAATAAGCATACCCACTGTTCCAGTGAAAGCTGTCAGTATGTGGAGTTGCGTGATTGTGTGATATGCTAGGATATCTCAGGGTACCACTGGCTGTGAGAGAAGAGGGAGTTCACAACAAACAAACAAAAATCCTGTGCATTTACTGGCAAGCCTTCTTATTATCTGAAAGAGCACTGAAAGAAGATGATGTTAAAGGAAAAGCAAGTAAAGAGTACAGTGACTTGATACAATCTAATTCCTTCAGGTGTCACCAAAATTTCTTATATTTGAAAATAAGGAATGGCTGAACCATGGGGTATAGAAGTATGTTTACCTTTAGCAGATATTGCCAAACAGCTTTCCAAAGTTTTGGTATCAGTTCACATTCCCATCAGCATTGTAAGATAGTTCTAGCTGCTCCACATCTTCACCAACACTTGGCATTATCAGTCTGGGATCTTGAATCTTGAATGGAGGGTCTAAAGGGCAGAGAAAGCTGTCAGAGCTTGTCCATTCCAATTGGATCACCCTGCCAAGGTAATTTAGCAGTTCTGATGCATGGTCCCCTGGAGCACCATTTCTATGTTTAATTCTTCTGCCTTCCCAACAATTCTCCCTAATATCCTTCTGTAAATTCCATGTTGACTTACCCTAACTTGAGTCAGTTTCTGATACCTGTTAACCAAAGAACCCAACTGATGCATTAGTCTTAGCTACTGGGGACTCTAAACTGGGCCCTGGCCTCCCCTGACCTGGGCAGCAAGTTACAACATCATGGACCACACATTCTAGCCAATAAAATACTTATTATCTCCAAGCCCACCAAGATGGCCCTGCTTCTTTATCTTTTCAGCGTACCTTTGCTCTGCCCAGAATTCACTTTCAAAACATATCCACTTGGAAAAATAGGACTAAGATTAAATATCACCTTCTCTGGGAAACACTTTCTGACCACCTCATGCAATTGCTCCCTACTCCACTGAAGAGAATTCTGGTCACACCCTGTCCAGAGCTGTCCCCTCATAAATTCATATGTTGAAGCCCTAACTCCCCAGTAACTTGGAATGTGACCGTATTTGGAGACGGGGCCTTTAAAGAGCTGATTGAGGTTAAATGTGGTCATATGGTGAACCCTGACCCAATCTGACAAGTGTCCTTATAAGACATTATAACACACAAAAAGACACTAGGGACATACGCACACAGACAGAAGACCCTGTGAGGAGGACACAGCAAGAAGGAGACGTCTGCAAGCCAAGAAGAGAGGCCTCAGCAGAGACGGGCCATGCACATAACCCTCGGACCTTCACTCTAGGCTCTTCAGTTTGGAGCTGTCACCACCTCTCAGCCATGTGGGCGTCGAGCTGGAGTAAGAGCCATCAGCGACTTCAGCCCTGGACTTGGGTTTCTAGAAAACACCCAGCTCAGCTCAACCGTCTGCAGCATCCGGCTGTTCCTGGAAAGATCTGGGCTAGGGGGGTTCTCAAACTTTGGCATGCATCCAAATCACCTGGCAGGCCTATGAAAGCACAGATGGCCAGGCCACCCCCTCCCCACCCCTAATTTCTCATCCCATAGGTCTGGGGTGGGGCCTGAGGATTCACATTTCCAACGCGTTGCCAAGGGATGCTGATGCTTCCAGTATAGACATGAACCCAGGCAAAGGGATGCAGGCATTCCAGGGAAGGATGACAGAAATACTTGAAAGAATGTTGAAGGAGATCCACGCAGGGTGAGATAAAAGGTGATATGGATGGATGACTTGGTCAAAGAGTGCTCAGCATGTGCTGGGCAAAGCCAGACAGTGGTTACAGAAGCCACAGGGTGAGTGCGGGAGATGGATACAGATGAAGTACCAGGACCATCCTTCAGGTTCATTTGGACAGGGAATGGCCACCAAAGGGCAGAGAAGATCCCAGTTCATCTTCAGATCTGGAAACATTTCTGGGGATCGTACAGTTTAGGGACTAGATACTGAGCTGGAGGCAGCAGCTCTCATGGGGAGGAGTAGGATCTGAGTCCCGGCTTAGCTGTTATCGACTGTGTGCCTCAGACATTTAACCTCTCCCTCCGGGCCTCTGTTACTTGATTTTCAACAACGCTTCAAGGTCGCTTCAAGGATCAAGTGAGGTTTGGACAAAGAAGCACCTCGTAAATTATGAAATTCTACAGAAGCACAAAGGATGTAGATACTCCTGGGGATGTAGAAATGAACAGGGCTGGTCCTTGCCCGCCAGCAGTCATGATCTCGGAGAGGCAGCAGTGAGTGGTGGCCTGAAGCCAGATCTTAATTCCCTGCCCAGGAATTGAACCTGGGTAGCCTGGTTGAAAACTAGGAATCCTGGCCACCGCACCCCCTGCTCTTGCCCCCAGTGAAAAATGCATTTCTCACGGAGGCAAAAACTGTAAAAACAGGTAGAAAGTTTATTATTAGAGACATAGCACAACAACAAGTGGGAGAGCACACGGAGAAACAGTTTGTTTAGTCATGACAGAAGCAAGACAGAGATGCCCACCTGGAGAGAAAGGGTGTGGGCGTCCTCCCCAATGACGAGGACCGCTGTCAAGAGGCGGTTAGGTCACTTATATAGGGCAGTTCTTCCGGGTCTTTGTTTACCTTTGGCTGATTACCTGGTTTCTTTTTCCACACCTGACATGCCTTAGGACCCTTCCCAACACGCGTGCGCAACTTTTTTCCAAGATGGATTCCAGCCCAGAGGCCTATGGGACGGCTTTGGCATCAGATATTATGGGGTGGTGCCCCCTCCTTTTTACCCCCAAGGAGGCTTTCTGTGCATATGCAATGTTTCCCTTGCTCCAAGGATGGGAAATGTATGACCTCTTGATATTTTAACAGGGTTTAGTCCCACTCTGTCCCCGCCATAAAAATGTCCAATGTCTGGTTATTTACCCTATTTCTGTTGCTGGTTTTTATATTGAGGCGCAGATCTTGAAACATAGACAGGAGTCCGGTCATAAATATGTAGTCCTGGAGCCCATTTTTCTCTTGCTTTAGGAAATGTAAACAGGGGGCTGGTAATGAATGTCCAGCCTGGAGCCCATCTTCTTCTCACCCCAGGAAGTGTGAACAGGAGGCCAGTTGTAAATGCCCAGCCTGGAGCCCATCTATC
The DNA here is from genome assembly GCF_028023285.1 of Balaenoptera ricei. Lineage (NCBI taxonomy): Eukaryota > Metazoa > Chordata > Mammalia > Artiodactyla > Balaenopteridae > Balaenoptera > Balaenoptera ricei. The sequence continues at coordinate 29,582,201 of NC_082642.1, read as the reverse complement.
TCCTGCCTCAGTCACACTCCAGAGCAGGAGCTCCTGTATCCAAATACCTACAAATCCCGATAGGACTTTGCTTCTCTCCGTCTCCTTTGCCACCATCTAGCCTAAGTAGGATCATCACCCTCCCAGAACACTCAATAACTCCCTAGCTCTTGTCCTCTAAGCCAACTCTTTTTACAGCAACCAGAGGAATTGTTTAAAAATCTAATCAGATCATGTCCCCACAGACTTATAATGTTCCAATAATTTCTTCTTATTGTCTTGATATCAAATTTAACTCCATAACCTACAAGACTATGTGATCAGGGTACAAGCCCATCTCTCCAGCCCAGCTCATGCCATGCCTCCCAAAGACACAAGCCTCCATTCCTTCCTGGAATGCAGCAAACTTCTCCCTGTCTCAGGACCTTTGTTTGCCCTCTGTCCTCTGACAGAGGGTTCTTTTCCTCCCCTCTGTCTCTCTGTGCCTGCTCGTAATTCAGATCTCAGCAGCTGTCTTCAACAGCCCCACAGTATCAATTAGATCATCCCATTACTCTCTCTCATAGCATCCTCTTCCTTTATTTCACAACTCTTTGTAATACATATTTTTTCATTTGTTTAGTGTATGTCTTCCCGACCAAATTAATGGTCTCTAAAAGCTGGGATTACATCTATTTCATTCATTTCTTATATCAGTCAGGGTGTTTGGGATGAAAGCAACAGAAATCAGTCTGGCTAATCTAAGGTAAAGGAGATTTGTTGGAAGGACATCTGGAATTAATAGGCCAGAGAACAGGGCTTGGAAACAAGTAGGAACAAGACAGCTCTAAAAAGTGGGAAATTAAAATGGCAGGAAATGTTCTAGTAAAAACAGCCTGATTGCGGTGTGAGATCCCCAAATGCCAACTTGTTTTCAGTCTCCTTATTAATCTGTTTTGATTTAAAATCCAGAGTGAGAACATTTATTTGGCCTGGCTTGGACCATGGGCTCACGCTTGGCTTGGGGAGGGAGAGAAGCCTCATCAGATTGGATCCCAAAGAAAGAGGTCATCTCCCATCCGCAAAAAAAAAAAAAAAAAGAGAGAGTTGCTTGGTTTATGCTTCCCAAGGGGAGAATGCACGCTGGCTAGCCTCAAAGGAAGTATCTGCTAGGCCACCATAGTGATCCCTCCTGGGTATCCAGACAGGGTAGCTGCCCAATAACATATTTGTACAATGAATGAATGAAAACTTGCTTCTGGGCAAAGTTCAGAGCTTGCTCAGTGACTTAAGAGAAGATATTGTCAATGCCAGTCTTGGTGTTTTGGAAGAGAAATCTCTTGGTGCATTTAGCAATACTTGGAACCATGCATCCTGAATGGAATCAGTAAGCAACTGGGGACACTAGGAAGTTGTATAGCTTCAGCCACGGACAAACCCCAAACATTCCTGAAATGTCATACCCAGTAGTACTTTTAATTACCTCAGAAGATGGTGATTGCCTCTCTGGGTAAATTTCTTTGGCATTAACAGGAAAATTTCCCCTTCAATTTTTAAAGACATACAACCCATCACAACTTGGGCCACCTCATAAGAGACTGGGCAATAGCACAAGAGTCATTTGAAGGAGCTTTCTCTCCTGGTGTCTCAGGAGAACCAAAAAAACATCTGCGGTCTTCCCTTAAAGTAGATGTATTAATTGAGGAGGGAACGAGATATGCAAGAGAGGCGTGTGGAGCACTGTGTGAGGGCCTGGTCTCATCTGGCTGGTTAGTGGAACATTCTTATGCCTCATGGTTTAAAGGTTTCTTTTTCTTTTCGAGATTTGAGGGGGAAATGTTCTCAATTTCCAGGAGAACAGGAGAAGTGAAGACACTCCAGATTTCATTTTCAAGGCCCTTTGGCTACATTCCCAGATCCAAAACATTTTCTCCAAGGGTCCTCAGCCAGACATCTGGATTTCTAGATGAGTTTTGTAGCCAAGGCACTTTTAGACAGGGGATGTATTTCAATATTTTGTAGCCTTATAAACCATCCTGAAACAGTGATTTAAAACAAACAGCAATTATTTGTCATGATTTAATTTATTGTTTTTCATGACTGGTACCAGTTGAGTGGTTCTTCTTTTCCACCTAGTATGTCTGAGGTCACTCATGGGCTGTATTCAACTGGGGCTATATTCAGGGGGCTGGGTCTTGGACATCGGAGATGGCCTCTCATCCTCCAGGACCTCTTACCATTCTGTAATTTAGCCCAAGCTTCTTTATTTATTTATTTATTTATTTTTGGCTGTGTTGGGCCTTCATTGCTGTGCACGGGCTTTCTCTAGTTGCAGCGAGCAGGGACTATTCTTTGTCACGGTGCATGGGCTTCTCATTGCGGTGGCTTCTCTTGTTGCGGAGCACAGGCTCTAGACACGTGGGCTTCAGTAGTTGTGACTCGCGGGCTCTAGAGCACAGGCTCAGTAGTTGTGACGCACAGGCTTAGTTGCTCTGTGGCATGTGGGATCTTCCCGGACCAGGGCTCGAACCCATGTCCCCTGCATTAGCAGGTGGATTCTTAACCACTGCGCCACCAGGGAAGTCCCCAAGCTTCTTTATAGCATGGCAGTTGGCTTCCAAGAAGGAGCATTTCCAGAGGACAAGCCCCAATGTGAATTCATTTATCAAGCCTCTGTTGGCATCACTTTGCTAATGATTCTATCCGGTCTATGACTCTGCAGTTCCAGAAATTCAGTGTGATTAGGGTTGCATCTAGCTGTACCTTTTTCTTTGGAATTTCGTCTCATCCACAAACCCTGCCAAAGAAAGGAATTAAACTTGTAATGTTATTTCAAGATCCTGTATCCTTGGCCACAGGTGATTGGACCAGAGTGGACTCCTGACCCAGTGGAAATCAAACCATTTGCTGGGCTGGCCCAATTAGATTGTCTCCTCTGACTCTGGAGTTGGGATGCTGAAAGATTAAGGTCTAAGTTGGTGAAGATGTTACAGAAGATCTTCTGGGTACCCTAAAATGAGCTATGTCTTCTGAAATATGTTCCAAACTCCTGAGAGGAATGAGACAGCTAGACCATAGTAAAGAATTTTTAAGGAACAGTGACAAGTAATAAGGTGTTAGAGGGTTGCAGAAAACAAAATAAACACCATAAATCATTATTAACTCATAGATACCGCATGTTTCTTCTCATTCGATTTTACTCCAATGATCTGCCAGAGAAGACTATGCCCGCAGTAGCCACCAGTCCCAGGATAAGACATGTGTGGAGCAGGCCAGGAAAGGCACTCAATCTAGGTCAGACTAGCTGCAGTTGACTGGCAGCCCCACAGTTGTTAGTATAAATATTTGGGGGAATGTTTGTTATGCAACATTATCATGCCAATAGCTGACTACTACAAATCTCAATGTTAAAGGTCCTGGTTGGCCAGTTCTCTGCTCCACTGATCTTTCAGGGCCTCTGTCTCCTTCATCTTGTGATTCCATCAACCCCTAGAATTTGATCCTCATCTACATGTTTAAAGCCTTATCACAGGCCTATGCAGGATCCCGCTTTCAGGAGAGGAAAAATTTATGGAGAATCACACAGGCAATATTTAAAGGCCAAAACTTAGAAGGTGAGTGCATCACTTGCATTCATCTGGCAAGAATGGAGCTACATGACCACACCTGGCTGCAGAGGCGGCTGGGAGATGTAATCTCTAGCTGAGTAGCCCTGTATCTAACAACTGTGAAAGAAGAGTAAACAACTGTGTGTGAACAATTAACAATCTCCACTCATAGATGGGAAAAGTGATTTAAAAATCTGTGAAGATTTTCATGAATAGCAAGATAGTATGAGCTATTATAGTGACATACCTTCTGAAACAAACTAGACAGTGAAACAAATGTTATGCCAACTTCTGTAAATCACAATGAGAAAATGTGATGGCCCTGTAGCATCCAATTCATGGTCACCTTCCAGGACGGACAGAGAGAAATACAGATATATATGTTCAGAGGGAGTGAAAAGAATGATGAAGGTCTCAAAAGCAGGTCATAAGCAGAATGGTCGAGGACCTTGGGGACTTTCAAATTGAAAAGAATAGTTGGGAAACAAAATGGCTGCCCTCAAATGTCTTAAAGTTTGTCATGGCAAAGAGAGATAAGGTTTATACTGTAAAGTCTCCAGGAATAAACAGAAGATAAGAAGAGGAAACTGCAAAGAAACATATTTATGCTCACTCTAAGAAAAGAAGATTCTAGCAAAGAGGTCCAAAATGATTTATACCTCAGATGCATTTTGGACTAGAAGATACAAAAAAAAAAAAAATGCTAGCATTTGCTGAGTACCTATGATATGCCAAATACTACTAAGAACTTTCACATACTTTATTCCTTTCAACTCTGAAAGTCTATACATTGATAAGGCTACATCCTACATCCTTCTGAAATCTTCTAAAGAGGTCACTTGCCTCCAGTCATTAATTACATACATTAATGTGTAGTAGTTCCTGAGAGTCTTCTCTTTGTCAGACTTTGTCTCCAAATTTCTGGAGGCAATTTATTGCAGCTCTCCATACTTTTCTTCAAGCCCTCCTTTTGGGGACTCACCGACAATCCTGCAGAGAACATATATGACAAATTTGTGGAGTAGAACCCTCCTAGGAAGAAAATCCTGGGGATGTTGTATATACACCAAATTGTGGGTTCTGTGGTAGATGAAGATATTGGCCAGGGAAGGGAAAGGAGGAATCCTATCACTCAGTAATTTTCCGATTCCCAGCAGAAACCTGAGATCTTTGAGAGGGGGGGTTATGGCCCTGAGTAGCACAGCTTTGTGGTGACCCACACGTCTACTGCATTACCGCCTCGGGGAGTCTGGAGGGTGCTGCCAAGAAGGGGGAGTGGGCTGGTTTGGAAGCGCTGTCCAATGCACAGATGTCCAGTATTTTCCTCAGACCTCTTCTGGGAACCCGTGGGGAGAGACGCCTTTCCTGATACACTGGGAGTTAACTAGAGTCCATGAGTCCTTTTTTTTTATTCCTTGTACCTCCTGAGCCAAAGTTCCCAGATCTCCCAGATGTTTCCACCGAAGTCAATCCCAATCTCTAACATTGTGTTCTTCTACCAGTGGAAATCCCAGGCAGGAGACAGAAAGTGACATGGAGGAAGAGACCCTAAAACTCCAAATCTTCTTAAAGCTTGGGAGAAACTTTAATGTTTTGTACACACCTTTGGTAAGTGATAAGCTCTTCCTACATGTTCCCAGGAAGTTAAGAGAGAGTCAAGAGGGTATGGTAGGAACCTATCTGACACGTAAATATTACAGTTAAGCTGTGAAGAAGGTGAGCAGAGGACATTTCAAGGCCCCTGGAGTCACAAAGCAGCAGGATGGACGAGGTGCTTGGGGAACAAGGGCATCCTGTCTCTTGCACCCATGCACGCTCCACCTCCCAGCCTTCAGCCTCTGCTGTGTCTTCTAAACCCTAATGCCTCAGACTGGCCAGATTTTTAGTAGAGGTTTGCTATATCCAGGAGCCACAGGCATCTGGTGTTCTGGTGCTGTGACCTCATGGAATAAAATGCTCACAGTCCAGTTCAGCCTTTCCAGCAACAAGAGCTCCAGTCTGCTTCCTCTGATTTATTTAATGGAAAGCATACTTCACCACAGCAAACAATATTTTTTCCCAAGACAAGAGAATATAGAGTCTAATGAGAAATGCATATTCTTTTTGACTTTCTAAGGCCCTCTCACCTTTGTCTTCAGCTACTCTGGTAGAAAGTGTTATCAACTTAGCTGAGAACGTTCTAGAATGGATGTGAAATCCCTGTGTGAAAGTAAACAGACTAGGAAATATAGTGTGATTGGCAGCAACAATAAGGGCACATTTGAAGTTCATGGTTTGTAAAATGGGGATGATAATAAAAGTACTACATCAGGCTGTTGTGAAGATTAAATGAGTCAACTTACGTAATCAGAACAATGTTTGCCATGTGGTAACATGGGGCGGTCTCAACCATTATTATTAAGAGTAGAAAGGGATAGATTTGTTAATTCAGTAGAACTTGAGCAGTAAGTGAGATTCCAGTTGTGTTATATTACTTATTATCATATGGAGGTCTAATAGTAAATATAATTAAAAGTAAATACAACAAATAGAATAAAACTAGGAGGGGGCAGAGCACATTTATCTTGAGATGAGATGACTTTGAGGCATTCAGTATCTCCTTAATGGCTGCCTTTCATTAATTTAAGCATTAGAGATCTGGGTAGCAGTCAGTCTCGTGGGATAGTGAGTGGAAAGGGGAGTGGGTGTCGCTTCTAAGATGCGGGCAATAATTCTGTTTCTTGATCTGGTGTTGGTTACATAGGTGTGTTTAGTTTGCAAAAATTTATCAAGCCCTACGCTTGTGATACGTGTACTTTTCTGTATATATATATTATACTTCAATAAAAAGTTTTAAGCACATAAAATTTTAATTTAAAAATTTGTAAATGAGCATAGCGACAGAGAGATGAATGTCTGCTCTTGTCAGTAGCCTTCTTTGGAGAATGATAAAACTTATCCTTATTTGAATTTTCCTTTTTTTGGACTTAAGCTATCTTTTTTTTTTTTTTAAATAAGTTTTATTTATTTATTTATTTATTTTTATTTTTATTTTTTTGGCTGTGTTGGGTCTTAGTTGCTGCACGTGGGCTTTCTCTAGCTGTGGCAAGCGGAGGCTAATCTTTGTTGCTGTGCGCAGGCTTCTCATTGTGGTGGCTTCTCTTGTGGAGCATGGGCTCTAGGCGCGCGGGCTTCAGTAGATGTGGCACGCAGGCTCCAGTAGTTGTGGCACGCAGGCTAGGTAGTTGTGGCTCATGAGCTCTAGAGCGCAGGCTCAGTAGTTGTGGTGCACAGGCTTAGTTGCTCCGTGACATGTGGGATCTTCCCGGACCAGGGCTCGAATCCTTGTCCCCTGCATTGGCAGGCAGATTCTTAACCACTGCACCACCAGGTAAGTCCTGGACTTAAGCTATCTTGAGTGGGTTTCTTCAGCCTAGGGGATAAGTTGCTGATGCCCAAGCCCCTTCTACTGGAAGCAGCCCTCCACAAGGACAGAGATGTGGGACTTCAAACTCCTCCCTGCCCTTCTCCCCATCCTGGCCATCTTCAAAAGCAGATAAATCTATTCTCTGCAGAAAGTTAAGTAAGTTAAGAAAGTTAAGTAATTGTCAACTCTAGCGTTCCATCAAGATCAAACCTCAACATTTATTAAATTCCGCTAAGAGTCTTGCATTCTTTGAGGAAAGATACCCTGAACGTCTAAATCACTAGTAACTTTCTTGTCTAACAAGTTTCTCCAAAACAGAGGCAGGGTCTAACACTTCAGACAATCGACTCTCTACTGCCCACCGAGTCCTCTGCCTCCACAGAGGGGACACAGCTTCTCTCATCCGCCTGGGGTGCGAGAGCCTCAGCCAACACAGCCTCAGGACCCACAGTCTGAGATGCCCAGTATTCAGCCCAGACACTTTGGACAGTGGCTAAAGGTACGCTTCAGAAGTTTGGTAATTTATTCCCCCACCTCAGTCCCCTAGATGGCTTCATGAGAAAAGAGAAACCAACTCAGAGTCCAATTCCTCCCACACAACTTCAAGATGACAGACATGCAACCCATGAAGCAGAACTGGCAGAGCAATGAAGTGTTTACAGCCGCGTAGAGATCAGACCCTCAGCACGGAGCCCCAGACCTCTCCAGATGGCCCAGCAGCCCAAATCAAACCCAAACCCAGACAACTGAAGTAGTGTCTTCTCTCGACAGGCTCAGATCTATCCAACCTCATGCAATACAGTAAATAATCATCGTGAAGCCAAAGCCACAGAAACTCAACTCTGGGTGTCCGTTCCTCACGCGCCTTGAGTGACTATTTTCCCTCTGACCTTTCTTCTTGGATGGAATGAATGACTTCACTTGCTTCCAACCACAGTGACTAAGGCGCAAAGATGGTGTTTGCTTGGAAATAAAATTTAGCTTCATAGCATCATCCTGCCTCTATGTGGATCATGTGTCTCTGGATTTCCTTGTATCATTGAAAATGACAGAGGGAGACCTGGAGACAGGATGCTTCTGGGAAGTCCACTTCATGTCATGGCAGAGTGAGAACTTTATTCATTTGTTCAACAAATATTTATTGAACAGCTGTTCTGTGACACAAACTACGCTATGTACTGGAAATACCATGAACAAGATAAACAAAGTCCCTTCTCTTACAGGGTTTGCATTCTAGACAGAAGGAGATAGACAACGAACCAGTACACAGATGAATTTTTAAAGATAACTTCAGGTACTGAAAAGAACCATAAATAAAAATGAAACAATGTGATGGGAGAGAGATGGGAGTGAGTGGCTCTCTGGGGAACATCATTTAAGCTCAGATTTGAATAACAAGAAGGTACATCCAAAGATCTGGGAAAGGGTATTCTAGGCAGAAGGAACAGCAAGAGCAAAGGCTTGAAGGCAGGGACCGCCTTGGCATGTTCAGGAACCAAAAGAAGGTCCGTGTGGCTGGAGTGACGGAGACAGTGATTTGTGATGAGGCCAAGCAGGTATGTAGCGACTTGATCCCAAAAGACTGTGAGCTGTGATAAGAAATAAAATCTGCCTGCTTGATGCGGCCAGATCATTGAAATGTACCAGGGAGCCCCAAAGGGAAAGAAAATAGTTTTGAGTGTGAGGGAGGGCATGTAGTAGCGTGGTTAGGGGCTCAGGCTCTGGAAACAGAATTCTCTTGGGCTATATCCCAGCTCGACCACTATGCTGCGTGAGCTTAGGCAAGTGGCTTAACCCCTCTGGGCCTCAGTTCCTTCATTTTTAAGTTGAAGATAACAATAGTTTCTACCTCAGAGATATTATTTTGTTTTGAGGATTAAAGAAGTCTATATATATAAGGAGCTTAAAACAATGCCTGGCATGTGATAGTGCTTGCATTTTAATCGTTTCATTGTTGCTATTGTTATTGTTATTATTATTATTGTCATAGACATTGCTAATGAGAAAAGGACTTTCAATGAATTCTTCACTATGTTATATTTTAAATTTAAAAATGACTCATGGGGGCTTCCCTGGTGGCGCAGTGGTTGAGAACCTGCCTGCCAATGCAGGGGACACAGGTTCGAGCCCTGGTCTGGGAAGATCCCACATGCCGCGGAGCAACAATGCCCGTGCGCCACAACTACTGAGCCTGCGCGTCTGGAGTCTGCGCTCTGCAACAAGAGAGGCCGCGACAGTAAGAGGCCCGCGCACCGCGATGAAGAGTGGCCCCTGCTTGCCGCAACTAGAGAAAGCCCTCGCACAGAAAAGAAGACCCAACACAAACAAAAATAAATAAATTTTTAAAAAAATGACTCATGGAATAACATTGCCATAGATTGTATTATCTGTCATTAACTCTTCCTTCCCTTCTTTCTCCTTCCATGGCTAGGGTGACTTAAACAACAGAAAATTATTTCCTCAAATTTCTAGAAACTAGAAATCCAAGATCAAGGTGTTGGTAGGGTTTGTTCCTTCTCAGGTCTGTGAGAGGCAGATCTGTTCCAGGTCTCTATCCTTGCCTTATAAATAGCTGTCTTCTCCCTGTGTCTTCACATTGTCTTCCCTCTGTCTGGGCCACTGTGTCCAAATCTCCCCCTTTAATAGGACACTAGTCATTTCAGATTGGGGTCTATCTTAATGACCTCACTTTAACTTGATTACTTCTATAAAGACCCTATTTCCAAATAAGGTCACTTTATGAAGTACTGGGGGTTAGGACGTCAACATACGAATTTGAGTGGACACAATTTAACAGCTTCACTGACTGGAATACACCTCGTCATCCCACTTATTTTGGGTTTGGTCATGTGACTTGCTTTGGCAAATGGAATATGGGCCCAGAATGAAGGTACATGGAGCACATTTGTACCTCACCTAGAGTCTTGAGTACAGCCTAGCCAAGCTGATCCGCATCTGGCCTACAATCACCCTGCAAACCAACTGGCAAGAAATAAGTATTAGTTGTTATAAACCAATAGAAGTGTGGGGGTTATTTGTCACATAGCATCATCACAGTAAAAACTGACTAATACAAACATTTTCACTCAGAATGTAATAATCAACTGTTTTTGTTTTCACATCTCTATTCTTCCATTCTTGATCCTGATGCCCTACGTAATTTTTTACTGTTGTTGAATCATGTGCCATTATCATTCCAGGCTCTGATTTTTTTTTTTTTTATATTTAGCACATGTCAGACACTTTTCAGGCTGCTACACAGTTATCATAACAGCAAATTTCCTGTCTCCATGGCACCTTATTCATCTGTTCCTCTCTGGGGATCATCTGTGAACTCAGGCCATCTCTACCACAGTTTGCTTAATCCTGGGCATTTCTAATGCCTCCAGATTGTTGCAGTTATAAACACTGTCATTTTGTGCTGAACATAAAAGGGTGGTGGTGAAACCAGGCTGCCTGTAGGCCTGCCTGCTGACCACCAGGAGGCCTCCAGGATGGGCAGCTGGTCAGTGAGTCGTCCTCAGCCCCAGTGACGTTTAGGAAACCCAACTGTGTTGGTTCTCCAGAATTAGCCAGCTGTAGGAAGACAGTGATATAAACCAAGCCTGTGCATTCCCAGCAAGAAGCTCCCACATACAAGAATTAGATGGCTTCTCTCCCATAACCAAGCCTCCACTTTCCCAATACTGTTGTCCTTGAAGGGCTAAATCTCTCCTAAGATTGGCAAATTTAGAATCAGAACCAGAGAGAAATGAGACATTTGAGGGCTATTTCACCCAGTCTGGGAGGGGGTCTGATGCGTGACCATGCAGGACACCCGCGTCTCCATCCTGGGGCCTGTGCTGGGCGCTCATTGGGTCCAAACTCTGACACCTGGGTGCTTCTGCACTCTCTCCAGAGGAATCAGGGGGTCTCGTTGAGGGAGATGGGGTGAATTCCCCTCGCCAAATTGCTTCTGTGTAGGTGAAGAAATGTGACGGCCACCACTTGGCATGTTATACTTGGGCTAATTTCAAGTAATCCACCTGAAGAAATATTACAAGAATATTCGGAGTTGGATGACCTGGGTTCGAGTTTTCATCCCTTTTCAGCTTCCTGGGTGACCTTGGCCGAAAAACCTAACCCCTCTGAGCCTCACTTTCCCCATCTGCCCCTGCAAAGGCAGACCCTCCAAGGCCATTAAGGTGAAGATGTTTTGAGGTCTAATAGTGTTGTAAAAATGTTAGTTGTTCTATTCAGGATGGCTGACTGGGGCTCCTCTCCCTTCCACAGAGTTCTCCAGGCTCACCTGACTCCTCAAAGTTAGACTTGTTAGAAGGCTTCGGTGTCTGTTATACCCCCAAAGAGGCCTTTAAAAAGTCCCTCACAGGGCAGGGCAGTAGTAGGGGATAAAATAGCTGCCTACCGTCTACACACATCTCTGCAGTTCAGTGACCCGAAATTCCATCCTCTGCCTTCTCTCTTGAACGCTCATTAAAGAATGGCTTTAATTTGGGGACCCGGGGTGATGTTGGTGCTGTACGGGGATGCTAGGGAAATGTCGAGTGTGCAAAAGTCAGATGCACAGTGACGAGAATGGCTGATAATCATCAAGATTATCTTATCTCCTGCCATTCATTTACCACAGTGCTCTTGTAGAAAAAAAAAAAAAAAGCACCAAGTAATGTTCAGTATTATTCTACTGAATGGCATCACAACAACGTTTCTCTGCAGTTTGTCTTTGTCTTCTTCTTCTAGGTGTATTCAACGTGGAAGTTGCAGGTGACAATTATCATTGTGTATGTGCTCATGCGTGCACTCGCATGCACGTGCGTGTATGGGGAGATAAAGAGAGCAAGAGACAGAGAAAGAGACAGAAGGAAAAAGAAGGTGACCAGAAGGAGAAGGGGAGGAAGACGTGTTAACTAAATGCTCAAAATGATAAGACAGAACAGAAGGGGAAAAGGAAAGAAGGATAACGAGGAGGAAGGAAAGGGGCAAGAAGGAGCAAGAGGAAAGAGCAGGGAAGAAAGAAGAGACGGTATTAAGCGAGGCAGAGACGCACTTTGCAGGGTGAGTTGGCTCCTCAGACTAGTTTCTTGAAATGAGCCACAGCTTCACGATGTCACCTGCAGCGCTGGTCCTAAACTTGGCAGGTTCTGAAATTCAGTTTTGTTAGAACACCTGGAGATGCTCACAGGCTAGCAAAGGATGGTGAAATAAATTCCAGAGGAACATTTCATGATCAAAGGTAATACCTTTCCAGTATTTACACATCGATGCCCACTGTCCTGAGCCCCCTATCCCTGGACTCAGAGGATATAATTAGGATCAGATTGAAACAATGCACCTTGGATTGGAACTTGAACCCACGCAGCCGGGACTTGAACCCAGCCTAAACCCTGACTGGGACTTGACCCCATGGAGTCAGGACTCAAACCCGGCCAAAACCCACGGTCTTCCAACTGAGATCACACACCTGGTTTTAGGACTTAATGAAGCTCAGGTTCTTGATGTCTCATCGCAGAAAGAATTCAGTGAGAGACAAAGTGATAGGTAAGAAGTGGATTTATTTAGAGAGAAACACACTCCACACTCCACAGAGTGTGGGTCATCTCAGAAGGTGAGAAAGGCACCAGGGTATGGGGTTGTCAGTTTTTATAGTGGTGGGTAATTTCATAGGCTAATGAGTGGGAGGAGCTATTGTAGGAAGGGGAGGGGATTTCCAGGAATTGGGCCACCGCCCATGACAGGTCGGCCTTGGAACTGTCATGGCGGCTGTGGGTGTGTCAACAGCATGCTGGTGTGTTACAGTGAGCGTATACTGAGGCTCAAGGTCTAGTGGAAGTCGACTTGTCCGTCATCTTGGACCCATTTTGTTCTAATCAGTTTATGTTATGTCCTCGGTCTATGTCATTCTTTCAAAGGTTGTGCCCTGCCTCCTTCCCTCCTATTTGAAGATCAGAACTCTGGCGAGTGCAGTGGGACATTCTGACAATCTCCCAGAAGGGCCCAGACTCTACTTTTTTTCTGGCCCAAATTCTCATTTCTCCCTGTGACTCCCCACTAGGTAGGTGTTATCATTATGCCAGTTTTTCAGTGAAGGGAACTGAGGCTTGTAGACTCTAAGGAAGCTGCCCCACATCACACAGACAGTGAGGATTCAGACTTGAGTATGCTGACTGCGGGGCCTGAGGAGGTAACAGGTGTGAGGATGGTTAACACCACACCTGCCACATGGTAGACACTCAACACAGCCACCACCTCTGCTCCTGGATGCCACCACTGCACTCGGGGAGACTGACGATTCCTCCACTGCCAACCAAATCAATTCTCTCATCTTTGCTCTTTGGATCTCTTGGTTTGGCTGTGGATGCATCTTATTAACTAAGCCTAAGTCACATATCGGAGCTTCCACGATGTTCTGAGCATTACTACAAAGTGGGCAGGAGGTGTAGCAATTCCCAGAACATCATGGAAGCTGCAGTAGATGACTTGGGCTCAAGGCAGAACTGTTGTTGAGTTGAAGCACAAAGATACAGCTAAACCAGCTGTGAAAATATCGAAATACACCCACACTAATTGGTAAGTATCACTATCTCTAGTCTCCAGGTGCCCACCACCATCCAGGAAACTCCATCTCTCCCCTCAGCAACCTGGACCCCACCTTTGATTCAGCGACCATGAGAGTTAATTTTATGTCAGCTTGACTGAGCCAAGGAGTACCAGGTAGCTGGGTAAACATTATTCCGGGTGTGTTGTGAGGGTGTTTCTACATGGGATTAACCTTTGAATCGGTAGATTGAGTATACCAGATTGTCCTCCCTACTGTGGGTGGTCCTCATCCAATCAATGGAAGACCTGAGTAGAACAAAAAGATAGGCAAGAGGGGACTTCTCTCTGACTAACTGTTTCAAGCTGGGACCTAGGTCGTCTCCTGCCTTTGAACTTAGATTCAGACTGGAACTTACACCATCTGTTCTCCTGGGTCTCCAGTTCGCTGACTGTAGCTCTTGGGACCATTCAGCCTCTATAATCATGAGAGCCGATTCCTTGTATATTGGAATGTATATACATATATTCCAGTTTGAATATATATTTGGAGTTACTCATATATAGTGTTCTATTTCTCTGGAGAATCCAGACTAATACAACAGTGAAAGGGTTGATGCCTGACACAGCAGGGAGTCTTTGGGACCTTCCCGCAGCCAATGTGGAGAGTCATTATGTCACTGAGTGAAACTTGCTCTGCTCACCGCAGGAGAGGACAATAAATTGGAAGACGAGGTATTGAGGCAAGGAATACGACTTTATTCGGAAAGCCGGCAGACCAAAAAGATGGCAGACTAGGGTCCCCAAAAACCCAAATTATTGGGGTCTGGATGCCAGTTTCTTTTATAGAACGAGAGGGAAGTAAAGTAAAAAGGCAGAAAATAGAGAGGGAGAGGCGGGGAGGAAATAAAGTAAAAAAGGGCCATCAGTCTTGCAAAACACCTCCTGGAACGGCCAGCCTCAGGGAGGGTGTGTGTTCATTTGTTCTTTCTTGCAGCCATTCACAGGTGGGTAGGGTTCCCTGAGGCAGGTCATTATGTGTGATTATAATAACAAAAGCAAAGAAAAGCAAAGGCTAAAGTCAAAGAAACAGATCCAACATGGAGTCAAAATTGGCTCTTCCCTGTCACAATTGTGACTACCTCTGACTGCACCAGGTGACAGCATCCCCGGAGAGCAGGAGTGGAGGAGAGGAGGAGTCACCGTCACCGTGTGACCTTCTCCTGTGTCCTGCCAGGTTCGGGGCATCCTGCTCCAAGATAGGGCTGTTCCTCCTGCCAGCCCAGCGTCAGTGCCTGCTTCTCCGGCCTGAGCCAAAAGGCTTCCATAAGCCATGGCCATCTGTGAGTGAGAGCTACTGAAACCCGGGCGTGGAGAGGGGGTGAGGTGGGCTTGCTACTAGGAAAGTCATATTCCATCAGTGTTTGGCCTGTGATCAATTTGTGTTTAAGATCCAGAAACCAGATCCCTGTACCAAGAGCCCATGTGAAAGGAAAGCTAAATTTTGTCTTCATTCCTCCCGGCCCCTTCACACACAGGCTCATATGGGAAGGAATTGCATGGCCTTTTCCACTCGGCATATATTTTCCAGTATAATCAGACATAGGAGAAAAACGTATTTAGTCAAATAAGGAAGTCAGTTTGTTACAGAAACTTCCATAGGAGCGAAAAGACTCAGACACATCACAGGAAAGGGGGCAAACTCCCAAGTCTGTACGGAGCTGCAGTTCCAATGTGCCTTCCTCCCCTGGGGCCCATCTCAAAGCATAAAGTGGTCAGAGTTTTCCCCAGTACCCCTGGCCATACATACCCCATCACTGGAGTGGGGTCCAGTGGTCAGGAGGAATCAGAACTTGACCCGACATTACCTCCAACCCAGCTACCCATAAGCAGACTGTCCATGATCTGTGTTCAACAGAGAAAAAATCTCAACATAGGGGCTTTAAAAAAAAAAAAAAAAATCAGTTCCTGTCTCTTAATGCAGGTTTAGCTGCAGTCTTCAGGGCTCTGATTCTAGTTGTTCTGTGAAGGAAATGTGTGAGAGTGAACGTGTGTCTGAGTATGTACTGGGATAAAAGAGAGAGGATGGATGGGAGAAAGAACACAGAAACAGAACTAAAGCTGCATTGGAGGCAGATGGAGGGAGAGGAGACTAAGACATTTTCTATCTTGGCTTAACACAGGCAGCGGATCAGAGCTGAGCTTTCAGCTCTGGAAGAGGTCTGTGCACAAGAGCCGTGAGGGGAAGCATCAGCGGTAATCGGGGAACTACAGCAACCCAGCCCCGGCACAGGGCACAGTCCTGGAGGCTCCTGGGTCGGCCACTCTCTGTCCCCTTTCATGGCCAGGCTAGACAAGGTGACCAGAGACCAGCGCCTGCTTTCTAACCTTCAAAGACGTCACCTTTACCTTTCTGCAGCTTTGGCATTCATCCGGTTCTGTACTCGGGGAAGGACCCAAGAAGTCCTGTTGGTGCCAAGATGTTCAGTAAACTCCAGATCTGGGGCTCTTGGCTGACATGTGGAGGCCACAGGATGCCAGGGGCCCCAGAGAGGAAGAGCAGATTCCCGAGGATCCCCAAAGATGAAGCTCACCAACCGGGCTGACAGTGGCCCAGGCTACGCGCTGCCATGGCAATGGGAAGGGGTGGGAAATGGAGCAGAAGAAGAGTTTCCTTGGCTTAAACACTCTGTCACCTGGACTCATGATGCCTCCTTGACATGGTGAAGCGTCAAAAAGTCATTCGAGTCTCCCAAGGTTCTGTGAGCCAGCCTGACCCCTGATCCACTCAGAGGAATCTTCCAGTACCCGTGGCACTGACGTGATGTGAAGGAATTCTCTCTGCTCTGAGCAGAAAGTGGGCTGCAGCCGGTTGTATTTTCCAAAAACAGTTGCAACATCTCTCCTTGTATATATTCTTCTAGAACAGGGGTCCACAGACTGTAGCCTGCAGACTAGCTACCTGTTTTTGTAAAGTTTTCTTGGAACAAGGTCATGCCCATTTTGTCGACGGCTGCTTTCGTATCACTGCTATGTCAGCAGAGTCGGAGTTGCAACAGACACTGTATGGCAGGCAAGTCTAAAATATTTACTATCTGGCCCTTTAAGAAAAAGTTTGCCAAACTTTTTTCTAGAACCTTGCTATCAAGAAGTTGGGGTTGGGGCGGTGGGGCGGGGGATGATCTATGTTCCCTCCCTTTGGACGAGGGTGGAACTCTGTGACTACCTTGACCCAACAGAGTATGGCAGAAGTGATGCTAGGTGACCTCTGAAGTCGGCTCATAAAAGGTCATGTGGTTCCACCGTGCCCCGTCCAAATAACTGCTTCTTGAGCCATGCTGGATTCCAAGCTGAGATCCTTCCGAAGGGCAATTAGAGACTAACCCAGTTACCGTAGTTACACTGTGAGGAGAGTAAATGAGCCCCCTGAATAGCACTGTTACGGATCTCTTGGACTTCTGTTCTCTGTCTTATCTGAGAAGCAGGCTATACTGATGGAGGGCAGAAATCAGTCAACCAACCAATCTGGTAATTACCTTTTACTCAGCAATGAAATAATACACAGTGTAGATTCTTCATCATGTAGTACATAAAACAGGGATAGACTCTAGTTGTAATGACAACTACTAATGAAATGTAACTTTCTCATATTTTCATAGCTCTTTAGTATTTAATGAGTGTTCTCATATACTTTGTTTCATTTCTCCCCTTCCAAGAACCTTATGAGAGACACAGGAATCTTGAAACTGAGGCAGAAAGCTGAAGAAGAAGAAGTGGGGCTTTAACTGAGCCTTGTCAAATGGGCCACACTGGAGATAGAGAGGGAAGATGCAGAGGGAGGCCACAGCAGGTGGAAGTGGAAGCAGGTGTAAAGGCTTGAGATGTTGTGTGGTCCCAGCCTGAGAGCATGCAGGGTGAGGGCAGAGCCATGACCGGCTGGTCCCCAAGCTGCTTGGAGAGATGGAGTTTCTAGGCAACCTGACCTGCCTAAAAAGCCTAGATGTTGGCCTTCTGAGACCTCCCCATACTGAACTGGTTACCGTGAGTACTCTGGTACCGTAAGTCTCCCTGCAGCCCAGCAGATTTTGCTCCTGTCTGCCCACTCCAGTGCTCTGTGGTTCTCCAGCCCCATATCACATTTTCCTTGTCCCAGAAGTGATGTGGGCATGACAATCGCCGGAGAGGAGAAATCACTGTGTGTCTCTGTCCAGCCTCGATTCCCTGTCCCATCTGTATCACCAAACCAACCTCCCCAGTCTCCTGCCGTCTTCCCTCCAGGCTGCTCGGTCAGCCCCTCCCTGGGAGACCCTTTTCCCCCTCCACTCTCTGGGAAAGTCTGGCTGGGAGGAATCTGCTGTTATTATGATGTCATGCTCTCCTAGAGAAGTGAGATGCATTTTAAAAGAATATTTATTCATTTATTTTAAAATTTTTTAACTGAAATATATTTGACATATAAATTGTGTAAATTTAAGGTGTACACGTTAATTTGATCCATGTATATATTGCCATATGGTTGTCACCGTAGCAATAATTATCACCTCTATCACTTTACATAATTATCATTTCTTTTTAGTAGCTGGAATAATTTGAGATGAGTTTTTTTATTCCTTTAGGCTTCTCAGCCCCTGCCTTTCCCAGGCCCCGCTCAGCCATGGGAAGTACAGGCCAAGGCTGCCCATGTTGTCACCCAATCATGGAAACCATCTTCCTAATGACCACCTTGGGAGCTCAGGTCGAGACTTGTGCCCACTGCCAGGCATTGGTGTGAACCGGGCATCTGAGTACCACCCAGCCCCCCTTCCCTTGCCTCTGCTGGGCTTCCTGCGTCGATGTGAAGGGCCACAGCCTCAGGACCCGGTCTTCACTCAAGCTCCCCTGAACCCCACCCCGGTTGTCTGGGGCCGTCCTAGCCTGTCCCAGCAACTCTTCTCCCTTCCCTCTTCCTCTGGCTAAAATGAAACAAAGACAAGCAAGAAGGGGGAAAGCTGGTCACTGAGAATGAGGTCACAAATTTAAAAGATGCCTTTCTTTCTGGGAGGACTCATAGGGTTTTCCCCTGCAGGGCAGCTTTTAGTTTAAATTACTTCCAACCTACAGCAAGGCTTGCCTTTATCCAAGATGCGTCAGTTTCCAGGATGCCCCTCAGCGAGGTCCATGCAGCTAAAGAGTTGAACTGTCTCAGGAAGCCAAATGGACAGCCCAGAGCACCTGGAGGTATGCCTTTAGCAGTGCACATGCTGCAGCAAGGCACTGACGTGCCACGTCCTCCCCCAAGAATTGTGGACAATTCCGAACGGATTGGCTGCTCTGGGGAGAGGCGCACAGATTTAACTGAAAGATGGGGGTCAGGGCACCACTGGCAAAGTAACCACTTGATCTTATGGCTGATTTAGTAGCTGTTTCAGCTGGTGTAAGTTCCTTCAAGCATTCAGCAATTAACCCCTTCTTAGAATGTTCTGGAAAATGATGTATCGTTTAGGGTCCACTGGCAATTAGCTCAGATCCACAGCCTGCTATCTCCATGCTTCCCAGCAACAAATGAGACTCTCCAACAGTGAATAGTGGCACCTGTGTAAACAGATTAGGTAAAATTCATTGATTTGTGTGACACCCTTCTATGGAATTTTTCTGAGGTAAAGGACTGTCTTTAAAGAATTCATTGTACTTGACTTTTTCATTATTAAGGGTGAAGGGGTTGGAAGCTAATGAGCCTGAAGACCTCAGAGCTTGGATCTGCAGAGATTTAAACTCTGAGCCCCTAGCTTTCCTCCTCCAGAAAGAGGACCGACATTAGCTGCCTCTTAGGGATGCCGTGAGGCTCGCATGGACCACCTGCATGAAAGACCTTTGTAAACGATAAGGTGTTAAAGGTTACGAAAACTAGTCTCCCCCTTTCCTAGCCCCTCTCTGGCTTCCACACACACGTCAACTCCAAGCATGCAAACTCAGAGTTTTTGCTGGGAAAATTCCAGATGATCAGCCCCGGAAGTGTTTGATCTTAGCCCACCTCCCCGTTTACATTTTCATCCCCAAACCAAGCTATGATTAGACCAAGAGCTCAGGCTAACTGAGTCACAGATTTGGCAGGCTTTGCCGCTAGTGTTTTGACGTGTGTGTGTTTGTGTGTGTGTGTGTGTCTGTGTGCACATGCGTGTGTCCTCCTGAATATCAGGCACAATCGTTCACTGGGGTCACTCTGATTCATGACATTTTAAAACTCGAGGCACTCTGCAAATGTCCCCCCCAGGACATTCCATCAAGGCCCCTTCGGGCCACAGCCATCTCTGTCATCTCTTTCCTGTGGACACTCAATAAAGAGCTGGGTTGGGGGGGGAGGCTCAGAGGATGTTAGGCTGAGCCTGGGTGCTCCTTCTGGATTCAGTTTGTTGGATTCTTGCATATCTATTGCATTTGGGGTTTCTAAAACTTTACCTATTTTCTTTCCCGAGCGTGATCTTTACATTAGTATGGCGATGACGACAATTCCTGGTCCTGTACGAAGATGCCCACGTGGCACACCAGCTGCTGCCCTGGGAAACCTCACTGTAGGCTCTTTCACCTCTCCTCCCCGGCATGTCCAACGTGGGTCCTTTTTTTTTTTTTTTTTTCCGACCAGGGAGATTGAACCCAGGCCCTTGGCAGTGAAAGCCTGGAATTCTAACCACTGGACCACCAGGGAATTCCCGAACATGTGTCCTTTCTTTTTTTTTTTTTTTTAAAGGAATTCCTTTATTTTTATTTTTTATTTATTTATTTATTTATTTATCTATGACTGTGTTGGATCTTCGTTTCTGTGCGAGGGCTTTCTCTAGTTGCGGCAAGTGGGGCCACTCTTCATCGCGGTGCGTGGGCCTCTCACTATCGCAGCCTCTCTTGTTGCGGAGCACAAGCTCCAGACGCGCAGGTTCAGTAGTTGTGGCTCACGGGCCCAGTTGCTCCGCGGCATGTGGGATCTTCCCAGACCAGGGCTCGAACCCGTGTCCCCTGCATTGGCAGGCAGATTCTCAACCACTGCGCCACCAGGGAAGCCCAACGTGTGTCCTTTTAATGCAGAACAGAACTCCCCAACAAAAGAATCCCTGCTCCCAAGATAAATGTACTAATTCTAGAGACAAGAGGGAGGAATCATAAAATCATAAAAAGTCACTTGGGATCCCAAATATAAAAGTCGTTCATAGCGCCTTCTCCTTCCCATTCAGGAAAAGTGTTTTGGGAACGTGAACTTGGGCAGGAGCGGGAGAAGGGTGAGGCATGGCCATGACCTCTCTGACCAGATCGTTTCTACCAGCTCAGCCTCTGCAGCTCCAACACGACTTCCGGGCAGCACCACGGCCTGAGCCTCCAGGCTGACGTCTCTGGCGGACGTTGGGAGAGAGCCATGCCCTGGGGTAGGCAGCTTCACGGAGAGCTGCAAACTCAGCACTCCCTGCCCGTTCCTCATGCTCTTCCTGGTGGTGTGAGTCTCGGAGGGCAGAGGCCAAGGAGCCCGGCGTTTGGTGAAACCCTCAGAAAGGGCCCAGTTGAGCAATTTCAGGAAAGCTATAACCCAGGGTGTGTTCAAGAGGAAACGTTTTCTATCATCATTTGCAATCAAAGGATTATAAATGGAAATCATTTTTTAAAAATACATGAGCAATTATACTCCAATAAAGATGTTAACAAAAAAATACATGAATCATTACTGGCAGAGCTATTAGCACTCTTTCCCCCTCACCTCCCCGAAAATGGTCTCCATCTTATAGACCATGAGCGGTCTCAGTCTCCAGATCTACTATTACCCCCATTCTACTCTCCCTGGACTGCTCTGGACGTGTCCTGACTTTCCACACCCACCCCAATCCACCTCAGCCCTCAAACCCTCCCGCTGGGCCCTTCAGAGCTCGCGTTCTACCATCAACGAAAGCTTCCGGAGGCTTGCCATCTTCTCTGAGCCTCCTTTCCGCTTCTCGCCCTAACTCTGGAACCGGGTGCGCCCTGAAGACCCCGGCAAGTGTAGGCTGCTTTGTTCTCAGAGACTTCCACTTCCAAGGCATTTTCCATCCTTCTCCCTACAAAAGTCCCAGCTCCTTTGAAGTTCATGCTTTTAAACTAGAGGGTCCAAATCCCTCTCTGGTCCTGTCATCTAACAATCCCTAAGTGATTGCCTCTTACTTGTGGAAGTTTCTAGCACCTGACTCCCTATCTCTCTCTCCACCCTGGCTCTGTAACCACAATTTCAGTACATGTACAGATGACTCATCCAAACTCATCCAACACTTGGCATTTCTATCCTTTGACTCCTTCACCTCCTTTTCTCTTTTCCTCTAATGCACCTCGCCAGGCACCCTCCCCCTTAGTCATTCTCCTGACCTTGTCACCACTGATAAAACACCACCTTCCTGCTCCCTTACTCAGGAGGCCCATCCCAAGCCACCAAGCCTGCTTCTCCACGGAAACTTTCAGATCAGAAGCCACTGTTTCCTTATCCATTACCCCCCTCAAGTCCCTACGCTCCTCTCCCCACAAATTACATTCTGGGATCCATCGTTACACTCAATGCCTGCCAACCTCTCCCCACCCCCTCTCTCCCTCCCACGTGCTCACCTGTTTAAACCCCAGCTCAGGTCAAATCCATCCATCCACACACTCCATACCTCTACCCAAGTAGCAGACTCCTGCTGGAGCAAAACACACAACTGTGCCAACTGGTCTCACCCTAAATTCATGATGCCCACAAGTCTTCAGAGGGCCTCACCTGGACTGCCAAGGTAGGCTCTTCCCCTCCTGAATACAACCCTCAAGGGCCTTCTTTTCTGACCTCAGACTGCCTGTATCCCCTCCTCTGTCTTCACTCCCAGATGACTATCTTGTCTGGTGTTTTACTGAGAAAACAGAAAACAGTCAGAAATTTTCCCATCTTGCTACCCCCAAATCTCTCAGTTCACCTGCGTCCATTCCCAAACCCTCTGCTTTCCCTCTGCTTATCCCTGCTCCTGTCTGGGGCCAACACCTCCCTCTCGCCTTCTCCAAGTTGTCACCACTGGGATCAGGATGGAGCGGGAGAGGGTGCATCTAGGGCCCTTGTGAGTGCACCCTTTCCAACCCTGGGGCCCCTCTTGCCTCATTCCAGCCCTGGCCTGTCTCTAGGTCCTTGAAAGCCATTCCCTAACCTTTTTTCATATCTTTTCCCCAGACTAGGACAAGCTCCCACCTCCTTTATGACATTCCACCACAATTATAATTAAGTAACTGTGTAATTCTTTGTTGGATGTCCGCCTCCCATACTGGAATATAAGCGCCCGAGGGCAGGGAACAGCTCTAGCACATTCACTGCTCTAACACCTCTCTGTGCCTCAGTTTTCCTATCTGTAGAATGGGGATAATGATGCACCCAATAAATGCTGGGGCTGTCTCCCCATCATCCAGTAAGTTCTCAATCCATAAGAGGTACTTCATCAGTAATTGCTGAATAAGTCAGTACATGAAGGAATAATCCCAGGACTGATGCATGGATGAAGATTCGGCAGGGTTGAGTGCTTTTCTGAATGCAGTAAACGAGGAATAGGTGGCAGGAAAATGACCTGAGGCTACAAGTCTTCCCCTCTTCGTGGTGGTTGGAGAAAGGCAGCCATATCTTCCTCTCCTGCATCTATGGCTGCCTTCGTCCTGGTGTCCCAGGTGCCTATTATCAAGTCAGGTTCAACAGGCCCTTTCCTTCCCAGCCCAAGGGGGGCCTACCTTGTAAAATCTGTAGCAGAACAAAATCACCAGTGCAGCCTTCCCCTGACACACTGGGAAAGCCTCCACAAAGCTCTTCAGGGAGATCACAAGGCAGGGAGACTGTTCTGCTTGCTGTTACTAAGGAAACAGATGCCCCCCCACCTCGCGCTCCTCCCCTCGGCCTTCAGGACCTCTCCACTCCTCCCAGGTCCCACACGGCTTTCTTGAGCAAGCCCCTCAACTCTGTCCCCTCTGTCTCCGTCCTCTGCTTGCAGAGGGAGAAGGAGAAACCGAGTGCTCACAGGCCAGGACCCAACGAGGCCCCACAGCAGCTTGTGCCCATCAGCGCTCAGAGCCCATCTCTCGCTCTCCATTTTCTCCTCCTCAAATGTTCGCAAGCACGGACACCAGAAAATTCCAAGATGCGGGCTCTGGTTTAGCTGTATGGGACCGTCACAGAGTCTCCGGGCTTTTGCCAGGTAGGGGGTAAGAGCTACAACCGGACAGGTAATAGCTACAACCGCCGTACCCAGAAGCAGAAGCAAGGGGCTTCTGGAGGCAGCTCCTTGGTCTCTGGCTTTGATTCCCCTCTCAGCCCAGCAGCCTGGACTACAGGGCTTGAGGGAGGTGTGTGGACACGGCTGCGTCTGCAGGAGCTGTTTTCTTTTATTGCTTCCCCTCACCCACTGCGTCTCTTCCAACCTCTCTCCCTCCCTCTGTATAGTCATCGCAACTTTCTTCAGGTTTCCCTTGGGGTCTGGCCGGCTAAGATTTGGTTTCACCCTAAAGGTGCTATGTCCCTGCCTGTTCCCCTCTTTGGAAGCATGACCCAAACCCAAATGTCCACTGAGTTGGGAGGGGGAGAAACAGCCCCGTGTTTCCCAGCGTCCTAAAGCTGTCTCATGTCTGCTTGCTCTACCCACCAGCCCTCGCTTCAAGGTGATCTTGCTTCAAACCATCACTCTTGGTTCCCTTTCCTCAGCTCCCTGAGGCAGATCTGTGCTGTTGTTTGTTTTCTAACAAAACATGTTACGGGGCTTCCCTGGTGGCACAGTGGTTGAGAGTCTGCCTGCCAATGCAGGGGACACGGGTTCGAGCCCTGGTCTGGGAAGATCCCACATGCCGCGGAGCAGCTAGGCCCGTGAGCCACAACTGCTGAGCCTGCGCGTCTGGAGCCTGTGCTCCGCAACAAGAGAGGCCACGATAGTGAGAGGCCCGCGCACCGCGATGAAGAGTGGCCCCCGCTTGCCGCAACTAGAGAAAGCCCTCGCACAGAAACGAAGACCCAACACAGCCAAAAATAAATGAATAAATAAATAAATTTTTAAAAAAACATGTTACAAACAGAAACCTCTTTAAATATTTATTCTGAAGTAGGAATTAATAGAAAAATATAGACTCCTTCCAAACCTCTGTATTTTTCTGAAAGGACACTCCTGGGTCAAAAGGAATAGGACATTTTTGTTGAGAGCAACTCCTAAATGACTGGATTTCTAGTCACAGAAATATCCTTTTTTTTTTTGGTCAGAAATTCAGTGCTGGCTTTAATAGGACAGTGAAAACTCACATTAAGAGTGGTGGCTCCTGTCTTTCTGTCTTTTAAGGGGCTCCTGCTGGTACACTGGCCATTATCTGTCCAAGCCTCCTGGCTGGGTTCAAGACATTGTTGTTGGGTGCTCCATTCTGTGATGGACTGAATGCAGCAGTGAGGTGAAGCACAGCAGGGCATGTGGGGCCTTGCCTACTTCTTAGCTGTGTGATCTCAGGTGAGCTACCATCCCTCTCTGAGCCTTAGTGTCCTTGTCTTTACCATAGGGATAATCCTGCCTTCCTCACACCATTATGGTTAAGAAATACACTGAGGTCATAATTTATTGTGGTAACTGAAAATTGTGGTTAACTATAAATGGGTAGCAGGGTGGCCCACCAGGGTTTCTTCCCTGTTCTTCAACAAAAGAAGCTGTCGAGTCACAGTTGAGCAAATCTTCACAGCCATTCCTTGCTATGAGGATGTAACCACGGATGCCCCTGCCATGGGGAAAAGCACCTCAGGAAGCTGCTCCTCTTGGGACAGACAAAGGTCTGAGGAAGAGCTGCACAGTTTATAAAAGAATCCCAGGGCTCCCTTGGGAGAGAACAGATGGATTGGACCTCACTACACCAACCATGGCCAACAGCAGCACTAGCCACCTCCACCAGGAATCCCACTTCTGCACACCGTCACACCACCAACCACGATCACCACCACCGCCCCCTCCCCCACTATTGTCATATGACATATCTCCCTACCATCACCAACCCCACCACCACCACCATCACCACCAACACCTCCACCACCATCAACAACCCCATCCCCACCATGATAACCAACTCCATCCCCACCACCATCACCAACCCCACCACCACCACGATCACCAGCCCCATCCCCACCACCATCACCAACCCCACCACCACCACCATCACCAACCCCTCCACCACAACCATCACCAACCCCACCTCCACCACCATCACCACTCCACCTCCACCACCATCACCAACCCCACCTCCACCACCATCACCAACCCCACCACCACCACCATCACCAACCCCACCTCCACCACCATCACCAAACCCACCTCCACCATGATCACCAACCCCACCTCCACCACCATCACCACTCCACCTCCACCACCATCACCAACCCCACCTCCACCACCATCACCAACCCCACCACCACCACCATCACCAACCCCACCTCCACTACCATCACCAAACCCACCTCCACCATGATCACCAACCCCACCTCCATCACCATCACCACTCCACCACCACTACCATCACCAACCCCACCACCACCACCAACACCACCCCCACCTCCACCATGATCACCAACCCCACCTCCACCACCATCACCAACCCCACCACCACCACCATCACCAACCCCACCTCCACCACCATCACCAACCCCACCTCTACTACCATCACCAAACCCACCTCCACCATGATCACCAACCCCACCTCCACCACCATCACCACTCCACCACCACTACCTTCACCAACCCCACCACCACCACCAACACCACCCCCACCTCCACCATGATCACCAACCCCACCTCCACCACCATCACCACTCCACCTCCACCACCATCACCAACCCCATCCCCACCACCATCACCACCCCCACCTCCACCATGATCACCAACCCCACCTCCACCACCATCACCACTCCACCTCCATCACCATCACCAACCCCATCCCCACCACCATCACCAACCCCACCACCACCATCATTCACCAACATCACCTCCACCACCATCACCAACCCCACCACCACCACCATCACCACTCCACCTCCACCACCATCACCAACCCCACCACCACCATCATTCACCAACATCACCTCCACCACCATCACCAAACCCACCTCCACCCCCATCACCATCTCCATACACAGCTCATCACGGTCACCACCATCAGCACCACCGTCACGTCACCCTCATCACCAATATTACCACCATCATCAACGACACCCACTGCCCACAGCCAACACCTCCACCATACCCTCAACATCAGTATCATCACTAACAGCATCAGCACCCCCGCCTCCACTGCACAACCCGTCACCATTACCATTTCTCCTCTATTTTCGTCAGTGCTCTGCCCCATGAAATTCAGATCTTTACGTTTGGGAAAGGGGATCTTGGCCTAGATCCATGGGCCCAAAACCCTAAAATAAAGCTAAGAGAGAGAGAGAGAGAATTAGTAGCCTGGCTTTGACCCTAAACGGGGAGAGGGGGAGGGGAGTGGTAGTTTTGCCTTTTTGAGTCCAGGGGTCTTAGGATCTACTCACACATGGTGATGAGCAGCATATATGTTTGGAAAGAAAACGGTAACTGGCCTTTGGGGCTCAGAGCTCCTGTGGCTTGGGGAACCCTTCCAACAAAGAAAAGGAGTGTTGCTCCTTCCTAAAGTTTGCTAAGTCTATCAATCTGAAACCCACCATCTCATTAGGCAAATAGACTCCCCAAACTGTTCCAATTCCCCCCTCATAGGGCAAACTGTCACCAAAGGAAATGGCAGGGTGAGCTCAGCACGCAGACAAATGGCTTCAGTGAGGACCAGCCTTGCAGGTTGCTGGACATGAATTCTGGGCCTTCTGATACTCCTGTTTCATGGACAAGGCCCCAGGGGTTCTCTCTAGGGCCCAATGTGACATCTGAATATTATCTCAAATAAGAAAAAGAGAGACCGAAGGACAGAGTCGGGGAAAGAAAAATACAAATCAGAGGCAATTAACATGCAGTGTGACTCTGGTGTGAATTTCCAATCTCTGCTCTTGAGAATCAAAGGAGCCTCCTCGGGAAGTGGGCACAGACCTCTGAGTCCCGGTCCAACCTTCCCTCTTCTTTATCACCTGGTTCTGTGATCCTTATGATCCCCTCTGTGTGTCAGGCCTTCCACGTCCCTAGCTTGTAGGCACTGAGAAGGGCGCTTTCTCAGATAGAAGCGCCCTGTGTATGTTGGCTTTTACACTATTACAGAGGATTCCCACTCTCTCCAACGTCAGTTGTTCCTGGTTTTGACCTAAAGGTACAGAGCTTTGTCAGTTGTTTTCGTAACTGTAATCCTGCCTTTGCTTGGGGGACATGAAGGGGGTCTGCCCTCCTTTCCCAAGTGGGCTATGAGCTGCGCTCCTTGGTTTACTGGGATGGCCTTTGTTGTGCCTGAGCTGCTCAGCCCAGGCCTCTCTCTGCCTCATGTAATTTCCATCTGCCTCACAAGGGGACCAAGAGATTTTTAAAGCCTGCCCTGTTCGCTGGGTGGCAAGAGATGGAAACAGCCTGCAGAGGCGTCTCCTGATTCATCCTCAGCTCTGGCCCAAGTCCAGTGATGTGCTGTCAGCCCCCCTCCTCTACCAGCTACAGCTGTTGGAGGTTTTTACTTTCCTGTCTTGTTATTTAACTACTGCATGCCCACTTTTGTGCAAGCTACCTAGGCAGCTCTCCAGCCCACACACAGCCCAGCTAAGTAGGGACCCAGAAATTCATCCTGGAGCAAGGTACCACCAGGGTAGCTGCCACTGTGAGCACAATTAGTGACACAAAAGGTCCAAGACAGACTTGTGTCCCTAAGGCCTCCAGCTGCCTGGGGCTACCATCTTAGGCCAAAGCTTGAGTTTTTAGTTCATAAAACATTCAGTCCTTAATATCAAAACCACCAACTAAAGTGGCCCTGTTCAAAACATGTAAGGGATACCCACTGAGAGGGAGTAATTATGAACCCTGTAGTTTGGGATTGACTGTGTCCTCTTCTTTGATTGTTTTTAACATTATTAGGCTTAGCAAGAATCTCTGTTATGTTTATGCAAATTTTATGTGCAACATGCATACGTGTACTATGATTTTAAATTTTTTATTTTGTGACAAAAAGCCCTGAGGATCTTTTGAAGAAAAACACAAATAAGTGCAAGAGAAATAATGCAGCAATGGTAAGATCCCTAAACAGCCCACACAGGAAAATTAAGGAGAAAATTCTAAAGTGTCCCATTCTGGTTCCAGCTAAGTCCTCCTCAGAGAGCTGAGATAAACTCTGTGTGTGTGTGTGTGTCTGAATGGGGGTGGGTGCATAATGTGTCTGTGGGTGTAAGTCATGTGAGTATAAGTGTGAATGTGAATGTGTGTGAGTGTGAATGTGGATATATGAGTGTGTGATCATGAATGTGTGTGCGTGTAAATGTGGGTGTGCAAATGGGAATATGTGTGTGGCTATTGAGTGTATGTAAATGTGACTGCATTTGTGTATGAGTTGTGAATGTAGGAGCTCACTGTATGAGTGTGAGCATGAGTGCGTGTACATATAAGTTATGAGAGTCTGTGTGCATGCTTGTGAGTGTGGATGTGACTGTGTGAGTACAAGTTGTGTGTGAAATGAGTGTGCATGTAAGTGTAAGTGTTGTGCATGTGAATGTCATTGTGTATGAATGTGAGTGTGAGTGTGTGCATTTACTCTGCAAGAGGATCTAAAGATGAACCTTTACAGGATCTTGACTTGGAAAGCCCATCATTTCTGAGCACAAACACAGCTTGTCCCGGCCCAGGGAGGCCTGATGGGAATGGGAAATGGCGAGGGTGCCCATCTGTCCCATTGGCCCAGCACAGAGTTCACTGATGCCCATGGTCCTGGCATAGCTCTCATCTTTTGTAATCATCCTGAGGCTGTGGCTGAGGTCTAGCTTACACAAGTAAAGTACACACCTCATGAAAGTAAAGACTGTCTACACACACACACACCCGGAGCTACCCCCCAGATCAAGTCACACAACAGTCCCAGCACAACCCTCCCTTTTTACTCTCAAAAATCTCCTGGTTGGGAGGGGATATGAGGATATTTGTATACATATGGCTGATTCACTTTGTTATACAGCAGAAGCTAATGCACCATTGTAGAGCAATTATACTCCAATAAAGATGTTGAAAAAAAGAAATCATTATGATGTGACAGCCACCATCATCCATCTTAAAAGTACAAGACAAGCTTTTTTTTTTTTAAAGAGAACTTTCTTTTCTTCAAACTCTTTTTTTTTTTAATTAATTAATTAATTAATTAATTTTTGGCTGTGTTGGGTCTTCGTTTCTGTGCGAGGGCTTTCTCTAGTTGTGGCGAGCGGGGGCCACTCTTCATCGCGGTGCGCGGGCCTCTCACTATCACGGCCTCTCTTGTTGGGAGCACAGGCTCCAGACGCGCAGACTCAGTAGTTGTGGCTCACGGGCCCAGTTGCTCCGCGGCATGTGGGATCTTCCCAGACCAGGGCTGGAACCCGTGTCCCCTGCATTGGCAGGCAGATTCTCAACCACTGCGCCACCAGGGAAGCCCCAAGACAAGCTCTTTAACAATCAGACATTTTGCATCATTCCTTTTACTCCTTGAAATTATATTTCCATTTCACTTCCCCCACAGAATTTTATCCTGATGTAATACACTGATATTTTTATGCTTGACAGTCTTTTATTGATCAGTCTCTCATATATCACAGCAACAAAACATGTATGCAAATTTATTTAAAATTTGTCTCCTATAACTGTAAATAATAAATAATTATTAAAAAAAAAAATCTTCTGGTTGGGATGATGAACCCTTCGGTCCCCCTGGGGAAGTCTCACCAGGCTTTCTCCTAGGCCCCTGAGGGAGGGTGGATTCCATCGTCCATTAGCATGACACCATCTTCTGGCCTTTGGGTAATATTTTACACATGCAGGAGAATCAAAGTAAATGTATTGCAGCTGTTTGGAAACCAGGGAGGGTTCGATGACATAGGTTTGACTTGATGGGCTCTCAGGATGTGTGGATTCTAGAAGGTGGAAATTATTAGAACAAACACCTTGGTGGAAATTACCATTAATTCAAAGTGTCTGAACTTCCCTTTACCCCATCTCCACCACTCTGGCCTACCTCTGCCAAACTTTCCTTTCGTTAAAGAAATGGGTCATCCCCAATGGGAACCATATAGAAACTATGGGAAAGAGCATGGGATTTGGAGTCTGCCTGGCTTGGCCTTGCAACTTGACTATACCATCAGCTAGCTCTGTGTCTTTGGGTAAGTTAGTTAACTTCTCTAAACCTCAGTTTCCTCATCTGTGAGAGGAATAACAATCTACTTTGCAGTGTTGGGGTCAGGATTAGATTTAATGAATATAAGATACCTGGCATATGGGCACCAAATGTATGTTAACTGATATTTAAGTCTGATTTAAGGATCAGAATAAAAGAAAAGAGGCAGATTAGCTTTTCCAAAAGTGGCCACAATGCTATTTCCAGTCCCATTCATTCTTCCAGAATTTTGCCACTCCCCATCAAGAGACAGAGTCTATCTCCCCTCCCCTTGCACCAGGCAGGACTCTGTGACTGTCTCAATGAGTAAAATGTGATAGAGGCAATAGTACATGACTTCTAAGGATAGGTGAAAAAAGCTCTCTCTCTCAAGATGCTTACCCTGGGAATCCAGCCACCATGCTGTGAGGAAGCCCAAACCCGCCCACATAGAGAGACTGTATAGAGAGGCCCATGGGAAGAGGAACTGAGGACCTCCCCCAGCCAACAGCACTACCAACCAGCAGACTTGTGAGTGAATGAGCTTTTAAATGATCCCAACCCTCAGCCCCTGAGTCTTCCCACTGAGGTCCTAGAGATTGGGAGACAAATACAAACCGTCTCTGCTGTGCCCTGATTGAATTCCTGGCCCAGGAATCTGTGAACATAATCAAGGCCTATTTAAGCTGCTAAGTTTGGGGGTAATTTGTTATACAGTCATAGTAACTGGGACTCAATGTCATCAGGGTTTTGTGGATGGAGCTGACATTACTCACTTATATCTGCATCAGGCAGAGTGAATGTGAACACAGCTCTCTGCTTTGGTGCCTCCAAACCTCAAAGGTAGAGAGTCTGTTGTACACATTTGTCCTGTTGCTTGTGATTGGAGCCTGGTGTACATGTTCATGCTGACAAAATTGATTGGGTCCATCACTCAAATCCAAAGTGATCTCCTATATCCAAACTCCCAGATCCCTGTCAGTTCTTTAACACTGACCCCTTACTAGCCTGTGGGAAATGGAACCAGAAAATAATGCAACTATTTCATAACCAAAGATGCCCGAAGCTATATATGCAAATTGGCTGCTATCCTCTTCAAAAAACAGTTGTGCAAGGTCTAATCCTATTTCTCTATTTACTGTCTCACAAAGATGGAAACTTTACCCAGTGCCATGAACACATCTGGAGAAGGAGAAAGACTATCAAGGCCTTCAGTGACAGCCAAGGGCCATTGGAAAACTCAGGCCAGAAAGTAGGGCAGCAGCAAGACCAACTTTCCAGAAAGCCCAAACCAAGAAAAATGGGTTAAATGGGCAGACCGTGCCCATAGAGCTCTACCATGGCCTAGAACATGTCACGTGTCATAGCAAAGTTAGTATAATAGAGTTGTGAAAGCATGGGCTTTGGGTCAAACAAACCTGGTTCAAATTTGGTTTCTCCACATACTGGCAGTGTGACCTTGGTAAGTTCCTTACTGCCTCAATTTTGTTACCTGTAAAAATAGTACCCACCTGTGGCAGAGGCAGCTGGTGGTCTACCAGAGATATGTATTCTTCTTGCAACTTCACTTATGGCTGGGCAGCAGCTGCCCAGCATCTAAGTTGGACCATGTGACCTGATGGACCAATGGGACCAATGACCAATGCAAGCAGAGGTTCTATGTGTCCCTACCAAGCCAAGGTGGTGAGTGTCCAGTGTGTTCTGCCTACACTGTCATTCCCTTTCATGGTGACCTTGGAGACCCCAAGTTGAAGATGGTGACTTCCTGGGATAGAGTGAGGCTGAATCCCTGTGTCACCACTTGGAAGAGAGCCATTTAATGAGGAACATGCACAATGGACTTTGTGTGAGTGAGAAATAAACTTTTACTACGTGAAGACACTAAAAATTGAGGCTGTCTGTTATAGTAGGGAGCCCACTCTGACTCATACGTTGTTTTAGAGAATTGTGACGTACGTAATTACAGATACTGTAAAGAGTTGTATACCATCTGTCTTCCCCATTTGACTTATGGTCCCCAAGGGCAAGGACTGGGCCCTATTGACCCACAGTGTGCAGTGTATACCAAGCAGTGAGTAAATTTGAACTGGTTATCTGCAGCTTGATTAAGAGAGGCAAATTAGAATACGGACTCGTTAGCAATAGGAGAAAGAAAATGTTGAGGCTAAAAAAGAATATTACATCAATACTTCATCACCAAATATTTAAACACTTGTCAAAAGTACCAAAAAAACAAAAACAAAAACACCAAAAAAAACCCCACCTAGCAATAAAGTCATAATTTGCCAATCTGGAACTTTGATGCCAAAAGGGACCAGAGAAATGCGTTTCCTCGTTAGCAAGTTTTAGAAACCACTGTTTACTATCAGATTTTCTGTAAAGTTCCGTGAAGCTTTTCCAAGTTAATTACATGGTTGCCTTAACCACTGGTTCATGTTTCTAGCAGATGAAGCTGAGGAATCTAAGGGATTCCTGTGTAAATGCAAACTCAGCAGCAAAAATTGTACCTAGAAACAATACCTTATCAGTAACACCTGAGCTTTCTCTTTGAATTATCCATGTGAACAAACATAAGTTGCATTTTTTTAAATTAATTAATTAACAAATTAATTTATTTATTTTTGGCTGCGTTGGATCTTCTTCCTTTCTGCACACGGGCTTTCTCTAGCTGTGGCGAGCAGGGGCTACTCTTCGTTGCGGCGCACGAGCTTCTCACTGCTGTGGCTTCTCTGGTTGTGGAGCACAGGCTCTAGGCATGCGGGCTTCAGTAGTTGTGGCTCACGGGCTCTAGAGCTCAGGCTCAGTAGTTGTGGTGCTAGTTGCTCCGTGGCATGTGGGATCTTCCTGGACCAGGGCTTGAACCCTTGTCCCCTGTGTCCCCTGCATTGGCAGGCAGATTCTTAACCACTGCGCCACCAGGGAAATCCCATAAGTTGCATTTATATAGCATGTGTTTTTCTGTTGCTTCCACTATGTTCTCTCAACAACCCTAAGAAGTTAGGGCACATTTTATTGTCATCATTTCACAGATGGAAAATCCATGAAAAGAGAGTTGTGATTTGGCCAGCATCTCACAGCTCTTGTGAGAATCAGAAAACAGGTCCCCTGAAAAGGCATAGGACTTTTTCCCCACCAGACCTCCCAGGTTGATATGTGTTCAACGTGGACGATAGCCCAGTAGAAACCAAATCAAACAAACTGTTTTTGGGTCAGTCTGGGTAAGGTCTCAGGCTTGGGATAAAAAGTCTCAGTCTTATGGGATAAAGGGCAAAATAAGACATGGTCATAAAATCCAACAACAGCACCACTGGGGAGAAAATAATTTAAATAGATGAGCATTTAAAAAATAAATAAAATATTAACATGGCAATTCCTCTTAATAACAGAAGAGACAAGGTAAGACAGGGTACGACTAAATAACAAATAAGGAGAAAGTCCAAGAAGTGTGATGGCCATTCAGAGGAGGGAAAGAGTCCAGAGGCTAGAACACCAGAAAGATGGGGTGCAGGAGCTGTCATTTCAGAAAGGGGTAAAATTATGGAATCAAAGTGTCTTATCTGCTCAGCACCCCTCCCTTATTCTCTGGAAACATTCCCCTTTCTCTGGGGAATTTTTCCTTCCTTTATTCCATTCATCTGAGGTTGATTCTAGATGGGACTGCCAGTGATAGCATCCTACACCTTGGCCATTGGAGTGGGCGTGAGACCCAGTTCTAGCCAATTAGACTTCTTAAAAAAGAAAAAACTGTAACTAAGGGAAGGAACCAATCCTGCTTGCATGAAATGTGAGGAGGAGCTGCCATAGCCATGGGTTCTGCTCTGTGGAGGAGACTGGGCTGAAGAAAGCAGCTGATATTAGAGATGAGGCAAGAGGGTGTGGGTGACATTGGAATGTGGTTCCGATTGTTCCCGAAGCTTAGCAGACCCCTGCCTTCCCTGCAGGTTATAGTAGCATGGAATCAGTCATTTCCTCCTTAACCCAAAGGTGGTCAAGCAGGGCTCATGTCATTTGCAAGCATGGTCTTGACCATGGGAACAGGTGGAAAGGAGAGAAGAAACTGCCCGCTCTCAGGCAGAGGCTACAAACGAGCCTGTGTGGGAAGTGGGGCACAAGACTTCTCTGGGGACAGTGAAGAAAGCAGTGTTTCTAGAGGTGGGAATCAGATAAAGGACAAGTAGGACACCAAGCTCTGAGCGGCTTGAATTTGAGACGATAGTAGAACATATCCATGGAGACCCTGAGCTGGCAGCCAGGATGTGGAGGTGGGTCTCCAGAGAGAAATTATGACTGATGCAACTATATACCTTCAGTCTTACATACACTCAGTCAAAAGGACTCCAACAAGAAAGGGTTTTTGTATGATTTAAAGTGGTTCATGAATTTAAGGGAATATTATTAATTTTGTGGTGCCATGTGCATGGAGGTAACAGTTGAAGTGGATGTAGAAAATTCTCAAGGGAGAGAAGAGAAGAGACTCTTAGATAAATGTTCCCAGTTGGTCAAAGACAATAAGAGCATCAGGGAATTAAGAGAAAGCAGGGTCACAAAAGCCAGGTAAGCAAAGAGTTTGAAGAGGGAGAGGTTGAGCAGTGGTGAAAAGAACAGGGAAGCCAGTGAGACAGTTGATGAGAAATTCTGTGGGATTTGAATTTGAGGAGCAGGAAGTTACTGATGAATGAACTTGGATATAGCAAGATGCCGGCCAAAGGATGGAGAGAAGTTATAGGTGTATGCTGTTGGTGGCCACCCATATTACTTGAACCTTCTGGGGCGGGGTGGGGCGCTCCTGTGACTTTCCAGTATGGAATCCGTGTCTCTGGGCCTGAGGGATTGTTTCCCCAGAACCAAAGAAGGCCACAATGCCCATGAGGTGAGCCAGAAGTAGCGGAGAATTAATACCGGCCAGGAGCAGCCCTTCAGCTTGTCTTGCCCTGAGGGTGGGAAAATTCAGAATAGATTTTGCACCATTTCTCAGAGTTTCCCCCTGAGATTACACTCCAGGTGCCCACGGTAGCCACTGTTAACAGTACACTCTTTAATCAGCTGCATTCCTTTTCTTGTCTACCTTCCTAGTCTCCTAACAGTGTGTTCCCTGCACTTCCTAAATATACTACTTGTACTTGAATCCCTGTCTCAGTGTCTGCTTCTGAGGGCAACTAAGCTGAGACAAGCGATCATGTAATTTACAGCCCAAACTAGGACCCTTGTGAGAGTGAAAAGGGGAGGGGACATTGTTAATAGTTATGCTCAGACATATGCCTGGAGGTATGGCCCCCCTCCCCCCAAGTTATATGCTTGTCCTTTGAGAAGCTGGACTGGGGACAGAGGAGGAAATGCAAATTTCAAATACCAATTCCTTATGCTAACAGAGAGTGAAGATTTGTGGAGGGTAAAGCTGCCTTTTATTGGGTGAGCATTTGCGCCCTATGCCCCACTACCTGGAGGGCTCTGAAAAGGAATATGTCAGCTCAAGAGTGGGAAAACATCTCAGGAGGAGAATGGGCTGCAGAAGTAGGTCAGTGTCCGGCCCTCAGGAAAGCGAGGCTCATGCATTTCTGTGATTTTAGTCTCCGAGGCTGCGAGCAATGCCGTCAACCTTAGTCAACAAGACACTCATCTTACGGCCTCGCTGGGCACCCCCTTCTTGCTTCCTCTCTGCTTCCATTAGTAAGGTCACTGCGTGCCTCTCTGTAGCTGCACAAACAGACAAACTTCCTCTGACAGCACATCCATACCCTCTCTGTGGGTGCCCCAGCCCTAAGGATATCGTCTGGAAACCTGACTCCTTTAATACCCAGGGTCTTTCCACTTCAGATGCTTCCACGTCTATCGTTTTAGCATCTCTCCTCTAAAAAGAGATTTTTTTTCTCTGCAAGAAAGTCTTTGAAGAGAGCCACTCCATCGCGTTGCATGGTTGCCGAGGACCTGCTGCCGAGGGGAAGCGCGTTCTGGACGTGAAGGTGCTGAGGAAGGACAAGACACTAACATTTTTTCCCCTCCCTGTGCACGTATTAATCCCCATCCCCTCTTTAAGACGCAGCTTCTGTGTGATGTCGGTGGTGTGGATGAAGTGTCTCTGATGGGGAGGGACCTCTGCCCTCCAGCACCAGGTGTTGGCCTGTGGTGCCTGCTGTTTCCCGTGGCTCTCAGGACCCCCGTTCCTGGGAGATGCGTCTCATCCCTCTGACAGCTTGCTCTTGACAACCTGGCCTCTGCCGCTCCGCTTGAGTGTGGAGTTGGTGAATGAAGAGATAGATTAACACAGGCTATGCCAAGCACCTTCTGTGTATTAACTCATTTCATCTTCACAGTTCCATGGAGTGAGTCCTGTTATTAAGCCTGCACCACAAGTGAGGACTGAGATTCAGAGAGGCTAAGTAGCTTGTCCAGGTTCTCTCAGAGAGTAAAGTTTGCAGTTTGAGCAGCAGAAAATGAAAAGCCTGTGGGATACTCCATTAGACACAGAGGTAAGGCTGGCTGGTCGGCTGGGCTGGTTAGGAAGGAAGTGCTCTGTGGGTCCATTCTACAGAGCTCTCCTTCGCTGACTGGATTAGAATTCCGTTCTGTAGCTGTACTCCTGTCCTAGACCTTGAGGCCCGGGGGAACGATCTCCCATGGATGGTCCAGGCAAGAGCTGATCAGACACCACCTTGGCCTCCAAAACCCAGCTCCCTTCCCAGCCCTCAGCTTCGCAGGGTTTTATCTCCTTTTCAAAGCCTCCCAGACTTTGTCTTTGTGTCACAGGTCAAACGCATTGCCTCCTCAGGAAAGGCCCTAAAGACCCTTCTACCCTCCCACTGCCCCTGGATACTACTCTGCTGCATCCCTCTCTGCCTGGCCCCTGCACAGAATCTTGCCTGTCCTCCATCATGGTGGAGAGACAGACAGGGGGCGAGTGGGCCTGGGCTTCTTTCAGTGAGACCAACAGTAGGCAAGCAGGCCCCTCTCACAGGTGTTTTGGGAGTGTCACACCTTTATTCAGAGGGCTAGTTGCTGAGCCAAGCTACCTGCTGCTTCCAAATACACTCGTGATTTCCTGCCTCAGTGTGTTTGCTCAGAATGTTCTCTCCACCATGAATGACCCACCTCTGAATGTCCAAACTCCATCCATTTGTTAAGGCACAGAACCGTGTCACCACAGTGCCTGATGCCTTCTTGGAGCCCCTCACTGGAAGTCCTCTGCACCCCTCTGAACCTTTGTCTGTACCCCTCTAAGATCACACATGTGCTGCATTCTTCTTGGAAAAACGGAAGAGATGTATATTTATCGTCATATTTCCTTTTCTAGTCTGTAAGTTCATCAAAGGCTGAATTCAACTGTGCATCTTCAAATGTGCTTAGCAGAGGGCTTAACATGTCAGGTGTTTTTGAAAGAAAGAGGAGGGGATACTTACACAGACAGGGAAAAGAGCAATATCTGGCAGGGAAACCTTTGGGAATTGCAAATAACATATTTGCCAAATAGATGATGACTTTGATCATCAAAACAAATGGAATATTTATATTCCAATTCCTGTCCTTCTGTGGACATGGGGTCCAGGGTACCTCTGAGAATCCAAATATATCAACTCTCCAATTCAGAGTCGATTCTATCATTTAATTATATTAGTCGTAGGAGGAGGCTTGAGAGAGATAGTTTACGAGCCAAAGCTCCCTCGGCTTCTCTTCTCGCTTCCATTTTCCTTTCTGATTAAAAATCAGTGGAATTTTGAGAAGCCACTTCCAAGTCTGTGCAATTTTCCTCTTTTAAAACGTCTGATACCAACAAACAAAAGTCCAGGACCAGATGGCTTCACAGGTGAATTCTATCAAACATTTAGAGAAGAGCTAACACCCATCCTTCTCAAACTCTTCCAAAAAATTGCAGAGGAAGGAACACTCCCAAACTCATTCTATGAGGCCACCATCACCCTGATACCAAAACCAGACAAAGACACTACAAAAAAAGAAAATTACAGACCAATATCACTGATGAATATAGATGCAAAAATCCTCAACAAAATACTAGCAAACAGGATCCAACAACACATTAAAAGGATCATACACCACGATCAAGTGGGATTTATCCCAGGGATGCAAGGATTCTTCAATATACGCAAATCAATCAATGTGATACACCATATTAACAAATTGAAGAATAAAAACCATATGATCATCTCAATAGATGCAGAAAAAGCTTTTGACAAAATTCAACACCCATTTCTGATAAAAACTCTCCAGAAAGTGGGCATAGAGGGAACCTACCTCAACATAATAAAGGCCATATATGACAAACCCACAACAAACATCATTCTCAATGGTGAAAAACTGAAAGCATTTCCTCTAAGATCAGGAACGAGACAAGGATGTCCACTCTCACCACTATTATTCAACATAGTTTTGGAAGTCCTAGCCACGGCAATCAGAGAAGAAACAGAAATAAAAGGAATACAAATTGGAAAAGAAGAAGTAAAACTGTCACTGTTTGCGGATGACATGATACTATACATAGAGAATCCTAAAACTGCCACCAGAAAACTGCTAGAGCTAATTAATGAATATGGTAAAGTTGCAGGATACAAAATTAATGCACAGAAATCTCTTGCATTCCTATACACTAATGATGAAAAATCTGAAAGAGAAATTATGGAAACACTCCCATTTACCATTGCAACAAAAAGAATAAAATACCTAGGAATAAACCTACCTAGGGAGACAAAAGACCTGTATGCAGAAAACTATAAGACACTGATGAAAGAAATTAAAGATGATACCAACAGATGGAGAGATATACCATGTTCTTGGATTGGAAGAATCAACATTGTGAAAATGAGTATACTACCCAAAGCAATCTACAGATTCAATGCAATCCCTATCAAATTACCAATGGCATTTTTTACGGAGCTAGAACAAATCATCTTAAAATTTGTATGGAGACACAAAAGACCCCGAATAGGCAAAGCAGTCTTGAGGCAAAAAAATGGAGCTGGAGGAATCAGACTCCCTGACTTCAGACTATACTACAAAGCTACAGTAATTAAGACAATATGGTACTGGCACAAAAACAGAAACATAGATCAATGGAACAAGATAGAAAGCCCAGACATTAACCCACGCACCTATGGTCAACTAATCTATGACAAAGGAGGCAAAGATATACAATGGAGAAAAGACAGTCTCTTCAATAAGTGGTGCTGGGAAAACTGGACAGCTACATGTAAAAGAATGAAATTAGAATACTCCCTAACACCATACACAAAAATAAACTCAAAATGGATTAGAGACCTAAATATAAGACCGGACACTATAAAACTCTTAGAGGAAAACATAGGAAGAACACTCTTTGACATAAATCACAGCAAGATCTTTTTTGATCCACCTCCTAGAGTAATGGAAATAAAAACAAAAATAAACAAATGGGACCTAATGAAACTTCAAAGCTTTTGCACAGCAAAGGAAACCATAAACAAGACGAAAAGACAACCCTCAGAATGGGAGAAAATATTTGCAAATGAATCAACGGACAAAGGATTAATCTCCAAAATATATAAACAGCTCATTCAGCTCAATATCAAAGAAACAAACACCCCAATCCAAAAATGGGCAGAAGACCTAAATAGACATTTCTCCAAAGAAGACATACAGATGGCCACGAAGCACATGAAAAGATGCTCAACATCACTAATTATTAGAGAAATGCAAATCAAAACTACAATGAGGTATCACCTCACTCCTGTTAGAATGGGCATCATCAGAAAATCTACAAACAACAAATGCTGGAGAGGGTGTGGTGAAAAGGGAACCCTCTTGCACTGTTGGTGGGAATGTAAATTGATACAGCCACTATGGAGAACAATATGGAGGTTCCTTAAAAAACTAAAAATAGAATTACCATATGACCCAGCAATCCCACTACTGGGCATATACCCAGAGAAAACCGTAATTCAAAAAGACACATGCACCCGAATGTTCATTGCAGCACTATTTACAATAGCCAGGTCATGGAAGCAACCTAAATGCCCATCAACAGACGAATGGATAAAGAAGAAGTGGTACATATATACAATGGAATATTACTCAGCCATAAAAAGGAACGAAATTGAGTCATTTGTTGAGACATGGATGGATCTAGAGACTGTCATACAGAGTGAAGTAAGTCAGAAAGAGAAAAACAAATATCGTATATTAATGCATGTATGCGGAACCTAGAAAAATGGTACAGATGAGCCAGTTTGCAGGGCAGAAGTTGAGACACAGATGTAGAGAATGGACATATGGACACCAAGGGGGG
The DNA here is from genome assembly GCF_028023285.1 of Balaenoptera ricei. Classification (NCBI taxonomy): domain Eukaryota; kingdom Metazoa; phylum Chordata; class Mammalia; order Artiodactyla; family Balaenopteridae; genus Balaenoptera; species Balaenoptera ricei. Next base: position 29,541,160 of record NC_082642.1, on the reverse strand, counting down.
AAAACTGCGGTGGGGTGGGGATGGTGGTGTGCTGAATTGGGCGATTGGGATTGACATGTATACACTGATGTGTATAAAACTGATGCCTAATAAGAACCTGCAGTATAAAAAAACAAACAAAACAACTAATACTAAACTTTCATTGGGTTATTTGTATGGAAACATGTTAATATAAATGTTTCAGACATTACATGAAATTTCTAAAAATCTTATATTTGTATTTGTATGGAAATATGTATGGAAATATGTTAATATAAATGTTTCAGACATTACATGAAATTTCTAAAAATCATATTTGTATTTGTATGGAAATATGTATGGAAATATGTTAATATAAATGTTTCAGACATTACATGAAATTTCTAAAAATCTTATATTTGTACTTGTATGGAAATATGTATGGAAATATGTTAATATAAATGTTTCAGACATTACATGAAATTTCTAAAAATCTTATATGTTCTGGTATAATGTTATAAGTAATAATCCTAGTTATTACTTTAAAATGTATATCTCAGAAATAACTAATTTTCTTGTCAACTGCATTATTATGAACTGTCATCAAATCTTTAACCGTGGTCATTTTTAAGTCTTTTGTCATTTACAGACAGTTCTGGGTGTACTCTGATGATTTTGCAAATATGTTCCTATAAAAGGGTTTCATCTTCAAGAAATACATGGAAAAGACTCTGACAAGTACAGGTTTCTGGTAACGGACTGTACTGCTGAACTGAATGAATAAGCATTTTCAGAACTCTAATGAAAAACTGATGAACTCATAAAAGTGCTAACAAAAGATCAAGATGAAAAAAAAAATTAATTACATGGGACTGAGTGAACTGATGAGGATGAGTATAATTTTTGTGACTTTCTGTCTGAATTTAAAAAAAAAAAAAAAAAAATTCCACAAGGACTCAGAGGCAAAGAATATACAAATCAATTTTCACTGCAAAGTAAAGGAGCTGTTACAGTGGAGGATTACTGGACTGAATGTCAATACTATGACATAGTATGAGTGTGTTTCATGTTTGGTAATTGCAATCATTGTTGCTTTTGTTGTGGTCATCCATGTACAATGCTTGGTGTCAGTCGATTTATCTCTTGTAAAAATAAAATACAGTGTGTGTGTGTGAAAAAAAAAAAAAAAAAAAAAAAAAACGTCTGATACCGAATTGATTACATTAAGATTTACTGCAGGCTCTTCACTCCTTACTCTTTAGAAGCCATGCACATTCTGAGCAGATTTGCGGGTAGTCGTATTAGCAGTAACAGTAGCAGTAGCCGTAGTAGTGGTAGTTACCAGCAGCAGTATTCGTAGTAGCAATAGTAGTAGTAGTAGTACTCACTACTCTGGGCTAAAAAAGATGCCAGAGGAATGAAAACATCTTCAAAGGTAAGTCCCAGACAGCTCATGATTTTGAGTATCGCCATTGACTAGCTGTGTGACCTGGGACTAGTTATCTCACCTCTCTGAATCACCGTTTCCTCCTATGTAAAATAGAGCTAATACTTGTAACCACTCCACAGTGTGGTTGTAAGGATTAAACAGGATCGAGCCTTTAGAACAAACAACCCACCACCTGGCACAGAGTAAGTGCCCACTAATAGCTGGCTGTTAGATGCACTCTTGAAAGAAAAGTTGAAATAGAACCAAAATGTGAATATCTATTGCTTTTATGCAGCTGGTGAATATTTAACATTTTTTTCTGTGCTTCCCACATCGTTTCTGTTACTTATCTACAAATGTACCTAACTCAGCCATTGCATCACCGACTACTGTCTCTATTTAAACGATGAACTTCTAAAAGGCAAAGATCCCTCCTGTCCTATTTGTTTAAGTAGCATGATTCCAGGAACATGTGGGCACTTAATACATTCTTAGCTCAGCAGTTTCTAACCATGGGTCAAAAATCAAATTGGACTGCAGTGGTTCTTAAATGCTTTTGGGGTCATGAACGGTTTTGAGAGCAAAATGAATATTGTGGACCAGCTCCCAGAGAAATGCACATACTGCATCCCTTCCCTCCCTAGGCATGAGGCTCCCGGATTAAAGTCTTTAAACCAAACAAAAACAAAACAGTTCATAAACACTGCCATGTGCCAGGGGCTTCATAAACTACATCTCATTTAAGCTTTAGAAAAGTGCCAAGGCGAAGGGACCACTCTTGCCTTCTGTGCAGGTCCAGAGATGCTAGGCGTCTAGCACGTGTGAGGTCAGACAGCTGAGTGTTTTCACCCTCCCGGCTCAATAGCCCTCCTTGTTCCCTCGTGGGTCCACCAGAGATCACCGGCCGATTCACGGGCAAGAGCAAGCATTTTCAGGTCAATTCTGCCGGTGAGGACACTTGGGCATCCTGAGAAGGCCTTGTGGGAAGTAAAGGTGGTAAAATCAGGGCACCCCAGGTCATCTGAGCCTGAGGAGGCTTTCCTTCATTCTCTCATACATCTGAGCATTGCTTGTGCCAGGCACTGGGCCAGAATCTGATGTATGCCGCATTATTAAAGAGCCCATGGCGAGTAGGCCTGGATTTGGATTCTAGCTCTATCAGTTAGTTGCTGTGTGACCTTGAGGAAGCTAATTAATGCCTTGAGCCTCAGTTTCCTTATCCGTAAAGTAAGGTTAGTCCACTCCTCATTGTGGGGTTGCCCTACAGATCAAGTGGGCCTATGCTAGGAGACATAGGGGCCTGCAAAGAGTGGGTACTGTTCAGAGGTCACTTGCAGACAAATTGGATCTATTTTAGGTTGTCAGACAAGAGACCCTTAGAGAAAAAAATAAAGCCCCGTCCAGGAGAGGAGCCCAGTAAAAAGGGCAGAGGAGGGCCCTGCACTAACACAGGGGACATCATTAATTTCCACTTCTCTCCAGACCGCTCAGCTGACGTGTCTCTTTGTTTTCATACTGCAAAGGGCAAAATATTTTCCTGGCAGTTGGAAGCAAAGTTTTGCATTAATCTTCCCTTTGTATGTAGTTTCACCAAGATCCAAAGTGACACAAAACAAATCCTAGAATTTCACACCAAGGAGATGGAAAAATGCATGCCTGCCAGGCTGGGCAAGGCCACCTCCAGGCACAGGAGCAAGGAGCACTTTCATCAGGGGAAGTGTCAGCACACCCACAGCTGTACCCCAAGCTCACACACAAAAGTAGCTTCCCACACACCTCCCCAGATATTTGAACGCAGTCCTGAAAGAGTGTTTTTAAAATTTCTGGGCATCCAAATAGAAAAGACATGCCTAGGAAATACGAAAACTGCCACTGGGGGGCCAGCCAACCGCATGAGGCCTGTCTTCTGTCCCACAGCCTCCATCAGGGGTTACACCTCAAATTTTACGTTCTGGGGCTTGTCAGTTTCCTTCCAGCCACGATGGATGATCTTTAAAATAGATTTCATCGGCAGCTGCAGTCTTGATATCCTGTCCAGATATGGGCACTCAGATGTGGAATGCATCCCTTCCACACTTACAGAACAAAGTCAACAGGGAGAGGAGAACCAAGCCAGATCTGCTGGCCCACAATCTAGTCAGGACTGACTAGAAGTAATCCCTGCCTTGATCAATGGGATGGTTGTTTTGCCACTGAATAGCTAGCTATTGATTGTGCCAACTGGCCTTTCTTTCACACCAGGGTGGGGCTTGGGGTTGGGAGAGTCAGTCTGTCATCTGCATGTGAGCATATTGGCTGTGGACACGTTCCTGCTGCTTTGAGGCTGCCGGGTCAGCAGGGGAGAGAGAGGAGGGGGGAAGATGCTCCTGACCTGTGCGTCTCTCTCTCCACAGTCACGGAGCCGTGGGGCTGGTTCCTGTCCGACCTCCACAATGCATGGCTTGGGGGGATGGGGGGGGGGGGACCGACAGCATGCCAGCCTCTCTCTAGTTGATCTCTAAGCCTCTCTCCCAACCCCTTCCAAGGAAACTCATCCCTCTTCCCCCATCAGCCAAGGAACAAAAGCCTTTTCCCATAGTGATTCAGGGATAGCCCCCCCCCCCCCAAGAAGTCACAACCTACCAGTTCCACGAATCCCAGTTTGGGCTCATCTAGGACATCTGTTGCCTAAACCCACAGGGCCTACCCACTTCCTAGTATGGCTGAGAGCAGAGCCAACGTTTACATTGACCCTGTCATATGCATCTCCCCATTTAATCTTCATTCCAACCCTAAGAGGAGGAGGAGGAGGAAACAGAAGCAAAAGGAGGTTGAGGAGCTCTCCCAAGTCACCCAGCTGAGAAGCAGGGAGCAGGAATTTGAACACCCCTCCCTCCCCATTTGGGCGGTCTCCCACTTGTTGGACGAGCCAATGGCCCCTCTGAGCTGCAGTTTTCTTGTTTGCAAAATGGGTTGTTCCGATGTTTGCATGAGTTCACGTTTGTAAAGAGCCTCACCATGCTTGGCACGAAAGGCCTTTTCCTCCAGTCAAGTAAATATGTGAACAGTGGTGGAAGATGCATGTTGGATAAGGAAAGTTTTCAGGATATGAAAGTGTATGAAGTTTATCTTCTCTGCCCAGATATAGCCTGACCTTTTGGAGCACATTTTATTTGTCAAAGAAGAGGCTCACCACCCTCTCATCTCCCTGCCCAGATGCCCCGTGTTTTCCTGTATCCTGTTCTCCTGTCGCAGAGGGAAACATCCAAGATGGCAATCCCATGAGAGTGCTGGGGAAGCGTGCTAACTATGAGGTCTGGGGCATCGGAGTTTTTTAAAAGGCCATAAGGAACGCTTGCCTCTAAAGGATGTGATTACTGTGGTGGATCTGAGGCACTGAGGCCTCTGGGGCTCTGCCGTTTAGACGACCTGTGCAGAAACACAGTCCTCAAGCAGTCGTAAACCAGAGGCACCACTGACCAAGAACCAGCAGTGGCCCATTTGTGAGAAGTGCAAGTGCAGATAGCAATAAGGTAGAAGAAGGGTTGACCCTGCATTACCAAGTCCCCCCGCTCACTCCCAAGCAATAAAGATTTCTGAAAGGGTACGTGAGCTGGAACCCATTCTGGGCGGTGAAGCAGAGGTCTTGAGTTCAAGTTCTCCGTGCCTAGTCTAGACCCGCTTGCTCCGGCTGCCAGGCTCTCCAGGCCATGTCCTCTAATGCCTCCCCTCTTGGCTTGCTCCCCGCTCACCCTTGCCCTTGTGAAGGACTGACCTGGAGCCCCTGGGTCATGGCTGGCGCCTCCTGCCCTTGGCCTCCCCACCTCACCTCCACAAGGTGTCTCTCGGACACTTGACCACAGTGGTGAGCCACACTGGGCGTGACCCCTCGTGGCACCTGCGGGGCCCGGGCCCGGCAGGGTCTCCCTGACCAACGGGTCTCCCCACTTGCCCTCTTTCTCTTTTCCTTCTAACCTGTCCCACAGCTGCCAGAGGAATCTTTGTAAAGAGCTGCTGTAACTGTATGACTTGCTCCCTCCCTCCCTCTTAGTCCCGACACTATCAGCTAGAAAAATCCAGAAGGATAAGGGTCTCACAACAATAAAGTGAGGATTAAAGGCCAATGATTTTATGGATTCCAAGTCCTGGGCCTGGTAACATATGCACATCATGCTTTCTGATCTTCTCATCAACTCTGTAAGGAAGATTCTTTTCCTAAAACCATCTTGTAGCTGAGGAAACCGAGGCCCAGAGAGCTGAAGAGAGATCTGTTCATGGTCTCCTGATGACTGTGGGCAGAGCTGAGACTCAAATCCAGGTCCCTCTGAGGCAGGAGATAGACGGGCCCCAGGCTGAGCAGCTGGAATCTGTCCCCTGTGGGCAGATACTCCAAGATAAGATAATGGCAGGAACCTTGGAGAGCTGAACCTTGCCCAGATAAGAGATAAAGAGACCACATATTTCTCATTCTCAAGGTCAAGGAGACCTTCCTGACTACACATGCACAGAAAGGCTCCTAGGGGGCCAAAAAGGAAGGGGTGCCACCCCATAATAAGTGATGTCAACCTACCCATAGGCCTCTTCGCTAGAATCCACCTTGGCTAAGAGATGCTCGCGCACACAGAGGAGGACCCTGAGATATACCAAATACGGAATGAGGACCAGGCAAAGCAAGATGATTGGTCAGAGGAAACCTGGAAGAAATGCCCCATGTAAGTGATTTAAACTACCACGAGGGCACGACTCTCTCTCTGAGCCCGCCTGTGTGTGCCTATTCACGTGTACTTTTTTCCTCCTAATAAACACTTTATTTGTTTCACTATTTTCCATCTCTTTGTTGAAATTTATTCCTACAAAGCAGACAAGCCAGGGCTCTGTCACTGACCACTGGCCATCTTGGTCTAGTGGCTAGGATCCAGTTCTCTGACTGCCGCGGCCTGACTTCCATCTCTGGTCGGGGAACTGAGACCCGGCTTCAAGCTGCTGCAGGCCGAGGCCACCAGAGATCACTTCTGGTTTCAAAGTCTGACTCTGATGTCATAAGCCTCACTCAATGGTTCCCTTCTTTGTAAATGTAATGGCTGGTGTTCTCCCCTCCTCAGAGACATGCTTGGAGAATCAGATGAGTTATAAACCCAGAATGGGAGGCCTGGGAGGGGCCTCAGAGGTGATCTGGCCCAATCTCCTCATTTTACAGATGAGGAAACTGAGGTCCAGAGAGGCAACTTACCCGGGACCCCATAGCTACTGCCAGAACCTGGAGCTATAAGTTTCTAAACACCCACTTGTTTTATTGTGAAAAATAGCATGCATACAGAAAGTAAAATGGCTTAATGCAATACTAAAAAATGAACACCTTTGTAACCACCAGCCACGTCAAGCACTAGAACATTTCAGAGAGCCATGCATTTCCTGTTGGAGCCAGAAGTACTCAGGGAGGATGGAGCAGTGAGACCGGATGCTGAGAGGAGCACTTCCTTGGGGCGTCTCCCTGTGAGTCCTGGGCCCTGGCAGTGGAGGAGGAAGAAAGGGACTCAGACCCACAAAAATACAGTAAGTCATTTAGAAAGTTGCAGATAAGGAAGTGGTAGCCTGTATTTTTAGCATAAGCATTTACTGGAGATCGTTGCTTTTAGATAAGGATGGTGGAGAGACCTGGACCAGCCACTCACGCTCTTCAGTCGGAACTTTTACTGAAAGTTACTCAGACTAACCAGACACCATCATAAGCACTTTCGAATATGAAATCATTTAATTATCACTTATAGCCCCACAAGTTAGATATTGTTAGCCCCACTGTACAGATAAGGAAATCAGTGCAGAGAGGTAAATTTCCTTGCCTGAAATCCCCTGGTACTAAGTGGCCCAGTCCCAGTCAAACCCAGTTGTGTGTTTGCCTAAAACTTTTTTCTTCTTTTCTAAGTGGATTCCTCACCATGTCTCAGTTTGCCCATGAGCAAAATAGAAGTAATAATTACACAAAGCATAGCACTGAATGAAAGCACTGCCTTCTCCCCAAGACTCCTCTTAATGTCAAGCACTGTAACTTATTAAGGTACTTATGTAGTGTTATATTTGAGGAGAACTAAATTCCTGTGTTTTTAAAGAAGCATAGTTATTCAAGATAGAAAAATGGGACCTGAATAGAACTTTTCCTCAAAGTGGAGTAAGACATAGTAATTTTAAATTTAGGAGACCAAGAAAGACCAATTTGAAGAACAAGGGCTTAAACTGGATTAACTTTACAATTATTGTAACATGAACTAAATGATTGGGGAAATTGGAATAACTTAGTTCTCAATGGGTTAGACTATACTATTTGCAAGTGCCTATACCATATGCAAGTGATCAAAACTTACACCATATTATAAGGTAAAGCATGTCCAAACTACCATTTCAAAGTACTTGCTGGTTTAATTAATGATAATTTATTCCCAAGTTAGCATCCTCATCTACATTTGCAAAATGTACTATACTTATTTCACTCAGTTGTGGCTCTAGCATTGGTTGAGTTATTATAAAAGGATTTCTAAGTATGTACATGATCAGAAAACCACGTGTTAGAGCAGATATGAACGTAGAACATATAACTTTTGACCCAAGGAATTCGTGGAAAGCCCCAAAGCACTGTGGAAGCAGTACGTCTGCAGTGTTTACAGCCTGCACCTTGAAACAGGTGCGTTGGAGACAGAAGACAAACTTTGAAATCTCTACATGTGGACTTAAATCTTATACTAATTGCTAGAGCTGGAGGGGACTTTAGAATTTGCCTGGCCCTTCTTCTAATTTTTTTTTGGCCACACTGCGGGGCTTGCAGAATCAGTTCCCCAACCAGGGATCGAAGCTCGGGCCCTGGCGGTGAGAGCGCCAAATCCTGACCACTGGACCACCAGGGAATTCCTATCCTTCTTCTAATTACAGATGTAGAAACTCTGGTCAAAGGGACCTCACGTGACTCAGTGGCAGAACAAGAATGGTACCCAGCGCAACTGACTTGGGTCTTCCCTGTGTCACAGGAACTCTCAGCCTCCCGCTGACCATTTGCCACTACCTTTTTTTTTTTTCTAATCCACTGTTCTTTTTTTAATGTCTGTAGTAACAAGGATGGTTATAGGATGCCACAAATACATAGCAGGATGGGTGAAACCTTTTAGTTTTGATATACTGATTTTTATAACTAAGATTTAAAAGAGGAGAGCATGTATATAATATTAGCAAACATTTTTAATTGTACCTACCATGTGTCACACATTCTTCTACGTGCTTCAGATACATAAACTCAGTGAATTGTCACAACAATCCCATGAGGTACACTTCATGATTAACTCCATTTTTCAGGTGAGGAAATTGAGGCATAAAGGACACAAAGTTAATAAGTGCCAGAGTTGGTACTTGAACCCAGACACTGCCACCAGAGTCCCTCCCTTGACCATTGTACTGTACTACGTTTCTGTTAAGTCAAAATTGCCTAAACAGAATCAAACTAGTCAAAAAACTCATGCGAAAAATTTCATATTTCTGTTGCTCCCAGGTCTCACAGACTGCAATTAATTGATTCTTTTGGGTTGATTTAGGCTGGGAAACATGAGCTCGTTTAGATACATCTAGAAGCCAGTGAGGAGAGAAACGGCCAGGTGGAAAACCCAAATCACTAAGTCATGCACCACAGTGATAGGGCTTTTATGCCAACAGGCTGGGAGTTCCCTTCACTCCCGTATTCTGTTTAAAGAATAAATTCCTAAACATTTCAGAGGTAAAAGCATTTTAAAGACAACCCAGTCTTCTTTTCCCCTATTCTTGTCACTTAAAAAAAAAAATCTGTTAATGGAACAGATGCTGAGAGAGGGCCACAGTCTTATAACTCCTGCAAGGTCTCCCCCGTTTCGCTACCCTCTGAAAAATCAGATCCTCTGAATACAATAATAATAGAGCTGCAACTGGATTTCTGTTTGAGCTACAAGGTTGTTAAAAGGAAAAGCAATTAGGGCTTGTCATCCCCAGCCTCTCAACTACAGTGTAAATGTGATGGGTCAGGGGAGGGAGGATAGTCTTGGTTATTTAATTGAACTGCCAGCCACACTATCTTGTGTTGATAAAATCATTAAGTATTTTCTACTGTAGATTACTGGGGCATGGACTTTCCCGACTTACTTCTTGAATCCCATAGCACATGATTTCCACGTAGTAGGGGCTATTAAAGAGTTTATTATTATAATTGTTCTCTCAAACTGTCCCACAGTTAATGCTGTTTTTACTCTGTAGTACATTCCTAACTCTTGGCATTCTAAGGAAATAAGAGTTAGAGGTGAGTAGCCCGAAGGCAACCGTGGTCCATTACATACTGGGATTCAGGTTATTTACGGTCTCCTCATTCCACTGTGCTTGATCAACATCATCTACATTTGGGCTAATGATAAGTTGTCAGTAAGTAGGTAATTTGGACCATTTTGATCAGGTTGTGATTTTTTTAAGTTTATTTTTAAAGTTGCATACCATAAAATTCACTTCTTTGAAGGTACAGTTCTATGAGTTGTGACAACTGTATACCGTCATGTAAGCACCATAACACTCAGGTTACCTAACAGTGTCATCGCCAGCAAAATTTCCCTCATGTTGCTCTTTTGTAGTCAAACCCTCCCCAATCCCGAACTCCTGGAAATCACTGATCTGTTCTCTATCTGTATATTGAATTTTCAGAGTCCTTTATATATCCTGGATAAAAGTTGTTTGTCAGATACGTGATTTGTAAATATATTCTCTTAGTCTGTGACTTAATCTTTATTTTCTTTTACAGAGCAGAAGTTTTACATTGTGATTAAGTCCACTTTATCAATTTCTTTTGTGGATTGTGTTTTTGGTGTTGTTATCTAAGAACTCTGCCTGACCCAAAGTCAGGGAGACTTTCTTCTATGTTTTCTAAAAGTTTTATAGTTTTACATTTAAGTCTATGATCAGTTTTGAATTTATTTTGTATAAAGTGTGAGATAAAGGTCAAGGTTCATTTTTGTTGCTACTACTATATTTTTTTGTTATATTTTTAAAACAGGAGTCAGTATTACCTATTTCTTCAGAGGAGACAAACCAAAGAGCAGTTTAATTTTTTTCATAGGCTATATATGCATATCTTACAGAATTTGGGGTATACAATGAAAAATAAGTCTCCCACCTTGGTCCCATGGGCCACCTAGATGCTACCATCCCCCTATCCCCCTCAAGACTACCATTGTTATCAGTTTCTTATGTATCTTCTTTCCAGGAATAATTTATACGTTTACTATTATGTATCTTTTTAAATAAATGATAACAAACTATTCTTACACACACAAAAGAAGAAATAGAACATTCCAGCATGCCAGAAACCCCTCTCATCCCCCTTTCCCCGTCTCCTCTTCAAGGTAACCACTATTCTGACTTAAAGGAATCATTGACTTGCTTTTCGTTATGGTACCGTCACCATCCCTGAACACTATAGCTTAGTTTTTCCTAACCTTGAATTTTACAGTGTAATGTCACAGTACATAGTCCTTTGTGTCTAGCTTCTTTCATTAAATATTGGGTTTGAGAGTTTCATTTACATTGTTGCATGTAACTGTAGTTTAGTGATTTTCATTATTTTGTAGTATTTGTACTGGGTTAAACAGTGTCCCCAAATTCATGTCCACCTAGAATCTCGGAATGTGGCCTTATATAGATAGGGTCTTTGCACATGTACTCATTTAAAATGAGGTCATACTGGATTGAGGTGGACCCTAAGTCCTATGACTGGTGTCCTTACAAGAAGACACAGAGAGGAGAAGGTCATGATAAGACAGAGGCAGAGACTGGCGTGATGCAGCCACAAGCCAAGGAAGCTGAAGAATGTGGGCAACCACCATAAGCTGTGGGAGAGACAAAGCAAAACCTCCCTCCAAGCTGCCAGGAGGAACCAACCCTAGCTACATCTTGATTGTGGACTTCTAGCCTTCTGAATTGGGAAGAATAAATTTCTGTGATTGGAAGCCATCCAGTTTATAATAATTTGAGTCTAATATGGTATTCCACTACCGTTTGAGTCTAATATGGTATAAATCAGCCACAATTTGTTTCTAAATATACCTCTACTTCTGATCCATTCTGTAGCTGAGATAGTTTGGTTAGTTTCAGGTTGGGAGCAATTATGAGTAACGCCTCTGGGAACACGGTAGTTCATGTGCCCTGGTGCAAATGAAAGACGCACCTCCATTGTACCACACTGCTTCCTGAGTGCTCACCCTTTGATGGCTTTGCCAGTGGAAATTCCTGGTCCCAGTCATGAAGCACACTCAGCTGAAGGAAGAAAGGACAACAGTGTGATCAGCAGAGCCCTTCTGGTGATGACTCTCGACTGCCCCAGCTCCAGCCCAAGCTTTGGAATCAGGGGCCCCTCAACCTCTCCTGCCTGACCCCTCCTCCATGCCTCCATCCCTGGCCTTGCTGTGGCCCTGACCCCAGCCATCACTTCCTGTTTGCAGGACACCCCACACACAGTGACTTTGGCCTTGTGTCTGCTCTCTGACCTCCCTTTCAGTCCCTTTCTTCCTTTGCTGGTTGACTGGGTTTGGGACTGGACCCTGCTCTATTCTCTGTCCCATGGACTCAGCCAACACATCTCAGATGGAAAGTCCTTAACAGTGGGTCCCTCTTGGAAGGAGAGGCTTTTTGAAGTATTTTCTCTCCACCGAGCAGGAAATCCATTGGCTTTAGAGAATGGCCTCCCCAAGGACGGTGGAAGGTTGAGGGCTGAGAATGCAGGAATCTTGGGGCAGAGGAGGTAAATGACATTTGCAGTAGAAATGGAGATGCCAGTGCACACGGCTGCCGCAGCATCTCCCAGTGGCAAAGTCACAGGGAAAAAAGAATGTGTGTGTCAGCTGCCAAAGGGCTGAGGTAAATGACTGCCTTCACCCAGTGCCCGCTCCTCAGGATGAGTCACTTCCTAAACTTCCAGAGCTGTGACTACGACTGTTTATCTGACACGAACACTGAGGTTGTTTTCATGGCTGCAGTACTATCCCAAAGTACACTGGGTTGCCTTTTTCCTGAGTAACAACAGCCTCTTGTTATGAATTCTGTATTTCATTTGGAACTATCTTCATAGCATTTGTATTATTCTGTACAACTCCTTCTGGGAAATTGTGAAAATAGCAATATTGAGGTAGATAGAATTCTTTTTTCTTTTATTTTTAGAGATATTCTACTGTTTTGATTTTGAAATATGATGACAGATCTGTGGTTAACTCCACCCATCAGTGCTCTGAAGCCAGGAGTTGAGTATTTGTTCTGTGAGGATTTCAGCAGCCAGTATTCATTCACTGTTGCTCAAAGTTCTCCTACAGAGAAGTTCTAGGGAGGTGGTGAGTGAGGGGGGTATAGTTGAGAACCGAAATGCTTAGGGTCATGGTAATGCAAACATTTTTGTAAAGAACCGTGCGTTCTCAATGCTGCCAATGTCTTATCTCCCAACTCATATGTTAAGGGGTGGGGGTGGGAGTACGGATGAAGGTGTGATCAGGGAAGCAGAACCATGATGAGTAAAATGGAGAACATAGATTTGCTCTAGGGATATATGGTGGGAGATGATGAAGATGTCTGTGCAGGGCTGTTACCTCTGCATTTGGTGGGGATCAATCCTGAAGTCGCTGTAGGTTGTCAGGCAAGGCAGTTTGGAAGGAATTCTGAGAAACGTAGTTCTGGTAGCTAAGTTAACACTATACAAAGCCATCCCAGTGGTGGAGTCAGAAGCATCAGGCAGATGTTAAGTCCGGAGCTCTGTTACGTAGGCATCGCTAAGCTAACATGCATATACCACTTACCACGTGCCAGACACACTTGTAAGCACTTTATATGTATTGACTCATTTAATCCTCTCAACAACCCTATGAAGTAATTTTTTTCATTATCCCTATTTCACAGATGAGAAAACTGATACATGGAGGTCACGAAGCTAATAAATGACAGGCAAATCCTAGTACAGTAGCAGGAATGCGGGGAAGTCTTTCCTTATTTTTTTATGGCCTGCCATTCTTTAATCCTGAATCTTGCTTTGTTTTACTTTTCTATTTTTAATACACCTGTCCCTCTCCTTATGAGACTTTGAGGGGCTCTGACTGAATTTTCTCATGAATGCATTATTCCGGTATGATTGTAGCTCCCCTCTACCCTGCAAATCATATGAAAAAGAAACCTGTGTATTTTCTCATCTTCTCTTCATTCCTGGCTTAAAATCTTCTTATTTTCTCTGTATTCCAGAGTAGAAATCTTTGCATGGGAAGAATTCACCAGAGTATTAACTAGGTTCACATCTGAAAGTTGTATAAGGAGGTGACTAAGAGCATGGAATTTAAAGTCAAATTTGAATTCCATCTGCACTGGACACTAGCTGAATGACCTTGGCAAGTTGAGCTATTATTATTATCTGTTTCAGTCAGTTATTGCTACGTAACAAGTTAACTCAAATAGTGGTTTAACCAACAATTATTAACTCTTGCTCCTGTGTCTGAGGGTTGGCTGTGGGTCTGCTGATCTAGGCTGGCAGTACTTGAGTGGCTCTGCTTCAAGTTAAAAGTCCAGCTGGGCTTGGCATCTCACTGATTTGGGGCTCATGGGGATCCATGTGTCTTGACTGTGGCTAGGAGGCAGCAATTCCCCAGGACAAGCTTTTCTCATGGTAATAGAGGAGGTACAGAGAGAGACAAGGAAAATCAGGTACTACCCCTTAAGACTAGGCTCAACTCTTTCCACCACGTTCCATTGGCCCAAACACAAGTCTAGGTCAGGGAGGTGCAAATATACAAGGCAAATATAGATGGCAGAGGGTGTATACAGTGGGAGGAGGAAGAACTGGAGCCAATCATGTACATTATTTAATAACACTGTTATTATTAAAAGGCAAACAACTATCCTTAGGTTCTCCTTGAAATACGTTTCTAGATCTTGGAAGTTTAACTTTCAGAAGAAAAGAAGAAGTGAGTGGCTATTTCAGATTCGGACAGTTGACTAAGTGGTCAACATCCAGAGAAGAATTTTAGGCATGTTTCTCTGCTCTCTTCCCAACACCTCTAGGTCAAATTCCACCTCATGATATCCATCCTATATCTCTGTGATCCACGGGCATAGGTCCATTGGTTGATGTCATCTGTATATTGGTATTCCTCCAGCATCAATTCTGGTGTATTTGCAGACTGACCTAGGAGACAGAGGGTCCATTCTAGGTTCTCACCAGCTTCTATTTCCTTTATAAACATTTCCCAAAGACATTTTATCCCCACACGTAGAAGTTGGACCATGATTCTCAAGGATTTTGGGGACAGATTGTGCCTCTAGGGAGAAAAATCTGCTCCATCTTTTTGACTCAGGTGTGTCAGAAGCACACAGCTTGAATTTTCTTGCTTCTATGTGTCTGCAGCCTATATATTCTTATTTATTTGTTCATGAGTCATTTGTTCAAAAATGTTTTGTGTTCATGGTGAGGAGTGTCATCCACATTTCCTCTCTTGGGTGAGCTTTATGCATGTTTTTTCTTCTTGGAAAAATTAAAAACATGTTTTGGAGCTGAATGAACATTGGTCAGCTGAGTTCCCTGTAATTGGGGCAGGAACATTTTACTTGCAGAAGTCTTCACAAAAATAGCATCAAGTCAAAACCAAATCCCATTACCAATTCCCCAGGATACTACAAACTCCTAGAGGAAAACAAGTCAGGCTGTCTTCACATTTTAATAAGCACAAGGCCTGGCACAGTTGGAATTCAAATGATCTTTGTTAATTAACTGAGTAAATTCCAAACCTCTGTGACACAGAGTCCGTTGTGGCGACGTTTCTGAAAACAAGAACACTGCCAGGTTGAGCTGCTGTGGATGTGGGAGTTATTTCCTAGGGAAGGATCAGTTCTAGGCAAAATTATGACACAGACAATTCTCTTCAGATTTCAGAGTCTCGATTCCCTAGGCCCTCCTTCTCAAAATGCTGCTTCCCTATATTTCTCTGGCTTCTTCCCATGGTGCAAAAATGTAAATAGGGCTTAAGGCTATTTGTTTATTTTTTATCCACAATGATTTATCCAGCATCTATTAGAAGTCTGGTACTATGTTGGTTTTAGGGATTAAAAAGTCAAACACAGGGCTTCCCTGGTGGCGCAGTGGTTAAGAATCTGCCTGCCAATGCAGGGGGCACAGTTTCGATCCCTGGACCGGGAAGATCCCACATGCCACGGAGCAACTAAGCCCATGCACCACAACTCCTGAGCCTGCGCTCTAGAACACGTGAGCCACAACTACTGAGCCCACGCACCACAACTACTGAGACCTCGCACCTAGAGCCCGTGCTCCACAGCAAGAGAAGCCACCGCAATAAGAAGCCCGCGCACCACAACGAAGAGTAGCCCCCGCTCGCTGCAACTAGAGAAAGCCCATGCGCAGCAAAGAAGACCCAATGCAGCCAAAAATAATTAAATTAAATAAATAAATTTAAAAAAACAAAAGTCAACCACAGCAGGGTAACTGCCCTTAGGCAGTTAATGGGGGATATGTACAGTATAATGGGGGGTATATACGTGTAAATGTATGATGATTGCACAGCATGACAAATTCCCAAATGCTACGGGAATCCAGAGGAGGGACCCCCTAGTCCTTCCTGGAAGAGGTGACATCTGAGCTGATTCTTGGTAGACAAATAAGAACTGGGGTTGGCGTGCAGTCCCGGCAGAAAGAACGGCATGTCCAAGGACTAACGCTAGAGAGCAGTGAGCATTCTTGGAACACCAGGAGTTCACCATGACTGGGAAAAATAGTGTCTGTTCGGGTGTGGCCGAGCTGTGGCCAGAGAGGGAAGCAGAAATGGATCATGCTTGCACCTCTTAAGCTGTCTTACGAAGTGTCGATTTATCCTGAAGGCAATGCAGAGTCGTTGAAAGTTTGTAAATAGGAAAATGACCTGATCAGATTTGTGCTTTAAAAAGATACAGGCGGAGATTAACCAAGATGGCAGAGTAGAAGGACGTGCTCTCACTCCCTCTTGCGAGAACACCAGAATCACAACTGGCTGCTGAACAATCATCAACAGGAAGACACTGGACTTCACCAAGGAGGATACCCCATGTCCAAGGACAGAGGAGAAGCCACAGTGAGACGGTAGGAGGGGTGCAATCAGAGTAAAATCAAATCCCATAACTGCTGGGTGGGTGACTCACAGACTGGCGAACACTTATACCACAGAAGTCCACCCACTGGAGTGAAGGTTCTGAGCCCCACGTCAGGCTTCCCAACCTGGGGGTCTGGCAATGGGAGGAGGAATTCATAGAGAATCAGACTTTGTAGCCTAGTGGGAATTGATTGCAGGACTTTGACAGGACTGGGGGAAACAGAGACCCCACTCTTGGAGGGTGCACATGGAATAGTGTGCGCATCGGGACCCAGGGGAAGGAGCAGTGACCCTGGGGGAGACTGAACCAGACCTACCTGTTAGTGTTGGAGGGTCTCCTGCAGAGGCGGGTGCTGGCTCTGTTTCACCATAGGGACAAGGACACTGGCAGCAGAGGTTCTGGGAAGTACTCCTAGGCATGAGCCCTCCCAGAGTCTACCATTAGCCCCACCAAAGAGCCCAGGTAGGCTCCAGTGTTGGGTTGCCTCAGGCAAAACAACCAACAGGGAGGGAACCCAGCCCCACCCATCAACAGTCAAGTGGATTAAAGTTTTACGGAGCTCTGACCACCAGAGCAACGGCCAGCTCTACCCACCACCAGAGCCTCCCATCAAGCCTCTTAGATAGCCTCAACCACCAGAGGGCAGACAGCAGAAGCAAGAAAAACTACAATCCTACAGTCTGTGAAACAAAAACCACAGTTACAGAAAGATAGACAAGATGAAAAGGCAGAGGACTATATACTAGAATAAGGAACAAGAAAAAACCCCAGAAAAACAACTAAGTGAAGTGGAGAGAGGCAACCTTCCAGAAAAAGAATTCAGAATAATGATAGTGAAGATGATCCAGGACCTCGGAATAAGAATGGAGGCAAAGATTGAGAAGATGCAAGAAATGATTAACAAAGACCTAGAAGAATTAAAGAACACACAAACAGAGATGACCAATACAATAACTGAAATGAAAACTACACTAGAAGGAATCAATAGCAGAATAACTGAGGCAGAAGAACGGATAAGTGACCTGGAAGACAGAATGGTGGAATTCACTGCTGCGGAACAGACTAAAGAAAAAAGAATGAAAAGAAATGAAGACAGCCTAAGAGACCTCTGGGACAACATTAAACGCAATAACACTCGCATGATAGGGGTCCCAGAAGGAGAAGAGAGAGAGAAAGGACCCGAGAAAATATTTGAAGAGATTATAGTCGAAAACTTCCCTAACATGGGAAAGGAAACAGCCACCCAAGTCCAGGAAGCACAGAGAGTCCCATACAGGATAAACCCAAGGAGAAACATGCCGAGACACATAGTAATCAAAGTGGCAAAAATTAAAGACAAAGAAAAAGTATTGAAAGCAGCAAGGGAAAAACGACAAATAACATACAAGGGAACTACCATAAGGTTAACAGCTGATTTTTCAGCAGAAACTCTACAAGCCAGAAGGGAGTGGCATGATATACTTAAAGTGATGAAAGGGAAGAACCTACAACCAAGATTACTCTACCCGGCAAGGATCTCATTCAGATTTGATGGAGAAATCAAAAGCTTTATAGACAAACAAAAGCTAAGAGAATTCAGCATCACCAAACCAGCTCTACAACAAATGCTAAAGGAACTTCTCTAACTGGGAAACACAAGACAAGAAAAGCACCTACAAAAACAAACCCAAAAAATTAAGAAAATGGTCATAGGAACATACATATCAATAATTACCTTAAACGTGAATGGATTAAAAGCTCCAACCAAAAGACACAGGCTTGCTGAATGGATACAAAGACAAGACCCACCTATATGCTGCCTACAAGAGACCCACTTCAGACCTAGGGACACATACAGACTGAAAGTGAGGGGATGGAAAAAGATATTCCATGCAAATGGAAATCAAAAGAAAGCTGGAGTAGCTATACTCATATCAGATAAAATAGACTTTAAAATAAAGAATGTTACAAGAGACAAGGAAGGACACTACATAATGATCAAGGGATCAATCCAAGAAGAAGATATAACAATTATAAATATATACGCACCCAACATAGGAGCACCTCAATACATAAGGCAACTGCTAACAGCTATAAAAGAGGAAATTGACAGTAACACAATAATAGTGGGAAACTTTAACACCTCACATACACCAATGGACAGATCATCCAAAATGAAAATAAATAAGGAAACAGAAGCTTTAAATGACACAATAGACCAGATAGATTTAATTGATATTTATAGGACATTCCATCCAAAAACAGCAGATTACACTTTCTTCTCAAGTGCGCACGGAACATTCTCCAGGATAGATCACATCTTGGGTCACAATTCAAGCCTCAATAAATTTAAGAAAATTGAAATCATATCAAGCATCTTTTCTGACCACAACGCTATGAGATTAGAAATGAATTACAGGGAAAAACACATAAAAAAGACAAACACATGGAGGCTAAACAATACGTTACTAAATAACCAAGAGATCACTGAAGAAATCAAAGAGGAAATCAAAAAATACCTAGAGACAAATGACGATGAAAACACGACGACCCAAAACCTATGGGATGCAGCAAAAGCAGTTCTAAGAGGGAAGTTTATAGCTATACAAGCCTACCTCAAGAAACAAGAAAAATCTCAAATAAACAATCTAACCTTACACCTAAAGAAACCAGAGAAAGAACAAACAAAACCCAAAGTTAGCAGAAGGAAAGAAATCATAAAGATCAGAGCAGAAATAAATGAAATAGAAACAAAGAAAACAATAGCAAACATCAATAAAACTAAAAGGTGGTTGTTTCAGAAGATAAACAAAATTGATAAGCCATTAGCCAGACTCATCAAGAAAAAGAGGGAGAGGACTCAAATCAATAAAATCAGAAATGAAAAAGGAGAAGTTACAACAGACACCGCAGAAATACAAAGCATCCTAAGAGACGACTACAAGCAACTCTATGCCAATAAAATGGACAACCTGGAAGAAATGGACAAATTCTTAGAAAGGTATAACCTTCCAAGACTGAACCAGGAAGAAACAGAAAATATGAACAGACCAATCACAAGTAATGAAATTGAAACTGTGATTAAAAATCTTCCAACAAACAAAAGTCCAGGACCAGATGGCTTCACAGGTGAATTCTATCAAACATTTAGAGAAGAGCTAACACCTGTCCTTCTCAAACTCTTCCAAAAAATTGCAGAGGAAGGAACACTCCCAAACTCATTCTATGAGGCCACCATCACCCTGATACCAAAACCAGACAACGACACTACAAAAAAAGAAAATTACAGACCAATATCACTGATGAATATAGATGCAAATATCCTCAACAAAATACTAGCAAACAGAATCCAACAACACATTAAAAGAATCATACACCATGATCAAGTGGGATTTATCCCAGGGATGCAAGGATTCTTCAATATATGCAAATCAATCAATGTGATACACCATATTAACAAATTGAAGAATAAAAACCATATGATCATCTCAATAGATTCAGAAAAAGCTTTTGACAAAATTCAACACCCATTTATGGTAAAAACTCTCCAGAAAGTGGGCATAGAGGGAACCTACGTCAACATAATAAAGGCCATATATGACAAACCCACAGCAAACATTATTCTCAATGGTGAAAAACTGAAAGCATTTCCTCTAAGATCAGGAACGAGACAAGGATGTCCACTCTCACCACTATTATTCAACATAGTTCTGGAAGTCCTAGCCATGGCAATCAGAGAAGAAAAAGAAATAAAAGGAATACAAATTGGAAAAGAAGAAGTAAAACTGTCACTGTTTGCAGATGACATGATACTATACATAGAGAATCCTAAAACTGCCACCAGAAAACTGCTAGAGCTAATTAATGAATTTGGTAAAGTTGCAGGATACAAAATTAATGCACAGAATTCTCTTGCATTCCTATACACTAATGATCAAATATCTGAAAAAGAAATTATGGAAACACTCCTATTTCCCATTACAACAAAAAGAATAAAATACCTAGGAATAAACCTACCTAGGGAGACTAAAGACCTGTATGCAGAAAACTATAAGACACTGATGAAAGAAATTAAAGATGATACCAACAGATGGAGAGATATACCATGTTCTTGGATTGGAAGAATCAACATTGTGAAAATGACTATACTACCCAAAGCAATCTACAGATTCAATGCAATCCCTATCAAATTACCAATGGCATTTTTTACGGAACTAGAACAAATCATCTTAAAATTTGTATGGAGACACAAAAGACCCCGAATAGCCAAAGCAGTCTTGAGGGGAAAAAACGGAGCTGGAGGAATCAGACTCCCTGACTTCAGACTATACTACAAAGCTACAGTAATCAAGGCAATATGGTACTGGCACAAAAACAGAAACATAGATCAATGGAACAAGATAGAAAGCCCAGAGATAAACCCACACACCTATGGTCAACTAATCTATGACAAAGAAGGCAAAGATATACAATGGAGAAAAGACAGTCTCTTCAATAAGTTGTGCTGGGAAAACTGGATAGCTACATGTAAAAGAATGAAATTAGAATACTCCCTAACACCATACACAAAAATAAACTCAAAATGGATTAGAGACCTAAATGTAAGTCTGGACACTATAAAACTCTTAGAGGAAAACGTAGGAAGAACACACTTTGACATAAATCACAGCAAGATCTTTTTTGATCCACCTCCTAGAGTAATGGAAATAAAAACAAAAATAAACAAATGGGACCTAATGAAACTTCAAAGCTTTTGCACAGCAAAGGACACCATAAACAAGACGAAAAGACAACCCTCAGAATGGGAGAAAATATTTGCAAACGAATCAACGGACAAAGGATTAATCTCCAAAATATATAAACAGCTCATTCAGGTCAATATTAAAGAAACAAACACCCCAATCCAAAAATGGGCAGAAGACCTAAATAGACATTTCTCCAAAGAAGACATACAGACGGCCACGAAGCACATGAAAAGCTGCTCAACATAACTAATTATTAGAGAAATGCAAATCAAAACTACAATGAGGTATCACCTCACACCAGTTAGAATGGGCATCATGAGAAAATCATCTACAAACAACAAATGCTGGAGAGGGTGTGGGGAAAAGAGAACCCTCTTGCACTGTTGGTGGGAATGTAAATTGATACAGCCACTATGGAGAACAATATGGAGGTTCCTTAAAAAACTAAAAATAGAATTACCATATGACCCAGCAATCCCACTACTGGGCATATACCCAGAGAAAACCGTAATTCAAAAAGACACATGCACCCGAATGTTCATTGCAGCACTATTTACAATAGCCAGGTCATGGAAGCAACCTAAATGCCCATCAACAGACGAATGGATAAAGAAGAAGTGGTACATATATACAATGGAATATTACTCATAAAAAGGAACGAAATTGAGTCATTTGTTGAGACGTGGATGGATCTAGAGACTGTCATACAGAGTGAAGTAAGTCAGAAAGAGAAAAACAAATATCGTATATTAACGCATGTATGTGGAACCTAGAAAAATGGTACAGATGAACCCGTTTGCAGGGCAGAATTTGAGATACAGATGTAGAGAACAGACATATGGACACCAAGGGGGGAAAACTGCGGTGGGGTGGGAATGGTGGTGTGCTGAATTGGGCGATTGGGATTGACATGTATACACGGATGTGTATAAAATTGATGACTAATAAGAACCTGCAGTATAAAAAAACAAACAAACAAAACAACTAATATTAAACTTTCATTGGGTTATTTGTATGGAAATATGTTAATATAAATGTTTCAGACATTACATGAAATTTCTAAAAATCTTATATGTTCTGGTATAATGTTATAAGTCATAATGCTAGTTATTACTTTAAAATGTATATCTCAGAAATAACTAATTTTCTTGTCAACTGCATTATTATGAACTTTCATCAAATCTTTAACCGTGGTCATTTTTAAGTCTTTTGTCATTTACAGACAGTTCTGTGTGTACTCTGATGCTTTTGCAAATATGTTCCTATAAAAGGGTTTCATCTTCAAGAAATTCATGGAAAAGTCTCTGACAAGTACAGGTTTCTGGTAACTGACTGTACTGCTGAACTGAATGAATAAGTATTTTCAGAACTCTAATGAAAAACTGATGAACTCATAAAAGTGCTAACAAAAGATCAAGATGAAAAAAAAAATTAATTACATGGGACTGAGTGAACTGATGAGGATGAGTATAATTTTTGTGACTTTCTGTTTGAATTAAAAAAAAAAAATCCCACAAGGACTCAGAGGCAAAGAATATACAAATCAATTTTCACTGCAAAGTACAGGAGCTGTTACAGTGGAGGATTACTGGACTGAATGTCAATATTATGACATAGTATGAGTGTGTTTCATGTTTGGTAATTGCAATCATTGTTGCTTTTGTTGTGGTCATCCATGTACAATGCTTGGTGTCAGTCTATTTATCTCTTGTAAAAATAAAATACAGTGTGTGTGTGTGAAAAAAATAAAATAAAAATAAATTACAAAAAAAAAAAAAAAGATACAGGCACAAATCAGGGAGACCAGTTATGAGACCATCGCAATGATCAGGCAAGAGATAAGTGGCTTTGTCTGGAGGCCCCTGCAGGTCAGCTGTGACACAGGATTTCACCGACCAATGCCCCACACAAGGTCTGGTCTACGTGCCTTTAACACATTACAAGCTTTGGCTACTTGATTCACACTTGACTTGAATTGCCTTCTTTGGTGATCATTTCATCCTGCCAAGTTTGGAGTTTACAGCCTACTATGTTTGATAGCTTTTCAGTACATAGTTTTCAGACTTTTAATTTCTTTTTAAATGGAAAACTGTGGGGATTTTTCAAGTTTGAAACCTGAGAATGCATGAATGACTTAGTTCAAACTTCTTCCAAAATATTGACTTTGGGTAAAGACCAACTATCCAAATTTCAGGCTGGAGTTCAAGAATAGGTTGGACATCTTTGTTGTTTCTTCTCCTAAAAAAACAAAAAAGGAGAGAGGAAGAAAGTGAAGGGAAAAGAAAACAAGATGTTTCTCATTTCATCATTTAAGAATTAATATCTGAATAATAAAATAATATCCACGTGAACTTCTCTAATTCTATAGAAAACAACTATCAAATTCTGAGCCCTCAGATCAAAATGTCAGACTCAGTACTGCCCATCACACTGAGTCCTCTCCTGCCGTCCAGGCTGTGCCTGCATCCTCTCCCTAAACTGCCACTATCACTAGAGAAAGGTCCCAAGCAAGAGTGGCCTGGGCTGCTTGTCACTGGGATATAAAGGAGTTCTGTTCTAATGATTCTTGAAAAAGAAGCAATGATCAAGTAAAACAAAAATTTTGCTTTTCACTTTCCCAGGCCTGGCTACCTGTACCTGATTCTGAAGCTCTATAAGGCCACGTGTGATGCAATGGGATATAACCTATTTGCTGTCCCCTCACAACCCCCCTATACTTGGATTCTGGGCACTGTGGAAATTTAGGGGCTCTTCTGCACAAAACCACCCTAAAATATAGGGACGTAGAACAAAATGGTTCATTATTTCTCACAATGCTGTGGATTGACCAGACATTCAAATGCCTCACTGGTGCTGGCTGGGGTGTTGGGATGGTTAGGAGGAACTCAGCGGCTTCACGCACGTGACTGGCAGTTGGTGCTCAGGGTCAACTAGGAGCTCAGTGGGGGCTTTTGGCTGGAGATCTCTGTTCTCCTCCATTTGGGTCTTTCTCATGCTTAATTGGGCTTCCTCACAATGTGGCAGCTGGGGTCCAAGAAGGGATGTTCCAGCAGGTGAAGATGGAACATGCTATTCTCTTACATAGAGTACTTCTGCTGTGTTCCATTGGTTAAAGCCAGTCACACAGCTAGTGCAGATTTGAGGGGAGAGGAAATAGAATCTAGTTCTTGATAGAGAAATGGCAGGGAGACATTGAGCATGTGGGACGGGAGATAGAATTGTGACCATCTTGAGCAGTAAGAAGAGGAAAGCCAGTCATTAGAGGCTGTGTGGACAGCTGACTTAGAAGTGCTGAGATCTGGATGGTGAAGGGTCAGACTCAGGGGTCCCTGGGGAAGGATCAGTGAGTAGCTAAAGCACTAAGCCATTTGTTAAGGAGACCTTTGTTAAGAACAAGTCCCTGGGACTTCCCTGGTGAGGCAATGGTTATGAATCTGCCTGCCAATGCAGGGAACACAGGTTCAAGCCCTGGTCCAGGAAGATCCCACATGCCACGGAGCAACTAAGCCTGTGCACCACAACTACTGAGCCTGCGCTCTAGAGCCTGCGAGCCACGACTACTGAGCCTGCGGGCCACAACTACTGAAGCCCACACGCCTAGAGCTCATGCTCTGCAACAAGAGAAGCCACCGCAATGAGAAGCCAGCACACTGCAATGAAGTGTAGCCCCCACTCACTACAACTAGAGAAAGCCCGCGTGCAGCAACAAAGACCCAACGCAGCCAAAAAAAAAAAAAAGAACAAGACCCCTATTAGCCTTGTTTCCTGGAACGTGGTTATAAATATCCTTCCTGTAAAAACTCTGTCAGTCTCTTTCGTTCTGGCCAAGCATACAACCTGATCCTGAGGGAAGTAGTCATTATAGTTTCCTTCAAAGTAAGTTGCCAAGCTCTGGTCATGAGAGCCTGGCCACAATGGATAGACCCAGAGCCCAGGCGGGAGAAGCTGGACCAGGGGAGACGGCAGCCAATGAGAGGCCTCGCCTGAAACCCCATCCACCAGGACTAAGTCTTATTGGTGGGGATTCCCCAACGTGCTCAGGTCCTTGCCCTAGGGCAGTGTTAATGCAAACAATGAACTGAGAGAAGGATGGAGAAACAGGAAGCTGCCAATGAAGACAACAGAGAGAGAAGCAGAGGCGAAAAGCAGCTGAGTCGTGAGGGTGGAGTCAATGGGATAGAAAGAAATGGGCGTCCCATTCTGGGGAACAAGGTGTTCAGGACACCAGAGCAACTGCTGGCTTGAATAGTGGACCCGTTAACAGTTTCCTTTGAAACTGGCCTCATCTCCTGGGATGCACCTCTACCACCCATGCTCCTGCCTCACTGGCCTTCTTTATGTTCCTGAAACTTACCAAAGCTCTCACGTAAGGGCCTCTGTACCAGCTGATCCCAATGCCTAGAAGATTCTGCCCCAAGACCTTCTCCTAGCTGGCTCCTTTGAGCTTTCAAGCCTTGGTTATGATGCTAGTTCTTCAAAGAAGTCTTCCTGGACCATGCAACCTGAAGTAGCTTCACACCCTTCTCCTTTATCTCTCTCAGGCATATCAACAGATTCTTTTCTTCACAGTACTTACACCATCTGAAATTACCTTGTTCATTTACATATGTTTTTATTATTTATCAACCCTCACTTGAGTGGAAACTCCATACAGGCAGGGCCCTTGTGGGTCTTATTCACCACTAGATTCCACAGAGCCTGGAACACAGTGTGACACACAATCGGTGCCCAATGTTTGTTCAGCTGGGCATTCCCCTTCATTCCTCATAAATCGAAGACACCTCACACCAAGAGGGCAAAGGCCCCAAAAACCTTCACGGTAGAAGACTTTGTGGTGAGGAATGGCAAGGTGGCCAAAACCGTAGAAGCCCTCTGCATTGACAAATATTTAAGTTCCCTAAAAATAGAACAGAAACTGTTCCCAAAACAACAGCAAAACTAAGGGCATTTTGCACCCCTGTAATTAACAATATGACATACTTTCCATTCACACCCAAGGACGGTCACGATGAGTCAAGTAATTTCTGGAACTTTTTGAGGACCTTCCTTCCCTCAACAGCCCACCACTTGCCCTCTTGCCACCACAAACATACATTTTAAAGTAACGCTTATCAATATGTTTGGATTTGCAGATGATATGCCAAAGCTGTGTGCTTATTATTTCTCTGAGTCTGTTTCTCTAAGCAAATGTCCAATGTCCAAGGCATTTTATCCACTGGATCCTATAGGCAGAGCATCTGAGATCCAAAGCTTTTGAATGCCTTCTGGAATGTCTGGGACCTGAAAAAAAATGATATTGTCTCTCAGAATAAATATAATTCAATAAATGTGTGAGTTAAATGCATGCAGCACAGTATGTGATGTCTGCTTGTCCACTGCACGGCGTTCATGTACTTCCCAGAGGGCAGAGGGCAGACGGCAGAGGAAAGAAGCTGACCCTTGAACGACCAGGTCTGAACCGTGCAGGTCCACTTACACACGAGTTTTTTTTTCAATCGTAAATGCTACAGTACTACAGTCCGAGGTTGGTTGAATCCGCGGATGCGGAGGAACAGCGGATGCGGAGGAAAGACTGTAAATTACATGTGGATTAGTCCCCACATTGGTAAAGAGCCAACTGTCCCTTTTACTATCTTTGGGGTGGGGGGATGCTATTAAAGGCAGTGTGCCAAGCGCTGCGGAACATCTTACAATGACTCTCACGCTATTTGGGGTCCCTAAGCCATGGCTGACGCGGCCTCATCTGCACGTGAATCCATCTGTATATGAAATCCTTGCCACACTGACAAGGTCTAGAGACGCCAACAAGCATGTACCTGATTTTGTGTTTAGGGCTTATTGTGTGATCTGAGACTAGGATTCCCAATTCCAGTCTCAAGGACACCACGTCCCATTTTTCCCATAAGTACACTTGTCAGATCCCACGTCCCTGTTTTGGTTCAGAAAACATGGCTAAGTATAGAGGATGGGGTCCGAGGGTGACTGAGAAAAGGAAGAGGAAAGTGAGGGGGGTCTCAGGGTCAAGGTTCCCCTGACTGCCCCCAGGCTGCCTCTCTCAGCCCACTCTCCTGCCTCTGTGTTTCCCAGTTAAAGCAGCAATAGGGGATTCAGGATACATCCAGAGAGTCTTCCGGAAGTTTTAGGAACTAGATTAGGAAGGAGGTGAGGAAGGAGTCTGGGGGAAGGTTTCAGAGGTTACAAAACCTTATACAAATAGTGGAGGGGAGGGTACTTAATGGGAAAAGTCCTGGGAGCCCCTCAGAGGAGGGCCTTGAACCTCAGTTTTACTTACAAAGTTCTCTCTTGGGGATTCCCTGTCGGATATTAATTTTCTTCCTCCACAGTGGAGCTCCAGTATCCAGGCTTGGTGCAAAGCACCTTCAATGTGTGTTTAATATTGTGTTAGGCAATCAAAGAATGTGGGGATTTATAACAAATCTGAAACAGTTTCAAATCAAGGGTAGGTGTAAATAAAGAGCTTTGCCGTTGCCATGTCTTCAGTTTTTTTCATGGGCTGTCATTCCAGACCGTCACAGACTGGAGAGAAGTCATCTTATTTTTAAAGACCTCCAAAGTAGATTCCACTGCCTTCCCTCACAGCCCGTTCTGGTGTCTACGAGCTCTAGATGTTGGCGAGTTCTCCTTGAGATCTAACTAAATTCTTTGTGCAGAAGCTCAGGCCACCCAGCTGTGGCAGCCAGAGGAAAATTCCACCAGTTTCCACATATTCTTCTTCAAGAAGGTCAGTAAGCCTTTGGAGGCCTGAGAATCCTAATTTCCACATCCTCGTTTGTGGCTTGTGGAGTCTCCTGTTCCAGAGCCTCGGTGTTGACTTTCCCCCCCACTGAAGAGGTCTCTTCACCCCCGCTCCCCATCCCCAGACAGGAGAGAAGGCAGCTCCGAGTAGCACTGAGAGCCGAGCTCAGTTTAGAGGGTGAGTGGGTGAGTGTGAAATGGGTGCCCACACAGGCCTCCTGTTCACACTCCTGGGCCTGCCAGCTGCCGTCGGCTGCTCCCCAACACGCTGTGCTTCCAGGCAAGGGACTGACGTGCCCCCGCGCCCCCAGAGTGTCCTCTGGCTTTCAAGGTATAGAGGCCAGAAGTGTCAGGGAAGCAAGGCCACACCCAAGAGGAAAAGGCAGCTCAAAAGCTGGGTCAGAGGGTATGGGGTCTGCTGGGTTGTCGGGTGCATCCGGCCTTGGTGTTTCTGAGGAAGGAAGGGAGGAAAGGAAACCAGGGCCTGCTGGCCTTCTGGAGGCTGCTTGGCCTCTGAGGCTGTTTGCACACGCCTCTGATTGCCTTGAGTGAGACTCAAAACCGACTTGAGAATCTCTTCCAGCTCACGTCCAGATTCAGATATTAGGGCTACACAAGAAACAGAATGGAGGCGATCAGCAGGAAGGCTTGCCATGCCCTACAACTCTAGGGGGAAGGGGGGACCCTGGAAAACAGATGTGTGAGGGTGGACTGCCTGTGTTGGGAGAGGGTACCGCAGACACGCACAGTTTAGGAGCTCACGGACGCCCGAGGCCTAGTGCAGGGGCTCCTCCAGAACCAAAGGTGTAGAGACGTGCACAGTTGTGGCTGGGAAGAGCATTGGCCTTGGGTGAAAGGCCTGGTTCCGCCGCAATCTCTGGGAGCCACTGGGGGTCTCAGGTTTTTCTGGGCTCCATCAGCCATTTCCACTGAGGCTTCCTATTTGGTGCCAAAAAATTTCCCGGACCTCCACGTGACACATCTTCCATGGTGAGTTAGGTTCTAAAGATAAAATATAAGGCAAAACTCTTGCCCATATAAACACTCCCCTTTAAAATCCTTTAAATTACTCACAAACGCAGAGATACACTTATTTTGAGAGGCATTTGTAGGGTCAGAGACCCACCAAGAGGAAACAGTCACATCTACCAATCTCTGCTCAGCCCAGACATCCCCTCATTGAGAGGACCGGTAACCAAACAGCTAACATTATTAAATGATTATGGGTTTCATTGTTGTTTTGCTGTTTGTGAGTTTGCTAAGCCCATATTGTCGAATTTGCATGGGTTCAGTATGCACGTAATGCAACTCCATTCTAAGTGTATTTTTAATTATTTTCTGAGTTTAAAAATACATTTTGAGACTTCCCTGGTGGTGCAGTGGTTAAGAATCCGCCTGCCAATGCAGGGGACACGGATTCGATCCCTCGTCCGGGAAGATCCCACATGCTACGGCAGAGCAACAACTACTGACCCTGCGCTCTAGAGACCGTGAGCCACAACTACTAAAGCCCGTGTGCTCTAGGGCCCACGTGCTGCAACTACTGAGCCCACGTGCTGCAACAACTAAAGCCCTCACGCCTAGAGCCCGTGCTCCACAACAAGAGAAGCCACCACAATAAGCCCGCGCACCGCAACAAAGAGCAGCCCCCGCTCGCCGCAACTAGAGAAAGCCCGCGCGCAGCAACAAAGACCCAACACAGCCAAAAATAAATAAATAAATAAATAATTTTTAAAAATACATTTTGACTAGAAACTCAGGAAAGCTTTTATACGATTTTTGTTTTATTTACTCCAATAACATCTATGCACATTTGCAAAATTTTTTCTTAAAAATGTACAGGTGTGATGAGATATGTGAATGATCCAGGTGTAGATGATGTTAGATGCAGATGGAGTAGTGGGTCCCTGGCAATATGGCCAAGATGGTCAAGTGGGAGCCAAGTTAAGGAGATGGTCTAAAAAACCCCCAGCTTGAAATCTCCATGGGTCTCTGCTTTTGAGGCAGGTCCGTGCTGGTTGAACCAAAAGGATACCTTGGTTTTCAACCCACATTTCAAAAAACTAATTTTGAACAAGGGTGGTTGAACCTATTTTTCTTTAGCCCCTTGATTCTAATTACACCTCACATGTTGCCTTGTCATTTTTAGGGTGTTCATGTGCATTATTGCCTGTGGATCTCAGAACATCCTTGGGAGGTAGGCAAAATGAGTACACCTTCTATTTTTCAAATTCAGAAACTAAGGCTCCAAAACCCAAGGGTCTTGTCTGAGATCCAACAAGCTAAGTAGATATTAGAGTTGGAACCAGAATCCAAGTTTTCTGATTTGAGGACTGTCCAGGTTCAAAAAAATTAAAATAAAGCACAGACTTTATCCCTGTGCTTACCAGGAAGGGTTTGTTTGTTCTTGTCCAAAACAGAAGAATGGCCTGTGTGCCCAACGAACTTCCCTTCTGGCTCTAGAATAGTTCCTTAAATTCTCAGCGTGAATTCTTCCAAATGGTGCTGTTCACTGGACCCTGTTCGTCTGCCCCCCTCTGGTGGCCGTTACACAAATTACAGGTCACAGAGCAACTCCTAGGGCAGTGGTTGATTTCTCTTTCATCCATCGTGCATTCACGCCAACAGCACCTATGACATGCCAGCCTCTGCACTAGGTGCCAGACATACACAAATAAGCAAGTGAATAGGTGATTACAAAATAGTGGGGCAAGTGTCACGGAGAAGTATGCAGAAAATGCTGGGCATACAAAAGATGCCTTTGTAGGGGAAAGAGCAGATAGGAAAGGGAAGGCAGAGGCCTGAGCCAAGTTCCGAAGGCCACGTCGGAGTAGGAGATGAGAGGAGGCATTAGGAATTCAGGGAGCTGCCAGGGTCTAGTTCAAGACGGTAGAATTCAGAGCACAGGTTGTAAGGAAGGAGAGCAGGAGGTAGGTCTGAGAGACTGGCTGCGGCCACATTATGAAAAGATTTTCATGTCATTTGAGCTCATATCCCCTAGGCTAGTAGTCTCCAAACTCTTTTGATCATGTTCCCCATCAATAAAAATATTTGAGTATGCATCCCCAAGAAACAGGTATTTATTCATTTATACATTTTGTACCCAAGCAATGCAGTGTCATAATTAAGAGCATGGGGTCTGGAGCCATACTGACTAGGTCCAAGTCTTGACCTTGCCACTTATTAGCAGTATGACCTTGAGCAAATAACATCTGGACCTCAGCATCCTCATCTGTCAACTGAGGAAAACAGCAGATCCACCTTGCAGGGCTGCGGGGAGGATTAAATGAGTTAATTCAAGAGGAGAACTTAGGACAATGCCTGGCACACAATACATATTATATTAGCTAGTATTATTATATACCTTTATGATTTGGTGCTAGTATAAAATCGGAGTTGGGATTTACACCAAGTAGGGAATCTATTTACTCTCAGAAAGTCTGTTTTACTGTAAACTGACTTCAAAATGTCAGGAATTATTCTAGTCTTCAACATCTCCAACCTGAGGTGCAGACCACTCCTAACCCCCTCACCCACCCACCTACTTAAGACAAAAGTACATTTGCCATCCCTTGATCATGCTTCTGCCAAAACTCTCAGATGTAGGTGATTCCTCTGTTTAACTCAAAGCGGTGAAGCAGGGCTGAGAGGCCCAGACGATGCTGATGCTGGTCCAAGTACCACCCTTGAGAATTTTAAAAGGAAAGTACAAGTATCAAATAAACGACCTTTTAAAAACATTTTCATTTTAATTATTAGGACACAGCATATTTTTGCTCTCACTAAAAAAAATGTGTTTTAGCAATGGTAAAATATGCTTGATTTTTTTTGACATCTTGGTGTAGCACTTTGTAACATACCCATTCAACGTTCTGGTTCTAAATTCATATTATTCTAGTACTCGGTTTTGAAATAACTGAAAAGGAGCTTCACCAACATGCATAGATACCAAATGGAATAAGTGCTTTATGGACCATGCCTAATAAATAGTGATATTCATTTTCCAGTCTCATCCACCAATTATGCAATTATGCAAAGGTACTTGTTGAAATTCAGCTGACAGTTTCCATTTTTCCTGAAGTCAAATTTTGTTCTTGCAAAATAATTGGAAGGTTTTACCTTTTCATATTGTTAATAAGTTAGTTTGTGTATAAGGTTAGAATACCCTGTTTCCAAGTTTTTGAAAGTAAGCAGATAGGTGAGTTTTTATAAGTGGCTCACTTACATAATTTTCAGCCTCAAAAATCACATAACTCTGGAGAAATTTCCACTATCCATTTTCAGTATAAACTTATGTTCTCCAAGGCATGGGTTTATTTTGAAAAGCTATTACTTGCTCACACTTTGTTACAACATGACCTTTGCCTCCAAAAGACAAGTGTATTTATTTTTCCCAAATATCTTTTAGGTACATTTTACTGACACAGCTTTCATCATGGAGAAAGTCAGCAGGTTTAGAACATTGTCTGTTTATAAAAGAAAAATTTATAATACGTTTAAGTTCGCTAACTCTTAAATACTTTGCCACAAGGAAACCTTTTTTACTTCATCTACTATTGATTATGAAGCAAGCTGTATTCCTCAACTCCAGTTATTCTACTTCTAGGCAGGGAGTTGTAGACATAGACACATATATAAAACCAAAAGCCTTCATTTGGACCTGCAGACGAAATATACATCACTTCAATTAGCATAATTTTAACCCGGTGGTATGCTGTTAAATATTTAACAACCAGCAATCTGAAAAGAAGAAAAGACCCTGGGGTTAAATAGTCTCACCATGGTCAGTTTCAAGCTACCAACTTGATGTCACTGATCGCAGATTTGGGAAGAAGTGCACAGCCGCAAACCATTACACAACACGTCCATTACCCAGATGCATGAGATGTAAATGTCTTCCAGAGCACACATAAAGGCAAAATGTAGTAAAATAATTAGAAAGTGATGAGTATATTTAAGTATGTATTACTTTTGTTTTTAAAATAATTTATTTTATTTTTTTAATAATGGCTGTGCTTACCAACCAACTCACAAAACTCCTGAAAATTTACTAATATGCTGTCATGATCCATTATAAACCTGTTCCACACTTCACCTTGACCTGTTTATGCTAGAAGAGCAGGATCCTGCCCATGTATCTCTGTGTGTGCACGTATGGGTTGTGTGCATGTTTGTGTGTGTGTGTCCCACACCGCTTTCCACCCTTGGTGTCCATACGTTTGTTCTCTACGTCTGTGTCTCAATTTCTGCCCTGCAAACCAGTTCATCTGTACCATTTTTCTAGCTTCCACATATATGCGTTAATATACGATATTTGTTTTTCTATTTCTGACTTATTTCACTCGGCATGACAGTCTCTAGATCCATCCACGTCTCTACAAATGACTCAACTTCGTTCCTTTTTATGGCTGAGTAATATTCCATTGTATATATGTACCAATTCTTCTTTATCCATTCGTCTGTCGATGAGCATTTAGGTTGCTTCCATGACCTGGCTATTGTAAATAGCGCTGCAATGACTATTGGGGTGCATGTGTCTTTTTGAATTATGGTTTTCTCTGGGTATATGCCCAGTAGTGGGATTGCTGGATCATATGGTAATTCTATTTTTACTTTTTTAAGGAACTTCCATACTGTTCTCCATAGTGGCTGTATCAATTTACATTCCCACCATCAGTGCAAGAGGGTTTGCTTTTCTCCACACCCTCTCCAGCATGTGTTGTTTGTAGATTTTCTGATGACGCCCATTCTAACTGGTGTGAGGTGATACCTCATTGTCATTTTGATTTGCATTTCTCTAATAATTAGTGATGTTGACCAGCTTTTCATGTACTTCTTGGCCATCTGTATGTCTTCTTTGGAGAAATGTCTATTTAGGTCTTCTGCCCAATTTTGAGCTTCATGAGTTGTTTATATATTTTGGAGATTAATCCTTTGTCCATTGATTCATTTGCATATATTTTCTCTCATTCTGAGGGTTGTCTTTTTGTCTTGTTTATGGTCTCCTTTGCTGTGCAAAAGCTTTGAAGTTTCATTACGTCCCATTTGTTTATTTTTGTTTTTATTTCCATTACTCTAGGAGGTGGATCAAAAAAGATCTTGCTGTGATTTATGTCAAAGAGTGTTCTTCCTTTGCTTTCCTCTAAGAGTTTTATAGTGTGCAGTCTTACATTTAGGTCTCTAATCCATTTTGAGTTTATTTTTGTGTATGGTGTTAGGGAGTGTTCTAATTTCATTCTTTTACATGTAGCTGTCCAGTTTTCCAAGCACCACTTATTGAAGAGACTGTCTTTTCTCCATTGTATATCCTTGCCTTCTTTGTCATAGATTAGTTGACCATAAGTGTATGGGTTTATCTCTGGGCTTTCTATCTTGTTCCATTGATCTATGTTTCTGCTTTTGTGCCAGTACCATATTGCCTTGATTACTGTAGCTTTGTAGTATAGTCTGAAGTCAGGGAGTCTGATTCCTCCAGCTCCGTTTTTTTCCCTCAAGACTGTTTTGGTTTTTCGGGGTCTTTTGTGTCTCCATTTTGTGTCTCCACAAATTTTAAGATTTTTTTGTTCTAGTTCCGTAAAAAATGCCATTGGTAATTTGATAGGGATTGCATTGAATCTGTAGATTGCTTTGGGTAGTATACTCATTTTCACAATGTTGATTCTTCCAATCCAAGAACATGGTATATCTCTCCATCTGTTGGTATCATCTTTAATTTCTTTCATCAGTGTCTTATAGTTTTCTGCTTACAGGTCTTTTGTCTCCCTAGGTAGATTTATTCCTAGGTATTTGATTCTTTTTGTTGCAATGGTAAATGGGAGTGTTTCCATAATTTCTCTTTCAGATATTTGATCATTAGTGTATAGGAATGCAAGAGATTTCTGTGCAGTAATTTTGTATCCTGCAACTTTATCAAATTCATTGACTAGCTCTAGTAGTTTTCTGATGGCATCTTTAGGATTCTCTAGGTATAGTATCATGTCATCCGCAGTGACAGTTTTACTTCTTCTTTTCCAATTTGTATTCCTTTTATTTCTTTTTCTTCTCTGATTGCCGTGGCTAGGACTTCCAAAACTATGTTGAATAATAGTGGTGAGAGTGGACATCTTTGTCTTGTTCCTGATCTTAGAGGAAATGCTTTCAGTTTTCCACCATTGAGAATGATGTTTGCTATGGGTTTGTCATATATGGCCTTTATTACATTGAGGTTGGTTCCCTCTATGCCCACTTTCTGGAGAGTTTTTACCATAAATGGGTGTTGAATTTTGTCAAAAGCTTTGTCTGCATCTATTGAGATGATCATATGATTTTTATTCTTCAATTTGTTAATATGGTGTATCACATTGACTGATTTACGTATATTGAAGAATCCTTGCATCCCTGGGATAAATCCCACCTGATCATGGTGTATGATCCTCTTAATGTGTTGTTGGATTCTGTTTGCTAGTATTTTGTTGAGGATATTTGCATCTATATTCATCAGTGATATTGGTCTGTAATTTTCTTTTTTTGTAGTGTCTTTGTCTGGTTTTGGTATCAGGGTGATGGTGGCTTCCTAGAATGAGTTTGGGAGTGTTCCTTCCTCTGCAATTTTTTGGAAGAGTTTGAGAAGGATGGGTGTTAGCTCTTCTCTGAATGTTTGATAGAATTCACCTGTGAAGCCATCTGATCCTGGACTTTTGTTTGTTGGAAGATTTTTAATCACAGTTTCAATTTCATTACTTGTGATTGGTCTGTTCATATTTTCTATTTCTTCCTGGGTCAGTCTTGCAAGGTCATACCTTTCTAAGAATTTGTCCATTTCTTCCAGGTTGTCCATTTTATTGGCATAGAGTTACTTGTAGTAGTCTCTTAGGATGCTTTGTATTTCTGCGGTGTCTGTTGTAACGTCTCCTTTTTCAATTCTAATTTTATTGATTTGAGTCCTCTCCCTCTTTTTCTTGATGAGTCTGGCTAATGGCTTATCAATTTTGTTTATCTTCTCAAACAACCACCTTTTAGTTTTATTGATGTTTGCTATTGTTTTCTTTGTTTCTATTTCATTTATTTCTGCTCTGATCTTTATGATTTCTTTCCTTCTGCTAACTTTGGGTTTTGTTTGTTCTTCTTTCTCTAGTTCCTTGAGGTGTAAGGTTAGACTGTTTATTTGAGATTTTTCTTGTTTCTTGAGGTAGGCTTGTATAGCTATAAACTTCCCTCTTAGAACTGCTTTTGCTGCTTCCCATAGGTTTTGGATCATCGTGTTTTCATTGTCATTTGTCTCTAGGTATTTTTTGATCTCCTCTTTGAATTCTTCAGTGATCTCTTGCTTATTTAGTAACGTATTGTGTAGCCTCCATGTGTTTCTGTTTTTTACGTTTTTTTCCATGTAATTGATTTCTAATCTCATAACATTGTGGTCAGAAAAGATGTTTGATATCATTTCAATTTTCTTAAATTACTGCACCTTGATTTGTGACCCAGGATGTGATCTATCCTGCAGAATGTTCCATGCACACTTGAGAAGAATGTGTAATCTGCTGTTTTTGGCTGGAATGTCCTGTAAATATCAATTAAATCTATCTGGTCTTTTGTGTCATTTAAAGCTTGTGTTTCCTTATTAATTTTCTGTTTGGATCATCTGTCCATTGGTGTAAGTAAGGTGTTAAAGTCCCCCACTATTATTGTGTTACTGTCGATTTCCTCTTTTATAGCAGTTAACAGTTGCCTATGTATCATGGTGCTCCTAGGTTGGGTGCATATATATTTGTAATTGTTATGTCTTCTTCTTGGATTGATCCATTGATCATTATGTAGTGGCCTTCCTTGTCTCTTGTAACATTCTTTATTTTAAAGTCTATTTTATCTGATATGAGTATTGCTACTGCTGCTTTCTTTTGATTTCCATTTGCATGGAATATGTTTTTCCATCCCCTCACTTTCTGTCTGTATGTGTCCCTAGGTCTGAAGTCAGTCTCTTGTAGACAGCATATATATGGGTCTTGTGTTTGTATCCATTCAGCAAGCCTGTGTCTTTCGGTTGGAGCATTTAATCCATTCACATTTAAGGTAATTATCAATATGTATGTTTCTATTATCATTTTCTTAATTGTTTTGGTTTGTTTTTGTAGGTCCTTTTCTTGTCCTGTGTTTCCCACTTAGAGAAGTTCCTTTAGCATTTGTTGTAGAGCTGGTTTGGTGGTGCTGAATTCTCTTAGCTTTTGCTTGTCTATAAAGCTTTTGACTCCTCCATCGAATCTGAATGAGATTCTTGCTGGGTAGAGTAATCTTGGTTGTACGTTCTTCCCTTTCATCAGTTTAAGTATGTCATGCCACTCCCTTCTGGCTTGTAGAGTTTCTGTTAAGAAATCAGCTGTTAACCTTATGGGAGTTCCCTTGTATGTTGTCATTTTTCCCTTGCTGCTTTCAATAATTTTTCTTTGTCTTTAGTTTTTGCCACTTTGATTACTATGTGTCTTGGCGTGTTTCTCTTGGGTTTATCGTGTATGGGACTCTCTGTTCTTCCTGGGCTTGGGTGGCTATTTCCTTTCCCATGTTAGGGAAGTTTTTGACTATTATCTCTTCAAATATTTTCTCAGGTCCTTTCTCTCTCTCTTCTCCTTCTGGGACCCCTATCATGTGAGTGTTATTGCATTTAATGTTGTCCCAGAGGTCTCTTAGGCTGTCTTCATTTCTTTTCATTCTTTTTTCTTTATTCTGTTCCACAGCAGTGAATTCCACCATTCTGTCTTCCAGGTCACTTATCCGTTCTTCTGCCTCAGTTATTCTGCTATTGATTCCTTCTAGTGTATTTTTCATTTCAGTTATTGTATTATTCATCTTTGTTTGTTTGTTCTTTAATTCTTCCAGGTCTTTGTTGCACATTTCTTACATCATCTCGATCTTTGCCTCCCTTCTTCTGAGGTCCTGGATCATCTTCACTCTCATTATTCTGAATTCTTTTTCTGGAAGGTTACCTATCTCCAGTTCATTTAGTTGTTTTTCTTGGGTTTTATCTTGTTCCTTCGTTGGGTACATAACTCTCGGTCTTTTCATCTTGTCTTTCTTTCTGTGAATGTGGTTTTTGTTCCACAGGCTACAAGATTGTAGTTCCTATTATTTCAGTTACTCAAGTAATATTTGATTATATTTTCAGTGTAAAAATGTTAAATAGTACAGAACTATACAGAAAAGATAAAAGTTCCATTTTTTGGCCCTTAATATCATCTCCATTGACCCCATTTCATCCCCCAAATTTTAACCTCTTTATCTTCTATAGAAAGATCTTTTGTTATTAATTTACATATGTATGTGTAGATACATAAGTGTATAGTTCTGTTTTTTAGTATGAATAGGATCATTATATAATATGATTTAGCCCACAAATTTTTTTTTGTTTTGTTTCGTTTCTTTACTCAATGTGCCAAAGATTTTTCTGTTTCAGTACATATAGAGTAACACACTCTTTTTTAAAAATTTTTTTGAAATATAGTTAATTTACCATGTTGTGTTAGTTTCAGATATACAGCAAAGTGATTCCATTATATTTATATATAGTGTATGTATATATATATTATTTTTCTGATTCTTTTCCATTATAGGTTATTACAAGATATTGAGTATAGTTCCCTGTGCTGTACAGTAGGTCCTTGTTGTTTATCTGTTTTATTTATAGTAGTGTGTATAGGTTAATCCCAGATCCCTAATTTATCCTCCCTCCTTTCTCCTAACACATTCTTTTCTAATAGCTGCCTCTTTTTCTTTAGTATGGAAGTAACAGTCTGATTTAGTCATTCCCTTACTGATGAATATTTAAGTTGTTTCTCTCTCTTTCTCTCTCTTTTTTTTTTTTTTGTAAAGAAACTCTGCTACACTAAACCTTCTTGCAGACATCCTTGTGCCTGTATGAGAATATTTCTTTAGGACATAGATAACTATAAATGGTATTGATAAGTCATAGACTAGATGCATTTCTAAATTTAATATATTCTACCAAGTTACCCTTCCAAAAAGCTGTATCAGCTTATCCCCCCCACAATAATGTTTGAGATTTTTTTCATTATTGAACTACATCTGCATTCTTAGGAAAAAACTTTATTTATATTATATTGTTCTTCTGATGTACTATTTTCTTTTTTTTTTCTTTTTCTTTTTGGCCACACCATGCGTCATGTGGGATCTTAATTCCCTGACCAGGGATCGAACCCGTGCCCTCTGCAGTGGAAGCACAGAGTCTCAACCACTGGATCACCAGGGAAGTCCCACTTCTGATGTTCTATTGAATTTGATTTGTTACTGTTTTTTCTGGAATCTTGGGACTATATTCATATCTGAGATTGCATTAGATTTCTGCTACAAGTTTTGATATCAAGATTATACTAGTCTAGTAAAATTGAGTGAAATATGTTCCATGTTTTTCTATGCTCTGGAACAGTCTAAATCCCAGAGTAGTTATGTGATCCACGGAGTTCTAATTGAATTAGCTTATAAAATCTAGGCACATTCTGGGAGTGCTTTGACAAGTTTTAAATTTTCTTCTACAGTCATGGGCATATTTATACTTTCTTCATCCTTGATAAAATTTTGATCATTTATGTGTTATTAGAAAATCATTCATTTTACCCAGATTTTACAACTCTTAGCTCAGAGTTCAACATAATAATCTACATATAAGGGCTTCCCTAGTGGCACAGTGGTTAAGAATCTGCCTGCCAATGGAGGGGACACGTGTTCGAGCCCTGGTCTGGGAAGATCCCACATATTGCGGAGCAACTAAGCCCATGCGCCACAACTACTGAGTCTGCGCTCTAGAGCCCATGAGCCACAACTACTGAGCCTGCGTGCCACAACTAATGAAGCCCGTGTCCCTAGAGCCCGTGTTCCACAACAAGAGAAGCCACCACAATGAGAAGCCTGTGCACCGCAACGAAGAGCAGCCTCCACTCGCTGCAACTAGAGAAAGCCCACACACAGCAACGAAGACCCAATGTAGCCAAAAATAAACAAAATAAACAAATTAAATATAATAACAATCTACCTATAAAACCTGTAAATCTGCCCTTTATCTATGGTTATATTCCTTTCCTCATTCCATACTGTTTGTTTTTTCCTCTTTTTTTTCTTGATTATCTTTGCAAAAGGTTTTTTCTATTTTTCTTGTGTTTTAAACAAATATCTCCGATTTGCTTAGCAAACTTACTAATTTTCTCTTTTCTAAAAACTATTCTGTTTTAATCTTGACCAATTCCTTCTTCCTACTTTTCTTACTCATATTTTCTTGGCTCTCTTTTTAACTTCTAGTTCAACAGTTTATTTATATTCTTCTTTCATGTTTAAAGCTCCTAATTGTTCTATGTGTGCAACCTTGACCTCTCACTTATGTAATGTTCTCATTATCATTGTTTTCTAAATAATCTGTAATTGCAGTTTTGATTTCTCTTTGATCGAATAATTATGTAGGAGTGTGGTGGAGTTTTTTTCTTTCTTTTTAAGGTTTTGGCACTAACATTTAGTTTCTCTGTATTTTGGTCCAAGATTGTAGCCTGGATGATCTCTTCTCCTTGGAATATGTTAAATTTTTTCTTGTGGCCTAATAGGTGACACTCTTAGCAAATGTTCCATGGGCTTAGAACAGAGGATAGATTCTCTGCAGGGAATGAAGTGTGACACATATCTGTAGTTGGGAAAATATTTTGATACAACCTAATTCAAGTAAGTCCACTGAATTACCAAAGGGAATTTTTAACTCACAGCAAAGTGTGTTTTTTGTTTGTTTGTTTTTTGTTTTTTTTTATTGCAAGGACCAGGCTTTGTTGAGCTTTTCAAAGAAGGAGAAGGAGGAAGACAAGGAGGAAGAGG
This sequence comes from Balaenoptera ricei, assembly GCF_028023285.1. Lineage (NCBI taxonomy): Eukaryota > Metazoa > Chordata > Mammalia > Artiodactyla > Balaenopteridae > Balaenoptera > Balaenoptera ricei. Next base: position 29,500,324 of record NC_082642.1, on the reverse strand, counting down.
AAGGAAGGAAGTTAGGTTGCTCACAATTCCAGAAACTAGGGCTTAAATATCAAGAGCCAATTCTGGAGGACTAGCTAACTATAGAGATTCATACTATGGATCCTAGACTTGAGAAGACACAAGAAATGATAGAAAACCAGTCTTCTATACTCAAACAGATAAGTGTATGAGGTAGGATGGAGAAGGATTGAGACGGGTAAGAAAGTGAGATACAGGTGACTATTGCTGAGTGGGGCCCTGGTCCTGCCTCCTTCTAATGTTGAAACACTGAAAAGGGAAAGGGAAGACTTAGGTTTGAAGGTCTGAAGAAAGCCTGCTTCTCCCCTGGAGCCCTAGGAGGAAGGAACTCTCCAAGTGTTCTGCCAACATGGGGTGACCACCATGGAGTAGATATGGTGGCAGGGCTGGCCTAGACAAAGCAAGGACCCTGTTGGGACTCTAATGACAGTGAAGAAGGCTGGTGGGAGAGTTCACTAGGGCTAGGGGTACAGGGACCTGTATTAGACAGTCAAAGGCTGGATGCTCCAAAGCCACAGCCAGATGTCAGGAGAACTGCCAGAGCTGAGGTGAGGCCCAAGGCTCCCCAGGACCCTCTGGCACAGGTCAGGGCAAGAAAACAGACTAGCTGTGATCCTTGGTTTCCTTGGCCACCACCAAAGACCAAGCAGGACAAGGCTGTGCAGTAAAAGCCAAAGCCATGAGGTCATCTGAGCCTTTTAAACCCAAAAGAAACTCAGGAAAATGGGAAAGGCAACCTTGGTAGAGAGAAATTTTCTTCACATTTAATATCTCTGGGATGGGATGAGAGTCACAGTCAATGACCTCTTAGAGTCGCTTTCAGTGGCCAGTTTGTAGTCATCACATAGTTGTCATTTATGTGTGAAAATCAAAAGTACCAGCTTCAAAACTCACAGATTGATGGCTGTCACAGCTTGGAAGAAAGTGTCAGAGTAATAGAAAAGCAGTGACCACCTTTTGGAGTAAAGTTGTTGTGGGTGAGAGAAGCCATCAATTATGAGCCAAACATGATCCAAAAGTACATGTTGTCAGTCCGGCTCACCAGGAAGCAGACTCTGACATGGAGATAACCATGCAGAAGATTTATTAGGAAAAGTCCTTGGGTCAGGCCTATGGAAGGGAACAGAACTGGGTAGAGAGGAAAACTGGGCTGTGATGTAGTCACAATGAAGGCTTCAGCCCAACCCAGGGGGAGTTCTGAAGCTGAGATGATCCTCTACATTAGTTCCAAGTTGGGGCAGAGGCCAAGGCTTTCCACTCCTGTGTCAGCCAGCTTTTAGAAGGAGGCAGAACCTTGGGTGAGGTGGCCCTCTTCAAATGAGGCAATTCTCAACGGGGACTAACAAGTCAGGGCTGTCTGCCATCAACACTCCTAGCAGCTGAGGGAATAAGGGCTTCCTTACTGAAGGAGAATTGGGGTGAGACACCATCCCTTCCACCCCAGAATGCTGGCCCTACCTAATGGACAATTCAGCTTAAAAAGAGCCCAGCCCCAGTGGCTTTTGGATTTTTTATGGATTCATTTTAAGAAATGTTGTGCCACCAAAGCTCTTGATGGCATAGAGGATAATATCATGTGGAAAACACAACACCAATGATTAAAAAAAAAAAAGATACTCCTGGAAAATGGTGCTCCATGAGGCTCTGTAGGCATGAAAGACAGACCCACACCCAGAATAGGATCTATTGTTGTGAGGACAAGTTGGTCTCCTGGAGAACCAGTGCCAGCATTGGTTTCTGTTGCTGGCAATCTGCACGTTCAGGGGGACAATAGCTGTATCAGTCTTTTCAATGTCGATGTCCATAAGAATAATTTTTTTCCTAAGAATTATTTTAAATTGTTGTTGTTAAGTCTTTTGAAGCAAGGGAAACATTTATTAATAACCTTGAATATATCTTTTAAAATTCAGTTGATGCCATGGAGGTTCTTAATCTTGAGTCTATGGATAGAATTCAGAAAGTTTGTAAAGTTGGACGGGAAAAAAGGACATCTTTATCTTTAATGATCTGTAACTGAAATTTCACATTTCCTTCAATCTGGATGTAAGTTACACACTGTAGCAGCGGTCCCCAACATTTTTGGCGTCAGGGACCGGTTTCATGGAAGACAATTTTTCCACGGATAGTTTCAGGATGATTCAAGTGCATTACATTTATTGTGCACTTTATTCTTATTATTATTACATTGTAACACATAATGAAATAATTCTACAACTCACCATAATGCAGAATCAGTGGGAGCCCTGAGCTTGTTTTCACTTGCCACTCACTGATAGGGTTTTTTTTAAAATTATTTTATTTATTTATTTATTTATTTATTTATTTATTTATTTATGGCTGTGTTGGGTCTTTGTTTCTGTGCGAGGGCTTTCTCTAGCTGTGGCAAGTGGGGGCCACTCTTCATCGCGGTGCGCGGGCCTGTCACTATCGCAGCCTGTCTTGTTGCGGAGCACAGGCTCCAGACGCGCAGGCTCAGCAATTGTGGCTCACGGGCCTAGTCGCTCCGCGGCATGTGGGATCTTCCCAGACCAGGGCTCAAACCCGTGTCCCCTGCATTGGCAGGCAGACTCCCAACCACTGCGCCACCAGGGAAGCCCTTCACTGATAGGGTTTTGATATGAGTCTGCAAGCAATTGATTTATTATGGTCTCTGTGCAGTCAAACCTCTCTGCTGATGATCTGTATTTGCAGCCGTTCCCCAGCACTAGCATCCCCCGCCTCAGCTCCACCTCAGGTCATCAGGCATTAGATTCTCATAAGGCGTGTGCAACCTAGATCCCTCGCATGTGCAGTTCACGGTAGGGTTGGCTCTCCTATGAGAATCTCATGCCGCCGCTGGTCTGACAGGAGGTGGAGCTCAGGCAGTAATTGTGAGCTATGTGAGTGGCTGTAAATACAGATGAAGCTTCGCTCACTCGCCTGCAGCTCACCTCCTGCTGCGCGGCCTGTGGCCCAGGGGTTGGGGACCCCTGCACTATAGGGATGTTAGCAGCACCTGTGACTGTCACTAAGTGAAATCACAGATATTTTTATGCTATATTACAGTTATGTGGTAGATATCTTAAAATATTCCTTACACTCATCATTGCTTTAAAACTGTTGTAGTCAGCGGATCTGCTACTGGATCTCAAGATTTCATGTGTTAATAAAGAAGCACATTTGGTACCATATTATATTTTAAATATTTTGATAGTTATACATACTTTAATATAATACTGTGTGTTTTATTTATTTATTTATTTTTATTGGAGTATAGTTGATTTACAATGTTGTGTTAGTTTCTGTTGTACATCAAGGTGATTCAGTTATATATACATATGTATATATTCTTTTTCATAATTTTTTCCATTATGTTTTATTACAGGATTTTGAATACAGTTCCCTGTGCTATACAGTAGGACCTTATTGTGTATCGATTTTATATATAGCAGTTTGTATTTGCTAATCCCAAACTCCTAATGTACTATGTGTTATATTTTATGCATTTCAAAATCTGTTCTGCAAAGGAGTCCAGAGGCTTCACTAAATTGCCAAAAGGATCGAGGATCAGGTAAGGTCAAGATTCCCTGCTCGAGAGTGCAAGATTATTCATGCAGACAGCTTTCCACCATCCTTTTAAGTAAAAGTTCTTTTTCTTTTGCCCCCTCCCCCCACCCTAGCCCTGTTCTTCAAGTGTTTGGGGCCCTTGGTTGTCCTGGTCTCTGCTCAGAGGCTGCCAGGAAGACGCGTGTGGGTATATGCAGAGGTTATTAGGGCCCGAACCAGGCAGTGCCCCCAGGGACGGGGAAGCACGGGAAACTCATTCGTATCTGATTCCTCCATTTCACGTCAAATCACACCACATGCCTGAACTGTGAGGGCACTCTTCCAGATGATCCGAGGGCACCAAAGCTGCCTTTCAGTTTCAGCTTTATTCTTCCCTCCCAGCAAGCCCAGGGTTTTTTTTGCCTGATCAGACAAGCTTTTGCAATGAGGTGCACAAGGATTGCTTTCCTCCTTGGCAAACATTCACAGCTTCTCCTTGGTCAGTTCCAGGAAATGCTAATAAGTGCTATTCATTGGGATCTGATTTGCATAATTTATGGATTATTTGTGGTTTGTAGCTAATGGGGATCAATGCTTGCACAGATAACCCCACCGCACCCACCCCTGCAGGGCCCTGGATTACCCCAGTCTGCTTCTCCATGCTTGGTGTAAACAGGTTTATCATGCTAGGGCTGGGACGCCCTGGAAATGGAATTGACACACTTCCCCCAACTCCCGCATGGCACAAAGGAAGCCCTTCCCCCGGGCATGTTTGGGAGTGTGGCTGCGTGACATAGGGTGCTGTGTGATTTAGTCCACGGTAGATTTTTGCCGGCACCCTTGCCCTCAAGCCATGCAATCACAAGCATGTTGGCATTAGAATTCCAAAGAGGTTTTCTTGGTTTTGTTCAGGGATTTTTTTTTTTTTTCTTCAAATTACAGCCTTTAAGTGCTCTTTGTGTTTATAATTAGCCATAAGCCCTGGGATGGCTCAATTCGCATCACCATGCAGGCGCCCGCCCGTCCCCCTTGCTTGCCTGAGTGCTGTTAATTAGCCCTGCAAAGATCAGCAAGCGTGATTGGCAGCAGCTTTTGCAAAAAGGCTCCCAACCCTCTCGGCAACAAAGAAAACCGTCTTCACATCTTGGCATTATAGCTGTCATCCGGATTCTTTGCATTTTCCCTCTGCCACTGCTGAGGATTTCATGGATGCATTTATTTATTTTGAAATGTTAGCACCAATGTTTTGGTAGAAATTTATAAGTCTTGCAGTTGAGAAAGAATGTCATGTTTGAAATTTGTCACAACTCTAAGAAGGGATAGAATGGGGGCAGGACAATTCATTTTTAGATGAAGAATAAAGAGTTTGGGAAACTGTTTGGCAGTATCACTAGAGCTAAACAAATACATACCCTATGACACAGCAATTCCACTCCCAGATAATTCCCACAGAAGCGTGGTGTATGTATGTTTCCCCCCGGAAAAGTATCCTAGCTGCAAGATGTGCCTAGCTGCAAACTGGAAACTGCCCAAATACCCATCAATGATATCATGATTTTTTAAATTGTACTGAATTCATACAGTGGAACACTATACAGCAGTGAGAACACAAACAACAATTACACACAACAATATGGATGAATCTCAGAAATGTAAAGTTGAGTGAGAGAAGGTAGACAAAAGAGAATATGCTGTATCATTCTGTTTATATAAAGAATAAAAATCGTTTAAAAACTAACCTATGTTATTAGTCCAAACAGTGGTTAACTTTGGAGGAGAAGGAACAGTAGTGACTAGAAGCGTTTCCTGGGTGTTGGTAATGTTCTATTCCTTGATCTGTGGGTTGGTTTTGGGAGAATGTTTAGTGCATGAAAATGTATTGAGCTGTAAATTGGTATGTGTACTTTTCTACATGTATATTGTACTTTAGTCAATAGTAAAAAAAAAATGGAGCTAGATTACTTCTTCAGTAGGAGTAGTGATTGGAAAAGACAAGGTTGATTTTGTCTCCCTGGCCAGCCAAACCAGGCCTGGGATGTGGTATCCCTGAATCCTGCCTTGAGGACTGGGGTCCCTCAGCCATGGACAGTGGCCCTGAGAGCCATGGGTATCATCATAGCCGGATCTCAGGGAAGAGCTCATATGAGCACCAGGTAGATGACCTGAAGAATTGTTAACTGTGGAGGGAAGCCAGAGATGGGAGCCAAAGGGGTTGTGACTCTGTAAAGGATTTACCAAATTCATCCCCTAGGCTCTCTAGGCATGGTGGCTGGGACCTGGGAAGGTCTTCAAATCCTATGAAGGGCCTTCGCTGGTGGCACAGTGGTTGGGGGTCTGCCTGCCAATGCAGGGGACACGGGTTTGAGCCCTGGTCTGGGAGGATCCCACATGCCGCGGAGCAACTGGGCCCGTGAGCCACAACTACTGAGTCTGCACATCTGGAGCCTGTGCCTTGCAACAAGAGAGGCCGCAATGGTGAGAGGCCCGCGCACCGCGATGAGGGGTGGCCCCCGCTTGCCGCAGCTGGAGAGGGCCCTCGCACGAAGCGAAGACCCAACACAGCCAAAAATAAATAAATAAATAAATAAAAAATCCTTCCCTCTACTTTAAAAAAAAAAAAAATTCCTATGAAAATGTTTGAGAGCTTATAAAAACATGTAATGACTCCAAAATGCAAAACAGAAAATTATATAATCAAAATCAATAAATGTTTAATTGAATATCTACAAAACATATGTCAAGTAACTCAGTGTTTCTCAAACATTAATGAAGATACAAAAGGTCTGAGGATCTTGTCTGCATACAGATTCTGATTCTGTAGCTCTGGAGCCGAGCCTGAGCTTCTGCATTTCCCACAAGCGCCCAAGTGATGCTGATGCTTCCAGTCCAGGGACCACACTGTGAGCAGCAAAGGAATAGTTAACTGCAGGCCAATTCAATTCTTACATAGTAATAAATATAAGAGATACCAAAAATATAGATGAATATTTTATTTTTACAAAACTCAAAATAACGTTTTTCACTAAGGCTGCTGCTGCAGCCAACAAGATACCTGTGTGCAAGCACAGGTCACTATCCACACCTCCCCTCCTGGGAGTCTGTGCAGCCCGCCACAGCCAGGGCCCCGTGATGCAGGGACACTTCCCTGGGAGAACACATGGTGCAGCTCAGGCTGTTGCAACATCACGCCGACCTCTGCCACCACAGGCTCATCCTGCATTCCATACCACTCCTTCCCACCGGCCTGAGTGAGCCAGAGTCCCCTAATCAGCCGCTCCTTTAACCCCCTCCTGTCTGGGTGAAGAACAGACAAAAGAGGGTGACCTACATGCAAATGTGGGGCCAAATCCAAAGCTGAACCCCAGGAGCTGTGTGAACAAAGAAGAGAAAGGGAGATCTCTCCAGGCAGCCTCAGGAGCAGTGGATTAAATCTCCACAATGAACTTGATGTACACTGCATCTGTGGAATACCTGAATAGACAGCGAATCATCCCAAAATTGAGATGGTGGACTTTCGGAGCAACTGTAGGCTTGGGAGCCGTGTGGCTGACAGGGTCTTGGTGCTCTGGCCGGGTGTCAGGCCTGAGCCTCTGAGGTGTGAGAGCCAAGCTCAGGACATTCATCCACCAGAGACCTCCTGTCCCCACGTAATATCAATCGGTGAGAGCTCTCCCAGGGATCTCCGTCTCGACGCTAAGACCCAGCTCCACTCAACGACCATGAAGCTCCAGTGCTGGACACCCCATGCCAAACAACTAGCAAGACAGGAACACAACCCTAACCATTAGCAGAGAGGCTGCCTAAAATCATAATAAGTTCACAGACACCCCAAAACACACTACTGGACGCAGTCCTGCCCACCAAAAAGACAAGATCCAGCCTCATCCACCAGAACAAAGGCACCAGTCCCCTCCACCAGGAAGCCTACACAACCCACTGAACCAACCTTACCCACTGGGGGCAGACACCAAAAACAATGGGAACTATGAACCTGCAGCCTGTGAAAAGGAGACCCCAAACACAGTAAGTTAAGCAAAATGAGAAGACAGAGAAACACATGGCAAATGAAGGAGAAATGTAAAAACCCACCAGACCAAACAAATGAAGGGGAAATAGGCAGTCTACCTGAAAAAGTATTCAGAGTAATGATAGTAAAGATGATCCAAAATCTTGGAAATAGAATGGAGAAAATACAAGAAACATTTAACAAGGACCTAGGAGAACTAAAGGGCAAACAAACAATGATGAACAATACAATAAAGGAAATTAAAAATTCTCTAAAAGGAATCAACAGCAGAATAACTGAGGCAGAAGAACGGATAAGTGACCTGGAAGATAAAATAGTGGAAATAAATATTGCAGAGCAGAATAAAGAAAAAAGAATGAAAAGAATTGAGGACAGTCTCAGAGACCTCTGGAACACCATTAAATACATCAACATTCAAATTATAGGGGTCCTAGAAGAAGAAGAGAAAAAGAAGGGGACTGAGAAAATATTTGAAGAGAATATAGTTGAAAACTTCCCTAATATGGGAAAGGAACTAGTCAATCAAGTCCATGGAGTGCAGAGAGTCCCATACAGGATAAATCCAAGGAGAAACATGCCAAGACACATATTAATCAAACTATCAAAAATTAAATACAAAGAAAAAATATTAAAAGCAGCAAGGCAAAAGCAACAAATAACATACAAGGGAATCACCATAAGGTTAACAGCTGATCTTTCAGCAGAAACTCTGCAAGCCAGAAGGGTGTGGCACTTTCCTTTAAAGTGATGAAAGGAAAAAACATACAACAAAGATTACTCTACCCAGCAAGGATCTCATTCAGATTCGACGGAGAAAGTAAAACCTTTACAGGCAAGCAAAAGCTAAGAGAATTCAGCACCACCAAACCAGCATTACAACAAATGCTAAAGGAACTTCTCTAGGCAGGAAACACAAGAGAAGGAAAAAACCTATAAAAACAAACCCAAAACAATTAAGAAAATGGTAATAAGAACAACATATCAATAATTACCTTAAATGTAAATGGATTAAAAGCCCTAACCGAAAGACATAGACTGGCTGAATGGATACAAAAACACGACTGGTATATATGTTGTCTACAAGAGACCCACTTCAGACCTAGGGACACATACAGACTGAAAGTGAGGGGATGGAAAAAGATATTCCATGCAAATGGAAATCAAAAGAAAGCTGGAGGAGCAATTCTCATATCAGACAAAATAGACTTTAAAATACAGACTATTACAAGAGACAAAGAAGGACACTACATAATGATGAAGGGATCAATACAAGAAGAAGATATAACAATTGTAAATATTTATGCACCCAACATAGGAGAACCTCAATACACAAGGCAAATGCTAACAGCCATAAAAGGGGAAATCGACAGTAACACAATAATAGTAGCGGACTTAAACACCCCACTTTCACTAATGGACAGATCATCCAAAATGAAAATAAATAAGGAAACACAAGCTTTAAATGATACATTAAACATGATGGACTTAATTGATATTCATAAGACATTCCATCCAAAAACAACAGAATACACTTTCTCCTCAAGTGTTCACGGAACATTCTCCAGGATAGATCATATCTTGGGTCACAAATAAAGTTTGGTAAATTTAAGAAAATTGAAATTGTATCAAGCATCTTTTTTGACCACAACATTATGAGACTAGATATCAATTCCAGGAAAAAATCTGTAAAAAATACAAACACATGGAGGCTAAACAATACACTACTAAATAACCAAGAGATCATTGAAGAAATCAAAGAGGAAATTTAAAAATGCCTAGAGACAAATGACAATGAAAACACAACAACCCAAAACCTATGGGATGCAGCAAAAGCAGTTCTAAGAGGGAAGTTTATAGCAATACAATCTTACCTGAAGAAACAAGAAACACCTCAAATAAACAACCTAACCTTACACCTAAAGCAATTAGAGAAAGAAGAACAAAAAACCCCCAAAGTTAGCAGAAGGAAAGAAATCATAAAGATTAGATCAGAAATCAATGAAAAAGAAATAAAGGAAACAATAGCAAAGATCAATAAAACTAAAAGCTGGTTCTTTGAGAAGATAAACAAAACTGATAAACCATTAGCCAGACTCATCAAAAAAAGAAAGGGAGAGGACTCAAATCAATAGAATTAGAAATGAAAAAGGAGAAGTAACAACTGACACTGCAGAAATACGAAGGATCATGAGAGGTCACTACAAGCAACTCTATGCCAATAAAATGGACAACCTGGAAGAAATGGACAAATTCTTAGAAAAGCACAACGTTCCAAGACTGAACCAGGAAGAAAGAGAAAATATAAACAGACCAATCACAAGCACTGAAATTGAAACTGTGATTAAAAATTTTCCAAAAAACAAAAGCCCAGGACCATTCGCTTCACAGGCGAATTCTATCAAACTTTTAGAGAAGAGCTAACACCTATCCTTCTCAAACTCTTCCAAAATATAGCAGAAGGAGGAACACTCCCAAACTCATTCTATGAGGCCACCGTCATCCTGATCCCAAAACCAGACAAAGATGTCACAAAAAAAGAAAACTACAGGCCAATATCCCTGATGAAAATAGATGCAAAAATCCTCAACAAAATACTAGCAAACAGAATCCAACAGCACATTAAAAGGATCATGTATCATGATCAAGTGGGGTTTATCCCAGGAATGCAAGGATTCTTCAAATCAGTCAATACTCAAATTAATCAATGTGATACACCATATTAACAAATTGAAGGATAAAAACCATATGATAATCTCAATAGATGCAGAAAAACTTTTGACAAAATTCAACACCCATTTATGATAAAAAACCCTCCAGAAAGTAGGCATAGAGGGAGCTTACCTCAACATAATAAAGGCCATATATGACAAACCCACAGCCAACATTGTTCTCAATGGTGAAACACTGAAACCATTTCCACTAAGATCAAGAAGAAGACAAGGTTGCCCACTCTCACCACTATTATTCAGCATAGCTTTGGAAGTTTTAGCCACAGCAATCAGAGAAGAAAAAGAAATAAAAGGAATCCAAATCAGAAAAGCAGAAGTAAACCTGTCACTGTTTGCAGATGACATGATACTATACATGGAGAATCCTAAAGATGCTACCAGAAAACTACTAGAACTAATCAATGAATTTGGTAAAGTAGCAGGATACAAAATTAATGCACAGAAATCTCTTGCATTCCTATACACTAATGATGAAAAATCTGAAAGAGAAATTAAGGAAACACTCCCATTTACCACTGCAACAAAAAGAATAAAATACCTTGGAATAAACCTACCTAAGGAGACAAAAGACCTGTCCGCAGAAAACTATAAGACACCGATGAAAGAAATTAAAGATAATGGAGATGGAGAGATATACCATGTTCTTGGATTGGAAGAATCAACATTGTGAAAATGAGTATACTACCCAAAGCAATCTACAGATTCAGTGCAATCCCTATCAAACTACCAATGGCATTTTTCACAGAACTAGAACAAAAAAATTTTACAATTTGTATGGAAACACAAAAGACCCCAAATAGCCAAAGCGATCCTGAGAAAGAAAAATGGAGGTGGAGGAATCAGGCTCTCTGACTTCAGACTATACTACAAAGCTACAGTAATCAAGATAGTATGGTACTGACAAAAACAGAAATATAGATCAATGGAACAGGATAGAAAGCCCAGAGATAAACCCACACACATATGGTCACCTTATCTTTGATAAAGGAGGCCACAGTATACAATAGAGGAAAGACAGCCTCTTCAATAAGTGAGGCTGGGGAAACTGGACAGCTACATGTAAAAGAATGAAATTAGAACACTCTCTAACACCATACACAAAAATAAACTCAAAATGGATTAAAGACCTAAATGTAAGGCCAGACACTATCAAACTCTGAGAAGAAAACATAAGCAGAACATTCTATGACATAAATCACAGCAAGATCCTTTTTGACCCATCTCCTAGAGAAATAGAAGTAAAAACAAAAATAAACAAACAGAACCTCATGAAACTTAAAACCTTTTGCACAGCAAAGGAAACCATAAACAAGACGAAAAGACAACCCTCAGAACGGGAGAAAATATTTGCAAATGAATCAACAGACAAAGGATTAATCTCCAAAATATATAAATAGCTCATGCAGCTCAATATTAAAAAAACAAACAACCCAATCCAAAAATGGGCAGAAGACCTAAATAGACATTTCTCCAAAGAAGACATACAGATGGCCAAGAAGCACATGAAAAGGTGCTCAACATCAGTAATTATTAGAGAAATGCAAATCAAAACTACACTGAGGTGTCACCTCACACCAGTTAGAATGGGCATCATGAGAAAATCTACAAAGAACAAATGCTGGAGAGGGTGTGGAGAAAAGAGAACCCTCTTTCACTGTTGGTGGGAATGTAAATTGATACAGTCACTATGGAGAACAGTATGGAGGTTCCTTAAAAAACTAAAAATAGAAGTACCATACGACCCAGCAATCCCACTACTGGGCATGTACCCTGAGAAAACCATAATTCAAAAAGAGTCATGTACCACAATGTTCATTGCAGCAGTATTTACAATAGCAGGACATGGAAGCAACCTAAGTGTCCATTGACAGATGAATGGATAAAGAAGATGTGGCACATATGTACAATGGAATACTACTCAGCCATAAAAAGAAATAAAATTGAATTATTTGTAGTGAGGTGGGTGGACCTAGAGACTGTCATACAGAGTGAAGTAAGTCAGAAAGTGTAAAACAAATATTGTATGCTAACACATATATATGGAATCTAAAAAAAAAAAAAAGGTTCTGAAGAACCTAGGGGCAGGACAGGAATAGAGACGCAGACATAGAGAATGGACTTGAGGACACGGGGAGGGGGAAGGGTAAGCTGGGACGAAGTGAGAGAGTGGCATGGACATATATACACTACCAAGTGTAAAATAGATAGCTGGTGGGAAGCAGCCACGTAGCACGGGGAGATCAGCTCGGTGCTTTGTGTCCACCTAGAGATAGGGAGGGTGGGAGGGAGACGCAAGATGGAGGGGATAAGGGGATATATGTATATGTATAGTGATTCACTTTGTTATACAGGAGAAACTAACACAACATTGTAAAGCAATTATACTCCAGTAAAGATGTTTAAAAAAATAATGTTTTTATTATGATAAAACATACATAAGATAAAATTTAACATTTTAACCATTTTCAAATACACAGTTCAGTAGCATTAAGTACATTTACATTATTGTACAATCATCATCACTACCCATCTGCAGAATCTTTTCATCTTCCCAAACTGAAACTTGGTACCCATTAAACAATCACTCCCATCCCCTTCTCTCCCCAGCCTCTGGCAAGCACTATCCTACATTCTGTCTCTATGAATTTGACTTCCCTAGGCACCTCATATAAGTGGAATCATACAATATTTGTCCATTTGTGACTGGCTTATTTCACTAAGGATAATGTCTTCAGGTTCATCCATGTTATAGCATGGATCAGAATTTCCTTCCTTTTTTAGACTGAATAATATATTCCATTGTATGGATGGACCACATTTTGTTTATCTATTCATCCATCGATGGACATCTGGGTTGTTTCCACCTTTTAGCTATTGTGAATAACACTGCTGTGCATACGGATATACAAATATCTATTCAAATCCTGGCTTTCAAATCTCTTGGGTATACATGCAGAAGTGGAATTGCTGATATTCCTGTGTTTAATTTTTTGAGGAACCACAATAATAATTATTTTAAAACTTAAATGATCATTTTGATGACCCAGATGTTCACATCTCCCAGTGCTTATGCCCTTGTGTGTCCCCTCCCACATTAACTGTGGGCCAGGCCTGTCACTGCTTTGACTGATAAAATATAGACAAAACAATGCTATACCAATTCCAAAACTAGACTTTAATTGATCTGGCAGCTTCTACTGCCTTCCTTTTGGAAGGCTTCCTCTTGGCACAGTCCTACTTAGAACTTAGCCACCATGCCATGGGACAGTCCAAGTGGTCACCTAGAAAGGCTCACACGGAGAAGAACCAAGTGCCCCAGGTGACAGCCCCAACTGAGCTCCCAGTCAAGCACCAACTGATTCCAGATGCCCAGGCATCCCGGACATTTCAACTTCAGCTGAGCTCCTGGTCAATGCTTCAGATGATTATAGTTACCCACTGTCCCAGCTAATCCTACTTGGAGCAGAAGAACCACCCCATGAAAGATAATATACTGTTGTTTTAAGCCACTAAGTTTTGAGGTGATTTGTTATGCAGCATTAGCTGGCTGAAACAAAAACCCTTTCAAATGTTTTAGAGCAAGAGCAAAATGCATTACATCTAATGTAAGATTTGGTTAGAATTTAAGATATTTGATATAGAGTGAAATAGGCCCAGAGCCTTCAAAGACCTTAAATATCTTAGGCACTAACAAACAAACAAGTAAAAAGATGCAAAGCAGCTGGTGGGAGATGGGTCCCTAGAACCAACAGCCACAGCAGGATTTTTATAGCTGCTGTGGTTGTTGTTGTTTTGATTGAGTTAAAGGCTTGGCTGGTCCAGATCAGCATGCCAGTTAGCTGCTATCATCCTTATACTAAAGAAGGCAGCCGGGGATTTTTCCCCCTATGTGGCTTGGCATACAGCTTTCGGGGGATTTGAACTCTTAATTAGAAGCTTCCTTTTCCCCAGAAATTACCATGCAGCTGAGAGATAAGAATGAAGTCAGCCAAGACTGTTCTCAGATTCCCATAAGCACAGAAAATAAGCAGCCCGAACTTGAAGCCTTGAAAGCTGTGGCTGAGATGGGGCTCACTCACTTGGGCCCTGAGTCTCCGGCCCTCTCTCACTGTCAGACACTACAAGGAAAGCAGCTTCTGCCTTGCTCTGTTCTCCCAAGCTGGGGCCCCATGACCCAGACCTGCAGGAACGGTCCTGGTCTTAGGCAGGAAGAATGGTGGGCAGTGGGTTCACTCAGTATTCAATAATATATACTGAGCACATACTATGTGCCAGGCAGGCGCTATGCTGGGCACTGGGCATATGTTGGTAAATAAAATAGACATGGTCCTTCCTGTCATGGAGACTGCTGCTCGGTGGAGGAGACGGATTATAAACACACAAGGACAATACAAGTGCTGCATTTGTTCATGCCTCAGGGGCCCTTTGCATGGCTTCATCTTCTTTTTTTTTAATATTTGGCTGTGCTGGCTCTTAGCAGTGCCATGTGGGATCTAGTTCCCCAACCAGGGATCGAACCTGGACCCCCTTAATTGGGAGCTCGGGGTCTTAACCACTGGACCACCAGGGAAGTCCCTGATTTCGTCTTTTTATTTATGTATGTATTTATTTATTTATTTATTTTTGGCTGCGTTGGGTCTTTGTTGCTTCGCGCAGGCTTTTCTCCAGTTGTGGCGAGCAGGGGCTACTCTTTGTTGTGGTGTGCAGGCTTCTCATCACCGTGGCTTCTCTTGTTTCGGAGCACGGGCTCTAGGTGCGCGGGTTTCAGTAGTTGTGGCACACAGGCTCAGTAGTTGTGGCGTACGGGCTTAGTTGCTTCGTGGCATGTGGGATCTTCCCGGACCAGGGATCAAACCCGTGTCCCCTTCATTGGCAGGTGGATTCTTAACCACTGTGCCACCAGGGAAGTCCCTGATTTTGTCTTCTTGATGTTGCTCTTTATTCTACTATATTTGTCATTGGGTGTCAGCTTAAACATAACGTCCTCACCTTCCTTGCTGCCCACTCACCCTGACCCTCTCAGATTGTATTAGGTGTCCTTCCAGTGTGTTCCTCTGCCCAGCTCCATCACTGCATGAATACAATCTGAGAGGGTCAGGGTGGGGGGCTGCCTGGAGGAGGCATTCTCCATGTTGAATGTTAATGGACAGAGGAATGGAATGGGGGTGGCTGGGCAGAAAAGACAGCAAGGGTACAGGCACAGAGGGGAGAAACATCTTGAGCAGTCAGAGAACAAGAAGCCGCTGGGGGTCGGGGGGAGGAGGATAGAGGGGGAACAAGGAAGGGGGTGAGGTTAGCCTGGCAGTAGGACCCATTTGGTACAACACTGGACCCCAGTTTTGATGATTAGATCCTCTCTTGTTCCTTCTATCCTCCCGTCTCCGCATCCCACCCAGGACCTAGTAACCTGCTATGTGACAGCCAGGATCCAGATTCACGACGAACAGGTGAGCAGTTTTGTCGCTGTTGGTCATTTCTTTGGGAAGAATTTTTTGACTACCTTGGAGAGTCTGAAGGTAAGCATTTTTCTGTTATGCTTCTTTTTGCCCCTGGTAACAGCGAGCTTTTAAAAAGTCAGCATATGTCCATGAACTTTGAAGAACTGCAGCAAGGAATCCAGGAAATTCCATTGTTTGGACAACGGGCAAGGAAGGCAGCTTCCTCCCAGGAGCAGGCAACATTTGCACCCACCCTGCAATTAGACGGAAGGACAGACAGCCAGTTAGAGGAGAAGATTAGCATTTAACAGAACCTGGGTTTTTTCTGGTTTATTAGAAACCTCAGAGACCCAAATTTTGCTTTCCCCTTCCACGGTGAAAACTCTAATACTTCTTGTGGTTTCATCTACTTTGTTAATTTAAAAACTTGGCCACTAAAATAGGATCCGTGATGCTGTAAAACCTGAAAGGGCAATTTTGGAAGAAGCGTTGCAGTGGTAGATTTCCAGCTACCCTCCCAGGCTGCTCACCAAGGGGCAAACTAAGTTCCTTTTAACATGAACTACTCAGCAAGAAATGTTTTGCCCACATTTAAACCCATACCCAGAGTCCCCTGTAGTCTTCAAATCTGTCTGTCACGCTGGATTTACACACACTCGCATCGTGGGGGCCTAGAGACTTGGAGGCACGGTGCTTCAGGAGGCCAGGATGGGGGCAAGTGCTACCGAGACATTGGGGAGAGCGGGGCAGGGGGACCTCAGATGAGTGCGCTGCATCTCTGTCATGTGCTGCCCCTGCAGTTGCCTGGGGCTGGGGGTCTGAGGGCAGGGGGCAAAGAGCAGCCAGAGAGGGCAGGATTAATGCCAGGATCGTAGCCATCAGAAGGGGCAAAAAGCCACTTTGGGCCCACAGTGACATGACCCTCAAGGCTGAAGACAAGTTCTGGGATGAAAAGGAAGTGAGAGAGATTGATTTTACAATAGGGTTGCCAGATTTAGCAAATTAAAATACAGAATTCTCAGTTAAATTTAAATTTCAGAAAAAAAGATTACTTTAGTATAAGTATGTCGCAATTGTTGTATGGGATATACTTATACTAAAAATTTCTTTCATTGTCTACCTGAAATTTTAATGTAACTGGATGTCCTGCATTTAATCTTCCTTGTATGTCTCCAGCTCACCAGTTCCTCCACCTGGTGTCCCAGCCCACCCCTGTCCCTGGTGTTTTCTTTCCCCTTTCCTCCTCTCTGGCCCTCCTTCTTCCTCTCATTCTTTCCCAGTGATACAAGAGAGGATCTGACAGCAGGTCCCAAATAACTGGAGCTCATTCAATACTGATATATTCTCTTGCTTCCATTTGCATGTTTACTTCTTTGTGGCTGTCCAAAGTTAAAAGACTTTATTTCCTGCTAAAATTACCCCAAGCAATATACAACCGAGGAGGGGAGATATAGGGACAACTGCTTTAATAATTCAAGCAGCCCCTTTTGAAGTGCTGGAGAATGTAAACTGTTCGCACCAGGCCCCCTACTTTGTTGGCACCTCCCTGGAGAAATCCAGCCTGCAGCCTCCAGATCCAATCGTTGCCACCCAAGCCTGCGGCCACTCAGGTGCTTTCATCTGGGGAACAGGAAGAAATGGAAAACACGGGGGATAGGAGGCAGAGACAAAGCACCCAACTATTGCAGGGTGAGATCCAGGATCGTTGTAATTGCATTTATGTGAGTGTCAGAGTTTGCATGTGGGGTGGTAGGTGGTAGGTGGTATTGGGGAAAACTTATCAACACGGAAGCTGACGATAGATACTGGCAGCCTAAACTAACGAGAAAAGTTAAATGAGTTTGGCTATGTCGAAATAACACTTACTATAGTCATTTTGGTGAGCCTTCTACCATGGATGCCTAATTACCATATGGTGCCATAATACTTATGTGTATCATTATATACGCCTTAAATTAACTTTGTTATAAAGTGTAATTTGATTGGAATAGGAGACTCAACATGTGTCGAATTGAGACTTTGGAGTGTGTTACTCATGCAGGATGGAGCTCTCCTGCTCTGAGAAATTCAGCACAGCTATGGGCTGAGTCATGGTGAGAAGGCCACCTTTGAAATAGCTCCCGATGACCCTCCACTTCCCAGCGTTCATGCCTTTTGTAATCTGCCCCCTCCAGGGTACAGCGGGCCTAGTGACTCGCTTCTAACAAATAGAATACAACAAAAGTGATGGGATGGCACTTCTGAAGCTGGTGTAAAATGCCTGTGCCCTCTGCCCTTCTTGCAGTCCCTCACTCTCTCTTACTCTGGCAAAAGCCAGCTGCCGTGTCATGAGCTGCCCTATGGAGACGCCTACACGCCTGGACCCTAGCAAGGCCTCTGACCAACAGCCAATGAGAACCTGAGACTTGCCAACAGCCAGGGAGTGAGCTTGGAAAAGGATCCACCCCCAGTTGAGCCTTGAGATGCAGGCAGCCCTCGTGGAACCTTCATGCAATCTTGTGAGAAGCTCCAAACCAAAGGCATCCTGACCCACAGAAACTGAGATCATCATTACTACTACTAATAATTCATTAATATTAAATGCTGGTTGTTTTACACTGCTCAACTTTGGGGTAATTTGTATGCAGCAACAGATAAAAGAATACGGTCACTTCCTGAGGACTGCACTTCTGTGGTATGTCACTGAGAGAGTGGGGAAAAGTCTAACCGTTGTATCCGACCGCGCGGACCCAGCAGCCGACGAGGAGGCTAGCGTGGGTGGTGATGGGCGGCTGGGGGCTGGGAAGGAAGAAAGACATGGAGGCTGGTGCTTTACTGCATCAACATTGCCAAGTTCTCAGGAGCTCTAGAAATGCTCCTGCCTGTCGCTAAACATTCCTGAAATCCTGCTATCATAACTCTGATTCCTGTTTGCAAACTGAATACCCCATCACCCGCCAGGGCCCGGAGCTGCTCTTACCTCTCCCTTTGATTTGTGTTCTTGGTCAGGTCCCAGGCCACTCCTCTCTGAGGCTCCTCAGATGTGGACTCTTTAGGAAAGGATGCCCCGTTATTCAACGCTCTCAGTCTCTTGGCTCCAAGCCTTCCCTTCTGTCCTCAGCTGTGAGATGCTGGGGCTGGGTGGGACTCCGCGGACCAAACCCGGCTTTGTCAGCCGCGCGCTGCCGGGATCTGCCGACAGGGGGCGGTAGAGCGCGCTGCAGGGCTGGAGGTGGCGGGCCTACTCCCTCCGCTTCCTCCCGGTTCCTGCTCGCACCAACCCAGCCTCACTGGCCCGCCCCAGCTGCGCCAGTCCCCGTGGCAGCTGCTGAATCCAGTCTGCAGATTCCTCGACACTCGCAGAGCCAGCTTCCTGGGGCCCCTCAGAGGCACCAGCACCCGCTGAGCAGCACCCACTCCACGGAGATTGGAGTCCCAGCCACCAGATCCCTCCTCCGAGTTTCTAAGTTTGCGTAATTTCAGTCTCTCCCTTTATCTTGCGTCCCCCCAGCTTGGGGGGCCGCTGCTTCCCAGATGCTGCCTCCGTGATGCTTTAGACTTCTGCTTGGCCTCTGCAGTTACCTCGTTAACAAGTCTTGCTCTTTCTTGCATCCTCTCTGTTATAAAAACAAGCTGCTTTGATTTCTGTCTCCTGCTTGTACCCTGGCTGACACGGGGGTTCCCGCGCCACTCCTGGCCTCTGGCCAGCTTCCCATCTTACTCTTCCAAAAAAAGCTTCCCCCCGGGCCCTGCGCAGCCAGCCCTCCAAGGGAATCCCCCTGACATGTGTACCCCGGGCTCCTGTCATCACCCCAGTCCCAGCCCTGCCCTCAGCGAAGAGACGAGACGGGGGAGGTGTAGACCAGAGACCGGCTAAGCTCAGAGCCAGTGAAAAAGGGGGAGGGGAGGGGGGAGGTCGGTGCAAAGAAGCGGGAGCCCAGCTCCGGAAGTGCTGGTGCCCAGTATGTCCAGCCTCAGCTGGAGTCACAGGTGACAGCAGAGAGCAGGGGAAGGTGAGGAGCAGCGCTGGCCGCCGGCCTGGGAACCGTGGGGGACTCCCACTCATCAGCTGCTAGCTGGTTTTACCTGCTTAAGGGGCACCTCCATGGCTGGCCATGTCCTTTCTTTCAAAGGGCAGGGAATTCCCTGGTGGTCCAGTGGTTAGGACTCTGCACTTTCACTGCCGAGGATGCTGGTTCAATCCCTGGTGGGGAGCTCAGATTCCAGGGCCAAAAAACCAAAACAAAAGACAGTGTTACAAGCCTCCCACTGACAGGTGGCCCTGAGGCCATTAAAGGACTGTATTTCGTAATATTTTTGTGTGAGTTAAGGGGCCCTTTTATAACACAATTGCTTAGGAGGGGAGGCCAGAATACAAACTTAAATTTAGACGTAAAACTCATTCTGTCAGGCAGTGTCTAAGCAGGAAAGCAGAACCCAGTTTAAGTATTTAAACAGATGGGAATATGATGCAGTGAATTGGTTACACAGACGATGCAAAATCTGAGTGTTCAAAAGGGCCCTGGGGAGATTAATGCCACAGGAAGCCACTGGCCTTTGAGGCAGGACAGAGGAAGAAGTGGTGCCCAGGTTGGGCTCTCTGGAAGCAGACAGGCATAGTTTGGGCTTCATGGTGTTTATTAGGGGTCAGCTCCTGGGAGGGAAAGGAGAAACAGGATGGCAGAGGAAGAAGCTGCCCTGTGATGCAGACCAAACAAAACCTCAGCCAGGTCTGGAGTGTTGCCCACCAGCATGTCCTGCATTCAGCCAAAATGGCTGGGCACTTAATACCCACCCCCTTGGTCAGGGGATGTGGGCTGGTTGGGAAGAGCATGACACCGCAAGGCTGACCCTGCAGGAGCTGATGGCTGGAGGTGGGCTGCCAGCTTCACCCCTGCCATCGGGCAGCAGGTCCTTCCTTGAAGGGGACCTGAGCGTCTCATGTCTCCCACAGTAGTGTCGCCAGAGCCCAGGGGGCAGAGGTTCCCTGATGGAGGCTGGACCCACCCTCGGTCTGAACGGCGGAGTTGGAGCCAGGCTCTTAATGGAGATTCTGCGCAAGGCAGAGGAGGAAAGAAATACCTGGCCTTGCCCTTCCTCCTGCTAATGATGTCTGACTAGTGGCTCCTACTGGCCAGCCCTGGTCAGAAAGAGCTGCCGGGGAGCTGGAGAAATCCAGCCTGCAGGTGTGAGCACCTTGAGCGGAGCTGGGGAAGGGAAAGGACTCTGCAAGCAAACAGACCCAGGAAATCCTTTCAGCGATTTTTCCTCTTACTTCCTCTCCCCAAAGCAACCGGGCTCAGAACCAGGGCCTACTGACTGCCAGCCCCCAACCTGCTGTGCTCCCCGTCAGAACAGGCCACTGTATCTCGCTGAGAAAAACCGCTTCAGGAACGAAGGCCTCACCCCCTCAGCTGCTAGGAGTACAGCCCTCAGTGGTGACCCCTTTGGGGGTGGCTGAGGAGAGCCATTGTGCCCAAGACCATACCAT
This sequence comes from Balaenoptera ricei, assembly GCF_028023285.1. Classification (NCBI taxonomy): domain Eukaryota; kingdom Metazoa; phylum Chordata; class Mammalia; order Artiodactyla; family Balaenopteridae; genus Balaenoptera; species Balaenoptera ricei. Next base: position 29,479,117 of record NC_082642.1, on the reverse strand, counting down.
ACCCCTTTCTGTGGTGGCTGGTATCTAATGGCTGACTGAGGAGAGGTGTCCGCCATACTTTTCTTTATAGCACTTACTACCACCTGACCAATTATTTATAATGTGTTTACTGTGTCTCCACCACTCAAGAGCAGGAAGTTTGGCTTTGTTCACAGCTGTATATACACAGTGCCAGTGTTTAGCACACAGTGTGAATTCCATTAAATTTGTTAATGAATTCATTCATTCATCCGTTCATTCATTCACCAAGCGCTAAGCCCTATGCCACGCACTGATGATATAATGGTGCAAGACCCTATGGGGCCTTCCCAGGATAGACCCCTCCCCCATATCCTCTGCTGTAGCTCCTCTCTGAAGTGCCCAGATCATAGTATCTCATGCCTATTTCCTGAGCTTTTCAGAGGCTAAAACCCACCACCAAATGGAAGAAATTAACTACTTGATGATCATGAGCGTGTAGCCCCCAGACCTTTTGGTGCCTAAGGTTTGATCACCATCATCCAATCAGAGAATTGTGCATGAGCTGATCACAGACCCTGGGATGCTCCTCCCTCACTTGGCCTTTAACAATGCTTTGCTGAAACGTTCCAAGGAGTTCTTGTTTTTTGAGACAAGCCACCCATTCTCCTTGCTTGGCCCTGTAGTAAATGTTTCTCTGCTCCAAACTCTGATGTTCCAGTTTATCTGGCCTTACACACGCAAACTTGTTTTTGGTAACAGTGATGCCTTTGGAAATTTCTGATCTACTGGGGAAATTAGACAAGTAGAAAAATAATGCTAACACAACGTGGCAGGTGCTGTACTGACGCATAGTTATCAACCAACGTGACTAACTTGTGCTGCCGAGGCAGAGCTTCACTGTGCAGGAGATAAGGGACTGCTTTCCAGGAGGGTGCCAGGCAGACGGGCCCTGGAACGGGTGAACCCCAGGATGGCCTGAGCAGCCAGGCACGTGACCACAGGGGTCTCCAGGACATCAGGGTCAAGAGGACAATGAGACAGGGGAGGCCAGGCAAGCCCTAACATTCAGCACTACCACTTCTGGAAACTTGGTCCTCAGAACAAGAGCTTGAATGTGCAAAGACTCATGTACGAGGCAGATCACTGCCACATCGGTTCCAACGGCAGAAAATAAGGAGCAATGTCAGTGTTGATCAGAGGGAAACAGCTGAATAAATAAAGGCACTTCCATACTTTGGAACTGCAGCTATTAAGAGGAGTTGCATTCGTCTATGTGTACCAACTTGGAAAGATGTACATGATACAACGCTAGATGGAAAGGGAGATTACGGAATGATATGCACGTATTGATACCCATTTTGTTCGAATATATGCACACGTGTGTTTATATAAATATAGAAAATCATCTGGAAGGAAACAGGCAGTTGGGACTTGGGATAGGAATAGACAAGGGGACACTATCACTTTGGGGTATGATTTGAATTTGTTAAAACCAGTGTGGATTAACTTTCAAATTAAGTAAAGTGAAAAAAAGAGAAAAAAGAAAGTCCGAGGAGCTTATGGTCACCATGCATTGGGGACAAACTGAAGGTGGACAAAACAGGTTGGGATAATTGATCCAAATCAGGCCACAGGGGTTAAAGCAAATGAAAGGCAAGAATCAGGAAGGTGAGTTAGTTCAAGACCAGGGCAGGGCAGTGCGGACGGGCAGAGACACAGGAGACCTGATTCCAGGAGAGGCACCATTGACCTCTGCAGTGACCCACTTCCTACAGGCCTTACGTGTGTGCAGGAGGCTTCAGTGATCACAAAGAGCCCCTTGCAGTCACACGGTACTCTCCCGGGAGCAGGGAGAGCAGAGCTCGGATGTTCTCATCAGGCAGACCCAACCCTTCTAATAGCTTTCTCTAAGCCAGCCCTCCCTCCATACCTCCCTGAGGAAAGAGAAGATGGAAGGCCTCTGCCTTTTCTCACCAGCTCCGTTTACCAAAAAAAAAAGGCCTTTCTTTTTTGCTTCTTGCAGGACCCCCCAGAGCCTTTAGCAAGCTTATTGTTTGCCTTGTGAGTCTCTAAGAGGGGATGCCAGCTGCAGTATTTCCAAAAAGTCATTTAACCACAGGGCACTCCTGCATTAGGTAATAGATTTTACTTGCCATCAAGTTTTAATGACACAAGTATTCCGTGGGTGCTTGCTCCTTGTCAAGAGCTCCAGGTCATCCTACTGGAGGGAAAGGCCACGTGGAAAGAGAGGGCCTGGAGGATGAGACACCTCATGAAGAAAGAAGCCATGTGCAAAAGGCCTGAGGTGCCCGGCCTGAGAGTGGGACCATCTTGACTCTTCAGTGAAGGCAGCCGCATGAGAGAGGCAGCTAGTTCTAGTGGGACAGAGACAAGGCAGCCCTGCTGACCGACCGCTGCCTGAAGTCCTGACCATAGAATCGTGGTTTTTGTGTTAAGCCACCAAGTTTTGGGGTTGGTGTGTTATGCAGCCATAGATAACTGATATGCTCCTATCCCATCCCCAATGTCAATCTCCTCCTCTTCCGAGGAAAGATCTTAAAACTCGTTTTTTTTAAAAAAAATATTTATTTATTTATTTATTTATTTATTTATTTATGGCTGTGTTGGGTCTTCGTTTCTGTGCGAGGGCTTTCTCCAGTTGCGGCAAGCGGGGGCCACTCTTCATCGCGGTGCGCGGGCCTCTCACTATCGCGGCCTCTCTTGTTGCGGAGCACAGGCTCCAGACGCGCAGGCTCAGCAATTGTGGCTCACGGGCCCAGCTGCTCTGCGGCATGTGGGATCTTCCCAGACCAGCGCTCGAACCCGTGTCCCCTGCATTGGCAGGCAGATTCTCAACCACTGCGCCACCAGGGAAGCCCTAAAACTTGTTTTTATCATTACTTTGTTTTTAATAGTTCCATCAGATATGTAATTTTTGCAATCCCTTTTATCTCTTTGAGCTGTCTTTGAGCTTTACAAATATAGATTCACGCTCTATGTATTGTAGGGAGAATGGAATTATAGAAAACTCACCCAGTGAAATATCATTCCAACAGTGAAAATAAACATTGCCACGCACAATACCATGGAAGGATGAAGCTTGGAGGCTTCGTTGTACTGAAAACAGCAAGTTGCAGGAGACTACTGTACAATCATTCATCTTTTTATATGATTATTGGCCATTTCTTCTTGAGTTCCTGGTACATTTCCTTTATCCATTTATCTCTGGGGTTGTTTGTCATTTTCTTATTTGTTGGAATTCTTTATAAATTTTAAGAAGTGTCCCGCAAGATTAGAGTACTAGGAATTACTTGAATCTTGAGAAACATTTCTAAGGATAGAGTTTAAAATTACTAAACCAAACCAACTAACAGAAACACCATGGAAGGTTATTAAAAAAAAGAACAAATAAGATTAACAACATATTACACAGGCTCTTTGACTTCTTGGCTGAAGATTCCAAGGCTCAGAGACCCAATAGAACTTTCGGCTCTATTGCCAGTAAGAGGCTATTTACATAAATCCACAGTGCACAGAGGTTCTATTTCATATTTTCTTTCTACCAAAAGGAAATGCATCATTTAACCTGAGATATGGTCCCCCTTTCAAACATTTCCTAGGATAGACCAATGAATTACTGTTCTTCCTAGTAGTGAGTTTATATTGCACTAAGGAAAGATAGACTCCTTTAACCCCTGAAGAGTCACATTTCTTTCACTTGGGTCACTTGATAGGGCCATTATAGACTCAGATAAGATGTGTGGGACCTTTAATATCTGGCAATTTTCTTGTGCCTCTTCACTTATTAAAAGAATGTATCCATTAGCAGTCATCAGTACGTTCTGTCAAGATGGGAGCTAAATTATCCTTAACGTTTTAAGAGAATGCTTTTTCAAGAAAAATAATGGCCTTAATTGCTCAGTGGAATAGATATGGCATTCTTTGTCATAACCTCTCCCTCCTCCCCGCAGGTGGAATCGGACACTGCTTACTTCGGTCAAAGATCCAGGCCATTTCCTCGCTACCCTGTGAGTCAGCCCTCACCCCAGCCTGTGGCCACTATCCCCAGGAATAAACAGAGCTCCTCACCCATCACAGGGAGAGACCTCGGCCTGATTCCTCCTGCTTTCTAATTCATCCAGGGAGAAGGAGGAATGAGGTGCTCGCTGAGCAAACAATCTCATTCAGAGGGACTCTGTTTTAGCAATAGAAAGCACATCAGAGAAATAATCACCCCCCTGGAACTCCACACTGAAACTGATCTCCTTTTTGACTCTTCGTTTGGAACATATGCTCTATGGAAAATGTGGCTCGCAGGAGGGAGGTTGTAGGGGTGTGTGTTTGTGTGTGTGTTTTCATGATTAAAACAAGTTTTCTGTGTCACTTATTTTTATGAAACCGTAAGGTTTAATTAGTGAAAAGCTTCCACCTCCTAAATATGGGTATATCTCTCCAGGCTTTGTCTTTTTCTTACTCCTTTCCTCTCAGGTCACATCTATTCTCACAGGCATTAATAATTACATCCATAGCAGTTAAAATATCTTCAGGTGAAAATAATAAAATACCAACAGAGAGTTAAATAAAGACAGTTAATAAATGTATGTGTCACAAGAAGTCTGGAGGTTGGCAAATCCAGACTTTGATCAGCACATCAACGAGGGCACCAGTGCCCAAAGTTCTTACCATCTTCCTGCTTTGTCACCATCAGTGTGTCAGCCACAACCCTCAAGATGCTGCTCCAATAATCCCATTCTCTCCTGACAGTCAGTAGCAGGAAGGAAGGAGATGAAAGCAAAGCAGGCCTTCTCCTCCTGGAGAAAGAAAATCCTTCCCAGAAACCCGTGCGTCTCATTGGCTAGAATAGGATCACATGGCTCACCCCTGGACCAATCAAAGGGAAGCGAGGTACCACATTTGGACTCAGGACCATCATGATTTTTCCTCTCCAACTTGGCCCTCGCAACCCAAACACAGGTGGAATTCTATGCAGAAGGAAGGAGGAATCAGCTGTTGAGGGGGCAACAGCTCCCAAATCCTTATTTCCAGCCCTGACTATTCTCTCCTCCAACTGCACCTTTCCAACTGCCTGGAGTACCTACCTTATTGTCCTGTTGCCTCAAACTCAATCTTTCAGGGGAAAAAATTCCTTTTCTCATCTAATAGATGGCTGCTTTTTCTGCATTTCTCGACTTTTCCAGTGGCAGTTTCATCCATCCACCCATCATAGAGACTGTGACCCTCAGAATCATTTTCGATGCCTTCTCGGTCTGAACTTCCTTATCCAGTTGGTCCCCAGAGCAGCTGAATCTTCATTATCCTAATGGCTCCTACATTGGCACACCATTTCACCCTTTTTACTATTCCTTCAGTCACGTTGTTCCAGGTGCACACGGACCTCTTCATTTCATCTAAATTGGGCCCCAGCCTACAGTGCCATATGCTCTTCCACCAGACTCACCTTCTTAAAAAAGCCTGCAGTCTCATCTCTCCGTGATCTAGGATGAGGCTCCCATATTCCTACAGGAGGAAAATCTACAGTTCTTAGTTTGGGTTTTAAAATTTTCTACACATTACCTTTTAAAAAGGATTCCCCATTATTTTCTGCTGCAGCCAGACTGGTTGAGTCATTGTTCCCTGAAGTATGATTTAATGCATTCCTATCACCACACCATTCCCCCAGATAAGAATACCTTTCTGCTTTCTCCTTTCTGAGTCCTACCTGGCCAACTCATGTCTCACTGCTGAAATCTCCTTAAATATCCTAGGCTTCAATGAGTGTTTTCTCCTCTGAAATCCTACATGCTTATGGAATTATGAGTCAAGTTTTAATAAGAAACTTCAGGGTTAAATAATTAGGCAAGTGTAAATCTCCTATGGCCATATTACCAGTGCTTTGTAATGTGCCACAATAATACTTACATGGTAAATAATGATATAATACCCATTGGTCAATATTGAGGAAATTTAAAAAAAATTCCATTCTGATTATTAAACTTCAGAAAGTTCAGAGTCCTTTCAAAAGGTAAAGGTAGTAGCACTATTAAGGCAAGACTGCAGCAGATTCTTCAAAAGACGGCCAGTGAATCTATACAATCTGATGTATCAGTGGAGAGACTGTTCATTCATTCATTCATAGTCAGAAGATTGAAATTTTATTGCCCAACAACTGTCACCAGAATTCTTGGCAGGAGAACTCTCTATATTTAGGAAAATATCTTGAAAAATTGCTTGGGGATAGAGAGTGAAGTTCAGATAGAATTTGACTACACTATGTGTATCAGGGTGCTGTGCTCATGTCCAGGGAAGTTGGGGATTTCTCTTCTTCACCATTTCCTCACAAAGAAATGCCAAACCCCTTAAAGAAAGTGGCAAGGTTATCAAGACAGAATATTATATAGAAAACCAGAAGACACATAGAACTGTTTTCTGTTCAAATAGTTTACAAGAACTACAGCAAAAGAGTAGGAGGCCTTGGGCTTAGCTGTTAAACTTAGGTGAAGGTGGGCCTGGTAAAATGTCGCCCATAGGGCTTCTCTGAAGAAATTTGGCCAAGTATAGCTTTTTGTTGATATCTAGGGTTTTTCCATTTATTCTGGCTTTGCTACTTAAAGCTTTGTCAAAACTCTGTGAACTTATTTCTTCATTTGGAAAATAGAAGAGGGAGGTCTATACTATATCCAGGACTGCTCTGTATTTTGTTTTCTAAATGTACACATATATGTATGTTTATCTTTCATAAGACTGAGTTCTTATTTTTTGATTCACATTTCTTTGGTAAAACTGTCTGTACTGGTAGTGATGCTTTTGGCTGCAAGTAAAAGAAAACTCCATTTCAACTGGCTTATACACTAAAGGAGATTTATTGGTTCATGTAGCTAAAAAAGTCCAGATGCTGGGTAGCCATCAGGTGTGGTTCCATAAGCCCCCCAGTCTGCCTCTCTATGATTTTCTTGTCCCCTTCTTCTTCTGTGGATTGGCAACAGACCCAGGCTGACAGCAAGGTGATTGTAGCATTTCCTGGCCTTGCACTCTGGCCATAGCAACGTCCATAAGAAGAAGGATCATCTCGTCCAGTAGCTCCACTCTTAAAATCAGAAGCCCTCCTGACCAGAAACTCCTACCAAACCTTCTGTTTCATCTCATGGGCCAGAATTTGGGCACACACCCACTTCTAAACCATCTCCTTGGCCTGAGGAATGCCACGTGCTGATTATCAAGATCTGGATTCTTAAACTAATCTCTGTGGCAAGGGGGCAAGATTACTTATAGACCAGTCCAGCTCACCCTGCAACCAGAGGTGGAGCCAGCTTCCCTAAACCTCAGGCCTGCACGGGGGCAGAGTATCCCTGAGCAAAAACCAGGGCGCCGCCAGAACCAGGCAAGAGGAAAGGGGCGCTGGGGACGCATGCATCTTCAAAGTTTGTTACGTACAAAACTGCAGAATACCAACTTCATCCTGGAGATCTGAACAGGATACAGCCACGTCTGGTAACCAAAGGCTGTAATATTCACAGAGTTCAAGTCTGCCAGATCTTTATCTAACAAAGTCTAAAAATGTCCACCAGGAAATGAGAAACATGTAAACAATTACAGCTCTGTGGCTAACTGTACACCAGCATACGTGAAACCAATTGTTTCCACTCCATATGGGATACTAATCAGCTTAATTACACGGCAGAAGAATAACTCAAGAACCAAACCGCTCCAGTGTTTCATCAGAGGAAAACAATAGAAGCTGAAAAACATACTTTCTTCAAACAGAAAAACAGGTGAAATCTTGGAAAGGATCAATCAGCAGTGAAGTGGTGTTTATGCTGTTTTTTTTTCCCACCAGAGGAATGTAAAAGGAGTTGGAAAATGTACTCTTTTCAGATAGAAAAATAGATATAATGTTGGGAAAAACTCAGAGACTGAGCAGTTTTTAATTGCTAATCATTACTATCCATTTTTATTCTGCCACCAAGGTTACGCCCAGAATTTACTTAATGCTTTCAAAATACTGTCTATCAGTTTTGTGGGAGTGGTGGGCAGTCTGTCAATCCCTTCCTGCTTTGGGTTCAAATTGACTTAGAAGTACAGTTGAGCCGTTCTTACAACAAAACAGCTATTGAGGGCCTCTGATGTACCAGGCTGCCCTGTGCCTGTAGCATCATCACGTGGTCAGCCAGCTGCTTTCCTTCCCTTTCAGAGGAAGGGGGCTCCTTGGAGGCCATCATCCAATGTCCCCCGTGACATTAGACCTTCTTTTGAGCAGCCTTGATCCTTCCTCTGATGTCGGTTCAGTTGGGTCACTGACTTATTGGGCTCCCACTGCCAAGAAAGAGCTGTACAGAGTGCTGTGTGGGAAGATAAGAGAGAAATGACTGATGTAGCTCTTGCTCCAGAGAACCTGACCACCCTCCTGGAGATGGAGCTCCACCAGGAAAGAAAGAAGAGCACATATATATCGAAGAGTTGATGAACCGAGACCCAAAGGGTAGGCAGTGCAGGAAGGAAATATGTCTTTCAATTCCCAGGTTAACAAGGAATGCATGCGGGTTGAGAAGGGAGGCTGCACCAACGCAGAACAGTGGGAATGAACGCGTAAAGGCTAAATCATAGAAGGCTTTGGAAATCAGAGATAGAAGTAGACCCTGTGGGCAAAGGAAAAGGGAAATAGTCTGTGTCTCTAAAGCAGGAGTGTGATGTGTATGTATTTGGTGTGCCTATGACTGTATCTGTGTGTATCTGTGTGTGTAAGAATGAAGTTACAAAGCTCACCCCCTAACAGAGACCAGATTTGCTGGATTTTACCACACGCACACACACGCACACGCACGCACGCACACACACACATGCACACAACTCAGGGGAAAACTGGAAATGTTGGTCCAGACAGACTGAAGATCTCACTCAGGGTTTTCTAACCCTTTTGGACATAAAGACCTCTTTTCCTGGTGGCAAAAATACTTGGACAGCTGTATAACTCTCGTAATTGTTTACTAGTATCTGTCAGTTGAGAACATATGTAATACCCCTGGTATACTTCTATGCCTTTATGAAATTGAGGTAAAAGAGGGCTTTCTAGATGGATCAATTAGAAAATGGTGCCACTTCTTCTCAGGGCTGGCTCAGCCCCAAAGTAGGACAGATGGCCCATGAAAGAGACTTGGGACTGGTTTTCAGCTCTTGTATGAGCCCCCTCAGTTGGGCACCCTTTGCCAGAGGACAACCAATGCAACCATATGGAGGCCCCCATGACCCAAAGGCGCTATAGGTTCAGTAAGGCTTTGAAATGAGATTGTGTTTGGTTCATAACAATGGTGTCCAGATGAATTTGAAAAATAGGCATTCTTTTTTTGAAAAATAGTCATTCTTTATTCGACAGACAAAGCTTTGGGAATTGAAAAGGATTCAGATACTTCTTGCCAAGACTTTACCCCTCCCCAAGTGTCTGTAGTCCACAGCAGGTGGTTCAGGCCACTCAAGCTTCTGTCTAATGGCCACAAGGGGGCAACAATCAGGAGTGGACATTGTCCCTCTCTGCCCCAAACTCAGTTCACAGCTGCAGATCGACAGTGAGAATTGGGGAAGGAAGGAAGTGCACTTAGCACTTTGCCCCAACAAACAGATCACAGGATTTAGTGCTAAATAAATCCCTTTACATTTTGTTCACACATTTTTTGTGCGTGTGTGGGAAAAAATGCATACAAATGAATAATCTTAACGTAAAATTCTGAGCTATTAACAACCCTTAATTTTAGCCATGAGTTATTCACTCAAGTATCCCAGCATAACCAAAATGTGCCACCTTAAAAGCTACTTCAGTGTATCAAGTTTTCCCCCAAAAGGGCGCACAGATTCCATCAATGGGCACTGGAACACTGTCCTATCACTCCTCACATCCAGCCAGACACTGAGGTCAAGGAAATGGCAAAATATGTCTTTATATCTGTTGTCTGTTCTCTTGAGACTGCACAATGCTTTGTCACAATGCCCTGTGTTTATATAAGATATTCATTTTTTAAGCCCTTTTATTAAACCACAAATCATAAACCACAGAACAATTTTTTGGAGTTAAAATGAATTTTTGTTTTCACAATAATCTTATGGGTCAATGGAGTGAGTATTATGTTTTTGCCTGCTTAAGAGATTGAGGATCTTGAGGGACAGAGATGATGTTTTCAAATTATTAGCAGAACTAGTCAATGCAAGGTCTCTCCACTACACGAAGCTGCTTTATACAGAGCAAGGCTAATTCACGAGCACTGTATTTTTCAACTTTTTAGTTAACCCAAGTTAGCGGTGTAATGGTAAATTAAAAAAAAATTTTTATTGAAGTACAGTTGATTTACAATGTTGTGTTAATTTCTGCTGTACAGCAAAGTGATTCAGTTATACATATATATACATTCTTTTTCTAAATATTCTTTTCCATTGCAGTTTATCTTAGGAAATTGAATATAGTCCCCTGTGCTATACAGTAGAACCTTGTTGTTTGTCCATTCTGTATATAATAGTTTGCATCTGCTAACCCCAAACTCCAAATCCATCCTTCCCCCACCCCTCTCCCCCTTGGCAATCACAAGTCTGTTCTCTGTGTCTGTTCACTTGTTTCTATTTCGTAGATAAGTTCATTTGTGTCATATTTCAGAATCCACATATGAGTGATGTCATTGGTATTTGTCCTTCTCTTTCTGACTTACTTCACTTAGTATGATCATCTCTAGGCCCATTCGTGTAGCTGCAAATGGCACTACTTCATTCTTTTTTATGGCTGAGTAGTATTCTATTGTATATAGGTACCACATCTTCTTTATCTGTAATGGTAAATGTTTAACAACTGGATCTCCAAGTGAAAACGCCCTTGCCAATCTCCATGGTGTAAATACTCCCACTGCAGCTGATTTCCAGCTACCATGTGATGGCACTGAATGCCATCAGAGTTGGGAAGAGATGTACAGTAGCAGAAAATTATTTAGTACTTGTAACATACAGATATAATAGCCATACCTTCAAGAACATGATAATAATAAAATGTAGTAGAATAATTAGGAAGTTAAGAACTTAGAGTTTTTGTTACTTTGTTTTTAAGTATAATTTATTTAACTGTAAGTGTATATAATTTAATTTTTAGTAATGGCTGTATTTAATAAGCAATTCACCAAACTCCTGAAAATTTCACAGTTGTCTCTCACCAATCTGTGGGAACCAACACTGCATGCCACTGACCCAAGCTCTCCTTTCAAGTGCTTTGAAATTTAAAATAAAATAAATATCAACCCCCCAGGGGACACCACTAGTTGTAGGTCTTAACACCACCCTCCCCAACCAACACACATTTTGAGAATTTTTGGATTGTGCAGGTGAAGGCATAGCCATCTGTGGATGGTCTGGGCTAAAACTCAAAGTCCTGGAGCCAGTGGGCAAGGGACTGTTGATATAATTAAGGTATAAGGTGACTGAGCATTGTTCATCTAACCTTCCTGAAGTGCAGAACAAAGAAAATCCACCCTCCTTTTGCAGGAAAAGAGAGTATTTTTGGTTTTGGGGTTTTTTTAAATTTTTATTGGTGTATAGTTGCTTTACAATATTGTGTTAGTTTATACTGTACAGCAAAGTGAATCAGCTATATGTATACATATATCCCCTCTTTTTGGATTTCCTTCTTATTTAGGTCACCGCAGAGCACTGAGTAGAGTTCCCTATGCTATACAGTAGGTTCTCATTAGTTATCTATTTTATACATAGTAGTGTATATATGTCAATCCCAATCTCCCAATTCATCCCACTCACCCCCCTTTCCCCCTTGGTATCCATACGTTTGTTCTCTACATCTGTGTCTCTATTTCTGCTTTGTAAATAAGATCGTCTATACCAATTTTTTCAGATTCCACATATATGCGTTAATATACGATATTTGTTTTAAGAGAGAGTATTTTTGGTCTGAATTATCCAGCTTGGCTATTGACCAAACTCAGTTGGATAATTATACAAGTCTTCCTTTGACTAGTACTATGTTGGCCTAAGTTTTAGGTTTGGGATGTGAAATGTTGGCACTGGGAAAGACAGTAAGCAGTCAAGCCCACGTCATCTGAAGGAAACACTGGGGGTGCAAAACTTAAGGAGGCACATATTCTCAGGATGGGGTAGGTACACTCAGCCCTGAGCATGCCTCCTTAAATTTTGTACCCTAGTTACCTCACTTGCCTCACCCTTGTTCTGGTCCTGAAACTGATGTCCCAAAAGGCCAAGTTCACCTGACTAGTCGGCATCAGAGCTGGTACGAACATAGATCCTCTAACCCCTGATCTGACACATTCCCCATACAGTGGGCTGCCTCCAGCTTTGCCCACCCTTCCGAGGAAAGACCTTCAAAGCTAAGCAGGAAGTTTTCTGAACAGCTGGGCCAGTGGTCCTCAATCTAAGTGGTACATTAGACTTCCTGAGGGAGTTTTAAATATTCTAACTCCTAAGTCCCCCTCTCTGACATTTTAAATCAATTGTTCCGTGATGGGCCCTGGAAACAGTTTTGTTTATTTACTTTTAACATTCCTCTATGATTATTATGTGCAGCCAAGGTTGCGAACCCTGAATAATAACAGTAACAACAATAATAACTTTGCTAGTAAAAGACCATGTTAGTTAAGGAGGAGCAGGCTGTATTTACGCCAAGGTGTTGAACGTCAGTATTTGTGTCTTTTCCAATTATTATCATTAAGTCAGTGTATTCTGTGCATCCATAAAGAACTATTTTGCTTTAAAAAAACAAAAATAAAATGAGCAGGGAGCACCTTAACCTGGATGAAGACCCGGGGCAGGATTTGCTCCTGGCAAATTTACCTTAAGAGGATGGCAAGGTGATGACCCAGCAGGCTGGACTTCTGCACTCTCAGTAGGGAAGAATGCTTATAAGGCAAATCAATACAGTAAGTCCCCTACATACGAACCTGCAAGTTGCGAACATTCAAAGATGCGAACGTGCGTTCGCATGTCCAATCACGTAAGTTCGTTCACATGCCTGGTGTACATTGTCATGTGCGTGCATCCTCTACAAGTGGTTGTGCTTTTGTGTACTGTACTGTATAGTACTGTATAGAGTACAGCAGTACAGTATCTTTATTTCAAGCCCAGGCTGTCCAGAAGCAAGCGTAAAAACAGCGGTGATGTAGCAGGTACTACTGTACTTTTCAATGTACTGTACTGTAAGAGTAAAAATGTTTTATTTTTTGTGTTTTTTTTATGTATTATTTGTGTGAAAAGTATTATAAATCTTTTACAGTACAGTACTATATAGCCGATTGTGTTAGTTGTGTACCTAGGCTAACTTTATTGGACTTAAAGAGCAAATTGGACTTATGAATGTGCTCTTGGAATGTAACTCGTTCATATGTACGGGACTTACCGTATGTAAATAAGGGGAAAGTTTATCATTCTTAGGAAGGAAAGCCAACAAACTATTTTTAAGTACCTGGAAAATTATTTTGAATTGAGCCATTTGACCAAATGATGATTTTGCTCATTTACGAATCACTCTTCCTATTGATGAAAACACAGAAGACCCTCGAAGCACAGAGTGATTTGTCATCAAACACCTTTTACATCGGTGTTTGTTAGGGATTAGAGAGTAAGCTTTCTGCATTTATTCAAGAATATTCTAAAATACAGGCTTTTCAACAACACAGGTATACCCAGAAATCCTTATTTTACTCTAGGGAAATGTAAACTCTATCAATCAAGTTGTGGTGGTGAATACCTGAATTTATACATTTGTCAAAAAGTATAGAACTGTATACTAAAAATGGAGAATTTCATCATAAGTAAATTATACCTTAATTTTAAAAAAATGGACACAGAGATGGGTGCAGACATTGAATAAATGTTTGCTAAGGAAAAAAAAGACAAGGAGACTTTCTTCTTCATGTTGCTAAATTAGAAAATTTTCTCAAAAACAAAACAACTAAATTAGTCTCGGTTTTTAAGATAGCTCTTCTGAGGGCATTGTCTGTATTGCAGCCCAGCATCGGCTCTGCTCTGAAACTAAAGACCCACCCAGCTGCCTGCACAATCATGGGTGCACCTCTTCAAAGCACAAGCTATTCATCTTTGAGAACCAACAAAATCTGATAAAGGCATACCTGTGCTTTCTTTATGCTTCACAGATAGTGTGTTTTTTACAGATCGAAGGTCTGTGGCAACCCTGTATTGAGCAAATCTATTGGTGCCATTTTTCCAATAGTATTTGCTCACTTGGTGTCTCTGAGTCACATTTTGGTAATTCTGGCAATATTTCAAACTTTTTCATTATTATTGTATTTGTGATGGTGATCTGTGATCAGTGATCTTTGATGTTACTATTGGAATTGTTTTGGGGCATCACAAACTGTGCCCATATAAGGTGGTGAACTTAATCCATAAATGTTGTGTGTGTTCTGACTGCTCTCTCTCCTTCTCTGAGGGCCTCCTTATTCCCTGAGACACAACAATACTGAAATTGGGCCAATTAATAGCCCTGCAATGGCCTCTAAGTGTTCAAGTGAAAAGACGAGTCACACATGTCTCATTTAAAATCAAAAGCTAGAAATGATTAAGCTTAGTGAGGAAGGCACGTCAACAGCCCAGTTTGGCCAAAAGCTAGGCCCTTTGAACCAAACAATTAGCCAAGTTGTGAATGGATGCAAAGGAAAAATTCTTGAAGGAAATTAAAAATGTTACTCCAGTGTACACACTAATGGTAAGAAAGTGAAACAGCCTTATTGCTGGTATGGAGAATGTCTGAGTGGTCTGGATAGAAGACCAAACCAGCCACCACATTGCCTTAAACCAAAGCCTAATCCAGAGCAAGGCCCTAACTCTCTTCAATTCTATGAAGGCTGAGAGAGGCGAGGAAGCTGCAGAAGAAAAGTGTGAAGCTTAGCAGAGGTTGAGGTTTAAGGAAAGAAGCCATATCTGTGACATCAGAGTAAAAGGTGAAGCAGTGAGTACTGACATAGAAGCTACAGCAAGTTATCCAGAAGATCCAGCTAAGATCATTAATGAAGGTAGCAACACTAAACAACAAATTTTCAATGTGGATGAAACAGCCTTCCACTGGAAGAAGATACCATCTAGGTCTTTCATAGCTAGAGAGGAGAAGTCAGTGCCTGTCTTCAAAGCTTCAAGGGACAGGCTGACTCTCTTCTTAGGGGCTAATGCAGCTGGTGACTTGAAGTTGAAGCCAGTGCTCATTTATCATTCCTAAAATGCTAGGACCCTTAAGAATTATGCTAAATTTACTCTGCCTGTGTTCTATAAATGGAAAAACAAAGCTTGGATGACAGCACATCTACTTACAACATGATTTACTGAATGAATATTTTAAGCCCACTGTTGAGACCTATTGCTCAGAAGAAAAAAAATTCCTTTCAAAATATGACTGTTCATTGTCAATGGACCTGGTCACCCAAGAGCTCTGAGGGAGAGGCACAATGAGATTCATGTTGTTTCCATACTTGCCAACAAAACACCCATTCTGCAGCCCAGGGACCAAGGAGTAATTTCAACTTTCAAGTCTTATTATTTAAGAAAGACATTTCCTAAGGCTATAGGTGCCATAGAGAGTGATCCCTCTGATGGACCTGGGTGAAGTCAACTGAAAACTTTCTGGAGATGATTCACCATTCTAGATGACGTTAAGAACATTCATGATTCATGGGACGAGGTCAAAATACCAACATTAACAGGAGGTTGGAAGAAGTTGATTCCAAACCTCATGGATGTCTTTGAGGGGTTCAAGACTTCAGTGGAGGAAGTAATTGCAGATGTGGTGGAAACAGCAAGAGAACTAGAATTAGACGTGGAGCCTGAAGATGTGGCTGAATTGCTGCAATCCCATGATAAAACTTGAATGGATGAGGAGTTGCTTCTTATGGATGAGCAGAGAAAATGATTTCTTGAGATGGAAACTACTCCTGGTGAAGATGCTGTGAAGCTTGTTGAAATGACAACAGAGGATTTAGAATATTATATAAATTTAGTTGATGAAGCACTGGCAGGGTTTGAGAAGAGTGAATCCAATTTTGAAAGAAGTTCTACTGTGGGTAAAATGCTACCAAACAGCATTGCATGCTACAGAGGAATCGTTCATGAAAGGATGAGTCAGTTGATGTGGCAAAATTTATTGTTGTCTAATTTTAAGAAACTGCCAGCCACCCCTGCCCTCAGCAGCCACCACCCTGATCAGTCAGCAGCCAGCGAGGCCAGACCCTCCAACAGCAAAAAGACTACAACTCTCTGAAGGCTCAGATTATAGTTAGCATTTTTTAGCAATAAAATATTTTTAAATTCAGGCATGTACATTTTTTAGAGATAATGCTATTGCACACTTAATAGGCTACAGTGTAATGTTAACGTAAGTTTTATATGCACTGGGAAACAAAAATAATTTGTGTGAATCACTTAATTGAGATATTTGCTTTATTGCAGTGGTCTGAAACTGAACCTGCAATATCTCTGCGGTATGCCTGTATTAGAAATCATGATATCATATGGTAGCCTGTGAACTTAAATGTAACAATAATAATTAATAAAAATTGAATGTGTGCAATATGCCAAACACTGTAATACGCATGAAAATTCTATGAGGTAAATGAAATGATCTTTTTTTTTCAACAGGACCACTCTGGCTGCTATGTTGAGATTAGACTGTAGGTGCTGGGGGGGGGGCGGTGAACAATAGTGAAAACTGGGAGACTTTATTAGGAGGCTATTGCAATATCCAGGTGAGAGATGATGATGGCTTGGTCCACAGTGAAGGTGGTAGAGGTGTTAAGACGTGGTTGCATTTTGGGTGTTTTGAAGGTAGAGTCCCCAATCTTGGCCAATGGATTGGATTTGGGGCATTAAAGAAAGAGAGCCGTCAAGAATGCCTTACAGGTTTTGAGCTCCTGAACAACTAGAAGTCTAGAGTTGCCATTTCCTGGGATGGGGGGATGGAGAGGAACAAGTTTTAGAGGACAGAAGGTCAGGGGTGCAGCATGGTCAGTTTGACTTATCTATAAGCCATCCAGTAGGGTTTTCAAGTGGGCAATTGGAGAGATAAGCCTGGAGTTTAGAGGAGGGGTCAGAGCTGGAAGTGGGTGCTCTACAGCCATGACTGGATAAATTACCATTGAGGAGGGGAGGTAGGAAAGAGAAGAAGTGCAAGGACTAGAATCTGGGACACTGTGACATTTGGAGGTCATGGAGGTGAGGAGGAGCCAGCAAAGGAGACTAAGGAAGAGCAGCTAACAAGGCATCAGGAAAATCAGGAGAGGGCAGTGTTCTGGGAGCTGAGGGAGAAGAGTGTATCAATAAGGGGAAAGATCCACTGTGTTAGAACGGCTCAGAGGTCAAACCGGTAGTCCCCCGGGCTCCAGTCCAGGAGCCCACTCTTCCTTCCTGTTGCCTTGCCCGTTTCCATCTCTGCCACGTATCTCATTACACTCCCTTGGAATCAGCTCCCTTGTCCACGCCGAGCTCCTCTTGGTCATGTCAGGATTTGCAGTGTCCAACACATGCTCAGTAGATATTTGTTGAATAAACAGAAAATGAATGAGTGAGTGAGTGAGTGATTAGGCACGGGGTTGGACCTGAGAGAAGCTGATATGCCTGCATCCCCGATCCCCAAGGAATATGTGTTCTTTTGTCTTCAAGTGCCACAAGGGTCATGGTGAGCTGGAGCCACTTGTATGGGCTCATAGGAACTAGTAGTTGTTATAATTTCAGGAATTCTGAGAGCTGGCTGTTAAACACAGCCATAATTAAAAATTAAATTATTGGGGTGAGGGATAAGTTAGGAGCTTGGGATTAACAGATACACATTAGTATATATAAAATAGATAAACAACAAGGACCTCTGTATAGCACAGGGAGCTATATTCAATATCCTGTAATAAACCATAATGGAAGAGAATATGAAAAAGAATATATGTGTATAACTGAATCACTTTGCTATACACCTGAAATAATACAACATTGTAAATCAACTATACTTCAATTTAAAAAAATTAAATTATATAAACTTATACTTAAATAAATATATTTTTAAAAAGGTAATAAGTACTCAAAATTTCCACTTCCCAATTATTTTACTACATTACACTATTATCTATGCTCTTGAGTTTGTTTACATCTCTTGTATCTGGATGGTGGAAACCCTATAAAATGGTGTGTCATCTCTTCCCAAGATCACATTCAGTGATGTCAAGTTGATAGTTTCAAATAGGCTATGTGAAAGTATCTACACAACAGAAATGAGCAATTTCTACAAATCAGGACTCCCTGTTCCCCCACCCCACCACCACCCCTCCCCTGTGTGTTGTTATACATTTGCCAACTGGTTATACTATATTTCCTACAAAAACCTCCAGTAAGCAGCCTTTCTTCAATGGGGGAAAAAAATCACTGAATTCTCCAGAAAGCAGAATTTCCTTCTCCCAGTTTCTAACATTCACTTGTGTAAATTCCAGGTGGACAAAACAACCAGAGGAGTAACTGGATTTTTCTTTCTCTCCCACCAGTGGTTTGATAGTGTGCAGACAGCTGGTGTTTAATGCCATCAATTAAATGGGTTTTGACACCACTGCTGATGACTTGTCCCCAACCACCACCCTGCAGACTCTTCCACTGGGTTCTTCTGAGGGAAAGTTTAGATTTATGAAAATCACTCATTATTATTTAACTGGTCAGCAGCTGAGCTGGTTATGAAACGTGTGTCTGGATCAGAAATGTGGGTATAAACTGCCGGACTTTAAAGAATTTTTTTAAAAAACATATACTGGAAATGTGGAGAAGAGTAGGATTATGCCCTTTGAAAGCTGCAACACCAGCCAGATTCCTCTCCATATCCCATTCCTGCTCCCGGATGATGCAATTCCTCTTCCCACTGGAGTGCATTATGCTCTCTTTAAAGACTCGAGCTAATGGAACGCTGAGAAAATCAATCCCTTCTTATTATGCTAGCCTGCTGTTTGGTAAATGGAAAGCAAATACTTTCTTCTTCTAAGTAGGCAGAAATAAGCCCTGGGAGACACCTTGATTATACCCTCCACATGTCCTGAACAAGAGTCCACGCACCATATCTGTGCTTAACATACATTTAATTCAAAAAGGCCTGGTCCATATCCACTCACAACTCAATGGCAACACAACTCTATCTCTTTCTCTCTCCTCTGAAGAGGGCACATGTCATCATGTAGTGCTTTTTTTTAAAAATATTTATTTATTTATTTGGTTGCACCAGGTCTTAGCTGCGGCTCGCTGGCTCCTTAGTTGCGGCTCACCGGCTCCTTAGCTGTGGCATGCATGTAGGATCTAGATCCCTGACCAGGGATCGAACCCGGGCCCCCTGCATTGGGAGTGTGGAGTCTTAACCACTGTGCCACCAGGGAAGTACCATGTAGTGCTTTTTGAAGAGATATATTCGATTGACATCTAACATCCATAATATCTACCTTTATTAAGCATTTACCATGTGCCAGGTATCATGCTTTCAACATTTTTTTCACAACCTCATAAGGTAGATTGTATTTTTATCCCCATTTTACTGTTGAGCAAACTAGGTGAGATAAAGGGATGGAGGTCACTGAATGGAGCAGAGTTTGGATTTAAACCCAGTTCTGTTTGACTCCAAACCTAGGGCCACAAAACACTTTGTTCCATGCCAATAATCAGGCCTCAGAACCAGAACCAAGTGAAAGCTCTGGGCAGTTTCAGGCTTAACATAAGGATCTCTGCTAAGAGTGAGAATATACTGTTTTGCAAGAAGGTCATGAGCCCTTGGTGTTGGAGGTATTCAAGGAAAAATGGAAAGAACACTTCCTAGGGTAGGCTTCCCAGGACAGTGGGCCTCTTGTTTGGGGAAGAATGATTGATCAAATCTGTTGCTTCCCAAAGCTGATTGCTCACCAGGGAAACAGAGAACATATTTTTGGTAAGAAAGCAGACTCGCTCTATAAAATCAGATTAGAAACGAAGGGCAAGAATGCAATGATTTGGGTCATATCATGAGGAAGGACTTCTTTTAAGTCCATGCAGTGGACGAGGTCTCTCCAGGAATATTGCCCTTCTCTCCATGAGGCTGTTATGGAGAAGCTGATGAGCACACACAGAGTTCCCTTGGCCTCCACACTCATCCAGGACGTCACTGTCTCTCACCTGGAATTTTGCTCCAGTTTCCTAACTGATCTCTCCTCCCAACCTAGTCTGAGTTATCACCACCACCACCCCAACCAATCTTACTTTTTATTCTCTCCCTTAAAGACCTCTTAGCTCACACTGGCAGGTTGAGTTCCCAGGGAAGCAGAATGACGCAAGGACCAGCATGTGGGATGTCTATTGGGGAGGATCTTGAAATGAACACCTGTGGAAGGGAGGGAAGGAGGCAGGATTGGACACAGGAGAAATCATCACAACAAATCTTCAGCTAATCCCTGAGGTGGGGGGGAGGGGTGGTTCTGAAGCTGGTGACACTTCAGAATTCTCCCGAAATAGAGTGAGCTGGACAGAGTCTTTATGCTCCTGTGCAGACCAATCATTCGATGTAGGAAGCCAGTGTGAGCTTGGACAAGGTGGTTATCTTCAGAAAAAGTGGAGGAGGGCTGACAGTAAGGGCTGTCTGTCAGCAGCACCCCCTGAAGCCGAGAGAATAAACTCTCCAGTCCTGATCGGGGATCCACACTCTAGCCCCTGCTACCTCTCCAGCTCCATCTTTCTCCATTCCCTATTGCCTAACCCAGACACATTAAACTTCTCAGGGGCATCTTGAGTGTGCTGTCACTTTCATGATTTGTACATGCTCTTACCCTCTTACTAGGATGCCCTTACCTGCTACATTAGTTTCCTCTGGCTTCTGTAACAAGTTACCACAAAACTTGGTGGCTTAAAACAACACACATCTTTATTCTCTTACAGGTCTGGGGCTCAGAAGTCCGACATCAGTTTCACTAAGCCAAAGTCAAGGTGTCAGCAGGGCCATGCTCCCTCAGAAAGCTCTGGGGAAGAGCTGGTTCCCTCCTCTTTTCCAGCCTCTAGAGCTGCATTCTCTGCCAGCCTTGGCTTGTGATTCCATCCTCCGTCTTCAGAGGCAGCAGCAAAGTTCCTTGTTTCCTTGTCACACTGACTTCTGCTGCTGCTACATCGACTTCCTATAAGGACACTTGTGATTGTATTTAGGGTCCACCAGGATAAAACAGGATAATCTCCCCATCTCAAGATACTTAATCACTCCTGTAAATCTTTTTTATCCTATGAGGTAACATTCACAGGTTCCAGGGATTAGGACCTGGATATCTTTGGGGGCCATTATTCAGCCGACTACATCTGCCCTGACCCACCTACCTCTCTTTCAAGTCCAAGCTCAATTGTCACCTCTTCTGGGAAACTTTCCCTGACACGCTAAGGTAGGTGGAATTGGCACCACTTTTTAATTTCCCGGCACTCTGTCCATGTCTTTATTCTATCAATCACCCCGTTAGGCTGTAATTCATTCATTAAGCACCTGCTATGTGCCAGGCACTGTTCTTGATCAGGGGTTAGAGCAGTGAACAGATGGGACACAGACCCCTGCCCTTGTCTAGTTTCTATTCCAATGAGAGTAGACAGTCAAATTTTTTAAGTTAAAATACACACGACATTAAAAAGAAAAAAATAATAAGGACCCCCCCAAAAATCAGAGCAGGGTATAGGAAATTAGGAATGTAGCGGGGAAGATACAGAGAGTTGCCATTTAAAACAGAAGGTCAAAGAAGGCCTCATTGAGATGGTGGCATTTGAGTAAGGCCTTGAGGGAGCTGTGGACGGATATCTGGCAGAAGAGCTTTCTAGGGAGAGGGCAGTGCCAATGCAAAGGTTCTAAGGCTAGAGTGTGGCTTATGTGTTCAGGGAATAGAGAGAGGAGCTCCTGGATCATTCTGAGCAGAAGAGTGACGGGATCTGACTTTTTACAGGATCACTTTCCCAGGACCGTCTCGTGTAGATGCACAGGGTGTGCATTCCACCACCATCTAGGAGGTTCCTTTTACATTTAGCCCATTTACATAGACTATTCCGAGTAACATAGAAACCCTAATGGCTACTGTCTGAGAAAAAAATGGAGGGGATGCCAGGGTGGAAGCAGGAAGACCAGTCAATAGGCCTTTGTAATAATCCAGGCATCTACGTCCCTCCAGGCTTGCTGCACCCCGACACCCAGAACAGTGCCTGGAACACATAGGCGAGCAAATAACAGATGATTACATTCCGTACCACTGTGTAAGCCAGACTTAAGGAGCCAAAATCTTCTGTGTATCCCAGGGCACTCCCTGGTTACTTCTTGTATTCCCATTTCTTGATCAAAGAGGTAGACCAGATGATTTTTCAAATCCAACATTCTGTCAACCCAACTGCCATCTGGCCTTCTCCACTAGGATGTTCCACTCTCATCTCCAATTCTACATGTCTAAACTGAATTAATCCCTTTCTCCTCTCCCAACCTGAAACAACTTACTCCTGGCTTCCCTGACCTGTTGATGGTGGCTTCATTTTCCCACCTCGTTTTGAGATCTGTTATGTTTACCAATCTCGTCCAGGTCCAAGTCCTGGGACAGCTTCTCTTTCAAGCCCACTGCCCATGCCCCAATCCTGCCCTCACCACATGTCCACAGGAGCCACAGTGGCCTCTCATTATCTATCTGCTACCAGGGTCTTGTATCTTGCTGTCCCTCCTCACTCCAGGGATGCCCTCGTGTTCTTCACTCCACCTCCAGGACCTACCTCCAAGCTCAAGTCCTTTGTTAGTGTGTACTGGACCCACGTCTTCCTGATCTCATCCTCGTCAGAACTCCTCTGCCCTTTATGATCTGTCATTTGGCAACATCTAGGGAGGAGGTAATGGCCAGGGAAAAGAATATGTGCTTTGGAGGCAAACAGATGGGATTCAAGTCCCAGCTGAGTCACTTCCTTGCATGTGATCTTGGAAATTCATTCATCCTCTCTGGGCCTTCGTTTCTTCATGTTACAGCTTTTTTAAAAGATTAAAAAATTTAAAAGTCTACTTTCTAAACCAGTATGAGCATCCAAAGTTAACGTTTGCAAAGCACCCAGTGTGCATTAGGTACTCAGTAAACGCTGACTCCTTTTTCCCTGCTTGCTCTCCCTTGCCCACAGTTCCACTGCCTGCAGTTGGCACTTTCATTCCTTTCCCTACTGCCTTATTATATTTAGTTAAAATGTTATTTATAAATACATGTTAGTAACACATTTATTCCAGGCCATATCAACCCAGGTTAGAACACAAGATAATGAGAAACCCTTTCAGTAATTATCTACTTGGATGTGCATCAAAATCACCTTACAATTGTCCATGGCAATTTTTTAAACTTATTTGGATATTTTTAAACATGCTCTCCAGGAGAAGAGGAGAGTGTAATGAACCTCTGTGTACCTGTTACCCAGCTCCAGTAACTGTCAATTTTTAGCCAGTCTTGTTTCATCTATCCTCCCCTACTGTCTATTTTTATTTCTGGAGTATTTTAAAGCAAATCTCATATTGCTCCACTCATAAATAATTCAGTAGGTATCTCTACTATGTAAAGACTTGTCTTAGTTTGCCAGGGCTGCCATAACAAAATGCCGTAAACTCAGTAGCCTAAACAACAGAAATTCATTTCCTCACAGTTCTGGAGGCTGGAAGTCTAGGGCGCGGAGAGGTTTGGTTTCTCCTGAGGCCTCTCTCCTTGGCTTTTTGTGGTACAGCCTTTTCTCTGTACCGTGCACTCACAGTGTCTCTTCCCCTTCTTTTTATTTATTTATTTATTTATTTTTGGCTGCGTTGGATCTTCGTTGTAACGTGTGAGCTTTCTCTAGTTGCGGCGAGCGGGGGCTACTCTTCGTTGTGGTGCGCTCGTTGCGGTGGCTTCTCTTGTTGTAGAGCACGGGCTCTGGGTGCACAGGCTTCAGTAGTTGTGGCACTTGGGCTCAGTAGTTGTGGCTTGCGGGCTCCAGGGCACAGGCTCAGTAGTTGTGGCACACGGGCTTAGTTGCTCCACAGCATGTGGGATCTTCCTGGACCAGGGATCAAACCCATGTTCCCTGCATTGGCAGGTAGATTCTTAGCCACTGTGCCACCAGAGAAGTCCCTCTCTTCGTCTTCTTATAAGGACTCCAGTCCTATTGGATCAGGGCCCCCCCCCCCCGTTATGACCTTATTTAACCTTAATTTGCTCCTTTAAGGGTCCTATCTCCAAATACAGTCACATTAGGGGTCAGGGCTTCAGCATATGAATTTTGGGAAAAGACAGTTCTGTCCATGTTTAACAAACATGCTCATAACATCATTATGCCTAAAAATAATAGAAACAATTGCTTAATACCATCCAATATCCTGTCCATGTTCAAACTTCCAGAGTTGCCCCCCAATACATTTTTTTAACAGTTGGTTTGTTTAAATTAAGGTTCAAAATGTGGAATATTCTTTCTGAAATGCAGATTCCAATGCCCCACCCTGGAGTGGTGGTTTAGCTCCCACCTTGCTGCCTCTGGGGGGTCACGATAATTTTTGATTGTTATTTAAACCCCAATGGAAGTTTGGCCTTACACATTTTAATCAGAATTATGCCAACATTGATAGATTTCCATCAAGAAAGGAACTTCTAGAACAAGTGTCATTAAGTAATGAAATTCATTGATCAGTTTTCCCTACAGCACAATTAGTTTCCAGCTTTTACCATTTTTATTAAAGTTTGTTAGAATTATCGTCATTGGCGTCGATTCTTTTCCTGTTTAAATTTTACAGTGAAATTTGATTCACTTTCAGGTTTTTGTCCAGGTCCAATTTTATCAATTATAACATCTGCCTTTGTGAGTTTCATTTTGTGGCCATTACTTCTACCAAATCTAACTGTTCCCAAACAGATTTGGATGTCTACATTTCGTCAAGGTTTGATTCTTCAGGTAGTTTTCACTCAATAGCTATTTTTTCCCCTGTATGTAGTGTTAGCTGTTGTTAACCTTATTTTGTATTGATTATTTCTACCAGTTGTATTCATCCTCACTCTGATAAAAGGCTGCGAGCTTGGATTTATTTCTCTACTTATCCAAGGGAAAAAAAAATGTTCTGTATCTAAGAGATTGCAAGGGAGAGGCATGGTGGGAGCCAGAGAATGAGGAAGAGACACACACGCAGAGGGAGAGAGATAACTTGGGAAGGAAGCTGCAGCTGTCTCGAGATAGTGTTTGCTGAGCTCTCTGCAGGGTCCGAATGTGCTAGGGGTCAAAACGGCAAGATTGAAACAATGTGGAGGCTGCAGTATGGTTGGTGAGCATAGGTTAGGCAAACAGTTGCAGGACTTTAAATCCTGGGAAGTTAGACACATACTTGTCATCTTGCCATCCCCACCCTCTCCCCCCTTTTATGGCTCTTTTTACTTTCTTCCTGTCCCTGCCCAGTCAGGGGCTGCATCTCAGCCCTCTGCTCTTCTTGACCTTCAGACTGACTGCTGCCTCCCGCGAACCTCGACTCCTCCCCATGGCCAAGGCCCATAAAGTTCCCTGAGCAGAGGTGAATTCCCCCTTGGTTTTATCAGTGCCTAGCACAGTGCTCTGCATGCAGCGAGTGTTCAAAAATCACCTGTTGACCGGTTTATCTTCAAGCATCACCCTTCTGATGTAAAGTCCCATAAGCTAGGCCACTGTTAACAAATCAAAACACATCGAACTCGACCTACCACTTCCTGGGGGGTGAGTGGGTGGATGGATCCAGATTCGGCAATTCTGAACTGTTGGGAGGCCTCTCAATCTGTCTACAGAACTGAAGCTTGAAAAGTTTTATTTTTTGCCGACGTTCCCCAGCAAATGCCTGCTGCACGCCCACACACTTAGCCAGCAAGAACAAAAGAAGAGCTGCTGCAAAAATGATTCCCTCTGGGACCAATCATCCTAGGAGCAGCCTCCCTGGAGCTTGCTGCCCAGCACGGGCTTCCCGGTGCCTCTGGTCCGGGCTCACAGCTGTCTCAGGTGGAAGCCCAGGAGGAGGGGGGCTGCAGGAGAAGGTGCAGGGACAAATAGTTGCCCCCCCTGGGAGAGTGAGGCCCTGTGGGGACCTTGAGGAGGCCTGGAGGAGGGCCACCACACGAGAGGAGACACAGCCAACTGAGAGAGATGAGAGGGGACTGCAGGGCCGTTTGTGCGAATGCCTTAAAGGGCTTGGAGTGGCAGCACCCATAATGTAAACTGTGTGCTTACGGTGTTAAAGCCCGAGGATTAGCAAAAGAAAACGGAAGGAACAAGAGGAGGGTCCTGGCCTTCAAGAGAATACGAGACAAGAGGAAGGGCTGGATTCAACCCTTCCCAAAGTCGGCTTCAGGTTGGAATCAGCTGGGAGGCTTTACAAAGACTGAGGCCCCAGCCCCACCCCTACCCCCAGAGACTGATGTAATTGGTCTGGGGTAGGTTCTGGGCATCCAATTTTTCAAAAGCTCCCCAGGGGGTTCTAATGTGCAGCCAGTTGAGACCAACTGGGCTAGATTGAAGATGGAAAAGGACATACAGTCTCCCTGGGTCTTCTTCTGTGGCCCAGCAAGGCGAGGGAGAAGGCCCTTGGACCTGACCTCTGGCGTTGTGTGGCAGGCTGCCGGGCTTGAGGCCAAGCGCTGGGCGTGTGCATCTTCAGATCTGAGTGCTGCTTTTGGGCTGACGACCAGCCACTGTGAGACCTTGGCCGGCGAGGGTGTCGGCCAGAGAAGACCTGGGTTCCCCAGTTCACTGGGTGCAGGGCAATCACTTCCTGCCTTCAGTCCCCTCATAGAATCTCCAGCTCTAAAACATTCCGAATCTCGACTTTCATTAAAATAGCCCAGTCACTTCTAGTTCAACAGATTTTTTTTTTTTCCCCATGAATTATTCAAACTGGGGAGTTGAATGTTGAAAATAACATGTTGGAGTTGTCCTCATTAGAAAGCTTTTAGCTGTGAATCGCCGGCTTCCAATGTATTTACAGAGCCTGATCTCTGCAGAGTTGGGGGGATGAACGCAGTCAATCATTTACAAAGTCTCTAGAGAACGCCACGTGGAAATAACGTAATAAACACCCACAGAATAAATAGAGGTGGGGTAACAAAGGGAGCCATAGGGAATAGCCGTGGGCACTCAGAAGAGTCCCAAGCCTTGGGAGAGCCTCCTGGCCTCGCTGGGCATCTGTTTCAGTCACGTTCATGAACGTCTGTTTCACGCCTGCTCTGTAGAAGGGGATTAGAAGATGACTCTTCCCCTTGAGGAGCCCCCATCCGGGGGATTGAGGCAAACACATGACAAGAGACACATCGGTAAACAGCCGATGATGACAGAATATGAAAAGAGGCGGAATGTGTTACAGCCTTTAACTTCTGGCTTTCTCCTCGACTATTAACCACCAAACAGGAAATTCTGAATAAGCAGAAGGTGGGACCGAGTGATGACGCCCCTCGGAGGGGCCCAGAGTCTCTGCCTGTGGGTCACCACGACATCATCACAGATGTCACCACGTTCCAGACAACACAGGGCTTCATCGTGACTGCTTCTAGAGATGGGATTGTTACGGTGTGCAAATGAAAACTGGGTGATTTGTATAATTTGCAATAAAGTTATAAATATATTGTAACAGCAGAGGAAAGGTATTTCTAGAGAATAGAAGTGACATCAGATTCGTTTGCTTAATTTTCAAAATCATTGTTTTTTTGTTTTTTTTTTTTACTGTTTCCTGATTAAACAAATCCCACCCAAGGCAGTGGAGGAAGTTATATCTGGTGACTGTGCAAGAATCAGCAGACAATAATATCTGGGAATTTTCACAGCATATGTCAAGGAGGTGAGGAATTTCAAATGCTAAGACATTTATGATGTTATTTTACTTTGCTTTAGAAAAGATGATAATGTGCTATAATGTAAACCAGTAATTCCCAACCTCTAGTGTATAATACAGCTGAATCACATGTCAGGTTTGCTAAAACACTGCTGGGCCCACCACCAGCGTTTCTGATTCAGTAGGTCTGGGCTGGGGCCAGAGAATTTGTATTTCTAACAAGTTCCCAGGTGATGCTGGTGCTGCTGATTAGGGACCAAGCTTTGAGAACCACTGATATTACCACCTACTTTCACTACTCAAAATGCTGTTCAAAGCAGCAAATACAGTGCATTGGAGGACTCTCAGGGCTGTGCTCCTTCTGCCCTCCTGTCTCCTCTCTCTTCTTGTCTATTCGCATTCTGACTTAGTTCTCGTAACCCACAGCACGGCTCTGTGGCCAACCAGCTGTAGCGAAATGTGTCCCTTCTTGGCCACCGTCATCTTAAATTATCATTAGCACAATTAGCCCTTTTGTAAAATCTGAATCTTGGCTCATCCACGCAGATTATTTTTCCCTCCAGTTTCTTCAAGAGCAAATAAGATATTTTTAAGAATTGCTCCAGCCTAAGATCCCATGACTTTATGAAGCAATGGTTTTAAGCAACACCATCCATTTGTTTTGGGAGGAGGAGAAAAGTAACTTTTATAGAGCACCCACTTACGTACGTACTTTGTGTTCTAAGTCTCATTTAATTCTCCTGAAACCATTTGAGTTGATGCCATTTTCAAACTTCAGAAAGTTTAGGTCACTTGCCCACATCACCCAGCCAATGAGTGATGGAGCAGGGTTTGAACTCTGAGCCGTTCTTGCTCTGTCCAGCGTAACGCAGGCTTTCCCGCTGCAGGGGCAAAGCGAGAATGATGCCAGGGAAATGCTTCCTGCCACGGACGGCTTGTCTGCTTCCAAACACCACTGACACTTGGGTGTTGGCGCCCAAGAGGGAGACCTTGGCACAGGGCCCCTTTGTTTATAGATCTGGAATCTCACACACATGAAAAGTGAACGCAGAGCCCAGGGGCGGGTGGGGGACCAGGCCAAGCTTGGATGGCACAACTGTCAACACAGCAGAAATACTACAGGGAAAGGCAAAAACATTTCAAAGATACAATCACTGCCATTTTCTTCTTGCTAGAGCCAGTAGCTTTTGACTCTCTATTTGAATAGGCTTTTATTTTCCTTAAAAAAAACCCCAACTATTTGTAACTCTCCTAATGACAAGGTCACGATGTTCACAGGGATGATAGGAGGAAACCTCTCTGTGACACAGGCGGGTCTTGCCAATCTTAACATCCCGTAATTCAAAATCACAGGCCCAAGTGACACTCAGAGAGGAAAACGAATCTCTTTCCCAAATCTGATCATTAGTGAGAAGGAAGTGAGACCATCAGCTGCCACTTATTACCAGGGGTCCCTTAGGGACCATCTGGTTTTTCATAAATAGTCTTTAAATTATTTGCAGTCAGGAAGCTCAGCTCAGTCTCAGAGGTGGCTGGAAACTGAACAAGGGGACTTCTTGGAGAACTAAAGGCAGAATCATGAGCAGCAGATGCTGGAGAGGGATTTAAAGGATTGCCTACACTTTTTTTGTTTGTTTGTTTGGCTGCGTTGGGTCTTCATTGCTGCGCGCGGGCTTTCTCTAGTTGCGGTGAGCGGGGGCTACTCTTCGTTGCGGGGCTTATCATTGCAGTGGCTTCTCTTGTTGCGGAGCACGGGCTCTAGACACGCAGGCTTCAGTAGTTGTGGCACGTGGGCTCAGTAGTTGTGGCTTGCAGGCTCTAGAGCACAGGCTCAGTAGTTGTGGTGCATGGGCTTAGTTGCTCTGCGGCATGTGGGATCTTCCCGGACCAGGGCTTGAACCCGTGTCCCCTGCATTGGCAGGCGGATTCTTAACCACTGTGCCACCAGGGAAGTCCCTGCCTACACTTGGAAGGAACCCACACAAGAGCCAATGCATGAACTATGAGGTCTGGGGGACGGGGGAGTGGTAATGGTCTAGTCCAGTGCATCTCAAACTTTAATGTGTTAATGAATCACCCCGAGATTTCTGTTAAATGCAGATTCTGTTTCTTTAGGTCTGGAGTGGGGCTGAGATTCTGCATTTCTAACCAGCTCCCAGCCATGCCAATGTTGCTCGTACACAGACTACACTCCAAGAAGAGTCTGGAAAACTTTCCATGTAGAGTCTTGAGAAGTTTTAAAGGAATCAACTTCCAGATGCTCAAAACCCATTTTCACTGTTTCCTAAAATCTGTCTAAGAAAGAGTCAGACCAAAGCTATATGCTCCCCTTTACCGTAGACTTCTTTCTACTTTTCTTCTCTCCTCTCTTCCATCTCAAATCTTACACTGGTGCATTGCTTCAGGGTGCAAAAACCACCCAATTCCCAAGAAAAGAAACAATTTGAAATATTGGAGTTATTGTTGAGAAAGTGACTAACTCTAATAACTGGTTACAAATATTTTCACAAGTCAAATGTTGTTGATTCATTGCTCCCAACAAAGTTGAAGGAGATGTGAATTATCCACTGGTAGTTATTTTAAAATAATTTTGAGGAAAAAACCACTAAGTGATTTTTAGCATTTATGCAAAAAGAATTCAAAGAATTAAATGACATTTCTATAACAAAACTTCCAATCCCACTGTTTAAACAGGAACAAAATTTCTCAGCGTTTACATCTACTAAAAAAGGAAAAAATAGGGTGAGTATTGATTTTGTGAAAGGAAAATCAAAATGGAGTTGGTATTGCTAAGAGAGCTCTCTAAAATGGAGTTAGGAGGCCAGTGAGGAAGTGGGACTTATGCACGTCTTACTCCTGATAGAATCTGAACTTTGACCACTTATTTTCTTAATGCAGGCATCCAGAACACCTGCCCAATGATCCAGAAACTCAAGCTACTTATTGGACCCTTACCTTAAAATAACTCACGACAGCCTATCCCTTAAGGACAAATATTTCCTCTCCTACATCAGAGTCAATCGTAAGTCCTGCCAGACAGCTAACAACCTTGCGGCTTTTGCCTTTATAAGCCCCTGACACTCTCCCTTGGAACATTCTTTTGGTTTTACCAGAATCTGTGTCTCCTGAATTGCATATCTTAAGATCACAAATTATTCTTTGCTGAGTATTGTTCGACATTGCTGAATCCTATTCCACTTTAGCAGTAAGTAATTGTCAACATGGATATATTATTTTATTGTCTTTAAGAAGTAGAACAAAGAAAAAAAAACTGGGGACTTCCCTGGTGGTCCAGTGGTAAAGAATCTGCCTTTCGATACAGGGGACGTGGGTTCAGTCCCTGGTTGGGGAACTAGGATCCCACTTGCCGCGGGGCAACTAAGCCCGCGTGCCACAACTACTGAGCCCGTGTGCCACAACTAGAGAGAAGCCCGTGCACCGCAACAAAAGATCCTGCATGACATGAGTAAGAGCCAATGCAGCCAAATAAATAAATAAATAAATAAATAAATATTTTTTAAAAAAAGAAAAAAATTGATCCATCTCATGAAGAGATTCATTTCCAATAAAAATTGTGTTTAATAATAATAACTACCAAAACGTATATTTGTGTTTTTATCCATTGTATACCATTAACCACTGTATGACTCAATCCAGAAGAAATTTTTTACCACTTAGATACTTAAGGACTCTAAGTTTATATACATCTTTTTGTTGTAGAAAAATATGACACAAAGTATGTTTCATAAGGGTAAAGTTCTGTAAGGTAATGGAATGAAAATATGAATCAAAGAGAAGAAAGAATGATGCAACATTTAGAAGAGCTTATTCTACCATTTCTAAACGGATAATGATATCAAATCACTATGGTACATAGATTCCATTGGAAGCATTTTTAAAAATATATTAAAGTCTTGTTTTAAATGTCAGTATTTTAAGAAGAGCTTGTTCTTGTATATTTTAAATGGATGATTATATATCAAATTACTATAGTACATAGATTTCACTGGAAACATTTTTAAAATTATACAAAGCTTGTTCTAAAATGTCAGTATTACTAATAAATAGGGAATTGTCTTCTTCTTAAACTTATGAAAAGTTTTAGATGTAAACATAAAAATTATGAGCTGTACATAGTTTTAAAAAATTTTTTTAAAGTTCACAGAAAAAAAATTAAAAGTCTGAAGACCAAATATCATGACAGAACACCTCCCTCAGCATGTTTTTTTTTTGGCTGCGTGTCATGAGGGGTTTAGTTCTCCAACCAGGGATGGAACCTGTGCCCCCTGCAGTGGAAGCACAGAGTCCTAACCACTGGACCACCAGGGAATTCCTGTCCCTCTGCCTTTATGAGAATATCTTTGGTATCTTCATTTCACCAATCAGTTTTTTATTGGGTTTGCTTTTTAAATAACTGGTTTAGGACTTCCCTGGTGGTGCAGTGGTTAAAAATCTGCCTGCCAACGCAGGGGACACGGGTTCGAGCCCTGGTCCGGGAAGATCCCACATGCTGTGGAGCAACTAAGCCTGTGGGCCACAACTACTGAGCCTGCACTCTAGAGCCCATGAGCTACAACTACTGAGCCTGCGTGCCACAGCTACTGAAGCCCGTGCACCTAGAGCCTGTGCTCTGCTACAAGAGAAGCCACTGCAATAAGCCCGCGCACCGCAACGAAGAGTAGCCCCTGCTCTCCCCAACTAGAGAAAGCCCGCACGCAGCAATGAAGACCCAACGCAGCCAAAAATAAATTTAATAATAAAAAAGTAATATTTACTGATCAGTTACCTCGTACCAGGCACTGTACCAAACGATTGTATTTCCATGTGTTATTTCAAAAAAATAAAATAAATAACTGGTTTCACTCTAATTATGGGTTATTCATTCACTAATTTGTTTAGTTTTTGTTTTCTT
The DNA here is from genome assembly GCF_028023285.1 of Balaenoptera ricei. Lineage (NCBI taxonomy): Eukaryota > Metazoa > Chordata > Mammalia > Artiodactyla > Balaenopteridae > Balaenoptera > Balaenoptera ricei. The sequence continues at coordinate 29,446,433 of NC_082642.1, read as the reverse complement.
TTTTGGCAGGAGGAGGTAAGAGGGATGGCAAAGGTTGATAGAGAAGATAAAAGAGAATATTGGGTTGGTATCTCCAAGAGATATTATTTCCTTGGGTTATTAAATATGTAGCCAACAATTCCAGTCATCTTCTCATCTCTTATCTCCATTCTACCTTATTTCAAACTTTCAAAAATGTATAAGGAATTTAATAATAATAATAATAACATGAACCCTCATGGATTTACCACTCTGTACATGAAAGAGAACGTTCCCAGTTCTGTTGAAATCCCCTCTGTGCCCCACCTTCATGCCATTCTCCTGACCTTCCTTCTCCCAAAGTAAGCACAGCTCTAAAGTTTGGGTATATGATTCCATCACTCAAAAAAAAAAAAAATATAGACTTCCACACCTGCCTTAGCAACATATAGTTCAGTTTTGCCTGTTTCTGCACTTTACATAAATGTTATCATATTGCATGTATTCTCCTGCAATGTGATTTTTTCACTTGGCATTTTGTTTGAAATATGCATTTATATTGATACATATAGCTAAAGTTCATTCTTTTTCATTGCAGTAAGGTATTGTGTAAGTATGGCAGAAATGATCCATTCTTCTCTTGGTAGCCATTTAAACTGTTTCTTATTGTTTTGCTACTACAAAGAAAATGCTATTATGGACATATTTGTACACGCCTTGTGTTGTACACGTGTAAGAGTTGATCTGGGGTAAGTGCGTGTGTGTGTGTGCGTGTGCGTACACATCCCTGGGATTGCTGGGTAACGGAACATTTTATGTGTATGTTCAACTTCACTAAATAATGCCAAATTATTTTCAAAGTGGTTGGAATAATTTACATTCCCATCAACAGTATGTAAGAATTTATGTTATTCCACAGTTGCCTCACCAACATGTTTTTAAAATGTTTTATCAGTTTGGATGCTGTAAAATGGTATCTCATTCAGGTTTAATTTCCATTTACCTAATTATAAATGAGATTGAGCATGGTTGCATGTGTTTATTGGACATTCACGGTTTCTCTTCAGTCAAATGCCTTTCTTTTAGATTTTGCCTTTCTAAAAATTAATTTCTAAGATGTGTGTTATAGATATGTTTGCTATAAGTGCATATATGTGTTTTACATATACAATATATATATTATAAAACATACTTTCTGGATAAATTTTTTTGTTGGTTATATGTTTTGCAAATTTCTTTTCCCAGATTGTAGCTTGTCTTTCACATTCGTTCTGCCACCTTTTGATAAACAGAATTTCTTAATTTTAATGGCGCTGAGTTTGACAAAACTTTCCTTCATGACTTGCGCTTTTGTTCTTTGTTTAGAATATTCTTTCCTACATTGAGATCACACCGATATTCTCCTATATTTTCTACTAAAGGTTTTGAAGCTTTTCTTTGCACATTTCATTGGTTGTTGTATATGGTGTGAGGTAGGTATCCAGTTTTTTTTCCACATGTACATCTGATTTCCCTTACACCAACTATTGAATGGTCTCTAATTTTTCCAATAATCTTCAATGCCAGCTCTGTTGTAGATGACGTTTCCACTCGTGCATGAGAATGTCTTCTGAGATCTATTCTGTTCCATTGGTTTCACTTCTCAAAATCCCTCCCTTCTATAGCTTCTTGCCAACTGTGTCTCAATCAGTGTAGGGAAGTCATGCCTTTATCCTTACCTTGGCTAAGAGTTCTTGGAGATATTTGGTTACTTTGTATCTGCCTCATAGCATTGGTGCAAAGTAATAAAACAGGATATTACATATAAAGTGCTTAGTAAGATGCCTGGCACAGAGTAAGCACTCAGTAAACTGTAATTATCATCATCATGGTACCCTGTAGTCCTTAATTTACTCTTTTTAGCATAACAGTTGCTAGATTCCTCAAAAAATAAGTTATTTGAGCATCTTCAAGGAGGGGCCAGACTATGTAGCATAAACTGCCTGCCTTATGCCACCCAAAAAATTAAAGGAAAAGAGAAGGTAAGTCATGAAAAACTATGGGTGTCTATCATGAGCACAGTGCCAGGCACGAAATGTTCATCCAACAAATGGTTAATATAACTGGAAGATAGACTCTCAAGGTGATTAATGGCATGGACTTTGGAGCCAGACTAAACCTAAACTTGAATCTGGTCTCTTCAATTTACTATTATGTGACCTTGGGCAAGTTACCTCACATCTCTGCACCTCAATTTCTTCATAGGTTTGCTGTAAGAATTAAAAGCATTCCAAATTCTTAGTACAGTACCTGGCACATGGTAAACAGCTAATAATCAATTTCGTTGTGTTGGCTGTTGAAATGTCACAAGTTTAACTCTCCTTGGGGCAACTGTCTGCTGTGTAACCTGATGTTAGCACCTCTGCATTGCGGGGGGGGTCACACAAGCACAGAACCCATTGACGCTGCCCATTTGTTTAGCCATGGGGCTGACCTTGGCTTCTTTCAGAATGTCTCCTGATAATATGGAGTATTTATTTCTCCTGGAAGTCTTAACTTGTGGTAATTGTTTAGCAAATGAAGCAAAAAAAAAAAAAAAGATTCACAGTTAGTGACAGAAAATTTTTAATTGCAGAAAAAGAGAACACTGATGAATTTAATAATGTGATATTTTTCAGTGAAAAAGAAGAATGCTGAAGCAAGAGAAACCTGACCTCTAATATCAGCTCTATTTAGCTGTGCATGCTTGGGAAAGTTAACTAACTTCTCTATCTGCTTCTTCATCTATAAAATGAAAATTTTGTTAGATTATGAGGATTATTTGAATGTATGTAAGTCACCTGGAACAGTGTCTTATGCATAGTAGGTCCTCAATCCATGGCAAATAAACACATTTGCTGATACAAAGAGACCCAGACTCTAAGTTGAATAGCAAAACAGCAACCACAAAAAGAATGTCTCCTTCTTCTGCATCATGGATTCTGGGGCATGGATTGCAAACTGCAGTTTCATTTAGGTCACAGGGGGTATTGAAACATTTTGAATCTGTTGTCAATATTTTAAAATTGGCAGATATATTAACACTGTTGGATGACTTCCACCTGCTTCAAGGTATGTTTTCACTAGAAGTATCAGAAGAGGCAGTACTGTCTCCTATAAATTATATACCATTGTAATACTTCGCTAATTTACAATGAAAAATGTTAACAGCTTCAGGAATTAGGACTCAAGTCTTCTCTCATCAGCACATTCTCTTCTAGGAGGAAATGTACATGGATGGCCAGATCGTAGACAGAGGGTTTCTTGGTGAAGAGGAAATCAGAACAAGGGGGATGTTAAACAACCCCAGTGGCCAATGACATCAATCTAGATGAGCTCAACCACCCATGCCCTCCACTCGGAGAGAGCTCCAAGGAGTAGTTACATGAGTCTGCTCTCTCTTGTGGACAGCCCTGGAGAACACCATCAACTTTTCATTCTCCTTGACTCTCCTTGACTCTTCTTCTTTGTTTAGGCTCCATGCAGACGTAGTTCAGTACAAGCCCTCTTATCTAACCAAATTGAGAAAGGTAGTTTGTTAGGACAATATGTTTAAAAAGTAAATTGAAAACAAGTTCACTGGGGCTTCCCTGGTGGTGCAGTGGTTAAGAATCCGCCTGCCAATGCAGGGGACACAGGTTCAAGCCCTGGTCCAGGAAGATCCCACACACCACAGAGCAACAAAGCCCATGCGCCACAACTACTGAGCCTGTGCTGTAGAGTCCACGAGCCACAACTACTGAAGCCCAGGTGCCTAGAGCCCGTGCTCCACAACAAAGAGAAGCCACCGCAATGAGAAGCCTGTGCGCCGCAACAAAGAGTAGCCCGCTCGCCGCAACTAGAGAAAGCCCGTACGCAGCAACGAAGACCCAACGCAGCCAAAGATAAAATAAATAAAATAAATACATTTTTAAAAAACCAAATTCATTGAAAAAACTGAGGAAATCATAAAAAAGCATGCATTTAGCATTTATTCTAAAACATTGAAATGTGCCTTTGTGTGCCAATTTTTTTTCTTGGCTGAGCCGCGTGGCTTGTGGGATCTTAGTCCCCTGACCAGGGATGGAACCTGGGCCACCTGTGGTGGAAGCGCAGCATCCTAACCACTGGACCCTGTGTGCCAATTTTTTGATACAGGACAAAGACGTTTTCTTTAAAATAGACCTCCTTTCCCTTGCGTAAAGCCCACTCATAAGGTATCATCTACAATTTCCAGTTTAGTTTTTTTTAAAGTAGAGCAACAACATAAAGACAGCTACAAAGCAATCTAAGAGCAGAATCCATCTAGATTTTTACAATTTTCATCACAAAGTTGTCTCCTTTACATATTATTCAATAGCAACTTTATTTAATAAAAATACTTTTGTCAAGTTCTTCCATGGCACCCAAATTAATTTTCATTAAAAAAAACCCATTATTTTTTGTACTCATTATTTCATGGGTTAACATAATATTCTTTTTAACTGCATAATTATGAAATAGCACAACTGGCATAAACAGGTTTGGGAACAAACCCAACTAACTGACTCTAGGAAAGCCTACAACATAATCAGTAGGTGTAAAAGACTGCCAGCCAGAAGTGTTTAGTGAGATCAGTATGTCTTACAGAGAAAACAGCACATATTAAGTGGGAGTCAGTTTAAAAAAACATACTTTAGAAACATTTTTTTTCATATCATATCTTGTGTAACTGGTTGGATTTAAGCTCTCTTAAGTGTAGTCAGAATCCTTTCTTGCCTACCCCAGATAGACACCCACCTCTTAGCACCCAATGAATGATTGTAAGTCAGGGAGATGTGGTACATACATACAGTGGAATAGTACTCAGCCATAAAGAAGAATGAAACAATGCCATTTGCAGCAACATGGGTGGACCTAGAGATGATCGCATTAAGTGAAGTAAGTCAGAGAAAGATAAATATAATATGATATCACTTATATGTGGAATCTATAAAAGTGATACAAATGAACTTATTTATGAAACAAAAACAGACCCACAGACATAGAAAACAAACTTATGGTTACCAAAGGGGAAAGGGGGTGGGGGTGGAGGGATAAATAAAGGGCTTGGGATTAGCAGATACACACTACTGTATATAAAATAGATAAAAACAAGGACCTACTATATAGCACAGGGAACTATATTCACTATCGTTTAATAACCTATAATGGAAAAGAATCTGAAAAAGAATATATATATATATATATATATATATATATATATATATATATATATATATATATATATATATCTGAATCACTTTTCTGTACACCAGAAACTAACACAACATTGTAAATCAACTATACTTCAATAAAAAAAAATTCAGGGGGATTTTCTTCTAGTTTATCACAAGGTCATTTTATAACTCCAAGTTTGGAATTGACTTTGCTATAGTCACTCTGCGCTGCTTTCAGGACCTGTTGTAAGGATCAAATGAAACCGTATCTGTGAAAACACTTGGTAAGCTCAAAAGCCCTATTCTATGGGCTAAGGCATTAATTCTGTGTGTATTCACCACACCATCCTACTAGATCGTGGGTTCCTTGAGGCTAGGAATAAAATCACCACTACATCCCATACAAAGCCAGCACATACTAAGCACAAAGTGAGAACCCATTGTGGGGAATGATTGTTTGGGCGTATGCAAATCTTCCTTGATGATTTTGTCTGCCAGGTCAAGCAAGCACACACGGACAGAAGATCTCACCAATTCTGCCTGTCCCATAAGTCCTGGAGCCTTGGCGGTGATCAAGAAAATAACGAATTTTACTGGATCTTCCACTCCCAGAAGAACAGACTGGTGGCAGCTCCTGGAAATGATCAGGGGTGACAAGAGATTGACAAGGAAGATGAGCAGGTGATTTTGTCTGGAAGGAGTGGCAGTTTCACATAAAACCACAACTCAATTTTTTTTTGCCATTTTTTTCTTTCCTTCTTCCTCTTCTATAAAAAGTCTGTTTTTGAAGTCGTTAAATGTATTTTTTACAGGCAAAGTTTCTGTTTTTTGAGGAAGGTTAACCTGCCATGACTAATTTTTTTTTTTTCCTGGTTACTGGTAATACCTTTATACTGTCTTCCTTCCCTCCCTCCCTCCCTTCCTTCCTTCCTTCCTTCCTCTCTCTCTTTTTTTTTTATTTCTTTCTTCCTTGCTTGCAAAGGGGGAGGGTGGAGATAGACAAATATAAAGATATGTTGGTTATAGACAAAAAGTATCTGAGTTCTTGACAATTTCAAACATACACAAAAATCACATATCTTTTTCCTCTTCCTCTTCTTTTTTTTTTTTTATTTAAATTTTTATTTATTTATTTATTTATGGCTGTGTTGGGTCTTCGTTTCTGTGCAGGGGCTTTCTCTAGTTGTGGCAAGTGGGGGCCACTCTTCATCGCGGTGCGCGGGCCTGTTGCTATCGCGGCCTCTCTTGTTGCGGAGCACAGGCTCCAGACTCGCAGGCTCAGTAGGTGTGGCTCACGGGCCTAGTTGCTGCGTGGCATGTGGGATCTTCCCAGACCAGGGCTCGAACCCGTGTCCCCTGCATTGGCAGGCAGACCCTCAACCACTGCGCCACCAGGGAAGTCCTCTCTTCTCCTTTTTTTTTTTTCTTTTTTGCTATCTGCTAACATTTGTTGAGTGTTTCCTAGACTATTGGTACTGTTCTAAGCACTTTACAAGTTTATTTTCTACAGCGATCTTAGGCAAAATTGTTTAGCCTCAACGAGCCTCTGTTTTCTCATTTGCAAAATGATGTGAATACCTCATTTATAAGGAGATGGTGAAATTTGAGAGATACTGTAGCTAAGTTTATCTCTTTTTCTTCTTTCCAGTTTGTTTGAATATGTATCCAAATAAGGCCCATGCAAATGATTGGTGTCTTTTAAATTTCTTGAATTTTAGAGTCCACCTCCACCTAGTGTGTGCCCTTTCTTTCTCTCTCTCCCTCTCTCTCTCTTCTTGTTGCAGTCATTTGTTGAAGAAACCAGGTTGCTTGTCCTGTAGAGTTTCCTACTATCATATTAGTCTGCTTGGGCTGCCATAACCAAGTATTCCAGTCTGTGTGGCTTAAACAACAGAGATTTATTCTTTCACTGTTCTGGGGACCAGAAGTCTAAGATCATGTTGCTAGCAGGGTTGGTTTCTGGTGAGAGCTCTCTTCATGACTTGTAGACAGCTACCTTTTTGCTGTGTCCTCATATGGCCTTTCCTCTATGTGTGCACACCCAAAGAAAGAGAGAGATCACTGGTGTCTTTTCCTCTTCTCACAAGGGTGCCAGTCCTATGGGATTAGGGCCCCACTCTTATGATCTCTTTTAGCCTTAATTACCTCCTTACAGGCCCTATCTTCAAACACAGTCACATCGGGGGTTAGGGCTTCAGTATATGATGGTGGGGGCAGGGGAACCAGGGGAGGAGGGGACTCAATTCAGTCCATAACACCTACCGTCCGGATTTTGTTAATTGCATCCCCATGGTGTCCTTTAACATATTCTTCTGTCCTCTGTATTTTTGGTCGCTTTGTAGTCGGATCTAGAGACTTGATCAGATGAAGATTTAATTTTTTGATAAGATAATTTCATAGTAGAACTGTATATCTCTATATCTAATACGACTTTATATAAATTAATCTCACGTTTATTGAAAGTCTTATAGTTTAATTATCCAAACACGGAATTCAATTCCTCAAAGTAGTCAAAATACAGAGTATATTTTCTTGTACAACCCTGTCAAATTTTTCAAAGGTAAAATCATGAAACATGATACTGAGAGCTTGTGTTTAAGGAGCACCATGCGCCAGACACTTTGTTCTTCAGAACAAGCTTGTCACGCAGGAATGTTGTTTCCTAATTTTGACAATGGAGAAAATAAGATTTTAGGAAATCTTCTTAAACTGGCTTTTAAAAACATCTTCTCAAATATTTAGTCAAATGCCAAGTGAATTCAATTCTCTTTGGGAAGAGCTTTAGATGGGAATTGGATGGGACATTACACAATGAGAGAGTCTCCCTAGGAGAGCTAGAAAGGGTCATCAGTAAATACTCGCCAATTTAGTCATATCAAGTCCCAACACAGCAGTTTGATTCCTGGTGAGACTGAAATGCAAAATACATGCAGATAGATACACTGCCCCTGAACCTGATTCAGTATATTCCCTTTTTATTTGTTTGAGTTCCCACTACCTGCCTACACCTCCTTCTACTTTGACACATTTTCACCAATTTTTGGTAAAAATCCTTATTTGATTGGACACTAGCCCTGCAGGTTTTTAAATTTAGGTTTTAGATGGTGATTACTGTATATGGGATTCTAAAATCCACTTTGTGGATTAACTCTATTAATTCTCGCAAAAACTCACTCAGGTAGGTACTGTTATCATCCACATTTTTTAGATGAGAAAAACGAGGGCAGAGAAGAGGAATAACTTGCCCAAGGTCACCCAGCCAGTGAGTGATGGTGTCTAGATTTGAATCCAAGCAATCTGGCTCCAGAGTCTGTTCTCACAATGTCCAAGGCTTCACATGCTTAGAGCATCCTTTGACATTCAGGTGCCCAAGGTGTGGACCCCACAGACCACTGTTCCTCAGGGGGCCCTGGTGCCACGACGTAACATCTGGCTTCCACTGCCTTGTTCAGCCTGTAACTTCTCATCCCCCATCAGCCAGCATGCTTCACACCCAGTTCCACACCAGAGCAACACAAATTCCAGAAGCCCAGTTCACACATCCAGATGGTTGACTCTTAAACACACAGGACCCACCTGCTGGCCAGTCTTCCATATTCCTTGTAGCAGGGAAGCCTCTTTGGAAAAGAGAACTTTGGGTGAATGATGCAGAATTGTAGATTGCTGCCCGGCACGTGGAGTGGAAGGTGGAGGAGGGGGGAGAGAAGAGACTGCCTAGTGATGTGGCGCTGGTTCTTCAGTGCCTGACCCTGACCTCCTGCACGCACTCTCCACCTTTCTCTGCCCTGCTCTGTGCTCAAGGAGGCTGATCCCAGGGGACTGCCTCAGCCATGCTCCCTGGCCGGCTGACTTCTGAGCAGACCCAGCAATGAGAGGCACTGGCAGGAAACTGGAAGGTGGGAGGAGAGAGAAAACAGAGCATCTCTTCCCCTCTCTATTCCTCTCTGCTCCTTCACAGCTACAACTCCTCCATGCCTGCAGCTCACCAGCCTCTGCTAATACTCTCTTCCCCTGCCCCTTCCAAGCCTGAAAGGGTGGTGACAGCTTCCCGCTGCTGCTGGTCCCTTGGTGCCTCAAGCCCCCCTTTGTTCCCTTGACCCGGATCACCCCTCTATAAGCAATTCCTTTATTAAAGTCTTTTCACTGTACCTTCTGTGTGAACTTGGTTTCATGCTGGAGCTCTGATTCAGGTGCCAAAGTGATGCACATGGGCTGAGCAAGGGGAAGTCAGAAGACCTAGTGAGGAGCAGACTGGGGTAGGTTGGTTTGGAGCTGGCCCTGCACCGAAGTGTAAGTGTCAGATACCCTCCAGAGGTGGTGCTGGCTGGGTCCCACACGTGATTTTAAGAGGCTTTATTTACCATCTGCCCATTTTGGTAGCCTGGCAAAACCCCTCCTCCTATATGAGAGTGACATTTCCAAGCCTCCAAAGGTCTTCCCTGTGGCTGGCCAGGACGCCATTTATGCTAGGACAGGGCTAGAGAAATCCTCACAAATGCTTTTTCTTCTGCTATGGCCCCAAACATTGCAACAGGCCCTTTCTAGTGTAGAAGTTAGATGCACCAATGCCTCGGTTCTGACCCTGGCTCTTCCTCTTGCTAGCCATGTAACCTTGAATAAATAGGTAATCTTTCTAGGCCTCAGCATTCTCATCTGCAAAATGGGGATAATAATGGGGTTGGGGCAAGAACTAAGTGGCCTACTACATATAAAGCTTAGCACAGTGGCTGACACCAGCAAATACTCAAAACATGTTAATATCTCCACCCTTATATAGCCATAGGACCTTAACAGTTTACTTCACCTTTCTGTACCTCCATTTCCTTCTCTATATACTGAGAAAATAACACTGACCTCCTGGGTCAGTAATCTCCTGTGTGAAGATCAAAAGGAAGAAAATGTCAATGAAAGCGTTCTAGAAACTGTAGAGCATCTTATGAATGCAAGGTCTTTTAAAAAATACATAATAATAATTATCACAATTTAAAAACTAGCAGGGGGCCCTAAGAAATGTTTCAATAAGCTCTCGTACCAATATTTATAATGAGGTAGAGGAGAAAATTTAATAATAAGGCCCATGAGAAGGTCTTAGATAAAGAACAAACCATTTTTTAAAGAAAGATCAAGAGAACTTCTGAGAAGTGGATTCCATTTCATTCTGAGGCTGACAATTTGAAAGTCGCTGCTGAAAAGTAATTTCTACCATAATATCTTATCCAAATTAACTGATCATTAAACCAACTATGAGCAGTGACTAAAGTACACTGGGTCAGATGCTTCGAAATGAATAAGTCACCCCAGAGAACTGTCAGAGCCACCCCCCATCTCCCAAGCATCCAGAGTGGGCCACGCCCCTCTTCAGGGCAGCACACCTCCATGCCCACACCCACCCATACCTGCCCACACCCAGGAGGGCAGACAGCCACGGTCCAGAGTCCGTGGCCATGACTCTGTCTGGAAGAGTAGACTCTCAAACTAGACTGTTTTTTTTTTCTTGCCATTCATTCCCTACATTTCCTTCATAATAATAAAGACATTGACTTTGTGGTGAGGGTTTTAACCTCTTGAAACTCAGAGGACCGTCTGTGGACCAGCAGTGTAGCATTACCTGGAGCTGGTTAGAAATGCACAATCTTGGGCCCACCCCAGATCCACTGAATGAGAATCTGCGTTTTAACACAATCCCAGGTGATTCATATGCTCATTAAAGTTTGAGAAGCACTGTTTTCATCTTTCTGAATCTCATACTCATCCTGCAAGGTTATTGTGAGGATTAAATGTATTCAAAGTGCCTGGCAAGTAGTAGGTGCTCAATAAGTTATTCTCATCTTCCTTCACCCAGCACCTGGCCCTGCCATGCCTCTATGCCGTCTCCCTCTGCCTGAGCCCTGCTCCCTGGCCTGGGCTTCTGAACACTGACCTTAACTTGCTTCCTCAGATACTGCCACTTGGCTGACCTCAGCTCTTTCCTTGGAGTCCCTGGCAGGCTCGCTGGGGGCTGTTGCTGTACTTCTCAGCACTCCCCGCTGACCTAGACTCTCCCCAAGCCCCACCTCTCTTGGCCTGTCCCTTCTTGTGGACACCAAATAGCCTACAGCAGCATTTATTTTAGTCATGATTCCATTGCTCAATATGGCCTTGGAACTGCTCCTTGGAATTTGCTTTCACATCCTCACATGGTGCTGGGCCCAGTGTAAGCACTCAACTAAATCTGCCTTAAGACAGTGCGTGCAGGGAGATCAGCTCGGTGCTTCGTGACCACCTAGAGGGGTGGGATAGGGAGGGTGGGAGGGAGCGAGATGCAAGAGGGAAGAGATATGGGAACATATGTATATGTATAACTGATTCACTTTGTTATAAAGCAGAAACTAACACACCATTGTAAAGCAATTATACCTCAATAAAGATGTTTAAAAAAAAAAAAAAAGACAGTGCATGAAGAACAAGGGTTTGCTTCATACTAAGCCACAGTATTAGGGTTTATATCTCCATTTGGAGATTTGGTCTCTTTGCTTTTCCTTTTTCTCACTTTTCTTAGCCATCCAAAAGTGTGATGCAGAAGGCTGAGACTTAATGTCGACCCAGGAAGAAAGGGCCAGTGAGAATGCCTGACCTATTAGGATTCTAGACCCCAAGCCCCTCTGAACGGGAGCCCCTGTGGCTCCTCAGGGTCTAGCCCTACTCACTGTGATTCCACACTGATGCTTGAGGCCAAAATGCCAGATGGTAATTAAGTGTTCTGGTCCTGGCCTGGTTTTCTCCAATTAGGTCATCGGAGGCTGATGGTGTCCTGTCCAATCTCCCTCACTAGGCAGTACTTCCCAGCTGCTGCAAGTCCTATGGCTAAAAGCGTCTGCCTGTGACCTTCTCCGGGCACATCCTCCTTTGGTTGAGCTGCCCCACCCAGAAAATTTTGAGATGTGTCACCCCAAGCAGCCAATGACTGATGGATACAGGGGCACAAATCTTGGTCCCCTAGTCTCAAGGTGGAACAACTCTGTAGTGCAACTTTCAATCTAGAGTGACCATGGATCAGGCCAAGGCTAGAATTTACCTGAGATCACATCCTGCTTCCTTTACTCCCTTACAGGCTCCTTTCCAGGGCATCCCTCAATAAACTGTGTGTACCTAAAACTGCTTCAGCTCTGCTTCCAGGGAACCTGACCTAAGACAGTGTTCTTGGGAAGCCCAATATATAACACAAATAAAGAACTGCTTCATTTGTAGCTGGGTAGAGAGCATGGAACCTTTACTGGCTGGTTCTCATGAATTTATGGTGACCTGAGAGGAAACTCTCCAGAAGACAGTCTGGAAATCGTAAAATAAATTGAGGAGAGAACATAAGATTGCTGGTCCAGATACACTCCTCCAGGGAAGATTTGTGTCATATTTTAGATTCCACATATAAGTGTTATCATATGCTATTTGTCTTTCTCTGTCTAACTTACTTCACTTAGTATGATAATCTCTAGGTCCATCCATGTTCCTGCAAATGGCATTACTTCATTTTTTTATGGCTGATTAGTATTCCACTGTGTATATATACACACATCTTCTTTATCCATTCATCTGTCGATGGACATTTAGGTTGCTTCCATGTCTTGGCTACTGTAAATAGTGCTGTTATTGGCACACTGGGCTGCATGTATCTTTTCAAATTATAATTTTCTCAAAATATATGCCCAGGAGTGGGATTGCTGGGTAATATGGCAACTCTATTTTTAGTTTTTTAAGGAAGCTCCATACCGTTTTCCATAATGGCTGCACAAATTTACATTTCCACCAACAGTATAGGAGGGTTCCCTTTTCTCCACACCCTCTCCAGCATTTGTTATTTGTAGACTTTTTAATGATGGCCATTCTGACTGGGGTGAGGTGGTACCTCACTGTAGTTTTGATTTGCATTTCTCTAATAATTAGCGATGTTGAGCATCTTTTCATTTGTTTGTTGGTCATCTGTATGTCTTCTTTGGAGAAATGTCTATTTAGATCATCCCCCCATTTTTTGATTGGGTTATTTGTTTTTTTTGATATTGACTTGCATGTATATTTTGTATATTTTGGAGATTAATCCTTTGTCAGTTTCTTCATTTGCAAATATTTTCTCCCATTCGGAGGGTTGTCATTTTGTTTTGTTTATGGTTTCCTTTGTTGTGCAAAAGTTTTTAAGTTTCATTAGATTCCATTTTTTAATTTTTGTTTTTATTTTCATTACTCTAGGAGGTGGATCAAAAAAGATCTTGCTGCAATTTATGTCAAAGAGTGTTCTGTCTATATTTTCCTCTAAGAGTTTTAAGGGTCCGGCCTTACATTTAGGTCTTTAATCCATTTTGAGTTTATTTTTGTGTATGGTGTTAGGGAGTGTTCTAATTTCATTCTTTTACATGTAGTTGTCCAGTTTTCCCAGCACCACTTTTTTTTTTTTTTTCAATGAAGCCTCCTCATTTAATCCAGGTAAGAAGATGCTTTCTTTTTTTTTTTTAATTTTATTTATTTATTTATGGCTGCGTTGGGTCCTCGTTTCTGCGCGAGGGCCTTCTCCAGTTGTGGCAAGTGGGGGCCACTCTTCATCGCGGTGCACGGGCCTCTCACTATCGCGGCCTCTCTTGTTGCGGAGCACAGGCTCCAGACGCGCAGGCTCAGCAATTGTGGCTCATGGGCCCAGTCGCTCCGCGGCATGTGGGATCTTCCCAGACCAGGGCTCGAACCCGTGTCCCCTGCATTGGCAGGCAGACTCTCAACCACTGCGCCACCAGGAAAGCCCCTCAGCACCACTTATTGAAGAGACTGTCTTTTCTCCATTGTATTGATATATTCTTGCCCCCTTTGTCATAGATTAGGTGACCATAGGTGTGTGGGTTTATCTCTGGACTTTCCATCCTGTTCCATTGATCTATATTTTTGTTTTCGTGCCAGGACCATACTGTCTTGATTACTGTAGCTTTGTAGCATAGTCTGAAGTCAGAAAGCCTGATTCCTCCAGCTCCGTTTTTCTTTCTCAAGATTGATTTGGCTATTTGGGTTCTTTTGTGTTTCCACACAAATTGTAAAATTTTTTGTTCTAATTCTGTGAAAAATACCATTGGTAATTTGATAGGGATTGCATTGAATCTGTAGATTGCTTTGGGTAGTATAGTCATTTTCATAATATTGACTCTTTTGATCCAAGAACATGGTATGTCTCTCCATCTGTTTGTGTTGTCTTTGATTTCTTTTATGAGTATCTTATAGTTTTCTGAGTACAGGTCTTTTGCCTCCTTAGGTAGGTTTATTCCTAGGTATTTTAGTCTTTTTGTTGCCATGGTAAATGGGATTGTTTCCTTAATTTCTCTTTCTGATCTTTCATTGCTAGTGTATAGGAATGCAACAGATTTCTGTGTATTAATTTTGTATCCTGCAACTTTACCAAATTCATTGATTAGCCCTTGTAGTTTTCTGATAGCATCTTTAGGATTTTCTATGTATAGTATCATGTCGTTTGCAAACAGTGACAGTTTTAGAAACTATTCTTGATTTAGATAGTAGATTCTTCAGTTACAAGTCATAGAAACCAATTTGAGCCACCTTGAGCCACATAGGGAGAAATATCATACAAACATACAAAGGTGTCTCCCAAAATTCAAGTGCAAGAATGCAGCTAGGCTTCAGCAACCAGGAACTGGAAAGCCATCAGGATTCTGTCCCTTATCTCTGCATGTTTCTGCCTGCTTGTCTCACTGTTTCTGTCTGCAGTTAGGCTTTCTCTTCATCTCCAATCTTCTTGAGATCATGTGGCCACTCAAAGCACCCATGTTTAGGGACTATATCTGAATCTCAGCATCAAATTCCCAAGAAAGAGAGTCTGAGTGAGTGTGCTTGGGTCAGGTGACCACTGCTGGCCCAATCAGCCATCGTCTAAAAGGAAGTGACAGCTCGTATAGTAGCTATGCAGTGCCCATTCCTGTGGACCAGGGAGCAGTTCTCAGAGAGGGCAGGGATGGTTCACAGGCTGAGCAGACAGCCTGGGACGTTTTCCATTACCATTATCCATCAATAGGCAGTGGCACAGAGATGAAACATATTTTATCCTCGGGATCTAGATCAGGGCAGCCCAATAGAACTTTGTGTGATAACGGAAATGTTCCAATCTGCACTCTCCAATATGACAGCCCCTCACCTCTTGTAAGCTATTGAGCACTTGAAATGTGTCTGGAGAACTGAATTTTTAAATCTTATTTATTTGTAATTAATTTAAATTTAAGTAGTTGTATGTAGCATCATACTAGAGAGTGTAAATCTAGGCCTTTCTAGTTTAAAGGTATGAAAACTGAGCTCCCAGACCACATAGCTAGTTAATAACACAACTGGAACTAAAAGCTTGGTCTCTTCTCTTTTTAATTTTCTATCCTAGTCACTGGAATCGGGGAATCTGCATATGTGACTTTCCCAGATAATTCAAATTTGCCATTTTAAATGTCCAGACCTAACCATTCTTTGATGTAAAGCTTTCTGAAATGCATTACGCACTTCACTGCCTTGGGGAAAAAAAGCCATGTGGTCATAACTGTAGACTTTTCTTAATGACACAAAATGGTAATTGTGAACCGCATTTGTCATTCTGGGTAATAATAGTGGGGCCCTCAGAAGAGGGCCTGGTGAGGCTTACAAGGCTGTCTTCTCCACCCTGCATGGCTCTGCAGCTGGGAGTGATTTGCTGCTTCCTCTCTCCTTGTCACATCTTGATATGGTGGCTTCTGACAGCATCCCACCTCCCTTCACTAGCTCAGCAATGAACCAAGTATAGGAACTTAATCCATAAATGGGCTTAATTTCACCCACAATTCTAAACTATTAGGCCTGGGGGAGTTTCACAACTGAGTCAGGTACAGAGGGTTTTGTACAAAATTTTCCACAACACACAGTTTTTTTTCTTAAAGGTCTATGATGATGCAAGTCTCATAAAAGCTGATTGTGGGATAAATGGTATAATGTTTTATTTTACTTTAATTGTGCCACTCAATACGTCAATATTGCCATGGCTAGGGTCCCAAGGCAGAATAGGACTGTGCACAAAATAGTTTCAGAAATGAGACTGAAATTGGGTATGGATTATTTTAGATTACTTTCCTGAGCTGTTTCTCCATAGTGTATTCTCAAGTCATGGAACAGGAAGTTTTATGAGTCTTTTTGAAGATGTTCAAAAAACCAAAGTGAATTTTAAGAACACTAAAAGAAATAATAATGCATTCATTTCAGTACTCTCTACTTAAACAGAGGCCAGACTTGCTGTGATTGTATCTATTCAAAACATATCTGAGCATATGGCAGCCAGAAAGGGTTCAAAGCAAGGGGAATAGTTGTCACAAAGTCTGTGCACTAGAGTCCCTGGCCTGTACCCAGGGGAAACAAGCCACTCTGATGGCCTTCAGCCTGGGTCCCATGCTCCACTCCTGGGGCCCGGCCAGAGGCTGTAAGAGAAGAGTGATTCAAGGGGAATCTAGGTTCTGCTTCCTGGACCCCCAAAAGCCAATAAATGACTATGCACTCTGTTCACCTCCTCTGGGGAGAAGATAACCCATTTGAGAAAAAGTTCCCTCACACAATTAAGAGGTGGGGTTTCTTGTCATCAGTAAGGGTGTCTTTCAGTTATCTGGAGAAGTTGTTTATGCAAAGGCACCACCACCAGATAGGTGTTCTGTATTTTTCCTTGGCCTCCTAGAACAGCTTGAGGATTTGCTCAAGGGAAGCACTCGTTTTGCCTCTACGCTGCTTTGGAAAATAACTTCAACAACACGTTCGTTGTTCCATTAGTTATTTATAGGCCAGTTTTGATTATCCACCAGGCAGGTTCCTGGCACAGTTTTCAGCCCTGTTTGCCTTTCTCACCTCCCACTGACACACACTTGCTGCAGCTTGTAGCGACTTAGAGTTTCCCGAGACACCGCTCAGCCGGCCCCCACCCCAAAGATGTCTACAAACCAAAACAACCGTGACCCACCTTTCCCCAACCTTCCCCAAGAGTACTAGGAGGTCGCTGGAGAGACCTGGGGGAAGGCTGTGGACTGCGGCTGCCAGGCAGTGGGCAGAGAGCCCCAGGTGGACATGTGCCAGTGGCCAGGAGGCTGGAGAGGGGTCACTACCCTGGGCAGGACGGAGATGCAATGGTTCCACAGCGTGGCATCATTTTGTTCTTTCAAGTGCTATATGTTCCCGAGACATGTGACACGCCCTCCCCTGCTCAGAGTCCAGAGGAGTACAAATTCCTAAGTCCCATCAGAAGTACTTCCTTTCTGTCTGCACCTTGGGCCCCAATAAAGGTGGCACTGCAAAAATTTCACATTAAAGGAACTCTCAGGGATATGTGACTGAAAGCTCAAAGGATAAAATATTGGAAGCTGATCTGAACTTCGAAAGGTTTTGGACTGAGGGATGTCTTCTGGGTCCCCCAGTCCCTAAGCCAGAGCAGCCTTCATGCCGGCTTGGAGCTGTGGTTTTAAGTGGCAGGGTTCCGATCCCTAGGCCTCGGCTCTGGAGGTTCTGATTTCAGCTGGTCTGAGGTTAAGGCGTGAGCACTGGAGTTTCCAAACATCCCCAAGTGATGCTGATGTGCAGCCTAGATGGAGAGCCTCACTTGGCCGACAGTGTTTGCGAGTGGGTCTCTTCAAGTGCACAGCTGTGGCTCCGCTGATTTAGAATCAATGTTTGAATAGGAAGGGGAGGAGTACACACACACACACAGAGAACAATTCAGGAGCCACTGCACGTCCTAGGGTCAACATTTTATTCACTCATTCACTCAACAAACATTTATTGAGGGCTGCTACTAGGATGCGTGGATGCAAAAATGCATGATGAAGTCACTGACCTCAAGGAAAAACCAACTGCCTGGAAGAAGCATTTGGACACATTCTGCAGGCCCCTAGGGTCCCCCACAGGGGCAGTCAAGTCTTGTCCTTCCTCTTCCTTGTTTGTGCCCAGTTGGTGACTCATAATTTGCCTATACTTGCACACGATTTGACAGAACATATATTATCCTGCTGCCTATAGTCTCTGGTTGCTATACAGAGTGCAGTTGCTTGAATTATGACAGTTATCTCTGCTAATAAAGTTCACTTTTTTACTGCAGAGTTATAAATACATATGCAGCTTGCATACTCAAGGAGGCCTGTGGGAGGAAACGCTGAGGCCCTTCTAGAACAGAAGCCGCTCCCTGGCACCTGCACATACATAACTTTCCTGATTCCCCCCCAGAAAGGCTCGTCTTCAGGGCTTTCTTATAGAAAGAATTTACTGTAAACAGCCCTGGTAAGAAAATCAGCAATTAGTATCCTTGACATTTGCATTCTTTCCTTGGGCCTCCAAATGGATTCCCAGCCATCCGCTTTCCTTTTCCCAGAGGAAAACTGGTCCCACAGTCTCTGAAGAACCTGGAATGGCACTGAATGGGATGTAAAATAACAGCCAAGTGGCGATCAGGAAGATGAGCGGCAGGAAGGGGGATGGCCGATCTTGTAAATCTGAGCCGCACAAGTAAGTTCATTAAATCAAGGATGTGCTCAGGGTGCTGGTAAGGCATATACAGAAGCAGCAGACAAATAAATCTGGCTGGTTATCTGAAGGAGAAGAGCTAATGGAGGAATTTTCTAAAAGGAGCTTTAACTTTTTACTGAATGAAGTTAACACTATAAATTACCAATCAGCTGACTGTAATTTTACAATTTAGCATGGGATTTGAGCCACTTGCAGGAGATTGTAACGGGTGGGTAATAACAGGTATGCGTGGTGAATGTTATATGGCACATTTCTTTGAAATATATAGCTAGCTACTTTGGTAACAAATATGTTTATTTGCAAAGAAAATTACGATTATGGTGTGAACAGCATGTAGCAGGAGCTGCTGCTTGTCTCACCAACAGCTTTTCCCGGGTTTCCTTGCTAGTCAAGCACTGATTTGGGAGGGGCGATGGGTGTCAATCCTCCCCCATGTGACAGTTGAGACTGACTTTACCCTACTCTCAGGATCAAAGGGAAATCCTGACGACCTAATCCAATTGCAGTGGCCGTCCTGCTGTGCTAGGGCTGGGTTCGGGGTGGGTGTGTTGGGTGTGGTCTGCGGCCAGCTGTGTGGTTCTACCACATTCCCTTCTGAGCCTAGGAAGCACGCTTCCCAGAGTCACTGTCTCAGCCTGTTCCAGATGACTGCTTCCAAGAGGAATTCAGGGCAAGATTTACAAAGAGGATGGTGTTATTCCTCCAGGAATGGCTGGAGCTGTATAGGTGGGCAGGTGAGAGATTGTCAGCAGCTTCCTGGCACAAACTTGAGGAATTACACACTTAGGTGTTTCAGGCTAAGATCTATCAGGGTCAACTCCTCTGATCTTCCAGGATAGTTTCTGAACTCTGCTCCCCCAGCTCTCCCAGAAGTCATGTATGCCTCTAATTCTGAATTAAGTCCTTTATATCCAGAATGCATAGAATGGCTTTAGTTGTCCGTTCTAAACCCTGACTGATACAGTGGCCATGTGGTCCAGTTCTGGCCAATAGGCTGGAAGGCTTCTCCTTACTCCTGAGAAGGAGACTCTGGAAGAAACATCCTCTATCTGCCTCTGGATGACATGGCATTTGGATGCAATGCCTGGGACAGCTGTCCTGATTTGCTTCCAGCCTGAAATAGAGCCAACGTGCAAGCAGAAGGCAGAAAGGTCCAGCAAGAGGAGCTAGAGTCCTGATGAACTTGCAGCCAGTGGCCTTTTAATTGGTGCATATTCAGCCCTTAGGAAGCAAATGTGAAGATGGCTTGACGTTGACCACCATGTTTTCTGGGGATGTGACGTGGGATGTGACGTTATACAGTGATTCACACCTGTTCTCCATCCTTAACTTTTCATATTCCCATCCTTCAGGCAAAGGAATACCCAGATCACCTGTGTCTCAGATGCATCACACACCTCTGAAATAGCTATGTGAGTTATAGGTTTGCATTGGCAGATGTGTCTATAATATTATTGCATCTTTTATCTTTTTTCTAATCCCAATTACACTTTAAAATACACTGACGTTGCCAAAGCATTAGTACAATTCTATCATTTTGAATTTCTTCTTGTTTTACCAACATACAGGCAGTCCTCACGTTGCATGGTAGTTCAGGAGCATAAAAATGACCATGCAAGCTGAAACGGAGCAAAGCAATCTTAATAATCAATAGGACAAATTACAACTGTTTCATTAAAAATTTTGCCAAAATATTAAAACCTTTTACTTTGATTGCTAAATGTACAGGGATAGTTTAAAAATAGCAAAACTGGAAATCAGTGAAGTTAGAACACACCTTCACACCATACACAAAAATAAATTCAAAATGGCTTAAAGACTTAAATATAAGACATGACACTATAAAACTTCTAGAATAGAACATTGGCAAAATATTCTCTGACAAAAATCGTACCAAGGTTTTCTTAGGTCAGTCTCCCAAGGCAATAGAAATAAAAGCAACAATAAGCAAATGGGACCTAATCAAACTTATAAGCTTTTGCACAGCAAAGGAAACCATAAACGAAATAAAGACAACCTATGGACTGGGAGAAAATATTTGCAGATGATGCAACTGACAAGGGCTTAATTTCCAAAATATACAAACAGCTCATACAACCAGTAACAAAAAAACAAACAACCCAATTGAAAAATGGGCAGAAGACATACACAGACATTTCTCCAAAGAAGACATATAGATGGCCAACAAACACATGAAAAGATGCTCAACATCGCTAATTATTAGAGAAATGCAAATCAGAACTACAGTGAGGTAGGACCTCACACTGATCAGAATGGCCATCATTAAAAAGTCTACAAATAACAAGTGCTGGAGAGGGTGTGGAGAAAAGGGAATCTTCTCATACTGCTGACGGGAATGTAAATTGGTGCAGCCACTATGCAAAACAGTATGGAGGTTCCTTAAAAATATTAAAAACAGAGTTGCCACATGATCCAGCAATCCCACTCCTGGGCATATATCCAGACAAAACTACATTTCAAAAAGACACATGCAGCCCTATGTTCCTAGCAGCACTATTTACAATAGCCAAGACATGGAAACAACCTAAATGTCCGTCGACAGATGAGTGGATAAAGAAGATGTGTGTATATGTACACAATGGAGTACTACTCAGTCATAGAAAAGAATGAAATAATGCCATTTGCAGCAACATGGATGGACCTAGAGATTATCATACTAAGTGAAGTAACTCAGAAAGAGAAAGACAAATACTGTATGATATCACTTATATGTAGACACAAATGAACATGTCTACGAAACAGAAACAGACTCACAGATATAGAGAACAGATTTGTGGTTGCCAAGGGGGTGGGGTGGGGGAGGGATGGACTGGGAGTTTGGGATTAGCAGATGCAAACTATTATATACAGAATGGATAGACAACAAGGTTCTACTGTACAGCACAGGGAAATATATTCAATATCCCGTGATAAAGCATAATGGAAAAGAATATGAAAAAGAATATATATAAAACTGAATCACTTTGCTGTACAGCAGAAATTAACACAGCATTGTAAATCAACCGTACTTCAATAAACTGGATTTTTAAAAAATAGCAAAACTAATATTTAATAGATTATTATTTAAAACAGAAGCATTGACAAAATGTTTTTTCTCTTTGTAAAAATTTTATCAAGAGTAGTTTGAATAGTTCTCCCCTTCAGAGCATCTTTTCTATGCCTTAGCAAATGTCACACCCTTTCTAAGTTTAGATCAGCTTCCAATATTTTATCCTTTGCACTTTCAGTCAAATATCCTTGAGAGTTCCTTGAACGTGAAATTTTTGCAGTGTACTTCCTCTGGGACATCACCCTTTTGGCCACACCCCTCATTTATGTTGATAAATTTGCTTACTGGCTGCATAAACTTTTTTTTTTTTTATTGGCCGCACCATGCGGCATGTGCAATCTTAGTCCTTGACCAGGGATCAAACCCGTGCCCCCTGCAGTGGAAGTGCGGAGTCTTAACCACTGGACTGCCAGGGACGTCCAGCATAAACTTTCTTGAATAGCAGCAATGTCAACATTCTCAATATAGAAATATATATATTACTTGCAGCCAAAATAATCCTGATACAGGAACAACTATTACTATCATTGTTGTAAATTCCATCCAAAAACTACCTGGTGAGTTCTAACTCAGACACAGTAGTAGAATTAGAAGAGAACTGTATGGAAACCTCTGGCGCTTGCCTCTGGAAAAACAGAAAAACGTGTTGTATGAATGCGCCCATTCTATTGAATATATTGAATACTGAAGACAGTTTTATGGAATATCGACTACCTAAAATGCCAGTGTTTTTCTCCCAGTTCCCCTATGCACCACAAACCTTCTGGATTGGCACTAGAACCTATCTACCCTTCTAGGAAAAAGAAAAGAGGGGCACAAGGTCAGAGTTTCGGAAAAAGCCAGCTGGACATGGAACAGTTTTGTTAGGTCCCTATCATCCAGGCCAGCAAATCAATAGTCTCACCGGGCAGGTGGCAGTGGCTTCCTGGAGCACTGTGTTGAATAGGACTTTGAGGCTAGGTCTAGGTTCGACAAAAAAGAGCACTGAGATTGATTGGCAATGTCTGTCAGTGTTAAAGGAGAAGAGAGTGAGCACACGTGCTCTGTACGGGTCATTCCTGGCCTGGAGCCTGGTTCTTAGTTGAAAGATCAGATATTCACGTTTGCCAGCACATCAAAAGATATTTGATCAGGGTGTGGCGGCGGGGAAGGGGTGGGGAGTACTGGCGCAACCAAATTCATAAGACACTGATTTATAAGTCAGGAGGACAGTTTATTGACTTAAACTAGAAATATAAGTGTGTACCTGTTTTGAAGTTGGACTCTGCATGGCATAATGAAGAAACTCGGTGTTTGGAGTCAGGCCCACCTAGCTTTGCACCATGGCTGCATCTCTCACCAGCTACATAGCTTCTCAGACCACTCTGTTGATAAGGACATCAATGCTGTGTCTGAGACCAGAGGAAAAAAATGTCCTGATTAATTAACTATGTCTGAAGCAGTCAAGGTGGGGGGAGCGGGGGTGGCTATTTTTGGTGTATATTGCTGTATGTTCTAGTTTTTACTAATCCATGCATTCTCTTCCGATAGGAAAGCCTAGTTTCTGGAATTAAAAATTGCTTTTTGAATATGGATATAAAAGATGTTTGCTGCAGGATTTTTATGGCTAGTATCATCAAGCTATCTTCACCATACAAACACAAATGACACATGAATAAGAAATGACGATTTGTGCCTCTGGATACCCATTGTCCTGCTCAGAGCTGGAGGAAAAAATGGTCAAATTTTGTCTCCTGCCCACCCTCCATTTTATATACGTCTTACCTACCACCTGTGCTAACAGAAATATAACGCAAGCCAGAAAGGTGAGCTACATCAGCTATTTAACATTTTCTAGTAGTCATAGGAAAAAAATAAAGTTTTTGCATGTTTTCACAAAAATTTTATCATATAGTTTTATTACCCATTATACCTTGTCCTACATACTCTCACTTAGAGGATAATCTTTTTATTTAGCTATTGGCCTCAGGTATCTTTGGCTAAGGATTGTTATCTCAGAGGAGGAGACCGGGGCCCTGGTCCCCTCAAGGCTTAATCTCCCTAGTCTGCGCTTGCCCCTGGGCGGCTGACAGGAGCTGCCCAGCCTGGCGTTTGTGGCTCTCTTTGTGGAGCACTGGTCTCTCCACAAGCACTGCTCTGGCAGGCTCTCAGTCAACCTAAACTGTTTTTCTACTTTGGAGTCTCCCAAAATGTCCACTATAATCGTGTATTTTTTAAAAGTTGGACAAAAAGACAGGTTTCTTTCTTCTTCATAAAGCTGCATTTATGGAAGCGAATCTATAGTTTTCAGATTCAGTACGTCTGGGCTGGGGCTGGTGCATTTGCACTGCTAAGAGTTCCCAAGGGACGCAATTTGCTGGTCCAGGGACCACACTTTGAGAACCACTGATATATATCACTCGTTTCGTTGGAGGAAGGAGATGAGACACTTTGGTATTTGAAAGTAAAAGAATTTCGTAAAGTGGAAAGCATCAGGTTACACCTTTCCTCCAAAATAAGCCAATCCCAATTCTTTGCTGTTCTTTCCCCAGAACCAGCATCTTAGCATGCTCCAACACCCGCTCTTCTAAAATTTCTCCCCCAGCCTCCTGCTAGAGGCAGAGCACCCAGGTCCCGCCTCTGTCCTGGCACAGACCTCGACCACAGCCCTCTACTGTTCCATGGTGCGGCAAGCATCTGGGCATGCGTGTTGACAGTCTTTCAGCTGGCAGCACCATCTCCCTAATGCCAGAACCTCTCATGGCAGTCACTCGAACAAAGAGTGCTGAATGATTGAGTGAATTAATGGCACGTGTTTGGAAGAGAAGAAGGGGACTATTTACATGTTTGTTAAAACTTCTCCTAAGTGTAAGAGATAACAATGACACAGGAAATTCTTTTTTAAACTAAATTAAATTAAAATTTTTATTGAAGTATAGTTGATTTACAATGTTGTGTTAGTTTCAGGTGTATAGGAAAGTGATTCAGTTATATATATTCTTTTCCAGATTCTTTTCCCTTATGGTTATTATAAAATATTGAGTATAGCTCCCTGTGTTATACAGTAGGTCTTTGTTGCACAGGAAATTCTTAAAAAACAAAACAACGAAAACACCTGGACCTCCTGAGAACTCATTGTAACTTTAAAATCACTTACATGGTGTCAATCACCCAGAGTTCTAAATACCGATCATGGTTCACAGACATGATTTCCATTTGACATAGATGCCGTGACTTGGGGGTGATGGACCTAAGCTGTGCTATTATGAAGAGAATGGATTCAGTGCCGTTAAAACACGGGGTCTCAGGGGCCCTTATTTTTTTATTTTAACTTTTTATTTTGGAAAATTTCAAATATATACAAAAGTAAAGAGGACAACATAATGAACCTTCATGAACCAACTGTCAAGATTCAATAATTTTCAACTCATGGCCAATTTGGTTTAATCTATAACTTCATCCACCTCACCAATCCATGTAATTCTTTTGAAGCGACTCCCACTGTCATATCATTTCAACCATAAAAAATGTCAGTGTGTGTCTCAAATATATGACGATTCTTTTAAGAAGATAACACTATCATTATCACACTTAAATAACAAATCCTTAATATCATTGAATATTCAACCCATGTTTACATTTTCCCATTGTCTCACAAACTTTTTCAGTTTATTTGTTCAAATCAGAATACAAACAGGTTCAAAAATTGCAATCGGTTCATATGCTCTTAAGTCCCTCTTTTTAATCACTAGGTTCCCATTCTATCCCCTTTTTAAAAATTTTTTTAATTTGTCGAAGAAACTGGATTGGTTATTTTATAATGTTTCCCACAGTCTGGAGTTTGTGGATTATATTCCTGTGGTATCATTTACCCTATACCCTCCCTCCACCTATAGGAAATAAATTTCTTTTGAAAGTATTATATTTTATCCTTTCATTAAAAAAATAAATTAAGGGCCTTCCCTGGCAGTCCAGTGGTTAAGACTCCGTGCTTCCACTGCAGGGGGCGCAGGTTCAATCCCTGGTTGGGGAACTAAGATCTCACATGCCGTGCAGCGAGGCCAAAAAAATAAAAATTAAAAAAAAGTTAAATAGTAACATACCATATACTACACGTACTTTTCTCTGCCTTGCTTTTCTCACTCAACCTTATATCCTGGTGATCCCTCCACAGCAGTTCACAGAGGTGGTCCACAGTCCTTTTTTACAGCTGCATAGTACTCCACCACATGGATGCTACATTGCTTATTCATCCAGTCCCCTACTGATAGACATGTGGGTTGTTTGAAGTTTGTTGCTATTACAAATAGTGCTGCAGTGAACAGCAAATATATCTCTTTGTATTTTTGCCAGGATATCTTTGGAATAGATTCCTAGAAGGGACACAGCTGAGACAAGGGATAATTGCATCTGTAGTTTTGCTAGAAATTGCAGGCACTCTGCTTTTAAATGCAATGTGTTTCTAGAAGTTTTGTCATAAAAGGAATTCTGGAACAGATCCTATTTTAGTTACCTGTTGCTAAATAACAACTAACCCACAAAAGTAGTGGCTTAAAACGGCCCCATTTATTATTTTCTCATGATTGTGCAGTTTGGGTGGGGTTCCTCTGGGATGGTTTGTCTCTGCTGCATCTGGTTGGCTGGGACAGCTTGGCTGGGCTGGAGAATCCAAGATGGCTTTATTCATGTTTCACACCTCAGCTGCAGTGGCTGGGATGGCTGGATGCTGGCTGGGCTTCTCTCTCTCCATGTGGTTTCATATCGTCCAGAATTCCAAGCTTCTTAAACATGGTGCCTAGATCCCAAGGCAGTAAAACTGGAAGTTGCAAGAACTCTTAAGGCCCAGGCCCCAAAGTCATATGACGTTACTTTGACTGCTACTGAGCACGTCTCAAGGCCACCAGATTCAAGGGGGAGGGGAACAAACTCCATCTCTTGTTGGGAGGATGATGTACGTGTAGATGATATACGTACAGAGATGAAAGAAATTGTTGACGGCCACCTTTGCAGACAATTTACCACAGACCCCAACTGCATATACGTGTTACACAGACCACAAACGCATGCCCTGTTCTTATCTGCTTCAGCATCAGCAGACTGTGGAAAGGGTCCATAAGGGTGGTGAGAAGTGAAACACCTCTTTATACTGCAGTATTCAGTGTGTGTAGTGGTAAAGCTCTACAGGGGGCCCAAAGTGGAGATAACATCTGTCACGCAAAAGGGAGAAAGTCCTCCTTCGAGGCAGGGCACTTGCTCACCTATCTATCTAGAACATAAACGTATCAACAGCTATTGTATTCATTCACTCTGTCTGTGTTTATTCAAGAACACTGTTCCATGCTCCAAGAGCACAGCAGTGAACACAAGGGACAAGGTCCCAGCTCTTATGGTACTTACTTACATTCTAAATGGGGAAACGCAGAACACCATCAGGGATAGAAAGATAAATAAGAGAATATCCTGCCCTTGAGGAAGATACAATGTAGCTGAAAGTAGGGGTAAGCAATGGTGACCTAGCTAGAACCAAGTAGAGATAATGGAAAGACAAACACAACTTTGTATGAGCAGAGGGAAACCCAGATTAGGGCACCTGCTCTGCATAAGTAGCTACAACACCAGCAAGAATGTCTGCAGAGGTACGGACAGTAATGAGGAAGACAGCAGTTCAGAGGAAAAGAGAGGAAGGGAGGGAGCACTGTGGCTGGGGGAGTTGGGGAATTCTGCAGATGGGAGAGACGCACGGCGGGGACCAGCCTCTGCCTGGGTAACTGACGCCATATTGATGGGTCCCAGGGGGACCTGTGTGAGTAAAGGTTCTCACCAATACAGCTGCCCCCCAAGGTGGGATCCCACTACTTGTTGAGAGGGAGAAAGACAAAATGGGGACTTAAGACTGACGGATTGACCTGGGAGGTAGTGCCGTTCCATGTAAAATATCATACTGTTCGAAGGTCAAAACTGGAGTCCCCTGACAGGTGTTCAAGGCTTGGTCTCTGGCTCTCACCTCCACATGCTCTCCCTTGGTGACCTCACTCAGTCTGCGGCTTTCCAGAGCATCTAAGTGCCAGTGACACACAAAAGATCTTCAACGCCGACATCTTGCCATACTTACATATCAACCATTAATCGTACAGCACAGGGAACTATAGCCAATCTCCTGGGATAAGCCATAATGGAAAAGAATATAAAAAGAGAATGTATATATGTGTATAACTGAGTCACTCTGCTGTATAGCAGAAAGTAACACAACATTGTAAATCAAATACACTTCAAAACAAAAAAAACAAAAAAAAAACTACATACCACTCGGAAGTCTAATAGGCACCGTAAGTGTCACATGGCCAAAATGGAATCCTTGATTTTTCCTGCAAAAAATCTACTCCTCCCCCAGCTTCCCTGTCAGTGAGTGGCACCTCCAGCACCAAGTTATTGGAGCCAAAACACTGGAGCCTTTCTTGGCTCCTCTCTTTTTCTAACACCCCACACGCAGCTGATCAGCTTGCCCTGTTATTCTACCTTCAGAATAGATCTCAGATTCAACCACTTCTCAACACTTCTTCCCTTGCACCAAGCCTCCATCACCTCTCACCTTCTAACAGATCTCCCGCTTCCTCTCATGCTCCCCTTGGACTATTCCCTACCCAACTGCCAGAGGAAACTTTTAAAACTAAAAATAAGGTCACAGAATATCCCTCATTAAAACCCTCCAATGGCTTACCACAGCAATTAAATGAAAATTCAAACTCCTAACCTCTCATTTGGCTTACAAGGCCCAGATTATTCTAGTCCCTGACTTGGGCTTCAACCTCACCTTATGTTTCACTTTCCTGTCCTTGCAACGCTCCAGCCACAATGGCCTTCTTTATGTGTCTTAAACATGCTGAACTTACTGCCTCCTTGGAACATTGCTCTTTCCCCTCCATCTCTGCGTGGCTGAAAACTCTTCTTTTAGGTCTCACTTTCCCGACAACTGTATCTAAAGGAGCCCATAGTTAAAATTCACTAACCAGGGCAAAAGGGTACAGTGATGACAAGCTCTTGTGGTACTTACATTCTAAATCGAGGGAATCAGAACCCAGTAAGGTATACCCTGTTACCCTGCTTTACAGCCTTCATAGCATTGACTGTACTCTGAAAAATATCTTACTTACTCATTTTTTTATTATGTCCATCTCCCTGGTTCAGTATACATTGGCAAAGGGAGATAGGACAGGGCTCTTAGCTATCTTGCTCTGTACGGTACTTCTAGTCCTTACAATGGGGCCTAGCATACAGCCGGATCTCAATGAACTATATGAATGAATATAGTTAACTATATGAGTGAATGTGCTTGCATATATTAAAAAATATAGGAGTAAATTAGTTACAAAGGAAGAATCTGTTATAGATGAAAAGCTGTTTATATCCTCTTCACCTCAATTATATCCTTCTAAAACTTGACCTCCAATCCCACCCCAACATTATGTTGATATCAAGGGTTATTGGACCCATTCATTTCATTTGCCATCAGGGGAATGGACATCAGCCTAATTACCCTAAGGTGACATACACTTCCTAGAGGGCAACATACCTCTTTGCTTCCTGTAAAAATGTATTCTTTCAGGGAGGTGTTAAATGTAGCTGTTCCAGTGATGGGTTCTAATGGCATTTTCTTTGGTCTTTGACATGAGCAATCATGACCTAGCCAGAACCAAAGAGACATAATGGAAAGACAAACACAACTTTGTGTAAGTGGAGGAAAACAAACACAGATTAGGGCACCTTCTCTGTACCCTATATGGACTAATACAAACAACAATGAACCTGATTTAACTGTCTGATGCTGGACAAATTATTTTGTCCTTCATCACAGAAATAATTTCCTCTTTCTGTAACATCTAGATAATCATGCTTATTCTTCCTGACTTCCTTGTGATAGATGTATTATTTTGTATCACAATATTAGGTGCTGAGGTCTCTTGGGAATCATTTAATCCATATCCAAATGTGGAAACTGAGGCCAGGTGAGGTTAAGAGATTGACCCAAGCTCACAGCTAATTATTGGCAGGGCTGGAAATAGAGCTCAGATCTCAGGAACCTCAGGCTAGTGTTCTTTCTGCCTCACCATACTGAAACGTTTGCCCTGTTGTTTAGCTTCTTACAGGTGTATGCATTATCTTCAAGTTAGCTCATACAACTCTTGAGGACAGTGATAATAATTCCTCTCTCCCACAGTGCTTAGTTGGTCACATATAAATAAATACTTATTGGGACAACCCTGGTGGTCCAGCGGTGAAGACTCCATGCTCCCAATGCAGGGGCCCTGGATTCAATCCTTGGTCAGGGAACTAGATCCTGCATGCCGCAACTAAAAGATCCCGCAAGCGGCAATGAAGATCCTGATTGCTGCAACTAAGATACGGCGCAGCCAAATAAATAAATAAATAAATATCAAAAAAAAAAAACTTATTAAATGAAGGAATAGTCTGCCATCAGTCCACAGTACCCGCCACCCCTCCCTGTTGTAATCGTCAGCAACTTTCCAGTTATCTCCCTTCATTCATTTGCACCTGCCTTTCTCTCCATGTGACCAGCTTTTCTTGGTAACTTCGACAAGCTCATAAATGGTCCACCTGACAACTCTGGCCACTCAGTTTCCTAAACTCCTCACCTCCAATGATCTTTTCCTCCACCCCACGTTAGGTACCCATTCCCATGCTCATATAACTCAAAACCTTGATTTTAAGCACTCCATTCTTTGACCGCTGCCTCCTGTCTCCTAGTTCACTTATTTTAATACCTGCATTCCAGCCACTCTCCAACCCCATCAGGAACTCTGATCCTTTGTTCCCATCCATTTTTCACTGTCCTTCCTCCCCTCACTCTCTTCTTCATCCAGCTAGACTCCCTGGTCCACCACTGTGATCACTTCTTTGTGTACATCCACAACGCCCTTGCCATTTTCTTTCTCTATCATGCTTGCCCGGAAAAACTCCAGTCCTGGTTAAAGCCAACTCTATACTTTGTCCTTACACCCAAGCAGTGGAACAAACCTGGTTAAAACAGTCATAACTTGCTGTTTAAACTTATGATCATAAATTATAGGAGGGCCCTCGGCAGTGCCTGCTAACTCTTCATGTCCTTAGTCTACCCTCTCTCACTCTTCCAGATGCCCAGTCCTCAGTCTTACCTGATACTCTCAACTATTGATACTCTGGGAAGAAAATAAAGCAAAACAAAAGAGAGCCAATAGCATCTTGTCCAATAATCTTATTTTCTCTACTCTCCCAACCTCCACACCTTAAGATGGATGAAGTGTTTGTGCTCTTAATTAAGGCTAAATTTTCTGTTGAGACAATTCTCCACGTGTCTCACATTTCTTTTGTTTCAGGCTGTCTTATCAAGGATGTTTGTAGAGTGAACAGCCTTGGAGATAGAGATAGTGTCTCCCTTTGGAACCAACATCAGGGATGCTTACTGTCCAGTGTCATAAAAATGTCTCTCTCTGGAGCAAAGGACAGGCATGTTTACTGCCCCATATAAAAGACTGAGGTTTGCTGAGTTCAGATTTCCTTACTTGTAATGCAACCCACTGAGTGTGCAGGTGTCACCTGGCTCTCTTCACACTGCTCTGTGGGAACTGAGGTTCAGGAAACTGATGCAAGAAAATTCTGATACTCTGGTTACCACTCTAGCTGTGAGAAATGAAGTCCTTTGTCTCTGACCCAGGAGTCTCACATTTTCTGCCAGCATCCATGAAATTGTGACAGGCTAACTTGTTAGCATGCAAGTAGGGTAAAGTCTCAGACACTTCAGAGTTCTTGACATGTTCTGATGCATCCTCTGAACTGCATCTCATCCCCCCTTGCCTTCTCAAGGACTTTGCTCCCACAGGCATCTGCTCTCTCCTTTGCCTGGTCAATTTTCCCCTTTCGACTGTGTCACTCCTCAGCCTGTACACAGGTAATAACTCCCATCTTAAAAGACAAAAACAACTTCCCTTTGGCTTCTCATTCGTCTCCATTTACAGCCCCACTTCTCTGCTACCTTTTAAAACACTACTTGAAAAAAATTGTCTGTATTCTTTTCCCCCACTTCTTCACTTCTCATTCCCTTCAGATTTTCAATGACACGAGTTTCCTGAAACCCTTCCTAAGGCTGTCAGCCACCTCCAAAGAGTCTAATCCAATGGTCAATTCTCATTTCTCTTTTTATTGGACTTAGCAGCACTCAACCAGGTGACTACTCTCTTACCTGAAATACATTGTCTTGATGTGTGTTTTCTTATCCCACTCAATCTCTTTTGCTAGCTCTTCCTACTGTACTGAGGTTATGTGATCTTTGTTCTTCATTCCATTAATACAGTATATTACATTAATTGATTTTCAGATGTTAAACTAACCTTGCATTCCTGAAGTAAATCCAACTTGGTCGTGGTATATAATATTTTTTTTGAATGTTGAATTCGATTTGATATTTTGTTAAGGATTTTTGAATCTTTGTCCATGAAGGATTCGTCTGTAGTTTTTTTTTCCTTTTCTTTTTTCTTGTGACAGCTTTGTCTGCTATGGTATCAGGGTAACACTGGCCGCATAAAATAAGTTGGGAAGTGCTCTTTTTTGTCTTCTGAAAGAGTTTGTGAAAGACTGGTATTATTTCTTCTTTAATTTATTTTATTCATTTTTATTTTTGGCTGTGTTGGGTCTTTGTTGCTGTGCGCGGGTTTTCTCTAGTTGTGGTGAGCGGGGGCTACTCTTTGTTGCAGTGCGCGGGCTTCTCATTGCAGTGGCTTCTCTTGTTGCGGAGCAGGAGCTCTAGGTGCTTGGGCTTCAGTAGTTGTGGCACGCAGGTTCAGTAGTTGTGGCTCTTGGGCTCTAGAGCACAGGCTCAGTAGTTGTGGCACATGGGCTTAGTTGCTCCACGGCATGTGGGATCTTCCCGGACCAGGGCTCGAACCCGTGTCCCCTGCATTGGCAGGTGGATTCTTAACCACTGCGCCAGCAGGGACGCCCTATTTCTTCTTTAAACATTTGATAGAATTCATCAGTAAAGCCATCTGGGCCAGGGATTTTGTTTGTGAGATTTTAAATTACTAATTCAGTATCTTTACTTGTAGGTTTAGTCAAATACTTTATATCTCCTTGAGTTGGTTTTGTTTGTGTACTTCTAGAAATTTGTCCATTTCATCCAAGTCTTTTAATTTGTTGGCATTAAGCTGTCAATAATATTACTTTATAATCCTTTTAATTTCTATAGGGTAGGTAGCAGTATCCTATATTCTTTCCTGATTTGGATAATTAGTGCCTTCTCTTGTTTTCTTAGTCAGTCTAGTTAAGGGTTTGTCAATTTTGTTGATCCTTTCAAAGAAGCAAATTAAAAATTTTTTCTCTATTGTTTTTCTGTTATAACATTTATTATTTCATTCCTTCTGCTTGCTTTGGGTTTAGTTTGCTCTTTGTTTCCTAGTTTCTTCAGGTGGAAGCTTAGATTTTTGATTTGAGACCTTTTTCCTTTTCTGATATAGGCATCTAAAGTTATACATTTCTAACCACTGCTTTAGATACATCCCATAACTTTTGATATGTTGTATATTTTTCATTCAGCCCAACTTACTTAATTTCCCTTGCGATTTCTTCTTTGACTTATGGGTTATCTAGAAGTGTGTTGCTTAATTTCCGAATATGTGGTGTTTTCTCAGATTTATTTGTTATGGATCTCTAATTTAAT
Organism: Balaenoptera ricei; assembly: GCF_028023285.1. Taxonomy (NCBI): domain Eukaryota; kingdom Metazoa; phylum Chordata; class Mammalia; order Artiodactyla; family Balaenopteridae; genus Balaenoptera; species Balaenoptera ricei. Next base: position 29,412,994 of record NC_082642.1, on the reverse strand, counting down.
TTCATTGTGATCAGAGGACATACTTTGTATAATTTCAATATTCTTTATTTTATTGGGACTTATTTTGGTCTTCAGCATATGGTCTATCCTAGAAAATGTTTCATGAGCACTTGAAAAGAAATATGTATGTTGCAGTTATTGAGCGGAGTGTTCTATAAATAGTAGTTAAGACAAGTTGGTTGATAGTGTTGTTAAAGTCTTCTCTAGTTGTTCTATCAATTATTTAATGTAGGGTGTTAAAATCTCTATGATTGATTGTCTATTTCTCCTTTCATTTCTGCTGGATTTTGTTTCATACATTTTGGGATTTGGTTCCTAGCTGTATGCATGCATGTATGTATGTATGTATGTGTGTGTGTATGTATATATATATATATATATATATATATACACACACACACACACGCACACACACACACACATATATTTATTTATTTTAAAAATATTTATTTATTTATTTAATTTTAAATTTTTGGCTGTGTCAGGTCTTAGTTGCAGCATGCGGGATATTTCTCTGTGGTGCGCGGGCTCTTCATTGCGGTGCGTGGGCTTCTTTCTAGTTGTGGCGTGCGGGTTTTTTTTTCTCTTCTCTAGTTGTGGCGCGCGGGCTCCAGAGCGCATGGGCTGTGTAGTTTGCGGCACGCAGGCTCTAGTTGAGGTGCGTGAGCTCAGTAGTTGTGGAGTGTGGGTTTAGTTGCCCTGCAGCATGTGGGATCTTAGTTCCCTGACGAGGGATTGAAACCGCATCGCTTGCATTGTAAGGTGGATTTTTTACCACTGGACCACCAGGGAAGTCCCTATATATTTATAATTGTTATATCTTCTAGATGTTTTGACCTTTTATCAAAAATGTCTCCAGTAATATTTCTTGTCTTAAAGTTTATTTTGTCTGATATTAATATAGCCACTCTAGGTCTCTTGTGGTTACTTATTTTTTTTTATTTTTTTAAAATTGAAGTATAGTTGATTTACAATGTTCTGTTAACTTCTGCTGTACAGCAAAGTGATTCAGTTATACATATATATACATTCTGTTTATTTAATATTCTTTTCTATTATGGTTTATCACAGGATAATGAACATAGTTCTCTGTGGTATAAAGTAGGACCTTGTTGTTTATCCATTCCATATGTAATAGCTTACATCTGCTAACTCCAACCTCCTACTCCATCCTTCTCCCAACCCCCTCCCCCTTGGCAACCACAATTTTGTTCTCTATGTCCGTGAGTCTGTTTCTGTTTTGTGGATAGGTTCATTTGTGTCATATTTTAGATTCCACATATAAGTGATATCATATGGTATTTGTCTTCCTCTTTCTGACTTACTTCACTTAGTATGATAATCTCTAGGTCCATCCATGTTGCTGCAAATGGCATAATTTCATTCTCTTTTATGGCTGAGTAGTATTCCATTGTATATATGTACCACATCTTCTTTATCCATTCATCTGTTGATGGACATTTAGGTTGCTTCTATGTCTTGGCTATTGTGAACAATGCTGCTATGAACATAGGGGTGCATGTATCTTTTTGAATTACAATTTTATCTGGATATATGCCCAGGAGTGGGATTGTTGGATCATATGGTAATCCTATAGCAGCTGTAACAACTTACATTCTCTTGCAGTTATTTTTTGCATGTTGTATCTTTTCCATCCTTTACTTTCAATCTACTTATATCTTTGAATCTCAGGTGTGCCTCTTGCTGACCTGTAACACAGAGTTGGAACTTGCTGTTTTATTCAGTCTGATAAAATCTGCCTTTTGAGTAGGGTGTTTAGTCCAATCACATTTAATGTACTTATTGATACAGTTAGAATTTCTTTTGCTATTTTGATAGTTGTTTTCTATATGTCTCATGTCTTTTTTATTCCAACGAAGTAATGAAATCATGAAGTGCCAGTGTATTTGTAAACTACTTAATTTCTTGCTAAATAAAATATGCGAAATACAGAAAAATAGAAGGACTCATACATCTGTCACTCAGACATAACTTTATTTAATGTTGCAGTATATTTTCTTCCAGAGTTAAATTTTTTTTTCTATTCAGATATTTGCTTGCTTGATGTTTAACAGAGCGTATATCATACTATTCATACAATTGTATATTTTTATCTCAGGCAGTCTATTATATGCATTTTCCAGGTGTTTCAACTACAGAGGAGCAGTCATCAGCAGAGAGATAATTGAAGCAGTTAAGCAGAGACCCCCTTAGAAGAGCTTTTGACTCAATGAAATGGTTCTGAGGGCCCTGTTGTTGAAATAACTGCCCTTGTCAAAGAACTGGACAGGTCCAAGGGTTGGTTTGGAAGACAATATGTCTGAGCAGCACCTGTTGCATCATGAGTCTCAGTTATACTTGGTTCTTAGTTTCTTACTTTTTGAAATATAACAAAGGAAAGGCATTGTCTCCTGTATGTTTGGTAAAATTCACCTGTAAAACGGCTGGATTTAGTGTCTTGGAGAAGTGGTATGAACTATTTTTTTTACTGTTGATTATGTGTGTATGTGTGTGTTCATGTATAAATCTCACATGGTATCGAGCTTATTGATTTTTATGGTATTCTAACGTTTTGTCTGCTTGTCTATTAGTTTCTGATGGTGCAGTTGCCAACTTCTCTATGTAGTTCCATCAAATTTTGCTTTATGTGGTTAAGTGCACACAAATTCATGAATGTATCGTGACTGTGTATCTTCATGGGGGATAGTTTCTTTTATGATTCCTACAGATCACTTCTTTATCTCTATCAGTCCTTCTTGCCTTAAATTCTTATGCCTGATATTAATGTTATTAGACAAACAATTTTGGGGTTAGTATTTTCTTGGTAGTTTTCTTTAATTGCCTTTCCCCAAACTTTTTGGTAATATTTTCTAACCATATATCTTGCAAACAGCAGATAGTTGGATTTCTTTTTTTAAAAATCCAGTCTGAATGTATTTGTTGTGTTGTTGTTGCTTTTTAATAGACAGGCCTAAACCATGTATATTTATTGTGATTAATAATATACTTGGACTTCCTTATACAATCTTATTTGAGTTTCCTATTTATCATAATTTTAGTTTGCTTTTCCTTTTCTTCTTTCTTGCCCGCTAATCTGGTAACTAACTCTTCTCTAGGTCATTTTTTTTTTCTCTCTCTCCATAGGTTTGGAAGTCACACATTCTATTTCTCTTATTTTGGTGAGTCTCCTATTTTTAATATATATACCACTAAGGGACTCTGTCATATTCAAGGCTGCCATAATCATTTAAATAGCCTTTCTATATTTGGGATAATTCCCTGGTCACAGATCCCTCTTCCCCAGTGTAAAACTGAGAACTCAAATTCCCTGCCTCCCTTGCAGCTAGGATGCAGGCCTATGACACTGGCTCTGCTAACCAGAAGCACCAGTGGAAATGTGAGGATGTGAGGGTACAAGCTCTGCACATGGCTGCCACTGTCCTGGTGCAGGTAGAGGCTGATATCCAGTTTGTGGAGGTGGCAGTGGCTGCAAGACTAATTTTCTGACACAGAATTGGCATTGATGCTGATGGCAGGAGCAGATGAAGAGAAGTTGAGCTCCTGGCATTTGGTGTTTGATGGGAGCAGCAGCAGTTTCTTTATCACACCAGCTCTATTACATGGTTTAGAGCACTTTTTCTAGAAGCTCAGCCCACGCTTGTTTTTTCAGCTCTCCCAGTGACTCTGGGAGCTGTTGAAGATCGATTTAAGAAATTCTTGCTTGGATTTTGTTGTTTGCAACAAAAAAAACTTTAACCAATGTAATAGCTTGTCAAAGTCTAAAATTTAAGACTACCTCACTCCTTCTGAATAAAAAAAGTTGTCTTTAACTCAGAACTCCTTTCTGCCATTATCTACCATATTTTTAAGGGCTAATAACTTAATTTCACCTGGTTTTAAAATTCCAAAGTACGGGTACTTAAAGAAATACTACTGATTTAGATTAACCAAGATATTCACTGATTTATCTGTTTATCCTTCCTTCTCCCACTCACTTATTCCTTTTGGGTTCAGCTTTTTTCTTGTTGGAGTATATTCTTTTGTATCTTTTTCAACGACCATCTGTGAGTCCTAAATTTTAAAAATGTGTTTATTTTATTCTTCCCCTTGAAAGATGGTTTAGCCAGGAATAGAATTCTAGTTTCTCAGGATGGACTCTCAATACATTGAAGATATTTCCCATTGTCTTCCATAGTCTATTGTTGCTAATAAATCTGCTACAGGGTGACTGTCATTTCTTTTAAGATAACTTGACTTTCCTCAGTGGTAACTCTGAACTTTTTTTTTTTTTAATTTATTTATGGCTGTGTTGGGTCTTCGTTTCTGTGCGAGGGCTTTCTCTAGTTGCGGCAAGCGGGGGCCACTCTTCATCGTGGTGTGCGGGCCTCTCACTGTCGTGGCCTCTCCTGTTGGGAGCATAGGCTCCAGACGCACAGGCTCAGTAATTGTGGCTCACGGGCCTAGTTGCTCCGCGGCATGTGGGATCTTCCCAGACCAGGGCTCGAACCTGTGTCCCCTGCATTGGCAGGCAGATTCTCAACCACTGCGCCATCAGGGAAGCCCCTGAACATTTTCTTATTGTGTTTGGTATTCTCTAATTTCACTACTATGTATGGGTCTCAATTTAAAAAACTTACTCTGCTTGAGCCTTAGCATCTTCCTTTGATCCGATAACTCATTTTTCTTCCAGTCTGACAAATTCTCATGCATCATTTCTATGGAGATTGCTTCTCCTTCATACTCTATTTCCTCCCCTCCAGAAACTCTTTTATATGTATATGAGGTTGTCCAATTCTATCCTCTAGGTCTCTGAACATATCTTTGCTGCTTTGGCAGTTTATTATATGCATTTTCCATGTATTTCAGACTCATCATAAAAACCATTTTATAATATAAGGATTATCTGGCTCAAAAGTCATCAATAGTTGTCTACTTCCTATCACATAAGCTACTCTTTTGGCTTTCCAGGGCCTCATGCATCCAGGCCCTGTCATTGATTAGCTGGGTAACAATGGGCACACCCCTTCTTTGGACCCCAGTTTCCTAACCTAAAACGGTTACTGAAAAACTTAAATGATGTAAAGCATATAAGGCGCTGGCAAATGCCCACCACGGTTGTAGCACAGTAAGTAAACTTGGGTGTGGCTGCCTAGCTCACAGCAATTACCCTGGTGGTCACATCTACATGACATCTTTCCTCCCACTGTTTTAAACATGAATTCTGAACGGAAGCTGTCATCAATTCTCAGACCTTGCTTCCTTGGTTGTAGTGATTGGCTGAGGCATGGGCACATGAGTCTAGCCTGATTAGTCATTCCTTGAGACTTTTAAAATTTGAGGTTTCCTTCATGACTGCACAGTACTTAAGATGTGAGTTGAGCTGCTGGCTGCAGTAAGGGAGAATGAAAGTGACATTTAGAAAAGGGTGGGGAGATAAGGGTGGGACAGAGAGATTACCAATACCATTCAAGTTCCTGGCGTCATCAGCTTTGATGACATGGGACTTCTCAATACTACAGATTCCTTTAATATTTAAATATTTTATATATATATATGCCAGAATAACCTTATAATAAAGATTTAAAAAATAGTATCAGAATTTGAATATGAATCTTATTTCATTTTATTGCTCAATGACATAGATTTCTTATTCCTATTTTTCAGAATGATTGTCACCCTCTCTCCAGCTATGGAAATGTAGTTGTTGTAATAATAACATTAAATTTGAATGGTTCTGCAGAGTTCCCACAGCCTTTCATATCATTATCTTATTTGATTGTGTGAGATGAGTAGGCCAGGTAATGTTATGCTTAGTTTTTACAGATAGTGAAATTAAGATGCAAATTAAATGGTGTTCAGGGTGGAGGAGGGTGAGAACCAAGCTGGATATTAAGCATTATCTATTGGGAGCTTGGAACCTTCTATCTGCAAGTTGTCAGGGATGGTGCCTTGTAAAATACTTTCATTAATTAATGTTAATTAGAAAATTTCACAAGAGCCCTGAAAACTTTCATTAGCTCAATCCTAAAACCTATTAAAATGCATACTTGGTCCACAATTTACGTTCATACTCTCAAATGCACTTGTTTTCCCCAAAGTGAATCTTCCCCTTCTTCCTAATCAAGTTTCTGTTATGCTTTTAAATTCTAGAACTTTTAACTCAGAGGAGAGATGTTTGGGGGTGAGTTGGGGGAAGAAGGGGTTGTATTAATTCCTGGCTAGACATCCACAGTGCTTAATAGGCTTGTGTATGAATGAGGGTAAATTCTTACACTCCTGGACTAAGAACTCTATATTGGACATAGCACATGGGTAATTGTTTACAAAGGTGACTTGTGATCAAAAAGTACTCTAGCAATATTATCACAACACCTCTGTTGCGGAGAACTCAAGTGTTTTCACAATATTAACTCCTTCACCCTCACTGAACTGATAGGAGAGGCGGGGTGGGAAACAGTATTCCTATTTTATGTGCAGGAGTTGATGAAGTAAAGGGGAGAGAGGTACTGAGGATGCAAAGCAAGAGCAGTCTGGCTTCATCATGAGTGTTACCTCGCAGTTGTGAGAATCCCTCCATTTTAAGTTGGAAATATAATTTATGATGAGGAATGTCATTTTAGATAATTGTTTCTATAGAATCAAGTCTTTGGTATGCCAAAGAATATTGGAAGGATCATGCTATTAGTCAGCAGTGTTTTTCATGTTGCACTCTGATATTTTCATTTTTTGTGGGGCTAAAAGCTTTTTGTTATAAGTGCAGCACTATAAGACACTGACAGTCCTGGCATAGGTCCCCTTTTCTCCCGACTGCCATTAGACCCAAATCGATCCTCTAAATAAAGCCTGTCCCAAGAGACACAATTGATGTAGGGAACAGGGAACTTTTTAAAACCAAGCCTGACGTCACACATTTGTGTTCTAACCATCTGTACCTTTTATTAACCAAGGGCTGGAGTCGCCCGAGCGGACAGACACAGGCGCACAGCAGTCTTCTCCCACACAAGCCTGGAATGGCAACAGTGTGCTGCTGCCTAAGAAAGAAAAGCCGTTTCAGAGCTGTGGGGTGGCGTGGGGGCGTGTGTAGCAGGGGAGTCATTCCTCTCCTCCTCCATCCAAGGATGCTATTTATTGGCAATCCAACACATCTTTTTTTTTTTTTTTCAATTGATTTCTCTCGAGTGGGAGGCAAAACCCTTCAGACGCAAATGAAGAAAGGGGGAAAAATGCAAGCCAGGCAGGAGGATTTGGGGAAAGAACCACAGCCTTGCTTCGGTTTGGAACTGCGGGTAGAGAAAGGCTCAGGCGTCCATAGCAGTTTGGCTGCGAAGGTGCTGCCTTTCTGCCCAGAATGCCAGCATCTCCCCCTTCCCCCACGGTTGCTGCACGCGGGAGGGCGGCCCCCCCCCAGACGTCCCCTCTAACCTCCCCAGGTCTGGAGGGCCGCGTGCCAGAGAGAAAAGGGGCGCTCTTTCTCCTTAGACAACGTGCCAGACTCCGCCAGTTCACGCTCCCCCTCCCCCCTCCCTCCGGCCCTGCCCTCCTGCCCGACCCCCCATCCCCGGGAGGACAGCAGCTTCCCGGTGACCATCTCTCACCCCACTCCCTTGGCTCTTGCATCCTGCGGAAGCCCAGGGGCGAATCCTCACTCCCCCTCCACGTGCGAGTCCTGTTCGCCACCCTCCCCTCGCCGCTCCCAGGAAGGCAGCAGCCCCCAGGTGCCCACCTCTCACCCCCTTTCCGGCCCCTCACCCAGTCCCTGCAGTCTCCTCCGGCTTTGGGGAGCGTTCTGCCCGCTCCCTCCACGTGCGAGCCCCGGGCAGTTAACCCCCCCTTCCCGGGACCCGCACCTCAAGCCCGGGCTCCTCCCACCTCGCCCAGGGCGCGCGCCCAGGGCACCTGGCCGCCCCTCCCCCGGCTCCGCTCCCTTACTCGCCCCCGCCCAGCGCGCCCGGCTCCGCGCCCACCCTCACCGCTTCCTCCCCCGCCCTTGCCCATCCGGGAGGCGGGGCCCGAGCGAGCGCGGCGGCGTGGCCAATGGGCGCTCGTCTTACTCTGGCCTCTCCCCCGCGCGGCCGCCAATCGCGGCGGGCGGTGGTGGTAATATTGTGGAGTGGAGTTTGGATGCCGCGGCTGCCGCGGGCTGGAGCGGCGCGGCCGCGGGGGCTGCCTGGCTGTCTCGGGAAGGGGGCGTGAGGCGGCAGCGGCTGCGGAGACAGCGGAGGGAAAAAGGAAGAAAGGAAGGAGGAGGGCGGGGAGTCCTCGAGGAGGAGGTGGGATCCTCCAGTTCCTCACCTCTCGGCTGCGGAGGGCGGCGGGGAGGCGGCGCCGCCCCCTGCCCGCGGACTCCTCAGCTCACTGCAGCCGACCCGCCGGCTCCTGGCGCAGGCGAGGCTCCTGGGGCGGGAGCGGTGGCCGGGCGGCGCCGACCGCCATGGCGTTCCTCAAACTCCGCGACCAGGTAGGCGAGGGACGGCAGGCCCGGGGGTGGGAGGGAAGGCGGGAGGAAGGGGGGGCCGGCGGTGTGGGCCGCTGGGCGCCCGCTCGGCGGGGCGGTGCGAGGGAGGCGGGGGCGCCTCGGGGGTCGCGGCGGCCCGCCTGTCAGCGCAGCCCGGCCGGGGGAGCCCACGTGCCGCCTCCGTCCATCGCCGCCGGAGGGGCGGGTCCGCGCTCGCGCCGGGCGCCCGTGTCCGGGTCCGTGCCTCCTCTCCAGGTGAGGCCGGGGCCTAACAGGTGGCTTCCCGCAGCCAGGCGGGGCGCTGCCGGCGGCCGTGACCGAGGGTCACGACCTTGCTGACTTGTTGGCGTCGCCGGGTAGTTCGAGGCCGACTCTCTGGGTCAAAGGAGATTTTGCTCAGGGAGTCGTTATTCAACGTGCAAGTTCCCGCACTTGTTTTCTTCTGACATCTTGTGCACCATCTTGGTTACTTTTCTTGACTCAGGAAGAGCTGATACAAGAATACCTGAAGTGCGGTAAAATGTCATGACTCTTGGATTGAGGAAATATTTTGTGTCTAGGAACGAAATCGCAACTGTATCAGAATGACTTGTACACCTGAAAACGTGGAACGATGGGTAACAAGGCTTTCAGGCGATGCAGAGGTTTCCAAACATCTGAATCAAAGGGAAATTAACGTGTGAAATATACCGAGTCACAGTAGACTTCTTAGTGCTGAAAATTTATCTTTGCCATTTGTTTTTCTGAACAGAAGATAGTGAACAGATTTGAAGGGAAGGTAATTGCACGTATTGGGAAACTATTCCGAAAGTGAGCTCCCCTTTTGAAAAACAGTGGGGGAAAAACTTGAGATATATTTTTCAATGTTGTCTCTTAGTGAATATTGTACCTTAAATTCTGAATCTAAGTAGTGTCATTTCATAAGTGACTTTTCTGTTTAGGCTGATGGCTGAACTTGTGTATCATTTGTATCAGGAAGTTTTTAGTTGGTGTTAACATCATCAGGACATGATACTTTGAAAAACTCTAGTGTTTAGTCAAGCTTATACTTTGTATTTCAAATTGTGGAATTGCATTGTCCAGTATGATAGCCACTAGCCACATGTGGCAACTTAAATTTAAATTAACTTTAATTTTATTATTTATTTATTTATTTATTTATTTTTGGTTGCATTGGGTCTTAGTTGCTGCACGCCAGCTTTCTCTAGTTGCGACGAGCGGGGGCCGCTCTTCATTGCGGTGCACGGGCTTCTCATTGCAGTGGCTTTTTTTTTTTTTTTTTTGAAATTCACGTTTGTTTGTTTGTTTGTTTGTTTATTTATTTATTTATTTCTGTGTTGAGTCTTCGTTTCTGTGCGAGGGCTTTCTCCAGTTGTGGCAAGCGGGGGCCACTCTTCATCGCGGTGCGCGGGCCTCTCACCACCGCGGCCTCTCCTGCTGCGGAGCACAGGCTCCAGACGCGCAGGCTCAGCAACTGTGGCTCACGGGCCCAGCCGCTCCGCGGCATGTGGGATCTTCCCAGACCAGGGCTCGAACCCGTGTCCCCTGCATTGGCAGGCAGACTCCCAACCACTGCGCCACCAGGGAAGCCCTGCAGTGGCTTTTTTTGCTGCGGAGCACGGGCTCTAGGTGCGCGGGCTTCAGTAGTTGTGGCTCTCAGGCTCTAGAGCGCAGGCTCAGTAGTTGTGCACAGGCTGAGTTGCTCCTTGGCATGTGGGATCTTTCCGGACCAGGGCTCGAACCCGTGTCCCCTGCATTGGCAGGCGGATTCTTAACCACTGCACCACCAGGGAAGTCCCTAAATTAACTTTAATTTTAAATAAAATAAATTCAGTTCTTCATTCCTGCTAGCCACATTTCAGGTGCTCCGTAGCCCTGCGTGGCTCTTGATTATAATATTGGACAGTACAGGTGTGGAGCATCTGTATCATCAGAAAGTTCTGTCGGGCAGCACTATTAAAGAATAACAGGTAAAGCATAAACCAATTCCTGTACAGTTAACGCACGTTATACTCTTAATGGTGTGTAACTCAAGATCTAGGATCTCCACTAATCTTTACCAATCTAATGGCACCTTGTGGTTCCATAACTTATAGTTGAGGTAACAATTTTTGTTTTGTTTCTAGTCTTACACTTTTGAAGAAAGTTATTTGGATTATGTGTGTTAGAAATTTGGTGAACTTTTGGGAGAGCATCTCATTTCATTCACCATCAGGTTTAAACAGAAACAGGATTGTATTTTCAGTTGGACATAGAATCCAATTGCACCTTTTCATTTGTGTATTTAGGAATTGCAGTTGTGAAACAATTGTGATGCTACTCCAGTTTTATATAATATCTATTAATACTCGGTGGTAAAGATGATATGTAAAATGTCACCTGTAAACTTGAAGGTATTTGGGCAAGTTAATGAAGTGGCATGGCTCAGAGGCGGGGGGAAGAACCTTGGGGTTTACCTCTAATAAACTACTAAGTAATTGGCTCATTTGGTCTTTCTTTTGGAAGACATGTAGAAATGAGTTTGTTTTTGCCTGGAAGGGAATAGCTGCTTTTAGAAGTCATCTTATGTGTTGATATTTTATTAGCTGTTAAAAGCGATGGTACAAATGAAATGGAATGCAAATACTATTTTAACCTTTCCCATCTACAGGACAGGCAGTTCAGCTAGATGAATTATTTTATTTGGAGGAAAGGAGGAGATCTGTTTAAGTACACAGAATTTTAAAGCTGAAAGGTAGTTGACATAACTTTTAGCTCAGTCCTCATTTACACGAGCTAGGAGGTAGTAGAATCTACTTTTCTATGTTATTTCCATGTACACCCTGTATTTTGCTTTTTTCCATCTTTTTAAATACAGTCTATTACGTAGAAGCCAAACGTGGGTAGGGGTTGTTTTTCTTTGTGCACATAAGCATCAGGGGGGTTCTAGATGGTTTAAACATAAAATCAGTGAGTAAATAAAGCAGTTTGTTTTCATATCCAATCAATGACAATGAGTAAGGCAGCTTTCCCTCATTTTGTGCCAACACCAATATGGGGGTAAGAAGTTACTACTGTGCTATTTTCTATTAGTAGGTGAAAATAACTTTCAATTGTAAATGAAATGAAAAGAATTTGTTTCCTGTTTGTAGGAAATGTCCCTGGATTTTTTCCCCCCACATAAAAGTGTTTATAACAGCACGAATCTGTAACAGTTGCAGGGTTTTATTCAACAGGTGTCACTGTCAGGTTTTTTCTCTTTGCAGTTACTGAAAATGTAATCATACATGGTTACATTTAAAATTTATTTTCCGGCTTTATTGAGATATTATTAATATATAACATATGTAAGTTTAAGGTGTATGGCTTTGATTTTATACATGTATATATTGTGAAATGCTTACCACAATAAGTTAGTTAACACTTCCATCCCCTCATGTAATTACCATTCATGTGTGTGTGTGTATGTGTGTGTAGATAACATTTAAGATCTACTTCTCTTAGCAGCTTTCAATCATGTATATATAATAGAGCATTGTTAATTATAGTCACCATGCTGTGCATTAGATCCCCAGATCTACTCATTTTATAGCTGGAAATTTGTACCCTTAGACCAATTACAGGCTTACATTTTATCAGCAGTGATTCATAGTATACCCTAATAAGAAAGGTAGATGGTCTTTGTTTGGTTCAGGGGTAACAAACTCACAACTGGGGAGCTAAATGGCAGCTGATACTTGGCTTCAGTATCTAGGACACAATAGGGAGTGATGGAGATCATGGCAAATAGCAGGTATGTTAGCTGCTGCTCAGCCCCAGGCCATTGTTTCTGTGCAGGTGTGCCTAGTATTTTTAGAACTCCAGTTTTTTGTAGGAGGCCAGAAATACAGATTCTTATGAAAAATTTCTATTTATAAGTGTTGGCAAGTTGGTAGACAACACTGAGAAAAATTTAAAACCGTGGTTTTAAAAAGGGGGACCAGTTTATAACCACTAGTTTAGATCAGCTTGAGGAAACAAACTATTATAAAATTAGATTCCTATTAAAAAACAGTTTTCTCTGAGATAAAATAGCCAAAATGGTCATAAACTTAAAAAAAAAATTGAGATATAATTTGCATACCATGAAATTCACCCTTTTAAAATGTTCAGTAGTTGTTAGTATATTCACAAAATTGTACAACCATTACCACTATCTAATTCCAGAACATTTCCATCACTCCAGAAAGCCATTAGCCGGACTTTCCTGGTGGCGCAGTGGTTAAGAATCCACCTGTCAATGCAAGGGACCCAGGTTCGAGCCCTGGTCCGGGAAGATCCCACATGCCATAGAGGAACTAAGCCTGTGCGCCACAACTACTGAGCCTGCGCTCTAGAGCCCATGCTCCACAACAAGAGAAGCCACCTCAATGAGAAGCCCGCGCACAGCAACGAAGACCCAACGCAGCCAAGAATAAATTAAAAAAGAAAAAGAAAAAGTCTTTAAAAAAGCCATTAGCAGTCACTCCTTGTTCTCCCCTCCTCCTACCTCCTGGCAGTCACTAATCTACTTTCTATCTCTATGAATTTGCCTGTTATATTTCATATAAATGAAATCATACAATATATGGCTTTTTATGTCTGACTTGTTTCACTTGGCATAATACTTCTAGCATGAATCAATTAGAAACTTTTATATCATGTTTAAGACTTTCTAAAAAAAAAGTTTCTATACTTTTGTGCTGTTTTATTGCCTCTGGTAGTGTGCATATGTATAGTCTGGATGTTGTTTGTTTCTGTTTTCTGAGTTGGTTTTATAACTCAAGTTAAACTTTGTTTGCAGTAGTACTAAAGGATAATAGTTTTCACATTTGGATTATTTTTGTGTAGGAGCCATCTTTGTGTTCCCTCCTGGGTTAATGGTCATTAGGTAAGAATTCTTGATATATTGAAGGTTTGTTTTTTTAGTTTTTTTTTTTTGAACAAAGTTGGCATATCAACGAGTAGATATTGTATAGATGAGAATAAATCACTGTTTCAGATAGTAAGTTCTCACTTGTCAAGCATTCACTAAGGGTAGAGCATTATTTGACTTTTCAGTAGGAAAAAAACTAGATGATCCTTGAAAAATCTTATAATTGGGGATACAGAATGTATGAAATGCCTGAAAAACACTGATGCCCATATGCTCAAGTATTCCATATCGAGTATCTCCTTGCTTTGTGTTGGAGATTGTGGGGGACACAGGGTGCAGTAGCTACCATCTCTTCCCCTAAGAATCTTATTGGCTAGAAAATGAGCGAAGACATGCATAAATAAATGCACAGCATCTGAGATACTTCACATGAAAAGGTTTATAGAAGTTGAGGAAAAACATGGAGCATATTCTTTGGAAATGTAACTAATATATAATTCAGAAATAAGTGTGTTCTATGTTTCTTGACTTTTTTTTTTTTTTGAATACTTTGTATAATACAGTGTAGAACATGGAGTGCTCCATAAGAGATGGAGATAACATGATTTCAAATTCAGAAAGGATCAGATGATCAGATTGTAGGCAGAGGGAAACCCTCATGGCAAGGGAGGTATTTTAGGTCCACAGAAAGGGTTTGTTGAGAGCAAACATTTGGGCAGGAAAGCAACAAGAGGGAACCCAGAAAGCAAGCCAGAAAAAGAGGATGGTATATTTCTGTTGGGATAGTTAGGAGATAGACCCGATTGGTGAGTGTAGTTGGAAAGGACTAGAGGTAGATTAGTTGAATTAACAGTGACTACATTATGAAGTACTTGGCATACAAGGTTAAGAAGTTTGGACGGATCGGTAGGTGATGGGAAGTCTAAGCTAGGCTGTGAAGAGCTTCAGGGCGAATGTGCATATATGTACTTTTCTCAAGAGGGTTCATAGTTTTATTAGATCTTCTAAGGGGCCCATGACACCCCAAAGTTAAATAACCGCTACATTACAGGTTTTAGAAGAGTAGATTATAAAAGACAAATAGGGACACCCAAGACTGGTTAGGTGGCTACTGCTGTAATTCAGAACATATGTAAAAACTTTTAATTTAGCATTAACTGAGTATATTAATTACTAAGCCAAAGTTTGAATGGAAATGAGTACATCTTTAAAGGATCCTTATAGCCGTAATAATGACTCACTTATGTGTACAATTATGTCTTATATTCATATAACAATTGATAATTTTTTTGTTGCATAGTCCCACTAGGGTCAATCACACATTAAAATGCAATTGAACATTGATTATGGTAGTGAAAAAAAACCAGATAATCCAAGTGGTTAGGTTTGGGTTGTATTAGGTTTTTCGGCATTTTATTTCCTTTTCATTTTTCTAGTCTAATGTAAAATTCATATACCTGGGCTAGACTGAGATGCCCCTGGAAAATGTTCTGTGCCTGGAGAAAATAGTTTAGGATTAAGCCTTTTTGTTCTGGATAATGTATCCTGTGGACAGTTCAATCAAGCCAATCACTGAGTAATACTTCTAATTTAAAATGAAAATTAATGAAATCTCCAGTTATTTAAACCAATAACGTTTTAAAGTGTTACAGTATATTGTACACGATGATTAAAGTTCTCAAGTACTTTAAGTTTGATTTCTACTCCTGTCCCTAGCCCCAGTTCTTCGTTATACTATTAAGGGATTCATCTACCTTCCTTATGTGATACTGATTTTAAGAAAAGTTGCCAGGATTCTTTGTGTATACTGGTTGTCATACAAAGCAAAGTCTAGATAGAATTACTACTCCCACAGCTAAAGTTCACGTTTGCGCAGTAAATTTAAGTTCAGATTCTTAATTGGTGATGGTTTCATCTTTGATTTGTTATAAAGTTAAAGGTATGTCTTTTCTACTCTTGCGGATTTAAGGTCACAGATAATATTAAAGCATGCAGCACAGGACAAGATATTTAAAAAGGGAAATTAGGAAGCAGTTGTTTCTGACACAAATGCTTGTTCTGGAAGCCTAGAATGCAAGTTATTACAGTTGAACACTACATTTTTAAAAAAAAATAAATTATTTATTTTTGGCTTCACTGGGTCTTTGTTGCTATGTGCTGTCTTTCTGTAGTTGTGGTGAGCGGGGGCTACTCTTCGTTGCGGTGCGCGGGCTTCTCATTGCAGTGGCTTCTCTTGTTGCGGAGCACAGGCTCTAGGCGCACGGGCTTCAGTAGTTGCGGCACGTGGGCTCCAGTAGTTGTGGCTTAAGGGCTCTAGAGCGCAGGCTCAGTAGTTGTGGCGCACAGGCTTAGATGCTCCACGGCATGTGGGATCTTCCCGGACCAGGGCTCGAACCCGCGTCCCCTGCATTGGCAGGCGGATTCTTAACCACTGCGCCACCAGGGAAGTCCTCTCTTTTCCTTTTGAGGGAACTCTCGGATTAAAAATGATGAAAGTCAGAAAGGACCTACTTAGCTATCTTTAGTATTGCATTTTTAAAAAATTAATTAGTTATATTTTATTTTTGGCTGTGTTGGGTCTTCGTTTCTGTGCAATGGCTTTCTCTAGTTGCGGCAAGCGGGGGCTGCTCTTCATCGCGGTGCGCGGACATCTCACTATCGCGGCCTCTCTTGTTGCGGAGCACAGGCTTCAGACACGCAGGCTCAGTAGTTGTGGCTCACGGGCCCAGTTGCTCCGCGGCATGTGGGATCTTCCCAGACCAGGGCTCGAACCCGTGTCCCCTGCATTGGCAGGCAGATTCTCAACCACTGCGCCACCAGGGAAGCCCCTTTAGTATTGTATTTTTATTGGTCTAAATTAATTAGGATAAAATCAGATAATTCAAACAGGACTTTGAAAGATTTTATGTATGTGTGTGGTGTGGATGTGTATGTAGATGGGTAAACAAAAGGCATCTATGTTGGATAGTTCTCTGAATGGTGAGAGGTTTCCCCCACTTTTTGAAAGCTTATATTCTAGGCGGTGTATAGTTCCAAGAATGCCAGACTGGGTCATGCCAAGAGTGAGAATAGTGTCCCTGGGAGAACTTTATAAACAGTAAAGCAAGTGACATTCACATCCTGGAGAAATGGAGTTAGTTGGACTTCAGAGTTAAGAACAGCTGGCTTTTAAGGGATGTAAAAGCAAACTGCAGCATGAAGGGTGGGCAGTGGAGTTGAAGCCGGCTGAACAGATCGGAACAGCAGGTATAGTATTAGTCACACAGAGCCAGTAAGTAGCCTAATCTAAGGTATAGGCAGGTAGTTAGAAACCAGCATGTCTGTTAGTTGAATGATTCAAATAGAGAGGTCTGGAATCGAGAGACTTCAGTAGACGAGGGCTGGGGGCTGTAACCTTGCAGACATTCTCATTTGATACTGTAGCGGGGACAACAGAGGGAACGTGGTAGGAGTATTTCCCAACTTAGAAACTAGTCAGGAGTTGTAAATGAAAAGACAATACAGGTGTATTATAGAAATGTTTTGGAAGATTGTGTATATGTTAAGTAACGGTTAATCCATCTTGCTATTTTAAAGAAACTGTGAATTATTTTAAATAGCCTCTTAATAAAACAACTTATTTTTAATCTTTTATCATAAAGCTGAATTTCTATATATCATTTTCACATAAATTTAGATATACTGACTTGACTGCTTAACTATTACAAATGATCAGCAATACATGGATTATTTTGTATGTTCTGATGTATTACTGGTTTAGAACCTTCTGTGTTTTGGCTATTGAATTATTGCTTTTAAAATGTTGCTAATCAACCTGTGTGTACTTTCTTTCCTTACTAGCAATGTTCCACCTACCTATGACTCTAGATTCTATTATAGTCAAAAGAACTCCTTACCTGCTCACTTTCTAGTTTCCTCAAAGTCTTGGAGCCACAGTTTTGAACTTGGAATTCCTTTTGTCTGACCATAACTTCTTTCATCGTTGGTTGTCCCGTCTTTTCACCCACAATGAAGCTGAGCTTTGCTGTGTTGGAACCTGTTTCACCTAGTTGGTTAAGTTCAATTTGGCCACAAACTGACCTCTTGAGAAGTCTTGACGTCCTGATTCGAGCAGTATTGGCTAGGGTAGTGTTTTCTGAAGTGTGGGACAGCTTTTCCTACTGGTGTGTTTCTTGAGATTTTACGGGGGTGACTGGTCTACTTGGACTTCCAGGTGTTGACCCACATTTCCTTGCTTCTAGTCTACTCAAGACCGTAGCCTGGTGTTCTGCTTCAGTCTCACTTTCCTCTGGCCTGTTTGGGGGTTTCCCAGCTCACTTCATTGTCCCCTTTCGTATTAACCATCCCTACTCATCTTTCAGCTTTCATCTCTGTTTTTCCACCTCAGCCTCCTTTCTTAAATCCTATGCCACCCTCAGTTCCTAACTTACACACACCTCAGTCTCTTCCCCTTCATCTCGGTCTGCTGCCTTTTGGAATTTGTCCTTCCTTTCCGTTCCCACCCCTTCTCAGGCTGTGCCGTCTTCTCAGCAGGCCTTGACTCTCAGTGGGCACTTTACCCACAGTTCCTCCCATTGGCGCTGTTAATGTCAGTCTTACATTCTTATCCTCTACCTTTTCTACTCCTGTCTGTAGCCCCAGTATTACCCTCTCAGGTTATGCCTTCATTCTTTCCTGTGGCTTTGTTCGGCAAAAGAAGCAAATGACTTAAAGAAAAGGTTAAGTAAATATTAGTAGATGTCATTCATGTATATGGAAAATAATTATGATAGTCTTAATTAAATGTCTGGAATGCTGGAACATAATACTTTTAATTCTGGCTCATTTATTTATTCCCTCTGTGACCTTGGGCAAGTTATTTCACTTAAGTTTCTGTTTCCTTGCCTAGAAAAGGGAGGTAGTTGTGTCTAGCTTGCTGAATTGTTGAATTAAATGAGAGTGTGTAAAACCCCTGGCACATAATTGGCACTTGATAAATGGCAGCCATTATTGTATTGAAATACTTTGGCTTGGGACTTCGCTCTTCCACTTTCTTTGCCCACCTTGGGCAAAGAAACTAAATCTGAGCTGGAGTTTGTTTTTAACATCTTTTTTGAGATATAATTCACAAAAGCTATACATTAAAATAATTTAATAATGTATAATTTAAATAATGTATAATTCAATGTGTTTTTTTGTTTTGTTTTTAGTAAACTCACAGGGTTGTGCAACTATCAACCACAATCTAATTTTGGAATATTTATCACCTCAAAAAGAAGCCCTGTGCCAATGAGCAGTTACTCCCATTACTCCTAACCTCCCCTCCTTTCTCTTAACCTTAGGCAACCACTAATTTACAGGTATACCTCAGAGATATTGCAGGTTTGGTTCCAGACCACCGCAGTAAAGCGAATATTGCAATAAAACAAGTCATGTGAATTGTTTGGTTTCCCAGTGCATGTAAAAGTTGTGTTTACACTGTACTGTAGTGTATTAAGTGTGCAACAGCATTATGTCTTAAAAAAAAACAATGTACATACCTTAATTAAAAAATACTTATATTATTGCTAAAAAATGTGAACCATCATTTGACCATGCAGGGTTGCCACAAATCTTCAATTTGTGTAGATGTGTATTTTAATTTCGCTTGGGAAGATTCGTATGAGTTGCTGAATTGTATGGTAAGCTTCTGTTTAATGTTTTAAGAACAGCCAAGCAATGTAATCCCTTTTGTGTGTTGCTGGGTTTGGCTTGCTAATATTTTCTCTCTCTCTTCTTGTGATGTCTTTTTCTTTGGTATGAGGGTAATGTTGGTCTCATAGAATGAACTGGGAAGCGTTCTCTGCTCTCTTCTAGAAGAGTTTGTGAAGGATTTGTAGTATTTCTTCTTTAAATGTTTGCTAGAATTCACCAGTGAAGCTGTGTGGGCCAGGCCTTTTCTTCGTGATAAACTTTTAAATTAGTAGTTCTGTTTCTTCACTTGTTATAGGTCTCTTCAGATTTTCTATTTCCTCTTGAGTCAGTTTTGGTAATTTGTGTCTTTCAGGGAATTTTTTCATTTTATCTAAGAGATCTAATTTGTTGGCATAAACTTGTTAAAATATTCCCTCATAATCCTTTTAATTTCTCTAAGGTCGGTGGTGATGTACCCCTTTTTATTTCTGATTTTAGTAATTTGTCTTCATTATTTTTTTCCTCAGTCTAGTTAAAGGTTTGTCAGTTTTATTGGTCTTTTCAAAGAACCAACTTTTGGTTTTATTGATTTTTTTCCCCCTATTTTTATCTTTTCTATGGTATTGATTTTTTCCTCTAACATAATTTCTTTCCTTCTGCTTACTTTGGATTTAGTTTGCTTTTTTCTGATTGCTTAAGCTGGAAGCTTACTTGAGGTCTTTCTTTTCTGATATCGGTGTGTACAGCTATAAATTTCCTTTTAAATAATACTGTGTTAACTATCCTATAAGTTTTGATATGTTTTGGTTTTGTTTTCAGTCAGTTCAAAATACATTCTAACTAAAAAGTTCCCTTGTGATTTTGTGCTTGACCCAAGTGTTCTTTAGAAGTGTCTTGTTTAATATCCAAACATTTGTGGATTTCCCAAATTTTTTGGTTTTTTTCTAATTTAATTCCATTGTGATTGGGGAATATTATTTAAATTCTTTGTCTTTTCAGTTCTTTTAAATTTGAGACTTTTAGTAGCTACTAAAAGTAGCTACTTCCTTGCAGGCATAAAATATTTACAAATTTGTGACAGAGTTACACACAGTTTGTGGAGTGGGAACCATGGGAGCAGACTGTGAAGTTTGTGAAGCATCCATTTGAGAACCACTGTTACAGAATGAACAGGTTGCTGCTGTGTGTGTGTGTGGAATGGAGTGTGTATTGAAACATTAGATAAACATCTTCTGGCATCTGAACATATTTTCTGATTCTTAAAGGCTGGGTATGTATAAGTGGTACCTTTTAGTAGTTTTGATGTGACAGAAGTGTTTGATCTTTTTCTTATTTGATACTCAAAACTGTATTTATTTTTGAAGTATAGTTGATTTACAATGTGTTAGTTTCTGGTATACAGCAAAGTGATATATATATATATATTCTTTTCCATTATGGTTTATCACAGGATATTGAGTATAGTTCCCTGTGCTATACAGTAGGACCTTGTGGTTTATCTATTTTATATATAGTAGTGTGTATCTGTTAATCCCAAACTCTTGATTTGTCCCTCCCCCACCTCCTTTCCCCTTTGGTAACCATAAGTTTGTTTTCTTGTTTGTTTTTTTAATTTATTTTATTGACGTAGCGTTGATTTACAATGTTGTGTTAATATCAGAGAGTGATTCAGTTACACCTATATATACATTTTTTTTATATTCTTTTTCATTATGGTTTATCACAGGATATTGAATATAGTTCCCTGTGGTATACAGTAGGTCCTTGTTTATCCATTCTATATATGTAATAGTTGGCATCCATAAGTTTGTTTTCTATGTCTGAGTCTGTTTCGTAAATAAGTTCGTTTGTGTCATATTTTAGATTCCACATATAAGTGATATCATATGGTATTTGTCTTTCTCTTTCTGACTTCACTTAGTATGTTAATCTCTTGGTCCATCCATGTTGATGCAAATGGCATTATTTCATTCTTTTTTATGACTAATATTCCACACCTTCTTTACCCATTCATCTGTTGATGGAAATAGTGCTGCTATGAACATAGGGGTGCATGTATCTCTTTGAATTATAGTTTTCTCCAGATATATGCCCAGGAGTAGGATTGCTGGATCATATGGCAACACTAGTTTTAGTTTTCTAAGGACTCTCCATACTGTTCTCCATAGTGGCTGTACCAATTTACATTCCTACCAACAGTGTTAAGAGGGTTCCCTTTTCTTCATACTCACAACTTTTTTTTAACCATAGAGAGGATATATAAGAGGTCTTTGTTTTGATTGTTGTTTTTTGGGGTTTTTTGTTCCTTTTGTTTGTTTGTTTTTGCTTCTTAGGAAAAATTGAAGAGCAGAAAACTTACTTATTCCAGGTTTTTGGTACCAGTTTTTCACAGAAGTATAAAATGAGAGGAAGAGAAGTCCCCTCCCTCAGTCTTGCCAGATTTTGTTGTGAACAATCCTTGTGACTGTCAACTTGTCAGTGGATGTTTTTTTCCTTTGAACGACTTCTGCAGGAGGCAACCTTTTTTTTGGACTATTCTCTGTTATTGCCTGCGTTTGCGTTTAGGAGTGCAGGATCTTTCCCCCGCATTTATAAAATCATTAAACTGAACCATTTTCAAAAGTTTGACGTAGTGTTTTCATTGAACTCATGGAAGTTAGAATTGAAGCTGTGAGAGAATTTACCTATTTAGTCTTGAGCTTATAATTTCCCAAAGAGTAAGGGCCACAGTTTTGCCCAGTACTAAACACGTAACAAGAAATTTAGGCATGTAATTTCTATCATAGGCTTCCTGAATACTAAAATGCAAAAGAAACATTTTCACCTACCGCATTCAATACTTTGTTACTATCTACTGATATTGGTGAGAATGCAGGAAATTGGTTCCATTACACTGTTTTATTTCCCTGTGGTTCTATCTGAAATAATTCTCTTTATATGACTATATTTATGGTCTGTCTCCCACTACTGGAATGTGAACTCTAAGAGGGCAGGGACCGTGTCTGTTATTTACTGCTGTATCCCCATCACCTACAATAATGCTTTGCATATAGTGGACATTCAGATAATTGCTGGATGAGTAAAGAATTCTGATTAGGTGTATCTGAGACAGGACCCTGATACCTACATTTTTTAAAAAAAACATCTCAGGTTATTTTGATATGCACTCCCAAGGCTGAGAAACACTGGCCTATTTTCCTTCTCTGACATGCAGTAATGTGCATAAGGTACAGAAGATATATATATATATATATATATATATATATATATATATATATATATATATCCTTACTAAAAGATCATTACTAGAGGCTTTCTCCACTCTTGAAATTGGGAAAACCTGACTGAGTTCCCTAGAAAGAAGAGTTTAATTCAGTATTGTTTTCCAAGTATTGCTTGCAGATAAGACTCAGAATGGACAGTTGCTTTCCACCATCAGATAATTAAATCTAGGAGTGGTGAGAAGAAAGAGCTAGAATGGAATTTATTACCCCCCCACCCCCCATTTTTAACAACAACAACAAAAGGCAAGGTCAGGCTTCCTAGATGACTTCTCCAAAACAGTGATTTTCAGTGGTGGGGGATGGGATTTCTCTAATGACTGGGGACATTTTTGATTGTCATAACTGGGGAGGGGGAAAGGATACTACTGGCATCTATTGGATAGAGGCCAGGGGTGGTGCTAAACATCCTACAGTGAACAAGAAGACATCCACCCCCAACAAAGAACCACCTGCTCTACAGTGTCAGTATTGCAGAGGTTGAGAAACCCTGCTTTAAACAAGCTGCTTGGAGAAAACATTAGTAGTTAATGTTGAGTTTGGCAGTTATGAATGCATGGAGCCTGTGTGTGTGTCTGTGTGTGCTCGCGCATGCACACATACCCGTTTTTGGCCCTGGGCAAAACTGGATGTCTGTGTAGAGAAACCTATATATATGTACAGGAAGACCTTGTTTTATTGTGCTTTTCTTTGCTTTACTGCGCTTCGCATATATTCTGTTATCTGCACCTTGAAGGTTTGTGGCAACCCTGTGTCAGGCAAGTATGTTGGCGCTATTTTTCCAACAGCATTTGTTCACTTGGTGTCTCTGAGTCACATTTTGGTAATTCTTGCAATATTTCAAACTTTTTCATTATTTTATTTGTGATGGTTATCTGTCATCAGTGATCTTTGATGTTACTGTAACTGTTTTGGGGTGCCATGAACCGTGCCCGTATCAGACGGTGAACTTAATCCATAAATGTGTGTGTTCCGACTGCTCTCTCTCCCTCTCCTCTGGCCTCCTTATTCCCTGAGACACAACAATACTGAAATTAGGCCAATTAATAAATAGCCCTACTAATGGTCTCTAAGTACTTGTTGAAATGAAGAGTCACACAACTCTCACTTTAAGTCAAAAGCTAGAAATGATTAAGCTTAGTGAGGAAGGCATGTCAACAGCCCAGATAGGCTGAAAGCTAGGCCCTTTGAAACAGTTAGCCAAGTTGTGAATGAATGCAAAGGAAAAGTTCTTGAAGGAAATTAAAAGTGCTACTCCAGTGAACACACAAATGATAAGAAAGCAAAACAGTCTTATTGCTCATATGGAGAAAGTTTTGTTTTTTAAATTGAGGTATAGTTGATATACAGTATAAGTTTCAATCGGCATAGTGATTCACAATTTTTAAAGGTTATACTCTCTTTTACAGTAATTATAACATATTGGTTATAGTCCCTGCGTTGTACAATATATCCTGTAGTTTATTTATTTTATTTATAGTAGTTTGTACTTCTTGACATAGAGAAAGTTTTAGTGGTCTGGATGGAAGATCAAACCAGCCACCACATTGCCTTAAACCAAAGTCTAATCCAGAGCAAGGCCCTAACTCTCTTCAATTCTGTGAAGGCTGAGAGAGGTGAGGAAGCTGCAGAAGAAAAGTTTGAAGCTTAGCAGAGGTTGGTTCATGAGGTTTAAGGCAAGAAGCCATCTCCATAACATGAAAGTGCAAGGTGAAGCAGTGAGTCCTCACGTAGAAGTTGCCACAAATTATCTAGAAGATTTAGCTAAGGTAATGAAGGAAGCTACACTAAACAATAGAGTTTTGATGTAGGTGAGCAGCATTCAGTTGGAAGAAGATGTCATCTAGGACTTCATAGCTGCAGATGAGAAGTCAGCGCCTGGCTTCAGAGCCTCAAAGGATAGGCTGACTCTTGTTAGGGGCTAATGCAGCTGGTGACTAAGTTGAAACCAGTGCTTGGATTCTGAAAATCCTGGAGCCCTTAAGAATTATGCTCTCTACTCTGCCTGTTCTCCGTAAATGGAACAACAAAGCCTGGATGGCAGCACATCTGTTTAAAACATGGCTTACTGAATATTTTAAGCCCACTGTTGAGACCTGTTCCTCAGAAGAAAAGATTCAAGATGACTGCTCATTGACAATGCATCTAGTCACCCAAGCGCTCTGAGGGAAATGTATCAATACAGTGAGATTCATGTTGTTTCCATACTTGCTAACACAACATCCATTCTGCAGCTCAAGGAATAATTTTGACTTTCAAGTCTTATTATTTAAGAAATACATTTTGTAAGGATATAGATGCCATAGATAGTGATTCCTCTGATGCCTGTGAGCAAAGTCAATTGAAAACCTTCTGAAAAGGATTCACCATTCTAGAGGACGTTAAGAACATACATGATTCAGGGGAAGAGGTCAAAATATCAACATAGAAGTTTGGAAGAAGTTGGTTTCAACCCTCATGGATGACTTTGAGGGGTTCAAGACTTCAGTAGAGGAAAGAACTGCAGATGTGGTGGAAACAGCAAGAGAACGAGAATTAGACGTGGAGCCTGAAGATGTGGCTGAATTGCTCTAATCTCATGATAAAACTTTTAACAGATGAGTTACTTACTATTTATGGGTGAGCAGAGAAAGTGGTTTTTTGAGATGAAATCTCCTGGTGAAGAAGCTGTGAAGCTTGAAATATTGAAAGTATATAAACAATTTTTCACTTTTAATTTTGAATAATGCACCAACTATAAATAACCCCCATAAACAAAACTCTTTGAGTTCCTCAATAATTTAAAGGTGTGAAGGGGTCCTGAGGCCAAAATTTTTTTGAACAGATGGTGTCCTGAGATTGGTTCCTCAGACACTGTTGAACCTATGTTTCTGTCTCTTGTTGGTTTAGGCTTCCATAGACTAGAAGATTTAAATTCCTTGGGCTTTGATAGAAAGTTCTGGCTTTTTATTTTGACCTGAGTATGTTTTTAATGTATAAAATGTATAGCAGAATTTTCAAAGGTTAAATTTTGAGTTCATAGGGCTACAAAAGCATTATTTGTAGATGAGTGGAGAATTATATCTGGAAGAATGACAAAAAGAATCACAGGAAGTGGTAAATTATTTTGGAAAGGTTACAATAGACAAATGATTGTGGAAAAAGTGTCATTTTATGAGAGTCTTAGAGAAAAATTATGAATAGGTTTAGCAAACACCTTAAGTATAAGAGACTGCATCCCCGTAAAAAAGGGGATATGATAGGAGCATTTTAATTTTTAAACACACACACTAGAGCTTTATCTAACCATAAGAAATAATAGGCTTTCTGTTTCCTTAAACACTGAAATAAGCTCTGTAGGTTTGAGTGAATTGTTGGTAGGTTACTATGTTTAAGGCAACATTTAGGAGAACCATACTGAAAGTGATTTAGAGGAAAAGAGACTTTCCATAGATATTTTCTTATCTATATAAAATAATTAGCATTACCCTGATTTATTAGAGGCCTGGTCTTAGTTAAGCCTTTGTAAAGGGTAAGTTTGGCTTGTGACCTAAACAGTATCTTTGGGGTCAATGAATAAGTGTTGTGTGGTGTGAAAAGATGTGGAAGATCCAGAAGAAATCAGGGAGAAAAACTTGTCAAGAGTTGAGTTAAAAACTTAAAGACAGTGATCTTTTCCCCCTAGATATTAATATTTTGGTTAACCTGATTTTGTAAATGTTATTTTTCTGTGTAGCATTTTAATCCCTAGGAGGCTCGTAATCCTTTGAAGTGACCCATAGTCATTTCATAGTGGGGATTAGGAACTAGATTGTTAGGAAAGACCACAATTTGTTTTTTCTCAAATTCTAATACAGATAATACTTTAGCATTAATACTTGTATACTTAATTTTCACTAGTTAAATGTGAGGAAGTTTTCTATCTTTAAAAACTTGCCTTGAAAAAGATTTTTTTCGTAATCACCAATGTACTTTTTTTGAAACGTGTAAGTAGATATAGTTACCTTTTAAAATTCCATGTTAAATTTTTTTTTAGATCAAATAATTTAAACATATTCCTATTCTATCTGAACAATAACATGATATATTTAGGGGCATAGGTCTTCATAAATGTTTTTTTGTGTATGATAGAATTCATCAGAATACTATTTTACCACTGGTGTTAAAAAAAATTTCTCATTCTAAAATTAATCAAACAAAAATATATATTACTCTAAACTCCTATTCATTTATATAAAAGCAAAAAGTTATTTTTCTATTCATTTTTCATTATGGTAAAATTAACATACATAAAATTTATCACTTTAATCATTTTAAGGTGTGCGATTCAGTGACACTAAATACATTCACATTGTTGTGCGACCATCACCACTACCCATCTCCAGAACTTTTTTTATCTTCACACGTTGAAACTCTGTATGTATTAAACATTAACTCCCTATACCGTTTATCCCCCAACCTCTTACAAACACCAGGCATCATTCTGCTTCCTGTAAGTGGATCATACAATATTTGTCCTTTTGTGATTGACTTATTTTACTTAGCATAATGTCTTCAAGTTTCATCCATGTTGTAGCATGTGGCAGAATATCTTTTTTAAGGCTGAATAACATTCCATTGTATGTATATGCCACATTTTAAAAATTCATTAATCCATCCACAGACAGTTGGATTGCTTTCTAAGTGTCCATTAGGCTCTTGTGAGTAATGGTGCTGTGAACATGGGTATGTACGTACCTGTTTGAGACCCTACTTTCAGTTTGTTTGGATATATCCCCAGACGTGGAATTGCTGGATCATATGGTAATTCTGTGTTTAATTTTTTGAGGAAATGCCATATTGTAATTGTGCATTGACGACTGTACCATTTTACATTCTCACCAACAACACATAAGAGTTTCAATTTCTCTGCACCTCACCAACATTTGTTATTTTCTACCTGTTTTTTTGTTTTCTTTATAATAGCCATTCTGATATGTGTTAAGTGTTATTTTGCAGTTTTTTTTTTTTTTTAAATTTATTTATTTATTTATTTTTATGGCTGTGTTGGGTCTTCGTTTCTGTGCGAGGGCTTTCTATAGTTGCGGCAAGTGGGGGCCACTCTTCGTCGCGGTGCGTGGGCCTCTCACTGTCGTGGCCTCTCTTGTTGCGGGGCACAGGCTCCAGACGCGCAGGCTCAGCAATTGTGGCTCACGGGCCTAGTCGCTCCACGGCATGTGGGGTCTTCCCAGACCAGGGCTCGAATCCGTGTCCCCTGCATTGGCAGGCTGATTCTCAACCACTGCGCCACCAGGGAAGCCCTATTTTGCAGTTTTGATTTGTATTTTCTCAGTGATTAACGATATTAAGCATCTTTTCATGTGCTTATTGCCATTTGTATATCTTTGGGGAAATGTCCATTTTTTAATTGGGTTGTTTTCATTTGTTACTGGTTTGTAGTTCTTTATCTATTCTGGATATTAATCCTTCATCAGACACATGATTTCCAAATATTTTCTCCCATTCTGTAGGTTACCGTTTCACTGCATTTATAGTGTCCTTTCATACACAAATGCTTTTAGTTTTTATTAAGTTCAGTTTATCTACTTTTTCTTTTGTTGCCTCTGCTTTTGGTGTCATGTCCAAGAAATCATTGTTAAATTCAGTGTCATGAAGCTTTTCCCATTTTCTTCTAATAGTTTTATAATTTTAGCTCTTGTGTTTAGGTCTTTCATCCATTTTGAGCTGATTTTTGTATATGGTGTAAGGTAAGGGTCCAACTTCATTTTTTTGCATAAGGATATCCAGTTTTTCCAAAACCATTTGTTGAAAAGACTGTCCTTTCTCCTATTGAATGGTCTTGGGACCCTTGTTGAAATCTGTGGACCATATATATGTGAGGGTGTATTTCTGGGCTTTGTTCTGTTTCATTGGTCTATATGTTTGTCTTTATGGCAGCTCCACACTGTTTCGATTATTGTAGCTTTATAGTAAGTTTTTTTTTTCTTTTTTTTTAAAATTTTATTTATTTTATTTTTGGCTGTGTTGTGTCTTTGTTGCTGCATGCAGGCTTTTCTCTGGATGCGGCGAGCAGGGGCTACGCTTCATTGTGGTGCACAGGCTTCTCATTGTGGTGGCTTCTCTTGTTGCGGAGCATGGGCTTTAGCCGCGCGGGCTTCAGTAGTTGTGGCTCACAGACTCAGTAGTTGTGGCTCGTGGGCTCTAGAGCATAGGCTCAGTAGTTGTGGCGCACGGGCTTAGTTGCTCTGTGGCATGTGGGATCTTCCTAGACCAGGGCTTGAACCCGTGTCTCCTGCATTGGCGGGCGGATTCTTAACCACTGCGCCACCAGGGAAGCCCTGTTTTTTTCTTAATTTATTTGTTTTTCGCTGCATGGGGTCTTCATTGTTGCATGCGGGCTTTCTCTAGTTGTGGTGAGCAGGGGCTACTCTTCATTTTGGTGCGTGGGCTTCTCATTGTGGTGGCTTCTCTTGTTGTGGAGCACAGGCCGTAGGCTTCGGTAGTTGCAGCATGTGGGCTAAGTAATTGTGGCACACAAGCTCTAGAGCTCAGGCTCAGTAGTTGTGGTGCATGGGTTTAGTTGCTCCACAGCATGTGGGATCTTCCCGGACCAGGGCTTGAACCCATGTCCCCTGTGTTGGCAGGTGGATTCTTAACCATTGCACCACCAGGGAAGTCCCTGTAGTAAGTTTTAAAGTAAGGAAATGTGAAACCTCCAAGTTTGTTCTTTTTTTTTTTTCAAGATTGTTTTGGCTGTTCAGAGTTCCTTGAGATTCCGTATGAATTTTAGGATGGATTTTTAACCTGTAAAAAGACATTTTTGGGATTTTGATAGGGATTATATTGAATCTGTAGATTACTGTGTGTAGTATGGACATTTTAACAATATTAAGTCTTCCAATCCATATCTTTCCATTTCTTTGTTTCTTCTTTAATTTCTTTTAGCAGTGTTTTATAGTTTTCAGCATACAAGTCTTTTGCCTCCTTGGTTAAGTTTGTTCCCAGGTATTTCATTCTTAATGCTGTTGTAAATGGAATTGTCTTCTTAATTCCCTTTTCAGTTTGTTAGTGTATTAAAAAACCCTGATTTTTGTGTGTTGCTTCTGTATTCTGCAACTTTGCTGAATTCATGTATTAGTTTTAATATTCTTTTGGTTTGTGGACTCTTTAGGGTTTTCTACATGTAAGATTATGTTGTTTGTGAACAAAGGTAATTTTACTTCTTCCTTTCCAGTTTGGATATCTTTTCTTTTTCTTGCCTATTAGTTTTAATAGATGGAGAGATAAAATAGGAAATGGTATTAGATGATTTAGAAATCTGTTTATCTGAGGCTTTACTATGGAAAATGTATCTTGAAAGTTTTTCATGCTATTCCATGGAAACTGGGGAACTTAAGTGATAAAGATAGTCTGCATTGCAAAGAAAATTTAACTCACAGCTTCTAGATTTATAATAGGTTTTTGTTTGTTTGTTTTTGTTTTTTGCTATCTCAGAAAGCCTAATCACAGATGCAGTTTTCTTCTAGTCCTTGACATTGTGCATGCTTTTTGTTTTTTTCTGCTTGCTTTTGAAGGTAGTTGTTAGCATTTAATTATTCTTTGGAGTTTTGGTTTTTGTTGTTATAGATATTTGTATAAGAGATGCCTGTAACCAACATTAGAGATATATAAAATGTAAAATCGTTAAAAACAGGTGGTACTCTGGAAATAAACTTTAATCATTTAGGTCAAATCTTAAGATGAGAGGACTGAGGCCTGGAGAGGACGTTAACTTGTACAAGATTATACAGTTATTATCAGAGTCAGGACTAAACCGCTTTGGTGATTTTTTTCTCATTCTTTCTGTCTACTTGAATCATTGATTACTGCAACAGCCTTTTAACTGTCTTTATGGACTTTAGACTCATCCTTCAATCTGTTCTTGCTGCTGGATCCAAAGCATAATACTTCTAAAATATGGACAGTTATATCAGTGTGTTAGTTTTTTCAGTTATTAACCATTATCTTTAGGGTAATATTAGCATTAAATATAGCTAAGTCCATTACTTGGGTTGTCTGATTTAATACTTTGAACAGTTCTTTGCTGTTAGTTATCCCAGTTTTATAGATGAAGAAATTGAGACCAGGACTAATTTCAAAGTTTATGTTCCTAAGCACTATATTATTACTACTTAAGTAAGGCATTCAAGACTCCTTGTGTTGTTGCTCCTATCCACTTCTCTTGTGTTCAGTTGACATTTTTTTTTAAATTTATTTATTTATTTATTTATTTAGGCTGTGGTGGGTCTTCGTTTCTGTGCGAGGGCTTTCTCTAGTTGCGGAGAGCGGGGGCCACTCTTCATCGCAGTGCGCGGGCCTCTTACTATCGCAGCCTCTCTTGTTGCGGAGCACAGGCTCCAGACGCGCAGGCTCAGCAGTTGTGGCTCATGGGCCTAGCCACTCCGCGGCATGTGGGATCTTCCCGGACCAGGGCTCGAACCCGTGTCCCCTGCATTGGCAGGCGGACTCTTAACCACTGCGCCACCAGGGAAGCCCCTTCAGTTGACATTTTTAACTGTAAATTCCTTGAAGGCAGATATCATGTCGCAGACCAAGCAGTTGCCTGATACATAGCAAATATTTGGTAAACGTTGAATAAATTTTAAGTAGTGAGTGAATGGCACAGGATAGTGAGCCTAGCCCAGTGTGAGAAGACATGAATATTACATCTGAAAGAAAAGATTCCTCTGACTGGCCATGGTCAGTAAAGGTCAGTCTTTGGGTTAAAGAACAGAATGAGGGAAATGAAATCCAGAGAGATGATTAAAGATAGCAGGTATTTGTTCTTGACTTAAATTAATTATATTTTTGGGTTGTAAGAACTTGAAAATGAATTCTCTAAATAACTTTTTATGTTTTCAGGCCTGGTGGAGTTAAGTAGAGAGGCATCTGAAGACTTGAGACAGGGAAAGGTTACTCCATTTTTTAGAAAGGGGAACAGGGAAGATTGTAGAGCTTGATGTGGCTCTCAGGTGAGATTCTAGAGTAGATTATTTAAAGAATTACTTGTTTCCAGGAGAGATGAAGTACTAAACATTAAGAATTAGCCTGAATTCATTAAGAACAAACCAAAACAGCCTAACTTTTCTTTTTGTGCATGAAACCTCCTATCTTCAGTGAATTGCACGAGATTTACAGATTACTCATCACATTTGCAGATGGCACAGATACAGGAGGGATAGTGTGTTAGCTGGGATGGGCTAGATTTTGCTGTAGTGATAACCTCTAAATCTCAGTGACTGAAAAAGTAAAAGAGATTTATTTATTGCTTATATCACATGTCTGTTCTCAGGTCAGCAGGGTTCTCTGCTTTGTGTTGTTCTCATGCAGGAACCCAGTCTGGAGTTTCTGCCTTCTGGAATGTTGCTTGTACTTGTGGTACCAGAGAGGGAACATGATGAATGGCATATCAGGCTTCAAAGCCTCCGTCACACATCACTTCAGCTCACTTTTAACTGATCAAAGCGGGGTGACCACACCCAGCCCGGGTGTTTGTGGGGCAGGGAAGTATAATCCTACCATAATTTGGAAGGAAGAGACCCAGAAATATCACTGAACATCAGTGTTGACTCTCTGAGATAGTGAGCACTTTGGATGACAGGTTAAGGAACTAAGAGGATTGAGCTTGGTAGGCTGATGTGATCAGCTGAATCAGACAAAGGGAAAGTGAAGAGGGAGAATTTTAAGAGCCTGTCCTTCCTTCCCAAAACTGATCCCAATAGAATACTGTTGATGGAAGGGGCTGAGGGGTGCAGCTTGCTAGCTTTATCAGCACATGTGGCACAAAGAAGTGTAGTGGTTGGTGCAAGGGAAATGACAAGGAGGCCTCAATTCTGACTTACTCCATATGCCCAGCTTACCACATTTCTGGGTATAGGTGCTTGTTCAGATGGGAGATACACTTGAAATCATGTGATGTGGATGACTGAGGCAAATAGGAATGTGCAGTTGGGAAAATTCACCTGGGCAGGGGAGTGGGAGGCATCATGGCTGCCTCAAATATCTGGAGGCCTACCATGCGGAAGCAGGAATGGACTTTTATCATATGTCACACTAAGAAACTAGTGGATGGAAACTATAGGAAGTGATTTAAGCTCAGTGAAAGCAAGCTGCTAGTTTAGAGGTGGTGTAGAATACTTCTTCCTGGAAATAATCAGGCATCAGGTTGATTCCCCTGAAATTCTATGACTTTCAATGACAGAAGAATGCCTGTTTTATGCTAAGAACTTTCATAAACACTTAATATGAGTATGTAAACATTTATGTGATTATTTCTAACTTCACTGGTGGAAAAAGTGAGATATAATGAATTAGTGATCTATTAAAACATTTTTATCTTGATGCCTATTATGTACTAGAACTCTGCTAGGGACTTTATGAATTTTTTTTTTTCTAAATCTTACTTCAGTCTCATTTTATACACGAGGAAGCTAATTCAGAGATAATAGCTTGCCCAAGGTTTATTCTGGTTAACTGGTCAAGTAAAGATTTTAACCGAGATCTCTTCAATTCCCAAAACTGCTTTTTCTACTCTCTCACTCTAATAGTTACCTTGTGTTGCCTGCCTACCATGTTTGTGTCTCTTGGGAACAGTGCCCCCTTATTTTGGGGTTCGGTCTGTCCATCTCTGTCCCTTACCACATAGTTCTAATGGGACTTCCCAGAGTCCTCACTACTTGGTCACTTGCCAGCCTCCCTTCACACGGGCCAGTCAGAATTCCCTGGGTGTTTTTAAGTGAAACCAGGAAGGAGACTCATCCCTCTGTGGTGATGGGTGTAGTAAGATGTAGTGTGTAAGACCTGTCTGTGTTCATATTCCTTGAAGGAAGCCGGTCTGCTTTGACAGGAGTGATGCCCACTGTAAGTCCCTGGTTCCAGTGGTTCCTGATGCTCAGCTGCTTTCCTGCCTTGCTGTGATTCAGTTATTCTACCCTTCTCCTATGTGAGACATCCCCAGTATCTGACATAATTCCTTTTTTGCTCAAAGGGTTGGACCTTGAACAGTACTGGTCACTTTTGAGAGATGCGGTATGGCTGTGGGGCTGTGTGCTGGGCAAACTCCCTGATAGGGAAGAAAAGAACCACTGAGGAAGGTGGTCACCTCAGTGGCTCCTGAAGGTGCAATTTTTGTGTGTATTTATTTGTACTGAGGAAAGGTGGGATTGTCAACACTGGTGATTTTTCAGAATTCATTTTTTAAAAGCCACTGGATCCATTTTACCGAATGTGGCCTGTGGTGTGTACCAGTATCTTGTGACAAAGTCAGAGCCCTTCTGGTTGAGTAGTGTTTGGAGCCCTGGCCTCTTCATTCCCTTTTCTGTCCCTTCTTGGTTACTACCTGAGGTACCCTGATGTGATCTAGAAAGATTTTTTTTTAACTTCCTCTCTTGTCTTTGTCATTAAACACAAGAGACAGAGCAGCTACTCTGGGGACGGATGGAGGAAAGGAGGAGAAAGGTGGGCAAGAGATTTATGTTTATTGAGTCCTTAAAGTGTACTGAGTACTTTATATGAATTTGAGGTAAGTGGCATTGTTCTTATTAAAGTTAGGGAGATTCAGGCTCAGAGAAGTTAACTTTATTCAAGGTCACAGGTCTAATCCTAGATCTGTTCGAACTCTAAAACATGACCATTTCATGTAACTACTAGAGAGTGATTATCTGTGCAGTAGGTCATGTATGTAAGTCAGATCAGAGTTAGTTGCATCTGACTTCATCTAATAAAAGACAAAGGCAGGGCAAAGGTTCAGAGAAGGAACAAAAGAGGAAAAATGATTCTATAAAGGACTAAAAAGAGAAGAAACACAAAAATGATGGTAGGTCAATATTAATAACTAATTGAACTGTGTTGTGATACCAGTGCCCAGAAAAAGTATATCTCTATCACAACACTGAACAGAGTGCTGTATCAGTCAAACAGCCCAAGTTATAATACTTCTATCTTTGCCTCTAAAAATGATTCTCAAAAGACTAGAGAATTTTTTGTCTACTTCCGAGTTAACAGAAACAAATTATTTTTCCTTTTTGCAAGTGTAATAAAAAGACGTGGAGTTTCTGAAGGGTGATGTGACCTTCGCATTACAAGCTGAAAAGCAGCTGTGTGTAAGCACAAGTAGAGCAGAAGGTGGAGCGAATACATCTCCTTTCCTGTCCTGTTCTGTCTCTCTTAGGTGGTTTATGCTGATAAGCAGACAACTGTGAAAGAAACTAATGTTCAGTTCTAAAAGTTGCATTACCTCAATATTTAAGCAAGGAAAACTACACACAATGGCTTCCGGGGCTTAACATATTTTTGGTAGTTGTCTGATAGTAGTACTTTTCATAAGGATCCTACTGTCTTACTGCAGTGCTTTGTGATAGGAATGGTGACCTGCTGGACCTTTGGGCCTACATTCTTCTTAAGCAGAGCTGGGTCCATTTGGACCACCATGTCATTCTCATGAATGTGTGTGAATGCACACGCATGCACATTTATATGAGATAGAATCATCTGAAATATTAGTGTTGATGAAAGCGTGCTCTTAGGTTCAAATTGTACCTGTGTATCAGGACGTTGTTCAGTGGGGCTGACTCATTATCTAAGTGTTCTTACGTGTCTTTCCGGAATTTGCAATGTTTTTCCCTATAATTCTGTTTGGATCTGATGTTAATGACTCTTGAGACCTATGTCTGTAGAATTATTTTCAGGTGATGATTAGAGATGATGAGTTTTAGACTTTGTTTATAAGCTGCCATCTTTCACGTGATACACAAATAGTGAAAGCGACAAGTTTTGGTGCAGATTGACAAGGATGTGTCTTTGGTACATTGTGTTAGTAATACAGACGTGATGATAATACCGTGAATCAGATTTAATAATAGTAGTGCACAGTTTCTGGACAGAGGCTCCTCAAGCTTTGATTTTTACTAAGTAGTTCTGTAGAAAGGCAGCATAAGTTCTGTATCTAGAAGCTGATGTAATTGAACTTGAATTTTGTAAGACAAATCCCAAATCAGGCTGACATTGGAGAACCTTTTTTTTGAGTTATCATATGTGCACAAATATTTCAACAATACAGGAGATCCTGAAAGAATGGCTCCCAGGCATCCAAGGATTGCATGAATGTATGAAGAACTCTCTAGTCCTAATCCGTGTGTGTAAGGAACAGGTCTCTCTCCCACTTCCTTGCTCTCGCTTCATGCTGCTCTGCCTCCCACTGGGATCGACAGAGCCTCTCACCAGTCTGCCCTTCCACAGACTTGCCCATTTCAGTTTATCTTCTATGCTGAAGCCAAGCAGAATGATCTTTCTTGAAAAATATTTTAAAATCAGATTGAGATTTTCAGACACACAGGATAAAGTAAAATTCAGTAGAAACCTACATACCTAGTACCAGGAATAAACAGATGTTAATACTTTGCCCTATTTGCGTTGTCTCTTAAAAGAGTAAAATAGTTATATGTACAGCTAGAGCCCCGTTTCCATCCTTCCCTAGGTAACCACCTTGAAAGTTGACTTACATCATTCCGTTTTTTGCACTTACACTGTATTTATATATCCATAAACAATATCGTAAACAATATCATAAACAACATGAACTATTATTTTTGTGTTTTCTAAACTTTTAAATGGTATACTATATGTGTCTTTTGCAACATTGTTTTAAAAATTTATTCATGGTAGTACATTTGTTATAATTGCTATGTATCTCATACAAATAAATTCAGTTTATTCCCCTAACATACTGCAGTTAGGTAGTTTCCAGTTTTGAGCTGTTACAAAGAGTGCTGCAGTAGATATCCTGGTGTATCTCCTTGTGTACATGCCCAAGTTTCTCTGAGGTTGACATGTGCAAGTAGGCTTTCTGGGTCGTAGCAGTTATACACGTTCACCTTTACTGTGTAATTTTAATTTTCTCCAAAGTGGTTGTACCAATTTATATTGCCTCTTTACTCTTAAACTTGTTGGTAATTGTTTTAGTTTGACTTCAGTTTTTACAGTCTGATGGGTATGAAGTAGTATCTCATTTTAATTTGTATTTCTCAGATTATACTGAGATTGAATATATCTTCATATGTTTTGACCAATTGGAATTTTTTGCGTGAGTTGCCTGTTGTTCATTTTTTTCCCCTCCTTACAATGCAGTCGTGTGTGTGTGTTTGTGTGTGTGTGCATACTATGATTTCTTTGTTGGTGGTGGTTTTGTTATATACATCTCAATATGTTGCTAGTCTTTTCACTTTATTTATGGAGTCTTGTTCAGAAACTTTAAATTATAGTGTAATCATACTTACCAATCTTTTATGTTTTTTCCTTCCTTGTGTAAGAAACCATCAAGTTCCTAAAAATACTGTTTCTTCTAAAAATTTGCAGTTTCTTTACCCACTTAGTTTCTTTTTTAAAAAATTTTATTTATTTATTTATTTATTTATGGCTGTGTTGGGTCTTTGTTTCTGTGCGAGGGCCTTCTCCAGTTGCGGCAAGTGGGGGCCACTCTTCATCGCGGTGCGTGGGCCTCTCACCATCGCGGCCTCTCTTGTTGCGGAGCACAGGCTCCAGACGCGCAGGCTCAGCAATTGTGGCTCACGGGCCCAGCCGCTCCACGGCATGTGGGATCCTCCCAGACCAGGGCTCGAACCCGTGTCCCCTGCATTGGCAGGCAGACTCTCAACCACTGTGCCACCAGGGAAGCCCCCACTTAGTTTCTTGACCCACCTGGAATTTTATTTTTGTATATGCTGAGAAGTTCACATTTTTCTTCAAAATTGACTCTTCCTTACTCTTTGATTTTTTATGCACATTGAAAAAAATTTCAAATTGCCATGGAAACTTGAATTTAATGGTTATTCCATTGAAATTATGGATTTAATTTGGAAAATTGACATTGTACAATATTGAGTCTGGAAAAAGCAGATGATTCTCATGCAGCAGCCAGTTCAAACGTCATGCCTGTTGCCTGCCCATGTGTTTACTCACATTTGCCATCAGACAATAATAGCGTTCCTTTCTTTTCTGTAAATCTTGCAGTAACCCTCATTGGCAGAGAAACGCTATCCTTGAATCATTCGAGAAAAGGGATTCTGGGAAATGTAGTTGCAGACTTCAACGCACAAGGGGTTTACTTGATTGTTGTGTATGTTTTCCTCCCAATTGATATATTTCAGAGATCTTTTTCAGCAGGACATACATCTGTAATATACAGAGACTATATTAATTTATATTTCTATCTGTAGTGTGTTGCTTTCTATTGTTTTACACCCAGCCCTCCTTATCATAAATGCCTTTTTACCTTTATTTGGCCAGCTTGTTTCAAGACCAAGTC
Source organism: Balaenoptera ricei (assembly GCF_028023285.1). NCBI lineage: Eukaryota > Metazoa > Chordata > Mammalia > Artiodactyla > Balaenopteridae > Balaenoptera > Balaenoptera ricei. Next base: position 29,375,414 of record NC_082642.1, on the reverse strand, counting down.
ATCCTAGCAGAAGTGATACCTGACACATGCACACGCACACATACTCAGTTCTTCTACTTCTTGAGATTGGATTAGTCTTGCTTTCTCTATGACTGCAAAATTTAGTACTTATAAGCATTTTCATCAATTTAGTACTTATAAGCATTAATTAATTCATTTCATTAATACTTACAGGCATTTTCTTTCTGCCCCTTTTTAGGCCTGGGCTTTCTTAATTATCAGTGTGTATCCTTCTGTCATAAGCACATTGTGTGTGTGCTTGTCTCCGCTACTAAACTATAGCTCCTTCAGAACAATGCTGTGCTCTTTGTTACCAGCCCAGAGCACATAGTAACAACTCAGTAACTCTTGGAATGAATGAGTGATACATAATTCTAAACAGAGGGTATATGCAGTTTTATAACCTTTTCATTTAGCAAAATATATTGCACTAGATGTTTTTTATATATTAATATGATTCCTCACAACAACCATGCAAGGCACCTCTATTTTCATAAAAAATGTTTTGTCAAGGACACATTATTAATTATGGGGCTCCTATATATAATTTGGGTTGAAACCCAGCTTCATCTCATTTTAGTGTCACGCTTCACCTAGTTGCTACGTAATCTTCCAAATTATGATATTTAATGGTTGCATCATATAACATCACGTTGATTTATCATTTTGCCTTTTAGATATTTAAATAATTGAATTATTCTTCAAAGGAGTAGATTACATTTCCAGTGTTGAGTGAACCATTGTTCTAAATAATTCTTACCATTGGTATGCATCTGATTCATCTATGTAGCTTTTAAAATTTAATTTTAACAGGCAGTCATACGGTTCACCATTTAAAAGGAATGAAAGGATATAATGTAAAAATATTTCCTTATACTTCGATCCACTCACCCCCAGGTTGTTTGGTTTCCCTTACTCTAGCCAACCAATAGTATTTTTTTTTTTTATCCCTAGAGATTTTATCATTATATAAACAAATATCAGTTGTTACTGCCTTTTACACAATGGATAGTATATCACACACTGTTGTGCGTCTTATTTCCTCTCTCTACCTCCAGGATCATTCCCTGTCAATACTTACAGAGTTTTTTTTTTTATTACTCACGGCTGCTTAGTATTTTCTTGTTTATATATTCCCAGTTCCCTATTGATATCTAGGTTGTTTTTTTGCTAATGCAAACAAGGCTGCAATGAATAACCACCTACTACAGGGCAGTTCTGTAGACATCACAGGTTAAGGGTTTGGTCCTCAGCAAGACTACCCTCACTTCAGACACCAACTGTGGCTCCAGGGTTCCCATGCCAGCCTCACTTCTGACCTACTGGCTATAAATTTTGGGCTTCCCACTACCCCCTCAGGCTTGATAATTTGCTAGAATGACTTCCAGAACTCAGGAAAATGCTATACTTATGATTACAGTTTTATTAGAGCAAAAGGATAGAGAGCTGAACCAGCAAAAGGGGGAGACACATAGACCTGAGAGGGTCCCACACTCGTTTTCTGAGTCTTCAGGATGTGTTATCTGGGTTCTTGGACTCAAATCGGTAGAAATTGATGAGGCCAGATGAGAAATTCAGGCAAGGCTTTACTGGGGCTCCAGCTGTAGCAAGAGGGAGCGAGAACAAGCAAGAGGTGCCTTTGCTTGCTCCCTGAGGCAGGCGGGGGGTGGGGGTGGGGGTGTGTGTGAGCTGGTCCCTTAAATGGGGTTTACGGTAGGGGCAGCTCGGTGGATAGGGACAGAGGGGTGGCTTAGGTGGTCTGCCCACCCCCTTGGTGGAGCTGTGTGCAGGGATCATGCATGTTACCCTGCTTTTTTTCCTAACACCTTAGAAGTGGCAGTTGGGCTTTTGATCCTGTTGTATTTTGTTGTTTGCAATTTGCCCCAACTGCACATGCATGCAGTTATTTTTAGTCCCTTATAGTTTCTTTGTATTCTGTTGCTTGAAGAGACGTTTGTCCAGGTGTAAGCACTGCGACAGAGCCCAGGTCCCAGGTCCCAGCCTGTCTCAGACAGATCACCCTCGTAGCTTGTTGGTACTTCAGTGTAAAGATTATTTATTTGGGGGGATTCAATTCATAGGTATGATGGGTTGAATCATTGGCCACATGATTGAACTCAATCTCTAGCCTCCTCCCCTCCCTGGAGTTCAGGAGGTAAGGCTAATATCACGTGGCTCACAGCCCCAATCCTTTTATCACACGATGGTTCTTTCAGCATGGTCAACCCCAATCTGGAACAATCTAGAGGCCTGCCTTGAGTCACCTCATTAGTGTAAACCAGTGTATGGTCCTTGGAGCTCACCATGAATAACAAAGAGACTTCTATCACTTGGGAAATACCAAGGATTCAGATGCTCTCAGGTACCCAGGACAAAGACCAGACAAATTCTTTATTATATAACACCTACATATATCACTTTGCTCATGTACAAATGTACCAACTACAGGTTAAATTCCTCTTTCTCCTCCCTCTTTCTTTTCCTCCCTTCACATAATTTAATAATCAAAACCAGATAAAGCTATACTTGAGAAGTCTTTCCCCCATTTTGTGTCTCATGAGTAAAATTTGTACAGCTCATTCCAAATGAATAACCATGTTTGTTTCCTCTGTAGCCTTAGTGTTTCTATATGCAGATAAAAGCAAATACAAATATGTCTTTTTCTTGTCAACTTAAAAACGCACAACGCAAAACTGAGTCGAGTTTGTTTCAGCCTGGGAACCAGGCTTCCAGAGAGCTCTGAGAAACTGTTCTAAGGACGTAAGGGAGGAGGTCAACATTTGTGATTTTGACGAATCTGGTACATGCAACCAAGCGCACATCTCGGTAGAAGGTTGCTGCTAGTCACAAGGAGCACGTGTCTTAGTTAATGGTTTTAGTGCTTTTCTAAGTATGGGAAGATGCAAGAGTTTGGGGTTCATAAAATTTTCTCCTGAAAATATCTAACTATCTGAAGGCCTGTTCTGCCAGTTTTCCCAGAACACAGAGTGCCTCCTTCCTGATCTCCACCCTGAACTCCTTTCAGGGTGTGTTAAAGGTCAGAGACTGTAGTGACTCAGTCCTTGTAGACATTCTTCAGTTGGCGCGCTCTTTCTTACACAAAAGACATCAGACTTTATAGACCCAATGTAACTTGCTCTTTTCACTTAAAAATGTATCCTGGAAATGTATTTCCATATCAGTAGAATATGCGTTCGTAGTTTGCTGGATATTGACAAGTCGCTTTCCCACAGAGATTATGTTAATAACTGATTAGATATGTTAATAACTCATTCATTCTAGGATCTAAACAGTTTTAGACTTTTTGATCTTTTCCAGTTTGAGAGATGATCAACGATACATCCATATAGTTTAATTTGATTTTCTTTTACGAGGTTGAGCATCTCTTTATATGAGACATTTATGTTTCCTTTCCTATGAATTGTTTGTTTCTGTTCTTTGCCTTTTTTAATAGTGGATTCTTCCCACCCCCCCAATATTTGTCATTTGTTTCACTTTTTGGTTACATTTTTTTAATGCAGAAATTTAATATTTTTAGATGTTTAAATTTATGAATTTTTATTATGTCTTCTAAATTTTTGTGTCTTCTCTGTTAGATTTTTTTTAAAACTGTTGGGTGGCTTCTTCTAGTAATTTTATAGTTTTTTTCTATTTTTATTAAGGTATAATTTAGATATAGTAAAATTTACGCTTTTTAGTATACAGTTTTGTGAGTTTGTACAAATGCATACAGTCATGTAATGACCACTGCAGTCAAGATAGAGAACAATTCCATCACCCCTAAAAATTCCTTTCTACCCCTTTGTATTCATCCCTTCCCCAGGTCCCTAGCTCCTAACAACTACTTATCTTTTTTCTGTCCTTAAGGTTTTGGCTTTTGCATAATGTCATAAGAAATAGAATCAGTATACAGCCTTTCACTTAGCATAATGCATTTGGTATTGTCAATTTTTTTTAAAAAAGGACATTCTAGTAGGTGTGTAATAGTATCTCATTGTATTTTATTTTGTGTTTTTCTAATGATTAATGTCTATATTTTTCATGTCTGTATATCTTTGGTGAAGTGTCAAATTGTTTACATCTTTTGCCCATTTAAAAAATTGGACTGTCCTATTATTGAGTTATAGGAGTTCTTCATTTATTTTGGATATAATTCCTTTGTCATCTATCTAATTTGCAAGCACTTTCAGTCTGTGGCCTGTGTTTTCATTCTTTTAATGATGTCTTTCAAAGAGCAGAAATTCTTTGTTTTGATGAATTTTAAGAAATCAGTATTTTTATTTTGGGTTGTACTTTTGATATCATCTCTAAGAAATCTTTGCCTTCACCATCGTCACAAACATTTCCTCCTATATTTTCTTTTAGAAATTTTATAGTTTCAGATTGTACATTTAGGCCTGTGAGCCATTGTAAGTTAATTGTATGTAGTATCAGGTAGAGGTCTCAGGTTTTGCTGCTGTTGTTGTTTTGGCAAATGAATTATCTAATTGTTCCAGACTATTTGTTGGAAAGATTATTTTTTCTCTGTTGAACTGCCTTTTGCACCTTTGTCAAAAGTCAGTTGACGACATATGTGTGGATATATTTCCAGACTCTTCCATTCCAGCCCATCAGATCTATATGTCTGCCCTTTGTCCAGTGTGACACTGTCTTGATTACTGTAGCCTTCTAGTAGTGTGACTCCTGCAACTTCATTCTTCATAAAATTTGTTTTGGATCTTGTAGTTCCATTGCCTTTCCATATAAATTTTTGAATCTGCTTATTCATTTCTGCAAATACCACTGGGACTTTGGGATTGCACTGAGTCTATAGATTAAATGAGGAAAAATAGACATCTTAACAATAATGAGTCTTCCAGGTACGTGAATGTGGTATCTTTCTTCATTTATTTAGGTCTTTGATTTCCTTTATCAATATTTTATAGTTTTAGCATGCAGATTCTGCATATATTTTGTTAAATTATACCTTAGTATTTCTAATTTGGGGTGCTATTATAAATGGTACTGCTTAAAAATTTTTTTATTTTTAGTTCATTGGTAGTATGTAGAAATACAATTGTATTCTATGACTTTGCTAAACTTATTAGTTCTGGAAACGTTTTTAGACATGTTCATGAGATTTTCTACATAGACAATCATGTTGTCTGCTAATACAGGTAGTTTTCTTTCTTTCTTTCCAAATTGTATGCCCTTTATTTCTTCTCATAGTGCTATCGCAGTGGCTAGGAGTTCCAATATGATAAATTGAATAGGAGTGGTGAGGGCAGACATCCCTGACTTTCTTCCCATCTCAGAGAGAAATCAGTCAGTAGTTTCCCAGTACTTTTATATTTCTTTAAACACATACAGCTCAATATAGTGATCACTTAATCTTTTTGAGTCCTAGTTAATTTTATTTTCCAGGTGGCTTCCACTTTTCCTGATGTCATTCACTGACTTGTATACCTTGTGATTCCTAATGCATTATATGTATGTACATCTCTCTCTCTCTCACACACACACACACAAACAGAAGTTTGAACTTCTGTCAAAGCACTTATTGTACTGCTTTGCAGTTTACTTTTTACTTATCTTTTTCCCTTACTAGAAGACAAACATTTTGAGGGGGATAGGAAATGGTGCCTACCCTCAAGGAACTTATGTCGTGAATAATTGGTATTAGGTTGGCCCATGTGAAATTGCCGATGTTAATTTTTAACCTGTAGAATCTTGTATCTACTTGGGACAAAAACAGAAAAAAGAAAATGAAATTTCTCTTCTGCTAACAAGATCCAGTCATCAGTATGAGAAATAAATATCCATGCATAGCAAATTGTTCATGACTGTTGTTTGCAGAGTCATAGGGGTATACTGATGTGAGTGGCATACGGCCTCGCCCTGGAGGAGCTGCTGTGCTATGAGGACGGGGTGTGTAACTCAATGGTTCATCTGTCCTTATGTGCACCATATAGCCTCATTGTGAATCCACTCGTGATCCTAGACTCATGCTTCTCAGTGTCTTGGATTACAAGACATTTTGGCAGTGATTTCTCCAAATAAGTTACTGCAAAGTTTGACAAACTTTGCTGTGTGATTATTTTGTGTGAAAAGATACTCTGTGTACATTTTTCAGTTTGATACAGCTTAATTATTTCAGTCACTTAGCATCTTGTGGGTTGAGTAAACAAGAATAGTAAATTAAGAGCACCAAACATTTTCCCTTTCGAAATAACTTGATATTTCAAAAGAAGAGGAAGCAAAACTCTGTTGCATTTCTTTACTCTAATTTTTTTGTGAAGTTTTTTTATTGTAAATTATATGTAGAGCGAAACAATATTTTTGTATTTTATGTATATTTGTATACTATTTAGACTCTCAAGCCGGCCTTTTACTACACCATTTTACAAGTCTGGGAAAAGGGTGTATAAGCTTCATGAAGCCAGAAACAATTTCTTTTGTTCACTGCTGTATTCCTTGTACTTAGCACATATGAAGTTATTAACAAATGATTATTGAATAAGTATTTGTGGCTTACGAGGCTAGGCTAGCTGGATTTGGTTAGAGTAAAAAAATGTAATTTTTACATGAGATATATAAATATTACTTAGCACAAATGAAAGTTATTGCAGTTACTTATTGCTTGATAAGCATCAAAAGGTTTCCATAGTTTTAGAGGCTATTAAATTGTATTGGTAAATGCTATAGTAACAGAAAGCTATTAATATTAATCACAAATTCTCTTTTAATACTGTTTTGAGCTTGATTGTTAACAGGGTTAAAACATTAAACCTGTTAAAACCTGTAAAACACCATCTTTCATTTGAAACTCTTGTTTAAAAATTCGAGATTCAGGGAAGACTACCTTTGAATTGGTAATAATACAATAGGTGTACTCAGGAAATTACTTCTTTTGTGTTTGCTGCCACCAAATGGCAAGTTAATATTACTACTATGTCTGTTACATTAATATGGTAGAAGACATAGTAAAAGTAATGCCCCTTGACTATTTTTTTGACAAGGTTAATTTTTTCATAAAGAGTTTTGACAAGAGGAGAAATAACAATTTTTAATATGTTTAGAACTGTAGTTAACCTTCTTCTGCCAGGTGGATAGGATGGTTTCTGTCTTCTTCTAACATACTGGAAAGGCATATTAGAACATAGCAATAATCACTATGAGAACAACGCTAAAACTGATGATTCTTTCAGACTAATAATAAATATCGTTGACAGAATCCTTTTATACAGAGAACTTAATTCTGACATTTGATCTTTCTAAGTCAGTGCACCTGAGAATTAAGGCTCCAGAGTATTTTAGGCCTAATTTTATTTATTTGAAGACAAGCCATTTCACTAAAAATAACTGTTGTGATATGAGCCTGAAAAAATTATTATATATGAGTAAAAAAAGAGGAGTAACTCCAATGTTCAATCTTAGGAAATTGGTTAAATATAATACAGATGATAGTACTTTTGAATGTTATGTTACATAGTCATTGAAGGTGTTAAAGAGGAATATTCAAGAACATGAGTAAGGTCCACATTGTCAAGTGGAAGAAATTGGAGAGAAGCAAGTTACTAAATAGTATATTATCACAAATTTTTAGTACATATATAGAAAATAATTATCAGTGTTTATCTTTGGGAGATATTGTTATTTCTTAAATTTATGTATTTCTAAAATGACCATGTTTTTAATATTCAGAAATTATGTAGATTGAATATTTTATACTTTATAGACAGTTTCTTAGATTAAGATATGCCCGTGAAATTATTTGATAAATGTTATAGTAAATATATTTGGATAGTTTTTTGTTTTTTTAATTAATGAGAATGTCTTGTTGCTAGCAATTCTGAGAATCTAACCCCACTTTTTGAGTCTCTTCAGAGAATCCAGCAAGAAATCGTTCATATATAAAGAAAACCTTTTAAAAACTCTGTCTCATTACACAGATTAATAATTTTCTTTCTTTTTAAAAATAATTTTCTTTCTTGATAGAAGGGTAAAACTAAGTTCTGAATTAGTAAGATTTTTGAATATGATCTAGTAATTCAAAGTACTATATTGTAGCCCTTCATTTCTAGGGTCAGCATATTCTTGCTTTTGGTATTTGTTTTCTGCTACAGGCCTGATATTGGAATTGAAACAATACCACTACTGCTTCTACCAGAGGAAATAGTGTGGGAATTCCTATTATGCTAGGTGGTTTTCCCATAGTCTCTCTTCAGTAATAGAGGCAGCTCTTGTAATTTGTTAGTTTGTTGCTATTTACACATGGTTGTAACTTAAACTTCGCTTTTATATATAAGTGTATGTGAATAAATACTTAGTGTCAATGCAAATCCTGTGTTGTAGACATTCTGTTTGTAAGTGTGGTGGGCCCTGTATTCGTGCGAAACTTAGTATAGCAACTTACTTAATAATTCAAATAGATTTTCAGTGGAGGGGGCTTAAGAATCTAATAAGCTGTCACTCTGTTGGAGCTTGGAGAAGAGAATATTAAATAGCTGATGATGACACTGCAGTTAGTTTTATTTTATGCTGAAACACTGATGTAGTACTGGACGTGTTCTTCCTTCTCTTGTCTGACTGGTGTCTCCCTGCTCCTAGCTCGTTTTCCTCTGTGTTCCATGTTTGTGATGTACACTGTAGACATGTCAGCCATTCACTGTAGACATGTCAGCCTGTCATCCCCAGGGAGCCTCACTATGAGAGTGACGCCTGTGTTGTTAGTGAAAGTAGTTTAAAAAGCTGCAGGTGTCAAACTGAAGGCACTAGTGAAGACAATATAAGCTAGTTTGATATCATTGGTATGGTTTGTTAGGCTTCTTATTTGAAATTCATGCATACTGAAAGATTGTGTAGAAAGGAAGAAACTATAGCCCAGTCATTGGCTTCTTTACCATTACCAAGTGGCAGCCTGCCATACTTTGTGATAAATAGTTTATGATGATTATCAAATGGTAATACCATTTGATATTAAGTAGACTTAATGCAACGTTGTTTCAAAACAAAAAAATCACCCTTATTAGCTTTTTGCTTTTTAGTAATTTATTAGTTACCTTTTTTTTTTTTTTTTTAGAAGAGGGTGATCAGAGAGGTGTTATTGGAAGCTGAAAATTTTTATCCATCTATATTCCGGTAGATGGGGAGCAGATTTTTGGGAAAGCATTATTAGGTTGTATTCTTCAACTTGGAATAATTTTGATGATGTCAAGTATTCATATTCTCTTTAGCAATTCTGAATTCTGAATGCATTAACCAATTGTGAATCTTTACCTGGCTTTTCAGGATTATCTACCAACTTATCATTTAAATAAAAATGAAACATAGGATGCCTCTCATTTGTTGTTACCTGGAATGGCCCTTGCTGAGTAGAATTCCACTGGAAATTCATCCCTCACACACCTTATTTCTGTTCTTTAGAAACTGTTTTCTAACCTCTGGCTCAGTAAAGGCCCTGGGTGAGTCTTGAATTTAGTCAAGCATTTGGGTAATGGGTGGGCAAGTCAGAAAAGGGAAAAATGTCAAACTTAAGGTAGTAAGAATAAGATTTGATTGGGAAAATGGTAACAAATAGCAGACACCATCAACATCATTTAGCCCATTTATTTTTTCTTTCCTGGTAATTTGTATTGGAGACCATGTAGAGTCACAAATTTATAAGTTGTAATTTTCATCTTTTACCACTGGATGGTGCTTTTGCATTGGTTTCTGCAAATTTTCTAACTTTACATAGGGAATCATTTTTAAATTCTTCGTAAAGAACCAGTGAAGTTAAGATAGCGGTATATACTGCTCTTATAGGTAGGTAAATTAAAACTAGTGAAACATAGTTTTAATCATTTGTGATCTAATACTCAGTTTAATTTTTAAAAAAAGATAATAAGTCTTTGTGTATGAAATGGTTAAGAGCTATACATGACTAGATTTTTTATATAATCTTCAATCTACTACATTAGAACCGTCTTAGATGTTTTGATTTTTTAGGTGGTACTGTAATTTAAATGGCATCTAAATAAAACACAGTTTCTTAATTTGTAAAGTTAGAAAAAATTCAGAGAGCTCAGGCTTTAAAAATTGTCCTTGATCATTTTGTTTTTCTCTCCTATCCAGTAGCCACCCAAACGTCTTCATTGAAGCCTTTTTATTTCACAAATATTATATTCAAATTCTCTTCTGTTAGTTATCAAAGGACTTTTTGATCGTTATCCTGCTTGACTAAATTGAATGCTTGGGTCTGTAGAGTTTATTTGGGATTGTAACAAGGTTGTGGAAATCTCACTTCAAGGAAATAATAGTCTCGCATTAAAAGCATTCATGTATTTTAAAAAGCAAAGTAAGTACAGACAATAGAACATCAGTGTCTCCAAACACCTTTCTCTGAGGCCTTCTTTCTTCTGTCTAGTCTGTCATTACTATTTCCTTTTCTGTTCCTTGAAAGATTTTTTTATATAAAAATAAAGTTATAAAAATAAGCATTTAAATTACGCCTTCTTATAGTCTCCTCTTCACTGGTGATTTGATGCCTTTGAGGTGCGAATTTAGAGGCCAGCTTCAAGCCTTAACAGCCTTGGTCTGTGCTCAGTGCCCAGCTGTTGCAGGTTCTCCGGAGCTGCGGGTGATGGCTCTGCCTTCATGGGTCTGCTTCTTAACAGCAAGCCTTCCATCCAGGCAGTGTTCAGGTTTTGGTCCCAACACTTATTAATGTGAATTTTTGTCATTTAACCCGTGTAGGACTTATTTTTCTTTACCGTTAAATAGTGGTTGAGTTTAGCAAATCATGACTAAGGAATAGTGTTACTCAGAAAAAACCAAATATGTGAACATATGGAGGAATGAACAAATTATCCATAATCCTACCACTCATCTAACTAATCTCTCGATACTGTTGTTGCTTTTTTTAAAAAAAAATCCTTCTGATCTTCATTATTGAACATAATTAGAATCATATTGTGTGCAGTGGTGTGTTCCACTTAACATTTATGGGTATTGCCTCATGCTTTAAAAAATTCGGTTTTTAAATATCATTCAGTTTCACTGTATGATATATTCTAAATTTTAAATTATTGTTTAACACTTAGGTTGTTGTTAATGTTTTCTTATCAATGCTCCTTCAGTAAAATCTTGATATGTAAATTTTATAGGCTTCACATTTACTTCCTTATGTCTACTTTCTTGCAAGTAGAAATGCTAGTTTAAAAACTTTGAAAGATTTATCAGTGCTATTTGACAGCAGTTGGCAAAATTTATTTCCCCAGAAATGTCCTAATTTATTCCTCTTACCATCCTTTGTAGCCTCTGGCTTAGACTATTTCAGTAGCCTACTATTGTTTTCTCTGCCTTTAGTATCACCTCATTTTTAGGTCATCCTTCATACTACGTCCACATTGAGGCCTCTAAGATACAAATCTGATTATGTCAATTTTTGACTTACAATTTTTTAGTGGTCTCCCCACCATTCTGCAGTTAAAATGTGTATATGTCAGTGTGGCATTTAAGGCCCTTCATGGTTTGGCCCCTACCTAATTTTCCAGCCTTATTTTATGCAACCCTACTATATATTTTGTGGATAAGCAGGTAGAAAGGGAGCATTCTAGGCAGAGGGAACAGTGTAGACAGTGGCACAGCTGCATGAAATGATATGGTATATTACAATATTAACAAGTATATTTGCATTTGTGAAACTTAAAGACAAGGTAGTGGTGGGTGCCTTCAGTGTTGTGTTTTATTAAAATTTAGTTGACTAAATAAAAGCAGGCAAATAACATTCTATCTGTGATTTAGAGAAGTGACTTGTGGTATAGAAAATTGTTAATCAGGACTCTTGGTTACAAATGGCAGAAATCCCAACTCAAAGTGGCTTAAATGCAAAAGAAAACTGATTAGCCAGGCAGTAGGGATAGTCAGGCAGAGCTCCATCCAGGACTTGGTGACAGTGGAGTCCCCTCATCCCTTACCCTTTTAAAGCTGTATCCTTTTTTTCTCTTCTACAGGCAGTTCAGCTTACATTTCCTTACAGTCCCAAAAGAAGAAGAGAGTATTTTTCCCTGATATCCTCAGCAGGAAACTAAAACCTTGAGGAAAATCCTGCCTGGCTTTGATTTTATGTTCATCCCTGACCTAAACATGTGACTAGGAGTAGGGGGTGCTCTGGCCAGTCCTCGGTCTCTTGTATATCTTTGGACCAGATGCACTCCCTAAAGCAAGGGATTCTTGTGAAGGAACCCATGTCTGCTACAAGGATGGATAGAACTGGAAAAAGGAGAGCCAAGAGTTGAGAGACCAGTTAGGAGGTGGTTTTGATAATTCAGATGAGGACTGAAGTGGGTCTGAACTAGGTCCCTGTGGATGAAGAGAGTTCAGGAAGATTTTAGGTAGAATGCCTAAAACTTGGCAACTAACTAGAATTGGGAGATAAAGTAAGGGAAGTCTTCTAGATAATTCTTTTTGTGTACTACGTATATGACAGTGTCAATGCTGTTAACCAACCTGGGAATTTCAGCAGAAGAACCGTTTGGGGTTCTTGGACTAGAGATGGTATGTTGAATTTTGATATGCCGAGTCTGAGATAATACAGAACATGCAGATAAAAGGGCCCATTGAGCATTTGGAAGTTGTGTTTGGAGGTTAGGACTGGAAATAAAGTCTTGGAAATATCACATAAATGATGACTCATATTATAGAAACAGATGAGATTGTCCAGGAAGAGATTGTAGACCAGGAGGAAGAAAAGTGGACTGAAAGGAAAGCCAATATTTAGGTATAGGGGGTGGAAGAAAAGCCAAATGAAAGGGACTACAAAAAAGGTTTAAAAAATAGATGAAAATTTTATGGAAATAGCAAGAAGAGAGTTTAATAAAGATCACTGGTGTCCAGTATTGTAGACTAGTTGAGAAAAATAAAGATTTTGCAGTTGGTTATCATTGGTGACCTTAGAGCAGTATCAGTTGAGTGGTGGTTGAGAATGGAGTCTGGCTGCAGTAGGGAGAAACAAGTAAAAATGGAGTAGTACAGGGGGGCAGAGTTTTCTGTAGGCTAAGAGAAAGGAACAGGGGCAGCAGTGAGGAGTAAATCAAAGTGATATAAGAAAGGAGTTGAAATTGATAGAGTAAGATCTGTTAAGGAGATGGAAATTTTCTTTTTAAATGTACTTTTTTTCCCTCTGTGCCTACAGGTTCCTCCCATCAGACTGCAGAGTCATTGAGGTTTGGTATCTGGCATGTAAGAAGTGTTTAGTAAATGAGTACTGAATGAATGAAAGATCAGAGGGAAAAAATGGAAAATAACTATCTTGGGGGTAAACCAGAAGAAAGTTGAAGGACTCCATCTTTGTTGTCCTCTTATTCTCTGAGGTAGAATGCCAACAGAATGAATGCTTCCCCAGCTTACTTACCTTACATCGCTGCTGTGAGGGACTAACGTGAGAACAGTTGTGAAGTGCTGGTACAAGTGGAAGGGAGTATTACTTTTCATTTCTGGCATCTTAGTTTTGAAAGGGACTTCGAGTCAGATGACAGTTCTCACCAACTCAGAAATCCCATTTACTTCCTTAACAACTGATTTAACTTCTTTTAGGTGTGTGATGTGTGGGAAGAGCCAGGCTTTGGAGACAGATGGGCCAGGGTAAGAATCCAGTTTTCTACAGTTCTTAGCTGTGTGATTTCCAGTTTTAACTTGTCTAGCTCAGAATTTATCTGTGAAATGGAGTGTATTTTGCAGGTATGTTGTTACAAGTTAAGTACACATTAAGCGCCTAGAATCATCGTAAGTAGGTATTCAGGTGACCTGGGATATTCGTCCCTGCCCCATATGAGCAGCCAACCTGTTCCATCTTCAGATAAAATGCTAGGTAAAAAAGTACTATCTTATATTGAACCAGATTTTATCTTCCTGCTTGTTACTATTCATTGATCCTAGTTCTTATTTCCAGACCTATGCAGTTTGGTATCTCTTCGCAATGACAGCATTTCAGATACTTTAAAGCTGGCATATTCTCCCTGTCTCCAAACCCCTCAGCTTCACTGATCCACGATCATTCCTCGCTGCCTTCTTTGAATGTGTTCTGGTCTCATTACTCTAGGTGTGGTTTGACCTATGTCTAGTAGTGTTAGCCTTACTTTTCCTAGAAGAGAAAAGTGGGATTAACAGGAAACATTTTTGACATAAAACTTTGATTTTAATTGGTCAGAATTAAAGTGTAATTTTACAATTTTATATTCTAAAGTATACTATTCTCTTTTGTCAATAATATTCATAAAATGATCGCCTTTCATCTGTCTTAAGATAAATTATTGGCGACTGATTTTTTTTCCCTTTTAAAAATAAATCTCTAGAGTTCTCAGAGTATCTCATAATGGGGGGAAAACTAAACTATTGAAATAAAATGCCAAGATTTAATTTTTCTATATAGTAAATAGTATACTGTTAGTTGCCTACTCACTGGCCATTACCCACTTCCTTCCTTGCAGGCCCCCAGTTTTGTTTGGTTGCCCACCTCTATCTCACATGACTTGGAGGAGTCCCTGATAGTGTAAGCTAATCATGGTAATCCTGCTCTGCTTAGTAGTGAGCAAGGTCTGGTCACATATCAGGGAAAGTCAGTTTAGGTATTGGGTTCACCAAAAAGTTCGTTCAGGTTTTTCTATAACATCTTACGGGAAAACCCGAACGAACTTTTTGACCAACCCAACAGCTTCTGGGGAAGTCTTCTTTGTACCTAAAAAAGGAGACACAGAAGAAAACTCCCCCTTCTGCTGGACAGCAATATGTGTCTGATATGATGCCTTGAAGTATGGCAGGTATTATTTTGTGACTGTGAAGGTAATTATCCTAAGGTCCATGCTGAGTCTGACAGAAAAGCTGGAAGGAGCCCAGGTGTCTTACGTGATAGCGTTGAGTAACCAAATCAGTCACCTTGGAGCCCCCTTATTTCACTTCTTTTTGTTTATGATGATAAGACTCTATTGTTTAAACTAGTTTGGTGTAACACGCTATTTTATTTTAGTTAAGGATAGCCCTGATATTAAAGAACAAACATATTTGATAATCTGTTGTGCAGAAAATTAGATACTTTGTGGAAGACCCATTAAGATGTAATGGGTCTCATAATTTTAAGATCACATTAGAACTATATTGGGGTCAAAGTTTCATAGGTATTCTTGCATTACTGAGTGTTCTAATTGTGAACAAAATAGACAAAAGGTTCTGTAATACAGTAACTGATAGCAGGTTTAACTACCAGTTTTTCAAGAATGAGCTTATCATCAATTCTGACAGGGACCCTCTTCTTCCCACTCAGGAGGTTAAAAATTGACTACATCTAAAGGAATCGGCATTGTTTTATTCTGAAGTACTGAGGTAATATTAAGTTATAAGCATGACGTTTTACAGATTTATCAAGAGCATGAACATCTATTTATGCAAAAAAATTCCATGACTGAAACACGTTAGAAACACCCTTTCCTTCTTTCAACAGTAGAAGCTGCTTTGTAAAATTTTAGATAGCACTCTTTAATAGAGGAAACTAAAGAATATGAAAAATGTTGAAAACTATCTGAGTCATCACTTGGATTTTAAAATAGTTACTTTTAGTGTTTTTGTCTCCACCCACCCTTCTGTGGTTTAGAAAGATGTGAATCATCTTCCTTAGTATTTCCCAACGATAACTACTTTGAAATGGAAGTGGCGTATGCAGCCCCAATTTGTGTGTGAAACAGCTAGTGTGCACTTCAGCTACTGATCCTACTGCACTGGTGGGAAATCCCTGGATGGCTCACATAGTTATTGCTTATAAAGGTAAACATTGGGTAACCATAGCAACTTATTTTTAAATTGAAAATTTTCTCCCTTCAGCTTGTAAAGTACAGTAACTTAATACTACATTTACCCCAGTGTCACCACATTGTAGAAACCAGAGTGAATTGCAACTACCCTTTCTTCAATCTTTTTTAAAGGCAGAAATTCAGCCTATTTAAAATAAAAATTTTATACTCTAAAACTTTGAAATATTGGGCCTAAGTTGTCTTCGAAACAGTTGCTGAAAGATTATTAATTATGCAAACAATGTTAA
The DNA here is from genome assembly GCF_028023285.1 of Balaenoptera ricei. Classification (NCBI taxonomy): domain Eukaryota; kingdom Metazoa; phylum Chordata; class Mammalia; order Artiodactyla; family Balaenopteridae; genus Balaenoptera; species Balaenoptera ricei. The sequence goes on along the minus strand of NC_082642.1, from coordinate 29,359,363 downwards.
TTATATTTCAGAAAATGTGTTTATCATCGGTCTGGTAAACATAAGTCATATGCCAGACCTGCTGCTAGATAACATAAATTCCAGACAAAAATTATACTCATAAGAGATCAAATAGGATATTTTCCCAAATAACACGATGTAAAAAACTTTAATTCAGTCTGGCCTTCAGTCTGAATGATGAAACTTTTGCTTAACTTTAAACTACTTGCTGAGGTAATCAAAATTATGAAGAAAATAATCTAACTTTAAAAAATACTGCTTAAATACAGTACTACATACTTCTTCTCCTTTCTTCCTTAGTTTTGGCATATTGGGTATGTTCTAGAAAACTACCTGTATTGTTATATTTGGCTTATTAAAATTTTTTTGCTTGCATACTTTTCAAAGGAAGTAGTTATTTTTCTCAAGACTGAAGTCTGAAAATAGTCATCTAAATATTGATTTAGACCTTAAGTTCTTATGTATAACTCTTGAATCTACACTCTTCCCAGAAAACCCATTCCATGTCCTGTCTTCGCTGAAACTCAGTGTTTTCATAAGTACGTCCTTCTCCGGAGGTCTTCTTAAGTGTAGCTGTTCCTTTTCTCACAGCCAGTTTATCTTGGGAAAATGTTACTAGTCTACCTACCTATAAAAACCTTCCTTATTTTGAGGCGCGTGCCATCTGGTAGGTAATTCTTCTATTTCTGGAACATTGCTGTTGTCTGTCAAATCTCACTCCCCAGCACCTCTGGGCTGTAGCTGTTTTCCCATCATCTAGGTGATTTCATTTCTTCGTAGATGACATTTTGAACATTCTACTTCACAGTTCAACATCAGTGATCCTCTACCCTTAGCTCTAACCATGTACTCCAGTGAACACACCCCACAACGTGTCTTGTGTACTAAAACTACCTTTATTTCTGTATTTTTGTTACTATCCAGCTTAGAACCCATGACCCATTTCAACTGCTAAACACTTACTCCTACTCCTTTTCAACACTATCTTTTCTCTGCCACTTATTAACTTACCTATACATTGATCCTTTCCTCCTGTTTGAGAAGATAAAGATGCCCTCTTCATGACTCAGATAATTTTTCTACTTCCGTTCTAGATCTTCCCTTCTTTTTCTGCATCTGTACGATCTTCTTTCATTACTATTCCTTTTTTTTAATAAGTTCTTTTTTTTTTTTTTTGGTTGCATTGGGTCTTCGTTGCTGTGTGCAGGCTTTCTCTAGCTTCAGCAAGCGGTGGCTACTCTTTGTTGTGGTGCATGGGCTTCTCATTGAGGTGGCTTCTCTTGTTGCAGAGCACAGGCTCTAGGCATGCGGGCTCAGTAGTTGCAGCACACGGGCTTCAGTCGTTGCGGCACGTGGGCTCAGTAGTTGTGGCACGTGGGCTCAGTAGTTATGCCTCATGGGCTCTAGAGTGCAGGCTCAGTAGTTGTGGCACATGCCTTAGTTGCTCTGTGGCATGTGGGATCTTCCCGGACCAGGAATTGAACCTTGTCCTCTACATTGGCAGGTGGATTCTTAACCACTGTGCCACCAGGGAAGTCCCTTCATCACTATTCTTTTTCAGTTATTCCCTTTTTTTTTCTCTTTTTTTTACAATATTGTCTTCCAAACCATGAACATAGGTTATATTTTCATTTATTATGTCTTTTTTTTTTTTAAGATTATTTATTTGGCTGCATTGGATCTTCATTGCTGCACAGGCTTTCTCTAGTTGTGATGAGCGGGGGCTACTCTGTGTTGCGGTGTGTGGACTTCTCACTGCAGTGGCTTCTCTTGTTGCGGAGCATGGGCTCTAGGCATGTGGGCTCAGTAGTTGTGGTGCATGGGCTTTGTTGCTCTGCAGCATGTGGGATCTTCCCAGACCAGGGCTTGAATCCGTGTCCCCTGGGTTGACAGGTGGATTCTTAACCACTGCGCCACCAGGGAAGTCCCCTATTATGTCATTTTTAATTTCTTTTATCTCTGTTTTGTGATTTTCAGTTTACAAGTCTTTTACCTCCTTAGTTTATTTCTAAGTATTTTATTGTTTATGAAGTTTCCTTTTCAGATGGTTAATTCTTCATGTACAGAAATGCCACTGACTTTTGTTCAGTTTGTATCCTGCACTTTTACTGAATTCCTTAATTAGTTCTAACAGTTTTTTTGTGGAGTCTTAAGGGTTTTCTGCATAAGATCATGCAACATAAGATCTGCAAACAGGAATAGTTTTACTTCTTCCTTTCTGATTTGGATGCCATTTATTTCTTTTTCTTGCCTAACTGATCTGGCTAGGAATTCCAGTACTGTGTTAAATAGAAGTAGTAAGAGTGAGCATTCTTGCCATATTCCTGATCTTAGAGGAAAAGCATTGAATCTTTTCACCACTGAGTTTGTGGGCTTTTCATATATGGCTTGTATTATGTTAAGGTAGTTTCCTTCTATTCTTAGTTGGTTGCAAGTTTTTATCATGAAAGGGTGTTGAATTTTGTCAAATGTTTTTTCTGTATCTATCAACATGATTGTGAGTTTTAAAAATCCTTCATTGAGTTAATGTTGTGCATCACATTAATTGAATTTTGTGTGATGAACCATGACTGCATGCCAGAGTTAAGTCCCACTTGGTTATGGTGCATGATTCTATTAATGTGCTGTTGAATTTGATTTACTAATATTTTGTTGAGGACTTTTGCATCTGTGTTCATCAGGAATATTGACACGTAATTTTCTTTTCTTGTAGTGTCTTTATCTGGCTTTGGTATCAGAGTAATTCTGGCTCATAAAATGAGTTTGGAAATTATTCTTCCTCTTTGGTTTTTTTGGGAAAAGTTTGAGAAGGACTGGCATTAATACTTTAAATGTTTGGTAGAATTCACAGGTAGAGCCCTCTGGTCCTGGGTTTTCTTTATTGGGAGGTTTTGATTACTGATTCAGTCTCTTTACTAGTTATAGGTCTGCTCAGATTTCCTATTCATGATTCAGTCTTGGTTGGTAGTATGTTTCTAAGTATTCATCCATTTATTCTGAGTTGCCCAATTTGTTGGCATATAATTGTTTATAGTAGTCTCATATTCTTTTTTCCTCCTGTGGCATCAGTTGTAATATTTCCTCTTCCATTTCTGATTTTACTTATTTGAGTTCTCTTTTTTTCTTAGTCTTGCTGAAGATATGTCAGTTTTATCTTTTCAAAAAACCAAGTCTTAGTTTTGTTGATTTCATTTCTATTGTTTTTATGTTCTCTATTTTATTTCTGCTCTAATCTTACATTACTTCCTTCCTTTCGCTACCTTTGGCTTTTCTCTGTTCTTTTTCTAGTTCTTTAGAAGCAAATTTAGGTTGTTTTGAGATCTTTCCTTTTTAATGTAGGTTCATTGCTAGAAACTTCCCTCTTCGTGCTTTTGCTACATCTCATGAGTTCTGGTATGTTTTGTTTTCGTTTTTGTCTCAAGATATTTTCTGATTTCCCTTTTGATACCTTCTTTGACCCACTGGTTGTTCAGGAATGTGTTTAACTTCCACATTTTCACGACTTCCCTGGTGGTGCAGTGGTTAAGAATCCACCTGCCATTGCAGGGGACAGGGGTTCGATCCCTGGTCCGGGAAGATCCCACATGCCACGGAGCAACTAAGCCCATGTGCTGCAACTACTGAGCCTTTGCTCTAGAGCCTGCGTGCCACAACTACTGAAGCCCGCGAACCTAGAGCCTGTGCTCCGCAATGAGAGAAGCCACTACAATGAGAAACCCACACACTGCAATGAAGAGTAGGCCCCGCTCGCCGCAACTAGAGAAAGCCCACACTCAGCAGTGAAGACCCAATGCAGCCATAAATAAACAAACAAATGCAAACAAATAAAGTAAAAAAAAATTTTTCCCCCCACATTTTCCAGCATTCCCTTCTGCTGTGGATTATTAGTTTCTTCTTAAATTTGGTAAAATATACTTTGTGGACTAAGATGTCATCTGTCCTGGAGAATGTTCTGTGTTTGTTTGAGAAGAAAGTATATTCTGCTGCTGTTGTGTGGAATGTTCTGTATATGTCTGTTAGGTCAGCGGTCCCCAACCTTTTTGGCACCGGGGACTGGTTTCGTGGAAGCCAATTTTTCCATGGACCCGGGGGCGGGGTGGGATGGCTCAGGTGGTAATGCGAACCATGGGGAGTGGCAGATGAGCTTCATTTGCTCGCCCGCCACTCACCTCCTGCTGTGCTGCCTGGTTCCTAACAGGCCATAGACCAATACTGGGCCGCAGACCGATACCGGGCTGCAGCCCAGGGGTTGGGGACCCCTGGGTTAGGTTTATAACAGTCTATTTTAAGCCAATAACTTTAACCTCGTACAAAAACTGTACACTTCTTTGCTCCTATGCTTTGTTATTGATGTCACAATTTATATATTTTTATATTGTGAATCATTAATATTTTATAGTTAGTTGTTTTTAATAATTTTGTCTTCTATACTAGAATTAAAACTTATTTACGTACTGCCATTACAGTATAACAGTATTCTGTATTTGTTTATATATTTAACTTTACCAGCACATTTTATACTTTCATCTGTGTTCATGTTGCTTTTTAGCATCCATTCATTCCAACTTGAAGAAAAGCCTTTAGCATTTCTTGTGAAGCAGGTCTAGTGCTGATGAATTCCTTCAGCTTTTGTTTATCTGGAAAAGTCCTCTCTTGACAGTTTGATTTTAATGTGTCTTGGTGTGGATTTCTTTGAGCTTATTTTTTGGGGACCCTGTTGGGCTTCCTGGATGTCTTATTTCCTTCCCTAGATTTGGGGAGTTTTTGGCTATTATTTCTTTGAGTAAGTTTTCTGGCCCTTTTCTCTGTCTTTTCCTGGGACTCCCATAATGTGTATATTGGTCTATTTGATGGTGTCCCATCAGTTCCGTAAGCTTTCTTCATGCTTTTCATTCTTTTTTCTTTTTGTTCCACTGGATAATTTAAAATAATCTGTCTTTAAGTTCACTGATTCTTTCTTCTGTGTGATCTACTCTGATGTGGAATCCCTCTTTTGAATTTTTCAGTTCAGTTATTGTATTCTTCACTTCCAAGATTTCTGTTGGGTTCTTTTTAAATTTTTCTATTTGTTGAAATTTTTACTTTGTCCACTTATTGTTCTCTTGATCTCAGTGAGCATTTTTATTACCATTATTTTGGATTCCTTGTACCTCCCTTTCATTTGGGTCACTTACTGGAGCTTTATCTTGTTCTTTTGTTTGGATCATGTTTCCCAGTTTCTTCATTTTCTTTGACTCCTTGTGTTGGTATCTATACTTATAGAAAAAACAGACACCTCACCCTATCTTCATGGACTGGTTTCATACAGGGGAAGATCCCAACCACTCAGCCTGGCCAGAGATTCTGGGGCTGTCTCAAAGCTTAGTACTAGTCCAAAACTGCCATCTTTATTCTTAGCAACCCCCAGGCAACTACAGTGTGCAGGATCTTGTCAGCACTCTGAGACAGTTGAGACAGAAGCCAGTCCCTCTGATGGCACCTGGAAAAGTTGGAACATGGGGCACACAGTCCAATTATTTCCCTCTCCAGGGTGAAGCTGGGATCTGTGGGTCTTCCCTCACTTATTCTGTGCTGAGCCGGCATGGAGCGTGGTAGGAGGTAATGGTGAGTCCTTGCATGCTAATCCAAACTACTGTCTTTGTTCTCAGTGGCCCCCAAGCAGCTGGAGTATGTCAGGTCCCATCAGTGCTCTAAGAGACAGAAGCCATGTCCTTGGTCAGCCCCCAGAAAAGTTGGAACATTAGCCACATGGTCCAGCTCTTACCCTCCCCAGGGGAAAACTGGGACCTGGGTTTTTTGCATCTGCTTACACTGCACTGAGCTGGGGGGAAGGGGCTCTGGTGAATGCTTCCAAAGGGGTAGACCAAACTGCCTTCTTTGTTCTTAGCTGCCACCAGGTATCTAGAGTATGTCAGAACCCATCAGCACTCTGAGACAGGCAAGACAGAAGCCAGTTCCTCCCGCAGCAACCCCAAGATTGGATGTTAAACGTACAGTTTAGTCCTTTACTCCCCTCCCCAAGGAGAAGTTTGTTGCTGGGGGTTTATTGCCGATTGTATGGCACTGCACCAGGGGTAGGAATTATAGCAAAAGGGTGTCTCAGATTTTACTACAGGCTTCAGTGTGGTTGGTTTTGCACAGTCCTGGGGTGTGGAAGCCCCTCAGCTGGTTTCTGGATTTCACAAAGGGAACAAGTCCATGTATTTTTCGTGAATTAGCTTGTCCATGGCTTCTTGTTCACCAGCTTGCTGACATCACTTTCCCTATGTCTTTCCTTTTTGAAAATCAAGTTCTTTAACCTTCACCATGTTTATCTTGACCTTTACCTTTTTCCCTTAACCCTTTTTGGGTTAAATATTGCCTAATTTATTTTTTTTTCTCACAAACTTATGGAAAACAACGTAATCAATGGTTGCTACCACCACCTTTGGTACTTCCCTTTCATGAATCAGCCTACTGTTATCAGAAAAGGGACACAAACTCATAAAATGTTAGAACTGAAAACAACTATAAAAAATACTTGATCAGTTCCATTTCCTTCGATAGTAAAATAAAGGTACCTAAAGAAAGAAAGTAATATGCTGACAGATAGCTAGCCAATTTTTGTTAACTTAAACTTAATGAACTCTGTGTGGAACCCTAATGTAATGTATGTGAAGAGGCCTCTGCATAATGAAGAAAATGGCACCTATAAAGTTCATGTACTTTGTTCACAAGAAAATATGTTACTGCCTTCAAGCCAGGGTTAATACTGTGATAAAATTAGGGAGGTGTTTATATGTTTTGAGAGAAGAGACAAAGAAAAAAGAAAGAACTAGTGAGCCATTCAAGTTAAGACAGAAATATTTAGGAAACATCAACTAAGGCCATTATCTCCTAATGTGGTTATTTTACTGTAGAACAGTCTAACAACGTATATTCACATTAGTGACTCTGAACCATCATAAAAATCTAAACTATGTTCTTTTCCTTTAGACAGTAATGTAGATAGTATATTTAAGTCAGTCCTTACAGATTTAAGCCAGTGTTATACAACATGATAGTCACTAGCTGAATGTGGCTGGCTACTGTAACTGAGGAACTTAATTCTTAATTTTGTCTAATTGTCTTAGTTATTGCAAAACTTTTAAGTATGTTTGGAACAACTTGAGCACATGTATTGTAAATTTTATGAAATCTGAATAGAAATCAGTTATTTCCAATGAAAATTTAATGTTTGCATTGAGATATACTGTAACTATAAAACACACAACAAATTTTGAAGACTTAATTTTTTTTTTTTTTTTTAGAAATTCACGTTCTTTATTTATTTATTTATTTATTTTATTTATTTATGACTGTGTTGGGTCTTCGTTTCTGTGCGAGGGCTTTCTCTAGTTGCGGCAAGTGGGGACCACTCTTCATCGCAGTGCGCGGGCCTCTCACCATCGCGGCCTCTCTTGTTGCGGAGCACAGGCTCCAGACGCGCAGGCTCAGTAATTGTGGCTCACGGGCCCAGTTGCTCCGTGGCATGTGGGATCCTCCCAGACCAGGGCTCGAACCCGTGTCCCCTGCATTGGCAGGCAGATTCTCAACCACTGCGCCACCAGGGAAGCCCTGAAGACTTAATTTTAAAAGTGAAGTATCTGGTAACTATGTTTATTACAAGCTGATACAATATTTTGGATATATTTGATAACACAAAGTATTGTTATAATTAATTTTACCGGTTTCACCATTTTAAAATGTGTTTACTAGAAAATTTAAGTTGCCTATGTGGCTCACTTTATATTTCTTTTTCTATTAGATGGCACTTATTTACACTTTGGGTAGCTAAACTATTATTCTTGCATTATAAATAGTTCTAGTGTTAAATAGTTTTAGCGTTTCAACATTTTTCTCACAAATGTGATCAAGAATAAGTTTTGATATTAAATGTTCTAGCTAGTAGACCATTGGTTTCTTTGAGAAAGCACCCTTCCAGTAAATTAAAGGTGGAAAAATTAACAACAATGAAGTTTATAGATAGCTTTATAAAGGACATCATTTTTTTTATGGAGTGGGCAATTAGACGGTATCTTTACATACCAATTACAATTAATAAATTCATATGCTGCACTCTTACCAGTGACTGATTAGTGGCAGGTATAGTCTATATCTCTTATTTAAGTCTTCTATATATACTGCCTTTTATTGTCTTTTGTATTCTTACCTTGTTAATTTTTTTTGTGTATGATGTAGTACCTCATTTAGGCCATAGAAGGCCTTTTTTCCCCCCAACTTTATTTAGGTATAATTGACAAGTAAAGATTGTGTATATTTAAGGTGTACAGCATGACAATTTGATATACATATGCCTTATGAAATGGTTACTACAATCAAACTAAACGTGTTATTTAGCAAATCCATCACTTCACATAGTCATCATTTTTTTCTTTTGTGATAGGAACACAAGATCTACTCTCAGCAAATTCAAAATATACATACAGTGTTGTTAACTATAGTCACCATGCTATATGTTAGATCCCCAGAACTTATTCATCTTAAAACTGAAAGTTTGTACCCTTTGACTAACATCTCCCCTTTTCCCCCACCCTCAAGCCCCTGGCAACCTCCATTCTACCCTCTGCTTCTATGAGTTCACTTTTAAAGATTTCACATATAAATGGAATCATACAATATTTTTCTGTGTCTGGCTTATTTCACTTACTGTAATATCCTTCAGATTCATCCATGTTGTTGGAAATGGCACAGTTTCCTTCATTTTTGTAACTGAATAATATTCCATTGTATGTATGTGTGTGTATGTGTGTGTGTGTATATATATATATATATATATATATATATATATACACACACACCCACACATATATATACATATATATATATATATACACACACATACACATACACACACACCATATTTTCTTTATCCATTCATCTGTCAATAGACACTTAGGTTGTTTCCATATCTTGGCTTTGTGAATAATGATGCAATGAACACAGGAGTACAGACATCTCTTTGAGATACTGGCTTTAATTTCCTTTGGATATATACCTAGAAGTGAGATTGCGGGATCTTGTGCTAGTTTTATATTTAATTTTTTGAGGAACCTCCATACTGGTTTTCATAGTAGCTGTACCAATCTCCATTCCCACCAACAGTGTACAAGGGTTTCCTTTTCTCCATGTACTCACCAACACTTGTTGTCCCATCTTTTTGATGCTAGCTGTCCTAAAAGGTATGAAGTGAAATCTCATTTTGGTTTTGCTTTGCATTACCCTAAAGATTAGTGATGTTGAGCACCTTTTGTTGTTGTCATGTACCTATTGGTCATTCATATGTCTTCTTTAGAAAAATACCTACTTAGGTTTTTGCCCATTTTAAAAATCAGGTTATTTGGTTTTGGGGTTTTTTTGTGGGTGTTTTTGTTTGTGTTTGTTTTTGCTGTTGAGTTGTATGCGCCCTTATATATCTTGGATATTAACCCCTTAACAGATATATGGATTGCAGATATTTTCCCCCATTCTGTAGGTTGTCTTTTCAATTTGCTGATGGTTTGCTTTGCTGTGCAGAAGCTTCTTAGTTGGATGTAGTCCCACTTGTTTTTCTTTGCTTTTGTTGCCTGTGTTTTTGGTGTCATATCCAAAAAATCACTAGGTTGCATAAGGTCTTTGAAGGTGAAGGTGGTATATGACATTTTGTGATCTCTTGGTGTGGTGTGCATAGTGGAGTGGAAATAGTAATAGTAATAGTAAGTATTTGTTGAATCAGTTGCTATTGTAATTTTGGTGCATGCTTTAAGAATAAGGTATTCTTGCCAAAAGGTTTTTAGATTATTTCAATGTACTGGAGAAGGATTGAACCAAATCTTACCATTCTTTAGGAACTTATTTATTTATTTATTTATTTATTTGGCTGTGTTGGGTCTTCGTTTCTGCGCGAGGGCTTCCTCTAGCTGCGGCAAGCGGGGGCCACTCTTCATCGCGGTGCGCGGGCCTCTCACTATCGTGGCCTCTCTTGTTGCGGAGCACAGGCTCCAGACGCACAGGCTCAGCAGTTGTGGCTCACGGGCCCAGCTGCTCCGCGGCATGTGGGATCCTCCCAGACCAGGGCTCGAACCTGTGTCCCCTGCACCAGCAGGCAGATTCTCAACCACTGTGCCACCAGGGAAGCCCTAGGAACTTTTTTATACTCACCTAGAATTAGGCAGCTTTGGGATTGTTAACACTTCATTTTCAAATCATGAGAGTATATGCTAAGATACAGACTTTGGATTAAGATTTGAAACCAACTTTGAGCTTGAAGGGACCTTAGATAAGATACAACAAATCATATTCCCCATTTTATAAATTTGGAAACTGAAGGAGGCCCAAATTGCTTGAACTCTAGTAAGCACTAGTTTCCTAACTCAGAAACCTGGTAGTTGTTGTGATTACCACCTTCTCCCTCACTCCTACATCCAGTTTGTTAGCATGTCCTATAAATCCTGTTTCTAAAATAGATCTGTCTCTCCATTTACATGCCCAGCATCCTAGCTCAGATTACTCATTCTTTTGGTTTCCTGCAGTGGTCCCCTAACTAGTCCTTTGGCTTCCATTCTTCTACTTCATTCCATTCTCTACACCGAAGCCACATAATCTTTTTAAAGCAAATCATGATGACTACCTTGTTTTAAAAGTTTTAATGACTTTTCAATCACTTAATCAAAAATACAAACTATATAACTTGGTTGACAAAGCCCTGTGTCATCTGAGTTTGCTGTTCCTCTAGCTGCGTCTGCCATTGTCCCTCATGATTGCTTGCTCCAGCCACGTGGACCTTCCTTTAGTTCTTTACCCTCCAAAATTTCTTTTCCTTCTACAGTTTCTCACAGTTTGCAGTTATGTAATATTTATTTGTGTGTAAGCTTCATTAGTGTGTAAGCTTCATTAGAACAAGGATTGACTGTTTGTTCATAATTTTGTTTCCTCGACCTAGCAGAAAGCCTGGCACATAGTAGATGATGAATAAATACAGATGAATGGATGAGTCATTGACTGACTGTATGTTACCGAGCGTCCGTTTCCCATGTATAAATTGTAGAGTAGTACCCGCCAGTAGTGATTGAGGATTCAACGAGAATATGTGTGATAAATATTTGTTTCCTTTTCCCTCTGCTGATTTTCCTTTGCTTACCCAGGGTAATAGTGGATTGTTCTTCAAGCTGTTTTCTGGTCAGTTATTGTTTCTATTAAATTTGTTGTGGCTAGCATTTATAATTCATTTCATTTATTGAAAATGTAAGTGGCTATATTGTACTAGAGTATGAATAGTAGGAGAACAGGGCTGGAAGGGTATATGCCCACTGATTGATGATTAAAGGAAGAGCAACATTCTCACTTAGAGTTAGGTTCAGCTCCATGTGAAGAGACTGAAAATCACAGTAACTTAAATGAGGCAGAACTTATTTCTCTCTAACATGAAAGTCAGGAAGTAGGCAGTCCAGGACTTTTATGGCAGTTCTGTTCCACAAAGTCCTCAGGGACCCAGATCCCCTCTAGCCTAGACTCTGGTCCTTATTTGGTTTTAGATGGTGGCCAGTCATCCATGTTCCAGGAAGCAGAATGGATATGCCATTTGTCCTTTTAGGAAGTTTTCTGGAAGCCACATAACACCTCTACTTAAAATGCTGGTTAGAACTTTGTCCTGTGGCTCCTCACTGCAAGGGAGGCTGGGAAGTATCGTCTTTGTCCTGTGGGACTCTGTACTTACCTAAAAACTTCAATGTTCTAGTTGAATGGAAAATGGCAAGAATGGATGCAGAGTATAGGTCTTTGCAAAGAACACATCACATTAATAATGTGTTAATGTTTTAACACTATGTAGTATATAGTAATATTATAATAATGAAAGGGTTAATAATTATTGTTATGCTGGTAGGGTGAAACCAGTTGAGATCCTAAGGCAACATTGATGGTCATTTTGGAAGTATGATAGGTAAACATTAAAAAAATGATCTAGTTGATAAATACATTACACATAGAGAATTAAATCTGATCTCTTATAAGGATTTTGAATTCATCATTTTAAAAACATATAGTGACATTTTTGTGGTGGCTGTACTAATCACAGGGAAATCTGACCAGTAGCCTAGAGAGCAGCTGTTTCTTGATCCCCCCCTTTCCTTGCACCCCCATTTACTTTTAAATCTGTTCATAAGACTTTTTCTAGAGTATATGGACTGATGAGGCATGTAACTCAGGATTGTTCAGGATCCTTGAACTATGAGAAATGTTTCTGAAACATGATTTGAACTCACTTATCCCGCAAGCTTTTTATTTTTTAATACTCAGAGACTAGTTTGGCACAGAGTAGCCACTTAGCATACCCTAAATAAGATATTTTATTCTATAGTAATCAATCTGGAGTTCACAGATTCGTAAGAGATAAGACAAGCTTTGGGTTGACTCTCTATGCAGAAAGGAAAAATCATTTGTGTCAAAAAAAGAAATTCTGTTGTAACAAAATTGGGAGCCTAAAAATAATCTTTCAGGATGTTTTTTATCAGTAAAATGAAGGTTTTAAACCATCTTTTCCATTAAGAGACTCTGTGTGAAGAGTAGGAGTAAGCTTTTGATAGGGTACATTTTAGCATAAAGAATGGAAGGATTATCAAGTTGTCAGGGTTGAAATTGTTGGCCTATTAAAAAATTAATCAAATTTGGCCTAAAAAGTAAATGCCTCAAGAAAAAACCACATCCCCTTGCCATTGTTCAGCTGAAAAAAGAAGCAACAACAACAAAAACTTAAGTTGTGTGAATTTAAATTTGCACAATTATTGTCAATAATTTTTCATCACGGGTACTTTCTCCATTCCTAATTTCTTAAATACTTATTTACCTGTGTCCTTTTCCTCTAAGATGTGAGTTCCTTGAAACTAGGGGGCCTGTCTTATTCAGGAGGAGATATAAAACAGTGTTATATGATGCTGTTAACTTATATATAGTATTTCAGTATTTTTTATAATTTAATATATTATGGGCCAGTCCTTTTTACCCTTTCCCTAGACTGTAAAATACAATGAATGTGGAGGAATGCCAAACCCTGTAGTCTTACTTCTTGCCTAAGTTTACTGCTCCCTCCCCCAGTAACACTTAATAAACACTGGAGTGTAAAGACAAGCTTCTAAAGTCTCTCTAGAGGCCTGAAAAGGGCGGGGACTTAGTAACTGAATGGGATCTCCAGACACCAGTCTGAATCACCTCACCAGTAGGGGGAGGTTTTCAGTAGCCCTCTTTTTCACTCTGTGTCTTCACAATGGATATCTTTCAACTCTCCTAAATATCTGTAATAATAATATTATCTTTATTTTAAACTTCACTATTAATAACACTATAAAGTAGATTCTGTTCAGTTCTTTAATAGATGTTGAAATGATTCATGGGAAAGTTAAATAACTTGCTCAAGGTCACACAGTTAGATTTGTTAGGGAAGCCCGATTAGATTAGTTTGGCTACAAAGCCTATCTTCTCAAACACTGTGCTGTTACTGTATGTCTCCTAGGTAAAAATCTCTGGAGATTATTACTCTTGGAAGTCTAAGAAATTTAGACTCAGGGAATTTAAGTAGTTTGCCCAGGGACACAGCTAATAAATAATGTAATCAGAATTTGAACTCCAGGTAGGCTGACTCCTGAGCCCGTAGTGTTAGCTGTCATTCAGCATCATTGTTTTATATGCTGTCAACTTAACGTTGAATACATTTAAGTTGCTTTCCCACTAGAGGCACGAAACTCATTCTGTTGCACTTTAAAGCCTCCCGTGTTTACAGGTTAAAGCATATGAATCCTCCCCCCATTGTCTTTTGTAATTTTGCTACTCTATTCCAGAGTTCTTGTGACATAATATAATTTATTTCAATGAAATTATTTACAGATGGAAAAAATTGGAAGGAAAAAATATGTGTATAACACAGCCCCTGCCTTCAAAGAGCTTGCTTTCTGGTTGGGAAAAACCTAAGTATGGAAGTTGACCTAGAACAGGAAAACAGGATGTACCTGCTTAAGTCTTAAGTAGGTGAACTTATACACTGGATACTTTAGAACAAGTTAAAATTGTCCATATAAAAAGAGATTTTGTTTGGGGGTGTGGGCAGAACCCTGACAGTGACAGTAGAATATAGGATATTGTTACTATAGTGGTTTCGTTTTCAAATACTTCAGACATCAAGGTGATAGTTTTTATTTAGCCCTGTGGTGACAGTTAACATCATTTTTGAATGTCAAAATATTTGCATGTCTTTAACTTGGCTTAAAACCATTTATATATTTTAAAATAACCGAATTTTTAGCATAGTATCTTGGTACAGTTATGTTAAGGTTACAGGTTTTTTCATAAACTGATACCTAATGGCTTTTGTTGTTAAATTCTGGCACTCTTATTTATCTATATCATGCTGGTTTTTTTGTTTTTGTTTTTTGGTAAGTCAACTGGCTTAAACGTGTGAGGTAACACTAGCCCTGAAGTACCTATTTTAAAATAACTTGTTTGGGAATATTATCGCGGTAAATAGTATGTTCCTTTGTTACCTAAACTTTTCTCAATCATTATACATTGTTTGTCTTTTAAAATCACTTTTACAGTCTATTTTGCAATTATTGGTCGCAAAGCTCTCAGGAGAGTGTGTGCGTACAATCAGTGGAAGCAGAGTAGATTAGAAAGAGCATGTGTTTGTAATTAGGTACAACTTTATTAATTTGCCTAACTTTGGATATAATATTTAATTTCTAAGTCTGTTTTTTTCTTCTATACTATGGCAGTGTAGCAAGGTCACTGTGAGTATTAAATGAGAATGTATAGCACCTAGCACATCACAAATGTTCAAGAATAACTATTATGTTTATTAATAAGAATTCTGGTTGATAGAAGAAGGAACAAAGATTGAGGAGGTCATGGTATTTTCTTAGTAGTTTTCCTGTGGGGAAATATCCCCATCCTTGAGTAAGCAGAGAAGCAGGGAGGAAACAGAGAAAGCCAACAATAAATTGGTTGTTTTTGACACTTATTTGTAGCTTGGGATAATTAATTTTATAGGAAAGGAGAAGATTCTTTGCTTTGTGTTACCCTGTGCCTTTTCACTACCAAAGACTTGAAACAATAGTTTTACATAGCTATTTAACAGATTTAAGGCTTTATTTCACATCTAGATGGGAAGATAGAATTATTTCTTTTGTGAAATTCAAGTGATCAATAGAATTTTACAATTATAATTTCTAAAATATGAAATTTTTATTTTTTCCCTTTCAAAATATGACTTGGTTGATTAAATTCGACAACTTAGAAATTGTTAGTAAATCTTAAATTTATTTTGTTTAAACTTTGTGCATTCTTGAAAATAACATCTAGTAGATTAAAAATGGTCTTGGTAAAATAAGAAAAAGAAAACGTTAGGTTCATGGTATTTATATTCTCATAAAATGCTTCTTTATCTCTAGTTCTCTTCTGTGGATTCACTGCAGACATTATCACTGCAGCTGTCACTATAGGGTTAAACATTTGCTGTATTGTAACATATGAAAGCAGTTAAGCTGTTTGGAATTGTTTACTTGCTAAAACCAGTGTTAGTCAGCAGAGGCAGTACACCAGATTTCCTTGTGGCTTTTCGTGGAAAATGTTAAAAGCGCACTCATTTTTCAGTTACAGAGTTTTTTAGTTTGATCTGGATTAGTCACAGAACTGGCATGAACCTTCTCATTGTGAAGGCTGTCCAAATGCACTGTTTTTTTTCTCCTGCTAGAGGAAGTTGCATCCTGAGCAGTAGCTCAGCTCTCTGGTAAGTGTAACATGTGAGCATTACTAGGCATTTCATTCTGCGGTTCTGCAGTCTTTGCTCTTCAGACTGTTGCTCAGTTGAAATGCTACTGTGGCGCCGATCCTGAGGTTCTCTATTTTTTAAGGACCTACTCATTTGGAGGTGTCAGTGGCATTTTGAGAGATCATCTGAAGAACAGGAAAGCATCTGAAATCGACTGAAAAGCGTAACTAGCGGTTTTCACAGTGGAAGGAAACTATACTGGCACAGAGGCAGATGATTGAATAAAGTAGTTGGCTCAAAGAAGATGCACAGTCTGCTGTTTCTTCCTCTGAATGAAGACTCTTTAATGGAAGCTGTATTCATGTGGAGATCAAAGAAAACACTGGAATGATAAACTACTGGGTTTTTTTTCCCTTCTCTTTTTTAAAAATGAAAAGCCTGAAGCAGTAATTTGAGCTCAGATGCCTTCTCAGCCTGCCTCTTCCATTTGGATTCTCCGCTAACACCATTTCTGCCTGGTGCCTGTGTCCTTTTGCTGGAGTAGCTACAGACCACTGCCTGATGGAGGAAGAATGAACGCTCTGCCTTGCCTATGCTGTCGATGGGAATAAAGCTAACTGTGTTTCTTATATGGAATATCTGGATTAATCAAGCCATATTCTAGTACCAAGAGTCCTATTGTCTCTTGTGGTCTGACTCATCGCATGTAAATGTACTGCAGCTTTGCTATTAATGCAGAGTGTTGTTTTTTTTTTTTTTTTTTTTCTTTCTCAAACACAGAAAGAATTGTCAACCTCTGAGCAACATTTTGAGAATTTGTATTGAGCTCTAGATGTATTTTTTTTCTGGATAGTATCAGCATTAAACCAGTGAAGCTGAAGAAATGAAGACAAATTAGAAGTGGAAACAGAACAATGAGATTTTATTTTTTATTTTCAATTATAAGCAAGCCAGCTACTGGTAACTATATGACCTTGCAGGCAAGAGCGGGTACAGCTGCGATCTTCTCTGTCACAGCAGTTGTTTCTCATCTTATTCTGCAGCGTGTGTTGATGTCACCCAGACAGTGATCTTTTTATGCAAGTAAATTTCTGTGAAACAGAGGGATATGACTGTTTTGGTAGGGGAAAAATATTTTTAAATGAGCTCGTCCTGGACTCAGTTTTAGTTATTGACATGTTGATGTCAAATTTCTTTTGAGTTTTACAGTAACCCAACAGAAAATAACAGAATTGTTTTCTTAGTAAGTTACAAGTATGTAGTTATAATTTATAATTTTAAACTTCACTTTTTCCGATAGTATTTATTAACTTTAAAAAACCAGCTGCGCTGTTCAGAGAATGATTCTAAGTGTTGTACAGAAGAGGAGGAAAAACTACTTGTACTCTTCCAACTGTGACTTTTATCACATAGCTTAGAATTCAGTTTTTTAAAAGAGCGAATGAGTCGAGTGTGTATTGTTGTTTTGGAGGAGGTAGAAGATGAGTCTCCTGCGTTCATTTCTAAATTGCCACAGGAAAATAAGTCCCTACATTCTCCACCTTTGGGAAGTGTGTTGGTAAGATATGAGAGTTTATGTTTACTGTATTCTACTGAACTAGTAGGGTAAATTTTATTTTTTAAGAATAAATGTAATTTGCACTAGTTTCATTAAAAACCCAAATTAAAGCAGTATAGGTGTGTGAATATGATGCAATATTACTTGTATATGAATGCACACATTTCTGATTTTCACTTTTTCAGATGTTTAGATAACATTTCAGACTTTATCTCTTAATCTCTTAAAAAGACTTTTAAAAATAATTTGAGGATAGTAGTTATAGCAACCACATTTCTGTTTTCACTTAGTGGTTTTAAAAACCAATATAACAAGAATGAGGAACTGTATGTTTTAGGAAAGGTTGACTACTGCCAGCAACACCGAGGCACAGCCTTTTCTGTAATGAATTGTATGTATTTACATGCAAGGCTGTTATATGAAAAAGAGTCAGACTTCATCTTTAATCGTATTTTTAATGCTATTGTCAATTGATTTCTTGTTTGACTAGTATAATATGATACCTTATCAGGCAGGCTGTGTCGTTGATTAAGAACTTGTTATATTTAGATGTTCACGTGTCTGCCTCTTCATGTTATTCAGGTTTACAGTAATTTTTGGTCTTTGAATAGTAGTGATTTTCATCAACTGCCAGATTTTCTTTTTTTGGGTGTTTATCTTTATACATGTAATACTAACCCATGGAAGTTCTTTTGGTGCCCCAAACAGAACTTTTCAAGGAGGCCTTCGAGGGCCTCCACATGGGCTAGGAACTACTTGTTTGACAAGTTATGTCCCACAAGTAGATGTTGAGATGTCACACTTGTATTTGGAAGAGACTTTCTTTTTACCGTATGTATATTCAAAAGGCCTCCACTCATATAAAATAAACTCTGATTATGCTTATTATGCTACCTAATTTTGGTCATACGGTATTGATTTTTTTTTTTTTTAATTAGGCCTTTTTTTTTCCCAAGGAGGAATCCTGTACTTTCATATGATTTGACTTCATGAAACTTGGTTCATGTCAAAAGCCAAGTGATTATTATGATAGGGAAGAAAATTTTTAGATTTAAAAGTTATGTGGAAATAGCTTTAGAATCATCCATGTGGTGTGATTAATGTTTTTATTACTCTCTTGTATTTTAGCCATCACTGGTGCAAGCTATATTTAATGGAGATCCTGATGAAGTTCGAGCACTAATATTTAAGAAAGAAGATGTTAACTTTCAGGTAAAACAGTTTCGCTGATACCAGCCTTGAAACCTACTTTCCTAGAGTTATGATTTTTGTTAAAAGACATAACACAATTCTGTAACAGCTGTTTTAAACGAGGGTAGAAGGGTCTTGAAGCAAACAGGAAGGGACTGGACATATATTCAGGGTAATAACTAAAACACAGGAGAACCAGGAGCCAATGAGGGTTTTTTGTTCCCCCAACTTTGTACTTTGAAAATTTTCACAGAATAGTTGAAAAAAGACTTTGAATACCCATATAACCTCCACTTATATCCAGCATTGATAACATTTACCACATTTGCTTTCTCTCCCATATTTACACAGATTATATTTATACTACACATATATTTTTTTCTTTCTTTTGCTGAATCCCATTTGAAAGTAAGTTATAGGCATCATGACACTTCACTGTCAAATACTTGTGTGCATTTCAGATGAGGGTTCTTTTTTTGTGAACTTGAAAGAAGAGACATGTCTATAAAATTTATAATATATCTAACTTGATTGTGAGATCAAATTTGCTTTCTGTGAATAACATTATACACAAAGACTCATCTGTTTGGGGTCTTGCAGTAAATAAAGACATATTGTTTGAAAATTCCTCAGACTTTTAAAGATACAGTGGATTTAACAGGACTGACTTGAGGGACAGTTTTAGAAAGAGTGGGCATATGGATAATTTCCTTCCATATGTGTTTCTCCAGTGGCCAAACTTTTTTTAATTTACTAAATTGAGGCTGAAAATATATAATTAACTATAATAAGATCAAATTTATTAATGTATATATTTTTACTGGAAGTGAATGTTTTCAGTATCTTTTTCATACATAATTCAGTTCTCTGAATGATGGAGAGTGGGGAGAGGTCATTATTCCTAAGGTCCCTATAGCAACAGCAAAACAGATGACCTGGAATTGATTGGCCGGTTCTAAGAAAGCTGTGCTCTGCCAGCTCATCTCCAACTCTCATCTTTTCCCCCATTCTTTTGGACAGTACTATTGTGACCACTTGATGTGATGTTAAGTAGATATAAGAGGTATTTATCTTATTTTTAAAGGTTGAATTAACTGAATAGATTTGAATCTTTAACTAAAATGGTTCATCATTACATTTTTTTCCTTAAACATTCCTAAGTGAATTGCATTTAAGTTTACATTTATTGGAAACATGCACTAGTTCAGGATTTATTTTAAATGGAGCGCTGGTCACTTGACGTAATTGGGGTGTTCTAGAGAGTCTACTTTCCGTAAGACAGAAAATAACTATAAGGGTATAGACTAAGGAAAAGGAGAAAAAGGCTTTCTGTTCTGTTTAACTCTAGTATTTTTTGTTTGTTTGTTTTAAATGGAACTAACAAATCTCATCTTGGTGAGAAAGTTTGGATTATTATCCTACTTAACCATGGTTAATTTCTCCATCATTACAAAGTCTCATTATAGCCAACTGCTTTTCTGCCATAATAATCAAATTATCTTAAGTTTTTAAAATTTTATGCTCAAAAAATCATTTTTGAGCATCAGTTTATTCTGCTGTGATGTCCTTGGGAGGTATTGTGTTATCTGTAACTAGTGTGTGACCCCCTAACTTTAATGACTTTTAGCTTCTGCTTTTCTCCTTATAGATTCCTTTCCTTGCTTACTTTTAAAACATCATTTCTTAACATCTCCTAGCTTGTTCTCTTGCTCTGAAACTTAGAACCAAGCTTAGAACTAAAAGTCTGGTTAGTGCTTCAAAGCAGTAGACCCTTCTTGAGAGTGACTTTGTCTTCAGTGATTCATGGGTTTTTGACAAATTTTTTTACAGTTGCTTTTCTTGTGTGACTCTTCATACTTGAGAGTATAGTCATAATTATCAGATGTGTTAAGTCTTTGGCCATTGTTCTAATTTAGGATGGTAGTTTTTGTTTTTTTTTTCCTATTTGTGTCCTTTATGATAAGGAATCGCATAGAGTTTTAAGAGGCAGGTATGTATGTTTGTATGTGCAAGTGTGTGTAATAAAACTTACACTGTTTTGTAATATAAAACCCACTCACTCTTAATAGGTAATAAAATATTTTTAAGCTTTATGTCAGTGCGACAGTGGTGTTTTTCTAAAATAGATTTATTTAAGTGAGTATTTGAGAATAACAGCTGACTTTTTGAAATTTACATTTTTTGCAGTTATTTTTATAAAATTTTAGAGTGGGTAAAAGAGCTCAGATTTGGTTCTATACTGTTAAGTAAACATTGTTAATTATTTTAGGTTAGCTTCTTGAGTCATATCCTGAAGTTCTGAATACTGTGGACCACTAAATAGCATCTTTCTTAGTAACACACCTAATTGATTTTTTAAAAACTAATATAAAATATTACACATTCATATTATTTGGTCTGAGAAGGAAGTCTTTTATTGTAGAAGCTAGCTGAGATGATTTCACTAGAAAATACTGGAGTTTTATATTTGGAGGTTTTGGGCCACAAGTAGTTGACTGTCTGAGTAAATATAGGTTTATTGCTTATATAGTAATTTAATCCAGAACAAGGTGATTGGTGGGGGGTTGGTTAAGACAGTAATGTCATATCTCTGAGTGAGCTTCTCTTTGAGACTCTTGGCTTTCTCCTCCTGCTGAAGAAATGATTGTTGTATCCTGCACTCAAGACAAACAGCCAGAGAAAGTGGAAAGGGAATTCTCCCTGTACATTTCCTTTTCTTCTTTTTTAATCAGGCAAAAAGATCTTTTCCAGAATCCCCACAAAACTCCCCCTGACTTTCCTCGGTTACAAGCCCACTGTAAACCAGTCCACCAGCAGAGGTAGAAGGGGATTAACTTTTTGCTTAGATCAGTCATTGTTCATCACCTGGTTCATCCCCTAGGGTGAGAGGCTTATCATCAGTGATTATATTGCACTCCGTATCTGGAGAAAATCAGCATTTTCATGAAGGAATAAAAGGGAAATAGTTGTTTGGATAGGTAACCTAGTAGAAGAAGATTTTTTATTGCCTAAAAAATAGTTGAAATAGCAAACTTTTAGAAAAATAAGTCACTTGGATATGGAAGAAGCACTGTAAAACAAACAGGTGAAACGGTCAAAAAAATTTTAAAGGCAGTTTGGTATATATAATGTAAAGAACAGTTGGAACATAAGTTGTAAGACCTAAGTGCTTCTATCTTCTTACCCTTATGCTACATGAACAAATCCATTTCACTTATTAGGACTCACTTTTCTTTTGTAAAATGTGTGGGATTGCATTAATGGCCTTCATGTTTTTTTCATGCCCCAAATTTGGGATGCTCTAAAAATTCCAAGTGACCTTGAATGATCTCCTGCTTTTGCCCAGAAGGTTTCATTTGTATTTTCAGATTTATGTGGCCAAAATAATAATAATAATAAATGTCTTTCCCTAGGATTTACCAGAACTTAATGACATGCCATGTTGTGGAGCCCAAATAATTTAATTTGAAATATTAATAACACATTTCAGAGGAAAGGTATGACTTTATAAGAAAATTTTCTACAAGCAGAAATTGTTTTTCTTAATCCACAGTGATAGAAATTGGTGTTAATTATAGACTTTATTTCAGAGACAGTGATGTGCCTAAACATTTTTATGGTACCTGCTTTAACTCACACAGCAATCTTGTAAAGCTGGTAGGTTAACATTTCCATCCCACCAATAGGTGACAGAACTAAAACTTAGAAAGTATATAGCAGAACAGACATTTGAACCTATGTAGATTTGGCAGAAGCTGGGGAAATAAAAAAGTAAATTGGAGAGAAATACTTTTTCTTTTGCCAAATAGTGCCATAAAGCAATAATTGTTAAAAAATGGATTTTTCCCCCTAAAAGTTATGTCCACATTCTTTGTGGACTCCTACCTTTTAGACTGTAATACAAATGTGATCCTGATTTTCATAGTCAAGTGCTATTAAATTTTAGCATTGCAAATGAGTGAATAAACAAGGTTCCTTTAGTGCCATGTTTTTTGGCTGGTTAAAAATGTCATTCGAAGTAGTGTCAGACTGGGGGTAATTATAATCTAGCCAACACCGTTTTTAGTGTTTAAAACAGGAAGTCTTAGATTATGACTTCTGTGACTGTGACCCTTTTTAAACTCAAAAGAATTGATTAAGAGCTAGTCAGTAGATCTTGCCTGTATCATATAAACTTGATAATTTTGAAAATGCTACCTTGTATATTTTACATATTGGTTTCTGAATTC
This sequence comes from Balaenoptera ricei, assembly GCF_028023285.1. NCBI lineage: Eukaryota > Metazoa > Chordata > Mammalia > Artiodactyla > Balaenopteridae > Balaenoptera > Balaenoptera ricei. The sequence goes on along the minus strand of NC_082642.1, from coordinate 29,336,610 downwards.
AGATGTACTTTTTTATTCAGAATATTTGGGGATTGATTTTGCCAAAGTAGTCTTCAAAATTATTAACATCTTCTAAGCTTTCAAAAATACTTTCTGGGATCATTGAAATGATGTTGCTTTTACTTTGTCAGATAAAGTGTTTGGCAAATACATACATGTACATGTACGTATATGTGTGTGTGTACATCACACAAGCATATCATTTGTTTTCATTATTAAATTGTAATAAGATAGTTGGCAGTTTACACAAAGTATAGTAAACCATAAGTTTACACAGGTTGCCTGAATTCCACCCACCCTCATTCTTCACAGTGTTCTCTAGTCTTTTCTGGAAATTAGCAAGAAGTGCTCTAATCTTTAATAAATCTTTCTTGTGACCACAAGTTGCTTCTGCTGGCTGTCAGTACACCAAGCTGTTGATGTTTCTGGAGAGGTTCTTAAAAACCTCCTCACTCAGTTACTTGAGGTTATGTGAACTCTCTGTCCCAAAACTGTATGTGTGTACATGGTCTTCTGTAGTTACAGTAATTAGTATTGTGGCCTGCAAACCTCCAGCCCCATCTCAAGTGTACCCACCCAGTTCCCAGCTGGCTTCCGTGGAGCATGGAGTGAAACGGGGAGGTAGTGAAGAGAGAAGAACCAGGTCGGCCTCCACCCTGGAGAGGGTTGCCCTGTAGTTTCTCCATCCCTAGAAACTGCACCTCTCTTCTGTTCTTGCCAGTGCTTCTAGATTTCAGCCTCAGATTTTTAAATTTTCTTCACCAATGTTCTTGTTTCCTCCAAGATGCGTAAACGAGCGTATGTTCCATGTCATTGTGACTAAATGGCTGTTATGCTGGTCCTGAAACAAAGGAGGTTTTGTGTAATGAAACCAGCTGTTTTTGCAGCTAGAAACTGGTGGTGATTTATCTTTGTATTCCATTCATTGTTTTTTATTTAGCATATATGTTTCTTCATTTTCCTTTTTTCATCCCGTATATTTGGGGAATCAGTCCATACCAGTCTAGAGAGAGCTTCCTTATTCTTTATAATCACATAGTTCTACACTTAGGTGTTTATAATATTTTATTTAACCAGTCCCCCTCTTGGAGGGCATTTGGGTTATTTTTAGTGTTTATTGCTAATTGGTAATAAATGAGATAAATTCACCAAGTAAACAGACATTCTGGTGGCCAAGCAAAACTTTAATTTTTTTTAAAGTAAAAGGTTTATTTAGAGGGATACACACTCCATAAACAGAGTGTAGGCCGACTCAGAGGCGAGAGCATGCAAGCAAAACTTAGAATGTTGGGATTTATTATGAATTATTTAAATATATTATCAACTTCCCAAATAGACTAAATGTCCTCTAAGTCCTTTATTTGAAGCAATTTTAGTGGACATGTTTGTATAAATTGGTAGTGGGTAAATAATGATAGTTATATAGCATAGTAAAAATGTCATAGATTGTGTCCTAAATTTCAGCCTGAGCTGAAATTACTAATTGGTCTGGTAAGTCTCATCTAGCACCTCAGCCTATTTTTATTTAAGTTTTATTGAGGTATAATTGACATGCAATAAATTGCATATATTTAAAGTGTATAATTTCATAAGTTTTGACATGGGTGGGTATATGCCTGTGAAACCATCACCACAAACAAGATAGTTAACATTCCCATCATTCCCAAAGGATTCCATTTGCCCCTGACCTCTGATCTGCTTTGTGTCACTGTAGATTAATTTGAATTTTCCAGAGCTTTATACGATATGTCCTCCTTTTATCTAGCTCTTTTCACTCAGCATAATTATTTTGAGATTCATCCATGTTGAGGCATGTGTTAACAGTTCATTACTTTCTGTTGCTGAATAGTATTCAGTTGTATCAATATACACAATTTGTTTATCCACTCACCTGTTGATAGAGTTTGAGTTGTTCTTCTTTTTCATCTATTACAAATAAAGCTACTGTGAAGGCATGTCTACAAGTCTTTGTATGAACATATGCTTTCCTTTCTCTTGGGTAAATATATGCTGGTGGAATGGTCAAACCATATGGTAGGTGTATGTTTAACTTTTTAAGAAACTGCCAGCTGTTTCCGTACTGGTTATACCATTATACATTCCCACCAACGGGATATGAGAACTACAGTTTTTTCCACATCTTGCCAATATTTGGTATGATTAGTCTTTTCTAATCTTAAACATTCTAATAGATGAGTATCTCACTGTGGCTTTAATTTGCATTTCTGAGGTAACTGATGATGTTGAGCATCTTTTCATTGCTTCTTGGCAATCTTTGTATCCTTGGTGAAATGTCTTTTCAAATGTTTTTGCTCGTTTTTTTCCTTATTGGATAGTTTTCTTACTTTTGAGTTTTATATGTTCTGGACACAAGTCCTCAATCTGTGGCTTTATTTTCACTCTCTTATGAGTGTTTTTGGAGAGCAGAAGTTTAAAAATTTGATGATGTCCAATTTATCAATTTATTCTTTTATGGATTTTTGTTTTGGTCATGTGTCTAAAAAAGTCTCTCTTGGTGTCACATAGATTGTCTCATATCTTCTAGAAGTTTATAGTTTTAAATTTTACATTTAGATCTATAGCCTATTTCAAGGTAATAATTGCATGCGGTACAAGGTGTATGTCATAGTTCACTTTTTTACATATGGATATATCCAGTTGTTAAAATATTTGTTGCAAAGGGGAGTTTCCTGGTGGCCTAGTGGTTAGGATTCTGGGCTTTCACTGCCATGGCCTGGGTTCAATCCCTGGTCGGGGAACTGAGAATCCCACAAGCCGCAAGGCGCGGTCAAAAAACAATTTTTTTGTTGAAAAGACTATACTTTCTTCACTGAATTGCCTTTGCATTTTTATCAAAAGTCAATTGTTGATATATGTGTGGATCTGTTTATGGACTCTGTTATGTTCCATTGATGTATTTGTGTAGCTTAATGCCAATACCACACCATTATGATACTATAGTTTTATAATAAGTCTTGAAACCACCAACTTTTTTCTTTTTCAAAATTGTTTTGACTATTCTAGGTCCTTTGCATTTCGATGTGAATTTTTTAGAATCAGTTTGTCAGTCTCTTGGGGAAAAAGGAAATTGGAATTGTGTTCATCTATAGATGAAATTGGCAAAAATCAACATTTTAGCAGTATTGGTTCTCCTTACCTATGAACAAGTTATATTTCTCCATTTATTTAGGTCATTTTTAATTTCCCTCAGCAAATTTTGTAATTCCACATTTACATCTTTTGCAGATTTATCCATATTTTATAAATTTTGTTCGTACTATAAATGTTATTTAATTTCAAAATAGGCTAATTATTCTCCACTCCTGAGATAATTTTTCCTGAGTACTTTACCCAAGGTTCTGGGAGTGATGAGTTTTTCTGGTTTGGCTGGTAGGAACAGGACACTGTTTCCTGTGTGCGAACCAGGCACTGTTCCGTCTAATGCGTGCATTCTCATTGGTGATGATATCACCTCCAACTTGGCAAAAATTGTGTTTTTTGTTGGGACGCATGTGTGTGTGTGTGTGTGAAAAGTCTTACATAGTACAATGATTTGTGGCCCTCTAAAGGGCCGAAGTGTATAAACTAGGTATACAGTGGTATTAAAATTTCATGGGGGCAATTAGGGAGAAAAAAATCTAAAAAGGCTCTTGGGTCAGGGTGGTAAGGAAAAAAAAGGTTGAGAAACACTGCTTTAATTATTTTGGATGCTTCTTTTCATGAGTCTCCAGTGGTATTCTTACACATGTCACGTGCTGCTCAGTACTCAGTGGAGTACACGAAGGGATATTCTGCAGGTCTCTGGGATTCTCTCCTTGTACCATCCTCTCCTCTCTGTTACTCTGTCCTGAGAATTCTAATCCTGGTTTTCTCCCCAGACTGTCAGCTGTGTCTCTTCAACTCAGGGAAATATGCCTATTAAAAATATACATAGCTCTGGAAAAGCCATTGAGAAGCATTTTATTGATTGAAACAGCTGACTGACATTCCACTGAATGTTTTCACACTTACACCTTACATATTTTGTGAAATGGCAATTTTTTATTGTAGTCCAGCAGTATTTTTTAAAAAGAAATTCTGTACATTAGTTTTCAAAACACTGGTGTTGCTATTTGATAATTAAAATTGCCCAATCAGGGACTTCCCTGGCGGTCTAGTGGTTAAGAATCTGCGCTTCCACTTCAGGGGGCATGGGTTTGATCCCTGGTCAGGGAACTAAGATACAACATGCTGCAAGGTGTGGCCAAAAAAAAAAAAAACAAAAAAGAAACAAAAACATAATTGCCCAATCATAGATGGCATCACCTCTGCTTCCTCTTACTCTTATAAGACCTGGTATTGATACGTAATTTTGGCGCTTTATTTTTTTATGAAAAGCAAGTAAGCCTTAGCCTAGGAGTATCTGATTACTGCTAAATTTGTAGAAGAGAGTAAATTCAGTATTTAGAATAGGATGCTCTGTGGACTTGTCTTTTTAATATTACTACTGATAGAGCAATATCTAGATTACAACATGAATTAATACTAGATTCAAAACTTCCTAAATAGAATTTGCCCCAGGGCAAGAATCATGCCTTCCACTGTGTAAGACAGATAACACTGGAAAGGGATTTTGGAGATCTAGTAGTTACATCATCTGTTATAGATGAGGCAAAAATAAGACCCCTGGAGTTTATTTGGTCACTTCCATTTAGCAGAAATAGCTTAAGAGCCTGGTTTTCTTAATGTCCAGTTCGGTTTTCTGCCCATGTTGTCTCCCCTGGCTTGTCACCCCTCATTTCTGCCCAGTGGGTTACTATTACAGCAAAGTTCTTAGCTCTTCTCTTGTAGCCATAAGTATATAAGCCTTTAGTAAATACTTGATAGCCTAATTTGATATAATTTGGTATGTTGGTTCATTCCCTTGACGAATATGTGCCATTTACCATGCTGAGTATTAGGGAGACCAGTCATACATACGTTTTTCCCCTGTTGTTCACGCTTTTTCCCAACTCAGGATATCAGTTGTGCCCACATTGTCTCCAACTCCCTTTACCTCGTCTTCAATTTCTGTTCATTCTGCAGATTGCAGCTTATGGCAGGCAGAACTCTACGATGGCCTACAAAGTTCTCATTCCCTGGTGTACATCTCCTGTATAATCTCCTGTACTGTAAATATGATAGGATGGCACTTCTGTGATGAGTTTATGACATCTGGCACAGTTGGCTTTAGGAAAGTGAGATTAGCTGGATGGACCTGACCTAATGACATGAACTCTTTAAATCTGGATCTAGAGTCAGAAACAAAGGGAGTAAGGAATGTGATATGAGGCAGATTCTCTGCTGCTGACTTTGAAGATGGAGGGGGCCACATGCCAAAGACTGTGGGAGCAGAGGGATCCTTCTGGCTGACAGTCAGGAAGGAAAATTGGAACTTCAGTCTCACAACTACAAGGAACCAAATTTTGCCTGAATGAGCATAGAAGTGAAATTTTCCCTTAGTCAGGCCTCCTTTTGAGAACACAGCCCGTTGACACCTTGGTTTCCACTTTATGAGCTACCCTGAGCAGAGAACCCAGCCAATACCATATTTGGACTTCTGCCCTACAGACCAGTGAACTAATAAATGAGTGTTGCTTAAGCTGCTGTACTTATGGTAATTTGTTATGCAGCAATAGAAACCTAATACAAGACTTAAGTATCTCTTTTTCTGGAACACCTTTCCTGGTCCCCCAGATAGTATTATGTCAGCCTAATAGATGGCTGTAGCACTCTGAACTTCTCCTTTGTAACACTCAATTTATTTGTGTCATGTTCGGTAACTCTCTGGAGATACAGACCTTGTTTGAATTCTGTATTTATACCCAGTATAGTCATCCCTCAGCATCCATGGAGGATTGATTCCAGAACACCCTCCCCCATCTCCGCCAGACAACCAAAATCTGTGGATGCTCAACAAGACCCTTGTATAAACGGTGTATTATTTGCCATTTGTATAACGTACGCACATCCTCCCCTCTTCCTGTATACTTTAAGTCATCTCTAGATGACTTATAATATCTAATACAATGTAAATAGTATGTAAATAGCTGTAAATACATTGTAAATGCTATATAAATAGTTGCTGGCCTGGGACAAATTCAAGTTTTGATTTTTGGAACTTTCTGGAATTTTGTTTTCCAAGTAGTTTTGATCCATGGATACAGAAGGCCGACTGTAAGTAGTAGCCATTTAAGAAGTGTTAGAAATGAGTGAATAAAAATAAGGCATAGTCCCTGACTTTAGCAAGTTTATAATCTAAAGTGTTTGGCTGTATTGTTTGTAGCTGTTTTTTTGTTTGTGTCAGGGGTGTGTGGGTTTTGGGTTTGGTGGATGGGGGCAGTCTACTGTCAGTTGCCCAAGTGCAATTAAGCTAAACAGGCTTCTTTCCACAGTCTTTTTGCCTTGCATTCCCATCAGTACTTGTTTAGACAATTCAAATCACTTTGACATAGGAAGGGTGAATTCTTTAAAAAAGCAAAACAAAAAACAAAAAAACATGTGCGCTTGAAATGCAGGCAAGCAAAGGCTCTCGTGAAAAATAAATTTATCATTTGCACCATTCTGCTGATGGTCTATCAGAGCACTGACTTTAAAGGGACAGCTGGAGGTAGACCTGTTCCACCCTATTCTCTGCCGAGGGGACTAAATCCCATCTTCCCTCAATGCTCAGGAACAGAAGTTGGTTCTTAGGGAAGGCGTTTAATAAAGTTTTTAGCATCTGCATTTCCCTGACAGCCTCGAAAGCGGCTTTACTGTTGTATTACAAGTCTAAATCATACTCAGTAAATAGAAGTAAAGTTTGCAGGATTGCTGAGCATGGCACAAAAGCAACACAGGAAATAATAGAAACGTTGCAGGTGAAGAGGGGATTCAGAGATGTCATTCAGTGTTAAGAACTGCCTAATAAAGCCAAGTGTATAGTTTTTTGATAACATGGGGTTCAGTTTTCATTCAGATCATGCTGCCAAAACAGTGGCACATATAAACAAATCTAAATAGCTAATACATTGGTAATTTTATGTAAACCAAAGTACCTGTAATAGCCAGAGTCAGATTTGGGAAAGGAAACTTCTTGTCCCATCCCAACCCAAATCATGTATTGACAAATAAAATATAAAATATTTTAGATGATAGTTTTAGATTATCTACTGTGAAAGTGAGTGATTTGAGTCGATTAATTACTAAATATACATTTTTTCATAAAATTACAATGATAAAACCTTGAGATTTTTTTTGTGTCTTAGCATAATTACTTGTTGAGGAAAACATGTAAATTACATAAATACTTTAATAATGTATCATTTTTTTCCCTCCATAGTTTTTCTAGAGAATCAATGATTTGAATATTACTTACCCAAGTGATTTGAAGCATGTTTTCTTGTACAAGTGCAAAAAATAATAATTTATTCATTTTCGAATATATTTGTCTTTGTATGAGAAAACAGTTACAAAATGCTGTATGTCAAGTTTTTATCATTAGTTTGGAAGATAGATATGTACAGTGAGGGTTTTGGTGTTTTGTTTACATAGAAACTAGATTATTTTGAGTTTTCAGATTGCGTTGCACAAATTTCTGGTAATAAAATTTCTATTTTTATTCTTAATTCCCTTGTAGATCCAAATGGTAGTTGGGGGAAGGGCACAGGTATAAGGGTGAGTAGCTTTCTTTTCCAATATCCAGGAGACTTTCATTTTCATTTTGAACATTAGTTCAGGAGAATGAATCTTGACAGACCAACAAAGGAAGCTACTTTTCTTAAGCTGAAATATTGTTTCAGAGCCTGTGTTTTCTGCCAATTTTTTTTTAAGGATTTCCTTTTTTTAAAAATGTTGTATGTATATATGTATGTATGCATTAATTTATTTATTTTTGGCTGTGTTGGGTCTTTGTTGCTGCGCGCGGGCTTTCTCTAGTTGCGGCGAGTGAGGGCTACTCTTCATTGCGGTGCGGTGGGCTTCTCATTGCGGCGGCTTCTCTTGTTGCAGAGCACGGGCTCTAGGCGCACAGGCTTCAGTAGCTGCAGCATGTGGGCTCAGTAGTTGTGGCACGTGGGCTTCAGTAGTTGTGGTGCATGGGCTTAGTTGCGTCTCAGCACGTGGGATCTTCCCGGACCAGGAATCGAACCCGTGTCCCCTGCATTGGCAGGCGGATTCTTAACCACTGTGCCACCAGGGAAGTCCATCCCCCAATTTTTTGATGCACGTTTCCTCTTAGTTCAAATGTGTTTTAATTGATATTTTGAAAGAATGTTGAAGCACTCATGTCTGATTTTTTTTCTCCTTTCTTGTAATCTTTTAAAAATTATGAAATATAACTCATTTAAAATATGTAGAACAAATATAGAATATGATGAATTATTTAAATGTAACCACTACCCAGATCAAGAAACACAACACTGCTAGCATCTCACAAGGGCCCTTTGTGCACACTTTGTGATTAGAACTATTTCCTCCCACCCCACAATGTAACCAGTAATCTGACTTTTATTATAGTCTCTTTCTTAGTTTTCTTTTATAATTTTGCCACCTAATTATTCCTCCCTAAAGCAGTATAATTTTGCATGTTTAATTAAATGAGTCATACAACATACATTCTTTTGGGTCTGGGTTCTTGTGCACAAACTATCTCATTTTAAAAATTTACCTGTGTTATGTGTTGCTAAAGATTATTCATAGTATTCCACTGAATGCATATACCACAGTTTATCCATATTCTGTTGATGGACAGTTGGGTTATTTCCAGGTTTTGCCTGTTGTAAACAATGCAGCTATTCATAAGCATGTCTTCTGTTGCACATTACCATGCATTTCTATAAGACATATACCTAGGCATAGAATTTCTGGCATATAAGGCTATGTGTATATTCAACTTAGAGAATGCTATATTCTTAAACAGTATACACTCCCATTAGCACTATATGAGAATTTTTGGTGGCCCACATCCTTGGACCGTATTCTTGCTTTTTGTCTTATTTATTTAGCCATTCTGTGGTATGTGGTAGTATCTCACTATTTGTAAAGTTTGAGGGTTTTTTTTTTTTTTGATGACAGTGTCACGTGCCTTTTTATATGTTTATTAGACATTCATATAACCTCTTTTATAAAGTGCCTGTTAAATCTCTTGCCCATTTTTCTTTTGATTTCTCTCTTTCCTTATTAATTTGCAGTAGTCCTTTATCTATTCTGGATATGAACCCTTTGTGAGTTTTGCAGATATCTTCTCCCATTCCAATTTGCCTTTTCATTCTTTACTGTGTCATTGAACATGAGGTCTTAATTTTAATGTAGTCAGGTTTTTCAGTATTTTCCTTTATTGTTAATGCTTTTGAGTTTTTGCTACCTTAAGAAGTCTTTTCTTAACCTGAATCATAAAGGTAATATATTTGTTTCTCAGAGCTTTATCATTATGCTCTTTAAATTTAGCTTTACGATATACTTGCAGTTACATTAGGCATATAATATGAGATAGTGGGGAGTTTTTTCCCCCCTTTCCAAGTGGGTACTGAATTGTCCCAGCACAATTTAATTGCCCATATTTTGTTGGACTGTTTTCTAACTGTTGAATTTTGAAAGTCCTTTGTATATTATGAATGCAAGTTCTATGTCAGATATGTGATTTACAAATGTTTTCTCCCAGTGTATGTCTTGTCTTTTTATCCTCTTACCTGTATCTTCCTGAGAGCAAAAGTTTTTCATTTTGATGAAGTTGAACGTATCAGTTTCATGGATTTAATGTATCAGTTTCATGGATTGTGCTTTTGGTTTCACATCCAAGAACTCTGCTTAACCTACTTGTTTTCTCCTATCTTTTCTTCTAGAAGTTTTAAAATTTTAGATGTGGCAGTTAGGTCTATGATTCTTTTTGAGTTAATATTTGTGTTAGGTGTTAAGTATAGATTGATGTTAATTTTTTGACATGTGGATATCCAGGACCATTTGTTGAAAAGATTATATATCCATTCGGTTGCTTTTTTACTTTTGCCAGAAATCAGTTGATCATATTTGTGTGGGTTGATTTCCGGACTCTTTATTCTGATTATCTCTTTCCCTTTTGATAGCACACTGCCGTGATTACTGCAGCTTTATAGTAATTCTTGAAATCACACAGTGTAAGACCCCCAACCATGTTCTTTTCTATCAAAATTGCTTTGACTATTTTAATATCTTTGCCTTTCCACATAAATTTTAGGTTGTTGTATCTACTATGAGTCCTGCTGGGATTTTGATTAAGATTGTATTGAATCTATATAGATCAAATTGACATCTTAACAGTAATGAGTCTTCCAGTCCATGAACATGGTATTTTTCTCTATTTAGGTTTTCTTTATTTCTTTCATGAATGTTTTGTAGTTTTCAGCATATAAATCTTGCAAATTTTTGTCAGATTCATACCTAAGCATTTCTCTTTTCTTTCTTTCATTCTTTCATATTGTAAATGTACAGTTTTTAAAATTTTGATTTCCAGTTGTTAATTGTTAGTATATAGAAATACAGTTGCTTTTTGTATGTTTACCTTGCATTCTGTAATTTTTCTAAACTCATTCTAGGATTTTTTTTTTAATAGATTCCTTGGGATTTTCTCTATATACAATACCCCATCTATGAACAGAGACAGTTTCATTTCTTCTTTCCCAATCTATATGCGTTTTATTTTACCAACTAGAACTTCAAGTATGAGAATGAATAGAAGTGATGAAAATAGGCAGACTTGCCTTGTTCCTGATCCTAGAAGGAAAGCATTCAGTCTTTTGCCATTAAATAGGATATTAGCTGTAATTTTTGTAAATTACCTTTATCAAGTTAAGGAAGTTCCTTTTTATTCCTAGTCTGCTGAGAGTTTTTTTAAAATCATGAAAAGATGTTGTTTTTGTAAATGTGATGAGCATATGATTTTTTAAAAAATATTACTTCTACAGTTTTGTTTTCTTTTAAATTTTATTTATTTTTTGGCTGCATTAGGTCTTCGTTACTGTGCGCGGACTTTCTCTAGTTGCAGCGAGTGGGGGGGCTCCTCTTCGTTGTGGTGTGCAGGCTTCTCATTGCAGTGACTTCTCTTGTTGTGGAGCATGGGCTCTAGGGTGCGTGGGCTCAGTAGTTGTGGCTCGTGGGCTCTAGGGCACAGGCTCAGTAGTTATGGCGCACAGGCTTTGTTGCTCTGCGGCATGTGGGATTTTCCCGGACCAGGGCTCGAACCCCTGTCCCCTGCATTGGCAGGCAGATTCTTAACCACTGTGCCTCCAGGGAAGTCCAGGAACATTTACTATTTAAATTGCCCTCTGAATACTGCTTTAACTTCATATCACAGATTTTGATATATTTTCATTTTCATTCAGTTCAAAATATTTTCTAATGTCCCTTGAGATTTCCTCTTTACATGGGTTATTTAGAATTAGTTTTCTCCTTTTATTCTACTTTACTATTAAAGTATATACTTTGATTTTCAAATACTTGGGGATTTTCCAAGTGTCTGTCTCTTACTGGTTTCTGGTTTAATTCTCTTATGGCCAGAGTACATCCTTTGTGTAATTTCAGTTTATTTTAATGTATTAAGGTATGGTTTTTGGCCCAGAACATGGTCTACCCTGATGAATGTTTCAAGTGCAGTTAAAAATAATGTTTATTTTTTTGTTCTTAGGTAGAGTGTTCTGTAGATATAAGTTAGGTTCAGATGATTACTAGTGTTTTTCAGGTCATCTATATCTTTGCTAATTTTTCTGTTTACTTGTTTTCTTTGGTACTGGGAGAGGCATGCTGAAGTTTCTTGTAATTGTGGATTATCTGTCTCTCCCTTCCTTTTTATCAGTTTTGCTTCCATGTACTTTGAAGCTGTTATTAGGTACATATACATTAGTATTGTCATACTAATGAGGTTTTGTCTGCTTTTTATTTATTTTGGGGGTTTTGTTGGGGATTTGTTGTTATTTATTTGTTTATTTTTGATGAATTGACCCTTTAACGTTATGTAATGTGCCTCTTCATCCCTGGTAACTTTCCTTGTTCTGATTTTTCATCTGATATTACTAATAGAGATACTTTAGCTGTCTTTTCATTACTGTTTGCATGATATATCTTTTAACAACTTATAAACTTTCAGCATAAATATATCATTGTATTTTAAATGGTTTCTTGTAGGTAGTGTATAATTAGGTATTGTTTTTATATCCAAAATGACAATCTGTGTTTCTTAATTATTGTGTGCAGATCATTACATTTAATGTGTTTACTGATATGGCTGGATTTAAGTCTGCTGTTCTGTTATTTTTGTCCCTTTTAACTTTGGCTCCACTATTCCCTCTTTCCCTCCTTCTTTTGGATTATTTGGATATACTGTTTTTGCGAACTTAATGACATTTTGACCATATCTTTACTATTTTCTTAGTAGTTGCTCTAGGATTATAATATAAATACGTTATCTTTTCACAGTCTACATAGAGTTAAAGTTTTACCACTTAAAGTTTAAAAAAAAACAAAAGCCCTTACTTTCCCCTCTTTGTGTTAGAGTTGCCATGTAATATAAGTAATACACTGAATTCCTTCCCAGATAACATTAAAATTTTTTGCTTTCAGTAAATTGTGCATGCTTCATATTTGAAGATCTGTTTCCCTCTGGTAGCATTTCCTTTCAGCCTGAAAAAACTTCCTTTAGCATTTCTTGTAGACCAAGTCAGCTGGGAATTAATTTCCTTTAGCTCTCTTTTATCTGAGAAATGTTTTTATACTGCCTTCATTACTAAAAGATGCTTTCATGTCATACAGAATTCTTGTTTGACACGTTTTTATGTTTTCATTTTTCTTTAGTTTTCTGGCCTCCCTGGTTTCTGATGAGAAATCCACAGTCATTTGAGTATTTCTTTTATATGTAACTTGTCTTTAAAGCAGCCTGAGAAAAACAATTTTTGTCTTTCTCTTTGGGTTTTAACAGTTTGATTATGGTGTGTCTCAGCATGGTTTTCTTTGCGTTTATCATATTTGTAGTTCACTAAACTTAATTCAATGTAGAAATTTATGTCTTTTACCAAAAATTGGGAAATTTCCAACCATATTTCTTCAGATTTTTTTTTTTTCCAGTGTCAGTTTCTTTCTCCTCTCCTTCTGGGACTCAGTGACACAAATGTTAACCTTTGATATTGTCTCAGATTGGTATTGTATTAAATACAGATATATATACTGAAAATCTTCCTGGATACAAGGGTAATTTCTTTAAAGGTATTGACAAGTCTTGGTATGTAACTAAGGGGGAAAGTCCTTTTGATACAGCTGATAAATGAAAATATAAATTATATAAATCACTTGAAGAATAACATATAAAATCACTTAAAAGTAACATACTGCCACATAGACTTGACTTTAAAACATTTTCATAGTTTAAAATTTTATTTCATAATTTATAATTTAAAATGGATCATTTTGGTTCCCACCCCCAAAAGAGGTTTCTGTGTGTGGTATATTTACAGAACTACATTGATTCCTACCCACCACAAATAGCCATGTTTATATTTATCCACTGTGTTGGAGTTCAAGCATAGAACTTTTGAGATAAGATCAAATCTTTCTAGTGTATCTAGTGATTTTAACTGGTATATTTCAAGTTCAGGATGAAGTTTTGCCCCCCTCTGATTGTAGCTGTGTAATCTGATTCTTGATTTTTTTAGCCCTACTCTAAATTAATGTTTAAGGTTATAATACCTGTAATTTGCTAGTGCTGAATATTCAGATTATCTTTATTAATTGAGAATATGTGTTTAATTTAACAGTTAAATATCATGGCCATAGTAGTAGATACGCATATATTTGGGATTAGATTTCTTTTTCTCAAGCTGCTGTTATTATATAAAATGTTATCTTGTGCTGAAGATTAATATTTATAGTTGAGTGAGGGCATGTTTGAGTAGACTTGTTTGAAGTATTTGTTTACAAATGGAGACTCTTCTCCTCTGTGACTCCAAGGTACTAATAGTTAGTCCCCAAAATAAGCTTCATCAAGAAGTATGACTAGTTATTCGTTAAGTGTATCTTCCTTGTTTACTAGCCATAAACTGAAACTGTTAATAATTGGTTTAAATGTAACTTTCAGTTACATGTATTGTCTAGTAGGTGGTGTGATATTTTTTGTTTAAATTATTTATCTGATGATTGAGTCTCCTGTTTTATGTGATTCTTTTCTAAGAAATGAAAATCTCTCTTCTTCCTAGACTTTGTACTATAAGTTTCATTTAATAATTGTATTTGTCACAAATAGAGGGCTGTAAAAAAGAACATTAAGGTTGTCATGCTGTGGAAAATTTTTCTGAAGTGGGACCGTACTTCTACAGTTATAGGACAGTGATGAGTCCTTTGTCACTGCTATGATTTTTTAAAATATATTATTTTCTAAAATCCAACACACGTGCAGATATTTACAGATAAACACATGAACGTAAAGAATGACAGCTACCGCATTGTTGCTGTTAACTTATTAAACTGTAAGAAGGTGAAGAGGTCCAAAGTGTAATAGTAAGAGGAACCTTGGCCTCTAAGTCAGACAGACTAGACTCTAGCCTGTGTGTCCTTCCCTGGTTCAGCCTCTTTGAGCCCTACTTTTCTCACTTGTAAAACGAAGCGATTGAATTAGATGATCTCTGAGGCTATTTCTGTCCCCAGTATGTTACTTTGACAACTCTGTAAACTATTCCATTTGTTTTGTGAATTATAATATATCACTTAAGCCTAGGTCATTTCACAGCGGTTTTGGGGGGAAAGAGGAATGCTTCATCACATTTTAGCTTAGACTCCAGTTAATGATTCCTTTTTCTTTTGTTAAATTTTTCTTTTTGGTGGGTAGTAACAAAATTGATTTGAATTTCTACTCTAATAGGTGTCTTGCTTGTTCTGGTATTTCCCTCATACCACGTTGCCTAGAACACTCAAGTGTCTGGGAAGAAAAATAATATCAAAGGCTATATAAAATCACAAAGTGACAGAAACTTTGGCTACTGACTTAGTGTTCATTCATTTTCCACCTTCTAAAGGGCAGAGCTCTGATTTTGTTCAGGCATCTTATCCCCCACCTCATTCACTGGAAGGCGACCACTGAGAAACACTTGTGAGGTTCACAGACCAGAGGCACAGGCTCACTAAAAGACAGACTTACTCATGGGACTGTAGAACACTGGCCTTCCCCTTACACCTCACCAACACATTACAAAAGGCCTAGTTATCCAGTACATCATGTCTGGTCATGAAGAAAAAAGTATAAGACTTACAAAAGGCAAAAACCACAAATTGAAGAGACATGGAAATTCTAAGAAACAACTAAAAAGAAATGCTAGAAATCAAAAACACTGTAACAGAAAAATGAAGAATGCCTTTGATGGGCTTCTCAGTAGACTGAACACCGCTGAGGAAAGAATCTCTGAGCTAGAAGATGTCTCAGTAGAATCCTCAAAACCTGAAAAGCAAAGAGAATGAAGATTGGAAAAACAGAAGAGAACATCCAAGGACTGTGGGGCAACTACAGAAGATGTAACATACTTATAATGGGAATGTCAAAAGGAGAAGACAGAGAAAGAAACAGAAGTAATATTTGAAACAATAATGACTGATTATTTCCTTAACTTAATGTCAAGATACCAAACCACAGATCTAGGAAGCTCAGAGAACGCCAAGCACGATAAATGTGAAAAACAAACAGATAAACAAACTGTACCTAGGCATATCATTTTGCAAACTGCAGAAGATCAAAGGTAATAAGTCCTGAAAGAAGCCAGAGTGGGGAAAAACACCTTATAGAGGAGCAAAGTTAAGAATTACATCTAACTTCTCAGACACCATGCAAGAAGAAGAGAATGGAGTGGAATATTTAAAGTTGGGAGAAAGACACCAACCTAGAATTCTGCACCTTTATCCTTAGAAGATAAAGGAGAATAAAGACTTTATCAAACAGAAAACTTTGTTACCAGTAGACCTTCCTTGCAAGAAACGTTAAAAGAAGTTCTTTATACAGAGGAGAATAAGTCAGGAACTCGGATCTACATAAAGAAAGGAAGAACATTCCTACATAAAGAAGGAATAAGTCGATGTAAAATAAAAACATTTTTCTTATTTTTCATTGGTCTTACATATAAGTTCGTTCAAAACAGTACTAAATGTATTCAATTATGTGTGCTTATATATATGTATATATGTCATACATTATGCTTATTTATAAGTGAAATGAATGACAGTGATGATAAGGGACAGGATGGAGGAATTAGGGTTATTTTCTTATTATAAGAACTGACAGTACCCATGAAGTGGTATTTGAAAGTAGATGGATTGGCTATAAATGTATACCGTAAACTCTAGGGCAACCATTAAAAAAAATTTTTTTTAAGTAGAACTGATAGGCTAAATAAGAATGGAGAGAAAATGGATTCATATTAAATCCATGCTCAAGTAAAGCCACAAAAGGCAGGAAAAGAGTGGAAGATAAAAATAGGAATAAAGAATGAGGGAAACAGGACTTCCCTGGTGGTGCAGTGGTTAAGAACCCGCCTGCCAATGCAGGGGACACAGGTTCGATCCCTGGTCTGGGAAGATCCCATGTGCCGCAGAGCAACTAAGCCCGTGTGCCACAACTACTGAGCCTGCGCTCTAGAGCCCACGAGCCACAACTACTGAGCCCTCGTGCTGCAACTACTGAAGCCCGTGCGCCTAGAGCCCGTGCTCTGCAACAAGAGAAGCCACCACAGTGAGAAGCCCGTGCACCAATGAAGAGTAGCCCCGCTCTCCGCAACTAGAAAAAGCCCACGCACGGCAACGAACGCCCAGTGCAGCCAAAAATAATAAATAATTTTTTTTTAAAAAGAGGGAAACAAATAGAAAAGTGTAATGAATATAGTAGATATTAATCCAAGTATTGGGTTGGCCAAAAGGTTTGTTTGGTTTTTTCCATAAGATGGCTCTAGTAGCACTTAGTTGTCTTTAATTTCATTCAAAACAATTTTGTTAGATTGTATGTGACAGCTGTCATATCAGTGTGCATTTAAAAAAAGACATCAAAATTGGTGAATTTTTGTGTAGCCATTTTAATATTGAAGATGGAAGAAAAAAGCAACATTTTCAGGATATTGTGCTTTATTATTCAAAGAAAGGTGAAAGCACAACTGAAATGCACAAAAGGATTTGTACAGTGTACGGAGAAGGTGCTGTGACTGATCGAACGTGTCAAAAGTGGTTTGCAAAGTTTTGTGCTGGAGATTTCTCGCTGGACGATGCTCCATGGGCGGGTAGACCAGTTGAAGTTGATAGTGATCAAATCGAGATATTAATTGAGAACAATCAGCGTTATACCATGCGGGAGATAGCCAACATACTCAAAATATCCAAATCAAGCGTTGAAAATCATTTGCACCAGCTTGGTTATGTGAATTGCTTTGATGTTTGGGTTCCACGTAAGTTAAGTGCAAAAAACCTTCTTGACCATATTTCTACATGTGATTCTCTACTTAAATTTAATGAAAACATTCCGTTTTTAAAACATTGTGACGGGTGATGAAAAGTGGATACTGTTCAATAATGTGGAACAGAAGAGATTGTGGGGCAAGTGAAATGAACCACCACCAACCACACCAAAGGCCGGTCTTCATCCAAAGAAGGTGATGTGTATAGGGTGGGATTGGAAGGGAGTCCTCTATTATGAGCTCCTTCCGGAAAACCAAACGATTAATTCCAACAAGTACTGCTCCCAATTAGACCAGCTGAAAGCAGCACTTGACGAAAAGCATACAGAATTAGTCAACGGAAAACGCATAGTCTTCCATCAGGATACCGCAAGACCGCACGTTTCTTTGATGACCAGGCAAAAGCTGTTACAGCTTGGCTGGGAAGTTCTGATTCATCCACCGTATTCACCAGACATTGCACCTTCCGATTTCCATTTATTTCGGTCTTTACCAAATTCTCTTAATGAAAAAATTTCAATTCCCTGGAAGATTGTAAAAGGTACCTGGAACAGTTCTTTGGTCAAAAAGATAAAAAGTTTTGGGAAGATGGAATTACGAAGTTGCCTGAAAAATGGCAGAATGTAGTGGAGAAGGGTGAATCATTGTTCAATAAAGTTCTTGGTGAAAATGAAAAATGTGTCTTTTATTTTTACTTAAAAACTGAAGACACGGGGCTTTCTTGGTGGCGCAGTGGTTGAGAGTCCTCATGCCAATGCAGGGGACAGGGGTTCGGTCCCTGGTCCAGGAAGATTTCCACATGCCGTGGAGCAACTAAGCCTGTGCGCCACAACTACTGAGCCTGTGCTCTAGAGGCCGCGAGCCACAACTACTGAGCCCACGTGCCACAACTACTGAGGCCCACGCGCCTAGAGCCTGTGCTTCACAACAAGAGAGCCACCACAATGAGTAGCCCCCGCTCACCGCAACTAGAGAAACCCCGCGCGTAGCAACGAAGACCCAGCGCAGCGAAAAATAAATAAATTTTTAAAACCCCAAAAAACCGAAGGCACTTTTTGGCCAGCCCAATATATCAGTAGTCAGTGCTCTAAATGAACCAGTTAAAAGAAATTGTCAGAGATCCAAAAACAAGACTCAACTATATGTCGTTTACAGGAAACCTGCTTTAAACAGAAAGACACATATAGATAAAAGTAAATGGATGAAGAAAAAAATATCATGCTAACACTAATCAAAAGAAAGCAGGAGTATATACTGTTGGTGGCAATGTAAGTTGGTGCAGCCACTATGGAAAACAGTATGGAGGTTCCTCAAAAAACTAAAATTAGAATTACCATATGATCCAGCAATCCCACTCCTGGGCATATATCCAGACAAAACTATAATTAAAAAAGATACATGCACCCCTATGTTCATAGCAGCACTATTCACAGTAGCCAAGACACAGACACAACCTAAATGTCCATTGACAGAAGAATGGATAAAGAAGATGTGGTACATATATACAATGGAATGTTACTCGGCCATAAAAAAGAATGAAATAATGCCATTTGCAGCAACATGGCTAGAACTGGAGATTATCATACTAAGTGATGTAAGTGAGAAAGAGACAAATACTGTATGGTATCACTTATATGTGGAATCTAAAATGTGACATAAATGAACATATCTGTGAAACAGAAACCGACTCACAGACATGGAGAACAGACTTGTGGTTGCCAAGGGGGAAGGGAGAGTGGAGGAAGGATGGAGTGGGAGTTTGGGATTAACAGATGCAAACTATTATGTATAGAATGGATAAACAACAAGGTGCCACTTTATAGCACAGGGAACTATATTCAGTATCTGAGATAAACCATAATGGAAAAGAAATAAAAAGGAATGTGTGTGTGTGTGTGTGTCTCTGTGTAAGTAACTGAATCACTTTGCTGTACAGCGGAAATCAACACAACATTGTACATCAACTATACTTCAATTAAAAAAGAAGAAGGAAGCAGGAGTAGTGATGTAAATTTCAGACAGAGCATACCTCAGAGCAAGGAAAGTTATCAGGGATAAACAAGGGCATTATATAATAATAGAAGGGTCAGTTCTTCAGGAAGACATAATGATCCGTGTATATACCTAACAACAGAGTATCAAACTATGTGAAGGAAAAACTGATAGAACTGCAGGTGAAAATATATGAAACCACTGTTATAGTTGGAGACTCCAACACTCCTCTATCAAAAATGGACAGATCAAGTAGGTGAAAAATCCGTAAGGACATAATCAGTAGCTCCATCAAACAGCTGGATATAGTTGACATCTGTAGACTACTTCATCCAGCAACTCCAGAATATACATTCTTCTCAAGTTCACATGAAATATTTACCATGATAGAATACATCCTGGGTCAGAAAACACACTTTCTTCAACAAATTTAAAGGAAGAGAAATTATGCAATGTCTGCTCTTAGACCAAAATGGAATTAAACTAGAAATCAATAACAGAAAGTTAACTGGAAAACCCCCAAGTACGTGCAGATTAAAACAACAAACTTCTAAATAATTATGGGCCACAGACGAAATCTCAAGTGACATTTAAAATATTTTTTACTAAGTGAAAATGAAAGCACAACTTATCAAATTTGTAGGATACAATGAAAGCATTGCTTTAGCTGGAAATTTATATCATTGAATGTATATATTAGAAAAGAAGATTAATAATCTAAGTTTCACCTTAGGAAACTATATAGAAAAAGAAGAGCAAGTTAAATCCAACATAAGCAGAGGAAAAGAAACAGAGCAGAAATCAATTAAATTGATTTTTCTCTATTGATTTTCTTTTCAATGAAACCAAAAGCTGGTTCTTTGAGAAGATTGATAAAATTGATAAGCCTCTACGAGCTAAGAAAAAAGGAGAGGAGGCATAAATTACTAATACGAGAAATGAAAGAGGGGATATCACTATGGGTCCTATAGACTTTAAAAGTACAATAAAGGAATAGTGTGAATAACTCTATGCCCACAAATTTGACAACCTACATGAAATAGACCAGTTCCTTAAAAAATGTTTTTGGGCCAAGACTCACAAAAGAAATAGACAATCCAAATAAGCCTATATCTATTAAGAAATTGAATCAATAATTAATAACCTTCTGAAATAACACCAGGCCCAGATGGATTCACTGGTGAATTCTACCAAACACTTAAGGAAGAAATTATACCAATTCTCTACAATCTGTTTCAAAGGATAGAATCAGAGGGAATACTTCCTAACTCATTCTTTGAGGCCAGCATTACCCTAACAGGAAAACCAGACAAAGACATTACAAGAAAAGAAAACTACAGAGCAATATCTCTCTTGAACATAGATGCAAATATTTCTAACAAAGTATTAGCACATCGAATCCAACAATGTGTAAGAAGAATTCTATACACCATGGCCGGCTGGGATTTATGCCAGATATGCAAAGCTGCTTCAACCTTTGAAAATCAGTTCATGTAATCTATCATATCAACAAGCTAAAAAAGAAACCACAAGATCATATCAATAGATGCAGGAGAAGCATTTGGCAAAATCAAACACCCTTCATGATAAATTCTCTCCATAAACTAGGAATAAAGGGGGAACTACCTCAACTTGATAAAGAATATCTACAAAAAACCTACAGCTAACATTATATTTTAATGGTGAGAAACTCAAAGCTTTCCCACTAAGACTGGGTATAAGACAAGAGTGTTCTTTTTTACAACTGCTTCTCAGCATCATTCTGGAAGTTCTAGCTAATGCAAAAATACAGGGAAAGGAAATAAATGGTATACAGATTGAGAAGGAAGATGTCGTCATCATCTAGGTAGAAAATCTAAAAGAATTGACCAAAGAACCTCCTGGTGAGGATGTGGAGCAGTGGGAACTCTTATTCATTGTTGGTTGGAATGCAGCGTGGTACAGCCACTTCAGAAAACAGTTTGGCAGTTTCATAAAAAACTAAGCATGCTCTTAGCATATGATCCAGTCATCATATTTACCCAAATGAGTTGAAAACTTATGTCCACACAGATACCTGCACGTGGATGTTTATAGCTGCCTCATTCCTAAGTTCTAAAACTTGGAAGCAACCAAGAAGTCCCTCAGTAGGTGAATGGATAAATAAACTGTGGTGCATCCAGATAATCGAATATTATACAGCACTAAAAAGAAATGAGCTATCAAGCCATGAAAAGACATGGAGAGGGACTTCCCTGGTGGTCCAGTGGTTAAGACTCCGTGCTCCCAGTGCAGGGGGCCTGGGTTCGATCCCTGGTCAGAGAACTAGATCCTGCGTGCTGCAACTAAAGATCCCGTATGCTGCAACTAAAAAGAAGATCCCACGTGCCGCAACTAAAGATTCTACATGATGCAACTAAAGATCCCGCATGGTGCAGTGAAGATCTTGCGTGCCACAACTAAGACCTGGCACAGCCAAATGAATAAATAAATAAATAAATTCTGATCTAAAAAAAAAAAGACATGGAGAAACCTTAAATGCATACTACGTAGTGGAAGAAGCCAATCTGAAAAGGCTATATACTGTGTGATTCCAACTATATGACATTCTGGAAAAGTTAAAACTTTGGAGACAGTATAAATATGAGGGGTTGGGACTTCCCTGGTGGTCCAGTGGTTAAGACTCCACGCTTCCATTGCAGGGGGCGAGGGTTCGATCCCTGGTCAGGGAACTAAGATCCCACGTGCCGCAGCTAAATGAACGCATGAATGAATGAATATGCAAATAAATAAGCAAATAAATAAATAGGGGTTGGTGGGGGGTGGGAATGAATAGGCAGAGCACATAGGATTTTTTCGGCAGTGAAGATACTCTGATACCATAATGATGGATATATGTCATTAAACATTTGTCCAAACCCATAGAATTTACAACACCAAGAGTGAACCCTAAGGTTCTGGACTTTGAGTGATTATGATGCGTTGATGTAGGTTCATTAGTGTAACAAATGTATCACTCTGTTGGGGAGTGTTGGTAATGCTGGGGGCTGTGCATGTGTGGGGGTAGAAGGTATATGGGAAGTCTCTATACCCTCAGTTTTGCTGTGAACCTAAAGCTGCTCTTTTAAAATTTCATTAATTAACTAATTAATTAAAATAGATACACAGGAAAAGATGGCTTCTCTCCTGTTGCCAGAGGTTGTTCGGGGTGAACTAGCTTGAGATGAGCCTTTACGCTGGTTATAACATATAGTTGTAGTTGGAGGCACAGTGGAAAGGTAGCATTTCTGAGAGACATCTGGATGATGTCATTGAGCTGCTGGATCAACCAGCTTTGTCCCTACCCTTTATGAGAGTAGATCTTCTTTATTTTAAAGCCATTTTTAATTGGTGTTTTTCTGTACTTGAAAAATAACATAGGATACAGTTAAAGAACTAACTGTAAACATTGTTTGTCCTAAAAGATGGTGCTGCTTTTAACATCTCATTAATATCATATTGAACTAAGGGAATAAAATTTCTCCCTCTTCTCTACCTTCCTTTCCCCCTTCCCCAACTTCCCTACAGTATATTCATGACTGTGTCCTTTTACAAGGATGATTGAGAGGTCATGTAAAATCTTCTTGTCTACTGTCGTCCAGAGTGATTGTTACCGTCAAAAGCTAAACATGTCAAGTTCCTTTAGGTTTTGATTTGTGCTACTCTTTAATTTGTATCTGTCTTACAAGTTTTGCCTATGAGTTTGATAAATTCAAGCCAGCAAATATTTATTGAGCATTCATTTTATTGCTCTGAACTTTTTAAAGTTTGGATTCCATTTGTTGTACTGAAGATTAGGATTTGTAAAGCATCCCTTGCCATGTGTAAGGTGTATTATTTGAGATGAAATGTTTTTGTTTTGGCTTTTTAGTTTAACCAGCACAATTAGGTCATTATATTATTTTGAATATAGCTGACTATTGTTGTATACTAATTAGTGAATTGCTGGGTATACATTTTCTTAAGTGTTTTTAGAAGTTTTTAGAGTGTAGACATTTATACCTATGCACTGTCCCTGGTACTTAAATACAGTTCACCCTTGAACAATGTGGGGATAAGGGGCACCAACACCCCACCCAACCCATGCAGCTGAAAATCCATGTATAATTTTTGACTCACCTAAAACTTAATACTGATAGCCTGCTGTTGACCAGAACCCTTACTGATAATAAGAACAGTCGATTAACACAGATAATATATGTTATTTTTATTATATACTGTATTATAGTAAACTAGAAAAAAGGAATGTTATTAAGAAAATCATAGGGGGACTTCCCTGGTGGCACAGTGGTTAAGAATCTGCCTGCCAGTGCAGGGGCCATGGGTTCGATCCCTGGTCCAGGATGATCCCACATGCTGTAGAGCAACTAAGCCGGTGTGCCACAACTACTGAGCCTGTGTTCTAGAGCCCGCGAGCCACAACTACTGATCCTGCGTGCCACAACTACTGAAGTCCGCGGGCCTAGAGCCCGTGCTCTGCAACAAAAGAAGCCAGTGCAATGAGAAGCCCGCGCACTGCAACGAAGAGTAGCCCCCGCTCACTGCAACTAGAGAAAGCCTGTGCGCAGCAACGAAGACCCAACACAACCAAAAATAAATAAATAAATAAATTTATTTAAAAAAAGAAAAGAAAATCATAGGAAGAGAAAATACATTTACAGTACTTTACTGTATTTATCAGTATTGTAAGTTTACATCATCTGTTTATAAGATGAATCATCTCTCTTACTACCTACATCAGTATTGTCTTATAATGATACAAAACACTAGATGTTATATGTATTACTAATACTAGACATCAAAAAAGAAAAGATAATATGAAAAAGAAATTCATACTTATTTACAGGTATAACAATTCATGCATTGATACTGAAGCAGCAACAATATGGTTGCTTTATGGTAGCCTGGTGTAATCAGTTGTTTCCCGGTAGCTTAGCTTGTACACTAATGAATGAATCATTATAAAAACCATTTACCTGTGTTGATAGGCTGATAACGCAATTTCTCCAATTATAAGGCGGGGTGGGAGGGGAGAGGGAGGGGATACTGTATGGTAATTTAATTCTTTGAAAGCAAAGTTATAAAACAATAAAAAACTAACATCATTTATATTAAATATCACTCACCTTATGTGCCTGAGTAAGGATAGACTAGTATGTACATATATTTTATGCATTCATGACATACCTAACTTTTTCTTAGTTTTTTCAGTATATGTAGACTACATGGTTCATCTGCTAGTTTTTCAAATTGTCACAGTTTTCCAAAATTTTTCCCAATATATTTATTGAAAAAAATCGGCATATACATGGACCCACGCAGTTCAAACCCATGTTGTTCAAGGCTCAACTGTATATACAATCCTGGATCTCTGGCTAGTGCAGCTTTTCTAAAGCAGTGGAAGGAGAGTGAGCATGCTTATTACCCAATTATTCCTCAGCCATTCCTCTTGCTTCCTGTGTGAATACAGAAAGGGAATATAGAGGGGCATCGTTTATAGGCTAATGATAGTTCTGTTCTGTGCGTGGAAGGAATAAGCTAGAATTGAGTATCCTTAAGTGTGGGGAAGCTCAGCCTCTAGCCCAAATAGCTAAGCAGTGTACTTGCTGCAGTTTTGCTTTTTTTCAAGATTCCCAGGAGAAGCCACAACTGGCCAAGCTTTGATAAATACTTTTAATTGGTCAGTTGTCAGTATAGCGTTTTGGTGAAGAACCTGAGTTTGAAAGCAATTTCCTCATCTATTAAGAATAATGCATGCTCAACCGTACAGTAATTTTGCAAAGTAAAACAGATGTGTCAAGTGCTTTATGCAGTGCCTACCGCAAAATAAAGATCTGTGGGTTGCACTCCTTTTCTGAGAAACTCCTCATTCCACATGGTTACTGTAGGAACTGCTGTGTTAATAAAACCTGACTTCTTCAGCTGTTCTCACTTGATTTGTACACAGGTGAGCAACTAAGCAAAGTTGAGTCGATCAGAATACTGTTCTGAGGTTTAAAATTAAAAGACTTCTCTTTGGTCTGCTGAAGTTTTAAAAGTAAATCCCGGGATCTCTAATGCTTTGTTTCCTAATGTGAGGAAAAGTGTTGCTGGCAAAGGCAAAGAAAAGCAGCTGATGCTGAAGAAACTGAGAAGTAGACAGAATCCTGAATGTTTCACGTGCTCTTGTGGCCTTGCCACATGCCTTCCTGACCTAAGTTGTAGTTGTTGGTGCTCAATTCCATGAGGTATTCTGGTGTCCTTCTGGTAAGTCCATTTTACCTAAATTGGTTCAATTTAGATTTCTTTTGCTTGCACCCAGTAATGCCATCTAAGGTATGTGTTCAATAAGTAGTAACTCTTAAGGACAGTGAGAGAAACAGAGACTGTTTACTAGTCAAAATACTTTAAAATTATTTATTTATTTATTATTTTATTTATTTTATTTTTGGCTGTGTGGGGTCTTAGTTGCGGCATGCGGGATCCTTCACTGGGCACAGACTCTTTGTTGAGGCACAGGCTTCTCTCTAGTTGTGGCATGTGGGTTTTCCCTTGTGTAGTTGTGGTGCATGGGCTCTAGTTTGTGGCACGCCAGCTCTCTGGTTGAGGCACACAAGCTCAGTAGTTGTGGAGCGCGGGCTTTAGTTGCCCCGTGGCATGTGGGATCTTAGTTCCCCGACCAGGGATTGAACCCACGTCCCCTGCATTGGAAGGTGGATTCTTTACCACTGGACCATCAGGGAAGTCCCCGAAATACTTTTTACTTAAAGTTACATTCCTCTGCTAAATGCAGATGATTTTTCATGTTATAATCTGGAACTTTAAGGTTCCACAGAGGTTCTCAAAGTATTCCTTGGGAAAGAATCATAGCAAACATTTTACAGCTGGTTTTTAATTCATTTATGTATAGTTGTCTGTACCCAGAGATTTGGGTAGTTGTCTGTCAGAGGCTATTCTAGAATGTACTGTGTTCTTGGACCCCAAAATCAATATAGGAGTCTTCTACAAGCTATACAGTACATTAGAATATTATTGATTCATGGAGGGTTTTCTTCATTAACATTTAAATTTGTTTAAACCTCTGTAGTGCCTGTGTGGTATGTAACTTTAAGCCAGGTGCTATGTGGGTATAAAATTGACACTTTGCTTCCTCCAGATACTTATTACCTAATTATGAAACCATGACATAAGCCCAAAGTTGAGCAATAACAAGAATGCCACCTGTATGGTACAAATGATAATGTTGTAATAGAAGCACAGGATAGAGAGACCCCAGTGTACTGACATGCTCCCGAAGACTTTGTGACAGAGATGAAATTTGAGCTGGACCATGAAGAGTAGAAGGGATTTGGGAAGGGGAAAGGCATTCTGGGTAAAGGGAAGAAAGGTGAAAGATGAAAATGTGCTATTATTCATTCTATTAGTAGAGATTAACTGGTTTCAGCTATAGGTTAGTACTTTTGAACATCAGGTTAACGAGGGAGAGTGGAGTTGATTGGTGATGATGTCAGCCACTAAAAGTGATTGAGCTTTTGATTTAACGAATGTGAAATTGCCTTCAAGTTTGATCTGCTAGCACATAAACCAGTTGGATCTCTGTGATTTGAGGATGAGAGGATAAGTTTGGAGGATAGTAGTGAATTTTTTTTTTTTTTTATTTGGATGCACCGGGTCTTAGTTGCAGCACATAGGATCTTCATTGTGGCGTGGGGGATCTTTAGTTGCGGCACGTGGGATCTAGTTCCCTGACCAGGGATCGAACCCGGGCCCCCTGCATTGGGAGCTCAGAGTCTTAGCCACTGAACCACCAGGGAAGTCCCAATAGTAGTGAATTTAAAAATAAAAACTAAAAGCACAATCTAAGGATTTTTCCAGATAGCTGTAAGTGTACAGAGTGTCACTTCCATGCCAAAGTAAGCTAGGGTTCTCTTATTTGAAGCATCTCAGACATCCACCAGCACCCTACAGAACTATATCCCCAAGGCCAAGGTTCACCGTGGGGCTTCTCTGAGTGCAGGGTGTTGAGGACAACCAGCCATCATAACTTACTTTATGAAGGGGTCAAGACAAGAGTGGATCTGATAAATCCTAGCTAAGTTCAGCTGAGTTCTATGGACCAGAAGCTGAGCATTGAAAGATGATACCCAGATACTCAACAGGGAAGTTTCAGTCTGATAGCAGTAGAAATAAAAGAAAAAGTAAAAATGATGGGACAGAAAAGAGAGTGACCATTATGGGAAAGTAAATGGGAAAAATAGAGAAAAGAAAAAAACCTACTTAGAAAATTATGATAAGAAATTGATAAGAATAAGTGAAGTCAGGCCACAGAATGTTTTGAGGGAGAGTGATTAGTTTTAAGCAGACAGCAGTTAAATAAATAGTGGAGCCTTGTAAATAGTCTGTATAATAAGTTAACATCACACACCTGGAGCTCAACTGCCTGTGCTTCCATCCTGATTCTGCCAATTCCACATGATCTTGAGTAAATTCCTTAAACTTTTCTGTGACTTGATTTCCTTATATGTATTCACTTCCTTAACCTTGTGAGGTAAAGTGCTTGGAGTAGTCGTAGCATAAAGCAAGCTCTGTGATGTTGGTGTTACTATTCTTCCTGGTTACAGCTAATATATACGAATGCTTCAGTACTTGGAGTAGGGCAGAATTGCGGAATTGAGTCATTGTTGTGAAGGCTGTAGTTGAATCCATATACATAGATGAATTCTTAGACTCTCTAAGCATTTCTTCTTGTACAGGTGTTCTGTCTCTCTTTCAGTTTATCATTTCTAACTTTTCACTTCTCTGTTTTCCTACCTTATAGGCTTCCTCTTATTCCAACCTGATCCTAAAATCTGCTTTAAGTTAAAGCTTCCACAGAAAATGTTGAGAATGTGTAAGTGCAGTTTGAGTTCCCAGGTTTGACGTAAGGCACTTCCTGTTAGATCTAATAACGCTTTTCCTGGGCTGTGCTTGGGATATACCATAGATTCCCTTCTTTCTCACAGACTCATTCCCTAGGTTGTCTAACCTTGCTTGCCTGTGTTTTGCTGACTGTTTCTGGAGTTCGCCGTAGTACAACATAAAAACTAAAGTATAATTCAGGATGTTTCTGAACACTTTTTAAAAACTTTATTTTGAAGAAATTATAGATACTCCAGAATTATAGAAATGGTACAGAGAGGGTCTTGTGTTTCTATCAACCAGATTCCTCCTATGATGACATCTTACAGTGCATTATCAAAAACAGGAAGTTGATACTGGCATAGAACAACTAATTAGACCACATTCCTTTCTTGGGTTTCACCAGTTTTTGCATGCACTCATATGGGGGAGGAGGAGAGGAGTGATGGTAACATCTTTGTGTGTAATTCTTTGACATTTTGTCATATGTGTAGATTTGTATAACCGCCAACATGTTCAAGATGCAGAGCTATTGCATCACCACAAACGAACTCCCTCATGTTCCAATCACTTGTGTGTAATGCACCAGTCTACCATTAGCCTGTGGCCCATCCCCAAAGTGGTTAGCAATCACTGGTCTCCTTTAATATGTGTCCTTTTCCCATCTTTCAGGATAATCACTTATAAGCACTAAAGCTGTTTTTCAGTTTGCTTTTATTTGGGGAGGGTGAATAATTTTTTGTAGTCCTAATCATATGCACAAAATATCTTTTCAGAGCACCACATAAGAACTGTAAGAAAAATATTTATTTCAGTGGATATAATCAAAAGCTGTGTGATCAAATGAGTTAAATTTTTTGTTTGAGTCTGTTGTGTGTATTTCATAATTCTAGTTGGGATTGTTTTAGAATACAACATGGAGGTATGGTTTCTTTAAAAACCGACTTAATATCTAAGAAACATTTTCTTTTTTTAATGGGCACCTGGACTTGTGAAATGCCTGGTATGGGAAATTACTGAAATGCTTTTCAGCTGATTGAAATGTTATTTTTAATTTTTTTATTTTACTTTTTGAAACATGTACATGGTAATAACTCCATACGGTACCAAAGGCCACAAATGGTGAAGAATAACTCTCTCACACTTCAGACTCTAGTGTCAGCGTTCTTTACCCAGAGGCAATCACTGTATCTTGAGTATACAAGATATCCTTGAGTATCCTTCCGAAGATGTTTTATGCATATTCAATCCTAGGAGTGTGTAGAACCTTTAGCATATAATTGTTTCGAGCCTGCGTTTTTCATTTAACAGTGTGCTTTAGAGATGTTCCATTGATAAGGAACATGGGGGTCTGCTTGTTATTTTAAATTGAAAGCATAGTGTGATATTGGGTTGGCCAAAAGGTTCATTTGGTTTTTTCCGTAAGATGGCTCTAGTAGCACTTAGTTGCCTTTAACTTCATTCAAAACAGTTTCGTTAGATTGTATGTGACAGCTGTCATATCAGCGTTCATTCAAAAAAAGGCTTAGCAAAATTGATGAATTTTTGTGTAGCCATTTTAATATTGAAGATGGAAGAAAGAAAGCAACATTTTCAGCATATTACACTTTATTATTTCAAGAAATGTAAAACCGCAACTGAAATGCATGAAGAGATTTGTGCAGGGTATGGAGAAGGTGCTGTGACTGATAGAATGTGTCAAAAGTGGTTTGCAAAGTTTCGTGCTGGAGATTTCTCGCTGCATGATGCTCCATGGTCGGGTAGACTAGTTGAAGTTGATAGCGATCAAATCGAAACAATAATTGAGAACAATCAACATTATACCAAGTGGGAGATAGCCAACATACTCAGAATATCCAAACCAAGCGTTGAAATCATCATTTGCACCAGCTTGGTTGTGTGAATCGCTTTGATGCTTGGGTTCCACTTAAGTTAGGTGAAAAAAACCTTCTTGACCATATTTCCGTATGCGATTCTCTACTGAAACGTAATGAAAACATTCCATTTTTAAAACAAACTGTGATGGGCGATGAAAAGCGGGTACCGTACAACAATGTGGAACGGAAGAGATTGTGGGGCAAGTGAAATGAACCACCACCAACCACACCAAAGGCCGGTCTTCATCCAAAGAAGGTGATGTGTATAGGGTGGGATTGGAAAGGAGTCCTCTATTATGAGCTCCTTCCGGAAAACCAAACGATTAATTCCAACAAGCACTGCTCCCAATTAGACCAGCTGAAAGCAGCACTTGACAAAAAGCGTCCAGAATTAGTCAACAGAAAACGCATAATCTTCCATCAGGATACCGCAAGACCGCACGTTTCTTTGATGACCAGGCAAAAACTGTTACAGCTTGGCTGGGAAGTTCTGATTCATCCACCGTATTCACCAGACATTGCACCTTCCGATTTCCATTTATTTCGGTGTTTACCAAATTCTCTTAATGGAAAAAATTTCAATTCCCTGGAAGACTGTAAAAGGCACCTGGAACAGTTCTTTGGTCAAAAATATAAAAAGTTTTGGGAAGATGGAATTACAAAGTTGCCTGAAAAATGGCAGAAGGTAGTTGAAGAGAAGGGTGAATCATTGTTCAATAAAGTTCTTGGTGAAAATGAAAAAGTGTCTTTTATTTTTACTTAAAAAACCACTTAAAAAAGGCACTTTTTGGCCCACCCATTATTATGATTTATAATAGGAAGTATATATATATATTTGGTCTTTGTTTCTAGCATAGAAAAACCCTTGACATTTCCTGTGAGGAGAGCAAAGGTGCCTTTTTTTATGGTGATGAGATGACTTTCGGAAAGCCCCTAAGGGCGGGAGCCCTTGCCTTTGGAGTCAACCACGTGATTAGAGGGTTAGAACTTTTAGTCCCACCCCCTGATCTCTGCGGAGAGAAGAAGGGCTAGAGATTGAGTTTAGTTGCCAGAGGTCAGTGATTTAATCAAACATACCTGTGTAGTGGGACCTCATAAAAACCCAAAAGGAGGGGGTTCAGGGAGCTTCCGGGTTGGTGACCCAGAAATGCTTACACGTTCCACCGTGTCAGGTCCCACACTCTGTGAGGATGGAAGCTCCTTTGTTTGGGATCCCGCCCTGTGTTTCTCTTCATCTGACTGTTGATTCATATCCTCCAATATCCTCTGTAATAAACTGGTAATCTAGTGAGTAAACTGCTTTCCTGGGTCCTGTGAGCCACTCTAGCAAATTAATCAAACCCAAGGAGGCGGTCCGGGGAACCTGGATTTGTAGCCAGTCAGTCAGAGGACCAGTAACAACCTGGACTTGCTGTTTACCTCTGAGGTGGGGTGGGGCCCCCGTCTTGTAGGACTGAACCCTTAACTTGTGACACCTGATGCTGTCCCCTGGTAGGTGGTGTCAGATTTGTGTTGAGTTGTAGGACGACCAGCTGGTGTTGGAGCATTGCTTGGATGTGTGGGGAAACCCGCCCCACCCCCCCAACTTTGGAATTGGATTCAGAGCCCTTACATCATATTTCACTATGTGGGTGTGCAACTCAAAGACCTCTCATCTGAAAAATGTTCATAACTGGTAGTGATAAGCTGATCGAAGTCTGACAGAAGGAAGCATTTTAAATGATCTTTAAGCATTTTGCTGCAACAATGTGTATTTTCCAGACATTAAAAGAAATACTGGGCCAAGGCTTTTTGGAGTCCACTGACAGTTCAATGTTACCTTCCTTGCATAGACCATACCCACAGTGCGTTATCTGTAATTCCCATTTTGGGTTTCTTTAAGTGATGTGAGAATTTAGATACTTAAGAATCAAACTGAGGGCAAAAACTTCTCAATATCTTAACTGTTTGCCTTAGTGTTTCAGTTGTCTTGGCCACACCCAATTCAACAGTACTTTTTTTCGTAGCTTGCCTTTATTGAGTCTTTATATAGTGTTCAACCTAGTGATCATAGAAACAATTTTCTTTTTTCATTCCTATTTCATCAGTTTAAATAATATTTTTAAAAGTTACATAAATGATTGCAGGTGCAGTTGGCACAAGCAGTTGTGGTAACAAACGCGTCTTACCCTTGGTAAACATACCCAGTGGTAGGAGCGAGCATGCAGGGTCTTGGTTGTGGTGGTCTATTAGTCAAAACACATGGTGTGCCAAAGTCACCATTAGTTTTACTCAGGAAACAGAAAATATTGATTAATCATGTGATTCAGTTAAATGAAGGTTGGTTAAGAGCTGCTTGTGTTTCATAATTTTAAATAACCACTTCCTTATTGATGGACATTGAAATTGTTTTCGGCATTTTGCTTCCTATATGATCAATAAATATACCTAAGTTTTGCTTGCACACACATAGCAATACCTTTATCTTAAAAAAGAAAATTCCTTTAAGTGGAATTCAATGTGTATAAGGGAATAGTCATTTTTTCATTCTAATAAATTTTGTTAAAGGGAATCTTAAATGTTTTATTGCATGATTTTCAATATTTAATTGTAGTAAAGTAAAATATGATAGGTAAAATTTTTTCTTTTAAAATTAACCAATTTATTCCTTAGTTTTTCCTCTCTCCAAATCAAATTAAAGAAAAAAGAAAGTTCATGAGTCATAAAATAATACATAAATAGGATTTAAGGCATTGAGTCGTAGAATTCCAGACATCTCTCACACATAAATGACTCACTTTCTGTGTGTGCTGTGTATGTGGTTTATACTGTGGACTAGATGTGTTCCTCAATTTGAGTGGGTCTGTTCATATTTAAACACTAGGGAAGTTTGATGTGTTAGTGATTAACACTGAAAAGCCTTAAGCCAAAGATCTTTTTATTAAATTGACTAAGTTAGGACTCAGCTTTGAATAAAGCCTGATATTTTAGTGGTTCTGTGTTAGCTGTTTCAATGACAGTTTGTTCAGTAATTTCTATGCAAACCATTTGTTTGATGTGGTATGTATTGGAATAAAAAACGTGGTCTTGTGGAAATTAATTGGGGTTAGAGAGACAGGAACTCTTAGCTTATTAAAAATATTAATAACCACTATACCAACTATTTTAAGAACAAAACCAGTATCACAAATATATTAAAATTATATGAAGAAACGTATGTAGAGCCAGTTATAATTGTGTTACACACATCTTTCTAATTCCTTTATATACTACAGCTAAACCTTTTTAGAATTGCCTGTGAATATTTTTAACCCCTCTTTTGACTAGCAGTTTTTTTCCTAATTTATTCTCATTGGCCTAACTATCTTTTCTTAGCATAATTGGGGTTTTGGTTGCCAAACTGGAAAATTATTATGATGTGAAATTTTTCATTTTTTTAAATCTTGAAAGTTATAATGTTATCTTAATACAAGAGACCCCAAAATACAATACCTATTTAAATAAGAATTTTATTTCTCTTAATAGTCTAGAAGTTAGTGGTCCAGCTCTGTGTTGGTGGGGCAACTGTGTGCTCTACAAGATGATTCAGTATGTTTTGCTTAACAGACTTGTAGGATATTGGCCTGCCTCTGCATGGTCAAAGCCGGTACAGTTGCACATGTGCCTTCTAGCCTGAGGGAAGTGGGAAAGTTTTAGTCTAGCTCTGGATTGGTGTCTTTTAGGTTGAAGATGACCTGAAAGTTGTGCCTTTACTTCCACTCACGTACCATTGGTCCACACTAAGTAACAAAATTTCAAGGCATGCTAGGAGTCTATTCTCTTGCTGGTGGGTAAATAACCAGGTAAAACTTTATTCCTATGGACAAAGGGGAAACGGATAATGGAAAACAACTAATAATCTGGCTCAAAAGCCAGTATCTAAAAAATTGGATGTAAATTTCAAACTAAATATTTCTAAATGAATAGCTTTCTCAGATACAGCCAAGTCAGCAACACTCTGTTGTAACTTTAGATGAAGTGTAATGTGAATTGAATCCCTGAATGTGACATTACTCTAAGATCTTGCTTCTCAAACTGGAGGACATTGTTGTTTGAGGGGGGAAGTACACACAGCCATGCACTTAGATGTAGCGTCTCTTCCTGGAGGAAGATTTAGAAGACTATGCATAGGATAGGAATATATTTTAGAGCTAAAAATGAAATTGGCAGGAACTTTAAGAAAAAGCTTAGGATTATTTTAAGGGATAATTTCAGATCCCCAGAGATATTTTCTATTTTTGCCACTATAGTCCTGTGGAAACATTTTGATAAGCAAACTTTTTTGTTTGTTAGGGTTTGTTTTACTTAGTTAGATCAACAATTCTAAACTATGTAAAATTGTGGAAATATATTGGGGGGGTGGGAGAGTAGTATGAAGTAAAGGAAATTTTCTTGTGTATACAAGCAGCATAGGCATCTTTATTCAAAGAAAGTCTTAAGTTATTTCTTTGTCATCTTAGGTTTTTCTTTTATTCTTTGCTGCATTTTATACCATTCTTTTAAGGCCAAAATATATTTTTTAGGCTTTTCTTCTCCTTGCAAAGGAATACTCTGATAATGGGACTTGCAGACTACACTAGAGTTGTGGAAGTAGTGAGCTGTAGTTAATAATGGCTTTTCTTCATTTAAAGTATATTAAAATTAACTTTATATTAAAATTTATGTTCCATCTTTCCTTCTTATCACAGGACAATGAAAAGAGAACTCCACTGCATGCTGCTGCCTATCTTGGAGATGCAGAAATCATTGAATTGCTTATTTTATCTGGTATGGTAAGCTCTGTGTAAGAGCACATCATGCACATTTTGGTCATATTTAATATTTATTAAACCTCATTGACTATTTCTTCATATTTGTTAAACAACCTGAAACTTATTTGTTCATTCTAGAAGTAATGATCTCATATCATGTCCCAGGTACTGTTTTGGTGCTTAGAGTACATTGGAAAACAAGTCACTGCCTTGTGGAGCATATACTCTAAAGAAAAACAGGCTACAAATACAAGTAAATTTTACAGTATGTTAGAAGGAGATAAGTGCTATGGAAAAATGAAAAAGTAGATCAGAATACAATCAGCCCTCTGTTTTCATGGGTTTTGAATCCATGGATTCAAACAGCCACAGATCAAAAATATTTGGAAAAAATTCCAGAATGGTCCAGAAGGCAGAATTTGAATTTACCATGCACTGGCAACTATTTACATAGCATTACATTGTATTTACAGCTATTTATATAGCATTTACATTGTATTAGGTATTATAAGTAATCTAGAGATAATTTAAAGTATACAGAAGAATATGCATAGGTTATATGCAAATACTATGCCATTTTATATAAGAGCTTTGAGCATCTGTAGATTTTGATATCCACAGTGGGTCCTGGAACCAATCCCCTGCGAATGCTGAGGGACCTCTGTAATGGAGTGGGATGAGCATTATATAAGTTGGGTATTATATGGAGTAGTCATATAAGGCCTCATTGACCACAGAGTTGCTGGGAGATGATAATAGTTCTCCAACGAGGAGGTGATAGTAGCTTGGAGCTAGTACAGCATTGGAGGGGATTAGAAAAGATGTGATTGTAGATATATTTTGAAAATGATACCAGCAAGATTTATGTCTTTAAATAGCTTGTGTCTAATTCTTTTTGAGGACCTGTAAAATATATTTTAGGAAATTGTACTTTATTTTTAAATTTCTTCTAACCTGTTCAAGACCTTACAATATGAAGTAATGGTAAATCTGTGTCCTATAGAATAGCACCTATGGTGGTCAGACTTCTTGCAGTCCTAAAACAGGCAATCAAAGAGAGCTTAGAAATATTTTTGTTGTATCCAGATTATCGTAAGTGATATTTATTGAAAAAGGATGCCTATGTTTGAATTGTGCTTGTGTTGCCAGATTGCACAGATATATGCATAATGCAATTGGAGAGATAGTATCATTCCTTTGATATTTGGGAGAAGGAGCACTGAGAGAAATTTTGAGTGAAAATCCTCTTAAATAGTAGCCTGAATAGAATTTTCCCATTATAAATTAATAAAGTTTTTTAAATGTGGTTTTTATAACAAATTGCATGATCTTATAGAATTACAGTCACTTATGGACCAAGCTAATATTCTTATATTAGTTTCTTTATGAATAACTTTATCACTGACGTACTTCCTTGAAGATGTCTGTTCCTCTGTGGATGCTAGCTCACTAGTTTTCAGCTGAAATTTACTAGAGGTAAGAACTGAGGAGGTTCAAGAGAAAAATAATGCTTCCTCTTAATTGAGGCATATTCTGCTTTAATAATATGTCCAGGACCAGATGGCTTCACAGGTGAATTCTACCAAACACTTAAAGAAGAGTTAATACCTATCTTTCTCAAACTGTTCCAAAATTTGAAGAGGAAGGAATGCTTCCAACCTCATTTGAGGTCAGCATTACCCTGATACGAAAATCAGAAAAAGACACTACAAAAAAAGGAAGTTACACCCCAATTTCCCAGATGAACATAGATGCAAGAATCTTTAATAAAATATTAGTAAACCAAATTCAACAATACATTAAAAGGATCATACACCATGATCAAGCGGAATTTATTACAGGGATGCAAGGATGGTTCAGCTTCCACAAATCAATCAATGTGATACACACCTTAACAAAATGAGGCTAAAAATCATATAATCATCTCAATAGATGCAGAAAGAGCATTTGACAAAATTCAACACCTACTCGTGGTAAAAACTCTCAACAAAGTAAGTATAGAGGGACTATACCTCAACATAATAAAGTCCATATATGGCAAGCCCACAGCGAACATACTTAAAGCTGAAAAGCTGAAACCTTTTCCTCTAAAATCAGGGGCATGGTGAGAATACCCAGTCTCATCACTTTTTCAACAGTGTCCTAGAAGTCCTAGCCATAGCAGTTAGGCAAGAAAAAGAAATTAAAAGTGTTCAAATTGGAAAGGAAGAAGTAAACTGTCTCTTTTTGCAGGTGACATATTACATATAGAAAACTATAAAGACTCCATCAAAAAACTATTAGAAATAATAAACAAATTTAGTGAAGTTGCAGGATCTAAAATCAATATACAAAAATCTGTGTGCTTGTATATACTAATAACTATCAGAAAGAGAAATTAATAAAATAGTTCCATTTATGATTGCATCAAAAGAGTAAAATACCTAGGAATAAATTTAACCAAGGAAGTGAAAGAGCTGTACACTGAAAACTATAAGACATTGATGAAAGAAATTGAGGAAGGCACAAAGGAATGGAAAGATATTCCGTGCTCGTGGATTGGAAGAATTAATATTGTTAAAATGTCCATACTACCCAAAGCAATCTACAGGTTCAGTGCAATCCCTATCAAAATTCCAGTGGCATTTTTCACAGACGTAGAATATAACAATCCTAAAATATATATGGAACCACAAAGACCCAAGTAGTCAAAGCAGTCTTGAGAAAGAACAATAAAACTGGAGCTTCCGGGGGCTTCCCTGGTGGCGCAGTGGTTGGGAGTCTGCCTGCCAATGCAGGGGACACGGGTTCGAGCCCTGGCCTGGGAAGATCCCACATGCTGCGGAGCAACTAGGCCCGTGAGCCACAACTACTGAGCCTGCGCATCTGGAGCCTGTGCTCTGCAACAGGAGAGGCCGCGATAGTGAGAGGCCCGCGCATCGCGATGAAGAGTGGCCCCCACTTGCCGCAACTGGAGAAAGCCCTCGCACAGAAACGAAGACCCAACACAGCCAAAAAAATTAAAAAAATAAAAAAAAAATAAAATTAAAAAAATTAAAAAAATAAAAAACTGGAGCTTCCTGATTTTTAAACTATATTACAGAGCTGTAATAATCAAAACAGTATATAGTATTGGCATAAAAACAGACACAGAGATCAGTGGAACAAAAGAGAGCCCCAAAATAAACTTGTGCATATTGTGATCGATTAAGGCAAAGGAGCTAAGAATAGACAATGGGGAAAGGACCATCTCTTCAATAAATGGTGGTGGGGAAACTGGGCAACTATCTTATACCATACACAAAAATCAACTCAAAATGGGTTAAAGACTTGAACATAAGACCCCAAATCATAAAACTCATAGAAGAAAACATACAGGGTAAGCTTGGAATCAGTCTTGGTGATGATATTTTAGATTTGACACTAAAAACAAAGGAAACAAAATCAGATATAACAAGTGGGACTACATCAAACTACAAAGCTTCTTTCTGCATAGCAAAGGAAACCAACAAAATGAAAAGGCAACCTACAGAATAGGAGAAAGTAATGTGCAAATTATATATCTAATAAGGGATCGATATCCAAAATATATAAAGAACTCATACAACTCAGTAGCAAAAAACAGACAAACCAATCTGGTTAAAAGTCAGCCAGAGGGACTGAATACACATTTTTCCAAAGAAGACAGAGATATGGCCAAAGGTACATGAAAAAGTGCTCAACATCACTAATCATCAGGGAAGTGCAAAGCAAAACCACAATGAGATACCACCTCATACTTGTTAGAATGGCTATCATTAAAAAAAAAACAAGCATTAACAAGTATTAGCAGGGATGTGGAGAAAAGGAAAACCCCTGTTGGTGGGAATATAAATTGGTATAGCCACCGTGGAAAACAGTAAGGAGGTTCCTCAAAAAATTAAAAATAGAACTGCAATATGATCCAGCAAACCCACTTCTGTGTGTATATCCAAAGGAAACAAAATTACCATCTCAAAGAGATACAGGCATGTTCATCGCAACATTATTCACAATAGCCAAGACATGGAAACAACCTAAATGTCTGTCAATGGATGAATAAAGGTGATGTGGTAAATGCATACATTGAAATATTATTTGGCTGTAAAAAAAGAAGCAAATCCTGCCATTTGCAGCAATATGGATGGACCTTTAGGGCATTATGCTAAATGAAATAAGTCAGAGAAAGACAAATAATTCATGATTTCACTTAAATGTGGAATCTACAAAAACCAAATTGATAGAAACAGAGAATAGATTGGTTGTTGCCAGAGTTAGACAAGTGGGGGGTGGAGGAAATGAGTAAAGGTGGTCAAATGGTACAAACTTCTAGTTATAAGATAGTTCTGGGGATGCAAGCTTAAAAGTTCTCATCACAAGAAAAAATTTTAACTATGTGAGGTGATGGATGTTAACTTATTGTAGTAATCATTTCTATATTATATGTCAGATCATTTTGTTCTACATCTTAAACTAATATAATGTTATATGTCAATTATATAATAAAACTGGGGGAAAAATAATTATCACCCAGAACAGTAGTCTTCAGACAGTATATGTACACTCTTGAGGTTCTGTAGTGGTGCTTCACAGGTTCTGCTTAAATTTGATTTGAATGCCATGGTTGTTGAGGCCCAAGTTATACACTAATTTACATACCCCGATTTCAAAATAGCCTTATAATTGTATTGAATGGATTTTTAGTAAGTGATAAATTAGAATTGAAACTAGGTGTTTAACCTGATAATTCCCTAAAGAAGAGAAATAAATACATGAAGGGGAAAGTAGACAACAA
Source organism: Balaenoptera ricei (assembly GCF_028023285.1). Lineage (NCBI taxonomy): Eukaryota > Metazoa > Chordata > Mammalia > Artiodactyla > Balaenopteridae > Balaenoptera > Balaenoptera ricei. The sequence continues at coordinate 29,296,844 of NC_082642.1, read as the reverse complement.
AATTAGGCTAATTTGTTTGCAATTAGTAATGAAAATTGTTACTGAAAAGTTTAGGGTAGACTGTTCTTACCCTTCATGTTAGTTACCAATGACATGTTACAATAGTAATTAGGTTAACTTTAGTGTAATCTTAAGAAAATTAAGCAGTGTGAAATAATAATCTCCATTTAGCTCTTGCATTATACAAAGTCATGGTATGCTCCAATAGGAACACACAATAAAGTAAATTACTGTAATTTCATATTATAAAAACTACTTTGGTATCCATGGCAAGAACAAATAGTTCCTAAAATATTTCTCTAAAATGAAAAGTGAAGAATATAAGGAAGTTGATCGTTCCTTAGAGCCGTGTACTTTGATGTTCACGGATGTTTATGTTTCAGGTTTTGGTTGTTTTCTGATTTACTATGATGAGAAACTAGGAAGTAACGTTCTGTAATTTGTTTCACTCTTGTGTTTCCATTGTCAAGAATTACAATGTTACAGTTTATTTTGTAATCATAATTTCCACTGTTTTATCCACACACACTCTGTCCTTATTCATAGCTTCTCTATTCCCAGGTTTTAAAATTTTGATGTCTCTTGGTTGAATAGACATCATCATCAAGTAGTTTTTGTTTTTATATTTTCTGTAAGAGCTCATGGATATTGTATTCCATGGTATCTTATTTATTTTGGACCGTTTCCTTTTTTTATTTAGCTGAAGGGTAGATTAGCTAGTTATAAAATTCTCAATTTACGCTTTTTCCTTTCAACATTGTAGATGTTACTCCACTGTCTTCTAGCGTTGAGTGAAAGTCTTGAATTGAGCTCCTCTCTGCTTACATTCCATCCCCCCATTACACTTTCCACCACCATAGTCCATTCTCTTCTGCCTGGATGCCTGTAGGATTCAATTCTTTATCCCTGAAATTCATGCTAACTTTCCTAGGCTAAATCTGTTGATTCTTTTTTGCTAGGGCATTATGTGAATGTACACTTTTAGTTTTGAAATTTGGATTTTTATTTCATTTATATCTTTCATTGCATCTTTGCATGTTTTATTTCCGTGTGTTTTTCTATCAGTACATTTTTCTGCAGTGTGTTTTGCTACTAAAATGGATATCCTTCATCTGTCTTTATCAGCTTTTTTCTGATTGTAATTTTGTCTTTACATTTAGTTTTAAGTTACTTCCTTTTACCTATCCTTCATTCATTCAACAAACACTTAATGAGCCCGGCTGCATAGCAGGTACCGTTCTAGGTGCTGTGGTAGAGCAGTGAATAAAATAAATGAAGTCCCAGCCTTTACGGACTTTATGTTTTAATGGGGGAGATAGTAGCAAGTTAATATGTAGTTTGTCATGTGTTGATAATTGCTATGGAAAAATTAAAGGAATGGTATGTTGGGTGGGGATCAGTTGCTATTTTGTGTTGGGTTATCAGGAAAGGATTCAGTGACATTCGAGGAGATAAGCAAATAAGGAAGCGAGCCTTGCATACGGTGCAGATGTTTAGTGGAAATTAAGAGATTAGCAAGAACACACACCGCGAGGTGTAGCATGTTTGGAGGCAAGTGAAAAAAGCAGTAGGAGGTAAAGCAGAGGTTGGGGGTGTTCCAGGTAAAGACTTGCTTTGGCCCTTAAAGTGACGTGGAAAACCAATGGGGAGTTTTGGGTGGAGGGACAGAGGCTGACCTAGTTTTTTAAAGATTCACTCTGGCTGTGGCTTCAGATTCTCGACTGTGTTGAAAGACATGTCTACTCTGCTTTTTGTTGTTTCTAGGCTTTTATCTTTGATTGCTTTATTTTCCTTTGCTCTTTCCTGATCTGCCAGCTCTCATCTCTTTGCATTGTCTTACCTCTTTCTTGGAGCTTTTCTTTGAGGTCTCTGTTCAGAAGTTAATTTCTCTGAAGTTGTGTATAAAGAGTAGTTCACAAATTCTTCCTCTCCTTTCCTGGGATAATTTCTTTCAAATATATTTACCTATTAACTGTATTTTGCTCAGTTTACTCTGCTTTTGTATATTTTTGCTCTAGTCCTGTGCTGAATCCTTTAAGTTTTTTTTTTTTTTTTTTGGCCACACCATGCAGCTTGTGGGATCTCAGTTCCCCTACCAGGGATTGAACCCGGGCTGTTAGCAGTGAAAGCGTGGAGTCCTAACCACTGGACTGCTATTATATATCATTGAGGAATATGCTTTATCCAGAACATCTATTTGGAGTAGGGAGGGGCAAAAAGTTAGCATCACTTAACGTTTGTTTCTTCACATAGCTCTCAAACCAAATGTGTTTTCTTTCAGTCCTAGTAGCATAGCTTCCTTTATTCTTGATGTACTACAGATAGTTGGGGTGACCTGGCAGCTCCTTGGATCACAGGTTCTTAGGTTGTGATCGATGGTGATTGGCTCTTACCCTCCATCTCCAGCAGCTCTGTCAAAAATAATGAAGACTGTTGAGGTCTATCCCGATGGGGCTTTTTCTGTAAACCTACATCGTTGGAAACACCTCATAGATTAACTGTGTGGTTTCCTTTACTCATAGAACTACCTGTTAGATCTGTGGGAAAGAACTACAAGACAGAGCTGCCAAGTAAACTATGAAAAACCTAACAAACTTGTTATCTTAGGTATTGGCATATCCCAATGATCTGTACTGTTCTAGGGTGTGATAGCTTAGGAGTGAGTATAATTTGAACCTAATACATTTTTAGAGGGTGTCAAATTCAGAACCAGGCAGATCCATCTCCTGACGGTAAACATGGTCCTAAAGTAAATCGCTTGAGGAAATTGGATCCCAAAGATTACAGGTGGGGAATTTTGAAGTGTGTCCATATTTCATTGGAGATCAAAGAAGCCTAACTAAAAGAATTGTGGGCTGACTCACATAATAACTTCTTTTTGAAAGGGCTGTTTTATCTTGAAGATTATGAGTTTGGAGGAACTAAGGTGATTGGCAGTGGAAAGAATCAGAACATGTGAAATTCCTTAAAAATTTATTGACTTAAATAACTTTGTGTTACATGTAATTAAAAAAAAAAACCCTTAAAAAAAATAATGAAGATTCTTCCTTGGTCTCTCCTGTAGTACAGCCTTACCTTGTTCTTCTGTGTTATAAAGGGAGATTCTCCTGTGGATGACCTCTAGATCATCTAAAAGGGTGTTAGATAGGGATTCTAGGACACAAACAGTGGAGAGAAGGAGGCAAAAGGACATGCACACAAACACGCTCTTTTAGTCGAATTGGTAGCCTTCCTGAAGAAGCTTCACTTGATGTCCGTGATGCATTTTTAAGATTCACGGATGAGGGGTATAACTTTTGACATGTTATATGTAATCAAACAAGTGAATCCTTCCATAGAATCTATATAGTAACACTAGAGTCTAGTAGAATTACTCTTACAATTATTATTGAATGGAGCGAAGTAATAGGAAGCAGTGAGTGCTTACTATATCTCAAGTACTATGTTAAATTTAGCTTTTTCATTTATGACCTCATTTTATCCTCTTAACTCTGAAGGTATTATTATAGATAAAGGAAACGAAAGCATTTAGAGATGTGGTAACTGGCTGAAAGTTATACTGCTAATAAAAGCTAGAGCCAGCATTTCAGACCCAGGCTATCTGACTGTGGAGTTCAGGCTATCTGACTCTTAACTCTGCTGCAGTCTGAACTGTGCTCCCCTCTACACTCTACCCACCCCCATCTACTTAGCATTTAGTAAAATTTGTATAGGAAATAACTTTTGTTGAAGAACTTCTGTTTTAAGGACTAAATTTACTGGCTGCCTAAATATAGATATTTTTATGGGAGCCATTCATGTAATGCTTATATTTTTCAAACCTAGGTTTGCCTCAGGCTGTTTCTAGCATGTGTTAGGTGGTTAAATAATGTGTTGAATAAGGCATTAGTCAATCATTTAATTGGCCTTTTTTAGAAAATAAAGTTCTTAATAAGGAAATATGTGTACTGTGTTTCTGGTATTAAGAATTAGACCTAAAGTGTGTGACCTTTGAAAGACTGCAGTGTTGGTGTATTAGTTTACTAGGGCTGCCATCACAAATTACTACAAGATGAGTGGCTTAAACAACAAAATTTATTTTCTCACAGTTCTGGAAGCTGGAAGTACAAGATCAAGGTGTTGGCAGAGTCAGTTTCTTCTGAAAGCTGTGAGAGAAGGCTCTGTTCTAGGACTTTCTCCTTGGCTTGTGGATGACCGCCTTCTTCTTGTGTCTTCCATCAGTACATGTCTATGTCCAAATTTCTTCTGCTTATAAGGATCCAGTCATATTGCATTAGGGCCCCTGCTAAAAAAACAAAAAAACCTCATTTTAACTTAATTACCTCTATGAAGACCCTGAGGTGCTGGGGTTAGGACTTCAGCATATGAATTTGGTGGTGGGGACACAGTTCAACCCACAATATCTATATATCCATAACACCCTCTTAAATGATACAGTGCACTAGCTTGGTGGTAGGGGGGGTGGTCTAGCATCACAGGTGGAAAAGTGGAAATGTACTTGCTTTTTGCTCATTCTTCTCCCAACCTGAAAACAGAATCTGAAGCTTTTGCCACTGCTTTTGGTAGACAGCCAAAGGAAAGCATTATTTCCCGTTTGGGAAGAGTGCTAAGAGTACTTGGCTCCTGACCCAGCTCACTGTATAGGGACTATCTCCTCTGTGGCTTAGGAGCAGAGAAAAAAACCTATGCTCTGCAAACAGAAGTTTTAGAAAATTATTAGTGGGACTATAATTATTACAAACACATAGGAAAATAGAAATAATTTTAATAGCATCAACTCTCAGGTACTTCGCCTAGATCAGAGGCTGATAGACTTTTTATGTGAAGGGTCATACAGACACACTGGCAACTACTCATCTCTACTCCTGTAATGTGAAAGCTACTTATTTAACATGTAAGGGAATAGGTGTAGCTATGTTGCAGTAAAACTTTATTTATCAAATAGGTGGCTGGCAATCTGTGGGCTGTAATTTGAAGATCCCTGGTATTGATTATAAAGATATTATCTTATTTATTGAATGTTAAAGTAAGGCAAGGTATTTAATAAGCATGAAATAATTTATTCTGAGTATTTCAAAATAGGGTAGAATATTATCACTGGAAATGGATCGTAGAGATCATTTACCACAGCTCTTATTTTACTGATAACTGAGGTTCAAAAATCAAAGAATTGGCAGATCTTGGTGAGTGATCAGATTAGGGAGAAAGCAGGTGAATTAGTCTTCTTGCGGAATGAGACCTAGAGTCACATGGGACACTTGTGATTTGGATGCCTGACTTTGTAGAGCTCAGAAACAGGTGCTCCCTGTGTTGTTTTAACCTGGGGCCTAGCCTCCCTTGAGAGAGAGAGACAGACAGAGACGTGCATGGGCGCGCACACACAAGGATTATTATTACCAAAATGAAGGCGTAGGCATATGAGGAGCAGCCCCAGGTCACACAGCCTGCTGTTTACAGAGCCATTATTAGATCACAGGTCTTACTCCTGGGCTCCATCCACTGACCCCTGACTGCCTCCTCATATGTCCAGACCTCTCTTCAGCTGCATTGCTGGCTAGAGCCCAGGATAGACTGATAAAAGTGAACCAGATTTTTTATTTTTTAAAATTACTTTCTGTTTTATCTCTAAATGTAGTAGACATTTATCTAATTTTGGAAGAAATTTTACCTTAAATATGTTTTTTCTTTTAAAAAACTATTGTTTCAGAATATATTTTATATGTGTGAATTAGTAAATGAAAAGATTGGGTGAAAGGAAGAAGGTTATCTGGATTTTTCTGTATAATCTAACTGTGGTATCAAATGGATACAACCAAGCTTTTTGGATGACCCTGCAGTTGATTTTTGCTTGCTTGTTTTCTTTTTGCTTTTAACATATTGGAAATCTAATCACATCTCTGGTCGGGAAAGGTGAATCCAAATTCAGATATTTGATGTGATGTAGGTTCCGGCTGCTTGTTCTTCTTAAGGGAAAGCTCGGTTGATGTACATTTGATGGATTTGTGGGGGAAAGGGAGTCTAGTAAAGACAGTCTTTGATTTATACAGTTGGGCATAACAACCTTGGGTTTTTCTAGATATGCTGCTAGCACTCAGGAGGCTTTCTTTGGGTGTCAGTTTGCAGTGGTCATCAGTGACATCATCCTCAAATTGCTGTCTTGTCTTCAGCTTCCACAGCAGCGCTTCTCCTACCACAGGGTCTCCCAGTAGCCTGACTGCAGCAGTTGAGATGGCGCTGCTATTTTGTGTTCTTTCCTGTTTTAATGATTAGGAAATAGTAAAGAAATTAATCTTTTCTTGGTGACTTAAGATGATCCTTTTGAATCACAAATGTTATACTCTGCCAGGTAGAGAGCCTGTGATGATGCCACTGGAGCTGTTACATTTGGTTTTATTTCTCTCTAGGAAGACTGTTTTGTGTTTTCAGTGGATAGGATTTCTTTCTTTTCCCGCCCTCGCTCCCTCCCTCTTCCCTTCTCTCCCTCCCCATCTTCCCCTTTCCCACTCTCTCCCCCTCCCCCAGGTCTGTTCCCCTCCCCCTCTTCCTCCTCTCTGTCTCCCTCCATCCCCGCCTCTCTCCCTCTCCCCTCCCCATCTCCTTCTCTCTCTCCCTCCCCTCTCCTTCTCTTTTTCCTGTCTTCATCTTCTTTGTGGCTAGTTTTCAGCTGTTGGATTAGTTACTTTACTCTGGAAATGTCTTTTCCATTACTGGAATTACTTTGTAGTGTGTATATGAATATGTAGCTAATTTTGGAGCTCTCTGTGTGGAACAGAAGTCTGGTTACCTTCAGAGAGCTCACATGAGATGAGCTCTGGTAGCCTGGACGTCTGATGTGCACTGCCATGTTTATTGTTCTTAAGCCATTTTTCATTGTGCAGCCAACTGCTGCTCTTATAATGGACATTGCTATGCCATGTTTGTCTGTTAATATATAAAGCACATACTAATTTACCCATGTGGGCAGGGGAGATATTTGTTGTATTGTGCCCTTAGAGGTAGCTCAACCATTACTGACATACTTGACCTTTATTTTCCAAGGAATTGAAATATCTGATTAGTGTTACTAGAAGAAAGATGACTTAACACAATGAGTGTCTTCTGAGATAGGATATGATTAGATGTCTAAAATCCCATTGTGCTGATCTTCCTGCAGTTAAGTATCTTTAGAATCTTTAAAAAGAGCAAGCCAAATTTTTTATCAAGTTGTTTACTAGTTGCAAGGGGCAGCATGATGTGTTCTCGTTAAGCCACTAGTGGATTATTTGTTATAGTCACTCATGTTTTTGACAAAATTAACTTTGATTTTGTTATTAAAAGTGAAGAGAAAGACGATTTAATTAATTAGTTAATTATTGTAACTTAAAATGGAAGAATGAAGCAAGCAGGGTATTTTACTTTGGGCTGCCAAATGCACCATAAATATTAGATTTTCTTCCTTCAGTTGTATATCTGATAACCCATTTCCAAAAGAAAGACAGACTATCTTCACCCTCTTCCTGCTTTCCAATTTTTTCTTTGCACTTGAAGCCAAATTCTTGGAGTGTTTTTTCATGACCACTCCTTTCATTTCCTCTTCAGTACATTTCACTTTTTGAATATGTAGTATTTCAGTTTCATTTCCGAATTAAAATATACACACCTTTAAAGGTATACAGCTTACAGCGCAAGTTGCCTTTCTACCCTAGTTCCCCATCACATCATCCAGTTCTCATTGCCCCCCACCACCAATGCAAACACATAGGCAACCGCTGTTCTTAATGTCTTAGCTTTCCTCCAGGGTTTCCTTTTGCAAATGTAAATATAGATACTTAACTCTTCCTTTTACTATGTAAAAGTAAAGAATATTATTCATACAGCTCTTACTTATTGCTGTTTTTACTTTTTATTTCTCAGATCTTTATCAGCACGTAGAGATCATCCTCATTTTTTGTGACAGCCACATTCTATTTCCTTGTTGGTTAATGCCTTGAATCAGACTTCTGACCCTTCCCATTTGTTGGAGGCCCATTTTCAGGCCTCATTCTTCTCTACTTCTGTCTTTCCAGGGTACTTGTGTCTTTTAAGTGTCTGTGTCACTACCCTTCAGGCCTTAATGCCAGGACCTGCCCTCCTACTGTGCACATAAATACAAAATCATAGAAAGAGGTACAGGGATTATAGAGAACCATTGAAGTTCCAAGTGATAAATGGGGAGAAGGAAGGAGCCTCTTCACTGTCTCTAGGGCTCCAACTTTCTGACCCGTGAACATTTCAAGTGTTTGTGCTCTTACCCAAAACAAATGCTGACTTTATTGTGGTCAGAAAAGCCTCTTTTCACCATTTTGGTCTCCACAGAACCTGGCCGGTAGTTGTTCAGATGTTTATTACATGAATGTACCACTGTCTCTGGCTGGGTTTTTTGTTTTTTAATTTTATTTATTTATTTATTGGCTGCATTGGGTCTTCGTTGCTGCACGTGGGCTTTCTCTAGTTGTGGCAAGCGGGGGCTACTCTTTGTTGCGGTGTGCAGGCTTCCCATTGCGGTGGCTTCTCTTGTTGCGGAGCACGGGCTCTAGGCACATGGGCTGCAGTAGTTGTGGCATGCGGGCTCAGTAGTTGTGGCTTGCGGGCTCCAGAGCGCAGGCTCAGGAGCTGTGGCACACGGGCTGAGTTGCTCCGTGGCATGTGGCATCTTCCCGGACCAGGGCTCGAACCCGTGTCCCCTGCATGGGCAGGCGGATTCTTAACCACTGTGCCACCAGGGAAGTCCCTCTGGCTGGTTCTTTATTTTGCTGACTCCCTTTCTTTCTCCCACAGCTTTAAGCAATCTTGAAAGCTCTCCTGCTGGTTCGTGATTCACTGGCCCTGCCCACACAGAGTTCAGCTTCAACTGCTGCACTTGTGGATGATTTCCTACACCTGCCTTTCATTCATTTTCTCTCACATTCAGACTTATAAAATCTACCTCTAATGTATCTGTGCTACATGTACTAGGTACATTGGTTCATATGTTAATCTTTTTTGTTGGTTTTTGTTTGTTTGTTTGTTTGTTTTTTGACCGTGCCGTGCTGCATGTGAGATCTCAGTTCCCTGACCAGGGATTGAACCCGTGCCCCCTGCGTTGGAAGCTCGGAGTGCTAACCATTGGACCACCAGGGAACTCCCCTGTTAATTTTTGTAACAAGGTATTAGGGGATCTGGTTTATAGATGAAGAAATGTAGGTTCAGAGGGATCATACAGCTAGTTAGGGACCTATAGCTAGAGGTTAATCGGGCTGTAACTTGGAGTCACTGCACTTGATTATTACTTAGAACCTCACACTCAAAACAGAATGTAAACATTAGGATGTCTGAGTTCTATCCTTGGTTCTGCTGTAGTTGACTCTGACGGTGAGCTGCTTGCTTGTACCAGCATTTCATCATCTAGAAAGTATGGAGGTTGGACTAGGTTCCTAAAGCCTCTTCTCACTTAGCTAGTTATGATTCTAGATGTAAATCTAGGATTGCTCATAGTGCAGGACCTGTTGCAAGTTCCTCTAGTCCTGAGAGTCAAGGTTGTTTCTCTCTATGTAGAGGGATCCCACGGTGTGCTGCTTCTGTTTGGTGGGGATTTAAGCACCAAATCAGTGGATTTTACATAGGTGATAGATTTTTTTTCCCCCTCAAATTACATAATACACTTATTGTCTTACTATATGGTATTTCCATTCTGTTAAGGAAAATTTGTGTCCATTGACTTAATTTTTAAACAAAAAATACATAGTTGATTTGTTTTAATTATTACTACTTTAGAACTTTAGGTATAACATGGAAAGACATGTGGGTTGGTTCATTTCCTTTCTCAGTATTTTCCCCTAAGGTTATAGCCATTGTATCCATTTATAAAATAACTTTATAGTACTAAAGCATTTTTAATCATTACTGGAGAACTATTTTGATATTACTATATTGCATTATAACATGATACATTCACTAGTAAAGAATTATAATGAAAACTTTGTAATGGTCTGCGTTTTATGTCTTAGTATTCTTATTCATGTATTTAAGTATTTGAGGTTTTTAACACACATTCTACATTGGGATCTGATTTTCATTTTGGATATGCTCTGTATAAAGGTGGCTTTTCTAGACTATATATAAAATGATGTTTCTTTGATTTTTAATAAAAAGAGCTAATACCTTACTGGATAATTATATCAATTAAAAAGGATAGTTTTGGGGCTTCCCTGGTGGCGCAGTGGTTGAGAATCTGCCTGCTAATGCAGGGGACACGGGTTCGAGCCCTGGTCTGGGAAGATCCCACATGCCACGGAGCAACTGGGCCCGTGAGCCACAACTACTGAGCCTGCGCGTCTGGAGCCTGTGCCCCGCAACGGGAGGGGCCGCGATAGTGAAAGGCCCGCGCACCGCGATGAAGAGCGGCCTCCGCACCGCGATGAAGAGTGGCCCCCACTTGCCGCAACTAGAGAAAGCCCTCACACGAAAACTAAGAGACCCAACACAGCCATAAATAAATAAATAAATAAAGTATTTTTTAAAAAAAAAAAAAAAAAAAAAAGGATAGTTTTGTTTTGTATTTTAAGGGTGATTTATTAGCAGAAAGTATAAAAATGAAGTACTACATTTTCAATTGTTATTTATCCAATTTGGACTATATGTAACTAGTATTTTCAGGACATTTATTTAAAATATTTTATGCAAAATATTTCAATCTATTTTTTTCTTCTTGTTGCAGGAGCTAGAGTTAATGCCAAAGACAACAAATGGTTGACACCTTTACACAGAGCAGTTGCATCTTGTAGTGAGGTATGAAATTTCTCTTAGTAAATATTTTGTATATAAAATCATTAAGTAGGCCTGCCTATGAGTCCATATTCAAATTCTGTATTTTCAAAAAAGGAAAAAGCAACTGAAAATACCTAGACTGGTCACTTTACTTTGGAATTTGTTCAAACCAAGTTAATTGTTCCATTTTCCTTTTGTGACTAAGGCCTCTTGGAGAGTCTGAAGTGGCAGAGAATAGAAAACCCTCCTTCTGTACTTCTTACAAGAGAGCAGTTGTTTTTCTATCTTACAAATTCCTCCTTAAGGCTTTTCTCTGCTGACTGGTTCACAATAGCCCAATAGACGTGTTGCAGAGGTTCTGCTGGTTGTGCTGAAGAAATAATCTCAGCAGTGTGTAATGACTAAATAAAGATTGTTTAGGTGAACACTGAAATTAGTTTCAGAAACATTACTTGATCTCACATGTCGCCAGTTCTAAATACAATCTTAAAATATGTTAGGTGTCTTATGAGGAAGAACAATTCCTTTTTATTTATAATCCTGTGTGTCGTTTGACCTTCAAGATAACTGACATTTTGGGAGAAAGTTCATTTTTATACTTGTCATATCTTCTAGTCCTCATAACAGCCTTGTAGGATAGATATTTTAAGGAACTGTGTAGTTAATAATTTGCCAGAAACCACTCAGCTGTTGAGTAGCAGAGATGACACAAATACCTGGACCCTCTTTTTTTCTGTCATTTTACTGCCTTTCTAAAATGGATTGGGTACTTTATACAAATGCATTGTGCCCAAAGCACCCCTTTTACCTATCTTACGATAGTTGAAAACATTTTTTAAATAATTTAAAATATAAAAGGGTGGGACTGTATAAATTAATGTTTTCTTCAGTTATTCAAATTGTGAGAGACGAGAGAGGGTGGCTACTGCTCCTTCTGCCCATCGTGGGGCCAGATAGTTCTGGAGAGAGAAGGGGGCACATGCCTTGGGAGGGTGTTTCCCCAGGAGAAACTGGGGGCGCTCCTGTCTGTTCCTTCTTCTTTGTATTCCTCATTGCGAAGTACACCTTGAACCCAAAACGAGAGTTGGGTGAGTGAAGAGGAGTGGAGGAGAAGGTGGCTGGAAGGGACTGAAAATGCTGCGGTGTGACAGAGGCGGTCTGTTGACCATAAGCCTCTGGATTGGGAGGAGGAGGGAGGGGACGGTGGTCCTTCCTTGGTGGCTACAGCTGGTGAACTGTGGGACTTGGATCGGGAGACACTGGCTTCAGATATCACCTGCCACTTTCTAGCTGTGTGATCTTGGGCAAATCTGGGAATTCTGAAAACTAAGACCTGTTATCCAAAATACTTTGAACTCTGAAATTCATGGTAATGTTTTTAAGTTTGTGGTTAGCCCTCTTGTAGTGAAGTTTCTTTAAATAAAGGCAGTTAAGGGAGATAAACGTTGCCATCATGGCAACCTATTGATAAATTAGTCATACTTACCTATTTTTTGGTATGACTCTTGGAAATATGACTATTAAATTTAGTGGAGTTTTGTCAAATTAAATCATCACTTTGTATATTTGTAGAGATTGTAAAACAGGCCAAAGATTCTTTAAAAAAATAATTAATGTTAAAGGCAGATTGTAGGTTCCACCCAGAGACCTAACTGCTGATTTTTTATAACTATATACGTGGCTTGAACTTAAGGGCAAGCTGTAGGTTAGAAAGCAACAGATCCTAATAAGTTTAAGTTTAAGCTTTTCAACCTAAAAAAAGTTTAGGATTTTCATCCTAAACACTACTAGGGTATGTAGTATTACTACTCTTCTGCAGGATTATGGGAAACAGCTATAAAATGTAACCATTCCATAAAAATATAACTTCTGTAAACCCTGAGCCCTAAGGATTATTTTTCTTTTAAAAGGAAAATGCCATGATTAGGAAAACTGCTAGGAAACCTAGTCAAGATGATCAGTTTCACTGGTGTTCTTTTAATTATTCCTATCATATCCTAAGAGCAAAAGAGAGCTATACTTACATTACTTACTTCATTTAATAGAAAACATAACCACAAAGGGGTATATAAAAAGGCAAAATTTTAGGTAGCTTTTGATTTATGTTTTTGAGATGCCATGAGAGAAGTAAGCTCTACAGAAGATGATTAGAGTGACTATTTTCTCACTTCTCCCAAGGACAGAGATGACTAGCGTCACTGAAGATGCATAGTAAGGAAGTTAACTCCTCACAGACAGTGGATGTCTTAAGGCTTAATTCCCTCACTGAACTTGGCTTTAGAAAGACTGCTTCGGGTTAACTATACCAAGTTCCTCAGCTCTCCTTCCATGACATGGTTTCCACGTACCCGGTCATATTGCCTGGCTGCCTCATCTCTTCTCCACCACTGGTTTGTGACTGTCAGTCTTGAAGTGTAGCATACAATCCAGCTCTCCATACATGCTGAGTATTCTTCTGAATAAATCAATTTCTGAGTATTAGGGCTTTGTGTCTGTGTGTGTGGGGGTTACTTATTTATTTATCTATCTATCTGTCTATCCATCCACATCACACTGGATCCTCTGAAGGATATGCATTTATTTTTTTAACCTAACTCCAGGAATTAACATTTTAGTTCTATCAAGATAACTGAGTTTAAAATATATTATCATGTGAGATATTAGTGGTTCACCCAAACATTGTGTTCATTTGGAATGCGTTAACCCTTTTTTTCCCTGTGCCTGACCCTAAGCTATGAGTACTCTTTGGATATAATTATTTAACCTTTTGTTATCACCCCACCCCCATATTTCTTAATCTTATTTAAATCTGTGTCATAGGATATTACTTGTCTGAAGTCAAGGCACACCTGCAGCATTTCTTACACATGCATACCCTCTAATAATGGAAAAATTGGGATCAAGGTTACTCTGGTAATTTTGTCATTAGTAAAACTGTGTATATCCTTGGTTATCCCTACATTTTTTTTCTAAATGCTTGTAATGTGTTGCTAATAAAATCTAGAATTTTACTAGGGTAAGACATCAGGCTCATTGGTTTGTAATATCCAGAAATTTACCCTTTAAAAAAATTGTTTTTGTTTTTGAATCTCCTGTCTTTAGAGAGTTCTTTAGTTTTCTCTGAATTTTCAAAGATCACTGCTATTGTGATATGGCACTGACGTATATTATTCTGAGTAGTAAATGATGGATGTATTAGTCAGCTCGGCTGCCAAACAAAATACCATAGACTGGGTGGCTTAAACAACAGAAATGTTTTTTCTCACAGTCTGGAGGCTGGAAGTCTCAGATGAAGGTCCAGCAGGGTCAGTTTCTGATGAGGACTCTCTTCCTGGCTTGCAGATGGCTGCCTTCTCACCTTGTCCTCACATTTGGTGGGGGAGGGGGGAATCTCTCTCTCCCTCTTCCTCGTCTTAGAAGGCCATCAGTCTGATCAGGTTAGGGTCTCTCCCTTATCATCTCATTTAACTTTACCGCTTTGTGGTGGGGGGTGGTTAGGGCTTCAACATGAGTTGTGGGGTACACAATTAAGTGTCCCCAGCAGTGGACCCAGGGTTCAAACAGTCTTAGTCGTTGTGTTTACAGCCTTCTTTAGGTGCCATCTTACCCACCCTCAACCATAAACTGGATTTATTCTTGTTTTTCTGTGAAACAAAAGGATAGCTTTGATTTTTCTGTTCTTGCTGATGGAACATAAGTATTCCACACACTTTTCAGAAACTTAAAGGTATGCATTGTGAATTCCAGTTGGAAATAATTAAGACAAGCCTGGTATCTATAGTATGCTGTATTTGCCCAATTTATCCAATTATAAAGTCTTCATTTTGTTTTTAATTATTTTCTAGTACATCTATTTCCCAGGATGGTATTAGTGTTACTCCCTAAGTCACAAAATACCCTTCTTGAGGATGAAGATTGAGAATCCTGACAGTGTTTGTACTTTGTTCTCCATGATTCTGAGTACATATTCCTCTGTGTATCTTTTCCCCTATGTTCCTTTTTCTTAATTGAAATATAGTTTACAGTAAAATGCACAGACTTTAAGTGTATAGTGTTGAGTTTTGGCAAATGTATACACCCATGTAACCTTTCTCCCAGTCTAGATTTAGAAGATTCCATCACTCCAGCAAGTTCCCTCATGTCCCTTTTCAGTCAGTCCCTCCTGTCCTCAGAGGCACCTCTCAATTGCCTGTTCTAGAATTTTATAAAAATGGAATCATACAATATGTACTCCTATGTCTTGACTTCTTTGGAGATTAGTCATATTGTTGTGTACATTAGTGGTTCATTTCTTTTTATTGCCGAGTAGTGTTTCCTGTATGGATGTACAACAGTTTATCTATTTTGCTATAGGTGGACATTTACATTTCTTGTTTTTGGCTCTTATGAATAAATAAAATAAAAAATAAATAAATAAAAACATTCTTAGATGGGTCTTGTTAAAATTTCTCTTGGGTAAATAGCTGGATTGGAATTGTGAGGTCACAGGGCAAGCCTCCATATGTCTTTACTTAGCTACTCAGCAGGTCGATAGATTGATGGGCGTCTCTCCAGTCTTTTGCCAGCCTTGTGCTGGTTCCCATATTTCAGCAGTTCTGATTACTTTTTATTTCAAAGGCTATGTGCAAATCATGAATAATAGTATTTTGCTTGGTCTTCCTTGCTACTTTGCATAGTTACAGTTATTTTAATCTTTTGAACAGTCTTATGTACGTTAGGTTTTTTTGCTTCATAGCAGACTTGAGATGAGTGATGGACAGGTGCTCTTTCCCCTCTTTACTGATAAGAAAACCAAGGGTCAGTTTTACTAGACTTGAATAATTATACCTTGTAAATGACAGAACTGAGGTGATTTGGTTCTGGTCCTTTTCATTTCATATGTAGTTTGTTGTTCATCTGCCAAAAATAGGATTATCACTGTAAGGAAAAAATTCTGCTACGTTTAGTTCTGATTATAGTGCTTAATATTGATGGCATACTGGATTGCTTTCGATTTTGCCATGAGTCCAGTTTATGGATGTTTTGTGACGTTTTTCTTGTGCTTCTGGGAGACCAATCCCTTTGAATAGTAAACTCTTAATTTGCCTTGTTAACACCAACTTTCCCACGAGGTAGCATCACAACAAAGACTTCTTCCCTCCCTCCCTCCCTCCCTCTCTTTCACTCTCTCTCTCTAATGAATTAGATCCTAGTGATTTTTCATTTTGTAAAATATAGCATGTGGAATACTTTGGGAAATAGTATGTTTAAATTTTTATATATTTAATGGCAAAGTGATAAATCTACTTTTTAAAGCTTTGAAAGTATAAATTAATTGTATCTCACCATCTAGAAAAGCAAGATTAGTAATGAATGTTTTTGAAGAATATTTGTCAGTATTTCTTGTACATTTTGATAGAGACTGATTGTTGTGCCTTTAATTGGAGGATAGAGAAAGAGAATGTTTTATTTTGATGTATCTTGCATGGCTCTGAGTACTGCCTTTAGTTCAAGCTATTTTGTTTTTTGGCTTGTTTATAGCAGGTTCTGCCAGAACTATTTTTATTTTCTCAAGAAATTTTATTTCCTTCATGTGTGTACAATTTCTAAAGCTGTTAACTCATTTGTCTTGTATATCTTCATATGTTTTAGGAAGCAGTTCAGGTACTTTTGAAGCATTCTGCAGATGTTAATGCTCGAGACAAAAACTGGCAAACCCCTTTACACATAGCGGCTGCTAATAAAGCTGTAAAGTGCGCGGAAGCTTTGGTCCCTCTGCTGAGTAATGTAAATGTGTCCGATCGAGCAGGGAGAACTGCACTGCATCATGCAGCTTTCAGTGGACACGGGGAGGTAAGTGGTATTCAGTTAGACAGTGATTCTCTCTCCCTGCGTGTGTGCCCCCCCCCCCATTATTAATGAACTTGCCTATTTTGCTCATTTTTATCTAATTTTGCCTTTTTCAAACCCTCAGACTTCTTTTCATGATAATTCATGATATAACTTTCTCAAATTTAGAAATTTATTTATCAGATACAGCCCCTGCACTTGAATTTCATGGTCAGCCTGGGGAGACAAAGGACAACACTGCCAACTGTGACACAATGTGAAAAGTATGTTCTGTCATTGCAGGAAAGAATGTCTAGGAAGGCGGAAGAGTTTCATTGTTCTCCCAGAAAGATGGTAGCAAAGGAAGGTGGAGTGTAGAAAACATTTTCTTATAGTTTATTTTGAACATTTAGTCAAGAATTCTTTGATGACAGACCATCAAAAGAAAACAATTTAAGAAAATTAGTATTTAGTTATCTTATACAAGGAGCATTGGTTAATGTTAGGTGTGCCATAGCAAAGAGTGGGGTTTATGTATGTACATGGTAGACTTAGGAAAGAATGAGACTCAGAGTTAGAAGAACCTTTGAGGGCAGCTTGTCCAGTCCTTCATTTTTGTTGCAGACACAGAAACTCAAAGAGGTAAAAATGGTTGGTCCTACTGTATAGCAGAGGGAACTATATTCAATATCAATTCTTTTCCTGTAGTAGAAAAGAATCTGGAAGAAATATATGTATATATAAAACTGAATCACTTTGCTATGTACCTGAAACATTGTAAAACTGAATCACTTTGCTATGTACCTGAAACATTGTAAATCAACTATACTTCAGTTTTTTTAAAAAAAAGAGGTAAAGTGACATTCCCAAGATTCCATGGCTGAGGGCTAGTCGCTGCAGTGCTGTTTTCACTGTTCTTCTCGGCTTTTGCAACATAAAGAATTCTTGTCTTTACTGCAGTTCAGGTCACTAGATGAGTCCCTTTTTGACATCTGGAATGCCCTTTCTAATGGGGAAACTATTGTAAATATGCTTGGACATAATGGGAATGACTTTTTTTGGTACATTATGAGGTAAGTAGACTGTGCAGTGACCTTCAGGTCTAATCATATTACGGACACTGCATCTGTGTTTGAATTAAATTTAAGACATTTCTGGGATCAGAATGCACTTTGAATTTTAATAACACTTTGGGCTACAAAAAGGAATAAAACCTGTTGTTAAATACTCTCCCTTTAGACTTTCCAGATTTGTGCTTAGTTGTTCATAAAATACCAGGACACAAAGTGGCATCTTTAAAAAGATGCTGATGCCTGACTTCAGTAACCACCATAGTGAAACCTTTTTTCGTATATTGTCCTGTTGTTTATTAAATTATGTTAAAGCATCTTCAGTATATAGTCTCATCTTTCCTTTCTACAAATGCAGAAATTCGGTGCCAGAGAGCTTGAGATGAGTAGTCTTCACGATGGATATTCATGAACAGTTCTGCTTCTGAATGTTGATGAAACTGTGTTTATTTTTATTCCAGATGGTCAAACTACTCTTGTCTAGAGGTGCCAATATTAATGCTTTTGACAAGAAAGATAGACGTGCTATCCACTGGGCAGCGTATATGGGTATGTGTTTTTTAAATTTATTTTTTGACATTAAGTATTAAGGAAAAGTTGGACATTTCGTTCTTGCATTTGGTATAACATGTCTTTTAGGATAGTGAGAAGTTGCACCATATCTGAGTTTGCTGCCCAAGTGTAACCAGCCTGGCAGTCGGGAGAGGTTTGCCAGGACAGGAGTACATTAGGTCCAGTTCTCCTGAAAGCTGTTTAAAATTAATTCTGTTTACTTTTAAAGGGAGAGATGTCCTAGACACAAGCTTGGGATACAGAGTTTAGATTGGTGTTTACTAAAAGCCCATTCCCATACCCATCCTGAACCCATCCTTGTTTGTATGGGAATATTAAGGTAGAAGTTGTGAAGATGTATTAAGAAGCCTGTTATCTTGTGCCAAGCACTGGGTTAAATAGGCATATCACGTTTGATTTCTACCACAGTAATTTCACAGTAAGAAACTGAGGTTTAGATATCAGCTTTTCTGCTTTTAACATCTTAAGGGAATTCCCTGGCAGTCCAGTGGTTAGGACTTCACGCTTTCACTGCCGAGGGTGTGGGTTCCATCCCTGGTCGGGGAACCAATATCCCACAAGCTGCGCAGTGCGACCAAACAAAGAAAAAAAAAAGATTCTTGGAAAGTCTTAGGATCTGCACAGTTGCAGTCTGAAACTAACAGAGCTCATGGGAAAATGGTCCTGGGGCAGACTGCTTAAAACCTACGCAACTCCACGAGCAGAGCACTAACGAAAGCATTAATGGGTTTTTGAGGTAACTGGGACAGCCAGGGAGGAGAAAGGTCAGCCTTCCCCAGGATACTTTAAAACGCACAGAAAGAACAGAGCAGAGATGCTGGCCTGCGGACGCTAAGACCACGCAGGTCGAAGTGGATCTCAACCTGCCGCAAAGCTTGCAAGTCCCGTAGGGCTAGGCTGTGCCTCTGGAAGGAAGCCGTGAGTGGGGCGTCTTACAATAGAGCTGAAGAACTCCTTGCTTTGCAGCCATGGAGCTCAGGGCTTTTTCTTTTCCTCCCAGCAGTCCATTCTGCTTCTGCTGTTCTTGCTCCTCTGACTTAGGAAAAATTACATGGACTGACGGACCTGCCATGTAGTGCTGGTCTCATTCCCATGTGCCTCTCATACTGACTACAAAGACAGTCTAGCCCCTCTTCTCACAGGCATAGCTTATCCTCACTACTCCCTGCCTTTGCTCTTGTCTTTTCCTAGCTCTCACTTAAAATTCGAAGGTTGATAGAAGATTATTAATTTTAAAAACTATATAAAATTGTATAAAATACAAAAATGTAAGAAACCAAATGAACTCAGAGCAGTTGACAGTAACCCCAAGGTCCAGGAAAATCCTTTGCCCATCATGGAAATAACTCTTGGGCCCTTGGTGTTTCTCTCACACCAAAGGTTTGTGCCTCTAGTTATGTCATGGGCACTTTTCTTCTATCAATTGAAGGTAAAACATCCAGAAGCAAGTCTCCTGTGGTGTCCTAAAGTGCCCTCCTCACAGCCTGTAGGTTTTCTGTATTTTAAGTCTTGGGGATTTTTCTGAATATTCTGGAGTAGCTTATTCTTGACAGTTCAGGAACAGATAGTCTGTGGTTTTAAACTATATACCTTATATTAAAAGGTTCACACATTAAGCAGAGGGTGTCAGGCCTTTTATCTCCAAAGAATTAAACTTGGCTAAACAGCTGTTTTCATAAAATTGAAGGCCAAGGAATTTTGTGGGTTGCCTCTAATTGAGCTCCCAGAGTAGCTGGGTGTGTGTATCTCAGGGGCCCTTGGATGGCTTTGTTTTCCTTGATCTACTAAATGTCATTTTTCAGGCTGATTGTGGATTGTAAAAGATATTCTGTATTTCTTGGACCTCATAGTCCATTTAATTTTTGAGTATAAACATTCAGAGATTCATAATTTTCCTTTCCCTGTCTCTTCCTTCCTTTAAGCTTGGAAAAAGAGGAGTATTGACACACAGTTTCTAAAACCATTCAGTTGTTTTAGGTGTTCAGGATTAAAAAGGAGCTAAATATATGAAAGTAGGGAGTTATTGCCTGGTCTATTAGACAGGCCTTAAGTCCAGGTCATTGACACCTCTAGAGAATCTAACAATATTAGCCTAAGAGACATTACATTATTGCATTACATGTCTTCTTGTAATTTATTTCTCACAGGCTGCTGTATTTGCCCTGACCTTCTGTCCCCTGGTTGAGGCTACCCTTACTTTTCTGTTAGGTTCTACCTCTTATCCTTATGCTATGATTGAATCCTCTGTTTATGTTCCCCAGCCCCACCTCTGTCCCCAAATGAACTGATCATTTTTCCCTCCCTACCCTGTGTTTGCTCCTACCATGAACCTTCATGAAGAATCCGTTTACTGGTACTGATGAACCTAGTTGCAGGGCAGGAATAAAGATGTGGACATAGAGAATGGACCTGAGGACATGGGGTGGGAGGGGGTAGCTGGGGCTAGGTGAGAGTAGCATCGACATATATACACTACCGAATGTAAAATAGCTGGCTGGTGGGAAGCAGCAGCATAGCACACGGAGATCGGCTCGGTGCTTTGCGATGACCTAGAGGGGTGGGATAGGGAGGATAGGAGGGAGGCTCAAGAGGGAGGGGATGCGGGAACATGTGTATGTATATGGCTGATTCGCTTTGCTGTGCAACAGAAACTAACACAGTATTGTGAAGCAATTATAACTCCAATAAAGATCTGTTTAAAAAAAAAAAAATTCATTTACTCATTCATCTTTTCTGTTGCCTTCAGTGCTTTTAGCAATACCCAGTCACTTTTTGCCTCAAAGTACCTTACTGTGATGACTTTGACATAGAGGGTACTAAATAAATATTAATTACCTTGACAAGCAACTCATTACATTATTTCTTCTTAAAGCAAAGCATAATTTGAGTTGATGTGAAATGGTGTTTTCTCTTCTTACTTTCCTTTCCATAAAAACTTGTGAGCATAGCTCATTTTACTTTTATTAATACATTCATGAACAAAAGAAAAATGTAGGGAATTTTCCAAATTCCTGACGGATAATGATTACATTTATCAAATTCACATTGCATGGATATAATTTTTTTAAAGGAGTTATTGACTACAGAATTATGTATGCCACGCATGTCTGCTGGATGCTGTCTTCTAAAAATACACCCAGATGAATTGAATGAAATCTAGTCTCCTTGGTAGCATCGTTCTATAAATTGATAAGGAAAACACATACGTATTCTGGCTAGGTTCCGCCTCGCTAGAACAAAATCATTTATTTCACTCTAGAACTTTCTTCCCTTTTTTCTTTTAAATAGGTCACCCCAAACTGGCTATGGAAAGGCCCCTTCTTCATGTTTTCAGTGGTCCATTAAAGGAATTTATACATATTTCAGAAATGTGCTTAAACAAGTATTTGTCAATTTTAAGATTGTAAATTTCCCTATGCATGGCACCTTTTAAAAACAGGGCTTTATGGGTCTCAGGAAAAGTTCACACTTCCTGGAATCTACATAATTAATATGATCTAAATCATTTACTTAGAATGATGTGTTGGTTTTGGATAGTTTTTCCATTCTGTTTGTATAATGGGCCTTCTAGTCTTAAAAATCAGGAGAATTTGTTTCTTTTTGGCATATTTAGTGAATAATATGCATTTGCCCGGTTTAAAAAAGCTATATTTATGTGTGAGCCTCCTGGGCATTATAAGTCCTGGTTTTTAATACATTACAGTAAACCCAAGTAGTTGTCTTTCTAGAGCCATAGATCAGAGAGTAATGTGTAATGAGAGATCTTTTGTACCAGTTAGTGCCCTTATATGATAGTCACATTTAATTTGGCACCTAATGATTTGACAGATATTCTTTTGATTTTTTCCTAAAGGTATAGTAGATATTTTTCATACTGAAATGGGGAAAAAAATAGCTGAATGTATCCTCTTTAATTGATAATTTATATATATAACAACTATATCTACTTGATTCTTTATGCATCTTATAGACTCCTTTTTTCAAGGGGGCAAGGTACTGTGTTTGAAAGTCTCATTTTTATAGTTATTTACTTTATATACTCCTTCCCTATGAGGGGTATTAAAAATGGCATCATTAGCAACTCGTTTAATGTAACATATTTATTAGGTACCTATTTTGTTTGAAATACACCAAGAAGTAGAACATAAGAGCCTATGATATTTGTCTTTAAAGATATATATATTTGGGAACTTAATACATAAAAGTAATTAAAGAGTTTGTTAAATAATGATTCAAGTTTAAGATACATCACAAAATATTATTATGTATGCTTATTAGATAGTATTTACAGGTACATTGTGCTTTTGACCACGTAATGCTAGGCAACTAGCAGCCTTAGACTTCTGGGGAAGATAAGAACTGACATGACCTTCTTTGAGGATTAGTAACAACGATTAGAAAGAAACGACCAAGCAGAACATTCCGTACAACATAGGAATCAGTCCCATGAACAAAGGCACAGAGGTGGAAAGGCTTTTGGGAGGAGGAGAAAGCACTGTATAATCTAATGTGACAAGAAGTGAGGAGATAAGAAAGGAGAACAGTGGTTCTCCCACCTTCCAGTTACATGTCCCCCTTCCTGGCCTCCTTATGTGGTTGGGTGGGGCCTGAGACTAGTTCTGACTAATGAAAGTAGCATCCCCTGTGGACCAGAGCATTTAATTGCTGGTGTGAGACTGTAGTCTGTTCCCCTTTCTGGCACAGTGACCAAGCTGCCTTCAAATGGTGTGTCAGCTCCATGAATCTGGATCCTTGCGTGACTGAGCAGAGCCCTCTGGCCAAGCTATCATAATGCTAATGAGAAATAAAACACTAATTGTTTAAGCCACTGAGATTTGGGAGTTGGTTGTTAACCGCAGCACGTATAACCTAGCCCAGGGGTCCCCATCCCCCAGAACCGGGCGGCACAGCGGAAGATGAGCGGCAGGCAGGCGAGCCAGCCAAGTTCCATCTGCTGCTCCGCATCCCCCCCATAGCGCCGAACCATCCCCCCCATCACTCACATTACCGCCTGAACCATTCGCGCCCCACCCCCGCCGCGTGGAAAAACTGTCTCCCATGAAACCGGTCCCTGTTGCCAAAAAGGTTGGGGACTGCTGACCTAGCCTATCCTGATTGATACAAGGTTGTTAAGGCATCTGGTGGAAATAATAAGGAAAAAGAAGTTTTTAGCTGCGTGTTCTAAAGACCTGACATTTTTAAGAAATAAGCCCAAGTCACTCCTAGATTTCCACGTAGAAGAAGATTCCACAACATAAACTAATGTCTTACATTAGACATGAAAAGCTAACTTAAGAACTGGAGAATGTATTAAAACAACCTTGGAAACAACAAGATCTAGGTAAAAGGAAGATTGCAGGGTTATCATTGGATAAAATAAATAAATGTATTACTTTGAATTATTAGTTACCTCTATCAGCATTTATCAAAATTATCCTGAATTCCTATTTTTTTCTTCTATCCTCTCTCTGGTTATCATGTGATTAATTGGTGACTTGTCATGCATTATCTAGTTAATTTGTATTGTATTTTTACCTGTCTTTAAAGATATTCAGGATTGTATTTCATATTTTCCATACACTCATCTTGTTTTTTCTTCATAAACACATTTTCAGGTCACATTGAAGTAGTGAAATTACTTGTGGCACACGGAGCTGAAGTGACATGCAAGGACAAGAAGTCTTATACACCTCTCCACGCAGCAGCCTCTAGCGGGATGATCAGTGTAGTCAAGTACCTTCTTGATCTTGGGGTTGATGTAGGTGTACAGACTAAGCAGTACAGAAGAATGGAGCATTTTGTGTGTTTGTGATTTTGTTGTTGGCAGAAGTTATTTCAAATTTAAAAGATGATTTCTTACAATAACATTTTTGTCTTTTAATAGTTTTATGTTTATAGTCCTTTACATAATATACAGTGCACTGATGTCTGACCAAGTTACAAAGTTAGTCAAATGTATTAAGAGGTAAAATATATTCCAAAGGTGAATGGTTGATTGACAGAAGTTTTTCTTTTCCATCACATTCTAGGCCCTGTAGCTTCATTTCAGCTATGGAAACCAGCAGATCAGACATATTTGGATTATTTTCCTAAGTGACTGGGTTATTGTTAGTATTATTTGCCCAGTTTGTGTAATATTTCCTCTAAATGACTGTAGCTGTTCACATTACAGGATATTGGCCAGAGGTAGGCAGGAAAACTAGAGGCTTCTGGCCCATTAGCTGCAAGTGTTCCTTACTGTATGATCTGTTTGGTTCAGAGGGGTTGCTCCTTCATCTGAATATATTTGATTACGGAATTGGGATAGCTAAGAATACCTGGAGCTCCCACAGTCCATCCTTTAGGCACAGTTCTGACAAACTCATCTGGTCTTTAAAAACACAGATGAAAAGCAGCCAAGTAGAAGGAGAGAGGGAGGTAGTTTAGATCAGCTGCAAAGACAGAAAGATAGGTGGTAATCTGGTTGGACAAAGAATACGTGACAGAACTGTGGAGCTGGATAGCCTATTAATTTAATTTAAGGACTTTGTGAAGCACTTAGTTATTGAAAATGTAGGGATCAAAAATTCAAACACATTGTTAGGTAGAAGCTTGTAGAGTACAAACAGATGAAAGTTTTATTTCAACTCAGCACTTCCTATAGCTCTGTTTCAACAGAGTGACATAATGCCTTAAGAGACCCTTGATCTAGATAAATGAGATAGCCTTGTTTCTGATCACTGTTTCAAGTCCATTCTGGTGCAATTTTTAAAGCTTATGTTATTGACAGCAAAATTATAAACTCTGGTGAGAGTGTTCTTCAGAAAAAGTGGTCAGACTTAGAGCCGTTTAGTGACATGTGGCCTCCAGTTGCATGACTTAGTTTCCTAGAGCTGAAGTGAGTGACTTAAAACAATAAATTTAATCTCTCAAAGTTTTGGAAGAAGCTCCGAGGGAGAATCTTTTCTGTGTCCGCCACCTTTTGGTGATGAAATCTAGATAACTTGACTAAAGTTAAGTGTTGCATTTTCACTTCCTCTAATTTCTGTTACCGGAGATCTGAGAAAAGAAAATGTTAAATAGAGTTGTGATAAGTTGGGGCCAACCACAAGGTTAGAGGGCACATTCTCCACACAGGACTGACTTCAGTTTTGATCACTAGAAGGACTCCAGAAACTCACTGAAAGCTATTATACTCACAGTTATGGTTTATTAGGCAGAAAAGATACAAATTAACATCAGCCAGAGGAAGAGACACACAAGGCAGAGTCTAAGAGTATTCTAAACACAAAGCTTCCATTGGCCTCTCCTTACAGAGTTAGGACTCCTTACTCTCCCAGCATCAGAACGTGACATATGCACATAGTATTGCTAACCAGAGAAGCCCTCCTGGGCTTTGTTTTCAGAGTTTTATTGGGCCTCCACTACGTAGGCATGATTGATTGATCAAAATTGCTCATATGGTTGATTTCAGTCTCCAAGTCCACTGATACCAACGGACCCAAAGCCCCTCCCCTCCATCACATGGTTGGTTTATGTGCTGTGGTTGGCCCTGCACTAAAGACCCGCTGTCGCTGTGCCTGATCCTACTCTCAGGTCCAGGGTAGCCAGCTCCCACCCTGGACAAGGACACAGCTGTCAGGTGTGCCACAGATTACCTCCCAGAAGACAGGCGCGAAAGTAAAATTCTTTACCACAGAAAAGTTATGTAAACTTTAAAATATTCATCCAATATATTTTTTAAGAAAGAGGAAGATAAAGAAACTTCATTTACATGAATTATTTCTCAGTGTTGACTATATTTTTTGAGCATATTCATTTTGGTAAAATGTCAGTATGTAGGCTGGAAAATATCTAAAGCCCAAGTTTGTTGCAAAAATGAATTAAATAGAAAAGGATGTCAGTCATTTTTTTAAAAATCTTTCTACTAATCACCAACTTTAATCTTTTGTCACTGTAAATAGCAGAAAATATGCGTGTTTTTCAATATATGTCAGAATTTTCCGTTTGTGTTCATTTTTCATGATTCTTAGAATTAATTCTATGATTGTCCCTTACCTAGAATGCTTTTAAAAATATATTATTTGTTTTCATTTTCCTAAAATATCTCTTGGAATCATTCAGTTTTGTCATGAAGTAGACATTGTATATATGAGTTATATTCCCTGAAGCTACAAAATCGTTTGACACCAAAATGTTGTTATGTTCATTATTTTTAAAGAAGTTTGAAATTATAAGCCATATCTGTATATTTATCCCTGTTTGTTTCTCACTTTAATAATTAGATTTCAACCACAGTGTTGCTAAAATAGCTCACAACGATAATTAGGAAGACTGCTTTAAGATTGACAATTTTTTTCTTCCAATAGATGAATGAACCAAATGCCTATGGAAATACACCTCTTCATGTAGCCTGCTACAATGGACAAGATGTTGTCGTGAATGAACTTATAGACTGTGGTGCTAATGTAAATCAAAAGAATGAAAAAGGGTTTACTCCTTTGCACTTTGCTGCTGCGTCAACACATGGAGCATTGTGTTTAGAGCTTCTAGTAGGCAATGGGGCCGATGTCAATATGAAGGTATGAAGTAATATCAGAATCCCTATCTAGTATTTAGGAGTTCACCATAGTATCAGTAGCTACTAAAAAGGAGTGATGAATTACTGATAACACACAGATGAATCTTAAAAATACTATGCTGAGTGAAAGCCTTACACAAGAATATATTCATATTTCCATTTATATAAGGTTTTAGAACAGACAAAATTCCAGTTATATGGGGTTCCAGACTCTATAGTTGGGATGGGGGGAAAAAGAGAGAACAATTGTTGCCTCTGGGAGGAGGGATTGATGAAAAGGGGGTGTAGGGGGACTTTCTCTGTGGTGGTAATGTCCTGTATTTTGACAGCTTTGTGTTATATAAATAAGTGTTAGTCAAAACTCATCAGGTGGTACATTTTTTATATGCCTCATTGCATGTAAATGTTCCCGTAGAAGGTTACAAATCAAACAAATACTGAACCCTAGTTAATGATACGCATACCAAAGTGTTTAGAGGTAATAGGTAGTGATATCAGCAGCTGACTTTAAAAAGCATCACTTAGGGACTTTCCTGGCGGTCCAGTGGTTAAGACTGCACACTTCCACTGCAGGGGGCACAGGTTTGATCCCTAGTCTTGCGTGCCACGCAGCGTGGCACCCCCCCCCAAAAAAAGCATCACTTAATTGCATGGGTGGGTAGAGAGATGGATGTATGATAATGCTCACATAGTAAAATGTTAGTGGTAGACTCTAGGTGGTATGTATATGGGTGTTCACTATAATATTCTTTCAACTTTTCTGTTTTGAAATTTTTCACAGTGTTAGAAAAATTAGAAGACTGATACAGTGTTTTACATATAAGAATAGTTGCTTTTTGGTTTTTTGGTCATTCCCTTTCAAGAGTGAACATTTGAATTTTAGAAATATGTGAAAATTCTGGAGCCAAAGTATACGTACCTTTACTGCATAATTCTTTGGAAATGCACATGCAACCACAGTTTTGAACATAACTACTTCATAATGTATAATCATCATTTTATATTTTCCAAGATGCTTTCACTGATTGCTTCTGTATTAATTTATTAATTCATTCTTTGAGCACTTGCCAAACCATGTCTTGTGGTGTAAAGAAAAGAAAACCACAAAAAAAATTGAACCGTTCAGGATTAGTAAAAACATTTAAGCTTCAAATGTTTTCATAGCTTTCATTGCATAAAATTTCAGCTCCTTTTGTAGGTGTGATGAGCCAGTGTCTTTCAGACTGGTAGAGAAAGGAGTTCATTTTCTTACATCTCTAACTTTAGAAAATCCTTTAACGATGCCACTGACCCACTCTGACAGCTGTAGCAGCAGCAAGCCCATCTATAATTAGGTCATTGCTCTAAATTGCCCCCTGCCAGCTAAAGGACAAAATTTATACATATCAACCCATGGAAGGAAAGGGCATGAGATATCATAAAGAACCCCTTTCTGGTTAAAATGTCTCTTTTAAGAATATACATTTAAAGTTTTTAGTTCTCGATCAAATCACCTACTAAACTAAAGTTTTATTTTTAATAATTTAAATAACTTCTAAATATTTACTGATAAGTTCAAACTGCTTATTTTGATTTGAAGAATTCCTGCTGTTTGGATAATCAGTGCCTAGAAAAAATATCAGAATTCTTGTGGGGGTGGGAAATTTGTTACTTGTTTCCTCAAAAGGAAATTTGTTACTCGTTTCCTCATTAATATTTTTTAATGAAGAGTTTTTCAAAATAAAAATTTTGAAATTATCTTCATATTCTTCAAACGAAAAGATCTCATCAAGTAGCTTTAGTCTCTGTGAGACCCCTTTATGATAAAGTGGCTGTAGTTAAAATTATCTTTGTTAAATATAAAGTATCATGGAATAAGAGGCTTACCTATATCGTTAACTGTTACGCATTTTTTAGTTTATATGGTGCTGGGTAAAAATTAGGCTATTTTATACAGTGCCATTTAGACATGACTATTTACTATAATTTGAAGATAATTAATCACTTGCTTCATGTCATTGCCTACGTAGCTGACTCTAGTACCTATGATTATTTTTAAGTCTGTATTTTCTTTTGAAATGTTGAGATGAGAACCAGTTCTACAAGA
This sequence comes from Balaenoptera ricei, assembly GCF_028023285.1. Taxonomy (NCBI): domain Eukaryota; kingdom Metazoa; phylum Chordata; class Mammalia; order Artiodactyla; family Balaenopteridae; genus Balaenoptera; species Balaenoptera ricei. The sequence continues at coordinate 29,267,983 of NC_082642.1, read as the reverse complement.
GGGTCACTTGTAGTATAATGCTTAGACCAGTGGTCCTATTTGAAGTTACCTCCTTAATGATTTAGAAAATTCAGTGGTAGATTTTACACATGACAAGGGAATGTTTTAGCAAAACAGTTAAGATGTGGTGGTTAAGTAGATTTGAAGACAACAGACTATGATGCTGGTTTAAAAATAGATTTCATAAAAGTTGCTTTAATCTTGTCTAAGGACGTATGACATCCTGCTGATGTGCAGTTGCCCAGTTATCTTACCGCCAAGTTCCATTGAAACACATTCCCCAAGTTGTTGATGACCTCTGAGGTACCGTCCAACTGACATTATGTAAAAATTGTTGATAGCAGTGAGTTTTCAACGCATAAGAATGTGCATTCATTCAAGAATATGTCTTCGTTCCTGACACCTATGTTTCCTGTATTTGTCAAATTTATGCTTATCGAATTATTGTTTGACTAAGGAGTTAAGGCTTTGACATTTGCCTTGCAAGAAAAAAATTGTATTTGCTGACCCTCAAGTTCTCCTTATCAAGGCACCTTTCTCCTTCATCTTTTCCTCCCATCCCATTCTCTATTTTGATGTTTCTGTCTTTGATCAGGTTGTGGATGACTAGAATTGGAATGTGAATTTATGTTTGTAATTATTCAGTTTATAAGTTTTTAAATTGGTTGTCCTACAGAATACTACATAGAAGTAAAATGAATGGTTTTTAAAAAGCAGTATAGCTCTGGTTTTTCATAACCTTGCTTATCATGAACCCTGCCTCATTGATTGTGTCACTTACCGATTTTTTTTTTTTCCCACTCTTCAAGTGTTTATTCCATAATCAGTTAACTGTAGAGGACAGAAACCCAATTGTATATAGGTTGAAAGCAAGAAATATACAATTTCTCACAATATATCCAGTTGTCAACCCAGATAGCTGTCACACCTTTTCCCACCCCACCGTGTACTTTAAATTTTGGGCAGATAAAGAAGATACCCCAAATACTTCTTTCCTTTGTTATGGTCACATGTATGTTTTGATTAACAAAATAATTTTAGGGAAGAAAAGACTTTACCTAACTCACAATAAAAGATATCACCTAACTCAGGCATTGTTTTTCTTCATATTTGGAATTCCTCTAGAATTTCAGAATTTGTACATCAAACACACATGCAAGGCCAGTCTGGTTTATTATTTTAAATAATTTGGGAAAATAGCTAACATTATTTGTTACAAATAATTATAAACAAAATAATGTATAAAGTTTTTTAAGTGAATTAGAGTTTCTGAAGTTAATTCTAACATTCACTTTTCCTCGATCAAGGAGGGATTCAGCATTTCTTAGAACAAAAGAATTGTAGCAGTGTGAAATTTTTGAACCGTGGGCAGCACATCCTGGCAGTACCACTTCCAGTGATGTGACCTTGGTCGAATCATTAATATCCTTTGTGCTTCACTTCCCCCACCTGAAATAGGAGTGATACTAAGATTCCACCACACCCACCACTCCGGGCCTTTTTCAAACTGTGGGCATTGAGGTTTCTGTATATTTGTGCTTTATGATATACATACTAAAAAATTAGTTCATAATTTCAAACAGCTGTTTTACTGCCACAGGCTTCAGTTAAACTTAACGCTTGAGTAATAGTTCTACAGAGTAAAGTTGCAAGAGGATATTCAAAATAAAACTAACAATTACATGTTACAGATATAACAAGAATTTTAAATCTCGTGTGTGTTTATTTCAGAGCAAAGATGGAAAAACCCCACTGCACATGACTGCCCTCCACGGTAGATTCTCCAGATCACAAACCATTATCCAGAGTGGTAAAAAGTATTTCTGTTTGTTTTTTTTCTTAAGTGTAGTAAAAGCATCCACATAATGAATGGTATTGAGGAATTGTCATAGCAGTGTACACATTTTTGACATTTGATATCAGAGCTCATGAAAATCAGATAATGAAGAATTTTAAATGCCATGTACATGTATCTTTTGTAATTATGTTTTTCATTTATTTTTGTATTGTTTCCCTTAGATTATAAATATAATTTCTCTAGCAGTTAGTGTTGGCTTTTTTAAAACATGCTAGATAGAAAACTCTGCCTTTCTACTGCAAACTGTATTATATATTAAGAAACTCGGTTGCATTTCTCTTTTCCCTTCTGACTATCTTGAACTATTTTTAGCATTTTCATTTATTTTCTGAACTTGTATTCTTTTGCATTTGAATTAGTACTAGGCAGGCTAAACTTTTAAATAAAAAGAACTTTTGGGTACATTAAAGCAGTGTTTTCACAAGCCATGTTCCAAGGAACTGTTTATTAGTAGTCCTCAAGACAATAGCTGTTCTGATTTTGCAGGGAAAGGGTAGGAATAAGCTCATGATCAAATAATTCATAAAGTATTGCATGCTGTCTTCTTGGTGACACAGAGTGTGCACATTAAAGCCTTGGAAAGTCTCACTCTAAAGAAATGTGTTTGATTTTGTTTAAATACAGTGGTTTCCAAACTTATTGGACGCCCAGAACCCTTTTGTAATTTTTAAATCTGTTAAAATCTTATGCTTAGTTCACAAAATTGCTTTAAGTGTGAAATCTGTAACCCCAGTGCCTGGCCCAGTAAATGTGCTGTGGATGAAATCTGTGGTTAAATTGTTATACCCATTAGTTTGTGCTTGAATTGCATTTTATATCACTTTCCATGTAATGGATTTGACTTGATCGTTACATAGTTCAGTGTCTGATAGTATGTCCTTTATTGCAGGAGCAGTAATCGACTGTGAGGATAAGAATGGCAACACCCCTTTGCACATAGCAGCGAGGTACGGCCATGAGCTGCTAATCAACACTCTAATTACAAGTGGTGCTGACACTGCAAAGTAAGTACTTCCCAAGGTGTTGATGCCTTGTCAGGGAAACGTGGATTTTGTCCTCAATGTAGTACTAATTGCTTGAGCTTTTTCCTCTTTGTATTGGCGATGTAATAGAATAGAATGTTTAATGTGATTTCATTGGTAAACCAGCATAGGGTATTTTTATATTTTTTTACCCCAGTTCTTTCTAGATTATGAGTAACATATTAAAGTTTCCATGTAAGATTTTGTTTGAAAGATGGATTCTCTTGCATGCTCTGCAGAAAGAAACACCCTACTTTTAAATTGACGTTTATCATTCTTATGTATGTTTTTAAATTTTTATTACCTTTTTATATGTTTATTAACATGTTTTAAATCTTCTATTAAACTTTCTGTAAATGGTATGCTACTGTACACTTTTTTAAACTTTTTTTTTTTTTACATGAAGTTGTTGGTTTAGCCATGTAGATACAAATTTGGGCTTTTTTTTCTCATCTCTATATGTAACTCTAGTTCATTCATTTTATAAAATTTAATTCTGTTGTAAAGATTTCACAATTTATTCATTCTCATTTACAAACACAAGTTGCTTCCAAGTTTTTACTATTACAAAAGTTACTGCAGTGAACATTCTTAAACATTTTGCCTTGTGGTAATGATTCTCAACATCGGGGCAGGGGGAATGGGTTTTGCTCCTGAGGCAAATGTCTAGAGACATTTTGGTTGTCATCATTTGGGGAGGAGAGTGTTAACTGTCATGCAGTGTGGGTAGAGACCGGGGGCGCTGATGGCCTCTACAGGCACAGGATAACCCAGCCCCCAGCCCCACAGAAAATCCACAGTGACAGTAGTGCTGAGGTGGAAAAGGCCTGCTCTAAGAGGAGAGTAGCTGGATAAGTTAAGTATTGAATAGTTTCTTTTTACTTTATTTAAGTGATTGCATTGTGATGAGGACACTGTCCTGTTCACTTTAGGCGTGGCATACATGGAATGTTCCCCCTCCATTTGGCAGCCTTAAGTGGTTTTTCCGATTGCTGTAGGAAACTTCTTTCTTCTGGTAAGTGGAACCTTCACAGACAGATTATCCCCTTTTACCTCCCCAAACCGCCCCCCGCCATCTCCCATTTTAATACAGTCTCTTTATCCTGCTTTTCCAGAATCACATGTAGATAAGTCCATGTGTGGATCATTTATTAACCCCTCTTAGAATATGTTGGACCCTTTAATTTTAAGATTTGATTTTCTCTTCAGCTCTGGGAAAGGTTTTGTTTTTCCAGTGATTTCCTCCTCTCTCTCTTAGTTGGGGAATGGGGTGTGGAATATTTCTAGAGCAGTCCCTTTGTGTCTAGAAGTAAAATATCTTCATTTGCATGCTTCCTTTTTAAGAGCCAATGGCCAGTTTACAATATCTTCTAGGTTTGTGAAATTATTTATGCCATATCTAATTACTGTCTTAAAATACCACATAGTCAGTTTGAAGCAAAACAGGATCAATAGCTTTCTATAAATATTACTACAAAATTATGATCCTTATTAAATGCATAGAATTATGAAATATGTAAGATTTAATTTTTAATGATATTCTATTTCTTAGCGTGTTAGGAAAGTTGAACAGATTTTGTATATTAATACTCTCAATTGCTGAAAGAATTATGGGAAAGTTTCAGTGAAAATTAACATATTGTGAGACAGACACTTCTGAGTTTTTCTTAATGATATCTTTTAAGTGAGGTAATTGTGTTTTGAATGTTTTAAGTGTATGTGTGTCCACAAGTAATCACATACCCATTTATCTGTGAAGGAGAATTCTAAAAACCTCTTCTCAGTATTAATCTGCAAGTATCAAAGCACCTATGGCTTTAAAAAAAAAGTTTTATTAAGAAATAATTCATGTATCATACAATTCACCTGTTTAAAATTTACAATTCAGTGTTTTTTTAAAGTATATTCACACAGGTATGTAACCATGACTACAATGGGTTTTAGAACATTTTCATCCCCCGCCCCCAAAAAAAAAACCCCTCATTTTCAGTCAGTTCCCCATTTCCTCCCTCCCCCCAGCCCTAAGCAGTCATTAATCTACTTTCCACCTCTGTAAATTTACCTGTTCTGGACAGTTCATAGAAATGGAATCACCCAAGATGTGGTTTTGTGACTGATTTTTTTTCACTTAGAAATGTTCTGAACGGTCATCCAGTGTTATAAACATGTATCGGTACTTTATTTCTTTTTATTGCTGAATAATATTCCATTGTATCCTATGACTTTTAAACAAGTACTCTAGCATTTGTTCTAAAACCCCCAATCCTTTAGTGGTAATTTTTTTTAAAATACTGTACATTATTAATCTATTTTCAATTAATTTTTACCTATTTGTAATTCATAGTTTTGTTTAAGATTGGGGGTGTGTGATTTTTTTTTACATTTTTTTAATGTAATACTCTAATATAAAGTAACTTACCTATACTATTATATAAGATGTATTCATTCTTGTAGGATTTGATATAGATACCCCAGATGATTTTGGCAGGACCTGTCTACATGCAGCTGCAGCTGGAGGGTATGTTAACAAAATTTTTACTTTTTTTAAGAAAAAGGTAGTTGATCGTGGCAGGGTTTTTTTTGTTTCATAAAATATAAATCATAGTGTTTTATTCACTCTGCCCTCATTTGAAAACATGCTTTTATACTTATTTAAACCTACCGATTTCATTATAATTACAATTTCATTACAATTACATCTTCTCAATGTATTTTTCCTGGGTAGGAATTTGGAGTGCCTAAACCTTCTGCTGAACACTGGTGCAGACTTCAACAAAAAGGATAAATTTGGAAGGTAGGGTGTGGTACAGTTCCTCTGTAGAGCCTACTTAATGTTATTTACTTAATGACTTTCTTGACCTTCTATTGTGGCTTCTGAGAGTTAACTGAATAATTCTTCGTCTTTTGCGTTGTGATCATGATTCTTTGAGAGGCCCCAATAAGTAGATAACTTCTGAATATTCATTCTCACCCACAGCCTTCTTCCAGCTGGGCCCCTGCCATAGCCCCAGGCTACCAGCCACAGCTTTACTTTATAAGCACTTCTATACCTCTTGTGATGTCATTCCTCCTCCTCCTCCCATAATTATAGCCATGAAAATATAAAACCACATGGTACCTATGCTCCCTCAAAAAACTCACAAGAGCTGGAGCTCAGTGGTAGTTCTCCATTCCTTCAAGTCATTCTTTTGTTAGAGACTCTGCTGCCTATATTTGGTTCCAGAGCACTAGAAAGAGGGAGGAAACAGGTTACAAATTTATGTGTAATTTTTCTTTCTCCTCTTCTCTAACTCTCTGCACACACCCTGAGCGTGACCCACAGGAAAGCACCTGTGAATGCAGAGTCCCTTTGTAGTCACCCAGCCAATCTGGCAGTCTCACTGTTCAGCCCAGGCCTCATTGTTACTTGCATCTGTGATTGCAGTACTTAAAGCCACCATGATCTATCTACTAAGTTACTTAGAGTAGGAATTGACCCAGAGTCTGTTAGAACCACATAGGAAAGGACAGAATGCAATTTGAAAAATAGAGGTGAGCATGCTGTAGTGTGTACAGAAATCTAAATATAATGTACACATGAGACTTATAATGTTATAAACTAGTGTTACCTCAATTAAAAAAGAAATAAAGGTGGCAATATGAGCAAAATTGTGTATCAGGAGTTTGAGAATTTTATCAGAGTATATGACAAGAGAGGGTGTGTGTGAATCTGTGTCAGTGCATGGGATTGGGCCAGTGCACAGTAGAATTACGTGTGGTAGGGAATCAGAAGTGCATATAAGAAAAGAAAAGGAAAAACGACTATCTGACCCCATAATTATTTTGAGGAACAGACTGTTCTTATAAGCCTGCTAATTGAAGGAACTAATGACCCACAAAATCAAAAATCACTTTGTTTGACTTTGGCGTGCAGTATTTTTATAGCTAATTTATTTTTATAAGTGTACTTTAATCCAGCATATATTGGTTACTTTGTAGCACTTGATGCATTCTGTACTACAATTAGGGCACATTCTGAGTTTAGAAGCTTGAAAGTAATTCAGGGTTAATTGCATTTTCAAAAATACTATTACTATATTATACTATTATCCAATAAAGTAAAATAATGCTTCACTGTCATTTCACCAGGTAAATATTTTAGAAAAAATTATACCATGAAGACTCTGGACTAAATTTACCTTCACTTGTCTGTTTTCTTCTTCTTCTGTTTTTTTTTTTTTTTTTTAATGAAAGGTCATGGATCATCATAGTTTTGTAATCTAAAGACAGAAACTCCTAAATTTAGTAACATTCTTTTTCATTTCAGTAACTGAGAAGAAATAAGCTACAAATATTCCATCTCTAGAAATTAACAGTTTAGAGTAAACTCTTCAAAATGATGAACAGTCTTCAAAACTATGCATTTTTTGCTTGAGGAATCTGATATTACTGTGCAGCTCTACCATATAGTTGATATAACAGCATTCTTTTTAATGCTTCTGTATTTTTCTTACTCTTTATTCCTCTACTGAGACAGGAACAGAAGCTGCTACCTATGAAACATCTCTATTAGTATAGGGGAAGCTTTGTTAAAATGAAAGTTTTCTCAGATTGCTAATGGCATTAGGGAGGAAAAAAAATAAGTTTTCAAGTTTTGGAGCAGAATATGAAGGATATCTGTAATTCACTCAAAAGACTGGAATTGTTACTGTCTGGGGACCATGAAATGATTTAATTGTGTTCCTATCTTATTTTGTATTCTTAGAGGCTCTTTGCCATCTTAGTTTCTCCTCCAAGCTTTCTGCCTGGCCCTCCGAAAGACTTAGGTATATGGCAGAAATCAATCTCAGGCTTTCTATAAATATTTATAACTGGGTGGATCAACTGTGCTCTTGTTTACTGGTTTCTGTCCCTGACTTTTTTTTTTTTAATTAACTTGGGCAAAAAGATCTCCACTGCACTATGCTGCTGCCAACTGCAACTACCAGTGCCTGTTTGCTCTTGTGGGCTCAGGAGCAAGCGTGAATGACCTTGATGAAAGAGGATGCACACCCTTGCACTATGCAGCTACGTCAGACACAGATGGCAAGTAAGTATCATATGGTGAGAATGGAGGATTGTTTCTATCTGGCAGTTTTTATAGCAAATTTATATTTCCTTTTTTGTACTTTTTATTATTGATTATCTTTCCCTGATGCTCTAGTAGGGAAAATAAGTTGTTTTCATAATTATTCCTAGTCATCGTTATTACCACCTACTTCTACTCAGCAACCTGCATTATGAACTAATCAGGTAGAAGAAAGATAAAGGTCCCTTTTCGTCCTCCCTTCCAAAAACACATCTTAATATCTATCACCTCCATGTTTTTTCCACCTGGCTTCTTAGAGGCAGCAGTCTTGAGTATATCATAGGGAAAGGGAAAGGCAAGAGGTACACAGACAATGCCATCAGAAGATTGAGCAGAGATTGGAATACCAGTATTCTTCAGAGGTAGAAAGTTCATATTTCCAAGGGATCCCTGTAAATTGGTATTCAAATAGGGAATAATTGAACTGGCAGAATCTGGCCACATAGTTGGTACTAAATAGTGCTTAAATAAGTAAATTATATAGATAATGGAGTAGTGAATAAATGTTGTCCAAAAATGACTTAATAAAAACAAAAGAATGAGAGATTTAGAAATTTTCATAATTAATGTTCACCCAAAGATGATCAGACCCATTTATAGTACCTTAATGTATATTGCCTTCTTGGAAGAAAATGAACTCATTAGAGACAGAGAAGAAATCTTCAATGTCTGTGGTATTCCCCATGAGTCTGGGTCAGTGAAGGGTAGGAAAAACAAATAATGGTTTCTGGGGAAAGATTTTATAAAATATACTTCAAGGAAGTTGCATTTAACATAGAACTATTTCCTTGGTTTTTAATGTTTACTTTTTTACCTTCAAAATAAAAAGCATAATTTGATGGTATTACTCACAAATATTAATTTATTATAAATTCTGTAACTAATTTCAAAGCCATTTCTGTAAGTAACACTTTGTTATGCTGGATTTGTGGCTAAAATCCTAATCTTGAAAGCATTAGTAAAGTATACTATCAGCCCTTTGTATCTACTGGTTTTGCATCTGCAGATTCGGAGGGTCGACTGTATTTATTGTAGGGCTGTGTTCATTTTTTATAAGGGACTTGAGGGTCCAAGTCTACGGTCTTTGGTATCCTCGAGTACTCTTGGCATCAGTCCCCCTTAGATACCGAAGGATGACCGTATTTTCTGTTTGGAGGAGTATATCACTTTATACAATTTCATATATAGCAGAATAGTTAGATATAGATAGGTTTGGGGAGAAGCCAAATTATTTGAAGTATGTTTTTGGATAGTAGAGCTTTAAAGAAAATCTCTGATAGAGACTTTGTAAATCAGAAAATATTTTGGTAAACTTGGGTAAGTAGATTGTCCTCTGATTTATAAATTTTGTAATTTCAGGATTTGATTTATAGATTTTCCTAAAATAGATTATACCCAAAATGACTATCACCATCAGAAGTCCTTTACCAGTGTTCCCATAAACCGTTTATTGGGTACTGCCCAGCATGATCTAAGTAAATTCCACTGAGTTCATGTACACACAGACAGAGATTACCCCATCGTCCTCCTGCCCTTATACAATTACATTAAACCTGAATTCTTACGCAGGAACAAAAGAATAACAATGTTCAACCTATAGTGTTTGAGATTTGTGGTTTTATTTTAAGCCAGTCTACTTTTTCTTTAGAAGTATACTTAGTACTAAAGTGAATTAAATTGTTAGTTTTCTCACCTAATATAAACTGTTTTGAGCAATAGTCTAGAGCAGGGATCCCTAAACCCTGGGCTGTGAACTGGTACTGGTCCGCGGCCTGTTAGGAGCCAGGCCGCAGAGCAGGAGGTGAGTGGCGAGCGAGCGAAGCTTCATCTGCTGCTCCCCATCGCTCGCATTACCGCCTGAACCATCCCCCTACCCCGCCCGCCCCCCCCCACCCCCGTTCCGTGGAAAAATTGTCTTTCGCAAAACCGGTCCCTGGTGCCAAAAAGGTTGGGGACCGCTTGTCTAGAGATATTTATTACTTAAACACTTAATTCTCAGTATCTCCACAAGCAACCTGATGTACCAGAAAGAACATGAGCTTTATCCAAAAGACCCGGCTGAAATCATGGGGGCTTCATATTATACCTCTTTGAGCCTGAGCAAGTAATTGTTAGGCAAAATCTTCTTTATCTGTAAAATTAGAATGAAGCGTACTTCTTAGAATTGTGGGGAAAACTGAGGGCATGTGTATAAAAGAATCTAGCACTGTTTTTTGGAGCCTCTTTCTTACCTTTGAAGGATCAAAGTCCCAGAGGTCTTGTCTGATGCCATCACTTATAGACTCAGTGATTTGTTCCCTGGGAATCTTCTGGAAACTATTCACTACAGTAACCATTTTAGGATACCAGAGGCATCCTTTCAGTAAGTGATTGTTTTGGAGGCTTAAATAGTAGAATTAAAGAGTTGGTTTATTTTTCTGAACTCCAAGGATTTAATTCCCAGGAATAGGTTGGATAACAAGAGAATCTGGAATAATTCTTTCTGCTGCCAAAGCCAGAGTGAAATATTTTCTAAAAGAAGAAAGAAATTCCCCATGACTTCAAATACTGTTATTCAGTAATGTGTGTTTGTTGGTTTGTTTCTTTAATGATTGTTTAATAATGTCCTGTCAGCATCCCCAGGGAAAGTTGTATATACTTTGGGATTTTTGACACTCTGCCACTGGTTTTCTGCTGTTCAGAAGTGACATAAGTAATTACAATTCTACTCTGCCTTGTGTGCCTGTCTTTACTTTCAGTAAATGTTGGAAAAATACATGAAATCGTTCCTCCTCATTCTCCTCATCCTGCTAGTCGCCCCCATCATCCTGATGCCTACATTCACTATAGACAGTCATGACTCGGCAAACAAATATACAGTTATTTTCACGGGAGAAACATACTAAATGTATTAAATATTAACAAATAAAGTTCTCTTTGCCATTTGAAGAAAAATAGGACTGGCTATGAGCATGATGGTGAGGACCTACCCCAAGCCTGTGTGGTGTGTATAAGAGAAGGGGAAGGCTGGGGTTATTTATTGTGATTACATATAAGGAAGAAATCCTCCTCATGCCTTTTCTTCTGTGATAACTACCATTAACAGAAGTATTTCTATATGTTTATGTAGATCATTTCACATCCCTCACAGTGTAATCAGAGTTATGGACCTGGTAAATGTCTGTCCATAGGCTTTTCTGTGTTCATATGGTTATATATACATGTGTTTATGAATGCATAGATATATTTCACCAAGATACACTTTTATGGAGATAGATGTTAACAAAAATGGGATCATATTTTGACTTCTAATAGCATTGTTTATTTTTGTCTGTTTTGAACTTTATGTAAATGGAATCATACAGTCTTTTGCTTGGAACTTTTATAATCCTTAGGTTTATTCCTAAGTATTTGATATTTTCATTGCCAAAATAAATCTATCTTTAAATTTCCTTTGTTGTGAAATAGAGAAATATATTTGACTTTTGTATACAACTTTGCATTCAGCAGCCTTGCTAAACCTGTTTTATGTATGCGTGTAAGACAGAACTGGGTTTGATTCTGGCTCTGCCACTTGCTGTGAGACCTTGGGCAGGTTACTTAACCTCTCTGCACGTTTCATCTGTCAAGTGGGAATAATAGTCTGACCTTAACTCATAGCCATATGAGGTACAGAATATCTGAATTGCTTAGAACGATACCTGACACATTGTAATCTTCCTGTAAGGATTAGTTGTATTTTTTTAAGCTATGCTTAATATCTTTTTTGGTCAGTCAGACACTATTGTATACCGTGATGGGGGAGAGTAGAGTTAGGAGGGCCTCTGGTGACAATGCCACATCCTCTGCCCTGGGCCGAGTGATACTCTCCCAGGGCTCTGACCAGCCGTGGGACACATGGATTTGACTCAGTCTGAACTTGCACCAGAAAAAGTGGTAGGAGTTCATGGGTGGTAGGGGAAGAGTAGGAGAAGTTTAAATAGTTTGAAAATCACTCTGATTTGAATTACATGCTTAATTGGGATGAGGATACTTAATTTGTCTAACAAATGAAGAAAACAAAATATTTAACAGTAAGTTTGGTTTATTACTTAGGTATTTAGCCATAAATATTCCTCCAGATTTTGCATACATGGTTTATTTTAGGGAAATAAGAGAAATTATAGAAAATCCTCGTTTCTTAATTTTCTGCGTTTTATAAAATGAGCGTGTGTTAACTTTACAATGAGCAAAAAAATTTAGGATTGACTCTCTCCCCTTCACCTCATTTGCAAATCAAAAGTGAGGTTCAGATTTTCAAGATCAAGCAATTTTGTAGTTCAGTATTTTATAAACACCCAGGTCAAAGTGTCACTAACTCATTAACCCCTGTGCTAAAGCATTTGTAGCATAGAAAGAACACTTGAAGAGAAGACCCAAGGCGTAGTCCTTGCTTTGCCATATTCTAGCCAGAAGATTGGGAGCAAGTCATTTAATTTTCCTGAATGTCAGTAATTTTTTTCATTTGTTAAAGGTAATGCTTACAAAGTAGTCATGAAAATTCATATTGCTTAGCAAAATTTGAAAGGTGTGGCAATAGAAGTAATTTTATAATTATAAATCAACTCTTAGTCTTTGTTATAGGAGACCAATCATCTAGTAATATGAAGGTAGACAAAGAAATAATATGATTTGATAAGAACTACTGCATGTATTATGGTTGAATTATTTCAAACCATTTAATGTTGTATACTTGCAACTAGTAAATATAAGTAGTGCTTTGAGACTTGCTCTCCTACTTCAGAAGGTAAACATGAACTTACCTACTTGTTTTGCTTTCCTTAAATAAGTCAGTTTTTTTTTTCCCCCAGTACTCATGTATCAGCAAGTTATCTTAAAATAGTTTGTTCCACTGATAGAATCTGTCTTGTATTCAGGTCTCAGTAGGGAGAACTATTTCTGTTTTATCATTCACATCTAGAGAACTTGATTAAAGGTAAAAAGATATTCCCTTGGGTGAAATGTTTCTGCCTTTAAAGCAGTGAGACTGTCCTTCCAGGCCAGCAGGTCTTTCCTTCATCCCAGTGAGGATTGACCTGTGAGCTGGGTACCTAGGAAGACTGTGTACAGAGTCTACACACTGCCTGAAATACTTCCTGGCGTGCCCTCAGAGCTAGTTTAGGAATACCGAGAAACACCAGGCTTGTTCCTTAGAGTCAGATTCGGGTGATGTTGTTGTTTCATCATAGTGATATGCAGTTGATCATAATTTTCACTGCATATAAATATCAAAATCCCGCTTAAAAGGATGAACATTTGCTACCATTAAGGATATTATAATAAATGTAGATTCTGTAAGTAATTCCTAAGAGATCTAAAGTACTTTAAGCAATTAGCATTAAAGAAATAAGGGTTGGCATTGCAAAGAATGGTCCTCATACATATATGATAGAGTTACTGGGTGATCAGTTACATCGCTCCATTGTTCCTTTCCACTTGTTCTTATAACTTCAGTATGCTTTTGGAAACTTGACAAGCAGTATTTGATTATAGATTTCCCCCCCTAGTGGTGGAGTTAGTATTTAGTTAGACACACTGCAATATTAGACAAATTATCACTGAATAATTATGGACTTGGAATTTGAACATGAATGGATTTTAGATTATTTAGTTGAATTCCTACTCCCATCTATCAAATGAATAAACAGAAGCCATTTCACCATAAAGGTGAAATGATTTGCCCAAGATTGCTGGTATCAAACTAACTCTAGCGATAAATCTTTTAATTTCTAATTCAGTACTCTTTTTTTTTTTTTGCTGCCATAACATTTATCAGAATTATAACAAATTGTGAACTTTATAGTCCTTTTATTTAAAAAAAATTTTTTTAACATCTTTATTGGAGTATAATTGCTTTACAATGGTGTGTTAGTTTCTGCTCTATAACAAAGTGAATCAGCTATACGTATATATATATATCCCCATATCTCTTCCCTCTTGCGTCTCCCTCCCACCCTCCCTATCCCACCCCTCTAAGTGGTCGCAAAGCACCGAGCTGATCTCCCTGTGCTGTGCGGCTGCTTCCCACTAGCTATGTGTTTTACATTTGGTAGTGTATATATGTCAGTGTTACTCTCTCACTTCGTCCCAGCTTACCCTTCCCCTCCCCCGTGTCCTCAAGTCCATTCTCTATGTCTGTGTCTTTATTCCTGTCCTGCCCCTAGGTTCATCAGAACCAATTTTTTTTAAGATTCCATATATATGTGTTAGCATACGGTATTTGTTTTTCTCTTTCTACGATGAGGTATCACCTCACACCAGTCAGAATGGCCATCATCAAAAAATCTTACAGTTCTTTTAAAATTACTTTCCTCATATTTTAATAGCACAGGAATGAAGTGTATTTCCCATGGGAAGGTCTTTCGTGTTACCTACATACCACTTTTACATTGTTCCCACACTTTTCAGGTCTCTAATGCAAGATCCTTGAATTCTGACCTTGGTTTTGGGAGATATTTTTACATCCTTTCTTGAGCTTCCTAATGAGATATACTAACTATGTATTCCAGAAAGATTGGATGCTCCCCACCACTAAGAGTTTAATCCTGTCAAACGTTGTTTGAGTTGACTAGCTGGTGCCATGAATATAGACTGTGTACGAAACAGTCTTCAGGTATACTGTGCTTGCTGACAGACTGTGGATAAAGAAGATTCTCTTATGAACATTTTGTTTGTACTTTTATGATACTTACAGTCAATATCATTTAAATGACAAATGTATGTAGTGTAGATGTGTTTATGATTTTTACATTACTCAAATGTAAGAAAAATTTCCAGTTTTGAGTTTGTCTCTGTTTTTATCATTGGTTAAAATGCAGGATTTAGAATTATGAATATGTCTTACTATAATAGGTGCCTGGAATACTTATTAAGAAATGATGCAAATCCAGGGATCCGGGACAAGCAAGGATACAATGCAGTTCATTATTCAGCTGCATATGGTCACCGTCTGTGTCTTCAGCTGGTAAGATTCCTGATTTCTTGTGGAAGGACCTATGTAAGTTTATATTCTAATAATGTAATGACAGAATAAATGGATCAAGAAACAAACGCCTTTTAACATTTTTAGAATCCCTATCCCTCCTAAATTCATACTTGCCTCACTAAGCTTTCTCTCATTCCCTGTTCCCTTTCACAGAGAAAGGAGGAAATTAGATCTCTGGAGAGGGCTCCCTTAGAGCCCCCCATGTCCATGGAGCATTCACTGCCCCTGCCCCTTTAAATGTTTTCCAGAATGTTTTAAAGAACTGTAACTATGTCATATGTGAGAAATACATGTTCCTGTGAGAGAAAGCTTCCCCCTTTGTATTCAGGAATTCAGAAAGACCCAGTCTTCTGTCAGTCTCTCCTGACAAGGGAGACTCATCTTCTGCAAAGGAACTTTTTATTTCAACTGTGGTCTCATTCCTGAATGTATACACCATTCACCCCACTTTGCCAAACCAAAGGGAGAGTAAAAGACAAGTTAAATGATTCTGAAGTGTGTAGCACATGCTTCACATTAGAGGTTTCTTCATTTAGACCTACTTATAAATTATATTAACATTGCTTCCCTTAAAGGGGAAATAAAATTCAAGGAGGGTGGGTATAAAAGATAGAAAAAAGAGGTTGACATACTTAATATAGCATTTAGAACCCTGCTACAGAAGTAATATTTCCTTAGTTTATTATGGTATCTGTAGACTAAAATCTGAGACCCATGTGTATAGATTTGTGGTCTATTATGTTGTACAGTTGTTTACTTAAAAGACTTCATTTTTGGAGACAAAGGAAGCACAAGTTCAGAATAGAATTTAACAAAGCCCTATGTAAATAGAGACATGTAGTTAACATTTATCTCTACTGTATATGACTGCTTCCTCAACTAAGTATTTTTATTTTAAATTTTATTTCAGATTGCAAGTGAAACTCCTTTAGATGTTGTAAGTATTAATTAGTCAGTTTTCCCCCTAATATTGATTATTTAAATATTTGCTCTCACTAGAGCTGGAGCCTGTCTTACACATTCCTGGGAACAAAGATAGTGACAGAAATCATGTTTGCAGGGGGAGGGAAAGTTCTTACTTGGTGGTAATTAAATGGCATTTCTCTCAAACTCTTAAGTTTATAGCCCTCTCTCAAAGCTCTTAGTATGTGGTCCTTACTGCATTTTCAGCATAATCCATTCCATAAGGTTGCTGAATTTAGTTTTCATAATATAATGGTCTGGGATTTTAAAATTCATATTCAAGTATCAGTTTA
This sequence comes from Balaenoptera ricei, assembly GCF_028023285.1. NCBI lineage: Eukaryota > Metazoa > Chordata > Mammalia > Artiodactyla > Balaenopteridae > Balaenoptera > Balaenoptera ricei. The sequence continues at coordinate 29,251,737 of NC_082642.1, read as the reverse complement.
TACTCTAAAATGGATTTGAACTTGGGGGAGGGGGACCAGGAATAACTGCTGTGATATGTCTAAAAGTACCATTTCTGACACTTAAAATTCTTTTCTTTCTCAGTTAATGGAAACCTCGGGAACAGACATGCTGAGTGATTCAGACAATAGAGCAACAATAAGCCCTTTACACTTGGCTGTGAGTATTGCCTTCACAGCCAACTTGATGGCTCGTTTACTGAAAATGTCTCATATCTGTGTTGACTCAAACTAGTACCCAGAACTTTTGGTCCATATAATGATGATCATGGAGTTAAAACTGTAAGAACTTTCTTAACTCAGAGAATTCTTGAATGTACTTTTGTTTCGTTTGTTTGTTTGTCTTAAAAAAAAAAAAAAGGCCGGGGGGTTTGAGCTTCCCACAAGGTCTGCTCTAAGGAGAGAATATGCCTGAGATGTGAATTTTAAAATGACCCACCCTAGTGGAATGGCTTCTGACTTCTTAAGCAGATGATATAAGAACTGTAATTTCTGTGGTATTTCTACAACTTTTTGCTTACTTTGTGATTTTGGGGTGCTAAGTTTGTGTTCACTGGTCCTTCACTTGCTCATGCTATAGGATTTAACTACATGGTCTGTAATGTTCCTTCTAGCTTCAGATGCCTCTGAATTTTTCCTCTTAATGTCCGTCACTAAGAGAAGATTAGAAGAGAGTGTGACAATTCTTTAAGTCAAATATGGAAATGAATTACCTTAGGAAATTTCAAGCAGAGCCCAATCTAGTTCTTTCTGCGCTGAAAGAAGAATTTATCTTTGAAATAAAGCATGTTGTGGGGAGCTGGGGGACTTTGAGAATCGGGAGAATTGGGTACTGTCACTATTTGTGAGACCTCTGATTTTAAGTATAGTAAAATGCTTATAAGGGTCTCTACTTAGGTTAATGTGTATCACAAGTTCAATGATCCATTTAATTGTTTCTTCTCACATATACTATTATTTTTTATTTTAATATTCTCCTGGCATATTTTCTAACACTGACACATGTACACTGAATTTTCTGCTTTGTCTTTCTCCCCCTTTCTCCCCAGCAGTACTTCCTACCATGCTCTAAATAACTAAGAAGACATGCTGAAGCTTCCTTTTTCCTTGCCCTTTGGGTCTTTGGAAATACTATCTACTCTCCCAGACTTGCATAATAAATAAGTCATCTGGAAGTGCAAAGCTAGCATGGAGAAAATAGCTATTTTACTATGGGTGGCAAGAAATGACGTCTGAGCAGATGACTAGGCAGTTCTTCCTGCATCATTATCATCATTCTTATAATAATAGCGCCTCATCTCTTGAACACTTACTAGGTGCCAGACTAAGCACTTTGCCAAGTTTTTGAATGCATTATCTCAAAAACTTCAGTTTTTTTAACTAGTTATTTTACTCCATGGCTGTTGGGAATAGTGCTGTTATTAACATGGGTGTGCTAAATAGTGTTTTTAAGCTGAAATGGAAACAATTTTGTGATTTCATAATTAGGCTTAATGAAATGTGGTTATACCACCACTCTTGCATTTTGTATCCATCCCTAGGAGGTTTTTCAGAAATTACTGAAGTGATTTTTCTCCTTCCAAACTCTCCCAATCCAGGATGACTTGATGCAGTAAAAACGCGCTGGCTTGAGGACTCAGGAAACTGGCCTTGGTCCTGCCTTCGCACATACTAGGCCTCTAAGCCTCTTGTCCCAGTCCAGTCAGAGCCATCGTGAGGGGAAGATTATTACCCTGTGGCAGATTACCCTGGCTCTAGCCATCCTTATTTTCCCTCTGCTTCTTTTTATACCACCTTCTGCATAGACTGTGCTTCTCACAGTTCATTTTTAATAGCATAATTTTGTTGACCTGGTATTGAGGAACAAGGTTAGATGTGCTCCTCAGACAGTAGAGCTCAGAGATCTCTAGTCACTTTAACTTTGAGGGAGTCAGAAACATCAAGAGGTCAGTAAGGCCCAGAGCAGCTTCACCTCCTGCTGGTACTTTCTGACATTTCCCACAAGAAGTGGCTTTACAGCCCTTTGGTACATTGCGGGCCCCTCTTTCTAGCTAAGTATCTCTTTTTAGAAGCAGGTGACATTTAGCACAAATATGGTAGAATTTTATATTTTTCAATTCCCTAATGAAAAGTTCACATATGATCATTTACAGTTTGCCTATATGTGCTAAGCTGCAGGTCTGAACGGTATCAGAAAATGACTTGTCCCTTAGCTAAAAGGGGTGGCATGAGTGAACCAGAGGAGACATTCCTTCCCCATCAGAACTGTGTCGTTATTGCCTTATGTCCTGCTCAGCATCTAGTCCAATAAGAGTAATAGATGTTCAGTTGACATGTTGGTTTTTGAAATGAATTCTCTGGAAAGCAGACTGTGTAAAGAAGGGGATTTCAGTCGGTCGGGTTTCAGACAAATTTCTCAATCTTCTTGCTCTGCTGTACAGCTAGGACAGTGCATAGCACATGGTAGTTTTTCAAGCAGGGCTCAGTCTAAATATTTTTGAAAAGAAATGTTTATTTTTGAGATAGCACGTTATGGGATGGAGTAGTCATTTTAATTTGAGAAATCATAAGGCTCAAGTACTAGCTGAACTTCAGTTGCAACTGTCTCTGTGATTTAAGCGTAGTAACATTTTCTCGGGGAGTGAAGGGGGGCACTGAACTGTGACGAAGAACACGGGCTTTGGGATCATAGACTTAGAATGAAAGCTTTCATTGAACCCATGTCACACATCATTGAATGTCTGCCATGAACCAGACATTGTATACTCGTGAAAAGATCACCTGTCATTTCAACTTTTATTATTTGTGGAATACCCATTCCCTAACACTGTAGCCTACTAATTGATTATTAGAAAAATTTGTAGGTAACTTTCTTAATTATCAATACAGAAGTTTTAGATTACCTCAAATATAATGATGTGAAGACAAGTTTGCTTACTACTCCCTTTATGTTTTCTAGGGTTTCTAAGAAGTCAGTCTAAATATGTATTTTTTTAATTTACATTTTTATTTATTCCCAGGCCTATCATGGTCACCATCAAGCACTAGAAGTGTTAGTACAGTCTTTGTTAGATCTTGATGTGAGAAACAGTAGTGGAAGAACGCCCTTGGACCTTGCAGCATTTAAGGGCCATGTAGAATGTGTGGATGTTCTCATTAATCAGGGAGCCTCAATCTTAGTCAAAGATTACATTTTGAAGAGAACACCTATACATGCAGCAGGTATGTCAAAGACTATGAATGATTTTATTTACCACTTTCCATCTAATGCTCTTCTTTTTCAATTTCTTGTATATTATACTCCTGGTAATTGTTTTAACAATTTTGACTTTAACAATTCTAATGATTCTACTCTCAGGGAAAAACCAACAGCAAGATTATAATCACTTTAAAAAAATATCTACCTTAGAAATTGGATTTATATAATAGTCTAACTTCTGAAGTACTTTATCAACAACAACAACAAAAAATAACAATTTCTTTTTAACTGCTTTTTGATGGAAATTATTTTGGATTGGTATGTGCTTTCATTTAACAACTGATAAACATTTTACTTACTGTACCAGGGTACTGCATTAAACATTTAATCAGACAGGAATACAGAGTGCCTGCTATGCGAGAACTACTCCATGGAGTGTTTTGTGATGTTGTAGAAAATGCAAAACTACATAACAATGCCACTGTGATGACTCAGTACCCGCTGTGTCACTAGCAGATGCAGATTCACAACTCTCTACAGGAATTACTACAAGGCAGTATTAATTTTAAATAATGAATTCAAGACTGGTATATGTGAAGAAATCCTAGCCAAGTATTGTCTCATCCCCAATAGGCCATCTTCGTATGATTAGATCCATTTCACTTAGTCTGTTTTTATAGGGTGATCCTTAAAGTGGATCCATTTGAATGTAGGTCTGGGACTTTGCTTCTGGTCATTTGGAAAACTTGCATTTTAGAAGACTATAGGTAACACCCACTGTCGCTCCAGAGCAGCCTTTCAGAAACTATCAGATAATCAAGCAGGGCTCAAAGACAAAAATTTTAATAATGGATTAAAAGTCCTAATAAGGATATGTATATAAACTGCTATATGGTAAAAATAAGAAGTTGGGCTTCCCTGGTGGCGCAGTGGTTGAGAATCTGCCTGCCAATGCAGGGGACACGGGTTCGAGCCCTGGTCTGGGAAGATCCCACATGCCGCGGAGCAACTGGGCCCGTGAGCCACAACTACTGAGCCTGAGCGTCTGGAGCCTCTGCTCCGCAACAAGAGAGGCCGTGATAGTGAGAGGCCCGCGCACCGCGATGAAGAGTGGCCCCCACTCGCCGCAACTGGAGAAAGCCCTCACACAGAAACAAAGACCCAACACAGCCAAAAATAAACATAATAAATAAATAATAAATAAAAATTAAAAAAATAAATAAATAAGAAGTCAAAATGCTATCATTTTCTGTTACCTTATTCTGAAAAAGAGTGAAGTTGTATATTATTCTGCAACTTGAAAAATTATATTGTAAGCACATTATTTGCAGAGCTAATTTAAAGCTTTCATGGAGTGTTTGCACTCTTAATAGATAAATATTGAACCAAGACACTAGTAAGTCCCTCAGAAGTGGCTAACCAATGCCATATAATTCATAAGTCCTACCCACTGAAAGAGTTACAGGTTCCTGTTAGCACCCACCTCTTCAATAAGTGCAAGCCTTGGTTAGAACCAAGATGCCTTTCAAATTTGGAGACCTGCTGGGGAGCATCTTACTCTTAAATCATGGAAGGACATTGGTTCTGGATGTGAGCCAGTCCTTTCCCACAGGGATCTTATGCCTGTTGCTTTGGGTGTTGAGCTTAGACGATACGAACACTCATCAGTAGCTGCTGTGTACTGAGTATCCGTGAATCCAGTTTAAGAAAAAAAATGATGGACCAAACAGAATTTCCTTGAAGCATCCCCAAGGATCACATCTAAAATCAGGAAAGAAGGAGGACTTTCAGTATCAGGAATAAAAATATTTCCCAGGCGTCCTCCAGGCTTCGTAACATCTCAGTGGGCAGAACTTGAAACCACTCATTGGCAAAGGAGAAGGGGGTTGATGTGATTGACTTGTCTGATCATGATTTCATCCCTTGGCTGGAGGCAGGCTGCCCTTCCTGACCACACTGGCACCACCAGAGAGCTAAATAAAATGAGCATTTTCTTTCTTGCCTGTTAAATTCAATGAATATTCCAAAATTATATCTAGCAAATGTGGTTTAAGATGGACATTTTCTATTTTATCATTTTATAGATATATAATTGCTGAAATTTTTGAATATCACTTTACAGCAACAAATGGTCATTCGGAATGCTTACGGCTACTAATAGGAAATGCAGAACCACAGAATGCAGTAGATATTCAAGATGGAAATGGACAGTAAGTTTTAATAATTTTTAAAATTAGTTTTAGGATGTTTGTTCATCTTCATACCTTTGCCCCCCTATTTTAGTAAGTCTGTCACAGTGTGTAACTGAGTAACACCAAATACAGTTTTTTAAGTATACTTTAAAGTTGCATCACAGAAAGACATGTTTAGAAGACAGGCCAACACAGTGTACTTTCATGGATGAAGTCTCGGTGGTGACGGAGCTGCTCCTGTTGTTGCCCAGGACTCCGCTGATGCTGTCTGTGCTCAACGGGCACACGGACTGTGTCTACTCCCTGCTGAACAAAGGAGCAAACGTAGATGCCAAAGATAAATGGGGAAGGACGGCACTGCACAGAGGGGTAAGCAGAAGTGTTCTCGCTTCCTTTCTGAAAGTTTTCATGACCTCATTTTACCTAAAACTGAACTAGGCTGTGTTTATATTTTTCTTCATTTAATTTTTACCAAATAATCTTTACTGTTTCTTTCACTATCTTAGTTTTTGAACTCTAATTTTTAACAACCACAAAACACAACTTAATCCAGAGAAGAATAATGTTGGAACAGAATTTTAAAATCTTAGCGGGCTTCCCTGATGGCGCAGTGGTTGGGAATTGCCTGCCAGTGTGGGGGGCACAGGTTTGAGCCCTGGTCTGGGGGGATCCCACGTGCCGCAGAGCAGCTAAGCCCGTGCGCCACAACTGCTGATCAGGCCTGTGCTCTAGAGCCCCCGAGCTACAACTACTGAGCCTGTGTGCCGCGGCTGCTGGGGCCTGGGCGCCTGGGGCCTGTGCTCCACAGTGAGAAGCCCGCGCACTGCAGCGAGGAGTGGCCCCCGCTCACCGTGGCTGGAGGGAGCCTGCGCGCAGCGACGAGGACCCAGCACAGCCAAAAATTAATTAATTAATTAATTTAAAAAAAAAGAATTTTAAAACCCTAAAGCCTTGAGTAGAATTGATGTCAGTTTTACTTTTTTCCATTATCACAACTGTTTTCTTACACATTTTTGTCTTAATTTTTTCACCTTTGAAATATTTTTTTTGTTGAACTAGAAGTCCCATTATTCCTGTTTTTCATATTTACTTTTATTTTGACAAAGTCACTGCTTTAACTAAATTTTTAAGCCACTTTCAGTAAAAATACTGGGTTACTCAAAATATGATAAATGCTTTGATTGGTGGGAGGACATGGGGAATATGGACTTTAAAATTCATAATTTAGCTATAATTGGCATGGAGTGCCCAACATAGTGTATTCAGCTACATGCAAATAATTTTTCTTTCAGGCAGTCACAGGCCATGAAGAGTGTGTAGATGCATTGCTTCAACATGGTGCTAAGTGCTTATTACGAGATAGCAGGGGCCGGACACCAATACACTTGGCAGCTGCCTGTGGACACATTGGTGTTCTCGGAGCTCTTCTGCAGTCAGCAGCATCTATGGATGCAAATCCAGCCATGGCGGACAATCATGGATACACGGCACTTCACTGGGCTTGCTACAACGGTTAAGTACACAGACACAGACCCACGTTACCTACCCATTATGTACCACAGAGAGACAACTAATTAACACATTCTGACTTTCATGAGAATGATATATTATGAATAACCTACCACGTAGCTATAGCTTACTCCAGTGCCTTGTCGTGCTAAAGCCAAGATGCTGGTTTTCAGAGATGTTTTGAGATAAGCAGTCACTAAGTTTAAAAGTTTTTTAGACCTTTGCTTCAATAAGTATTTTGCATTTTTAAGATAGTTTTGTAATATTAATTACTTTTGTAACATTATTAATAATATTATTTGTTATTAATATTAATATACTTTTATATTATTTCCAATGTCTTTTATATAGTTATGTTTGTATTTTTATTATATTTTGATTTCTAAATATACTTGTTATTAGGGAAAAAATGACAGGTAAGAGAAACAATGAAAATGTATCGTATTCTAGACTGAAATCTGTGTATGTTTTCTGAGCACGTTGCAAGTTAAGATCTTTATATCAACAGTAACATGTATGTTCAACATTTTAAGGGAATAAAATCCTAGTAGAATAAATCACGGAAGTAGAAACTAGAAACTTGGACACTTTTGTGGTTAAGTGAACTTGGCTGCATGATTATAACAGACTTACTTTTAGCCTCCTGGAGACTAACCGTCACAGTTAGTCCTTTTACAGGTAGACTCATTAAAGGTCAGAGAAGTATAAAGCTATTTTTAAAGGATAGATGTGAAAAATGGGATTTCGCTTTTGAAATGTCACTAAAATAATGTAAGTAACAGAGCATGTTGAGATTTGATCATCTTAGAAAACATCTGGGTACGTTATATGCAGCGTAAAACATCAGTCCTACCTAAGTGTATGCTTAGGGTTTTATCAGGGATGTGAGGGGTTTTTTATTTGTTGTGAATTTCAGTGTAGCATTCAGGTTATTGTTAGTTGTAATAGCATATCTGCAAAACTAGTTGACAGTTCTAACAACTTTCCCTCAAAATGTACAGAAAATAGAAATTGCCTCTTTATATAATATCCACTTGCTTAAAAAAATAAGCATAGTGGCTGTTATAAAATTCAGCTGACTGCCTTGCCAGAGAGGAGGTTTCTATCTTTCTGTAATACACTGTTTTATGTGGTTCTTTTACTGGGAGCCATTTTGACAAATAATTGTTGAGTTGTGGTAAAAGAGGAGAAATCTGAATCTTGCAAAATTATAGTTTAATTAAACATTTTCATAAGCATTTTCTAGATAACAGTATTTTGATTTTCATATTAATTCTTGTATCAGAATTGAGAGCTCTATTCTTTTGTTCTGAGAAAGCTTTGATCTCTTCTTGAGGATTGACCTGTGGCTACATTTGGTCATTTTGCAACTCTGAGTACTGATGGTGCCATAGAAAACTTGAATAGTTAAATATATTGCTAATTCAAAAGCTTGGTTTAGTCAGTTTCATATTTTACTACCTCAGATCCTTGGCCAGAATAGTTTTGAAAACGATAAAACCTTTGGATTTCAACTCTTCCTTTTTCAGCTCACTAAAGTTGGTATTTAATGAATATAGCAAAAGTTGTCCAAGGTAAATCCTAAGTCAAAGAAGATACTATATTTTGCCATTGAAATTGGTTTGTCTTTATAATGTAACTTGACATCTTACAAGTATAAGGAAAACCAAATAGTAGGAAAACATCCACAGATAAAACTATTTTGAAACAGACTTTTATTGGTTCTTTTTTTTTTTTTTTTTTTTTTTTTTACGTCAGTGAGAATTAACCATTGGAAAAATCACACAGTAAGGTATTTTTCCTCAGGTAGAGCATTTAGTTGTAAAAATACTGCTGTAACTATCCTTTGGAGAGTTGCTATTTATTATAACATTCCTACCACGTCTTTCCGGAGAACACGGTTTTCCTAAAGTGAGTTTCTTACTCCATCACTGCTGAATTTAGATTCTCTGAGCACGTTGTGTACAAGACACAAAATTTTGCACAAACTACGTGCCTGGTTGCCATTTAAAGATCATAACAGATGTGTCTAATTTCCAGACTGTAGCAAAATTGGTGATGATTCTGAATTGAGCTGGAAGGAATTAGATGTGTGTTGGCTATATGTACAGAGACTGTACAGGCAGTGTAAAATTAATACCATATTTACAGCCAAAAGCCTATTTTATAATTTGGCATTCTGAGAGTAGAATATGTAAAATAGTTTTACTTTGACTAGTAATTATTGTATGGCTAAAAAAAAAATTGGAAGCACTCCAACAGGATAGAAAACAACCTTTCTCTCAAAATTAAAATGGGATGATGGCAAAGCTTTAGAAGAGAACTGGTTATACATACCCAACTTTAAAGTCAGATTTTCAGTTTATTCAGTCATTCAATCACAGAACTAAGAATACTTCCATGATCTCATGTGTTCCTTTTAAAAATGTATCAATTTTTACGAAGCTATAAGCATCTTCAGAATATCCCTCTAAAACACGAAGAGACCAGTTTTATCCTGTATACTTTTATAAACCAGGACACAAAGTGAAGAATTTTTCAGCTTGACATGACCCCAGTAATGACTGCTGAATCCAGAGCCCCGGGACTCCCTTTTGCCATCCACAATCTACGCAGACAGTGATTCTCACATCTTTCAGTCTCAGGACCTGTGGCTTATAGCTGTTAGTATTTAGTATTTACTGTACTGGAAATTAGGACTGAGAAATTTAAGGATATTTATTAATTTATTTTAAAATAATAATCCATTACATGTTAATATGAATAGCATTTTAATGAAAAACAACTATTTTTCAAAAAAATATTAATAGAGTGGCACATTTCTTTGATGGCTCGTTAAAGAATAGTTTGCAGTATCACCTTGCAGCTCCCCAGACCACACCTTGAGAACTGCTATCCCGGGAAAATAGGAGACTCTCAAATCAATACTGGACAACTTTCCTTGGTTACTTCTTGGCCATGAGTTAACATTTGGAGAGGGAGAATTGAAGCAGGGTTTCCCACCCTCAGCACTGTTGACCTTTGAGGCCACATAATCCTTCGTTGTGAGTGACTGTCGTGTGCATGCAAGAGGTTTAACAGCAGCCCCGGCTTCTACCCACTAGATGCCACAGCACTTCCCTACCCCATCCCCAGCTGTGATAAGCAAAAATGTCTCTAGACATGGCCAAATGTCCCCTGAGGGCTAAAATTGCTCCAGTTGAGAATCACTGGATGAAAGAACTGACATGATGGAACATAACCATAGGTTTTCTAAAACATGCTTTCTTTTCCTGGTAAAAACAATTATAGGATGAAGATTAAGATGAACTATTGTTTGAGAATGTTAGAGTAATTAAAAAAGAAAAGAAATAGAGCATCACTTTGTTAGCCAGATGTTAAGCCATAGAAGTAAAGAGGCTGTTTAAGAATCTAATTTATTCCTAATGCACATCCCAAATGACTAACGAAATAAAAGAAGCAACATTTCATTTTCTGCCATTAATACAGCAGTGGGGATACTTTTACTAAAACCCTGGCTTTGAAAATTGGATTAAGAAAAATCTGAGGTTTGGGTTTTCCCCTGTTATCAAAGTTGCTATTAAAAACTGTGGGCCTGGCACCTATTAGTAATCAATATACTTGACCTTTAACCCAGCAAGATCATTTCTAGAAAATTGTTCCTAGAAATAAATACAAAGAAATACTTTTTAAGTACTGGAACATTTACAACATTGTTGATAATATCACAAAGAAAAAGTAGCAGTCACCTCGAAACTGATAATTAGTGATTAAATCCTTTATGATACATTCTGATACTGTGAAGTTCTTGCAAACATTCAACAAGAGGATGTCTGTATATGCTACTGTGGGAAGATATATAGTTTTTAAAGTAAAAAACAAGTTGCAGAACAGAACATCCCAATTGTGTAAAAATTTTTTAAAAAGGAAGTATGTGTTTATGTGCATGCAGTTGTATATGCCTAAAAATTTTCTGGAACTGTAAGGTAATAATGGTCACTAGTGGTCACTAGAGAGTGGAACTGGGGAATGGGGTGGGGACAGGGACATGTACTTTTTTCCCTCTGAACACTTCGATAGAATTTGAGATTTTACCATTAACTCCTTAGTAGAGCCAGAAAATATTCAAATTGTGAAGTTAATTATGCTGTATAAACATATATTATTTTGAAAGTTATACTATGCCTTATAAATAGGACATTTTTAAAAAATAATTCCCAAATAACTCTAACTGGTCACCATAGAAAGGAATAATGAGACTAATTTTTTTTCCCTACAAAGTAAATATTTGTCATGTCAATAATAAACTGATATTGGACTTCCCTGGTGGCGCAGTGGTTAAGAATCCACCTGCCAGTGCAGGGGACACGGGTTCAAGCCCTGGTCCGGGAAGACCCCACATACCATGGAGCAGCTAAGCCCATGTGCCACAACTACTGAGCCCACGCATCGCAACTACTGAAGCCCGCGAGCCTAGAGCCCGTGCTCCGCAACAAGAGAAGCCACCGCAATGAGAAGCCCGTGCACCAACCACAATGAAGAGTAGCCACCGCTCGCCACAACTAGAGAAAGCCCATGCGCAGCAACAAAAACCCAACACAGCTAAAACACACACACACACAAATAATAATAATAAACTGATATTAAATTATCGTAAGAAGCTACTGTACTTTAGGTCCTGAGGTTGTACATTGAATTCCAAAGTGCCTAAAAATGTGATGTTTAATGGGTTCAGGGAACTGATTACTTGTAATCCATGTAAAGTCTTATCTGTAGGGATATGTTGGTGTGTATGGGCACGTCACTATCTTTTTTGGATTTTAATATCTGATCCTCATTTACTTATTTAGGTCACGAGACATGTGTAGAACTCCTTTTAGAACAGGATGTTTTCCAGAAAACGGAAGGAAATGCTTTCAGTCCATTGCATTGTGCCGTGTAAGTAAAGGCAGAATGAATCGGATTTGGTTTGAGTGTTTGAGAAATACACCATGGCTGTGAGAATGATCACCTTGTTACCTTCACAGGATAAATGACAACGAAGGTGCTGCTGAGATGTTAATTGACACGTTAGGCGCCAGCAGCGTGAACGCCACAGATTCAAAAGGAAGGTAGGAAGTCAACCATGTAGGAAATTTTAACTACTAGATTAGTGTGGAAGAATTTAAAGAGACCCCATTATTAACTAAAAGTTGATTTTATATTTACAAGTATAAATTGTTCCAAAACCTTAATTACGTTCTCATTGTAAAAGGCTTTTCTACCATGGCTTTTAGCCAGTCTTCCTGGCTAAATGATTTCCCTTTTTTAAAAAGATGTGTGTTTGTTACCCAAAGACTCTTTTTAGTAAAGTTAACAGATTTCTAAATAGGAAGAGTCCAGCGTTTGTAATAGATGGCAGTATTTGGGTCAGGATTTATTTCTTTCAGAATTTCCTTTAATGATGTAATTTTTTTTGGCAATTTCATAATTTATCTTATACTAGTTTAATTAAGGGACTTCTATATTATCAGAAATACAAATTTTTGTGGCAGGAGTTAAGTAAGCTTCCCCCATTAAGCCTATTTGTGTCCAAGCAATGCCTAGTATGTAAACCCTTGAAAATTGCTTTCATAAATTGAGTATACAGTGCACAGATTTAGTCCAGTCTTCCCATTTCTCTGTGTGCAGAACTCCTCTCCACGCGGCCGCCTTCACAGACCATGTAGAGTGTTTGCAGCTGCTACTCAGCCATAATGCTCATGTCAACTCTGTGGACTCCTCTGGGAAAACACCTCTCATGATGGCTGCAGAAAACGGACAGACAAATACAGTTGGTAAAGAAACTGCTTAAGGCTTTTATTACTCTAAGTGTGGATATTGCTTATGTATAATGTAGCTCCCATCTGACTCTAGTTCACTGAATTTTGCATTAGTTATCTCACCGCTCCTGAGATTTAAAACCTTTTACTTGCTTACACCCACGTTTTCATTAGGCCCACAGTATTTCCATTTGCCCTTACTGATTGAATAGTGACGTTACCAGGCAGTGTTAGGATAGTAGTTAAGAACCCTGGCTCTGGAGTCAGATCGAATGTGGTCCTAGATTGCCAACTAAGCAACCTCATGCCTCAATTTTTTCATCTATAAAGTGAGAAAAATAACAGTATCTACTTTGTAAGGTTGTTTTGAGGGGTAAATAAGTTACTGTAAATCCAGAGCACTTAAAACAGTCTTTGAAATTTAGTAAAACCTCACAAAAGGAATGGTAGTTGCTGTTGTTCTTGTCTGTTACTTATACAACAGTATAACAATATGGTATAGACCTTTATATTACAGTGTGTTTTTTGCACTTAAGTTTTTGCTGGAGGGATATTTTTCCTTTCTGTCTTCATTTCTCTACAGTGAGTTCTTAGTAATCTGAGGTGTATGTTCATAAACAAAAGAGTTGATAAAATTTTTCCTCGCAGAGATGCTGGTTAGCAGTGCTAGTGCAGATCTGACTTTACAAGATAGCAGTAAAAACACCGCCCTCCATCTGGCTTGCAGCAAGGTAGGTACACGTCCTAAGGATATATTTTCATTGTTAATATCAACAGTGGCATTTAAAGTTTTTCCACTTAACTAAAATGAACAGAGCTAGGGACCAAACCTCTCTAATAATCACTGACATCAGATGTCTTGGGAAAAAATACTGATGTGTTAAGCACCGTGGTATATGAAAGTTTCCAGTAAGCCAAGTAAGTTTTGGACCACAAGCCTAAACGTAATGATTGTCTTTCTCTAATCTCTCTGATCTTAAATATTCCTGTCCTCTTCTATGACCCCATTACACCAACACATGTTCGGGCAAATATTTAAGGCATTAGCCAAGAAAATGCATGGCATATGTACGGTGATGTATATGTTACATGGACTAGGGTTGGGGTGTATTGAGTGTATAAATTCATCTTTAATGGTGCTGAAGTTTTTAAGAGTTATTTGCCATAATTTTAGGGTCATGAAACTAGTGCCTTGTTAATACTGGAAAAGATAACAGATAGAAACCTCATCAATGCAACCAACGCAGCTTTGCAAACGTGAGTACTTTCAGTGTCTAGTGTAAACCTTGTGACCTATAATTATAAAAATGATTAATGGGGTTCTTTTTTAACATGGGACCATTGGAATCAGTCTGTCACAGAAGCAGTTAAAAAATAAGGAACAGTTCTTATAAGTGACAAAACTCATTTCTAAAATCATCATAATTAAAAGGCATATTACTAAAAAAGCTTTTGAATTGAAATGTGTTGTTTCTCAATCCAATTTTGTGGAGGAAAGTAATACTGTTCTGTGTGTTTTATGGCAACCAACTGGAATAATACATTATTTGACACTAGCAGTAAATGAGGCAAAAAGTTTTATACGTGTCTGTAAGCTAGAGAGATTTCAGAAATAATCAGGTTCTAATTGTGAACTGCCAGCCTCCAGGTGACTCCTTAAATCCTGGATCAGTGTCTCCCATTGTCTTCTCTCCATTTTCATTTGCTATTCTACTTTGAGACTTAGTAAAGAGAAAAACCTTATAATACTGGTTCCCATTCATGTATCAGTCAGATCCCTTAAGGGTCCAAAAATGAGTCATGGAAGCTGTAAACTGTTTTCAGAGCCTGTTGGAATTTGTGCTGTTGCAATTTACAGTTTTTATTGTATATTCTATTATACATGTTTGCCAACCACATTTCTTAAAACAACAACTTAAGAAGGCAGTTTAGTTAGTAAAATCTCCTCAAACATTGAGTCTTGAAGGAAACTCACAAAAGGGTTTGGTGAAGGTGGAAACCTGTTGATGGGCCCAGTGCTGAGCTCAGCTGCATGACGGGGCCTGACAGTGCACTGCACGCTGGCTCTGCCGTGCCCCGCTCCCATCTTCATCGCTGTCAGGACCACGGGCCTCCAGTTTGCATCTCTGGATCTGCACAGCCAAGCAAAAATGGTCTTCAACAACCAGGATAGAGAGAGTGAACGAGCACACACACGCATGGGCGTGCACACATGTACGTGTACACATATTTTTTTCCCTCCAGACCTCTGCATGTTGCTGCCCGAAATGGGCTAACAATGGTGGTTCAAGAACTTTTGGGGAAAGGAGCAAGTGTGCTTGCAGTAGATGAAAATGGTAAGTAGCTTCTGTGTTCTCTTTCCTTAACCTGTTAGAAGCTTTCATCTTTTGATGACCCATATTTGAAGTAAAGTAGACTTGGATATTCTTTATTGGTCAAAGAGAAGAGCTGAAGTTAATACTGACTCGGACTTATACTTTGTGGCAAAGGGAATAAGGGCAAGAGAAGCAGGAAAAGTCCATCTAACAGGTGAACTTCTGAGTTTCATGTATTTATTAAATCAGAGTTAGGGTTTACTAACTTTGGTTTAGTGATACCGCCTTTGTTTATCTTAGTATTCAAAGAATTTGTTCTGTCAACAAATATTTATCAAGGCCCTTACTCAAATGCCAGGTTTTGTCTAAAGCTAATCTTCCCACTTATGCACTCTTTTGCATACTTGAGACTGCCACTTTAGCAATTCTTTGCTTTCGTGTCCTGTAATAATGACTTTTTTGTAGGAATCTTTCTAGATTATTCCCATCAGCATAGGAACATTATTTCTCTTATCTTAAAAAATCTTTCATTACTCCCACTGCTCCTACCAGCTGTTGCCATATTTCTCTGTTCCCCTTTGCAGCACAGTTACTCAAAAGTTGGCTCTCCCTCTGTCTCCACGTCTCCTTTTTGTTGCTCTCGTGAATCCCCCCGGTCAGGCTTTTACCCCCATCGCGCTACAGAACGGTTCTCAGCAAGGTCACCAGTGACCACTGCAATACTAGGAGTCACCTCTCCTTTCACTTGACACATCAGAATTTGACACAACTGATTATTTCTTCTTTAAAAATAAGAAAAGGCTTTTAATGTGGAATTGAAAACATATGTGAATAAGGGATGTGAAGGTTGCAGTTTACCATAGCTAGTGTCCACTATTCCCCCCAAAATCCATTGTGCTGCACACTGTTCCTGGGATCAGTAGGTACAGATCACTTCAGGGCAGGATAAGAGGGAGAGTCAGAGAGAATACATATGATTTGATTATAATATCCTTCTTTAGGATATTCTTTTTTTTTGTTAATTTATTTTATTTTATTCATTTTATTTTTGGCTGCATTGGGTCTTTGTTGCTGTGCGTGGACTTTCTCTAGTTGCGGCGAGCAGGGGCTACTCTTCGTTGTGGTGTGTGGGCTTCTCATTGCGGTGGCGTCTCTTGTTGAGGAGCGCGGGCTCTAGAGCGCACGCTCTGTAGTTGTGGCGCACTGGCTTAGTTGCTCCGCAGCATGTGGGATCTTCCCAGACCATGGCTTGAACCCATGTCCCCTGCATTGGCAGGTGGATTCTTACCACTGCACCACCAGGGAGGTCCCTAGGACATTCTTTGTTCACAAATGCCTGGTTCCTTGAATTGATAACCAGGTGAGGATTTGTAACTCACTACTTTGTTGGTTAGATTTAAATAACCAGATTTACTGGAACTGAAAATTTTTTGTTTATTTTTTATTTTACTCATTTCTTATTGAGGTATAACTGACATACAGTATTATATTAGTTTCAGGTGTATCCCTTTTTTTGGATAAACTTTCTTTACTTGGCTTTTAGGACTCCACATTTTCTTAGTTTTCCTCCTACAGTACTAGTTACAATTTCTTGCGCTATCCCCAGCTTGTTAATATTGGAGGGCTCTCGGACTCAGTACTGAGTTCTTTTTGCTTTCCCTACCTACATTCACTCCCTGGGTGACCTCATCCAGTCCTTTGGTTCTAAACACTACCTCTGTGCTGAGAATTCCTAAATTTCTGTCTCCAGCTGCCTAATTGACAGTGGATGTCTAATGCACACGTCCAGAACTGAACTGATAGGCCTTTCTCTCCCCCTCTGCCGAGCCTGCTGTGCCCACAGCCATCCTTGGCTCAGCTGGTGACCGTTCCCATCCTTACAGTTGCTCCTCGACCCCTCTCACACCCAGGGCACAATCCACCAGCATGTACTACTGACCCACCTCCAAAGTATATTCAAATTATGCCCACTTTTTTCCCTCATCTACCACCCTGGCCAGGATCCTTTTAAAATACATGGGAAGATGCTTTCCTCTGAATCTCAGTTTACTGATAATCCTTAAATGATCTCCAAGGCCCTACTAGGTCACCCCACTCCCCATTACCTCTCCCACCTCATCTCCTACTCTTCCTCCGTCGCCGGCTCCTCACACCAGGGATGTACATGCATTGTCATGTTTGTTCTGGCTGCTTGCTTCCTCTGCTTGGAACACTCTGTCCCCAGCAATCTCTGACTAAACCCTTCACCTGTTTCCAGTCTTAACTCAAATGTCATCTCTTCAATGAATCCCATCCTGACTACCCTTTTTATACTGCAGCCTGCTGCACACACCGTCCCCCCCCATAGCATTTTCAGTTCTTGTTTAACCTGCTCTACTCCTTCCACATTCTTTTTTCCATAGAGTTTATCTTCTAACATATGAGGGCAGGAGTCTTTGTCAGCTGCACTCACAGATCTACTCTAAGCAGTTAGAAGAGCGCCCGGCCATGTGGGGCTCAGTGGGTATGTGTTAGGTGATGATGTGCCGAGAACTGTGCTAAATCCTGCAGGTACAGTGTAGAGTAAGACAGCCTGCTTCCTTGAATGGCAGTGCACATAAACCCGCTGTCACAAGGCCCTTGACGCAGTTCAGTTAGAGTAACCCTAGAATGCCATGAGAGATATCGGGGAAGGCATCCCACAAAAATGCGTTCTGAGCCAAAATCCAAAGGACAAGTAAAAAGTGGGGAGAAAACTTTTTAAGCAGAGAGCGTGATGTATTTAGAGATACAACGCAGGGCAACATGAGTACTGAGTTACGCCAGAGTCTCTTAGGTCAAGTGGCAAAGGATCTGTGTATCAGGGAGACAGCAGCTAGTCTGAAGAGGAGCAAGCCTAGACTAGGAAACAAGTTCACAGTTAGGGGTGGAAGGAGGGGGTGGGCAGAATTAAGGCAGAGACATTGGAGATGAAAGGACGTTGATGTTTCTAGAGCCCTTTTGATGGGACTCATTGGAACTCTGCGAGGGAAGAAGTCGCCTGCAGCCTGGTGTGGGGGAAGTGCCATTGTTTAAGATGAGAATGTAGTAGGAAGAGCTGGGTTCAGTTAGGGACATGAGAAGAGTTCACTGGAAACTCCAAGTGGGTAACTGGATTGTGGATATATGGATCTGGAGCCCAAAGTCAGCAAGATCTAGGTTGGACATAGGGATTTGGGAATCATCAGTAAAATGTAGTCATGAAATCCATAGAAGTGAGTGGTATCACCCACTAAGATAAGTTCAGACTCTCCTAGCTATAAAAGAAACTTTCACTATCAGTAAATTACATTTCTGGAAATAGAGCAACTATAGAGATTAAAATCAGGAGCCTAAATCACTAACCTGTATAATATATTTGGTCACACTGTGAGGCTCTAAATCAATAGCCAATAGGCAATCTTTGTTGATCATTTTCAAGGTTTTATATAGCTTTTCCTTATAAAGAGATGGAAGGGATAGTATAACAGATGATAATGAAGGTCGCCTGTGACCTGATGTCTTCTGACATACTTTGCAATGTGAAATAGTAATCACGGTCCAAAGTTGGCAAGTCATAGTAAGTACCCATCTTATTTTACAATCAATTCTAACCTTCAAATTAATGATCCAGTTATAAATTGCTCCAGTAACAACAGAGGTTAATGATTAAATTAGGCTCTATGTTCTCACAATCTTCTCTCCCTACCCAACCAAGTGTTTCCTTCCTCTGTTGTATTGATACTCTGTGGTGCCTTAGGGCTAAAGTCAGTCTTCTTCTGCTAAAGAAGGGAACATATACAAAGGAAACATTTGTTTTGACTTAGGAGCTTTAAACCTGTTTAGTTTATCTGTTTTTCTTCAGTGGACTGTGACCCTAAAAGAGAAGTTAATTGATGGCCATGAGTCATTCATTGAACAAGCATCTTTTGAGCACCTGCTCAGAGCCTCATTCACCAATCTGTGCACATGTACGTTTCTCAGCATGTAAGCACTTACAGAACGACAAATTAACAGTAAGACTCTCCCACCATTCTGAACAAAGATTGGTCAGTCTGTTTTTTTCCCCTTATTCTAGTCTGATATTGTCTATGAATCTGGACGGATAGAGGTAAGTTGTGAGATAGTGGAGGAATCATCCATCCTGGGCCTCAGTTTCCTCTGCTATAATGTAGTCTGTTAGGTCTCCTCCCACCCTAGATTTCTATGACTTTCCTCTTTCTCTACTTATTGGAAAGTTCTCAGTCATTCCAGTAAAACCAATTTATTATATAAGCTAGGTAATTTAAAGTATGTGTAAAGTTGAAGGACTTTAGGCTTATTTCCTTGTATTAGTGAAATGAGTCTTAGGATGAGTAATTTTTAAATTTTATCTTTAATTCTAGGCTATACCCCAGCTTTGGCCTGTGCTCCCAACAAGGACGTGGCTGATTGCCTCGCTCTCATTTTGGCCACCATGATGCCTGTCTCATCAAGTAGCCCTTTATCATCTCTGACATTCAATGCCATTAACCGTTATACAAACACCTCAAAAACAGTCAGCTTCGAAGCCTTGCCCATCATGAGGAATGAACCCAGCTCCTACTGCAGCTTCAACAACATCAGCGGGGAGCAGGAGTACTTATACACTGATGTGGACGAGCTCAATGACTCCGATTCCGAGACCTACTGACCGGCTGAGCCAGAGGTCCAAGGGGGGAGTTCTGGCACTGACGCTTCCAACTGTGCTTTTCTGGAAAAAGGCACTTTCTTATTCACGTACAAATTCAACCTAAGAGGAAAGATGACAGAGTGGACGAATAGAAGAAATGTGGTAACATTACGAAGAAGAGTTTTAAAGGCAAGTTTTGCAAAAGGAACTTCTAGAATCTTGAAATAAACTTGACCAGAGGAAAACACTTTGATGGCACATTGCTTTGTGGAATTATGTAATTTGGTTTTGCAGTGCCAAGAATTATTTGGGACACTGTGTACCGTAATCTGCTCACACAAGCAACGCTATCGTGAAAGAAGAGATAAGGACACTAGATTTCAGTTTTATCAGTAAAACTACAACTAAATTTAAGGGCAATAAAAGTTTGGTACAGTAGGCATGATGTGCACAGCAAATTGCCAAAGGACCAAATAACTCAAAGGGTTTTAATAGAATGCCACTTTGCGGAAGCTGGAGCGGGTGAAATGAGACATTATCTAAACCAAACTTTAATATTTCTGAAAATGAAGCTGAGATTTGGTTTTAAATGTTGATTTTTTTTTTTTAAGAAAACATCTGAAAGCCTTCTAATACTGTATTAAACCATGAGAGAAAGCAGATGTATTTTTACATTTTTTTTTCTTTTACATAAAAATTTTAAAATTCCAACTTTTATAATATTAGAATTGAAAACCAGCTGATTGGGTGCAGTCAGGGTGAAAATATTTGTGGTGTAGACATGAGGTAGATTGGTGTCGGGCTATTGTTGCCCAGTTTTGAATGGTTTAGGTTTAAAATTGAACTATTTTTGTTTGAAAATGTAAAGAATTTCCTAGAAGAAGGAAATTTCATGAAATCAGGAAGTAGATGATTTTCACCCTATTGCAGCCAAGTGGTCCTGGGGAGTGGAGTTTTCAACCTCACTACTTTGGATGGTACACCTTCATCGCCTGTGTCGCCCTTGTGCCTCCACAGTGGATTGGGGGATTTTCGTTGTCATTGTTTAGTGAAGAATCAAAAAGAGAAACACCCTTGTTATTCATAAGTTAACGCCATCAGGTTTCTCTCGGAAGGCATTTCTATATTGGGCAAGGTTTAAAATACTAAAGCCTTTAGGTCTTATTGACTTTAAAGTAGGGTGTTTATAACATGCTACTGTTTAGGGAAGGAAGCAATTGCCTGCCGAATTGGAAGACTGCCTTTTAAATAACAAAAAGAGGGGGGAAAGGCTGATGTTTAGGCTTTTAAATAACAATTTATATGGGTCTGCTTTTACTGTAACTGTCACTTTCCCAGTGAAAATGATTTCACATATGTAGGGGGTCTTCCAGGTCTGGGTAGAGTTCCATAAATTTTCACAAAATGATACCCAATTTCATTTTATTCTTTTTGTATTGTGAAACTGGAAACTTTATGACATTGTAAATTATCAGCTGGTTTTTCTGAATATAAAGTGTGAAAACACAGAACAGTATTTTGATCTATTTGATAATTTTGTGGGTTTTTGAAGAATTAATGAGCATGTAAATAGAAATAGTGACTGCTTGAATACTGTATTTACTTGCACTCTTTCAGTACATCAAGATTCCTGTATATTTTAGAGTATAATAAAACACAGATGTGAGTTGTATTTAATAATGTATTTGTATCTGTGCATATTCCCTAAAAATCTATAAAGTTTCTAGGGCATTGACTACTAGATTTTAAGCATTTTTTTCTAAAATATTTACAGAAATTATAAATGTAATCATCCATCTTTTCTTTTTAATATAAAGAAGTCATAATGGACCCTTCCTAATTATTAGTGGTAGGAAGGTGAATATGCATTTTAAAGACAGCGGACTACATTTTCTATTGTACCTTTTGAAAAAAAGAAAAAACTCAAGAGGATTCTAAAAGTATACATACGTGTGCTTTCTCTTTCCTTTTAGGAATTCTCTTCTGAATTCCCTGAGGGAATTTTCTAGAATCTCAGAATTGAAAGAGACCTGAGGTTCATCCAGTCTAACCTCTTAGCAAATACAGGAGTCCCTTCTACAAGGGTGATCTTTCCACCTTGAATACTTCCAGTGACTCTACCTCACCAAGCAGTCCATTCAGTTGTTGAGCAGCTCTGTTAGAAAGGTCTTCCTTAGGTGGAGCTGAAGCCTCCTTCCCAACTGGGAACGTCTGTCCTTGGGCCCTGGTCTGTCCTCCAAGAGAAGGCTGAGAACCTCGGCAGGATGACTTACGCCCTCTGCCGTGTCTTCTCTTTTGCAGGCTACTTGACTTGTCTGCTGAAGTGATTTCCAGAAGGACTCATTAGACACACTGTTAGATTTACCGCCTCTAATGAAACCCAAGGTGTAGCTATAAAGTAACAAGCTGTTTTTAATTTATCCTCACACATACCAGAAATTAGATCTTGCATCATTTTATGTAAATGATGCCATGACTGGAAATACTGGTGAGGTGGGTCTTCCGAATCACTTGCCCACTTAGGAAAGCTATTCCATTGCTCTGTGATCCCATTTTGTGATAGTCTGTCCCCCAGCTTGATCAACCACTTCCTTTGGTCGGCACCTGGTGAGGGGAAACCCAAAGTACTGTCCAGAACAGTATCTTAATGGCACTAGTATTGTTGGGGGAAGCACGCGGACTGCTTGAATGAAGGGACACAGCGCCAGTGAGTTCCTTTATAGTTACACCTTGTATGTCAGAGGCATTCAGGCCCTGTTCTGTAGTGGTTTTTATACCTGCACAGAATAGAAAAGCCTGTTTGCTTTTTTAACTTCTGCATGAAAGATGACATCTGAAGTATCTGCTATGTATTATAATACCAGCTTCTGTTGTAGAACTACTTTTAGGGCAGTGGTGGTAATAGCAAATGATCTCCTTTAATAAGACACACAACTCAAAACAGTGCCATTTAGTTCAGGATATCTGTAAGTGTAGCTGTCGATTTGGGGTTTAATTTCGCTTATATTGGACCTTTTAAATGAAATAAAGTTTTTTAATGCAATAAATCAAGTGTCTTTCATGTGCAAACTTCTTTTCCCTTAAAATATCTGATTAGTGTTCAGTTGTAACTGGTTTTTACCTTTCTTTAGAAACTTAACTGAGTTTTCAATAAAGCTGTTTTACAATTTAGATGAACCTTTCTAAATGGGCTTTTCAAATACAGTTATTCAACAAATACTTACTGCTTCCCCGCTATATACTTGGGCATGGGAATGGGCAGAAAGTGAGCCTAGAAATTGGGATCTTGTCCTCTCGGAGCTCACAATTTCATCATGGAAAGGTACGTACCTAAAAGTGGAAAGTGTGAAAGTGTAATTGAGGTAGAGATGAACTGCTAACTATGGAGGGTCAGTGAACAACAAGTTCACTCTGGGAAGGGTGATCAGAACGGGCTTCTTGGAAGAGGTGGCATTTAGGCTGGACTTGGAGGAACAAATATGATTTGAGCAGGTGGAGAAGGGGCAAATGATATCTTGGATGAAAAGAACAAAATCAGCAGTTCTTAAAATGGTTGGTGGAGGGGAGGTGGATGGAATAGATATCAGCACTTAGCATTCCCGAGCTAAAAAAAAAGCTTATTATAAACATGTACAGAGATTAGCTAGAAGTGAGAACAAGTAGATGTAAATAGGCGATTGGAGGAGCAGGTCAAGAAGACGTTAATAACTTTTCCAAATCATCTTATGCTGATAATAACAACAGAAGGTGCATTTACGGTGTTTGTCATGTACCAGGCAAGGTTGTAAGTACTTGAAATCCATATCTTAATCCACACAACTGTCCTATGAGGTAGGTCCTATTAATAGCACCATTTAACAGGTGAGGAATAAGGCAAAGAGGTGAAGTGACTTCTGCCCAAGCTTGTTTGGCCAGTAATTCATGAAGCCTAGATTCACATCCAGGCAGTCATTTCCACCACTGGTGCTCAATCACCTGATGACCTCTAATATGCTTTCCGGTCCTTGTTGAAATTGGCAATTTTGAAGTTGGACCATATGCTTGACTACTAAATTATGTAAGTTCCTTTCAGTTTTATTATCCTAGGTCACTAGTTTTAAAAGAAACAGAAATGTACCACAGCAGATGTTTATTGAACACCTGCTGTGTCCCAAGAACTGTGCTAGGCTCTGGGCACAGAGCAGTGAAGAACGGAATGTGTCCTCGTGATGGAGCCTAAGAGAATGACATCTGCTTACATTTCTGTTGCTGTTGCTGCCTCAGGTCTCGTCAAGCTAAAATACTCATCCTCACTTATGCCTTTGCAGGTTGGCTGACGGGCTCAGCCGGGTGACGCCTCAATCTGGAGTCTGGCTGGGCTTGACCGCTCATCGTGAGTTGGGCTCGATCTGCTCCATCTGTGTTCTCTGTGAACGAAGCACAAGAAGGCAAGCCTGACCCGCACAGTTCATGCCTCTGCATGCATCACTGCTGCTAATACTCCGCTGGCCAAGCCCAACCTCAGTGAGATCGGGCAGTTGGCTGTGCTCGTTGGGGAAGGATAACTGGAGTTCAGTTCACAATTCATTTAGCCCTGAAATGATGAGCCAGGCTAGCGTGTCATTGTTCTCAGTTTATCCCCGGGCATGCTTAGCTGTCTTTGCTCTCTGCCTGCTCCTTCCCTTGTTGTGGTTTCTTCTGGTGTAGGGGATTCAGATGTAAAACTGGGTAGCAAAAATGAATTTGGAATTGGAAAGCTCTTCCCTTGCCAGTGTCAAACTGATTGGGTAGGTGTTTGATTTCAGTGTAGCACCAGTCCCCTCTCTCATGTCTGACTGTGACCATCCCTTCCAAGTCAGAGCCTAATCTAACGGAAGACAGTAAAAGTACACGGGTGTAGAACACTCTCCACTGTCTAGGTCGTTTCCGCACCTCACAGTCTCCAGCACTCATGTGAGTCTCCATTTCTCTGCCTTCCTCCTTCTGTGTTATTTCTCATTTTCTTGAGGGTGGTTTACTCCTCTTGCCTTCCTATGATTCTTATCTGTCTTCTTTCTTGATTAGGACTGAAATGCAGGCTTGATTTGAAAAGCCAGTGATTTGATCTTAAAATATTTCTTCCTCTTCGCCCGTCTCTAAACTTAAAGAAAAATTGCATTTTCGCTTTTAAGCCCTTCAGCAAACATTTTTGAGTACACACTCTGCAGCAGGCACTGTCTTAAATCCTGGAGCTACACCAGGAATGAAGTCTCTGCCCTCAGGAAGCTTACATTTTAGTCGGGGAGAAAGACAAGAAGGATGTCAATGGTGATTATTCTGCAGAGAAAGATTTGTGAGATTTGGTATTTGGGGGAGATCCTTGATTTAAAAAATGCCTTGCCCGTTTATGCACTAGGGGATTACACAAACAATTTTTTTTTTTAATGGGATAACCTCTTTTTAAAAAAAAAAAAAATATATATATATATATATATATATATTTATTTATTTATTTTGGTTGCACTGGGTCTTAGTTGCAGCAGGTGGGCTCCTTAGTTGTGGCATATGGGCTCCTCAGTTGTGGCAGGCGGGCTTCTTGGTTGTGGCATGCAAACTCTTAATTGTGGCATGCACATGGGATCTAGTTCCCTGACCAGGGATCGAACCCCAGCCCCCTGCATTGGGAGCGCAGAGTCTTAATCACTGCACCACCAGGGAAGTCCCTACACAAACAATTTCTGATGTGAGACACCATAAGGTTTTGCTGAGAAAGTGGAAGAATGTTGAAGCAACAAACTAATAAAAGCAGGAAAAGGATAGAGAAAGATGGTGAGCTAATCCCCAAAAGCAAACCTGAGGTTAAACTAACCCAAAGCATGTCATAGGTTAACCCAGGCATCAATTGCCATTTAAATAGAGGGCATCTGGGTTGATTGAAAGTGTTTCTCAGATGTCTGCTAGCTCTGCCATCCCTAGTCCGTGACACGTAACTTGCTTAAACCTTCAGTTAGAAATGAACATGGCACAATGCTTGGGGTTAGGTTACCACTAAGCTCTAAAACAGGCTTTTCGGTAATGTTAGCCACCCCCCAAAAATGGGAAGTTGGTTCATTTCTGGTACCCAAAGTAACAGCAGGTACTGTTATATTGCCTCAGACCTAGTAGAAACAATCAAAACGCATTTTTTGTGTTGACAGTAAATTTTTCACTTAACATCTTACTTCTTGTGTAACCTGGTTTGAACTCTTATCATGCCTGCCACAAAGGTGGTAGGACCCAGTATACATGAGAGGAAAGTTTCTTGTGGTTCTGATACTCATGGTAAGAAATGGCAAAGTCAAAGAGAATGTGAGTGAAAAGAATTCAAGGTAAAGGGGCTTCTTGAGAAGAGCTTTGTCTCTCCTCACATCTAGGTGGCCATAAGTGTGTAGGGGCATGGGAAGAAAGTCCATTGGTTGCCTGCAGTTAGGTGACTAGTAGAAATAGGACCTAAGACATTGCAAATGGTCTGAAAGGTTTTTCCAAGTGATGTCAGTGAAAATGGCAGAGCAAGGACCACTGAGTCTTGATAAGATCATTGACCTTTGTGGTGTTTCAATTTGCTCAAGTTGCATTCCTCATTCCAGCTCTGCAGGAGCCTTAACAACTAAGCCCACATTCTTGGTGCAGACAAGCAGCCACCAAAAGAAGCAAAACAAAAGTAGAGCTCTTTCAAAGCCTCATCCCCAAGAATTGTCATTATTTTGCCTGTCTGATGGTTCCCTGGAAGATCCCACTTACCACACTGTCTGTAGTTGAGCTAACTCAAAGTTGACCCAGTGTGAAAGTTATTCTCCCTGGAGAGGTATTTGTTGAAAACAATTACAGGAAAGAGTTTTGGGGTTTTTTTTTTTAATTGAAATGTAGTTGATTTACAATGTCA
This sequence comes from Balaenoptera ricei, assembly GCF_028023285.1. Lineage (NCBI taxonomy): Eukaryota > Metazoa > Chordata > Mammalia > Artiodactyla > Balaenopteridae > Balaenoptera > Balaenoptera ricei. The sequence continues at coordinate 29,225,175 of NC_082642.1, read as the reverse complement.
TGTTAGTTTCAGGTATATGGCAAGGCGATCAGTTATATATATATATATTTCAGATTCTTTTCCCTTATAGGTTATTACAAAATACTGAGTATAGTTCCCTGTGCTATATAGTAGGTCCTCGTTGGTTATCTATTTTATATGTAGTAGTGCGTATATGTTAATCCCAAACTCCTAATTTATCCTTCCCCTCCCCTTTCCCCTTTGGTAACCATAAGTTTGTTTTCTGTGTCTGTGGGTCTATTTCTGTTTTGTAGATAAGTTCATTTGTGTTATATTTTAGATTCCACATATAAGTGATATCATGATATTTGTCTTTCTCTGTCTGGCTTACTTCACTTACTGTGATTATCTCTAGGTCCATCCGTTGCTGCAAATGGCATTATTTCATTCTTTTTTATGGCTGAGTGATATTCCATTGTGTGTGTGTGTGTGTATACACCATATCTTCTTTATTCATTCATCTGTCGACGGACATTTACATTGCTTCCATGTCTTGGCTATTGTGACTAGTGCTGCTATGAACACTGGGGTGCATGTATCTTTTTTCAAATTATGGTTTTCTCCGGATATATGCCCAGGAGTGGGATTGCAGGATCATGTGGTAGCTCTATTTTTAGTTTTTTAAGGAACCTCCATACTGTTCTCCATAGTGGCTGCACCAATTTACATTCCCACCAACACTGCAGGAGGGTTCCTTTTCCTCCACACCCTCTCCAGCATTTATTGTTTGTAGACTTTTAATGATGGCCACTCTAACCGTGTGTGAGTTTTGATTTGCATTTCTCTAATAATTAGTGATGTTGAATATCTTTTCATGTGCCTGTTGGCCATCTGCATGTCTTCTTTAGAGAAATGTCTGTTTAGATCTGTGCATTTTTTGATTGGGTTGTTTGTTTTTTTTGATATTGAGCTATATGAGCTGTTTGTATATTTTGGAGATTAATCCCTTGTTGGTCACATTGTTTGCAAATATTTTCTCCCAGTCCATAGATTGTCTTTTCATTTTGTTTATGGTTTCCTTTGCTGTGCAAAAGTTTTTAAGTTTAATTAGGTCCCATTTGTTTATTTTTGTTTTTATTTCCATTACTCTAGGTGACGGATTGAAAAAGATATTGCTGTGATTTATGTCAAAGAGTGCTCTGCCTATGTTTTCCTCTAGGAGTTTTATAGTATCCAGTCTTACATTTAGGTATTTAATCCATTTTGAGTTTATTTTTGTGTATGCTTTTAGAGAATGTTCTAATTTCATTCTTTTACATGTAGCTCTCCAGTTTTCCCAGCACTAGGCAAGAGTTTTAATGTTGCACTTGCCTTAGGAGGTGGATAAGAGCTGAGGCAAGCAACAGACAACCAAAAAGCTTAAAAGGAAAAGCTAGGGGAATACATATCCATAAGACATGGTTCTAGGAATTCTAGAATGCCACAGATACGTGGAGTTGTGTGCATGCTTGTGGAAGACCCGAGGCTACCCGAAATTCTTGCCTGTGCCTAATTTTGAGGCTCTGCACAAACAGGAAGTGAAAGCCAATTTTCAACTGCCAGGCTGTGTTCTAAAGATGTGCCCTTACGTACACAGCCCCTTGGCAAAGACCAGGGAATTCTTTTGGTCCCAGATGTTTAAGGAAATCTCTGTCCAATCGTTAGCTGACAGCTAAGCTAAATGAGTAGAGACTTCATTGGCCACACATGGCAAAAGATACAGACTTTACAGAACATGTTCAGAAAAGTCACTGAACCACTATAACAAGCAGCAATAACAACAAACCCTGGGGAGGGAGATGAATCTGATTTCCAGAATTGCCATGTTATATTATTTTAAAAGTCCAGTTTTCAACAAAAGATTGAGATATGCAGAGAAACAATGTATGGCCCATACACAGGAAAAACAATCAATAGAAACTATCCTTGAAGAAGCTGAGACATTGGGTTTACTACACAAAGAATGTAAATCATTTATTTTATTTTTTTAAGTTTATTTATTTAATTTATTTTATTTTATTCACTTTATTTTTGGCCGCATTGGGTCTTCGTTGCTGCGTGTGGGCTTTCTCTAGTCGTGGCGAGCAGGGGCTACTCTTCATTGTGGTGCGAGGGCTTTTCATTGCAGTGGCTTCTCTTGTTGCGGAGCATGGGCTCTAGGCGTGCAGGCTTCAGTAGTTGTGGCACACAGGCTCAGTAGTTGTGGCTAACGGGCTCTGGAGCGCAGGCTCAGTAGTTGTGGCACATGGGCTTAGTTGCTCCACAGCATGTGGGATCTTCCTGGACCAAGGATCGAACCCGTGTGCCCTGTATTGGCAGGCGGATTGTTAACCACTGCACCACCAGGGAAACCCATAAATCATTTATTTTTAACATCTTCAAGGGGCTAACAGAAACCATGTCTAAAGAATTAAGAGAAAGTTTTTTTTTAATGCTTCACCAAATAGAGAATATCGATAAATATATAGAGATAATATTTTTAAAAGCAAATGGAAATTCTGAATTTGGAAATTATAGTAACTGGAATAGAGGGCCTCAATGTTAGATTTGAGTAGGCAGAAGAATCAGTGAGATTGAAGATAGGTCAGTTCCTAGTCTTGAGGAACAGGGGGAAAAATGAAAAGTGATCATAGCCTCAGAGACCTGTGAGATCCCAATAAACATAGCAACATACACACAAGGGAAGTCCCAGAAGGAGAAGAGAAAGAAAAGGAGGCAGAAAGAATGTTTGAAGAAATAATGGCTGAAAACTTAAACAATTTCAAAAACGTTAATCTACAAACTCAAAAAGCTCAAAGAACTCCAAGTAGAATATAAACTCAAAGAGATCCAGCCTACACACATTATAATCAAACTATCAGAAGACAAAACAAGACTCTTGAAAGCAGAAAGCATTTATTGGGCTTCACTTTATTGCACTTCACAGATAATGCATTTTTTACAAATTAAAGGTTTGTGGCAACGCTGAACTTTTCCAGCAACGTATGCCCACTTCATATCTGTCACGTTTTGGTAATTGTTGCAATATTTGGAATTTTATTCTTATTATATTTGTTATGGTGATGTGTGATCCGTGATCTGTGATGTTCCTATTGTGATTATTTGGGGGTGTCACGAACCACACCCATATAAGATGGTGAATTTAGTAAATGTGTGTGTTCTGACTGCTCCACCAATCAGCCATTTATTTCCTCATCTCTCTCCCTCTCCTCAGACCTCCCTCTTCCCTGAGACACAACAATACTGAAACTAGGCCTATTAATAACCCTATAATGGCCTCTAAGTCCTTTAAGTGAAGAGTCTCATGTCTCTCACTTTAAATCAAAAGCTAGAAATGGTTAAGCTTAGTGAGGAAAGCATGTCAAAAGCCCAGATAGGCCAACAGCTGGGCCCAGTGCACCAAACAGTTAGCCACATTGTGAATGAATGCAAAGGAAAAGTTCGTGAAGAAAATTGAAAGTGCTACTCCAGGGAACACATGAATGATAAGAAAGCAAAACAGCCTTATTGCTGATATGGAGAAAGTTTTAGTAGTCTGGATAGAAGATCAAACCAGCCACCACATTCCCTTAAACCAAAGCCTAATCCAGAGCAAGACCTTAACTCTCTTCAATTCTGTGAAGGCTGAGAGAGGGGAGGAAACTGCAGAAGAAAAGTGTGAAGCTTAGCAGAGGTTGGTTCATGAGGTTTAAGGCAAGAAGCCATCTCTGTGACATCAGAGTGCAAGGTGAAGCAGTGAGTGCTGACGTAGAAGCTACAGCAAGTTATCCAGAAGATCCAGCTAAGATCATTAATGAAGGTAGCAACACTAAACAACAGATTTTCAATGTACATGGACTGCCTTCTGTGGGAAGAAGATGCCATCTAGGACTTTCATAGCTAGAGAGGAGAAGTCAATGCCTGGCTTCAAAGCTTCAAAGGACAGGCTGACTCTGTTGTTAGGGGCTAACATTGCAGTTAACAATGCAGCTAACATTGAAGCCAATACTCGTATTCTGAAAATCCTGGGACCCTTAAGAATTATGCTCTCTACTCTGCCTGTTCTCCATAACAACAAGGCCTGGATGACAGCACATCTGTTGATAACATGGCTTACTGAATATTTTAAGCCCACTGTTGAGACCTGTTGCTCAGAAAATAAGATTCCTTTCAAGATGACTGCTCATTGAGAATGCACCTGGTCACCCAAGAGCTCTGAGGGAGATGCACAATGGGGTGCATGTTGTTTCCATACTTGCCAACACAACATCCATTCTGCGGTCTATGGATGAAGGAGTAATTTTGACTTTCAAGCCTTATTATTTAAGAAATACATTTCCTAAGGCTATAGCTGCCATAGAGAGTGATCCCTCTGATGGATCTGGGCAAAGTCAACTGAAAACCTTCTGGAAAGGATTCACCATTCTAGATGCCATGACAAACATTCGTGATTCATGGGAGGAGGTCAAAATATCAACATAAACAGGAGTTTGGAAGAAGTTGATTCCAACCGTCACGGATGACTGTGAGGGTAGAGGAAACAACTGTAGATGTGGTGGAAACAGCAAGAGAACTAGAATTAGACGTGGAGCCTGAAGATGTGAATTGCTACAATCTCATGATAAAAGTTTAACAGATGAGGAGTTGCTGCTTATGGATGAACAAAGAAAGTGATTTCTTGAGATGGAATCTACTCCTGGTGAACATGCTGTGAAGACCGTTGAAATGACCGTTGAAACCTATTCAGAGGTTTAGAATATTACGTAAACTTAATTGATAAAGCAGTGGCAGGCTTTGAGAGGATTGACTCCAATTTTGAAAGGTCTTCTGTGGGTAAAATGCTATCAAACAGCACTGCATGCTACAGAGAAATCGTTCATGAATGAAGAGTCAATTGATGGGGCAGACTGCATTGTTGTCTTATTTTAAGAAACTGCCAGTCACCCCGGCCTTCAGCACCACCACCCTGATCAGTCAGCAGCCATCAACACTGAGGCGAGACCCTCCACCAACAAAAAGATTACAACTCACTGAAAGCTCAGATGATGGTTAGCATTTTTCAGCAATAAAGTGTTTTTTAATTAGGGCATGTACAGTTTTTTAGAGATAATGCTATTGCACACCTAGTAGACTACAGTATATTGTAAACATAACTTTTATGTTCACTGGGAAACCAAAAAAATTTTGTGTAACTCACTTTGTGATATTTGCTTTACTGCAGTGGTCTGGAACTGAACCTGCAGTATCTTCAAGCTGTATCTGTATTGAAATTTAGCTTCATTAATATGAACTAAATTGTTATAAGTTAACATGTTAGTTGGAATACCCAGGACAAACACTAAGAAGATAACTATAAATTATAAAAGAAATGAAAAGAGAATTAAAATGGTACACTAGAAAATATCTAACACAAAAGAAGGCAGTGATGGAGGCCTAGTGAAACAAAAAAGAACAGATACAAAACAAATCACAAAATGGCAGGTGTAAAATCTACATTATCGGTAATACATTGAATGTAAATAGATTAAACTCTAATTATAAGGCAGAGAGTAACGGAATGAATACAAAACATCCAATTATATACTATCTATAAAACATGTGCTTTAGCTTCAAAGACACAAATAAGTTGAAAGTCAGAGGATGAAGAGAAATACCATGGCAACAGCATCCAAAAGAGAGCTGTAATGGCTGTACTACTAAATAAATGAGAAACTATCTTGAGATTAATGAAAGCAAAAATATAACATTCCATTTCACTGCAGTGAAAGCAGTGCTTAGAAGGAAATTAAGCTGTAAACACAGTAAAAAGGAAGAAAGGTCTCAAGTCTATAATCTTCCAGTTTAAGAAACTAGACAAAAGAAGTGCAGACTAAAATCCAAAGCAGGCAGAAGAAAACAATAGAAATTAGAGCAGAAATAAATGAAGTAGGGATTCAAAAAAAAAAAAAAAAAAATAGAGAAAAATCAACAAAACAAAGTTCCTTTACAAAAATCAACAAAATTGACAAACTTGTAGCTAGAATGACCAAGAAAAGAAGACGATTGAAAATCAGGAATGAAGAGGGGGGAATTCTACTAACCTCACAGAAATAAAAAATTTATGAGAGTACTATGAATAATTACATACCAACAGATCTGCTAACCCAGATGAAATAAACAAATTCCTAGAAAGATAAACTATCAAAACTGTTTCAAGAAGAAATAGAAAATATGAGTAGGCCTATAACACGTAAAGACATTGAATTTGTAATAAAAAAAAACTCCCCAGAAAGAAAAGCTCAGGACCAGGTGACTTCACTGGTGGATTCTACAAAACATTTGAAGAATTAACACCAGTCTTTCACAAACTCTTAAAAAACTGAAGAGGGGGGAAACACTTCCCAACTCGCTCTGTGAAGTATTAACCTCATACCAAAACCAGACAAAGGCATCTCAAGAAAAGAACACTACAGAGCCAATATCCTTTATGAATGTAGATGCAAAAATTATCAACAAAATAATATTGAACCAAATCTATCACCATCTAGAAAGTCTTATACACCATGAATATCCCTTATGAATACAGATGCAAAAGTCATCAAAAAAATACTATCAACCCAAATCTATCAACGCTTAAAAAGTATTATATACCATGACCAAGTAGGATTTATCCCAGGAATGCAAGATATTTTCAACATATAAAAATAAGTCAATGTAATACACTGTATAATAAAGGGGGTAAACACTTGATTATCACTATTAATGGAGAAAAAGAATTTGAAACCCTTTCATGATAAAAACACTAAACACTAGGAGTAGAAGGAAACTTCTTCATCTATGAAAAGCCCACAGCAAACATCATACTTAATGATGAATGACTGAAAGCTTTTCCCCTAAGATCAGAAATGAGGCAAGGATGTCTAGTCCACCACACTGTAGTAGAGGTTCTAGCCAGAACAATTAGGAAGGGGGGGAAAAAAGGCATTCATATAAAAAGAAGAAGTTAATCTATTTGTAGATGACATGATCTGGTATATAGAAAATCCTAAAAACTCCACCAGTACATTATTAGTGCTGATAAGTTCAGCAAGTTTGCCGGACATAAGATCAATATAAAAAACCAACTCTATTTTTATACACTTGCAATTAACAATCCAAAAATGAAATTAAGAAAACAATTCCATTTATAATAGCATCCAAAAAATACTTGGGAATAAAAATAAAAGGAGTATAAATATTTGTACACTAAAAATGACAAAACTAAATAAATGGGAAGACATCCTGTGTTCATGAACTGGAAGATTCAATATTATTTAAATGGCATTTCCCAAATTAATCTCCAGATTTAATGCAATACCTATCAAAATTCCACTGATTTTTTTTGACAGAAGTTGACCAGGTGACCCTAAAAAGTTCATATGGAACTGCAAAGGACCCAAAATAGCCAAAACAATTTTGATAAAGAACAAAGAGGACTCAACGCTTCCCAATTTAAAAACTTACTACAATGTTACTGTAATAAGGACACGTGTGGTACTTGCTTTAGGACAGACATACAGATCAATGGAATAGAATTGAGTCTAGAAATAAACCTGTATATTTATGGTCAACAGATTTCAATAAGGGCACCAAGACAATACAGTGGGGAAAGAATAATGTCTTTCAACAAATGGCGCTGGGACAGCTAGATGCTCACTTGCAAAAGAATGAATTTGCACCCCTATCTCACAACACATAGAAAAATTAACTTCAGTGGATCGTAGATCTAAGCATAAGAGCTCAAACAATAAAACTCTTAGAGGAAAACATAGCTGTAAGCCTATGACCTTTAATTAGGTATGACACCTAAAGCACAAGCAACCAAAGAAAAAAGATAAATTCGACTTCATCTTAAAATTAAAAATTTCATCACAAAATTAAAAACTTTTGTGTACCAAAAAACAGTATGAAAAAGTGAAAAGACAACCAACAAATGGAGAAAATATTTGCAGATCACTTATTGATAAGGGTCTAATATCCAAAATAGACAAAGAATTCTTACAATTAAATAATAAAAAGACAATCCAATTTTTTAAATGGGCATAAGATTTTAATAATTTCTTCAAAGAAGATATATGGGTGGCCAGTAAGCACTTGGAAAGATGTTCAGCGTTATTAGCAACTAGGGCAATGAAATCACAACCACGATGCGAAACCACAACCACTGAGATGGCTATGATTTTAACAAACAGACAATAACAAGCATTAGCAAGGATGTGGAGAAATTTGAATTCTTATACATTGCTATTAGGGATGAAAAATGATGCAGCCCCTTTGGAAAACAGTCTGTCTGTCTGACAGTTCCTCAGATAATTAAACATTGACTTGTATGACCCAGCAATTACACTCCTAGATATATACCCAAGGAATTGAAAACGTATATTCACATATAAACTTGTACATGAATATTCACGGCAGCATTATTCCTAATAGCCAAAAAGTGGAAACAACGCAATGTCCACTAACTTAATGGATAAACAAATGTGGTATATCTATACAATGAAATACTATTCAACCATAAGAAGGGAGAACTTATACATAATACACAAGGATAAACCTTGAATACATTACACTAAGTGGAAGAAGGCAGGAACGAAAGGCCACATATTGTATGATTCCAATTATATAAAATGTTCAGAATGGGCAAATCCGTAGAGATAGGAAGTGTATTAGTAGTTGCCATGGGATGGGGGGAGGGAGAATGGACATGACTGCTCGTGGGTACAGGGTTTCTTTTGGGGGTGAGGGCACTGAGCCGGCCGCCTGTGGGTCAGCACTGGCCCAGGTGGGTTTCTCTCAGCAGGGCTGTGGGCAGGCCCTCCTCTCGAGAGGCCATGGTGGGCACTGGGGCGGACAGGCTGCCGGCAGGCCGTGGCTTTACCTTCTCTAAGAACAGGACTTTTTAAGCCCATCGTTGTCTCTCACTCCCTCTGCGCAGAAGACCACAGAGAGGCGCAGCTGCACCCCCATGAGAAACCACACGGACAGCCGCTTCCCCCAGGCCTCATTCCACCAGAAATACACTGGGTGTCTGCCCCTGTGTTATGGTCAAGATCGCCATCTGCTTCCTGAGTTTCAGGATCACAGCTGACAGAAGCGTATCACAACCGTGAGTCATACGTGCCTTTTTTTTTTCCTGAAAATGATTTATTTTACTCATTTCCCCCCTGCCCTGTACTTTGTTCTGCCATCTGGCAACTACTTTTTATCATAAAAATCATAATTTCTTGTCCCCCTCATTTCTACTTCATGAGCAGTTAGTTCTAAATTGTCAGTAGATAGTAACTCGGGGAAAGTTCTCAATACTCTGCTCAGAAGAGCAAAATGTGCATCCAGCAGGTGCTTCAAAAATGTTTGCTGGGTGAAGTAGCTCCACCAAGTCTGTATTTAGGCCTGGCCTCTGTCTCTCTCTGGATGATTTGAATCATCTTGGCAGGAAGCAACAATATGCATTTCTGAGATGATTTCTGTTTCCCTGGAGCAGGGGCGGCCACATCCGGAGCCGTGTGCCCCCTCCAGCTCACCCCTCCCGGGTCTGCGCCAGCATCTGGTGGGAGAGGCCCCTGTCCCGTTCCGGGGGGACCTCCTGGGTTTCCTCAGAAATCCTGAGCTGTTCCTGCAAATTCCCTGAAGGCCGGCTTGACTCATTCTAGGCCTTTGCAAGCGGGCAGTGAGTCAGCGGGTCTTTGCTTCTTTCCCACATGGATGATTCAATACACATCCCACAAATGAGAAAACTGGGGCACAGCAAGGTTCAAATAAATAGTCGAGGTCTACGTAGTGAAGAGTAAACAGGGAGGCCAAGAAAGTAAAGCTGGTCAGTCTGACCCTAGGATCTATGCTTTTTATTTTTCTGCCTAAAAGCCAGGAAAGGGTCTGGAAAGCCACACTGTGGGGGGAATGGGGAAAGAATTTCATTTTTTACTTCATGTAATTATGTGTAGATATATGCACATACTGTTTTTAAAAACCTAATTTATAAAGGAGATGAAACTAAATAGCCACACATTGAAGAGGCAAATCACAGAAAGCTAACTATCCATTTTCTTTAAAAGCTACCGATTTTCCACCTTAAAAATGATCTGAAACAGTTACTAGGCATAGAGTCAAAGTGACTTTGAAATGTTGGATACAAATAATACAGACCAGTGGCCTAAAGAATGTCTTCACACACTGATATGATTTTGCACGTGCAGTTCATATTTTGGGAGGTCCTCGCTCTGTCCCTGGTGGGCTTTCCAAAGACACCTGTTGAGTGACTGAATAAAGACTAAGCGGGCCAAACCCCACACCGTTCCTGCAACCCGTCTGCAAAGAGAAGGCCCTGCCAGCGGACTGGGAATGAATTCCCAGCATCGTTCCACCCCGCACAGTTGGGCAGCCGGAAGGCTCTTGCCCAGAGCTAGCGTGATTTATTAAGGTGTCTGGAATCCCTGGATGAGACACGCTGTGCACAAGAAACCTATGACTCATCTGTTCCCATCGCTGCCCTCTCCTCAGCACTTTTTTCCAGCCTCTCTCTCCGGGGCACTGCACTCTTTCTTTCCAGTTATTCTGAGTCCTGCCTGACACATTCCGATCACTGACAGAAAGGCAGATGTGAGAAAAGCTTCCCTTCTATTTTTAAAAGCTGCCTCAGGATCCACATTGCTGATGCTGCTGGCGGCTCTGGCACGATCAGTGCGGGGGGATGAGTTCTGGCCGACCAGAATGGAAAAGTCCCCATGGCAGCCATTTCTAACACGGCTTTTGCTCTGAGAGTTTGTTTCTTACCCTAGACAGACAATGTTTGAGGCTTCTGAAATACCTGTATATCCTGGGTGTCACTTGATCAACAGCAAGAACACACACGAAACCTGCTGTTTTGTGGACATGTAAAATATAAACTGACATTTATTTTTGTTTGCGCTCTTAAAACAATTGTGTAATGGAAGATCTGCTGGAGGAAGACGTGGCTTGAAAAATAGAAATGTGAGTAGAAAATACCAGAAAATGTCTCACAAATTTGCGCTTAAGAGGAAAAGACACTGGTGAAATCTGTCTCCCTACCTCTTCCCGTGGCTCCCAGGATGGGCTCTGGGGCGAAGAAGTGGTCCCGGTGCTGTGAGCTTTGGCCTGTGCCAGTGCAGGGGGAGCCCACCCCACACCCCCTAGTCCTTCTCATACAACCGCCCGTAGAGAGCTGCCGTCACCAGGCCGGAGGACAGTCCGCTCTTCCTCAGAAAATAATGATCATTCTCCCAGCCCAGCTGGTCAGGGGTTTCCAGGGTCATCCCTGAGGTCAGAAGCATTGGAAAGATATAGGAGGTACTGAAGTTCCCCCACAAGTGAAACTCAAATATCCCCGCAGCCTCTGTGACCTCCTGCCCACAGGTTTCAAAGCCAAGACCGCCACACTTGACCAGGGCACAGACTTGAACGTAGTAAGTGCCGTGCACAGTGTGAAGGCCGTCAAAGACCCCCAGGGCATACAGCTCCTTGGACAGAGTGGGCCTCTGGTAAAGCAAATGACAGCAAAGGCCATTTGCACAGACTCGGAGGTAGCCTTCCTCGCCCCACACGGGAACCAGGGTGAAATTGTCATACATCATCTCAGAGTTAAACGTGGGAGAGGCATTCGTGTTCCATTTGGGGGCTCCATCACAGTGGACGTCCTGAGCATCCTTCTCAGAGTATGGATCCCCTGCCAAGATTTTTAAAAACTTACTATGGGATGGGTCCATTTTCCCTGTGGCATTCCCTGTACCAATGAGACCCTGTGGATTTTTGGCTACCTGGGCAATTATAAGGTGACCTTCGGGGCTTTCCATGTCATGGTGCCAAAAGGACTTCAGAGGGGCGTGTATGCCACTTCCTGTCATCCCCAGAGATGGATGGTGGATGTTCGCAGCCAGAAAGTTGACGCCAAAGGTGATGGCGAAACCCCTCTGAATCTGAATGGCTGCCAAGAGTGGGAGCTGGTTCATCCAGGCGGTCGGATACACGACATGCTTCACCTCTGAGTCTATGAGGAGCCTGACAGCAGGGTCGAAGAACAATATGTCAAAGCAAGTGAAGATGCCAAACTTGCCAGCAAAGGGGGTATCAAAGGTGATGCGATCCACTTCCAGGGGGGTATTGAACGCTGCTTCAAAGTAGAGGTTTTGTTTGCGGTAGCTGTCAACCAGGGTTCCATTACTGCTGAACACCACGTTCGTGTTATACTGGTATCTGCCATCATTTGGGCACCCTGGGTCACTGCTATGACAAGGCTGCTTTGTCCCAAGATTGGCCACCAGGAACATCTCTCCCTTGACAGCCATACAACTCAGGCGCTGGAGGACCTAGAGGGAAAACAAAAAGTGTAAATAAAGGAAATTTTTAAACCCTGCCTTTTTCTTACAATTTTAAAATAGTACCTGTATTGTATTGATAATATATACATGGCTATCATAAATCAGTAAGAAAAAAGTAACCACTACTGAAAGCGTGCAAAGGATATTAACAGATGGTTCATAGATGAACAAATACAAATGGCCAACAAACATTGACAAGATGCTCAGTCTCAGTAGTAGTAAGGAGGTAAAAATTAAAATGATAATGAGGTATCATTTTTCACCTCTATAAGATTGGCAAAAATTAAAAAGACTATTCTATCTTGCATTGACCAAAGGATGGGCAAACAGGCACTCATGCACTATTACTGGGGATGCAAAGTGCAATCAAAATCTTTTAAAGGGAAAACTTGGTGCTCTTTAAAAAGTAATTTTAAAAGTGCTTATCTTGGGGGGCTCCAATCAATATGGCGGAGTAGAAGGGCATGGAGCTTACCTCCTCCCACAAATACAACAAAAATACATCTACATCTGGAACAATTCTCACAAAATACCTACTGAACGCTGGCAGAATATCTCCAACACCCAAAATCGCAAGAAGTATCTCCACATAACTGGGTAGGGCGAAAGAAGAAAAAGGAATTGGGACAGGACTTGTGCCCCTGGGAGGTAGTTGTGAAAGAGAAAAGGTTCCTACACTCTGGGAAGCCCCTTCACTGGAGAGGAGGATCAGCCAGGCCACTGCCCTGCGCTCCTCAGCCTGAGACGCACATCCACTGGTACGTGCTGGGGCTGGGTGCTGGAACTCGGGCTTCAGAGGACAGACCTGGGGAGAGCACTGCGGTTGGCTGCAGAGACAGCCTGAAGGGGCTGGAGTGTGGTACGGGCTGCAACCAGCGGTATACATGGAGAAAGCCCGGGCCCTCCATAGAAGCGAAGAGCCTTTGTCAAGGAGCGCGGAATGGAGGGGCGAGCCTGCCATAGTAGCCTCACTTTTGGCATGCTCATGGCAGGTGTGTGCCACCATTGAAACCCCATTGTCAACACACATGTCAGCAAAGTGAGGGGTGGGGCCCACCACAGCAGCCTCTTTCTCCATGTGCTCCTCTACGAGCTCTGGGAGTGCGCTAGTGGGTTGCCCACATGCAGAGGCGGGGCTGAAATCTGAGCCCTCTCCCTGCGGCTGTGCAGATTTACCCTACTGGCACCTGCTTTGTAAACTCAGTGCCTGAGGGACACCCAAGTGGACAATGTACTCCCGTGGCTGGGACAGGACTGGCCTTAGCATCTGTGGGCTTTGTGGGTGCATGTACATAGAGGCTGGGCCAGGGTCTGGGCTGCTTCCATAGCTCCCACAGCAGGTCCAGGTGTGTGACTACTGCAGTCTTGGTACCTGACTTCAATGGATTTGCACTGGTAGCCTTGTGAAAACAATGCCTGAGGGACATCAGGGCTGACTGACAGCATTCCCAAGGTTGAGATGGGGCTGAAGGCAGTGCCAACAACAGTGTACTTTGTAAGCATACAACAGGTGACACCACAGAGCACCCTCACTGGTGAACAGCTCTGGCAGAGGAATATTCAGTGGGTCCTCTCCCAGTGGGAGTGCTCCAATCCTGCCTACTTCGTACCCCAGCTCAGAAATGGATCCTAGGGGCTTCTACTCCAACAACTAGGGAGCAGACCCTGCTCAATACCCAGTGCAGGCTCTGGTCACCACAACACCACCACACCTCCTATCAAGGGCATAACGGCCAGCACACACTGAGGAAAGAGATCGCAGTCACTCATAGTGAAAACAGCCCTCATACCAAAAAATATTAAACCCACACAGGCTACACAGGGACACTCCCACATAAAAATAGCCTTCCAGGACCACAGTAGATAATTGTTTCTCCCAAACTCACAGAGTAAGAGAAACATAAGTAAAATAAAGAAGCAGAGGAGCCATTCCCAATTAAAAGATGAAGAGAATTCCCCTGAAAGAACAAACAATGAAACAGATCTCTTTAACAGACACCAAGTTCAAAAAGGAGATAATGAAAATACTAAAGGAATTAAGAAGGACTATTGATAGAAATGCAGATTACTGTAAAAAGGAACTAGAAACTATAAAGAGGAGCTAAGAAAAATTAGAAAGCTCATTTGCCCAGACAAAAGCTGAGCTAAAGGCAATGAACAGCAGATTGAATAATGCAGAAGAACAAATAAATGATCCAGAAGATAGAATAAAGGAAATCACTCAATCAGAACAGTAGACAGAAAGCCAGATAAAAAAAGATGAAAGCAATATAAAAGACCTATGGGATAATATAAAACATGCCAATCTACACATAATAGGGATTCCAGAGGAAAAGAAAGAGAAAAGGGGATCGAAAATGTATTTGAAGAAATTACAGCTGAAAACCTCCCAAACCTAAAGAAAGAAACAGATATCCAGGTACAGGAAGCACAGAGGGTCCCAAACAAGGTGAACCAAAACAGACCTACAGCAAGACATACTATAATTAAAATGGCAAAAGTTGAAGATAGAGGATTCTAAAGGCAGCAAGAGAAAAACAGAGTTAATTACAAGGGAACCCCCATAAGGCTACCAGCTGATTTCTCTACAGAAAAGCTGCAGGCCAGAAGGGAGTGGCAAACTGCAACCTAGGATACTCTATCCTAAGCTGCAACCTAGGATACTCTATCCTAAGCTGCAACCTAGGATACTCTACCTAGCAAGATTATCATTTAGAATAGAAGGAGAGAGAAAGACTTTCCCAGACAAGCAAAAGCTAAAAGAATACAGCAGTAGTAAACCTATCCTAAGGGAAATATTGAAAGGTCTTCTCTAAATAGAAAAGAAGAAGGAATCTATAGGAAAGAGGAAAATCACAATTGGAAAATAAATCACTTAAATAAGCCAGTACACAGATTAAAAAAAAAAAAATTCTGTGAAAGCAATGATAACCACAATGAACAGCAAACAGATGAATATGAAGGTGTAAAATCATAAAATAATTAAAATCATAAAATGTGAAAGAGGAGAGTATGAAAATGTAGATTATTTTTCTAGAACGTGTTTCAGTCTATATGACTACCAGTCTAAAGCAATTAGATATAGGAAGGGGTTAACATACTTGAAATACAGGGTAACCACAAATCAAAAACATACAATATATTCACAAAAACCAAAAAGAAGAGAACATAAGCATAATACAAAAGAAAATCATCAAACCGCAAAAGGAAAAAGAAAAAGGAACAAAGCAGAAATTTAAAAATCAAGGAGAAAACAAGTTCTAAAGTGGTAATAAATACATATCTATCAATAATTACCTTAAATGTCAGTGGACTAAATGCTCCAATCAAAAGACACAGAGTGGAAGATTGGGTTAAAAAACAAGAGCCTACAATATACTGCTTACAAGAGACTCACTTTAGGGCAAAGGACACACATAGATTGAAAGTGAGGGGGTGGAAAAATATTTCATGCAGACAGAAATGACAGGAAAACAAGGGTCACAATACTCATATCAGACAAAACAGATTTTAAAACAAAGGCCATAAAGAAAGATAAAGAAGGACTCTATATAATGACAAAAGGATCAATACAAGAAGAAGATATTACACTCATCAACATATATGCACCCAATACAGGAGCAGCCAAATACATAAAACAAATACAGACATAAAGGGAGAAACTGACAGGAGCACAATAATAGGAGACTTTAACACCCCACTCACATCAATGGACAGATCTTCTAGACAGAAAATCAATATGGCAACAGAGATCCTAAATGATACAATTGAACAGTTGGACTTAATTGATATTTTCAGGACATTAAATCAAAAAAAATGCATTCTTTTCAAGTGCACATGGAACACTCTCTAGGATTGACCACATACTAGGGCACAAAATAAGCCTCAACTAATTTAAGAGGATAGAAATTATTTCAAGCATCTTTTCTGACCACAATGGCATGAAACTAGAAATCAACCACAGAAAAAGAAATGAGAAAAAAACAATTACATGGAGACTAAACAACATGCTGCTAAAAAACCAATGGGTCAACAATGAAATCGAAGAAGAAATTTAAAAATATCTTGAGGCAAATGACAATGAAAACACAACCATACAAAATCTATGGGATGCAGCAAAAGCAGTTCTTAGAGGGAAGTTCATAGTGATACAGGCCTTCCTCAAAAAACAAGAATCTCAAACAAACAACCTAACCTACCACCTAAAAGAATTAGAAAAAGAAGGGCAAACAAAACCTAAAGTCAGCAGAAGGAAGGAAATAATAAAGATCAGAGAGGAAATGAATAAAATGGAGATTAAAAAACAATAGAAAAAATCAATAAAACCAAGAGCTGGTTCTTTGAAAGGGTAAACAAAATCAACAAACCTCTGCTCAGGCTCACCAAGAAGAAAAGAGAGGGGACCCAAATAAACAGAATACGAAATGAAAAAGGAGAAATAACAACCAATACTGCTGAAATACAGAAAACCGTAAGAGAATACTATGAACAATTATACACCAACAAATTAGACAACTTAGAAGAAATGGACAAGTTTCTAGAATCATACAGCACACCAAAACTGAATCAAGAAGAAATAGATAATTTGAACAGACTGATCACTACAAGTGAAATAGAATCTATAATAAAAAAAAAAGAAAAGAAAACTTCCTACAAACAAAAGTCCAGGACCAGATGGCTTCACTGGGGAATTCCGCCAAACATACAAAGAATAACTTATACTGATCCTTCTCAAACTCTTCCAAAAGACTGAAGAGGAGGGGCCACTCACAAAGACATTCTATGAAGCCACCATCATCCTGATACCAAAACCAGATGAAGCCACTACCAAGTAAGAAAATTACAGGCCATTATCTTTGAGGAATATAGATGCAAAAATTCTCAACAAAATATTAGCAAACTGAATCCAACAACACATAAAAAAAGATCATGCTCCACAACCAAGTTGGCTTCATCCCAGGGTCACAAGGATGGTTCAATATACGCAAATCAATGTGATACATCACATCAACAAAAGACAAAAAACACATGATCATCTCAATAGATGCAGAAAAAGCATTTGATAAAATTCAACATCCATTCATGGAAAAAACTCTCACCAAAGTGGGTACAGAGGGAACATATCTCAACATAATAAAAGCTTTTTATGACAAACCCACAGCCAATATAATACTCAAAGGTGAAAAGCTGAAAGCCTTCCCGCTAAAATCTGGAACAAGACAAGGATGCCCACTCTCACCACCTGTATTCAACATAGTATTGGAAGTCCTAGCCACAGCAATCAGACAGGAAAAAGAAATAAAACATATCTGAATTGGAAGGTAAGAGGTAAAACTGTCATTATGTGCAGATGACATGATACTATATATATATAGTCTATAGTAACACTAAAGACTCCACACAAAAACTACTAGAACTGATAAATGAATTCAGCCAGGTAGCAGCATACAAGATTAACATACAGAAATCAGTTGCATTTCTGTACACTAAAAATAAATGATCAGAAAAGGAATGTAAAAAAAAAATCCCTTTTAAAAGCGCATCAAAAAAAAAAAAAAACTTAGGAATAAACCTGACCAAGGAGGTGAAAGACTTATATGCTGAGAACTATAAAACATTAATAAAGGAAACTGAAGATGATTTAAAGAAATGGAGGGACTTCCCAGGTGGCACAGTGGTTATGAATCAGCCTGCCAATGCAGGGGACACGGGTTCGAGCCCTGGTCCGGGAAGATCCCACACGCTGCGGAGCAACTAAGCCCGTGTGCCACAACTACTGAGCCTGCGCTCTAGAGCCTGCAAGCCACAACTAATGAGCCCGCAAGCTGCAACTACTGAAGCCTGCGTGCCTAGAGCCCTTGCTCTGCAACAAGAGAAGCCACTGCAATGAGAAGCCCATGCACCGCAACAAAGAGTAGCCCCCGCTCGCCACAACTAGAGAAAGCCCATGTGCGACAATGAAGACCAAACACAGCCAAAAATAAATAAATTAATTTTTAAAAAATAATTTTAAAAAATAAAGAAATGGAAAGATATCCCATGCTCTTGGATTGGAAGAACTAATATTGTTAAAATGGCCATACCACCCAAAGCAATCTACAGATTTAATGCAATCTCTATCAAATTACCCATGACATTTTTTCACAGAACTAGAACAAATAATCCTAAAATTTATATAGAACCATAAAAGACCCAGAATTGCTAAAGCAATCCTGAGGAAAAAGAACAAAGCTGGAGGCATAACCCTCCCAGACTTCAGACAATACTACAAAGCCACAGTAATCAAAACAGTGTGGTCTTGGCACAGAAACAAACATATGGATCAATGGGACAGAACAGAGAGCCCAGCAATAAACCCACACATCTACAGTGAGTTAATCTTCAACAAAGGAGGCAAGAATATACAATGGAGAAAAGACAGTCTCTTCAGCAAGTGGTGTTAGGAAAGCTGGACAGCCACAGGTAAATCAATGAAGTTAGAACACATCCTCACACCATACACAAAAATAAACTCAAAATGGCTTAAAGACTTAAATATAAGACATGACACCATAAAACTCCTAGAAGAGAACATAGGCAAAACATTCTCTGATAGAAATTGTACCACTGTTTTCTTAGGTCAATCTCCCAAGGCAACAGAAATAAAAGCAAAAATAAACAAATGGGACCCATTCAAACTTTATAAGCTTTTCTACAGCAAAGGAAACCCTAAACAAAACGAGAAGACAACCTACAGACTAGGATAAAATATTTGCAAATGATGTGACTGACAAGGGCTCAATTTCCAACATATACAAACAGCTCACACAACAACAAAAAAACAACCCAATCGAAAAATGGGCAGAAGACCTAAACAGACATTTCTCCAAAGAAGACATACAGATGGCCAACAGGCACATCAAAAGATGCTCAACATTGCTAGTTATTAGAGAAATGCAAATCAAGACTACAATGAGGTAGCACCTCACACCGGTCAGAATGGCCATCATTAAAAAGTCTACAAATAACAAATGCTGGAGAGGGTGTGGAGAAAAGAGAACCCTCCTGCAGTGTTGGTGGGAATGTAAATTGGTGCAGCCACTGTGGAAAACAGTGTGGAGGTTCCTCAAAAAGCTAAAAACAGAACTACCACATGATCTAGCAACCCCATTCCTGGGAATATACCCAGACAAAACTATAATTCAAAAAGAAACATGCATCCCTGTGTTCACAGCAGACTACTCACAGCAGCCAAGACATGGAAACAATCTAAATGTCCATCGACAGATGAATGGATAAAGAAAATGTGGTATATGTGTATAGATATATACACATATACATATATACATACACACAATGGAATACTACTCAACCATAAAAAGAATGAAATAATGCCATTTGCAGCAACATGGATGGACTTAGAGATTATCATACTAAGTGACATAAGTCAGAAAGAGAAAGACAAATACGTTTGATATCATTTATATGTGGAATCTAAAATATACACAAATGAACCTATCTATGAAACAGAAAGAGACTCACAGATATAAAGAACAGACTTCTGGTTGCCAAGGGGGGCTGGGGAGGGATGAATTGGGAGTTTGGGATTAGCAGATGCCAACTACTATATATAAAATAGATAAACAAGGTCCTACTGTATAGCACAGGGAACCATATTCAATATCCTGTGATAAACCATAATGGAAAAGAATATAAAAAATAGTGAATATATGTAAGTATAACTGAATCACTTTGCTGTACAGCAGAAATTAACACAACATTGTAAATCAACTGTACTTCAGTAAAAATAATAAAATTAAAAAATAAAGATGTCAGTATCTATGAGATGCATAGAAAAGAATATAGGTGGATGCACTGATGGCAGTTTGTCTAGAAAGGGAGGTGGATGAGGGATAGGGTGTGGTGAAGGTGGGCTTTCATTTTTTTAACTTTGATTTGTTGTAGAAGCATATATTCATGCATTTCTTGTGTGATTAACAAATAGAACGATCCACAGATGAGTAAATGCCTCATAATAGCAGACATTCTTTAAGTGAATGACTGTGGCACATGGAGCTCGGGTTTGGTTCTCAGGCCCCTAAGGGCTCCTGTCAGTCTTATTCAACATGTCCTGGCTCTTGGCCCCTGGCTTGGTTCATCTCCGTGAGCCTCCCACCTCCTGAGGAGGAAGGCCGGTCCCCTTACATACTTCCGTGTCATTGAATCGGTGGGGCTCCAGGCATGGGTTCCACCTGACCAAGTGGGGAGAAGGCATGAAGTCCAAAAACGGGTAAATGGATGTTCTTGTAAAGTTGAATCCATGGATGCCATCTTCTGGAAACACTATAATCTGTACACCCTGCAAGTCAAAACATCAGAGAATAGTCCGTTAACAGATAACGGGAAGCACCCCTTCATTCCTCTGACCTCTGTCCTGCAGCTGCTCTGAACCAGGAACCACAGAGGTCCAGACATGGTAGCTGGGCTCGGCAGGGATCTGAGCCTTGGGGGAGCCGTCTCACTTGGCTTAACTCTGAGGGAAGAAAGACAAAGTCTTCTAGGGACCAGCACCGTACCGAGGGCTGGTCAGGGAAGAAGGTTACAAGTGAGTCTGGCTGAAGGGAGCAGGAGTTTGGAGGGGTTTGGGGTTGGTGGTGGTGCCATGGGAGATGGAGCGGTGACTGTAACAGGCCTGAGTATCAGGCTCAGCAGATGTGCTACCGCTAGTCCGGTGGGTGGTTTTCAACCTTCATTGGGCTTCTAAATCAGACAGGGGACTTCTGAAAACACAATCTTTGTTTAGCGGTGATGCTTGGGCCCATCCCTAAAAAGTCTGCTTCAACCAACTGTGGGTGGGGTCCCGGCAACAGGTCCCCACGTGATTCTAACGGGCCCCAGTGGGCTGGTGGGTGAAAGTCAAGTGCATTGACTTCAGCATAGGAACCAGGACTTGCTCTAACTTGCCTTTCTCCCACTGGGAGTTAGGAGACTCCCGTCAGAGCCCTGACCGCCCTACAGGCCTTCTCCCACAGCTGGAGACACTGGGGGCCCTTGCCTGTGACAGCCCGAGGCTCCCTGTGACAGTGGCAGCAACCTGAGGAAACCCAAACAAACAGGGCAGCCCTCAGCTCCCAGCGCCAGGGCCCCTTCGGCTGCCGCTCTCCACTTGCTCGGCTGAAAATGTTAAGCCTGGGGCAGCATCACCCCACAGTGAAAGGTGGAGGAGGATGGCAGAGCAAGCACGAATAATCTAAAATAACAGGCAATTTGAGTCACTATTTCTGGAATGCACTGCAAACTCCTTATAATTTTTTTGCTGGTTATAAAAAAATTTTCAAAAGTTTAAGTGTAGAAAATTTGGAAAAGACAACATAAAGGAAGAATTCATAATCCTATATCATGAAGATACTTATTGTTAACATCTTGCCTATTTTCATTTTTTCCCCCTCTCTGTATAGGTGTGTGCGTATATAATTGAGACAATAATAAACAAACGGTTTTCCATCTTGACTCTCTCACTACAGAGCATCAAGACTACAAAGATACCTTCAGAAACATCACTTGTATTATATGCTGGATTATATTTAAGAGGACACCACAGTTTATCCTCTGTTATTGGGCATTTGAATTGTTCCCAACATTTTGTAATAAAAAAACTGTGTTGACCATCTGCGTACACGGTGCTCAAAACACTTCCTGAATGAGCATTGTACACAAATCTTTGATTGGAACTCTGATTATTTCTTTAGAATAAAGCCTTATAAGTGAAAATACTGAGTCAAGTGTATGAAAAATTTTAAATTCTTAATATGCGTTGCCAAGTAGCTTTCCAGAAAGCTTACAGCAATGTACACTCCCTCCAGCAGAATATGAGGCTGGTCATCTTATTGCACATTAGAAAGAAAAATTATCACAAACTTGGAAATAAAGCAAGACGAAGAATTTATGTATACATTCTTTGTATACGTATATCTTTCTACAATATACCAGGGTACTGACAAGCACACTCGAGGATTATTCATCTAGTGAATGTATCACTGTTTGACTTTGCTATTTAATAAAAGAGCACCCTAAACATGACAGTTTTATTGCCCTGTAGGACATTAGCCTGTTTTGTATCTATTAGCAGATTCATTTCAACATTCATTTGACTGATGGATACACTCACATCTGTTCCTCAAGTTATCTTTTGAACCAGCTTTACCATCCTACTGGTTCCTGAGTTAATGAGTTAAATAAGAGCTTTGACACATGTCCATTCTTCTCGATGTGTAAGAGTCATGTTTCTAACTTTTCGAAAATTATACTTGGACACTTGTTTTCCTTTATTAAAAACACAACTTTGAAAGCACTGAATGGTTTCCTATGGACATTAACAGTTATGGATACATATTAGATTAATATTAAAATTAAATTGCATTTCCTAATATACATCTGCCCAGAATGAGGACTCAGACTTGAGCCGGGACAGAACTTTGGGTCTGATGTGATTACCCATCCATTCTAGGAAGGAATTTGCATTCCTGATAAAGGGCTTGAGCAATTTTCTGACAGACCAGTGAGCTCAAGAACTCCTGGGGAATTCCGGGGGCCAGCCCAGCTGACCACCCAGCCTAATATCTTTAAGCGCAACTCCTTTTCTTCCCTGTAAATAAGAGAACTCATTTAATTGGCCTGCAGGAACCTCTGCCCTTATAGCAAGTTTGATATAAAACTTTGACACATGCATGGCATCAACCTGTGTTAGAGGTTACTTTAACACATATAACCACGTAGGGGAGCCGAGATGTCTGTAAGCCCTAAAAATGACTGGATCAACAGCTGTTGTCCCTGCTCCTGGACCACAGACAGAGAAGGAATGATGCCTGCAGGCAGCATGGGTTCAAGAAAAACATGTTACATGTTTCATTTGGGGGGCAGGTGATTAAAATGCGGGGGAAAACTGCAGTCACAGTCTCTGGGTTTCAGTGTGGCATCTGCCAAGTGTCTCAGCATGGTCTTGTGGAAGGATGGGGAAGAAGGGGGTGACATTTCAGCTGCCCGCAAGCCAACACCTTCGTGCCGAGAATGGACCTGTGTCAGGAGGAGGCCTGCGGGCACGGGCTGGGATGGCTTTACACCGGCTTCAGTGCAGACACAAATGAAGTATGTCCCAGAAGTGTGAATGACGTGAAGGTAACTGATATGCAGGATGTCTGTCAGTAAAGACCCCCAAATAGCCCACCAGGATGAAATTCAATGGCATAAATGTGAGGCTTTGCTCTCGGGTTAAATAAATTAACCTAACAAGTACAGGACAGCGTGTGTGTCTGTGTGAAAAGGGCTCAGGAGCTCTGGCTGACAGCAAGCGCCTGATGAACCCACAGCAAGGTGTGGCTGCCAAAAGCTTTCCTTCTGGGGACGACACCTAGAATGAGTATGGTGGCAGGTCTCCTCCGCCCTGCCCTCGGCAAAACCGCGTGCAGCTCAGGGCACGGACGTAACCCGGAAAGGCTTGGGGGACAGGGCTGGGACCGCATCCCTTAGGGAACTGTGGGTGGGACTGGAGAGACACAGCCTGGGAGACATGCTGGGGCCGTCCTCAGATCTGGGAAAGATGGCGTGTGTGGGATGGGATTCAGTCTGTTCTGTTTGGCCAGGAGGACAGGACGATGGGTGGCAGTTACAGGGAGGCTGATTGTTGTCCATGGAAAGGAAGCCCTTTCCAGACGTTCCCACTGTCCTCAAGTGGGCAGTGAGTCCTGGGCCACTGGAGGCGTCCAGGGGAAGCTGGACGTCGGGTTGGGAAAAAAAGAGCAGTGTCACCCATCAGAACAGCTGGACCGGCCTTTAAGCGCCCTTCCAACATTTGTGTGTTACGTATATACGTACTACAGGCTACATTTTAAAAGGTAGCGATGGCCAGTGGTTGTCCAGGAAGTGCTGACCACCCTGAACGGAGACGGGGGCTGTTCGGACGGGACCTGCAGGCACCACAGCTCTGCCCGCTGAACTCACAGACGCGGGCCGCTCCGCTCGCAGGGAGCCCGCCTGCTGTCCCGGCAGGGCGGAGCGGGGCTTCCTCCAGCAGCCGGGCGGGTCCCCCGGCCCCGCCGGGGCTCAAGGCCAGACTGCCCTCCCAGCAGGCCATGTTCCTACACAGACTTCTGGCTCCCACACCCCCCACCCCCGTCTGCCCCACCCTTCCCGGCAGGAGCGGAAAAGGGGCCGCGCAGGAAGCCTTCACAAAGGCGGCACCGGCGTCCTTTGTCCGCTGGGCTGGGTTGTGTCTGGACTGACGGACTCTCAGGCCGTTCGGGGTCCGGCGCGGGGACCAGAAAGGAGCCCCACGTCATCGGGAGGCAGCAAACGCAGCTCTGGGGCCGCTTACTACTTTAGTTATCGCTGAAAGCCTCCGAGAGCATGAGAGGCCGTCGTGCCTGCTGGCTTTCAGATGTTTCTGCACATCTGAAGACACCGGGGAACCTTAAAAAATCCCAGTGCCCCGGCGCGCTCCCCAGCTGACTCTGCAGGGAGGCGTGGGAGCCGGACACCCACGTTTGTTTACAAGCAACCGAGCGACTCTTCTGGCACCACCGCGTGCCTGGCCCTGGGCTTCCCAGGCTGGAGGGGAAGCATCACCTGGGGAATCCTGCTAAAATGTACACTGTGACTCAGCAAGTCTCGGGCAGGCCCCAAATTCTGCACTCCTCCCAACCTTGCAGGGTCTGCTGATGCTGCAGACCAGCCTCGCAGTAGCGGGACTCCAGCCGACTGACTCATTCGGCTCATCTTTACCGGCCGGGCTCGTTTCCCAGAGGCAACGCAACACCAAGGGCTAATCTGCCCTGCTCTGCGAACCAGCTGACCCGGGAGCACTTCTTGCCTTTTGGGCCGCGATCGTCACTTGCTGTTCGTAGATGTCGAGGTTCTGGTTCATGAGCTCCAAGGCCTGCTCGCGGCTGGTGAGGGCCAGCGGGTTCGGGCTCAGGATGGGCCGGTGCTCGTACACGGCAACCACGTACTGGTGAGCCTGGTGACGCTCGGCCGGGCAGCGCTCCTCGGCCTGGACCCCCAGGGCAGCCACGCAACAGCCGCAGAGGAAAAGAGCCAGCTGACGGCTGGCTCCAGACATGATGCAGACCATCGATCTAGAACGCAATGGGGCAAGGAGAAAAGAGCTGAATCCAGGATCCTGCCGAGATGGGGACTTGCTTAGCTGTGGTTTATTAATCCCGGCAATCAAACTCACCGGCTGTGACGCTGCAGCTCAAAGAGTTTGTTTCAGGTTCCTAACAAGGGGGTATGTGTTTCTCTCCAAACACGTAGCGAGTTACGTTTAAAATGGCTCACTGTTTTAACAGTCTGGTTTCAGAACATTTCCACAACAGACCCAATGTTTGCCACGATTTGCTTCCCCAGCAGGACTCTTCTAGTTGCACACTTCAGATTTAGGCAATCATAGCTATTCTAATTATTATAGATAATTCTGTGATATACTCCACACACCACCGCCTGCCCTCAGTACACACAAACATACTACAGGTCAGCCATCTACACCAGCTGTGACTGTCGTGATCCTAATAACACAGCTCGGCCATCTTAGCCATAAAAACCTGATGGGTCACAATTCTCCCTGCCTTTCTTTGGTTAGTAATGAATATAAAGCGTAAGCCTCCCTTTACCCAGCACCACATTCTTTAACTTGGTGCAGAGAAACTGCTGACTTCTACTTAAATGCCAGTTTATGGACAGTCAAAAAGAAGTCTCCCCATCAAAGCATGACTTTTTCCCCCTCCTTGAACTTGAGAATTGCCATTGCACACCATCACCTTCTCAACCTCTGTCTCTGGGACTCCAAAACTCCTGCTCAAAAAAAGCATACTCATCTGGAAATAAAATCCTTTTGCAGTAATAAAATGCAACTTTCTAGAAAATAAACTAGAATTTTCTAGAAAGCAAACTCAGCTTTGTAGCTCCTACCGTAAGAGATTAGAAGTAAACTTACAATGACACTTCTGTGTGCCTTTTTTTCCCAAGAATAGGCATTTTAATTTCTAGCAGTTATGTGTCACTGGGTGTTTTTATACACAGTTCTGCCTTGAAAATCGGCCTGGCCTCCCAGCCACAGTCCCTCCCCAAGCACACAGACTTGCCAGGCAGTGCCAAGGCCAGGCCCCCGTGCTCCGTGGAGATGTGCCCGGGCCGACCAATTGCCCAGGAATCCAACTAAATGTCAAGACAGCAGAGACAAATCGAGGAACCACATTGCCGCTCTTTAAAGACAAAATGCCACCCTGCCCAAGTCTGACTCAGAACCCCCGTGTTTGCATTTCAAAACCAGACCCTCCGGGCCGCCACAGAGTTCTTTTTCTCTCAAAGTTCCGCAAACAAAAGCAAGCATAATTAGGTTCAGCAGCAGACCACGGCCTCGGGGTGCTCAGTCAGAATCCCCGCAAACTCAGGCACTTCTCAGGGTGGACAGCAGTCTCCATCCCAACCCCGCCCCGTCTCAAACTGTCACTTCTTTCCTCAGGGAAGAAATGTTCCATCCAAATGCCAGGCCCCGGGGTGCGCGGCCAACGGTCTGGGGCACTGTGGGCAGTGTTGGAAGATCAGAACAGGATGCCTTTGAGTGAGCGCCATGAGCTTTTGGGTAGAAACGCAAGTATAACTGGTAAGCTCTCTTATCTGAATTTTGCCTCTGCAGACCAGCAAGGAATAATTTTTTTTTGAGTTTTATGTTTTTTATATAGCAGGTTCTTATTAGGTATCTATTTTATACATATTAGTGTATATATGTCAATCCCAATCTCCCAATTCATCCCCCCAGCCCCGCTTTCCCCTCTTGGTGTCCATGCGTTTGTTCTCTACGTCTGTGTCTCTACTTCTGCCCCGCAAACCAGTTCATCTGTACCATTTTTCTAGGTTCCACACATATGCGTTAATATACGGTATTTGTTTCTCTCTTTCTGACTTCCTTCACTCTGTATGACAGTCTCTAAGTCCCAGCAAGGAATAATTTTTAAAGTCTCAAAATCTGTTTCCCACTCCAGCTCTGGTTTCAGAATGATGATAATAGGGAGTGGTTTGAGGGGAAAACTTTCATCTTCAAAGTCAAATTCGCAATATTTCTAAAGTATAAGGCCATGGCCTCACTAAGAGAGGGGGGGAAACAAGGCGGGGTGGTGGGGGGAGCACATGAACCAGGACCCGGTGGAGGCAGGTCAGGAGATCCTGGAGCTGAGAGTGGCGTTTGCGGGGTCCTCCTTCCTCAGCTAAGAGCTGCATGCCACTGATGCGGGGACAAAGAACATTCGTTTAAATCTCAGGGACTGGGCTTCCCTGTTGGCGCAGTGGTTAAGAATCCACCTGCCAATGCAGGGGACACGGGTTCAAGCCCTGGTCCAGGAAGATCCCACATGCCACGGAGCAACTAAGCCCGTGCGCCGCAGCTACTGAGCCCGCATGCCACAACTACTGAAGCCCGCGTGCCACAACTACTGAAGCCCGTGCGCAGCAACGAAGACCCAACGCAGCCATCAATCAATCAATCAATCAATCAAATCTCAGGGCCTTGCAGTGCAGCAAAACAAGGAAATTGTGGAACCATCAAGATATCCCCTTTCTTTCTACTTTGAGAAAATAAATTTAGATTATTTACAAAAAGAGCCTGGTAGGAGAGCCGTGAGTGGCAATCATTTCTGCCTGAACAGAGGTAGGTCAGTAATAAGAGGTTATGCAGATTCAGCCAGGTATTCCCCCTTGAAAGAAGCAAGCCTAATGAGGTAGGAGAGAATGAGTCATTAAAATAAAAATAGGCACCAGAGTGCACCCTTGCTGAAGAGTGGTGTTCTGGTTTTCCCTCTCTACGTGGCAGGGGCTTTGAAAAGCCTGGATGGCAGCAGGGGGTGCTGGCAGGCGACAGGATGCAAGGGCGCAGGTGGCCCGGCGCTGGCTCAGGACGGCGCTCACAGGGTGGCTGAGGGGCCGGGGTGTCCCTGGGAGTCACAAGGTTCTTGGCGATCCAGCAACGGATCCACCTGCAGAGCAGGGCAGGGCCTGGACCATAAACAGAATGGTGGCTGGAGATGTGTGCTCAGTCTGAAAAGCTAGCTACGAACCTCCTTCCATCGTAGGCATTTGACAGGAGTCTAAACTCCAGGAAGGGCCCAGCGTGAAGGCGCCACTGAGGTGACAATGTGCCCCCACATCCTGCGTCCTGTGCTCCACTGAGGCAGGGGCGGGAGACCGCGGGGGCAGGAGACGGCGGGGCCGGGAGGGCGCTCACTTCAACATCCACGTGGTACCCGCCTGTGCCAGACGGAGGTGCAGGCGTCAGGGACCCAGCGGTGAAGGCGCCTAGCCCTTCCAAGTGGACCCTCCCCATGTATGGGGACACTGCCACAATCAACACAGATCGTCCCCCCACTCATGATAGTTCGACTTTACGATGGTGCGAAAGCCATATGCGTTCAGTAGAAACCACACTTCAAAGGTGGACCGTTCCCTGGGGGACCGGCGTGCAGTACGACCCTCTCTCTGATCCTGGGCAGGGCAGCTGCAGCCCCCAGTCACGGGGGTGAACAACCGATAGATACACTGACAACCATCCGGACCCGCACTCCATCCTGTTTTTCCCTTTCAGTGCAGTATTCCATAAACTCCATGAAATAGTCAACCCTTTATTATAAACTAGGCCTTGCGTTAGAGGGTTCTGCCCACGTGCAGGCTAATGTGAGTGTTCTGAGCACGTGTGAGGTGGGCGGGGCTGAGCTGGCATGTCCGGGAGGCTGCGTGTATCTAATGCATTTTTGACCTATGATATTTTCAACTTACGATGGGTTTATTGGGACATTAACCCCGTTGTCATTGCCAACTGACTGCACCTAAAGTGTCATTTGGCAATAAGTACGAAGGAGCCATAAAGACGGGGAGGGGGCAGGGAGGGCCTGGCGTGGGTGGGGGTAGGTTTTAGACCAGGAAGGGCTCCAGGAGAAGCCGGCGTCCGAAGAAGGGGCGAGAGGAGGCCCGTGGGTGCCGGGGCAAGAGGGTTCCAGGCACAGGGGTGCTCGCTCAAAAGTCCCGAGTGGGAGCTTTCGGGTGGTTCAAGAAACAGCCAGGAGAGCGGTGGGCTGGGATCAGGGACCAGGGACCAGGGACCACAGAAGGCGGCAGAAAATGAAGTCAGAGGGAGATAACCGGCAGCTCCCACAGCCGCCCCACCCTCTTCCAGCCTCATCTCCGTGGAGATCAGGTTAAAGCCTGGGTCAATCAAGACGCTCCTCTGCTCAGAATCTCCCAGTGACTCCCCGCTGCCTGCAGAGTGAGAGCCGAGCCAGGAAATCATTGCTGGGGTGGGGGCAGCACTGCTGGAGTGACATCTTCATGCAAAAGCATCCTGATCTTTTCACCGCCCTACAGAAGCCTCTGCTTCTCAGTTCGTAAGGAAACATGTTCCCCTGACACTAATCCTGGTCAGGAGGGTTCTTATGATCTATGAGGAAAAGAAATCAAAGTCTTAAATTACATGGAAATCTATTTTGTGGAAATTTGGTAACATGTCAATCACTGGATATTTTTACACACAAGGAGCTTTTGTTTTCCATCTTGCTAAATGAGTCACCTTGAAAATTAGCTGTGTTTCCTTCCTAGCCATGCTATTACAATCGTGTCTTTTGCAATAAAATGAAAGGATTATTATGAAGGTATTCTTAATAAGATAATTTCAGAGGCAGGTATATACACTTAAAATTTTATATATAGACATACTGATCGTTTTAATAAAAGATCTTGTCACTCTTTACTTGTCAAGGAGAATGACAGCCCCATGATTGGGGAGCTCGCAGAGGAAATGTCATATCCTGTGGAACAAAGCTGAGGGACCAGCTAAGTCATTAGGAGCGAGCACAGTATACGTTTCTACGTGTATGTGACAGGACGCCATGAAAAATACTGTTAAGTTCCAAATAGTTCTAAACCCATTCTCATGAGTTTTGTGATTTCCTTGTCTAAATCCTTTTACATAAGCAGGAGAAATGCCCATCTCCATCTAACTTACATAATCTGAATTTAAAGAAACCCCAAAGAGACCTTTATTTCCCAGAAAGCCTCTTGTTCTCTGCCTCTGCGCTTAGTGAGCTGGTCCATGACCGGCCCTGGAACAATGTAAAGCCCCACAGTGTTGTAGCTTGAACAGCTTCGTGCAAACCATCCACCACCAAGACTCTGATGCCTCAGGGGGGTGTGTCAGGTGGCAACTGAGGGTGATGCTGAGGTTCAAGGCTGAACTTACTTGGAACAGTGAGTAAATTACCAGGAACTCCCGGCTGAACTGGTAAATTGTCATTCCTCTTTTAAAAACATTCCACCTGTTATCTCCAAAAAGCGAGTGACATACAAAAGTGTAACCGTGGACCAGGCCTTGGACTGGGGCCCCTTTCTGGTGACAGGAGTAATTTCTCTTAGAACACCGAATGAGCAATCGTGACACTTGAACCTAAATATGTCACCTTTCTTTTCCTCAAATGGGAAATTACCTTCATAATTTAAGACAAAACTTCCCCCTGAAATGCACAGGTGTTTAATGGAAGAAGGCTCTTTTCTTCACTTTGTTGTGCAGACAGAAAAGAGCACCCACGAGACTGCTCCAAAGAAGAGCCCCCTCCAGGTCCGCTACTGCCACCCTGTGGGCAAACGGAGTACCACTTACCCACGTGGGGATTTGCGCTGAAGTGCCGCAAGAGTGGGTCATTCTTAAGAAGTAAATGGATGTTTTTTTCCTCCTTTCCGTCTCCTTTTCATTCCTGACACTTCATCTATCTCCTTTTTTCCCCACCTAACTCTTTTACGGTGAAAAAACTAGACGACATTTGATTTTCCAAGATTTGGGTCTCATGAAAGCTATTTTTTTATTTGCCATGTTCCTAGGGCTTATTTCATCTTCGATATTCACAGGTTCTAAATTTGCTGTGATTTCTTACAGCAGTGCACCCCATAGATGTGAGTGGGTGTGCAATGCAATGTAGCCCATCCATAGGTGGACAGCGCTCTTCACAGGGAAATCTATTTGAGGTAAAGAATCATCCACAGGGACAAATTTTTATATGGCTGCCAGGTTGCATTTTATGTTACATGTTAATGTTTTCAAACCACTTTAACATCCACTACTTGATTTTATCTTCCTGTCACATAAAGCAATGAAAGCAGATGGTAAAATTCCATTTTCCTGAAGAGGGACTCCTCCAGGACTAGTTAGTGGTGAGAACAGACTGGAAAGCAACTCTCCTGTCTCCTGGTCCAACCCTCCCAGTACCTGTTCAAGACGGGGGTAATTTATCAGTCAGACCTTCAAAGACCACTGTGGTGTCATCATTGCAGCTGCAGCAGAATTCAACAGAAATTCAAAGTACCCTCACAAGGGCGAGACTGGGTGGTCAGACCAGAGCAGGGGTTCTCAAATGGGGACGCTGACGCTGAGGCACCTGAAGGGCTTGAACATGCAGTTCCCTGGACCCCATGCCCAGAAGTTTTCACTCAGCGGGTCTGGGGTAGGGCCCTCGAATATGCATTTTCTAATGAATTCCCAGGTGATGGTGGTGCTGATACTCCTGGCCTGGGGTCACCTGCAGAGCCACTGGGCTGGAGGGTAAAGGCAGGTACATTCTGACACTATCTTCCCCTCACGTCAGAGAAAGACATGAGTCAGGACCATCACCTTTATTTCCCAGGTGCTTCTCCAACAAAAGGCCTGAGAGAATGTGGGCGGATTTCAAAGTGTTCCCACCATATTAATGGAAATGACCAGCAAAGTATTTAAACACTCAAACTGTGGGGGGGGGGGGGGAGGAAGTCCCCCAAACAATCTGGTCCAGGTTGGTTAAAGGATTCAGTGCTTGTCTCTGCCTTGACAGGAACATCACTGTAGAACCAGGTTGTTACTGGTTTTCATTTGTTTAAATAAGGTTCCTGATTTTAAAAGACTAGAACAGGGGTAAGAGATAGATATTCCATTAGGTAATTACATAAGATGAATAAAGAAATATGTAGGAATTAAATGAATAAGTAAATAATGTATAATATATTTATAAATTTAAATAAATTGTAATTAAAAAATTTTAACATAATTATTTATATATATAATTATGCATTTATAGGTAAATAGGTAATCTGAAAAATCTTCCAATTATATTCTGCAGAAGTGTATCAGATTTCTTCTCAAAAGCTTATCTGAAATCTTTGGGAGCCAAAAATGAATTGCTGAGGAAGTAAGTCTTAAACTGTGGTTCGTAGACCTTGGCCAAGGGAGCAAAGAAAGCACTCAGAGAAGGCTTCCTCACTGTCCGTCAGTCTTGGGAGAGAAGAACGGTGGGAGCATTTGTAGCTACCCTGCTCTTCTTAGTCCTCTAGAACTATCATCAGGGTCTCTGAAATAAGACTCCATGAGTATCAGCAAAGAATTGTCTTTCAAAGCCCTTGGGAAATTTCTCCCCCATTTCTTTGTTGGACTACCTTCAATTAGAGTCATCAGAAGAAGCACCTTCTAGGGAATGAGGACCTGAAGACTGGACATGGAGAAACACAACCAGCGCATGGAAAATATGATGCCCTAGAACCACAGGTCAAATTTTTCAGGGAAGATGTGCTCAGAAGTGGGGGCAATGCAGAGGTTCTTTGTGAATTAAGTGTATGGTGGATACAACATCTCTAAGGGCATGGTGGGCCAAACATCACGACACCACGTCCCATCACCCCTGTGCTCTTGTCTGCCAGTGCTCGGGACTGAAACACCCAGATCACAGGACCAGCAAGACCGTGAGGATGCCCTGCATGCAGACCGTGGAGGACAAAGGAATGGGTATTAGAGCCAGGAAACCACGGTCCCCAAGTCAAAAGAACAATCCCTGATAGGATAGTCTGGAAACACTGAGAATGAATGATAGTAGGAAGGGTAAAAGAAACAACAAAAAAAAATCTAAGGTAAAACACAGCACTAGAGAAAACATGCCAAAGGCCACCTTCTCCTATGGAGGGTCCAGGAGGTATCTACTGGGGAGAGGCACAGTCAAGCTCACCAAGAGAGAAACAGCAAAAGCAGGCAAATGGGTCCAGATGCTGTCGGCTCTGAGTACCTGTGGAGGATGCCCTCCACACGAGTATGGTGGCAAGCTGCAGGTGACCCACAGCGCAGTTAGAGGGCAGCACATGATCAAGAATGAGAGTGACCTTAGCCCTACTCACAAACGTGGCCAGCTCCAAGCAGGGCTTGGTAAACGGCAGAGAAATGGTCAGTATCTCTGCTTTCGCCTCTCTTCCTAGAGGCACTGAGCAGTTTTGTTTTCTTCTGCTTTGGACAGACTGGTAATTATTTGTGTGCCTTACTGGTAATTCTCTGTATGCCACCACACTCAGAAGCACAAGAGGAAAAGTTTTATTGAATAAGTGATATTGGGATGACTGAACAACAGTTTGGAAATAAGTTTAAACACCTTACACCATATACAAAAACAAACTCAAAATCAGGAGTTAAATGTTGAATGTTAGGAAAACTAGAATAAATTATAATTGGCTATCAGAGGTTTGATGAAACAACTTTCTAAAATTTGAAGCAGTTAAAATAATAGAAGAAACAGATTGATAAATTAAAATTTACATGCAAAATATAAACATCAAGACAACACTTATAAACAGGCAATAAACAAGAACAGATTTAAAGAAGAAAACAAATCATAAACAAACACTTTGAAAAACTTTGAACTTATATACAAAATAAACATTAACTTGTACTATTTTAAAATATTAAATTTGGAAAAAAATAAACTAGTAAAGTGATAATAATAGTACTTTCTTATTGGGAAAAAAGTTTAATAATTCATATTATAAATCACAAACAGTATTCTTCTGGGACTTTATCTTAGGAAGTCATTTAAATAAGAAAAAAGTCAGTTGAAATGACAGCATACTACGGAAGTAAAGAATATGGGCTTTTCCTCCTGCCCCCCGTGGTGTTCCTCAGATTGAAGTCACTTTTGATATTGATGCCAACAGCATCCTCAATGTCTCTGCTGTGGATAAGAGCACAGGAAAAGAGAACAGGATTACCATCGCTAATGACAAGCGCCGTTTGAGCAAGGAGGACATTGAACGCATGGTTCAGGAAGCAGAGAAGTATAAAGCTGAAGGTGAGAAGCAGCGGGATAAGGTGTCTTCGAAGAATTCTCTTGAATCCTATGCTTTCAACATGAAAGCTACTGTTGAGGATGAGAAACTTCAAGGCAAGATTAATGATGAGGACAAACAGAAGATTCTTGATAAGTGTGATGAAATAATCAACTGGCTTGATAAGAACCAGACTGCAGAGAAGGAAGAATTTGAACATCAGCAGAAGGAGCTGGAAAAAGTCTGCAACCCCATCATTACCAAGCTGTACCAGAGCGCAGGAGGCATGCCAGGAGGAATGCCAGGAGGGATGCCCGGGGGCTTCCCTGGTGGTGGAGCTCCTCCGTCTGGTGGTGCCTCCTCTGGGCCCACCATTGAAGAGGTTGATTAAGCCAGCCTAGCACAGGTGTAGCATTGTTCCACACAACACTGAAGGACCCAAATTTGTAGCAAATTCCATGGCAGTTTTAAAGTTGAGCTGCTGTAGTAAACTGGGCATTCTTGATACTTGAACGTGGAATGTGTGCACAGGGAAAGGAAATAACATTGCACTTTACAAGCACTGTATTGTAAGTGGAAAATGCAATGTCTTAAATAAAACTGTATTTAAAATTGGCACCAAAAAAAAAAAAAAAAAAAAGAATATGGGCTTTTGAGTTTTAAAATGTCTGATTTGAAATCCTGGATCTGGGAATTCCCTGGTGGTCCAGTGGTTAGGACTCCACACCTCCACCGCAGGGGGCACGGGTTTGATCCCTGGTTGGGGAAGTAAGATTCCTCATGTTGCGTGGTGCGGCCAAAAAAAAAAAAAAAGTAAATCCTGGCTCTGATACTTACTCATTATATAAGCTTGGATAAGTTATTTAACACAACGAAGCTTCAACTTCTTCATCTACAAGCTGGAAATGAAAATACCTGATGTAAAGCACTTAGTGTTTAATAAGTGGATGCTAGCTAAAATTGAAGAATAAGTCCCAATAGATGAAAGCTGGAAACAAACAATATCTAACATCCAATATGAAGAAAGCTATGAAAATATATACAAACCAGGTGGAATATTAAGCAAAAATTTTAAAGATAGCTATGCTCAACAAATATAGTGAAAACTTTTCTCTGTTTACAGTGGTAATAGCTAAGTAAAACACGCATGCATGTGAATAAAGACTGGAAAAGAATGCGAGTAACTGAAAACATGACAGGTCATCTTATGGAGATTTAAAATGTTTTCTTAATGTCACACTGTTTTTCTACTAAATGAAAAACATAAGGAAAAAAATAAAGAGTTGAGACTTCTGGTTTCCAGTCTGGCATATAAGGAGCTTGGAAGCAGCCATTCTACGTTAACAAGTAAAAATGTAAACAAACTGAAAACCAACAGCTCTTCTTAGATACATCTGAGAACTGAGATCACAGGGCAAACTGCTGCCTCCAAATTTTAGAGAGACAGACAGGTGAATACAAAAAATCACAACCTAACTGAGTAGAAACCCGTGAGCAGAAACCTCAGTGGAGCCAGTATCAGTGCAGGAAAAGCTAAACTGTAACTGAACAGTTGCTGGAGGCTCAGGGTGGACATGTCCAAGAGTGAAGAACTTCGGGGGAGCCCGGCTTTGGCAGGGTGTGCCCACAGTTCTGAGTTCTTCCTCTAGGAGCTGTACCCGGTCCTCGCAGTATGGCTGGAGAAAATCCCTGTGGCGAGAGAGAGCGGAAAAGCAGCCAGAGTGCACTGTTGCTCAGGAGGCCTGCCCTCAAAAGAAACTGTTTTAGCACAGCGAACCTACTGGGGTTTTATAGAACCCAAACGACCTAGGGGGAGGGAGACACCCGACTCCAGCCTCCTCTAGCCATCCTGTCCCACCAGAGAGGTGGGCTAGACTGGGCAGCATGAACTTGTCAAGTTCACTGAAAGATAGACCACAGGACAAAAGAGCACTTCTCACTTTCCACACCTGGCCAGCACTACTAAATGCCTATTTATTACAGTTCCTCTACCCAGTACCTCATGTCTCATATCCAGCTTTCAACAAAGAATTACTAGGCATACTAGAAGGCAAAAAACAAAAAACCAATTTGAAGAGACACATCAAGCAACAGAACCAGAGTCAGATGTGGCAGACATGTTGGAATGATCAGACCAGCAATTAAAAATAACTATGATTTGGACTTCCCTGGTGGTGCAGTGGTTAAGAGTCCACCTGCCAATGGAGGGGACGTGGGTTTGAGCCCTGGTCTGGGAAGATCCCACATGCCACAGAGCAACTAAGCCCGTGAGCCACAACTACTGAGCCTGTGCTCTACAGCCCACGAGCCGTAACTACTGACCCCGTGTGCCACAACTACTGAAGCCCATGCACCTAGAGCCCGTGATCCACAACAAGAGAAGCCACCGCAATGAGAAGCCCACACACCGCAACGAAGAGCAGCCCCCGCTTGCCGCAACTAGAGAAAGCCTGCACACAGCAATGAAGACCCAACGCAGCCAAAAATAAATAAAATAATTAAGAAAAAATATATATATATTATAAAGTTACCATTTAAAAAAAATAGTGAAGATTGGTTCAAGATGGCAGAGTAGAAGGACGTGTGCTCACTCCCTCTTATGAGAGCACCGGAATCACAACTAACTGCTGAACAATCATTGACAGGAAAACACTGGAACTTACCAAAAAAGATACCCCACATCCAAAGACAAAGAAGAAGCCACAATGAGATGGTAGGAGGGGTGCAATCACAGTAAAATCAAATCCCATAACCGCTGGGTGGGTGACTCACAAACTGGAGAACACCTATACCACAGAAGTCCACCCACTGGAGTGAAGGTTCTGAGCCCCACGTCAGGCTTCCCAACCTGGGGGTCTGGCAATGGGAGGAGGAATTCCTAGAGAATCAGACTATGAAGGCTAGTGGGATTTGATTGCAGGACTTC
The DNA here is from genome assembly GCF_028023285.1 of Balaenoptera ricei. NCBI lineage: Eukaryota > Metazoa > Chordata > Mammalia > Artiodactyla > Balaenopteridae > Balaenoptera > Balaenoptera ricei. Next base: position 29,187,822 of record NC_082642.1, on the reverse strand, counting down.
GACAGGACTGGGGGAAACAGAGACTCCACTCTTAGAGGGCACACACAAAGTAGTGTGCACATCGGGACCCAGGGGAAGGAGCAGTGACCCCACAGCAGACTGAACCAGACCTACCTGCTAGTGTTGGAGGGTCTCCTGCAGAGGCAGGGGGTGGCTGTGTCTCACCGTGAGGACAAGGACACTGGCAGCAGGAGTTCTGGGAAGTACTCCTTGGTGTGAGTCCGCCCGGAGTCCACCATTAGCCCCACCAAAGAGCCGGGTAGGCTCCAGTGTTGGGCCGCCTCAGGCCAAACAACCAAAGGGAGGGAACCCAGCCTCACCCACCAGCAGACAAGTGGATTAAAGTTTTACTGAGCTCTGCCCACCAGAGAAACACCCAGCTCTACCCACCACCAGTACCTCCCATCAGGAAACTTGCACAAGACCCTTAGATAGCCTCACCCACCAAAGGGCAGACAGCAGAAGCAAGAAGAACTACAATCCTGCAACCTGTGGAACTAAAACCACATTCACAGAAAGATAGACAAGATGAAAAGGCAGAGGGCTCAGTACCAGATGAAGGAAAAAGATAAAACCCCAGAAAAACAACTAAATGAAGTGGAGGTAGGAAACCTTCCAGAAAAAGAATTCAGAATAATGATAGTGAAGATGATCCAGGACCTTGGAAAAAGAATGGAGGCAGGGCTTCCCTGGTGGCGCAGTGGTTGAGAATCTGCCTGCCAATGCAGGGGACACGGGTTCGAGCCCTGGTCTGGGAAGATCCCACATGCCACAGAGCGACTGGGCCCGTGAGTCACGATTACTGAGCCTGCGCGTCTGGAGCCTGTGCTCCGCAACAAGAGAGGCCCCGATAGTGAGAGGCCCGTGCACCGCGATGAAGAGTGGCCCCCACTTGCCACAACTAGAGAAAGCCCTCGCACAGAAACAAAGACCCAACGCAGCCAAAAATAAATAAATAAATAAAATTAAAAAAAATTAAAAAAAAAAAAAAAAAAAGAATGGAGGCAAAGATCGAGAAGATGCAAGAAATGTTTAACAAAGACCTAGAAGAATTAAAGAAAAAACACCTAGAAGAATTAAAGAACAAACAAACAGAGATGAACAATACAATAACTGAAATGAAAAATACACTAGAAGGAATCAATAGCAGAATAACTGAGGCAGAAGAACGGATAAGTGACCTGGAAGACACAATGGTAGAATTCACTGCCATGGAACAGAATAAAGAAAAAAGAATGAACAGAAATGAAGACAGCCTAACAGACCTCTGGGACAACATTAAACACAACAACATTTGCATTATAGGGGTCCCAGAAGGAGAAGAGAGAGAGAAAGGACCCAAAAATATTTGAAGAGATTATAGTCCAAAACTTCCCTAACATGGGAAAGGAAGTAGCCACCCAAGTCCAGGAAGCACAGAGAGTCCCAGGCAGGATAAACCCAAGGAGAAACACACCGAGACACATAGTAATCAAATTGACAAAAATTAAAGACAAAGAAAAATTACTGAAAGCAACAAGGGAAAAAAGACAAACAACATACAAGGGAACTCCCACAAGGTTAACAGCTGATTTCTCAGTAGAAACTCTACAAGCCAGAAGGGAGTGGCATGATATATTTAAAGTGATGAAAGGGAAGAAACTACAACCAAGATTACTCTACCCAGCAAGGCTCTCTTTCAGATTCGATGGAGAAATCAAAAGCTTTACAGACAAGCAAAAGCTAAGAGAATTCAGCACCACAAAACCAGCTCTACAACAAATGCTAAAGGAACTTGTCTAAGTGGGAAACACAAGAGAAGAAAAGGACCTACAAAAACAAACCCATAACAATTAAGAAAATGGTAATAGGAACATACATATCAATAATTACCTTAAATGTGAACAGATTAAATGCTCCAACCAAAAGACACAGGCTCACTGAATGGATACAAAAACAAGACCCATATATGTGCTGTCTACAAGAAACCCACTTCAGACCTAGGGACACATACAGACTGAAAGTGAGGGGATGGAAAAAGATATTCCATGCAAATGGAAATCAAAAGAAAGCTGGAGTAGCAATACTCATATCAGATAAAATAGACTTTAAAATAAAGAATGTTACAAGAGACAAGGAAGGACACTACATAATGATCAAGGGATCAATCCAAGAAGAAGATATAACAATTATAAATATATATGCACCCAACATAGGAGCACCTCAATATCTAAGGCAACTGCTAACAGCTATAAAAGAGGAAATCGACAGTAACACAATAATAGTGGGGGACTTTAACACCTCACTGACACTAGTGGACAGATTATCCAAACAGAAAATTAATAAGGAAACACAAGCTTTAAATGACACAATATACCAGATAGATTTAATTGGTATTTATAGGACATTCCATCCAAAAACAGAAGATTACACTTTCTTCTCAAGTGCGCAGGGAACATTCTCCAGGATAGATCACATCTTGGGTCACAAATTAAGCCTCAGTAAATTTAAGAAAACTGAAATCATATCAAGCATCTTTTCTGACCACAACACTATGAGATTAGAAATCAGTTATAGGGAAAAAAACCTAAAAAACACAAACACATGGAGGTTAAACAATACGTTACTAAGTAACCAAGAGATCACTGAAGAAATCAAAGAGGAAATCAAAAAATACCTAGAGACGAATTACGACGAAAACACGATGATCCAAAACCTATGGGATGCAGCAAAAGCAGTTCTAAGAGGGAAGTTTATAGCTATACAAGCCTACCTCATGAAACAAGAAAAATGTCAAATAAACTATCTAAACTTACACCTAAAGGAACTGGAGAAAGAAGAACAAACAAAACCCAAAGTTAGTAGAAGGAAAGAAATCATAAAGATCAGAGCAGAAATAAATGAAATAGAAACAAAGAAAACAATAGCAAAGATCAATAAAACTAAAAGCTGGTTCTTTGAGAAGATAAACAAAATTGATAAACCATTAGCCAGACTCATCAAGAAAAAGAGGGAGAGGACTCAAATCAATAAAATTAGAATTGAAAAAGGAGAAGTTACAACAGACACTGCAGAAATACAAAGCATCCTAAGACACTACTACAAGCAACTCTATGCCAATAAAATGGACAACCTGGAAGAAATGAACAGATTCTTAGAAAGGTATAACCTTCCAAGACTGAACCAGGAAGAAATAGAAAATATGAACAGACCAATCACAAGTAATGAAATTGAAACTGTGATTAAAAATCTTCCAAGAAACAAAAGTCCAGGACCAGATGGCTTCACAGGTGAATTCTACCAAACATTCAGAGAAGAGCTAACACCCATCCTTCTCAAACTCTTCCAAAAAATTGCAGAGGAAGGAACACTCCCAAACTCATTCTATGAGGCCACCATCACCCTGATACCAAAACCAGACAAAGATACTACAAAAACAGAAAAATACAGACCAATATCACTGATGAATATAGATGCAAAAATCCTCAACAAAATACTAGCAAACAGAATCCAACAACACATTAAAAGGATCATACACCATAATCAAGTGGGATTTATCCCAGGGATGCAAAATATTTATATTGCGTATCAATATACACAAATCAATCAATGTGATACACCATATTAACAAATTGGGAGCAGGGAGAAGTTCACTCGGATCAGCTGATCCTGACAACAGGAGAGGAGGAAGCCCAGGAGGCAGTGAAGGAGGAGGGGGGTGGAGATGGAGATGAGGATGGATCCACCGGTGCCCTGAGGAACAGCCCACACCTCCACCAGCGCCCCGGGGTCCCCCGACGCTGCCTTGCCACAGCAGAGCTGCTTCTTGGTGGGGTCCCCGGGACGCCGCCGTCGGGGAGGGAAGGGCATGGCCCTGCACTGGACGAGCGACAGCCCTGGAGCTCTCTCTGCCCGCGGGAGGAAGGGGGGGGGGCGGGGGCGGGGGTGGGGTGGTATAAACAATGGGTTCGGCTCTGGCCTCTGCCAGCGTGGGGGGGGATTTGGGGGGACCTTTTTGTTCTTAGAACTTGCTCTTGCCTCTCGGGTTGTGGTGGTGTTGTCCGGAAAGAAGGAAGGGTGAGGAATCCCCGGCTGGAGAGAGGCGTCGAGGTATCCTCTGAAATACTGACTTGAGCTGGATAACATTGAAAAGCTCCTGACCACTCTCTTTCATTACCAAAACCTTGTGTCTAAGGCCCCATGCATGCACCCACCTCAGTGAACCCATCAGATCTCTCTCAGATAGCCATAAAAGACCCTCTCAAGTTAATTTTAACCACATATTTGCCTGCACTTTATGGAGGATGAAACTATCAAACCAAGTCAACGTTGCTGCTGATTCAGGAGTCTTGGCAGCAGAAAATTAAACAACCGAACGTTTGTAAATGTGTGAAGAATTCTAATAGGACATCGAATTTTTTTTAAAAACATTGTTTTTAGGGCGTTCAGAACCCTGTGGAGGCTGTCTGTACTCAGTCTTCAGACTCAACGCCTTTGTCTTCACTTCTGGGGAAAGCCCAGGTACCGTTACATGGTAGATGCTTTCCTTCCCAGTCTGAATATGACTGCGCAGACTTCCCCAGCAGAGAAGGGCCTGAACCCTGGGCTGTTGTGCCAGGAGAGTTACACCTGCAGCGGGACTGACGAAGCCGTCTTCGAGTGTGACGAGTGCTGCAGCCTGCAGTGTCTCCGCTGCGAGGAGGAGCTCCAGAGGCAGAAGCGCCTGAGAAACCATGAGCGGATCAGACTCAAAGCTGGCCACGTCCCTTACTGCGACCCCTGCAAGGGCCCCAGTGGGCATTCTCCAGGTATGAAGCAGAGGGCAGACGTGAGGTGCCAGACCAGTAAAATCAACTTGTGCCTGGAGTGCCAGAAGAGGACTCATTCCGGGGGTAACAAAAGGAGGCACCCTATTACTGTGTACCATGTGGCTAAGGTCCAGGAGTTGCTGGAGGAAGAAGGGATGGATGAGGACACCAAAAGGAAGAAGATGACTGAGAAGGTTGTGAGTTTCCTCCTAGTAGATGAGAATGAAGAAATTCAGGCAACGAATGAAGAGGACTTTATTAGGAAATTGGACTGCAAACCCGATCAGCATCTGAGAGTGGTTTCCATTTTTGGAAATACTGGGGATGAGAAGTCTCATACCCTCAACCACACTTTCTTTTGTGGCCGGGAAGTCTTCAAAACTTCCCCTGCCCAGGAGTCCTGCACTGTGGGAGTGTGGGCAGCATATGACCCAGTCCACAAAGTAGCAGTGATAGACACAGAAGGGCTCTTGGGGGCTACAGTGAATCTAAGCCAGAGAACACGGCTGCTGCTTAAGGTCCTGGCCATCTCAGACCTCGTCATCTATCGAACTCATGCAGACCGACTGCACAATGACCTCTTCAAGTTCCTTGGGGACGCCTCAGAAGCTTATGTGAAGCACTTCACCAGGGAGCTCAAGGCTACCACTGCCCGCTGTGGCCTGGATGTCCCCCTGTCCACCCTGGGCCCTGCTGTTATCATTTTCCACGAGACTGTGCACACTCAGCTGCTAGGCTCTGATCACCCCTCCGAGGTGCCCGAGAAGCTCATCCAGGACCGGTTCCGGAAGCTGGGCCACTTCCCTGAAGCCTTCAGTTCTATTCATTACAAGGGAACGAGGACATACAATCCTCCCACACACTCTTCTGGTCTTTGGCGTGCTTTGGAGCAACAACTAGAGAATAATACCACCATTCTCCCCGGCACCCGGGGATCATCTTCAAAGCTCTGAAGGCCCTCAGCGACCACTTCAGCGGTGAGATTCCCGATGACCAGATGGCACACAGCTCCTTTTTTCCATATGAGCACTTCACCTGCTCCGTCCTGTGCCTCAGCTGCGGGGCTGTATGTAAGAACAGCATGAATCACGGGAAACAAGGAGTACCTCATGAAGCCAACAGCTGCTGCAGATACTCTCACCAGTATGACAACCGGGTTTTTACCTGCAAGGCCTGCTACGAGAGAGGCAATGAAGTCAGCGTGGTGCCCAAGATGGCTGCTTCAACCGACTCCCCCTGGATGGGTCTCGCAAAATATGCCTGGTCTGGGTACGTAATCGAATGTCCCAACTGCGGCGTGGTCTATTGTAGCCGGCAGTACTGGTTTGGGAACCAATATCCTGTGGATACAGTGGTGCGGACAGAGACTGTGCACGTGTGGCCTGGAACTGATGGATTTCTGAAGGACAACAACAACGCTGCCCAGCGCCTCTTGGATGGGATGAACTTCATGGCTCAGGCGGTGTCTGAGCTTAGCCTTGGGCCCACCAAGGCTGTGATGTCCTGGCTGACAGACCAGATCGCCCCTGCCTACTGGAGGCCCAACTCCCAGATCCTGAGCTGCAACAAGTGTGCTACATCCTTTAAAGATAATGACACCAAGCATCACTGCCGGGCCTGTGGGGAGGGTTTCTGTGACAGCTGTTCATCCACGACCCGGCCAGTGCCGGAGCGGGGCTGGGGCCCTGCGCCCGTGCGGGTATGTGACAACTGCTATGAAGCCAGGAATTCCCAGTTAGATGTTACTGAGGCACAGGCAGACGATGAGGGCGGGACGCTGATTGCTCGGAAGGTGGGCAAGTCCATGCAGAACACTCTGGGAGCCGTGGTGACAGCCAGTGACATACCACTAGGTCTGGTGAAGGATGCGGCCAGGCCGGCGTACTGGGTACCAGACCATGAGATCCTGCACTGCCACAATTCCCAGAAGGAGTTCAGCGTCAAGCTTTCCAAGTACCACTGCTGGGCCTGCAGACAGGGCTTCTGTGATGAGTGTTCCCATGACTGCCGGGCTGTCCCCTCTCGAGGCTGGGACCATCCTGTCCGAGTCTGCTTTAACTGCAATAAAAAGCCTGGTGACCTTTAACGCCCCCCCCCACCAAAACTGAAGAATAAAAACCATATGATCATCTCAATAGATGCAGAAAAAGCTTTTGACAAAATTCAACACCCATTTATGATAAAAACTCTCCAGAAAGTAGGCATAGAGGGAACCTACCTCAACATAATAAAGGCCATATACAACAAACCCACAGCAAATATCATTCTCAATGGTGAAAAACTGAAAGCATTTCCTCTAAGATCAGGAACAAGACAAGGATGTCCACTCTCGCCACTATTATTCAACATAGTTTTGGAAGTCCTAGCCACGACAATCAGAGAAGACAAAGAAATAAAAGGAATACAAACTGGAAAAGAAGAAGTAAAACTGTCACTGTTTGCAGATGACATGATACTGTACATAGAGAATCCTAAAGATGCCACCAGAAAACTACTAGAGCTAATCAATGAATTTGGTAAAGTTGCAGGATACAAAATTAATGCACAGAAATCTCTTTCATTCCTACACACTAACAATGAAAGATCAGAAAGAGAAATTAAGGAAACAATTCCATTCATCATCGCAACAAAAAAAACAAAATACCTAGGAATAAATCTGCCTAAGAAGGTAAAAGACCTGCACTCAGAAAGTTATAAGACACTGATGAAAGAAATCAAAGATGACCTGAACAGATGGAGAGATATACCATGTTCTTGGATTGGAAGAATCAATATTGTGAAAATGACTATACTACCCAAAGCAATCTACAGAGTCAATGCAATCCCTATCAAATTACCAATGGCATTTTTTACAGAACTGGAACAAAAACTCTTAAAATTTGTATGGAGACACAAAAGACCCTGAATAGCCAAAGCAGTCTTGAGGGGAAAAAAATGGAGCTGGAGGAATCGGACTCCCTGACGTCAGACTATACCACAAAGCTACAGTAATCAAGACAATATGGTACTGGCACAAAAACAGAAATAGAGATCAATGGAACAGGATAGAAAGCCCAGAGATAAACCCACGCACATATAGTCAACTAATCTATGACAAAAGAGGCAAGGATATACAATGGAGAAAAGACAGTCTCTTCAATAAGTGATGCTGGGAAAACTGGACAGCTACATGTAAAAGAACGAAATTAGAACACTCCCTAACACCATACACAAAAATAAACTCAAAATGAATTAGAGACCTAAATGTAAGACCAGACATTATAAAACTCTTAGAGGAAAACATAGGAAGAACACTCTTTGACACAAAACACAGCAAGATCTTTTTTGATCCATCTCCTAGAGTAATGGAAATAAAAACAATAATAAATGGGACCTGATGAAACTTAAAAGCTTTTGCAAAGCAAAGGAAACTACAAACAAGACGAAAAGACAACCCTCAGAGTGGGAGAAACTATATGCAAATGAATCAGCGGACAAAGGATTAATCTCCAAAATATATAAACAGCTCATGCAGCTCAATTTTTAAAAAAACAAACAACCCAATCAAAAAATGGGCAGAAGACCTAAATAGACATTTCTCCAAAGAAGACATACAGATGGCCAAGAAGCACATGAAAAGCTGCTCAATATCACTAATTATTAGAGAAATGCAAATCAAAATGACAGTGAGGTATCACCTCACACCAGTTAGAATGAGCATCATCAGAAAATCTACAAACAACAAATGCTGGAGAGGGTGTGGAGAAAAGGGAACCCTCTTGCACTGTTGGTGGGAATGTAAATTGATACAGCCACTATGGAGAACAGTATGGAGGTTCCTTAAAAAACTAAAAATAGAACTACCATACGACCCAGCAATCCCACTACTGGGCATATACCCTGAGAAAACCATAATTCAAAAAGACACATGCACCCCAATGTTCATTGCAGCACTATTTACAATAGCCAGGTCATGGAAGCAACCTAAATGCCCATCAACAGACGAATGGATAAAGAAGTAGTGGTACATATATACAATGGAATATTACTCAGCCATAAAAAGGAACGAAATTGGGTCATTTGTAGAGATGTGGATGGATCTAGAGACTGTCATACAGAGTGAAGTAAGTCAGAAAGAGAAAAACAAATATCGTATATTAACAGATACATGTGGAACCTAGAAAAATGGTACAGATGAACCCGTTTGCAAGGCAGAAATAGAGACACAGATGTAGAGAACAAATGTATGGACACCAAGGGGGCGAAAGTGGTGGGGGGGTGGTTGTGGTATGATGAATTGGGCGATTGGGATTGACATGTATACACTAATATGTATAAAATGGATAACTAATAAGAACCTGCTGTATAAAAAAATAAATTAAATAAATTTCAAAAATTCAAAAAAAAATAGTACCACCAATTAATTGGATATAATTATAGACTATTTCATCCAATAACACCAGAATACACATTCTTCTCAAGCTTGCATGAAATATCCTGTATTCATCAAGATAGAAAACATTATGGGCCATAAAACATACCTTAACAAATTCTAAGGAACAGAAATCATGCAATGTGTGCAAACCGTAATGGAATTAAAGTAGAAATCAATAACAGAAAGATAACTGGGAAATCCTCAGATACTTGGAGATTAAACAACTTGCTTCTATGATAACACATGGGTCTAAGAAGAAATCTCAAGAGAAATTTTTAAATATTTTGAACTAAATGAAAATACAACTTATGAAAATTTGTGAGATGCAGCGATAGGAGTGTAGAGAGGGATATTTTGAACAGTATTGAATGCATATATTAGAAAAGAAGAGAGATCTAAGATCAATAGTCTAAGCTTTGGTGTGACCAAGATGGTAGAGTAGGAAGGCTCTGAGCTCACCTCCTCCCATTTTGGGTGCACCAAAATTACACCTATTTACAAAACTATATGAGAACAACCTGAAGGCTAGCAGAAAAGATTTTCTACAACTAAAGATACACAGAAGGAACCACAGGAGACTGGTAGGAGGGGCAAAGATGCAGTTTAGTCAACACCCACAAACTGGAGGGTAATTACAATTGTGGAGGTTCTCCCCAAGGAGTGAAGGGTCTGAGCCCTACATTGGGCTCTAGCCAAGGGGTCCTGCGCAGGGAAGATGAGTCCACGGAAAGTCTGGCTTTGAAAGTCAGTGGCGATTGCATAGGGGAGAGCCAGAGGGCTGAAGGAAAGACAGACTCTGCTTTTAAAGGGCACAAGCAAAATCTCACAGGCTCCTGGACCCAGGGCAGAGGCAGTAATTTGAAAGGACCCTGGGTCAGACCCACTTGCTGATCTTAGAGAGTTCTAGAGAGGCAAGAGGCAAATGGGGTCCCCCAGGGCACATAGATACTGGTGGCAGCCATTTTGAGGTACTTGTTCTACCACGAGGCCACTGGTGCTAGCAAGTACCATTCCGGAGTCCTCCCTCTAGCCTATTAGTGCTGGGGGCTTAGCTGCCCACCAGCAGATGGGCACCAGCCCCGAATCCCCCAGGGCCACACAGCCAGCCACCCTGGGACCCAGCCCTGTCCAACAGCAGGCCTTCCAAAACATGTAAAACAGGCCCAGATAGGTTCACTGGTACATTCTACCAAACACTTAAGGAAGAAATTACGCTAATTCTTTACAATCTCTTCTAGAAGACAGAAGCAGAGAGCATACAGTCATCCCTTGGTATCCATGGTTCCAGGATCTGCTGCAGATACTAAATCCACGGATGCTCCAGTCCCAGAGTCGGCCCTCAGTACACAAGGTTCCACATCTGTGGATTCAACCAAATGCAGAATGTGTGGTACTGTAGTATTTATTAAAAAAAAAAAAAATCCACGTATAAGTGGACTCATGCAGTTTAAACCCGTGTTGTTCAAGGATCAACTGTACTGCCAAATTCATTCTATGAGGCTGGCATTACCCTAATACAAAAACCAGACAAAGACATTACAAGAAAATAAAACTGCAAAAATCCTCAACAAAATACTAGCAAATCCAATCCAATAATTTATAAAGAGGATTATACGCCATGACCAAATCAGATTTATTCCAGGCATGCTAGGCTGATTCAACATTTGAAAATCAGTTCACGTAATCCATTACAACAATGGACTGAAAGAGAAAAATCGGATGCAGAAAAAGCATTTGAATACACTAATATGTATAAAATAGATAACTAATAAGAACCTGCTGTATAAAAAATAAATAAATTAAATTAAATTTTTTAGAAAAAAGAAAAAGCATTTGATAAAATCCAAAACCCTTCATGATAAAAACTCTTAGTAAACTAGGAATTGAGGGGGGACCTTCCTCAACATGATCAAGAGCATCTACCAAAAAACCTACAGTTAGCATCATACTTAATGGTGAGAAAAACTGAGTTTTCCCACTAAGATCAGGTATAAAACAAAGATGCTCTCTCTTGCCATTCTTTTTCAACATTGTACTAGAAGTTCTAGCTAATGCAATAAGACAAGTAAAGGAAATAAAAGACATACAGACTGAGAAAGAAGATATAAACCTGTCTTTCTTTGCAGATGACACGATTATCTATGTAGAAAATCTGAAGGAACTGACAAAAATAAACCCTCCTGGAACTAATAAGTGATTATAGCAAGATTGCAGGATAAAATGTTAATATACAAAAGTCTATTGCTTTCCTAGGGACTTCCCTGGTGGTCCAGTGGTTAAGAGGACACAGGGATCCAATGCAGAGGATGTGGGTTCGATCCCTGGTTTGGGAACTGGGATCCCACATGCCACGGGGCAACTAAGCCCACACGCCACAACTACTGAGTCCACATGCCACAACTAGTGAGCCCACGTGCTGCAACTACAGAACCCATGTGCTCTGGAGCCCATGCACCACAACTACAGAGCCCACGTGCTCTGGAGCCCATGTGCCATAACTAGAGAGAAGCCCGTGAACCACAATGAAAGATCCCACATGCTGCAACTAAGACCCCATGCAGCCAAAAATAAAATAAATATTAAAAAAAAAGAAAGGCGATTGCTTTCCTATATACCAGCAATTAACAAGTGGAATTTGAAATGAAAAACACAATACCATTTACATTAGCACCCCAAAAATGAAATACTTAGGTATAAATCTAATGAAATATGTAAGAGATCTATAAGAGAAACCACCAAACTCTGATGAATGAAATGAAAGGATTAAATAAATGGAGAGATATTCCATGTTCATGGAGAGGAAGAATCAATATTGTCAAGATGTCAGTTCTTCCCTACTTGATCTACAGATTGAATACAATCCCAAATAAAATCCCAGCAAGTTATTTTGTGGATATCGATAAACTGATTCAAAAGTTTATATGGAGAAGCAAAAGACCCAGAATAGCCAATACACTATTGACGGAGAAGAACAAAGTCTGAGAACTGACACTATCCAACTTCAAGATTTATTATAAAACTACAGTAATCAAGTCAGTGTGGTATTGGCAAAAGAATAAACAAATACATCAATAAAAAAATAAAATAGAGAGCACAGAAACAGATCTACATAAATACAGTCAACTGATCTCTGACAGGAGCAAAGGCAATACACTGAAGCAAAGACAGTCTTTTCAACAAATAGTGCTGCAACAAGCAGACATTACATGCAAGAAAATCAGTCTAGACACAGATCTTACCCTCTATGTGTTTTGTCCAACACCATCAAACAATTAACTCAGTTCTGACACTATCTACTTAAAGGTAGTGTCAGATCCCACAGCCTAAGGGCTCACTCCTTCCCCACTTTAGATGATAATTGCAAATCCAGGTTATCTGTGCTTCTGACTGACTAGTTATAAATCAGAGATTCCCACAACCCTCTCCTCCTGTTTGGTAATTTGCTAGAGCAACTCACAGAACTCAGAAACATTTATTTACATTAACAGTTAATTATAAAAGACATGATAAAAAATACAGATAAAAAAGCCAGATGAAGAGGTATATAGGGGCAAGGTATATGGGAAGGGGTGCCCTCTCCCTGTATCTCCAAATGTTCACCAACCCAGAAGCTCTCTGAACCCCGTGTTTTTGGGTATGCTTGATTAAATCACTGGCCATTGGTGACTGAACTCAAACTCCAACCCCTCCCCTCTCCCAGGAGGTCAGGGGCTAAATTACAACCCTTCAATCACATGGTTGATTACCCTGGCAATCAGACCCCATACTTAGGGGCTTTCCAAAAGTTAACGCATTAACATAAACTCAGGTGTGGTTGAAAGGGGCTTGTTATGAATATCAAAAGACACATACTGCCCTTATCACTTCGGAAATTCCAAGGGTTTTAGGAGCTCTGTGATAGAAATGGGGACGAATACTAAACATGTATTTGTTATTATAAATTTCATCACATACATCCTTCACAAAAATTAACTCAAAATGGATCACAGACCTAAATGTAAAGTGTAAAACTACAAAAGTCCTAGAAGATAATGTGGGAGAGAACCTAGATAACCTTGAGTATGGTGATGACTTCTTAGATACAACACCAAAGGCATGATCCATGAAAGAAATAACTGATAAGCTAGACTTCATTAAAATTAAAAACTTCTGCCCTGTGCCCAGAAATAAACTCACACACCTGAAACCTGAGGGAAGCGGGCAGGGCACAACCTGTAAAAGAATGACATAGCTATTGGATAAAAAATAAACTGGTTAGAACCAACTAGGTCCAAGATGGAGGAAGATTCCACTTCCAGGGGACCTTGAGCCTAATTATATGTTCATTGTATACACTGGCATAAGCTAAATGACACACCCACCAGCGCCATGACAGTTCCAAGGTTAACCATATGAGGTCAAAAAGTGGGCAGTGGCTCAATTCCCGGAAATCCCCACCCCTTCTCCAAAATAGTTGGAGTAATCCTTCCACTTGCTAGCTTATGAAATTACCCATCCCATAAAAACTAACCACCCCATATTTCGGGGCCTCTCACCTTCTGAGATGGCCCACACTTTGTGTAGTGTGTTTCTCCCAGGGCCATTCTCACCTTTTGAGATGGACCGTATTCTGTCTATGGAATGTGTATCTCTCTAAATAAATCCATTTCTTACCTATCACTTTGTCTCTCACTGAATTCTTTCTGTGATGAGACATAAAGAACCTGAGCTTAAGTCCTGGGAACAGGTGTGTGATCGCAATTAAAAGAGAGTGGGTTCAAGTCCCAATCTGGGTTTTGGCTGGGTTTGAGTCCCAATCTGAGGTGTGCAGTTTCACACCTACGGTCAATTAATCTTCGATAAAGGAGGCAAGAATTTACAATGGAGAAAAGTCAGTCTCTTCAGCAAGTGGTGTTAAGAAAGCTGGACAGCCGCATGTAAATCAATGAAGTTACAACATACCCTCACACCACACACAAAAATGAACTCAGAATGGTTTAAGACTTAAATATAAGACATGACACCACAAAACTCCTAGAAGAGAACATAGGCAAAATGTTCTCTGACATGAATCATACCAATGTTTTCTTAGGTCAGTCTCCCAAGGCAACAGAAATAAAAGCAAAAATAAACGGGACCTAATCAAACTCATAAGGTTTTGCACAGCGAAGGAAACCATAAACAAAATGAAAAGACAACCTATGGACTGGGAGAAAGTATTTGCAAATGATGCGACTGACAAGGGTTTAATTTCCAAAATATACAAACAGCTCATACAACTCAATAACAAAAAAACTCAATCAAAAAATGGGCAGAAGATCTAAACAGACATTTCTCCAAAGAAGACATATAGATGGCCAATAGGCACATGAAAAGATGCTCAACATAGCTAATTATTAGAGAAATGCAAATCAAAACTACAGTGAGGTATCACCTCACACTGGTCAGAATGCCCATCATTAAAAAGTCTAAAAATAAATGCCAGAGAGGGTGTGGAGAAAAGGGAACCCTCCTACACTGTGGGTGGGAATGTAAATGGGTGCAACCACTATGGAGAACAGTATGGAGATTCCACAAAAAACTAAAAACAGAGTTGCCATATGATCCAGCAATCCCATTCTTGGGTATAGATCCAAAGAAAACACTAATTCAAAAAGATACATGCACTCCTATGTTCATAGCAGCACTTTTTACAACAGCCAAAACATGGAAGCAACCTAAATGTCCATCAACAGATGAATGGATAAAGATGTCATATATATATATACATACATACATATATATATCTATATATACACATACACAATGGAATACTACTCAGCCATAAAAAAGAATGAAATAATGTCATTTGCAGCAACACGGATGGACCTAGAGATTATCATACTAAGTGAAGTAAGTCAGACAGAGAAAGACAAATAGTATATGTTATCGCTTGTATGTGGAATCTAAAATATGACACAAATGAACTTATACATGAAACAGACTCAGACATAGAAAACAAACTTATGAATACCAAAGGGAAAAGGGGGTAGGGGAGGGATAAATTAGGAGTTTGGGATTAGCAGATACAAACTACTCTATATAAAATAGATAAGCAACAAGGTCCTTCTGTATAGCACAGG
Source organism: Balaenoptera ricei (assembly GCF_028023285.1). Taxonomy (NCBI): domain Eukaryota; kingdom Metazoa; phylum Chordata; class Mammalia; order Artiodactyla; family Balaenopteridae; genus Balaenoptera; species Balaenoptera ricei. Next base: position 29,172,520 of record NC_082642.1, on the reverse strand, counting down.
AAACTATACTCAATATCCTGTAATAAACCATACTGAAAAAGAATGTATACATATGTATAACTGAATCACTTTGCTGTACACCAGAAATTAACACAACATTGTAAATCAACTATACCTCAAATTAAAAACAAAACAAAACAAAAAAAACAACAGCTTCTGCTCTGTGAAAGACAATGTCAAGAGAATAAGACAAGCCACAGACTAGGAGAAAGTATCTGCAAAAGATAAAAGATGGTTACCCCAAATATAAAAAGATCTCTTAAATTCAACAATAAGAAAACAAACAAATCAATTTAAAATAGGCAAAAGATCTGAACAATCACCTCACCAAAGAAGATATATAGATGACAAATAAGCATATGAAAAGATGCTTCACGTCATGTATCATTAGGTAACTGCAAATTAAAACAACGATAGATACCACTAAACACCTAATAAATGGCCAATATTGAGAACTGAGAATACTGACAACACCAAATGCTGGCAAGGATGTGGTGCAACATGAACTCTCATTCACTGCTGGTGGGAATACAAAGGTACAGCCACTTTGGGAAAAAAACTGGTAGTTCCTTAAAATCTAAACATACAGTTCTCTTACCATGTGATCCAGCAGCCTTACACCTGTATTTCCCCAAATGAGTTGAAAACTTATGTCCATGCAAAAACCTGCACGTAAGTGTTTATAGCCACTTTATTCGTAAGTGTCAATACTTAGAAGCAACTGAGAGTAAGTGAATGGATAAACCGTGGTCCATCCAAACAATGGAATATTGTTCAGCACTAAGAAGAAAGGAGCTATTAAGCCATGAAAAGACATGGAGGAAACTTAGATGCATTTTACTAAGTGAAAGAAGCCAATCTGAAAAGGGTATATATGTGTGACTTCAACTATATGACATTCTGGAAAAGGCAAAACTGTGGAGACAGTGAAAAGTTCAGAAGGGAGGGCTAAACAGGTGGAGCACAGTGGATTTTTAGGGCAGTGAAGCCATTCTGTATGATACTATAGTGGGGGATACATTTCATTATACATTTGTCAAACCCCACAAAATGTACATATAACACTAAGTGAATCCTAATGTAAACTACAAACTTTGGGTAATAATGATATTATCCAAATAATAATGCAATGCCCAGTGCAATAATGCAATAATGATATGTCAGACAAACATATAAACAGCTGCCTGCCAGCAAAAGTAACTATCTGACATAGAAACTGGTACATCTCATCTTGGGTTTTGAAGGGGGGAAAAAGTATCCCCTGAGAAGTTATAACAAAGGTTTCCTTATGTGGGTTTAGGATTCAAATTCACAGACGTACATGACCCAGGTAACCCTCAAGCTAAGAAATGAACACAAAATGGTCTTCAGGTGCTTAGCAAAGCTAATCCACATCCTCTCTAAAGGAGCTCATCTTCACATAATCACGAGCTCACAATCCAAAATTATTGAACATGCAAGGAAGCAAACTATCATGCAAAAGAAACTATAATGGAAGAGAAAAGAACACAGCAAATCAGACCCCCAACAACTTCAGATGACAGTATCTAGCACAGATTATCAAATGAGTACATTTGAGATGATTAAAGAAGTTTCCAGTGGAATCTAAGACAGATAAAACAATAAAATACTGTCAAATAAAACCAGATGGAGAGATTCTGTGCCATGGGATTTAGAGCTGAAGAAATTTTTGCTTAGAATGTACCAGAGAGATGACAGAAATGAAAAAAAGGATAAAAGACATGGAAGATATGGATGATGTTGCATTATATTTCTAAATGGAATTTCAGAAGGAGGAAATAAAGGAAATGACATATATTTGAAGGAATAATTTTCCACATCAATGAAACACAGAATCCACAGATTCAGGATAATCAGAAAGAACCCTATACCTATTCATATCATAAAGTAACTTCAGAACACCAAATACTAAAAAAAAAAAAAAAAAAAAGTCTTAGAAGCAACCAGAGGGATAAGAGATTATTTTCAAAGTCATGGTGATTTGAAGAACAGCAGACTTTTCAAGACCAACCATGGAGCTAAAAATATGATCTTCAAAGTGCTGAAGGTAAATAACTATCAACTCAGAATGGTCTTGTTCACCTCCCACATAAATCTCCTGCAAATAAACAGTCCAGGAAAAACTCTCACTCAAAAATGAATAAGTAAAAAAAAGGGCAAGATCAGGTAAAATATATTACAAAAGGGAATTCCCTGGTGGTCCAGTGGTTAGGACTCTGTGCTTTCACTGCCGAGGGCCCAGGTTCAATTCCTGGTTGGGGAGCTAGGATCCCACAAGCCACATGGCACAGCCAAAATTAATTAATTAATTAAATTAAATTTTAAAAAGATACTTCATGAAAAGCAAACTAAGATTACTGTCCAGAAAACTGCCACAAAGCACATAAAAATTGTGACCAAACATTCTGCCATGAATGAAAAAACCCCAAACAATTGGTTTACAAGACAAAACCACAAAAAACCACCAAGCACAGAACCATTTTAAAAAGGAAGAGAGGGGCTTCCCTGGTGGCGCACTGGTTGAGAATCTGCCTGCCAATGCAGGGGACATGGGTTCGAGCCCTGGTCTGGGAAGATCCCACATGCCGTGGAGCAACTAGGCCCGTGAGCCACAACAAGAGAGGCCACGACAGTGAGAGGCCCGTGCACCGCGATGAAGAGTGGCTCCCGCTCGCCGCAACTAGAGAAAGCCCTCGCACAGAAACGAAGACCCAACACAGCCAAAATAAATAAATAAATAAATAAATAAAATTTAAAAAAAACTTCCACTCAAATATTTTAAAAATAAATAAATAAATAAATAAAAAGGAAGAGAAAGAGGGGAGGGAAAGGGGAGGAGAGAGGAGGTGGGGGAAGGAGAACAGGGAGTGGGGGAAATGAAATGTTATCTGGGAGAGCTCAAGACAGAAGCAGAAAAAAAAATAAAGCCATCAAAGAAATTAAGGCATACTTCCAGTTATAAGTAAGTCATGGGGTGTAATGTACAGCATGGTGACTACACCTAATAATACAGTACTGCATATCTGAAAGGTGCTAAGAGAGTAGATCTTAAAAGTTCTCACCATAAAAATGTATTTGTAATTATGTATGGTGACAATGTTAACTAGACTTACTGTGGTGATCATTTAGTAATGTACACAAATATCAAATCCTTATGTTGTACACCTGAAACTAATATAATTTTATATGTCAATTATACCTCAGTTTAAAATATTGACTTAAATTTTAAAAAAAGAAATTAAAGCAAGTATGGAAACTGCACAAAAGAATCAGATGATGCTGTAAATAACATAAGTGACAAAGAGGTCAGGAATGAGAAAGTGAGCGACACGAATGGAAATACAGAATTGCAAAGCAGTCTAGAGAAAATGATAGATAGGGAGGGCTGGTGAATGAGAGCCAATATATACATAATTGGGAAATCCATAAAAGAAAAGGGAAATAATGTGTGGTGGACAAACCCTAAGGTGATACCCTTCCCTTGAGTGCAGGTAGAAACTATGCTTTGCTTCCAGCCAATAGAATATGACAAAGGTGAACAGGTTTCACATATGTAATTAAAATTCCAAATCAGCTAATTCTGAGTTATTTAAAAGATTATCCTGAGTGGGCCTGACCTAATCAGGTGAAAGACTTTAAAAGAGGAACTGAAGTCTTTCCTGAGGTCAGACACTTTCTCTCCTGCTGTCCTTGAAGAATAAAGCCACCAGGAGTTCTACAGTTGCAAGGAAATTATTCTTCCAAAAACCAGTTGAGCTTGGAAGAGGACTCAGCCTCTGATGAAACTGTGAACCCAGCTGACACCTTCACTGTAGTCTTCTGAGGTCCTGAGCAGAGGAGGCAGTTAAGCCATGCTCAGACTCCTTGACCACTGAAACTATGAGATAATAAATGTGTCATATTTTAAGCTACTAAATGTGTGGTAATTTGTTACAAACAATAGATAATACATAATGGAAGAGGAAAATTATTTAAAGATGTAATTGAAGAAAACTTTCCATAAAGAAAAGCAGATTTGAATTTATACATTGAAAGGACACACCAAACTCAGGAAAAAAAGGGACAAAATGTCAATACCAGTACATAGCTTAGTAAAATTCCTGACCTTCAAAGTTAAATAAGAATCACTTTGGAAGCCAAATAAAAAGATCAAGGGCATTTATAAGGGCAAAAAATCAGGCTATCCTCAGACTTCACCACAATAACATCAATGTTAGTAAAAGCCTACATAGAGTCCTTTTGAAAAAAGAAAATATGAACCAGGAATTTTATTCTATGCCAAACTGTGTTTGAAGTATAAAAATCAGAGATAATAGGTTTGACAACTCAGGGAATGTTATTTTTATCAGTCTTTTTTTTTTTTTTGGCTGCGTTGAGTGTTCGTTGCTGCGCGTGGGCTTTCTCTAGTTGTGGTGAGCGGGGGCTACTCTTCGTTGCACTGTGCGGGCTTCTCACTGCGGTGGCTTCTCTTGTTGCAGAGCTCGGACTCTAGGGTGTGCGGGCTTCAGTAGTTGTGGCGCACAGGCTTAGTTGCTCTGCAGCACGTGGAATCTTCCCAGACCAGGGATCAAACCCGTGTCCCCTGCATTGGCAGGAGGATTCTTAACCACTGCGCCACCAGGGAAGTCCCATCAGTCTTTCTTGAAAAAATTCATATAGGATAAACTGCCAACCAAGAGGTAATTTAAAAAATATGGTGTGGGACTTCCCTGGTGGCACAGTGGATAAGAATCTGCCTGCCAATGCAAGAGACACGGGTTCGATCCCTGGTCCAGGAAGATCCCATGTGCTGTGGAGCACTAAGCCTGTGCTCTATGACTACTGAGTGCTCTATGACTACTGAGTCTGCGCTCTAGAGCTTGTGAGCCACAACTACTGAGCCCATGTGCCACAACTACTGAATCCCGTGCACCCCAGAGCCCATGCGCTGCAACTACTGAGCCCATGCACTGCAACTACTGAAGCCCACAGGCTCTAGGGCCCATCGGTCACAACTACTGAACCTGCATGCTGCAACTAGTGAAGTCCACGCGCCTAGAGCCCATGCTCTGCAACAAGAGAAGCCACCGCAATGAGAAGCCCGTGCACCACAATGAAGAGTAGCCCTCGCTTGCCGCAACTAGAGAAAGCCCGCACGCAGCAATGAAAACCCAACTCAGCCAAAAATTTAAAAAATTAAAAAATTAAAAAAAAAATATGGTGAATGAACTGACACTGATCCTTAAATATAAAATAAATATGAAGAATATGTTTATAGAACACAATACAAATGTTTTCGACTCTGACAACACAGAAATGATAAAACAAAAAAATGTGGGTAGGAATGGGGGAAAGAGTAGTGCAGTGTGCAGGAAAGCAGAAGAAAGGAAACAAAAGTGGAAATTGATAAATTAGCAGACAGAAAATGATAGACTAAATAAGTCCAAGAAGTTGTTCTTTGGAAAAAACCCAAACATATAGATAAATCATCATCTAACCTAATTAAGGGAAAAAAAAAAAAGAACATATACAAAATGGGTAACAATAAGGAGGAAATATCTACAAATGAAGGAGAAATTAAAAGAATAAGAAACAAGCTCCTCATTCAATTACATACTGATAAACTTGAAAGTTTAGATAAAATGGATAATTTCCTAGGAAAATGTATTTTATCAAAACTTACTCCAGTTAAAAGAGAAAACTGAATCAAGCCAACAATCACAGAAGAAATAACAAAGTTATCATACAACTATTCCCTTCCCATCCTCCACCCTCAAAGCAGGCCCAGACAGTTTCCAGAGGAATTCTTCCAGATTATAAAGGAGCAGATAATCCCAATGCTACTCAGTGTACCAGAACATAGTAAAAGAAGAAAAGTTTTTCTAATGAAGTGAGGAAATTCTGATAACAAAATATAACAAAGTTCCACGATGTTATCTAGAATCCCGGATCTTCCTCTCTGTGCTTCTCTGTCCTCAGCATGCAGCAGCTACCATCTTCAGAGTCACCTTGTGGTCGCAAGAAGACTGCTACAAGTCCAATGCCATGCTGCGTGGAAGAGTAGGAGGGTATCTGCCGGTTCAATCAGCTTTCCCCAAAGCCCTGCCCACTGACTTCATTTAAATTGCTCTGGCCAGGGAATTCCCTGGCAGTCCAGTGGTAAGGACTCGGCACTTTCACTGCCGTGGCCCAGGTTCCATCCCTGGTCAGGGAAATAAGATCCTGCAAGCCACGCAGCGTGGCCAAAAAAAAAAAAAAATTGCTCTGGCCAACAAGGGAACTCATGACCACTCTGAGCTATAAGGAAGGCTGGAGAGTAAGCTGCATTACCATCTTGAATAAAATCAAGATTTTGCCAGATAAAATATAGGAGGCACAGTTAAGTTTGAGTTTGGATGTTGGAACATACGCTGAAAAATTATTCATTATTTACCTGAAATTCAAATTTAGCTGAGAGTCCTGGGTGTCCTGTTTTGTTCATTTTGTTTTTCTAAATCTGGCAATTCTACCCATAATTGGCCAAGTAACCATTACCCTGATTTTTATAGTTATCACTTCCTTTAAAAAATAAATAAAGCTTTATCACCTAATGTATATCCTTAGGCAGTATAGTTTAGTCTTCCCAATTAAAAAAAATTGATATATCCTTTAAGTCTCTTTTAATCTATAGGTTCCTTTCCCATTCCTTTTATTTCCTTAAAATCAGCCTGTTCGGGCTTCCCTGGTGGTGCAGTGGTTGAGAATCTGCCTGCTAATGCAGGGGACACAGGTTCGAGCCCTGGTCTGGGAAGATCCCACATGCCGCGGAGCAACTAGGCCCGTGAGCCACAACTACTGAGCCTGCGCGTCTGGAGCCTGTGCTCCGCAACAAAAGAGGCCACGATAGTGAGAGGCCCACGCACCGCGATGAAGAGTGGCCCCCGCTTGCCGCAACTAGAGAAAGCCCTCGCACAGAAACGAAGACCCAACACAGCTAAAAATAATTAATTAATTAAAAAAAAAAATCAGCCTGTTGAAGAAGCCTGGTCATTTGACCTGTAGATTTTCCAACAGAATGGATTTTGCTTGCACATGCATGGTAAGACTCAAACTTTTCCCCTTTCCTTGGTACTTCTTGCAAATCGACAGCTGAATCCAGAGATTGTACTGGACTCAGGTTCCATCCTTTTAGGAAGACTATGGTGGTAGTATGTTCTTTCAACATGAGGCTTATGTCTGACTCTCTTTTTATGATCTTAGCACAAAACATTAACCCTTAATACTATTTTCTATTCGTTGGGGATTGCAAAATGCTGGTATTCTAATTCTATCATTTCATTTTTATTCATTAATTGGAATACTTTTTAAAAAGAGGTATTTTATTTTATCTACTATTTGGTTATCTAATGGTACAGTTCATACAGGAAAGGCAGGATAAATGCTAGATTCTCTCTCCCATTCTTTTTTTTTTTAATTTTTAAAAATTTTTATTGGAGTATAGTTGATTTACAATGTTGTATTAGTTTCAGGTATACAGCAAAGTGAATCAGTTATACATACACATATATCCACTCTTTTTTAAGATTCTTTTCCCATATAGGACATCACAGAGTATTGAGTAGAGTTACCTGTGCATATAGTAGTTCCTTGTTAGTTATCTATTTTATATATAGTAGTGTGTATATGTCAATCCCAATCTCCCAATTCATCCCTGCCCCCTTATCCCCTGGTAACCATAAGCTTGTTTTCTACATCTGTGACTGTACTTCTGTTTTGTAAATAAGTTCATCTGTACCCTTTTTTTAGATTCCACATATAAGTAATATCATACGATATTTGTCTTTCTGTATCTGACTTACTTCACTCAGTATGACAATCTCTAGGTCCATCCATGTGGCTGCAAATGGCACTATTTTGTTCTTTTTTATGGCTAATATTCCATTGTATATATGTACTACATCTTCTTTATCCATCCTCTGTTGATGGATATTTAGGTTACTTCCATGTCCTGGCTATTGTAAATACTGCTGCAATGAACTTCGGGGTGCATGTATCTTTTAGAATTACGGTTTTCTCCGGGTATATGCCTAGGAGTGGGATTGCTTCTCTCCCATTCTTTTTATTTTTATTTATTTTAATTTTATTTTTTATTCATTTATTTTTGGCTGTCTTGGGTCTTCGTTGCTGCGCGCAGGCTTTCTCTAGTTGTGGTGAGTGGGAGCTACTCTTTCTTACGGTGCACAGGCTTCTCATTGCGGTGGCTTCTCTTGTTGCACAGCACAGGCTCTAGGCGCGTGAGCTTCAGTAGTTGTGGCACGTGGGCTCAGTAGTTGTGGCCTCCGGGCTCTAGAGCGCAGGCTCAGTAGTTGTGGCACATGGGCTTAGTTGCTCTGCTGCATGTGGGATCTTCCCGGACCAGGGTTCAAACCCATGTCCCCTGAATTGGCAGGTGGATTCCCAACCACTGCGCCACCAGGGAAGTCCCTCCCCTTCTTTTTAAAATCAGTTTTCAAGATAAGAAACTGGTATCTCTATTATTTTCTGAAGGTGACCAATTTTTTTAAAATATTATGAACTCATGGATTTAAACATATTTCATGGATTTCTTTCCATTGCAATTATTATCATTATTGAAACTCATCCTACATTACCCTAATAGTTTCCAATACCTTTTTTGTAATCTAACATTAAAAGATGTCCCAACCTTATTGTGTACATTTCCTGGCTCAGCTCTGGAAGTGGCCATTTTGCCAAGAAGCCTTGGGTAGAAAACGATTCTCTGAAAAGACTAATGAAATAAACAAGACTCCATCAAGACTGATCAAGGAGAAAAGTAAACAAATACACACATGAACATGAAAAAATTAAAAGGGAACATAACTGTGATTACAACAAAAATTTTAGAACTGATTATTGGATGCCCTAGAACAAATGTATGTTAAAGGGATATGTGGATGAAACGCACAATTTTCTAGGAAAATAAAACTTACCAAAACTAAGTCCAAAAAAGATAGAAAAATGAAGCTGACCAATTACCGAAGAAAAATTAAATTTTTGGGACTTCCCTGGTGGTCCAGGGGTTAGGACTTTGCCTTCCAAGGCAGGGCGTGCGGGTTCGATCCCTGGTTGGGGAGCTAAGCTCCCACATGCCTTGGGGCCAAAAAACCAAAACAGAAGCACTATTGTAACAAACTCAATAAAGACTTAAAAAAAAATGGTCCACATGAAAAAAAAAAAAATCTTCAAAAAAAAAAGAAAAATTAAATTATCAAAGATTCTCTCTAAAGGCATCAATACTGGTATATTTTTCAGTGGAATTCTCCCATTCAAGGGAAAGACACATACTGTATCTTTTTTATACAAACATATTTATACATACATATTTTATACAAACTATTCTGAAAATTTTTAAAAGACAGTATAACCTTGAAACCCAAGCTAGATAAGGATAGTTTAAGAAAGGAAAATAATGGTTGACTCTCACTCTTAAACACAAATGCAGAAAGCCTTAAATAAAAATAATAGCAAACTAACTAAGCAATGTCTAAGAAGAAAATCATCATGACCAAGTTGGGTTTATCACAAGAATAATGGATCATTTAATACGAGAAAGTGTATCAACTTAATTCACCACATTAATAAATTAAAGGAAATTAAAATGTGACTTATCAGTGCTTCTTATCTATATTGTACAGGAGGTCTTAGCCAGTGCAATAAGATAAGAAAAAGAAGTATATCCAAAGAAGAAATGCAGATGGCCAACAGGCACATGAAAAGATGTTCAACATCACTAATCATCAGGAAAACGCAAATCAAAACCACAATAAGATATCACTTTACACCTGTTAGAATGGCTATCATCAAAAAGAACACAAATAACAAATGTGGTGAGGATGTGGAGAAAGGGAATCCTTGTACACTGTTGGTGGGAATGTTAATTGGTATAACCACTGTGGAAAAGAGTAGGGAGGGTCCTCAAAAAAACAAAAATAAAACGACCATATGACCCAGCAATTCCACTCCTGGGGGTATATATATCTAAAAAAACCAAAAACACTAATTTCAAAAAGATACAAGCACCCCAGTGTTCACAGCAGCACTATTTACAGTTGCTAAGATATGGAAGCAACCTAAGTGTCCAACATATGAACAGATAGAGAAGATGTGGTGTGTGTGTGTATATATATACACACATACATACACACACACAATGGAATACTACTCAGCCACATAAAAGAATGCAGTTTTGCCATTTGCAACAACATGGATGGACTTGGAGAGTATTACGTCAAGTGAAATAAGTCAGACAGAGAAAGACAAATACTGTGTGATATAACTTATATGTGGAATCTAAAAAATACAATAAACTAGTGAATATAACAAAAAAGAAGTAAAACTCAGAGATGTAGAGGACAAACTAGTGGTTACCAGTGGGGAGAGGGAAGAGGGAAGGGGCATTAAGAGGTACAAACTATTATGTATAAAGGAAGCTACAAGGATATATTGTACAACACAGGGAATATAGCCAATATTTTATAATAATTATAAATGGAGTATAACTTTTAAAAAATAAAAATAAAATAAATTTAGGAATGTTAAAAAAGAAAAAGAAGTATAAAAGATATAAGAATAGGAAAAGAAGAAACAAAACTTTCATTAATGATATGATTATCTACAAAGAAACCCAAGGGAATCTATAAGCAAATTATAATTAAGAAGAAAATACAGAGAGCGGTCCCACCTCCTCGCCCAGAATGGAGCCCGTGTTTCCACAGAGCTGGAACTCCCGGCTCGGGGTTTCTTCCCTCCGCCGTCACAGAAGTGCCCCGGAGCCAGAGGGGAGGGCGGCCTCACTGAGGCTGCCGGCTCTGGAGGGGCCCCGGCAGCCGAAGCCACGACAGTCCTGGGGACCGCAGGTCGGCCGTGTGGATGAAAGGCTCTTGGTGCTCCAGCCAGGCATCAGGGCTGTGCCTCTGAGGTGGGAGAGCCAACTTCAGGACATTGATCCACAAGAGACCTCCCAGCTCCACGTAATACCAAATGGCAAAAATCTCTCAGAGATCTCCAGCTCAACATCAAGACCCAGCTTCACTCAATGACCAGCAAGCTACAGTGCTGGACACCCTATGCTAAACAACTAGCAAGACAGGAACACAGCCCCATCCATTAGCAGAGAGGCTGCCTAAAATCACAATAAGGCCACAGACACCCCAAAACACGCCACCAGACGTGGACGTGCCCACCAGAAAGACAAGATCCAGCCTCATCCACCAGAACACAGGCACTAGTTCCCTCCACCAGGAAGCCTACACAACCCACTGAACCAACTTTAGCCACTGGGGACAGATACCAAAAACAACGGGAACTACGAACCTGCAACCTGTGAAAAGGAGACCCCAAACACAGTAAGATAAGCAAAATGAGAAGACAGAAAAACACACAGCAGATGAAGGAGCAGGGTCAAAACACACCAGACCTAACAAATGAAGAGGAAATAGGTAGTCTACCTGAAAAAGAATTCAGAATAATGATAGTAAGGATGATCCAAAATCTTGGAAATAGAATAGACAAAATGCAAGAAACATTTAACAAGGACGTAGAAGAACTAAAGAGGAACCAAGCAACGATGAAAAACACAATAAATGAAATTAAAAATACTCTAGATGGGATCAATAGCAGAATAACTGAGGCAGAAGAAAGGATAAGTGACCTGGAAGATAAAATGGTGGAAATAACTACTGCAGAGCAGGATAAAGAAAAAAGAATGAAAAGAACTGAGGACAGTCTCAGAGACTTCTGGGACAACATTAAACGCACCAACATGGGAATTATAGGGGTCCCGGAAGAAGAAGAGAAAAAGAAAGGGACTGAGAAAATATTTGAAGAGATTATAGTTGAAAACTTCCCTAATATGGGAAAGGAAATAGTTAATCAAGTCCTGGAAGCACAGAGAGTCCCATACAGGATAAATCCAAGGAGAAACATGCCAAGACACATATTAATCAAACTATCAAAAATTAAATATAAAGAAAACATATTAAAAGCAGCAAGGGAAAAACAACAAATAACACACAAGGGAATCCCCATAAGGTTAACAGCTGATCTTTCAGCAGAAACCCTGCAAGCCAGAAGGGAGTGGCAGGATATACTTAAAGTGATGAAGGAGAAAAACCTACAACCAAGATTACTCTACCCAGCAAGGATCTCATTCAGATTCGATGGAGAAATTAAAACCTTTACAGACAAGCAAAAGCTGAGAGAGTTCAGCACCACCAAACCAGCCTTACAACAAATGCTAAAGGAACTTCTCTAGGCAAGAAACACAAGAGAAGGAAAACACCTACAATAACAATACAATAACCCAAAACATTTAAGAAAACAGGAATAGGAACATACATATTGATAATTACCTTAAATGTAAATGGATTAAATGCTCCCACCAAAAGACACAGACTGGCTGAATGGATACAAAAGCAAGACCCATATATATGCTGTCTCCAAGAGACCCACTTCAGACCTAGAGACACATACAGACTGAAAGTGAGGGGATGGAAAAAGATAGTCCATGCAAATGGCAATCAAAAGAAAGCTGGAGGAGCAATTCTCATATCAGACAAAATAGACTTTTAATTTATTTATTTATTTTTATATTTATGGCTGTGTTGGGTCTTCGTTTCTGTGCCAGGGCTTTCTCCATTTGCGGCAAGCGGGGGCCACTCTTCATTGCAGTGCACGGGCCTCTCACTATCGCGGCCTCTCTTGTTGCGGAGCACAGGCTCCAGACGCGCAGGCTCAGCAATTGTGGCTCACGGGCCTAGTCGCTCCGCGGCATGTGGGATCTTCCCAGACCAGGGCTCGAACCCGTGTCCCCTGCACTGGCAGGCGAATTCTCAACCACTGCGCCACCTGGGAAGCCCCAAAATAGACTTTTAAAATAAAGACTATTACAAGAGACAAAGAAGGACACTATATAATGATCAAGGGATCGATCCAAGAGGAAGGTATACCAATTGTAAATATTTATGCACCCAACATAGGAGCACCTCAATACATAAGACAAATACTAACAGCCATAAAAGGGGAAATCGACAGCAACACAATCATAGTAGGGGACTTTAACACCCCACTTTCACCAATGGACAGATCATCCAAAATGAAAATAAATAAGGAAACACAAGCTTTAAATGATACATTAAACAAGATGGACTTAATTGATATTTATAGGACATTCCACCCAAAAACAACAGAACACACATTTTTCTCAAGTGCTCATGGAACATTCTCCAGGATAGATCATATCTTGGGTCACAAATCAAGCCTTGGTAAATTTAAGAAAATTGAAATCGTATCAAGTATCTTTTCCGACCACAATGCTATGAGACTAGATATCAATTACAGGAAAAGATCTGTAAAAAATACAAACACATGGAGGCTACACAATACACTACTTAATAATGAAGTGATCACTGAAGAAATCAAAGGGGAAATCAAAAAATACCTAGAAACAAATGACAATGGAGACACGACGACCCAAAACCTATGGGATGCAGCAAAAGCAGTGCTAAGAGGGAAATTTATAGCAATACAAGCCTACCTCAAGAAACAGGAAACATCTCGAATAAACAACCTAACCTTGCACCTAAAGCAATTAGAGAAAGAAGAACAAAAAAACCCCGAAGCTAGCAGAAGGAAAGAAATCATAAAGATCAGATCAGAAATAAATGAAAAAGAAATGAAGGAGACAATAGTGAAGATCAATAAAACTAAAAGCTGGTTCTTTGAGAAGGTAAACAAAATTGATAAACCATTAGCCAGACTCATCAAGAGAAAAAGGGAGAAGACTCAAATCAATAGAATTAGAAATGAAAAAGGAGAAGTAACCACTGACACTGCAGAAATACAAACAAACATGAGAGATTACTACAAGCAACTCTATGCCAATAAAATGGACAACCTGGAAGAAATGGACAGATTCTTAGAAATGCACAAACTGCCGAGACTGAACCAGGAAGAAATAGAAAATATGAACAGAACAATCACAAGCACTGAAATTGAAACTGTGATTTAAAATCTTCCAACAAACAAAAGCCCAGGACCAGATGGCTTCACAGGTGAATTCTATCAAACATTTAGAGAAGAGCTAACACCTATCCTTCTCAAACTCTTCCAAAATATTGCAGAGGGAGGAACACTCCCAAACTCATTCTACGAGGCCACCATCACCCTGATATCAAAACCAGACAAAGATGTCACAAAAAAGAAAACTACAGGCCAATATCACTGATGAACAAAGATGCAAAAATCCTCAACAAAATACTAGCAAACAGAATCCAACAGCACATTAAAAGGATCATACACCATGATTAAGTGGGGTTTATTCCAGGAATGCAAGGATTCTTCAATATACGCTAATCAATCAACGTGATACACATCATATTAACAAATTGAAGGAGAAAAACCATATGATCATCTCAATAGATGCAGAGAAAGCTTTCGACAAAAGTCAACACCCATTTATGATAAAAGCCCTGCAGAAAGTAGGCATAGAGGGAACTTACCTCAACATAATAAAGGCCATATATGACAAACCCACAGCCAACATTGTCCTCAATGGTGAAAAACTGAAACCATTTCCACTAAGATCAGGAACAAGACAAGGTTGCCCACTCTCACCACTGTTATTCAACATAGTTTTGGAAGTGTTAGCCACAGCAATCAGAGAAGAAAAAGAAATAAAAGGAATCCAAATCGGAAAAGAAGAAGTAAAGCTGTCACTGTTTGCAGATGACATGATACTATACATAGAGAATCCTAAAGATGCTACCAGAAAACTACTAGAGCTAATCAATGAATCTGGTAAAGTAGCAGGATACAAAATTAATGCACAGAAATCTCTTGCATTCCTATACACCAATGATGAAAAATCTGAAAGTGAAATTAAGAAAACACTCCCATTTACCATTGCAACAAAAACAATAAAATACCTAGGAATAAAATTACCTAAGGAGACAAAAGACCTGTATGCAGAAAATTATAAGACACTGATGAAAGAAATTAAAGATGATACAAATAGATGGAGAGATATACCATGTTCTTGGATTGGAAGAATCAACATTGTGAAAATGACTATACTACCCAAAGCAATCTACAGATTCAATGCAATCCCTATCAAACTACCAATGGCATTTTTCACAGAACTAGAACAAAAAATTTCACAATTTGTATGGAAACACAAAAGACCCCGAATAGCCAAAGCAACCATGAGAATGAAAAATGGAGCTGGAGGAATCAGGCTCCCTGACTTCAGACTATATTACAAAGCTACAGCAATCAAGACAGTTTGGTACTGGCACAAAAACAGAAATATAGATCAATGGAACAGGATAGAAAGCCCAGAGATAAACCCATGCACATATGGTCACCTTATCTTTGATAAAGGAGGCAAGCATATACAGTGGAGAAAAGACAGCCTCTTCAATAAGTGGTGCTGGGAAAACTGGACAGGTACATGTAAAAGTATGAAATTAGAACACTCCCTGACACCATACAGAAAAATAAACTCAAAATGGATTAAAGATCTAAGTGTAAGGCCAGACACTATCAAACTCTTAGAGGAAAACATAGGCAGAACACTCTATGACATAAATCACAGCAAGATCCTTTTCGACCCAGCTCCTAGAGAAATGGAAATAAAAACACAAATAAACAAATGGGACCTAATGAAACTTAAAAGCTTTTGCACAGCAAAGGAGACCATAAACAAGACCAAAAGACAACCCTCAGAATGGGAGAAAATATTTGCAAATGAAGCAATTGACAAAGGATTAATCTCCAAGATTTACAAGCAGCTCATGCACCTCAATAACAAAAAAACAAACAACCCAATCCAAAAATGGGCAGAAGACCTAAATAGACATTTTTCCAAAGAAGATATACAGATTGCCAAGAGACACATGAAAGAATGCTCAACATCATTAATCATTAAAGAAATGCAAATCAAAACTACAATGAGATATCATCTCACACCGGTCAGAATGGCCATCATCAAGAAATCTAGAAACAATAAATGCTGGAGAGGGTGTGGAGAAAAGGGAACCCTCTTGCAGTGTTTGTGGGAATGTAAATTGATATAGCCACTATGGAGAACAGTATGGAGGTTCCTTAAAAAACTAAAAATAGAACTACCATACGACCCAGCAATCCCACTACTGGGCATATACCCTGAGAAAACCATAATTCAAAAAGAGTCATGTACCACAATGTTCATTGCAGCTCTATTTACAGTAGCCAGGACATGGAAGCAACCTAAGTGTCCATCGACAGATGAATGGATAAAGAAGATGTGGCACGTATATACAATGGAATATTACTCAGCCATAAAAAGAAATGAAATGGAGGTATTTGTAGTGAGGTGGATGGAGTTAGAGCCTGTCATACAGAGTGAAGTAAGTCAGAAAGAGAAAAACAAATACCGTATGCTAACACATATATATGGAATCTAAGGGGAAAAAAAAAAAAGGTCATGAAGAACCTAGTGGCAAGACGGGAATAACGACACAGACCTACTAGAGAATGCACTTAAGGATATGGGGAGGGGGAGGGGTAAGATGTGACAGGGTGAGAGAGTGGCATGGACATACATACACTACCAAATGTAAAATAGATAGCTAGTGGGAAGCAGCCGCATAGCACAGGGAGATCAGCTCGGTGCTCTGTGACCACCTAGAGGGGTGGGATAGGGAGGGTGGGAGGGAGGGAGATGCAAGAAGGAAGAGATATGGGAACATATGTATATGTATAACTGATTCACTTTGTTATAAAGCAGAAACTAACACACCATTGTAAAGCAATTATATTCCAATAAAGATGTTTAAAAAATGAAAAAAAAAAGAAAATACAGTAGTTAAATTTAAGACCAGCATAAGAAAATTAATTGCATTCTAATACATCAGCCCCCCAAAACTAGAAAATGCAAATAACAGTAAGATACTTAGAAATAAACATAATAAAATATTTTAATTAAAAGATTAAGGAAGAGTAAAATAAATGGAAAGATATATAATGCTCATGGCAAGATAGACTCAATATAAAGATCCTGTTCTATCCAAATTAATTTATGAACAATGTAATTCCAATGAGTATTTCATGGAATTCGATAAACTGATTCTATAATATGTACAAAAGAGAAAAAGGCTAAGAATAAACCTAGAGGCAGAATAATGACCCTGCAAAGATGTTCACATCCTAATCCCTAGAATCTGTGAGTATGTTAGGTTACATGGCAAAGGGGAATTAAGGTTGCTAATAAGCTGACTCTGAGATAGGGAGATTATCCCGCATTATCCAGGTAAACTTAATGTGATCACCAGTATCCTTAGGAGTGAAAGAGGGAAGCAGAAGAAGGAGAACCAGAGGGATGGCAACATGAGAAGGACTTGGCCTGATACTGCTCACTTTGAAGATGGAGCCAAGAACTTGAGAGGCCTCTAGAAGCTAGAAGGAGAAAGGCATGGATTCTCTCCTAGAGCCTCCAGAAAGGAATGTGCTCCTGCCAACACCTTGCTGTTATCCCAGTGAACCCCATTTCAGATTTCTGAACTACAGAACTGTTAAAATAATAAATTTATGTTGTTTTAAGCCATTAATTTTGTGGTAATTTGTTATAGCAGTGATAGGAAACTAATTACAATAGATAAGATGGTTTCAAAAGAACAAAGTAGAAGGACTTGTCCTACCAACATAAAGACTTATTTTGAAAATATAGAAATTAAGATAGTGTAGGACTAGTGTTGGGATAGGAAAAGAACAGAGAGTCCAGAGACAGACCACACATATATGGCAACTTGATAGATAACATTATGGATCACTGGGATAAGAATGAACTATACCATCAAAGGTGCTTGGACAACAGGTAGTTTAGTAAATTGACTACAAAAATGGCTAGCAATTATTCCTCTCTCTGTGTTCATTTTCTTTTATCATGTAACATTAATGCCATCCCACTCAGAGACTGAGCTCTACCTATAACTTACTTTGGCTAATGTGATGTTAGCAAACATGGGCACACAAAGGCTTCTGCCATGGGATTTGTCCCCTTTTGCAACCTGCTGCCAATAAAAGAAGCCCAGGGAAGCCTGCTGAATGATGAAAGATATATGGCACAGTGGGGATAGGCCTGCCACCGCTGGGGACCAGGGGTCAACTTCCAGTGGCAGAGTGACCTAGCTGACTAGCAACTGACCACAGACACATGAAGAAGCCCAGCTGAGCCCAGCCTCACAGGATTATAAATTAAATAAATGGTGGTTGTTTTAGGTCAGTGAGTTTTAGAGTGGTTAATTACACATCAAAATCTAATTGATATACATATATATTATATGGAAAAAAACCCTGGATTGCTACTTCTCATCATATATATAAATCAATTTCAGGGAGACCAAGAGGCTTAAATATAAAAAAACTAAACTTTTTAATGAAAATATAGAAAAATAACTCCACATAACCTCAGTTTAGGGAAAGTTTTTTTTTTTCTTTTTTTAAAATTTTTATTTATTTATTTTTGGCTGCGTTGGGTCTTCGTTGCTGCGCGTGAGCTTCCTCTAGTTGCGGCGAGCAGGGGCTACTCTTTGTTGCGGAGCGTGGGCTTCTTATTGCAGTGGCTTCTCTTGTTGCAGAGCATAGGCTCTAGGTGCGTGGGCTCAGTAGTTGTGGCTCATGGGCTCTAGAGCACAGGCTCAGTAGTTGTGGTGCATGGGCTTAGTTGCTCCGTGGCATGTGGGATCTTCCCAGACCAGGGATCGAACCCGTGTCCCCTGCATTGGCAGGTGGATTCTTAACCACTGCACCACCAGGGAAGTCCTAGGGAAAGTTTTTTCAAGCAAGATACAAAGAGTATAAAATAAAGGAAAAGAATTGTCAGTTGTGGGAATTCCCTGGTGGTCCAGTGGTTAGGACTCCACACTTCCACTGCAGGGGACATGGGTCCAATTCCTGGTTGGGGAACTAAGATCCTGCAAGCTGTGCGTCACAGCCAAAAGAAAAATTGTCAGTTGTGACCACACACCGAAAAAACACAAAATTTTGTACCTCAAAAGTAACTATAAACAAAGTTAAAAGATGAAGAATAAGTATCCAGAATATATAAAGAACATGTACAAATAAATAAGAAAAAGATAAACAATCCAATAAAGGACAAAAGATATAAACAGGTAATTCACAGAAGAAATCCCAATGGTAAATCCAAATATATAACTATATAATCTATATCTAGATATCTTCATTAGTAGTCAGGGAAATGGAAATGAAAATCCATTTCACAACCATCAAATTGGCAAAAAATTTTAAATTCCACAATTGAGGGTGCAGAGAAAGGGGAGTTCTTATATAGAGAAGTTAGGGGTATAAAGTGGTAGAATAACTTTTGAGACCAATTTGGTAATATCTAGTAAAATTGATGATGACCCACCCCTGTTAAAGCAGGCAGTTAGCTAGATACGAGCAGAGAAAGAGGAGCAGGGGCCAAATGGCAGGAAACCATACATCTTGTAAACAATGGGCGTCCTTGGGCAGACAAAGAAAAGCAGGAACCTCCAGACTGACAGGAAACCACACATTTGGGGGGTGATAAGTGTCCTGGAGACAAAGAAAGGTGGGGAAAGGCGGGAATCTCCAGTGTCTGAATGTAACCTTTCGCTCAATATACCCTCATTACAATAAAATTAGCCTTGCAGATAAGAAGTACTCATCATGCACCAATGTCATGACACTTCCGATCAAGGCTAAATAAGGACAGAAATCCCTCCTCCCCTCGGGAAGGTGGAGCTGGGAGGAAAATCAGGGAATATGAGCCCACCCCTTCCCTCCCCAGTGAATATTCCACCCCTTCATTTCTACGCCCCACAAACCAGCTTGCTGAAGAAACTCAGTGCAGCTGCTCACCTGAGACTGCCTGCTCTTCCCTTGCGAGCATACTTTCTCTTAAATAAATCCTCACTTTGCTTTCTTGACCTCCCTGTCTCATCTCTGAATTCTTTCTGCTATGAGACAAGAACCTACCCTCTGATAACACTGCTAGATACATATACATAAAAACTCACACTTGTGCACAAGGAGACATGCAAGAATATTCAAAGAAAACTGTTTATAACACTAAAAAGCTTAAAACAACCTAAATGCCAATCACCTAAAGAATGCACAGGTGGGAATTATAAACACCAAATTCAAGACAGTGGTTACCTCTATGGCACAGGGCAGGAGATGTGATGGGGGAAGGAAACATAGGGGTTTCGTTCTATTCGTTAAGTGTTTCTTAAGCTAGCGCTGGACACACGGGTGTGTATTAATCTCTGTTCTTATTCATGTGTCTGAAAGATGTCATAAATGACATCTTTAAGTATATATAAATATATTAAAAATATATAAAAAAAAATATCGGGACTTCCTGGTGGTGCAGTGGTTAAGAATCCGCCTGCCAATGCAGGGGACACGGGTTCGAGCCCTGGTCCGGGAAGATCCCACATGCCACGGAGCAACTAAGCCCATGCGACACAACTACTGAGCCCGCGTGCCTAGAGCCCATGCTCCGCAACAAGAGAAGCCACCGCAATGAGAAGCCCGCGCACCGCAATGGAAAGTAGCCCCCGCTTGCCATAACTAGAGAAAGCTCGCACGCAGCAAAAAAGACCCAACACAGCCAATAAATAAATAAATAGATTTATTTTTTAAAAAAATAGCTAAAGGAAGGGGCTGTAATGAAAGCTGATGGCAAAACAGAAGAAACAAATGAAAACAGGAAACATTTAAAAACTGATACCGTGTTTCATACGTGATGGTTGACCAACCCCTAGGCCACAGGCCACCTCCGAGTGTGGAGTACTTGCATATGGAGAAATACTATGTTATGACTTCTAAGCCATTTGACATAAATCACTTATGTCTTCATAGCAGCTAGTTTACTGAAATTAAAACATATTATAATTCTGGGGCCTAAGAAGTTACTGTAGAAGCTGCCTGTTTTAAATCTTTAGCAAGTATATTTTCTCCAGGTATTATTTTGCACCTCTAAGGAAATGACCTGGTTGCCTGGATATTCTCTTCACCCAGATGTAAGAAAGCCACCAAATATCTCCCTCATAATCTCAGGTCCAGAGCCCACAAATACAGTAACCAGTATGCTCTTTGGAGAGCATGTAATCATTACTTTAGCCTTTCCTGTTAAAAAAAAAAACCTAGACTTACTCCTCCTTTGACCTCTTTCCATGAGTAAACAAACAAGGCAAAACAAACAAATAAAATTCCATGCCTACCACCAATGAAAGTAATAAAGAACGTGGTTAATGCTTACAATGTCTGCACAAAAGGCCTTGGGTAAGTTACAAAAGAATCCTGGAATCCTGTCATTGCCGTTGGATTGAAAGCAGTTGCTCCAAGTGCCTGCAAATCTTGGGGTGAGACTCTCAGCAAAAAGACCAGTAATATGTGGAAAAGTAAAGTAAACGATTTTTGCTGAATCATCAGACCCAAGTGAACCATGGAATGCTGGGCCCTGAACTCAAAGCCGTAAAGGTGAAGCAAGTTTCAACAGTCTCACCGACTCCCTCTGCTAAAGGGCAGAGTCCAGTCAGTTGAGAATTTGTCCCTTTGCACAATTGGTTATTCTGAATTCAGGGGATTTGTTCCAATCCATAGTTTAGTGTTCTCACTTTATACTGAGTGATTCTGTCAGTGACTCTTTTGGGACAGAAGAACACAGTTCTTCTTTGAACACAAGTCCACATGAACTGACTAACTGCCATCTACACAGTCTGTGCTATTGATGTCAAACCAGCCTTGAACCCATAAATCCAAATTAAGCAACAGTTTTTGGTAACAGGCAATCACACATTTAATTATTAACTCATGCCTCTAGCATGAGTACAGAGATAGTGGTTCTCAAGTCAGGCTGCAAATCAAATTTAGGTAGCGGCTTTAAAAAAATACAGGTGCCTAATTTGTCCTAAGATGCTGATTCAGAAGATATGGGGTAGTGCCCAAGCAACTGTTTGTTTAAAAAGCTTTCCAAGTGATTCTGATGCTTGGGGATAGAAACCGTCATACAGGTACTGATATAAACAATCCCACATGGTAGAGAGGTATAGGGTCTATGCTTCTCAGAGACAGGAGACACTGTACCAAGGACTATTCAAAGCCACACAAAGAGCACTGTGCATCTTTCTGGAATGTCAATTTTATTTGACAGGTAAATATTTTAAAATGTCATTTGTATTTCGGGTGGTGGTTACATAGGTATATACAATTGTCAAAACTCATTTAAGATCTGTACATATAAGTGTATGTTTACCTCAATAAAAAGATCACTTTTATATTAAAATATGGATAGATTCTGGAATACAATGCAAGATCTGCATTTATTTTCTAGATGAACTCTGAGACTTCAAAGAAATCTCCCTCTTAGATGGACTACCTTAGGCTAGGTACCCATATCCAACGGGGCCAGGGTGGGCATTAGGGCTTGAAATTCGAGGGGAAACCTTTTTGGAAGGTCCCACTGGCTTTAGAAATCCTTTCACTTCTAATGTTTTTCATTCATTTTAGTACCCATGACCCACTCCTCTCTCTTCTTCTTTACTTTCCACATATTACTGGTCTTTTTGCTTTAAAACACTCCAAATCCTCAAAAATTTAAAGTTCCACTCTTCCTTACCATTGGCGATTTTGTTTGCTACTGAGCAGATAGATGGTCTAATGACCCTGAGGCCACAGCCTCATAAATCACACATTGTAAGGACATTTTTTCACTCAAAAATGTGTTTTAAAAGGTTCTCGTCCTGTGATAAACCATAATGGAAAAGAATACGAAAAAGAATGCATATATATGTATAATGAATCACTTTGCTGTACAGCAGAAATTAACACAACATTGTAAATCAACTATTTACTGACTTTTTTTTAAATCAGTAAACTTTTTTTTTTTAAAAAAGGGTTCTCAGCTGCAGGAGCTGGTTGTGGTGAGGGACTGACTCTTAAGAATCACAAAACCCCCCCATTTCCTGACTTTGTAAAGACAAGAGTGGAGGGTTATTGGCAAGGGTTAGAGAAAATAACGGTCAAAAGTAACTAGGCTCAAGGGGCTCCTCTTATCTCCTGTGGCCAAAGGGCTTAACAGTGAATAGAGCCCAAGACTGTTAGTCTGAAGCACGGTCTGGTCCAATGGCTCTGGGTAAGTTACTTTATCTCTCGCTTGGGAGATTACGTGTCCTTCCCTAAGACGCGGCGTAAAGAGTACACATCCGCTTACGGATTTAATTGACGGGTATTAATCTTTACGGATTGCAAAGCCACAAAGATATGAGCGTACAAACCAAAAAACGTGGAAGTCAAAGCCTAGAGCCTAAAAGGCGCGGAAGAATGACAACGCAACCCAAAAACGACCCCCGCCGCGCACCAAGCGCCACCCAGTCACCCGCGTCCCAGCAGCCTTTGCGAAAACAGCGCGCAGCCCCGAGAGCACCGCGTCCGGGGGCGGGGCCTGGAGCACGCGCCACGCCCCCTTCTGCCCAAGCCCCTAGCCCCCCTTCCGCCCCGACTCTGCGTAAGCACCACCCGCCCTACGCGGTCTCGAAATGGCTCCGGGTGGCGGACTAAGACGACAGGCCTCCGCGGTTCGACCTCTCACCTGCTCGGCACAGGCTTCCACCTCCAGCTAGTCCCGCCTCCTCCTGACACTCTGCCGGCCGCGAATGGAGGGCCCTGGAAAAGGCCCGGTTGTGACAGGAGAGAGAGTGTGTTTACATCTCACCTCACCCCGAGCGGACTGGTTTCAGCCCCGCCTCCTCCTCCCCGCCGTTTAAAACGGTGGGTCGCCCTCCTCCTCACTCAGAGGAGCGGCCCCACAGTTGGTGTCTCCGGGGTTGGTTTGGCTGGGTGACTCCGCGTCAGCCTGCTGTCCACTGCGAGAGGGCCTCGAACTTCAGGTGGAAGATGTCGGAAAGTAACTTGGCAGAGCGCAGCGACGGACGCGAGAGGCTGGTGTCTGGTGCTGAAGTCGTCGCCCAGGCCCTGAAAACACAGGTGTGCTGGACCTTCCTGATTGAAAGGCTCCTACGGCAGCCGACGGGGCCGAGACGTTGTCTTGGAAACGGGAAAGCGGCGGGGGCGGGCAGGAGGGAGCTTTGCTGGAGGTTTTCCTTTTAGCGGCCTCATTCCTCTGTTCTTGGCCCCCAGGATGTGAATTACATGTTTGGCATCGTAGGCATCCCGGTGACCGAAATCGCCCTTGCTGCCCAGGAGGTGGGCATCAGATACATCGGGATGAGGAACGAGCAGGCGGTAAGTATGGACTCGGAGAGCCGAATGCATGATTGGGGATGAGTAATAGTAATGGCAAATTTTCACTGCGGACAGTCGCCGCTTACCTCTCCTCTAATACTTAACACGTATCAATCACAGCAGTCCTAGGAGGCAAGAACCATTGTTAATCCTAGTTGCAGATGAGAAAAGTGAGACCCAGAGGGGTTAAGAAACTTGCTCAAGGAGGCAGCTGGTATTGGCAGAGCCAGGATTTGAACCTAGGTATTCTGGGTCTGGAGTCCATGCTCTTACACTATACAGTATTGTACTCTGCGCAGTCTAGAGTGTCAGAATTGGAAGGGACATTTACATGGTCTGAATCCTGGCCCCCTGACCTTCACTCTGTAACTAACTATTATTATGTGTCTGTGTCTGTGTATTATTTGTCCCGTCTGACTTCCCTATTAGGCTCTGAGCTCCAGGGGGTCACGGATATTATTTCTTCTTGACACATCTGTATCCCCAGTGCGTAGGTAGAGCCTGCACTTGATAGGAGGTCTGGTAGTACCTGTAGGGTGAATGGGTGAAGGCTGTCTCATGTGGTACAGTAGGTGGCTCTGCAAGGTGACGGGTATCACAAATGGTATAAAGCCGTGATTGGACTCCAGAGGTGTCCTAAGCCCCAGTCCAGTGCTCATTCCACCTCATTGCCTTGCCACCCTTCTTGGAGGCTTATTGGAAGCACAAGAAAGGAGGTTAGGACATTTTGCCAACCCAGTCTCATTTCTTCCTAAAGGGCATTTAGCATTTTTCCAGGTTATCTTGTATTTAATTTAGCACCTTCCCTGTCTTCCTGTAATGAGCTGAAGTGCAGTTTAAAAATAAAAACTAACCATATGAAGGCCATAAAGGAAATTTCAACAAATCTCCAAGGATTGGAAACAAACAGTATATGTGACCTGACCATATGGAAATAAACTGGAATTCAATTACAGAAAGATAGAAAATCCCCAAACATTTGGAAATTCAATACGTTTGAATCCTTTGTAAATATTTGAAAAGATTAATAAAATCAATAATCTTCACGGCAGACTGATTAAGAATAAAAGAGAAAAAATACAAATTACCAGTGTCAGGGGTGAAAAAGGGGATGTCACCATGGACCCTAAATAACCAGTGGGGTGAAGAAGAAATCACAATGGAAAATGAAAACATTTTAAATTGAATGATGATGATAAGATGAGATCTCAAACATGTAAGCTACAGCTAAAGCAGTTCTTAGAGGAAATAGTTTTAAATGAATCTATACTTAGTAAAGAAGATCAAAAATCAATGCTCTAAGCTTACATATTAAGAAGCTAGAAAAAGAAAACCAAAGTAAACCCAAACTGAAAGTAGTAAAATAGTAAGTACAAAAGCAGAAATTGGGCTTCCCTGGTGGCACAGTGGTTAAGAATCTGCCTGCCAATGCAAGGGACACGGGTTCGAGCCCTGGCCCGGGAAGATCCCACATGCCGCAGAGCAGCTAAGCCCGTGTGCCACAACTACTGAGCCTGAGCTCTAGAGTCCGCAAGCCACAACTACTGAGCCCACGTACCACAACTACTGAGCCCACGTGCCACAACTCCTGAAGCCTGCGCGCCTACAGCCCATGCTCCGCAACAAGAGAAGCCACGACAATGAGAAGCTCACACACCGCAACAAAGAGTAGCCCCCGCTCACTGCAACTAGAGAAAGCCCACGCATGGCAACGAAGACCCAACACAGCCAAAAATAAATAAATAAATTAATTAATTTTTTTAAAACAAGCAGAAATCAATGGAAGAGAAAACAAAGAAACAATAGAAAAAAATCAAATCCAAAAATTGGTTCTTTGAAAAGATTAATAAATTTGGTAAATCCCTAGCAAGACTGATGAAGAATAAAAGAGAAAAAACACAAATTATCAATGTTAGGAATAAAAAAGAGGACATTCCTATTGATCCTGCAGACGTTTAAGCAATTATAAGATGATACTATGAATAAACTAGATGATATGGACAAATTCCTTGAAAAACTAAAAATTAGAATTAGATGCTTAAACCATTATTTGAAATTTACAGGTAGAACATTACTTGTTAGAATGAAAAATGTTCCAATTCCCCCTTACTTGAGAGTGAATTATTATATACATACTTAATACATGTATAATACTTAATAATACTTATTACTTAATACAATTTAATACTATAAGAGTCCCAAAATGCTTAAGTCCCAGTGTTTTTTCTTCGTAGGCTTGTTATGCTGCCTCTGCGGTTGGATATCTGACAGGCAGGTAAACTCAAGTCTATGTTTTATCTCAACTTCTTTTTTTAAACTGAGTTATAATTAACATACAGTATTATATTAGTTTTAGGTGTACAACATAGTGATTCAGTATTTTTATACATTATGAAATGGTCACCACCATAAGACCAGTTCCCATCTATCACCATACAAAGTTGTTACAATATTATTGACTGTGTTCCTATGCTGTACATTTCATCCTGATGATTTATTTATTTTATAGCTGGCAGTTTGTACCTCTTAATCCCCTTCACCTATTTTATCCGATCTTCCACACACCTCCCCTCTGGCAACCACCAGTTTGTTCTCTGTCTCTGAGTCTATTTTCTGTTCATTGTTTTGTTTTTAAGAGGCCACATGTAAGTGAAATCATATGGTATTTGGTTTTCTCTGTCTAATTTCACTAAGCATAATATCCTCCGAGTCCATCCATGTCGACACAGATGGCAAGATTTCATTCTTTTTTATGGCTGCGTAATATTGTGTGTGTGTATCAACCACATCTTCTTTACCCATTCATCCATGGATGGGCACTGAGGTTGCTTCCATATCTTGGCTATTGTAAACGGTGCTGCATGAACATAGGGGTACATACATCTTTTGGAATTAGTGTTTTTGTTTTCTTCTGATAAATACCCAGAGTGGAATTGCTGGATTGTATGGTAGTTCTATTTTTAGTTTTTTGAGGAAACTCCATACTGTTTTTCACAGTGGCTGCACCAATTTAAAGACTGTCTTAAATAGAGGTTCTTAAGAAATTACTTTATAAATTGAAAATGGCAAGTTGAATTATATGGAGATACCTTTTTCTTCAGTGCTTTAAGCTTAAAAAGTCATCTGGGGTAAAGCATTCAAGTTCAATTTAAAAAATTGGGGCAGAGCACTACATTTCAGAATTACTTTCTGGCAAAGACCAATTTACATTATATATTTATTTGTTAAGAAAATTTTTTAAAACACTTTTTTTCCATACAGAAATGTAACCATTAGTCAAAAATTTGCTTCTGTATGCAATCAACTTGATTTAGCCCAAATATAATAGGAGCAAAGTATAAAGAGGTTAGTGAAATACAGTGTGAGGTACCTTATTTCTTGCAGGAAGACTGATATAACCTTTTTTTTTCTAATTAAAAATATATTCTAATAATTGTTTTACAATTGTAGTAAAGATCTATATGTCCTGCCTTTGAAGTCCAAGAAGGTGACATTTCACCCTAAAGTGATATGAATCAAGTATTGCATTTGACCTGCTTTTAATAAAATTAATTCTGTTTTGCTTTTAGGCCGGGAGTTTGCCTTGTTGTTTCTGGCCCAGGTCTCATCCATGCTTTGGGTGGTATGGCAAATGCAAACATGAACTGTTGGTAATTACTTAAAACATTTTCTTAAAAATCTCAACGCATGGTTTTACCTAGTGGAGCAACCACTGATCTGTGGTGGGAAGACCAGGGGTCAGGTGCATGAGGAAATGGCTTAGTGAAAAATTGAGAGAGTTAGGAAGAAAATAAGAAAAAAAAATCAACAGCTCTCTTACCTAGAAAAAAAGACTATTAATATTTTGTAATGAATATGTGTATATTCCATATATATATATATATATATATATATATTTGTGAATGTGTGTATAAGTCTCTTTAAGTGAAGAACTGTTTATCAAAGATCCCAGCTCAATATGCAAGAATGTATTTAATTTTTCACTTGGTCTTGCATAACTAGCAGGATAATTGAAATCTTATATTTATTGAGTTGGCTTTATAAGCAGATTAGTTGCTCTTGCCCTTAATCCCATCTCTGGTTCTTTACCGATAAGATCATGTTAAAGGGGGCTATGTTTTGATCAATTCATAAAATGTTTAAATTTCCTGTGGGAAGGACATTGTTTTCTTTCTTGCCATGTGTTTCCTACTTTTTAGGGTTTGACTTCTTTCATCCTTACTACACTTTCTCTTTCTTATCTACCTTAGTGTCTGATAATTTTTGAGTAAGTTTAACTTTGCTGTATCTTTTCTTTTTTCTCCCCAAAGCATAAGAATTTTATTGCTGAGGAATTTTTTTCATTCTGCCATTTCCAAATAGACTCATTTAGGAAAGTGTGACAAAAGTTTTTTCCTTCTCTTAATTTCAAGAATAATAGGAAGGGCATAACAATTCATTTTACATCATCACACCCAGAGGTTTAGAATCAGTATCCAAAAGAGGCAGGGGAGAGAGGGGCATGGAGGAAAAATATTTACTACAAATTACAGATTTTTCCAAAATTGAGGAAGTGTTCTCTCACACGAAGTTGTTTCCTAAATCTTTCTAAATTGGCAGTTTTTAAGGGAAAATGTAATTCTCTCTCTTTCTCTCTTTTTTAACATTCATTGAGTGTTTATTATTCATTGGGCACTTGCTGAGTACTTTACGTGTTGATCTCATTTGTAATTCTCTTTAAAAAAAATTAATATTTCAGGCCCTTGATTGTGATTGGTGGTTCCTCTGAAAGAAGTCAGGAAACAATGGGGGCCTTTCAGGAGTTTCCTCAGGTACCCAACTCTTAAGATCTTCCCTCTATCATTTAGTAACTAAGTATACTCCATTAAGATTTAGGGAGAAGAAATTAAAACTCCTGTCTGCAAAATAAACAATTAAAATAAAAGTACCTGAGATATTTTAAAGGAAATTTTCCTCAAGTACAAGAAACTCTCAGTGTGGTTATTAAGAAAGCTTAGGTTCTGTTTAGGAGCAATCTTCCAAGAAATACACCTTTTTGACAGAAATTTAAACTCTGAAAATAAGTTCTTCAAAGAGTCAAGAAAATGCAGGAATAAAAATGGTTTGGGACTCTCAGACTTGGAGGAAGAGAAAAGTTGAGAGGAAAACTCCTACTCATACCTGTGGGACTAAGACTACCAACTGTTAAGTAGATTTTATATCAAAAAGTATTAAGAGAAACGGTTTCTATGGAATATACAGTGCTTCAAAGCACATGAAACAGTGAAAAATTAACACTACTGAATTTATGCCAAACAGCATAACAACAAAATATATAACAGGAAAACTGGCAGAAATGTAAAAATAGATTATTATTGTAATGAGATATAACAGATGAAGTTGTGTATTCCTGGCTGTAGAATTTCTGGGCCCAAGGATATACTTACTTACATTTTTAGGAGACAGTGTCAACTTCCCTTCCTATTTATATTCTCACCAGAGTTTATGAGAGTGCCTGTTTTCCTATATTATGGTAGATGCTGGGTATTATCTAACTTTTTTATTTTTGCCAGTCTAAGAAATGAAAATTGTGTCTTGTTTTGATTTTCTTCCTGAATCACACCAAGGCAGAGATTTGGTTGTACTTTGAATAGGCTTTTAAGAAACAATCTAGGTAATGCATTTTTCTCCATCTTGCCTCTAAACATAATGGAAAGTAATGGCTTAAGATTTTGTCTTCTTTCAGAAGAGTAATATGATACATGAGCTGAATTTTAAGTGATTTTCTTTTCACATATAGGTTGAAGCTTGTAGATTATATAGCAAGTTCTCTGCCCGGCCAAGTAGCATAGAAGCTATTCCCTCTATTATCGAAAAGGTACAGTATTTAATTACAAGCTCTCCAAGTCAGCTGCTTTTTCTCAATTGCTTATACCTGTGTTACTTTTATTCTCCATAGAATGAGTAGCAATTTGGAATATATTCAGGCAGTTAGCAATGATATTGATAAGTAGCTATGTACATTTTAATATTCACTGTCATTAACTTAAAGAAACAGATAAAGTAAATTATTTTGAAAAAATTTCCCCTCTAGTTTTTAAATTTTTTTAAATTATGGAAAAGTAAAAAGAAGGATATAATGAAATCCTGGGTACCCTTTATCTTATGCTTTTGCAAGATTATTTTTGAAAATAATACTTATATTATTAAGTATTATTACTTAAATTACTTAAATTTTTGAAAATTAGTACTTATTACTTAAATTATTTAAGTATTATTACTTAAATTTACTTAAGTTTTTGATAATTAGTACTTACATTAGTATTAATATAAGACCATCTATTAGTTGATTAAACAGTGTATTATAAATTAGTTTTATATGTGAAGTTACATTTGAGCTGTTTCAAAAACCATGTGTTATAGAAACCATTTGATACATGTTACAACATCACAGTTTCTGAAACCTTTGCCAAATCATTAGAATTAGGAAGCAGGTGAAAGTAATGTTATAAAGTAAAGACTGGTAGGCAGAACCTAGTAGATAATTTCTAGGACTAAAGTGTAATAGAAAATGAATTTTAAAGCCCTAAGTGCGTATTTCTTTCTTATCTCTCCCCTTTTAAACAAAAATATCTTTTAAAGTATATAGAATCAATAGAGGGCATTTCAATGTAATTAAAATTGGTTACTTCTAAGGATGTTGCATCAACTAAGGATGTCGAGAAAAATCAAAATAGTGTTCATTTCACAATTTTAAATTCTCTTTGAGTGGAATGTGATAATAAGGATTGAGATTTTTAAAATATTTTCTTCCATTTGTAATGAACTTAGGCAGTGAGAAGCAGTATTTATGGTCGTCCAGGTGCTTGCTATGTTGACATACCTGCAGATTTTGTGAACCTCCAGGTGAATGTGGATTCTATAAGGTGAGTAATAGTTAAGTGGAGTCTTTCTTAATTGTGTTACCATAATGCTTACCTTTTAAAAAGAATTTACCTAGCAGTTTATAAGTTAATCTTCAGTTTGTCTTAACTTTTGAAGATTTAGTAATTAAACTGAATCCTGGCCAAAGGGCTTAATTCTCTTAATTAAAATGGCATTATTTAGGAATTATTTTGGGGTTTAATTACTACATCAAATACTTGGAGCTTCCCAAACTCCTCATTTGAAATTATTATTTCAGTAACCATAAAAAACTAATCCTCATGTAGTATGGTTACTTAGAGTCTTCATGGTATAAACCAAGAGATGAAGTGACTATTGAAAAATAGTAATTTTCAAATAGTTCTAGTAAGAACTCAGCATAAAAAATTTTAGTCTGTCTCTGTGATTTAAAAATATTTCAACACCAGATGTTACTGTGATTTGCCAAGTTCCCTTATTCCATAAATAAACACTGAGTGAACAATAAGTACAATAAATTGGTATCTAAGTCACGCCTGGTAAGGATGGGTACTTGGGTTAATGCATCACCCTGAGTACCATTTAGCACATTCCTGCTGTCATGGACCTAGTGACTACAGAGAGACAGTGGGCACTTCTGTTCACTCAGGATACCAAGTAGAGGTTTCCATTTGGGAGAGTCAGACAAAAAGGACATCTGTTCTTCATAATACCTGAACATGACAATCAAAATAATATTATTGGGGTTGGGGGGAGATGTACCTTAGGTAAGTTAACTCTGTAAGCCTTCTTTAAAATTTTTGTAAAGATTTGGATGTCCTTTTTTGGTATTATATGCCCAAGTTTTGTACAGTATGATGTTTATTAATTGGGATAAATGAACTAAAACACTGAGGAGTTGGTGTCTAGAAATACTTAACTATGACAGTTTTAATATTTAATATTTCTTTTACTAATGCATATTGTGGTACTAAAATATTGACTTACTCAGTGAGTGGAAATATAGTGAGGTAGTTAAAAGCATGGACTTTCGAGACAGAACAACCATTTTCAATCCAGTCTTTGCCATATGCCATCTGGGGACCCCAGGCAAGTTACCTACTTTTTGAGTTTTTTTTTTTTTTCACAGTAGTGAAACAGAGATAATGGTAATACCTAATCTCATTATTTTGAAAATTAAATAAGGATAAATGGCACATAGTAGGTATGAAATATTAACTTTTAGTATGTTTTTTATTATTACTACAACAACAACTACTACGACAGTGTGAAGCCATTAACTCAGATTTCCTGTCAGTGAATTGCTCCTTTGGTTGTTAGATGATCTTAGGGAATAAATATTAATTTACCAGGTATGACAAGGATATTATGGTTATATGGGAGAAAGTCTTTATCTTTTAATTTTTAAGTCTTGCTGCGGTAATCTACTGTCAAATGGTTTAGGAAGAAATGTATATGTATATTTATGTGTGTATGTGTGAAGCAAATACGGTAAAATATTAGTAGTTGAATTTACAGGGTGGGCATATGGAGTTTATTATACTATTTTTTCTACCTTTTTATGTATTTGATATTTTCACAATAAAAAAGTTTAAAAGTTGGCCTCCTAATTAACAGAGCTCTTTGTTTCCAGGTACGTGGAGTGCTGCACGCCCCCTCCTGTTAGTATGGCAGAAAGCTCTGCTGTATGTATGGCAGCATCTGTTATTAGGAATGCCAGACAGCCCCTTCTTATCATCGGGAAAGGTAGCATTGAATGGAGCTCTAAGTCTTGCTAGGCTTTCAAAAGAATGCTGATTCTGTTTAGAAATTGTCTTCATGATTTATTAGCATCGGCTCTAATGTTTGAAATTGGAATAAAAATTCTCTTTATTCATTTAGCATTATTTATTAGTTTTGAAATCATAGAATTATTCTAGAATGCCTGGAATATCACCTATTACATTTCTTTTTTTTTTTTTGTAAATTTATTTAGTTTATTTATTTTTGGCTGCGTTGGGTCTTCGTTGCTGAACGTGGGCTTTCTCTAGTTGTGGCGAGCGGGGGCTACTCTTCGTTGTGTGCGGGCTTCTCATTGTGGTGACTTCTCTTGTTGCAGATCACGGGCTCTAGGCGCACAGGCTTCAGTAGTTGTGGCACGCGGGCTCAGTAGTTGTGGCTCGTGGGCTCTAGGCACACAAGCTTAAGTGGTTGTGGCACACGGGCTTAGTTGCTCCTTGGCGTGTGGGATCTTCCCAGACCAGGGATCGAACCCGTGTTCCCTGCATTGGCAGGTAGATTCTTAACCACTGCGTCACCAGGGAAGTCCCTATTACATTTCTTATGAATAAAATGTGTTTTTTTCCATTATGAAGATTACACATGAATATTATTAAAAATTTGGAAAATCCAGAAGATTAGAAAGAAGAAATCCCTTCATCCAAAGAAGTACTACATTTTAACATGTAGTACTTTTGTATTACTTTTTGCATGTATATTTTATACATTGTGATCATACTGTATAGACAGTTTTTTTTTAAGTATACAATCTAATATCTTTTAGTATATTTACAAAGTTGTGCATCCATCACCACAATCAATTTTAGAATATTGTCATTACCCTCCCCCAAACCCCACATCCCTTAGCTGTCACCCCAAACCTCCTTAGCCCTCTGCCCCAAGCAACCGTGAATCTGTTTTCTGTCTCTATAGATTTGCCTATTTGGACACGTCTTTTAAATAGAATCATATAATGTATGGTCCTTTGTGACTGACCTTTTTGATTTAACGTAATGTTTTCAAGGTTCATCCATGTTGTAGCGTGTATCAGTACATCATTTCTTTTTATTGCTGAATAATAGTGATAATATATTTATTATAATTATATATAATATAATAATAAGTGTAATTCATAGTTATTATTGTTATTATTCCATTGTACGGATATACCACATTTAATTTAATCCATTCATAGTTAATGGACATTTGGGATGTTTCCACTTTTGAACTGCTGTGAAAAATGTTGCTATGAACATTCATGTACAAATGTTTGTGTGGATGTATATTTTCAGTTCTCTTCAGTATGTACCTAGGAGTGGGATTGCTGGGTCAAATGGCCACGCTATTAGACAGTTTCGTATTATACTTAATTCATTTAACGTTAGAATAACATTTTCTCATGGTCTTAGATTTTTTCCCAAATATTTTTAATGCCCATTCATGTATATACTAATACTTTACTGGCAAATATTTAAATCTTTGCCAGTTTTTGTTTGTGTTTAGAATAGCTGCAACAGACTCGTTTGTACTTAAAGCTTTTTCCATACTTAGGATATAAGATAGATTCCCAGAAAGAAAATTAACTAAGTTAAAATGTATTCATATTTTAAGGCCTTTGGAGCATATTGTCCGATTGCTTTCTCCCAAGGTATTGTACCAATTTATACGCATGTCAGCAATTTATTATAGTATCCATTATATGTTCTAGACCTGAGGGGGCTGTGAATCATCTATGACCATGCTAGTCATTTATCAACTACTTAGGAAATAACTACATAGAAAGTAAAAACAGTTTTAGTAAAAATGGTGGACAACAGAAAAAAATTGAAGTCAGAGCTGAGTTGTGTACAGCTATGTGATATATTAGCTCTGTGACCTTGGCAAAAACTGCTTTGAGTCTCAGTTACCTCACTTGTAAAATAGAGATTAGCTACCTCAATAGTATTGTTACAATTAAACAACAAAATAATAGAGCTCAGTGGATGCTAGTTTTTGTACTTCCTTTAACCATCATTTAATGAGTCTTTATGATAAGGCAGGGATTATAGAAAACATTTGTGAGGTATATAGAGAAATAATGGTTCCTACTTATAAGTAGACAGACCTGGTCACAAATAAGTGGGGTGTGTGTAGACAGCTGAGGTGGATTCCCAGGGGAAGCAGCAACAATGTGCTTGTGTAGGTGGTGTGGAAAGACCGTTCAGAAGAGATGACGCTGTAGCCACCCCTTGAAAAAATGGGTGACCGGTCACTGAGTGGACACAGAGAACCCACGCAGTCCAGGAAGAGGGAACTGAATGGACAAATATTGAGGCAAGAAGGAGAATAGAAGGAAACTTTCTGGATTAAAAAAAAGGGATTATTTTTCATCCTACATGGATGACAAAAGATTCTAAGGTAGTTTTATAGGAGGGAGCATTAAATTGAATCTGAACATACTATACTATTTACTGAGACTCAGTAGAGAATTATAAGTTCTGGATATGGAGTAATATTCTACTAACCCTCAGAAAGAGCATAAAGTTAAATAGCTAAAACGATGGCCTTGATGACATTAGAAACGAAATCATTTCTATATTCAAACAGTAAGTTGTTTTCAGTGCCACTGAGGGCATAAAGCATATGGTTATTCTGCAGGCACACAACTGTAAAAACAAATGATGTGACCCATTCGAGTTAGTCCTGTTGTGATCACAGGATTATAGAGCCTATGAAGCGATCTACAGAGCTTTAGAAACGCAGGCGCCTTGTTAGAATTTCCGTACGCAGGCTAGATGACTGTGCAGTCCTGGTTAGCTGGTGGTGGGGAGCAACGTGTGAGGTTGCTCTTCCCTGTCAGGGCAAAGTCCTTCCTTTCCCACCTGCGCCTACCAGTAGATGTGTGTCCAGGGAATTGTGAGTAGTAATCCAATAGGAAAGTAGCATAGAACTGACAGTTAAGAGCAGCAAGAGATGTGAAGTGCAACCTTTGTTTGGGGGTAGACGTCGTTCAGAATAATTGATAATATTACTTGGGGGGGAAATTAGAACTATTGCCCTCTTAAACATTGTAAAATACCAAAGATAAAAACCGTAGTCACAGGACTTCCCTGGTGGTCCAGTGGTTAAGACTCTGCACTTCCACTGCAGGGGCACAGGTTTGATCCCTGGTCGGGGAACTAAGATCCCACGTGCCGCGTGGCGTGGCCAAAAAACAAAAACCATAGTCACAATTTGTTTTGAGTTTAAGCCCTGAGCAGGAGAATGTTTGAGAAGTTCTAAAAGCAATTTCACATGAACTATTTTAAGGGTCACAGTGTCTGGAGCTTAACTGACTTGTCCAATACATTTCGATTTCTTGTAGGTGCTGCTTATGCCCGTGCAGAGGAGAGTATCGGGAAATTGGTGGAGCAATGTAAATTGCCATTTCTGCCCACCCCCATGGGAAAGGGTGTTATCCCTGACAACCATCCAAACTGTGTAGGTGCTGCCAGATCCAGGTACGTGGCGCTCCAGATTTTAAATACAATGGCTTGGCAGATTCCAGGCTAATTTAAATTATTTTGTGACTTTAATGAATCTAGGAGAAGTTCTGAAAGAATCACATAATTTTAAGCACATCTGTTTCTTTTTAGACTTTTCAGCACTTTAAAGATGTTGTCCTCTATCTCCTGACTCTCATGGTTTCAGATGAGAAATCTGTAGTCATTTGAATCTCTGTCCGCTGATGTAGTTGTCTTTCTGTGGCTCCTTCCAGAATTTTTTTTTATCTTTGTTTCTCAGCAGTTTGATTATGATGTGTCTGGACACGGTTTTCTTTTAGTTTATCCTGTTTGGGGTTCTCTAATCTTCTTGAATCTGTACATTGATACCTTTCACCAAATTTGGAAAGTTTTTGGCCGTTATTTCTTCAAATATTTTTTTCTACACCGATCTCTTTCTCTTTTCTGAAGTAACACAAATATTAGGCATGTTGATATTGTCCCATAGGTCCCTGAATAACTGTTTAATTCTTTTTAATCCTTTTGTCTACTTTATATGTTCTATTTCTCTGCGGAGAATGTTTATCTTCCCATTTATTTCAAGAGTATTTTTGTTTACCTTATGGAACATAGTTATAATAGCTGATTTAAAGTATGTGTTTACTGATTGTAACATCTGGGTCATCAGTACAATTGGCATCTATTCATTATATTTTCTTTTGAAATTGGTTACATTATTCTGGTTCTTTGTGTTTTGAGTAGTTTTGGATTGTATCCTAGAATTTTGAATACTGTGTTGTGAGATTCTAGGTCATACCAAAATCCTCTGTAGAATGCTGATTTTGTTTGTTTGTTTTAGCAAGCAGTTAGCTTGGTTAGATTCAGACTGCAGGTTCTGACTCACTCACTCACTGTGAGCATGGTTCCAGGGTCAGTTGATTTCCAAAGCCTTTGCTATGCTCCTTTGGGTCTGTCCACACATGCCCAGCCCAGGGGTGAGCCCCAGCCCCAGTTCTGGATATAAACATGCTGGTTAATATCCAGAACTAGGGATTCCTTTTCTCTCTTAAGACATAGCCCACCCATTTCCCAGAGTCCCTTTTCCTGGCCCTTGCTGCTACCTTATCGTACCACACAACAGGTGCTGCCTTTGAGGCAAAGTGGCAGGAAAAAAAAGAAAGATGAAAGATAAGGGGGATGCCCTCATATTCTCCAGACCACAGGGGCCCCTTTTCCCAGTTCCTCTTGCCTGAAAAATGAAGTTTCTCTTGGGATTTTAGCTGCTTAGGACTTACCACAGTGCCACTGTGCTGCCCTCACAGCACAGCTGTGAGAGAGAAATAGAGAAAAAGAAAATTTTGGAGCTTTCCCCCCATGCTCTCAGGCATGCAGGGTCCCTTTTCCTGATCTTCTGGCCAAAAAGACACGGTTTCTCTCCCAAGTTTTTGCTTTCCTTTAGTTCTGCAACTAGGACTGCTCTGAATCAAAGCGAAGAGATAAAAGAGGGGAAAACCTTAAAAACTCACCGCCTGCATGGGTCACTTCTTTGATCTCGTCCCGGTCCACCTACTATTGTTTACTTTTCAGAAGCCTCAGGTAGTTGCTTTTTATAGTTTGTTCAGAGTTTCCACTGTATCAGTGGGAGAGCTAGGCTGGAGTGGGATTACCCAGCCTTGGCTGGCACTGGAAGTCTCTTCTTCTTAGATTTTTTTTTTTAATTGACTTCACCTCATTCTTTTTACTGTTTTTTTTTTGCCCTGCCACATGTGGCATCTTAGTCCCCAACCAGGGATCAAACCCATGCCCCCTGCAGTGGGAGCTTGGAGTCTTATCCACTGGACCGCCAGGGAAGCCCCTCTTCTTTTTAAATTTTTAAAACACACTTTCTGATAAACCATGTGTTTTTTTTAAAATTTCTTTATTATGAAATATTATAAATATACAAACGAGAGAGTAATTTAATGAGCACTATGTAACCACCACTCAACTTTATCAAATATAATATTAAGTAGTATGTTGTTGCTTTAAGTTTTTTTTTTAAGAAACAAAAAATTACAGATTTGTTTGTAGTCCCTGCATATCTTACCTGATCCCATTTCCTCCCTCCCTCGCCACAGTTTACCACTGTTCTACATTTGGTAATTTTCATGTTGTCATACAAACACTAAATTAATTTTGAGGGGTTTTTAAATGTCATGTTTCCTGTTCAATCTTTAATGTTGCTCATTTAATGCTATTTTAATAAGCTTATACGTTTACTTTTTTCATATTAGTATACATTGTACAGTAGCCAAATTAATTATTACAAGGTTTTTTCTTTTAATATACTTTAACTTGGGTTGAGCTGAAGTTTATCTTCATTCCTGTTGAATTTTAAGAAGATAATATTAATGACATTAATAATATAGAAAAGATTGTAAGGGGCTATAAATAATTGTATCAACAATTTCAAGTATCAACAATTTCAAATTTTGGAGTATCTATAAGCAAATCTATCCTTCCATTTTCAGTTTTTATCTGTTAGTTAAATTGGGTCCCACAGGACCAAAACAGTATATGAGGATAGCTTTTTTGACTATATAGTTGAAATAATAACTGAATTTCTGTGAAAAATAGCATAAGCCACTGCAGAAGATAAAAGCAAAAAAAAAAACAAACAGATCCTCTTTGGACAAAAGATAAGAAAAATGGGAAATAGCCAAGAAGTAGAAAAAAGAAAACCCACGGCAATTATTATAATAAAAATTATCCTGGAAAAAGGCATGACGTTTCAATTGGATCAATAATAATGACAGTTGTGTGCATCATTAGAGCCACATCGGCAACAAAATGATACAGTGTAAAAACAAGCAAAGACGCATGAGGTAAACAAAAGGAGAGCAAGGGTTATTAATATCAGAGTGGACATCAAAGTAAATATCAAAAAATTGAAGTTATAGTGACAAAAATACTAAGGTATATAAAACCATTAGAAATACACTTGGTGTAATATTTTTTGAAAGCAGTTGGGGAAAGTGAATCAATCATCATAAAAATACCTGCTTCAAGGAATCAATATGAAGTATATATTAAGATTCAAATGAAGATGTGCAACCCAGTACTGTTAATAACAAAGAAAATATCCAGCAGTTGAGAAGAGGTGAAATAAATTTGTGTTCAACAAAATGTGTAGCCTTTAAAATTTGTATTTAAGAAGAACTTAATGATAAAGGAAAACATTTATGATAAGCAAAAGTGCATGAGACAGTATTTAGTATATAAGCTCAACTATATAAAAATACACATGTGTAGAAAAAAAGACTAGATGAAATTATGCCAGGATATTAATAATACTTTATAAGTTGATAGTATTATTGGGAGATTTTGGCTTTTTCTTTATACTTTTCTGCTTTTTCCAGATTATCTACAGTATACTTGTATTAATTTTTCTAATGATAAAAAAGTAATAAATGATATAGAGTATAGATAAAGTCTTATGGTAGTATTTTCTACTTATTTCGTCTTTTGGATTACCATTTAAATAGAATGGCTTCATAAATTATTTCAGTTTGAAAGATCAAATTTACCGTATAAGCTGATTCTCAAGACCAGTACAAGATGCAAATTATTTAGACTTTTCCAAATACTTTAGAAATTAACTTTAGAATAATTCAAATAAGAATGTAGATATCCTTTTTGTTATATCAGATTTTTCTTTTTAATAGGGCTTTGCAATTTGCTGATGTAATTGTGTTATTTGGTGCCAGATTAAATTGGATTTTACATTTTGGACTGCCTCCAAGATATCAGCCAGATGTGAAGTTTATCCAGGTACTCAAAGAGGAGAGATTAATTGATTGATTGATTGATTTTTGGTTGCGTTGGGTCTTCAGTGCTGCACTTGAGCTTTCTCTAATTGCAGCGAGCGGGGGCTTATCGTCATTGCGGTGTGCGGGCTTCTCACTGCAGTGGCTTCTCTTGTTGTGGAGCACAGGCTCTAGGCGCACAGGCTTCAGGAGTTGTTGTACGCAGGCTCAGTAGTTGTGGCTTGCAGGCTCTAGAGCGCAGGCTCAGTAGTTGTGGCTTGCAGGCTCTAGAGCGCGGGCTCAGTAGTTGTGGCACACGGGCTTAGTTGCTCCTTGGCATGTGGGATCTTCCCGGACCAGGGCTCGAACCCACGTCCCCTGTATTGGCAGGTGGATTCTTAACCACTGTGCCACCAGGGAAGTCCTAAGAGGAGAGATTTAAAATCAGAGCTATGTGTAGTTTATTATTCTCTCAGCCGTTATCAGCTCCACTTTCTTTTTGGCTTTTGTAAAGAACTGTTTCTCTTTTTACAAAAGTAGAATTTTATAAATTGTCTGGCATAATTACAGGTACCAAAGTAAGCTGCCTTTTCAAGCCTATGAAACATAATGTACCACTTTACTGCTAACCAGAAAACCTTTCAAAATCAAGTTTTAAATAGTTTGAAAAGCATAATTTGCCTCTTCTTCATAGTTCAAGTATATTTAAAGGTAGACAAAAGAGGTTCAAGTAGGAGGTAGATTAGAACAAAACATTCAGCATTGTTAGGGATCAAGTTATTCTTTTAGATTCCAAAACCTTCAAACACCCTTTGGCTGGAAATCTCTAAACAATGGTGCTAAAACTATGTGTTTGGAATAAGCTCTTGTATCTTTATGACCCCTCTTTATAAACCAGTTTCCTTACTGATGTGAAAAGTACTGCCTACAAACCTGTTTGCCCTACACAGATTGTGTGAAGGTATTTTAATGGCCTCGCTGCAATTGTTGTCTTCTCCCTGCTTACCTTTTACTTCCTAAGTCAACTTCTGATAGGGGCCATTGAAAACTAAAACCACAAACAAGCAAGACCTGGATTGTACTGGAAGATGCTGCCTCTTGATTACAGAATAAAGTGCATCCCCTTTGGTGTGCCTAAATTACTTTTCCTCGAAGAAGCTGTTTTCCATGAAGCTTG
Organism: Balaenoptera ricei; assembly: GCF_028023285.1. Taxonomy (NCBI): domain Eukaryota; kingdom Metazoa; phylum Chordata; class Mammalia; order Artiodactyla; family Balaenopteridae; genus Balaenoptera; species Balaenoptera ricei. The sequence goes on along the minus strand of NC_082642.1, from coordinate 29,131,151 downwards.
CCCATGGCCATCCAGAAATGGAGCTTCTGAGTAAATAGGACGGAATCATGCCGGACGTAATCATGCCGTTCCCTGGGAGTGGGTCTCAAAATGTGGTTCCTGGACCAGCAGCATCAGCACCTCCTGGGAAACCTGTTAGAAATGTACATTTTTGGGCCCACCCCAGACCTCTTGAGGTCAGAAACTCTGAGGTGGATTCTTGCAGTCTGTGGCTTAACAGGCCTACCGGGCGGTTCTGATATATGCTGAAATTTGAGAACTCCTGCTCTGAATAAGAATTCCAGGGTAATTAAGTAGAACCTTATTATTCATTACATTCAAAACTGTAATTGATCAAGTCAAATGCATTCCTGTGAGTATAGTGGAACAATACTAAAGTTCTACAGAGTAGATTTTTTTTTTTTAATTTTTATTTATTGATTTTTGGCTGTGTTGGGTCTTCGTTGCTGCACACGGGCTTTCTCTAGTTGCAGCGAGCGGGGGCTACTCTTCATTGCGGTGTGCGGGCTTCTCACTGCGGTGGCTTCTCATTGCAGAGCACGGGCTCTAGGTGCGCGGGCTTCCGTAGGTGTGGCACGCAGGCTCAGTAGTTGTGGCTCGCGGGCTCTAGAGCGCAGGATCAGTAGTTGTGCCCCACGGGCTTAGTTGCTCCTTGGCATGTGGGATCTTCCCGGACCAGGGTTCAAACCCACATCCCCTGCATTGGCAGGCGGATTCTTAACCACTGCGCCACCAGGGAAGTCCCCGGAATAGATTTTAAAATGAGGGAAGATAGTGAGGTTTCTTTTTTTTTTTAAGAACAATTACACAAGGTTTAATAAAATTTTAAATGTTCAAGCCTAACTGACACAGCAATTTTACTTCTTGAAGTGATAGTGAGGTTTCTATACTAGCTATGATACTCATATAGTTCCGTGGATTTATTCTTTTATCAAGGAACTTCTTGAATATCAAATCTTAATCATATGCTTATGTGTAACATGCACAGTCCATTTATTGTCTTAGTTCTTAAAGATTTTTAAGAATAAACACAGCTTGTTCTTCAGCCTTGCCTCTTTTTTAGGTTGATATCTGTGCAGAAGAGTTGGGGAATAATGTAAGACCTGCTGTGACCTTGCTAGGAGACATAAATGCTGTTACTAAACAGGTGAGAGATTTTGCCTGGGTTTTAGTTTATGTGGCTTGGTCTTTACGGAGGTCAGTTCTTGAAAATGTTTCAGTCTTGATTCACTTGGTGACAGGTCTATTAATATCTATTTTAAATAAAATTTATGATGGAAAGCTATTCTTAAATATAACTATGGAACTTGGTAAATCCAGCTCCTTATGTATAGATAATTTGTATGTGGGTAAGTTAAGCATTTTTGAAAGGTGATTGAAAATTTAAAGGCATTCAGCCGGCAAACTGATTTCAGCTATCTGAAAGATTATAATACAGCTTCCAGAGGAATTGAACTTACAGCCAAGAAATGGCTTTATGTACTGGAAAAAATCTAACTTAGTATTTCTTTAGGCAATAAAGAGATTTTTACTCTTCAAACTGTAATCAGTAACTTGTCCAGATTCTTATTATTTGTATATAATTTATACATTTCACTGTGACAGACAAAATGTAGGCACATTTGTCCCATGACTTTGGATACAAATTGGTATCATTATCACGATTATACAAAATTAGGATGTAATCCCCAATATTAAAACACTCTGGAGCATTTAGTCTGTATCATGGGAATCCCTGGGTATTGGGGCTATGAGTCTTCTTGCAGGGGTTCTTTGGCAGGGTGATTTTCCTTCTATTGTCAGAGGCAGAGGAAGGCTTACGAGCCCCCCTGCCTGTGAAGTATGGAGGGGGTTACAGTTCTGCTTTGTCTTATGGGATCCCAGTTACTGGTAGAAGTCATCACTGAACCAAGCAGAAGCTTTCCGTGGTACCTATTTATCTTCTATCAGTTGTTTACTGCCCAGAGGAAAAACAGAGTATGAGTGATGTGAAAGGTAGGATAGTGTAGCTGTATTGTCTTTTTTAGAAGAGATTTTTATGCTAATATGATTTAAGTTTATTTTCAAAAAGGAAAGAAAAAGTTTCTGGTTTTTTAGCTTTTAGAACAATTTGAGAAAACACCATGGCAGTATCCTCCTGAGAGCAAGTGGTGGAAAATTCTGAGAGAAAAAATGAAGAGCAATGAAGCTTTATCCAAGGTAATATGGGACCCAATGAAACTCAAGAACACTTCAGGTCCATGGTTGAGTTAGTTCTGTCATAGCATGACATTTGCATTCCTAAAATCACAATGTGTAAGATACACACACACACACACACACACACATTCATATATGTATTACAATAAATATGGCACCTGAAGTTTCTTGTGGAAGTGGGCATTGGAAAGGTTATAGCTCGTGAGTTACTGTGAAGCAGTGGAAAGAGGGGATCTGACATTGGACAGAGAGTCGTAAGAGCCAATGTGGATGGGCGTGGCTCCTTGTCCTCAGTTTGACCTTGGCACCAAATCACAAGAGATCTTTTGGAACCTTAAATCCTGGGGCATGTTGGGGCATGTTTGTCCTGTAAGATTTAAGTTCTCCAAGGCATGCATTTATAATAGACAGGTGTTTCATCAAAACTGAAAATTTGATCTAATGTATAGCCACCTTTTTCTTTTTTTTTAATTTCTGCCTTATTGAGGTATAATTTTTCTAATTTATTTATTTATTTATTTTTGGCCACGTTGGGTCTTTGTTGCTGCGCACGGGCTTTCTCTAGTTGTGGTGAGCGGGGGCTACTCTTCGTTGTGGTGCGTGGACTTCTCATTGTGGTGGCTTCTCTTTGTTGCGGAGCACGGACTCTAGGTGCTTGGGCTTCAGTAGTTGCAGCACGTGGGCTCAGTAGTTGTGGCTCATGGACTCTAGAGCACAGGCTCAGTAGTTGTGCTGCACGGTCTTAGTTGCTCTGCGACATGTGGGATCTTCCCGGACCAGGGCTCAAAGCCGTGTCCCCTGCATTGGCAGGCAGATTCTTTTTTTTTTCACACACACACAGTGTATTTTATTTTTACAAGAGATAAATAGACTGACACGAAGCATTGTACATGGATGACCACAACAAAAGCAACAATGATTGCAATTACCAAACCTGAAACACACTCATACTATGTCATAATATTGACATTCAGTCCAGTAATCCTCCACTGTAACAGCTCCTTTACTTGGCAGTGAAAATTGATTTGTATATTCTTTGCCTCTGAGTCCTTGTGGGATTTTTTTTTTTAATTCAGACAGAAAGTCACAAAAATTATACTCATCCTCATCAGTTCACTCAGTCCCATGTAATTAAATTTTTTTTTTCATCTTGATCTTTTGTTAGCACTTTTTTGAGTTCATCAGTTTTTCATTAGAGTTCTGAAAATGCTTACTCATTCAGTTCAGCAGTACAGTCAGTTACCAGAAACCTGTACTTGTCAGAGTCTTTTCCATGAATTTCTTGAAGATGAAACCCTTTAATAGGAACATATTTGCAAAAGCATCAGAGTACACCCAGAACTGTCTGTAAATGAGAAAGGACTTAAAAATGACCAGTTAAAGATTTGATGAAAGTTCATAATAATGCAGGTGACAAGAAAATTAGTTATTTCTGAGATATACATTTTAAAGTAATAACTAGGATTATTACTTATAACATTATACCAAAACATATAAGATTTTTAGAAATTTCATGTAATGTCTGAAACATTTATATTAACATATTTCCATACATATTTCCATACAAATACAAATATAAGATTTTTAGAAATTTCATGTAATGTCTGAAACATTTATATTAACATATTTCCATACAAATAACCCAATGAAAGTTTAGTATTAGTTGTTTTGTTTGTTTGTTTTTTTATACTGCAGGTTCTTATTAGGCATCAGTTTTATACACATCAGTGTATACATGTCAATCCCAATCGCCCAATTCAGCACACCACCATCCCCACCCCACTGCAGTTTTCCCCCCTTGGTGTCCATATGTCCATTCTCTACATCTGTGTCTCAACTTCTGCCCTGCAAACCGGCTCATCTGTACCATTTTTCTAGGTTCCACATACATGCATTAATATACGATATTTGTTTTTCTCTTTCTGACTTATTTCACTCCGTATGACAGTCTCTAAATCCATCCACGTCTCAACAAATGACTCAATTTCGTTCCTTTTTATGGCTGAGTAATATTCCATTGTATATATGTACCACTTCTTCTTTATCCATTCGTCTGTTGATGGGCATTTAGGTTGCTTCCATGACCTGGCTATTGTAAATAGTGCTGCAATGAACATTGGGGTGCATGTGTCTTTTTGAATTACAGTTTTCTCTGGGTATATGCTCAGTAGTGGGATTGCTGGGTCATATGGTAATTCTATTTTTAGTCTTTTAAGGAACCTCCATATTGTTCTCCATAGTGGCTGTATCAATTTACATTCCCACCAACAGTGCAAGAGGGTTCCCTTTTCTCCACACCCTCTCCAGCATTTGTTGTTTGTAGATTTTCTGATGATGCCCATTCTAACAGGAGTGAGGTGATACCTCATTGTAGTTTTGATTTGCATTTCTCTAATAATTAGCGATGTTGAGCATCTTTTCATGTGCTTCGTGGCCGTCTTTATGTCTCCTTTGGAGAAATGTCTATTTAGGTCTTCTGCCCATTTTTGGATTGGGGTGTTTGTTTCTTTAATATTGACCTGCATGAGCTGTTTATATATTTTGGAGATTAATCCTTTGTCCGTTGATTCGTTTGCAAATATTTTCTCCCATTCTGAGGGTTGTCTTTTCGTCTTGTTTATGGTTTCCTTTGCTGTGCAAAAGCTTTGACGTTTCATTAGGTCCCATTTGTTTATTTTTGTTTTTCTTTCCATTACTCTAGGAGGTGGATCAAAAAAGATCTTGCTGTGATTTATGTCAAAGAGTGTTCTTCCTATGTTTTCCTCTAAGAGTTTTATAGTGTCCAGTCTTATATTTAGGTCTCGAATCCATTTTGAGTTTATTTTTGTGTATGGTGTTAGGGAGTATTCTAATTTCATTCTTTTACATGTAGCTGTCCAGTTTTCCCAGCACCACTTATTGAAGAGACTGTCTTTTCTCCATTGTATATCTTTGCCTCCTTTGTCATAGATTAGTTGACCATAGGTACGTGGGTTTATCTCTGGGCTTTCTATCTTGTTCCATTGATCTATATTTCTGTTTTTGTGCCAGTACCATATTGTCTTGATTACTGTAGCTTTGTAGTATAGTCTGAAGTCAGGGAGACTGATTCCTCCAGCTCCATTTTTTTCCCTCAAGACTGCTTTGGCTATTCGGGGTCTTTTGTGTCTCCATACAAATTTTAAGATGATTTGTTCTAGCTCCGTAAAACATGCCATTGGTAATTTGATAGGGATTGCATTGAATCTGTATATTGCTTTGGGTAGTATAGTCATTTTCACAATGTTGATTCTTCCAATCCAAGAACATGGTATATCTCTCCATCTGTTGGTATCATCTTTAATTTCTTTCATCAGTGTCTCATAGTTTTCTGCATACAGGTCTTTTGGCTCCCTAGGTAGGTTTATTCCTAGGTATTTTATTCTTTTTGTTGCAATGGTAAATGGGAGTGTTTCCATAATTTCTCTTTCAGATTTTTCATCATTAGTGTATAGGAATGCAAGAGATTTCTGTGCATTCATTTTGTATCCTGCAACTTTACCATATTCATTCATTAGCTCTAGCAGTTTTCTGGTGGCAGTTTTAGGATTCTCTATGTATAGTATCATGTCATCCGCAAACAGTGACAGTTTTACTTCTTCTTTTCCAATTTGTATTCCTTTTATTTCTTTTTCTTCTCTGATTGCCGTGGCTAGGACTTCCAGAACTATGTTGAATAATAGTGGTGAGAGTGGACATCCTTGTCTCGTTCCTGATCTTAGAGGAAATGCTTTCAGTTTTTCACCATTGAGAATGATGTTTGCTGTGGGTTTGTCATATATGGCCTTTATTATGTTGAGGTAGGTTCCCTCTATGCCCACTTTCTGGAGAGTTTTTATCATAAATGGGTGTTGAATTTTGTCAAAAGCTTTTTCTGCACCTATTGAGATGATCATATGGATTTTATTCTTCAATTTGTTAATATGGTGTATCACATTGATTGACTTGCGTATATTGAAGAATCCTTGCATCCCTGGGATAAATCCCACTTGATCGTGGTGTATGATCCTTTTAATGTGTTGTTGGATTCTGTTTGCTAGTATTTTGTTGAGGATTTTTGCATCTATATTCATCAGTGATATTGGTCTGTAATTTTCTTTTTTTGTAGTGTCTTTGTCTGGTTTTGGTATCAGGGTGATGGTGGCCTCATAGAATGAGTTTGGGAGTGTTCCTTCCTCTGCAATTTTTTGGAAGAGTTTGAGAAGGATAGGTGTTAGCTCTTCTCTAAATGTTTGATAGAATTCACCTGTGAAGCCATCTGGTCCTGGACTTTTGTTTGTTGGAAGATTTTAAATCACAGTTTCAATTTCATTACTTGTGATTGGTCTGTTCATATTTTCTGTTTCTTCCTGGTTCAGTCTTGGAAGGTTATACCTTTCTAAAAATGTGTCCATTTCTTCCAGGTTGTCCATTTTATTGGCATAGAGTTTCTTGTAGTAGTCTCTTAGGATGCTTTGTATTTCTGCGGTGTCGTAACTTCTCCTTTTTCATTTCTGATTTTATTGATTTGAGTCCTCTCCCTCTTTTTCTTGATGAGTCTGGCTAATGGCTTATCAATTTTGTTTATCTTCTCAAAGAACCAACTTTTAGTTTTATTGATCTTTGCTATTGTTTTCTTTGTTTCTATTTCATTTATTTCTGCTCTGATCTTTCCTTCTGCTAACTTTGGGTTTTGTTTGTTCTTCTTTCTCTAGTTTCTTTAGGTGTAAGGTTAGATTGTTTACTTGAGATTTTTCTTGTTTCTTGAGATACGCTTGTATAGCTATAAACTTCCCTCTTAGAACTGCTTTTGCTGCATCCCATAGGTTTCGGGTCATCGTGTTTTCATTGTCATTTGTCTCTAGGTATTTTTTGATTTCCTCTCTGATTTCTTCAGTGATCTCTTGGTTATTTAGTAACGTATTGTTAAGCCTCCATGTGTTTGTCTGTTTTACGTTTTTATCCCTGTAATTCATTTCTAATCTCATAGCGTTGTGGTCCGAAAAGATGCTTGATATGATTTCAATTTTCTTAAATTTACTGAGGCTTGATTTGTGACCCAAGATGTGATCTATCCTGGAGAATGTTCCATGCGCACTTGAGAAGAACGTGTAATCTGCTGTTTTTGGATGGAATGTCCTATATGTATCAATTAAATCTATCTGGTCTATTGTGTCATTTAAAGCTTCTGTTTCCTTATTCATTTTCATTTTGGATGATCTGTCCATTGGTGTAAGTGAGGTGTTAAAGTCCCCCACTATTATTGTGTTACTGTTGATTTCCTCTTTTATAGCTGTTAGCAGTTGCCTTATGTATTGAGGTGCTCCTATGTTGGGTGCATATATATTTATAATTGTTATATCTTCTTCTTGGATTGATCCCTTGATCATTATGTAGTGTCCTTCCTTGTCTCTTGTAACATTCTTTATTTTAAAGTCTGTTTTATCTGATATGAGTATAGCTACTCCAGCTTTCTTTTGATTTCCATTTGCATGGAATATCTTTTTCCATCCCCTCACTTTCAGTCTGTATGTGTCCCTAGGTCTAAAGTGGGTCTCTTGTAGACAGCATATATATGGGTCTTGTTTTTGTATCCATTCAGCCAGTCTATGTCTTTTGGTTGGGGCATTTAATCCATTCACGTTTAAGGTAATTATCGATATGTATGTTCCTATGACCATTTTCTTAATTGTTTTGGGTTTGTTTTTGTAGGTCCTTTACTTCTCTTGTGTTTCCCACTTAGAGAAGTTCCTTTAGCATTTGTTGTAGAGCTGGTTTGGTGGTGCTGAATTCTCGTAGCTTTTGCTTGTCTGTAAAGCTTTTGATTTCTCCATCAAATCTAAATGAGATCCTTGCCAGGTAGAGTAATCTTGGTTGTAGGTTCTTCCCTTTCATCACTAAGTATATCATGCCACTCCCTTCTGGCTTGTAGAGTTTCTGCTGAGAAATCAGCTGTTAACCTTATGGGAGTTCCCTTGTATGTTATTTGTCGTTTTTCCCTTGCTGCTTTCAATAATTTTTCTTTGTCTTTAATTTTTGCCACTTTGATTACTATGTGTCTCGGCGTGTTTCTCCTTGGGTTTATCCTGTATGGGACTCTCTGCGCTTCCTGGACTTGGGTGGCTATTTCCTTTCCCATGTTAGGGAAGTTTTTGACTATAATCTCTTCAAATATTTTCTCTGGTCCTTTCTCTCTCTCTTCTCCTTCTGGGACCTCTATAATGCGAATGTTGTTGCGTTTAATGTTGTCCCAGAGGTCTCTTAGGCTGTCTTCATTTCTTTTCATTCTTTTTTCTTTATTCTGTTCCGCAGCAGTGAATTCCACCATTCTGTCTTCCAGGTCACTTATCCGTTCTTCTGCCTCAGTTATTCTGCTATTGATTCCTTCCAGTGTAGTTTTCATTTCAGTTATTGTATTGGTCATCTCTGTTTGTTTGTTCTTTAATTCTTCTAGGTCTTTGTTAATCATTTCTTGCATCTTCTCAATCTTTGCCTCCATTCTTTTTCTGAGGTCCTGGATCATCTTCACTATCATTATTCTGAATTCTTTTTCTGGAAGGTTGCCTATCTCCACTTCATTTAGTTGTTTTTCTGGGGTTTTTTCTTGTTCCTTCATCTGGTACATAGCCCTCTGCCTTTTCATCTTGTCTGTCTTTCTGTAACTGTGGTTTTTGTTCCACAGGCTGCAGGATTGTAGTTTTTCTTGCTTTTGCTGTCTGCCCTCTGGTGGTTGAGGCTGTCTAAGAGGCTTGATGGGAGGCTCTGGTGGTGGGTAGAGCTGACTGTTCGGCAGGCAGATTCTTAAGTACTGAGCCACCAGGGAAGTCCCTATGGAGGTGTAATTGACGTATAAAATGGTAAGATATTTAAAGTTACATCATGGTGCATTGATAAACACACTGTGAAAGAGTTCGCCCCATCTAGTTAGTTAACACATCCATCCCCTCACGTTTATTTCATTTAATTTCATTTCACTTCATTTCATTTTATATTAGTGAGACCATTTGTAGCTTTCTTTTTCAATTAACTTTTGTATCACTGCTGGAAATTCTTTTGCAACTTCCTCATCTGCATTCATGGCTCTGCCTGATAGCTGAAGGCTTTAGAATTTATAGTAATGTATGAAACTACCAAACCATCCACTGTTAGCACTAAAATGAGCCACTTCTGCAGGATTTGGCAATTTTTGTTTAAAGTCTTTGTATATGGATAGTGTTTCCTCTTTGACTGTGAGAAAAGTTGTTCCTGATTTTTTTTTAACATCTTTATTGGAGTATAATTGCTTTACAGTGGTGTGTTAGTTTCTTCTTTATAACAAAGTGAATCAGTTATACATATACATATGTCCCCATATCTCTTCCCTCTTGTGTCTCCCTCCCTCCCACCCTCCCTATCCCACCCCTCTAGGTGGTCACAAAGCACCGAGCTGATCTCCCCGTGCTATGCGGCTGCTTCCCACTAGCTATCTATTTTACGTTTGGTAGTGTATATATGTCCATGCCACTCTCTCACTTTGTCCCAGCTTAACCTTCCCCCTCCCCGTATCCTCAAGTCCATTCTCTAGTAGGTCTGTGTCTTTATTCCCGTCTTGCCCCTAGGTTCTTCACGACCATTTTTTTTTCTTTTTTAGATTCCGTATATATGTGTTAGCATACGGTATTTGTTTTTCTCCTTCTGACTTACTTCACTCTCTATGACAGACTCTAGGTCCATCCACCTCACTACAAATAACTCAGTTTCATTTCTTTTTATGGCTGAGTAATATTCCATTGTATATATGTGCCACATCTTCTTTATCCATTCATCTGTTGATGGACACTTAGGTTGTTTCCATGTCCTGGCTATTGTAAATAGGGCTGCAACGAACATTTTGGTGCATGACTCTTTTTGAATTATGGTTTTCTCAGGGTATATGCCCAGTAGTGGCATTGCTGGGTCGTATGGTAGTTCTATTTTTAGTTTTTTAAGGAACCTCCATACTGTTCTCCATAGTGGCTGTATCAATTTACATTCCCACTAACAGTGCAAGAGGGTTCCCTTTTCTCCACACCCTCTCCAGCATTTATTGTTTGTAGATTTTTTGATGATGGCCATTCTGACCGGTGTGAGATGATATCTCACTGTAGTTTTGATTTGCATTTCTGTAATGATTAATGGTGTTGAACATTCTTTCATGTGTTTGTTGGCAATTTGTATATCTTCTTTGGAGAAATGTCTGTTTAGGTTTTCTGCCCATTTTTGGATTGGGTTGTTTGTTTTTTACATGTTGAGCTGCATGAGCTGCTTGTAAATTTTGGAGATTAATCCTTTGTCAGTTGCTTCATATGCAAATATTTTCTCCCATTATGAGGGTTGTCATTTCGTTCTTGTTTATGGTTTCCTTTTCTGTGCAAAAGCTTTTAAGTTTCATTAGGTCCCATTTGTTTATTTTTGTTTTTATTTCCATTTGCCTAGGAGGTGGGTCAAAAAGGACCGTGCTGTGATTTATGTCATAGAGTGTTCTGCCTATGTTTTCCTCTAAGAGTTTGATAGTGCCTGGCCTTACATTTAGGTCTTTAATTCATTTTGAGTTTATTTTTGTGTATGGTGTTAGAGAGTGTTCTAATTTCGTTCTTTTATATATAGCTGTCCAGTTTTCCCAGCACCACTTATTGAAGAGGCTGTCTTTTCTCCACTGTATATTCTTGCCTCCTTTATCAAAGATAAGGTGACCATATGTGCGTGGGTTTATCTCTGGGCTTTCTATCCTGTTCCATTGATCTATATTTCTGTTTTTGTGCCAGTACCATACTGTCTTGATTACTGTAGCTTTGTAGTATAGTCTGAAGTCAGGGAGCCTGATTCCTCCAGCTCCGTTTTTCTTTCTCCATATTGCTTTGGCTATTCGGGGTCTTTTGTGTTTCCATACAAACTGTGAAATTATTTGTTCTAGTTATGTGAAAAATGCCATTGGTAGTTTGATAGGGATTGCATTGAATCTGTAGATTGCTTTGGGTAGTAGAGTCATTTTCACAATGTTGATTCTTCCAATCCAAGAACATGGTATATCTCTCTGTCTATTTGTATCATCTTTAATTTCTTTCATCAGTGTCTTATAATTTTCTGCATACAGGTCTTTTGTCTCCTTAGGTAGGTTTATTCCTAGGTATTTTATTGTTTTTGTTGCAATGGTAAATGGGAGTGTTTTCTTAATTTCACTTTCAGATTTTTCATCATTAATGTATAGGAATGGAAGAGATTTCTGTGCATTTATTTTGTATTCTGCTACTTTACCAAATGCATTGATTAGCTCTAGTAGTTTTCTGGTAGCATCTTTAGGATTCTCTATGTATAATATCATGTCATCTGCAAACAGTGACAGCTTTACTTCTTCTTTTCCGATTTGGATTCCATTTATTTCTTTTTCTTCTCTGATTGCTGTGGCTAACACTTCCAAAACTATGTTGAATAACAGTGGTGAGAGTGGGCAACCTCGTCTTGTTCCTGATCTTAGTGGAAATGGTTTCAGTTTTTCTCCATTGAGGACGATGTTGGCTGTGGGTTTGTCATATATGGCCTTTATTATGTTGAGGAAAGTTCCCTCTATGGCTACTTTCTGCAGGGTTTTTATCATAAATGGGTGTTGAATTTTGTCAAAAGCTTTCTCTGCATCTATTGAGATGATCATATGGTTTTTCTCCTTCAGTTTGTTAATGTGGTGTATCACATTGATTGATTTGCATATATTGAAGAATCCTTGTATTCCTGGGATAAACCCCACTTGATCATGGTGTATGATCCTTTTAATGTGCTGTTGGATTCTGTTTGCTAGTATTTTGTTGAGGATTTTTGCATCTATGTTCATCAGTGATATTGGCCTGTAGTTTTCTTTCTTTGTGACATCTTTGTCTGTTTTTGGTATCAGGGTGATGGTGGCCTTGTAGAATGAGTTTGGGAGTGTTCCTCCCTCTGCTATATTTGGAAGAGTTTGATAAGGATAGGTGTTAGCTCTTCTCTACATGTTTGATAGAATTCGCCTGTGAAGCCATCTGGTCCTGGACTTTTGTTTGCTGGAAGATTTTAAATCACAGTTTCAATTTCAGTGCTTGTGATTGGTCTGTTCATATTTTCTACTTCTTCCTGGTTCAGTCTCAGAAGGTTGTTCATTTCTAAGAATTTGTCCATTTCTTCCAGGTTGTCCATTTTATTGGCATATAGTTGCTTGTAGTAATCTCACATCATCCTTTGTATTTCTGCAGTGTCTGTTGTAACTTCTCCTTTTTCATTTCTAATTCTGTTGATTTGCGTCTTCTCCCTTTTTTTCTTGATGAGTCTGGCTAATGGTTTATCAGTTTTGTTTATCTTCTCAAAGAACCAGCTTTTAGTTTTATTGATCTCTGCTATCGTTTCCTTTATTGCTTTTTCATTGATTTCTGAACTGATCTTCATGATTTCTTTCCTTCTGCTAACTTTGGGGTTTTTTTGTTCTTTCTCTCATTGCTTTAGGTGTAAGGTTAGGTTTTTTATTTGAAATGTTTCTTGTTTCTTGAGGTAAGATTGTATTGCTATAAACTTCCCTCTTAGAACTGTTTTTGCTGCATCCCATAGGTTTTGGTTTGTTGTGTTTTCATTGTCATTTGTCTCTAGGTATTTTTTTATTTCCTCTTTGATTTCTTCAATAATCTCTTGGTTATTTAATAGTGTATTGTTTAGCTTCCATGTGTTTGTATTTTTTACAGATTTTTTCCTGGAATTGATATCTAGTCTCATAATGTTGTGGTCAAAAAAGATACTTGATGCGATTTCAGTTTTCTTAAATTTACCAAGCTTGATTTGTGACCCAAGGTATGATCTATCCTGGAGAATGTTCCATGAGCACTTGAGAAGAAAGTGTATTCAGTTGTTTTTGTATGGAATGTCCTATAAATATCAATTAAGTCCATCATGTTTAATGTATCGTTTAAAGCTTGTGTTTTCTTATTTATTTTCATTTTGGATGATCTGTCCATTAGTGAAAGTGGGGTGTTTAAGTCCCCTACTATTATTGTGTTACTGTCGATTTCCCCTTTTATGGCTGTTAGCATTTGCCTTGTGCATTGAGGTGCTCCTATGTTGGGTGCCTAAATATTTACAATTGTTATATCTTCTTCTTGGATTGATCCCTTCATCATTATGTAGTGTCCTTCTTTATCTCTTGTAATAGTCTTTATTTTAAAGTCTGTTTTGTCTGGTATGAGAATTGCTCCTCCAGCTTTCTTTTGATTTCCATTTGCATGGAATATCTTTTTCCATCCCCTCACTTTCAGTCTGTATGTGTCCCTAGGTCTGAAGTGGGTCTCTTGTAGACAGCATATATACAGGTCTTGTTTTTGTATCCATTCAGCCAGTCTATGTGTTTTGGTTGGAGCATTTAATCCATTTACATTTAAGGTAATTATCAATACGTATGTTCCTATTACCATTTTCTTTATTGTTTTGGGTTTGTTATTGTAGGTCTTTTCCTTCTCTTGTGTTTCCTGCCTAGAGAAGTTCCTTTAGCATTTGTTGTAAAGCTGGTTTGGTGGTGCTGAATTCTCTTAGCTTTTGCTTGTCTGTAAAGGTTTTAATTTCTCCATCAAATCTGAATGAGATCCTTGCTGGGTAATCTTGGTTGTAGGTTATTCTCCTTCATCACTTTAAATATGTCCTGCCACTCCATTCTGGCTTGCAGAGTTTCTGCTGAAAGATCAGCTGTTATCCTTATGGGCATTCCCTTGTGTGTTATTTGTTGTTTTTCCCTTGCTGCTTTTAATATTTTTTCTTTGTATTTATTTTTTGATACTTCGATTAATATGTGTCTTGGTGTGTTTCTCCTTGAATTTATCCTGTATGGGACTCTCTGTGCTTCCTGGACTTGATTAACTATTTCCTTTCCCATATTAGGGAAGTTTTCAACTATAATCTCTTCAAATATTTTCTCAGTCCTTTTCTTTTTCTCTTCTTCTTGTGGGACCCCTATAATTCAAATGTTGGTGTGTTTAATGTTGTCCCAGAGGTCTCTGAGACTGTCCTCAATTCTTTTCATTCTTTTTTCTTTATTCTGCTCTGCAGTAGTTATTTCCACTATTTTATCTTCCAGGTCACTTATCCGTTCTTCTGCCTCAGTTATTCTGCTATTGATCCCTTCTAGAGAATTTTTCATTTCATTTATTGTGTGGTTCTTCACTGTTGTGTGCTCTTTAGTTCTTCTAGGTCCTTGTTAAACATTTCTTGTATTTTCTTCATTCTATTTACAAGATTTTGGATCATCTTTACTATGATTATTCTGAATTCTTTTTCAGGTAGACTGCCTATTTCCCCTTCATTTGTTAGGTCTGGTGGGTTTTTGCCTTGCTCCTTCATCTGCTGTGAGTTTCTCTGTCTTCTCATTTTGCTTAACTTACTGTGTTTGGGGTCTCCTTTTCGCAGGCTGCAGGTTCATAGTTCCTGTTGTTTTTGGTGTCTGTCCCCAGTGGCTAAGGTTGGTTCAGTGGGTTGTGTAGGCTTCCTGGTGGAGGGGACTAGTGCCTGTATTCTGGTGGATGAGGCTGGATCTTGTCTTTCTGGTGGGCAGGTCCACGTCTGGTGGTGTGTTTTGGGGTGTCTGTAGCCTTATTGTGATTTTAGGCAGCCTCTCTGCTAATGGAGGGGGTTGTGTTGCTGTCTTGCTAGTTGTTTGGCATAGGGTGTCCAGCACTGTAGCTTGCTGGTCGTTGAGTGGAGCTGGGTCTTGTTGTTGAGATGGAGATCCCTGGAGATTTTTGCCATTTGATATTACGTGGAGCTGGGAGGTCTCTCGTGGACCAGTGTCCTGAACTAGGCTCTCCCACCTCAGAGGCACAGCCTTGACACCTGGCTGGAGCACCAAGAGCCTGTCATCCATGTGGCTCAGAATAAAAGGGAGAAAAAAAGGAAAGAAGAAGATAAAATAAAATAAAATAAAATAATTAAAATTAAAAATTATTTAAAAAAATTTTTTTAAAGTAATAAAAAAAAAAGAGAGAAAGAAAAAAGAGAGCAACCAAACCAAAAAACAAATCCACCAATGATAACAAGTGCTAAAAACGATACTAAAAAAAAAAAAAAAAAAAAAAAGGACAGACAGAACCCTAGGACAAATGGTAAAAGCAAAGCTATACAGGCAAAATCACACACAGAAGCATACACATACACACTCACAAAAAGAGAAAAGGGGAAAAAAATATGTGTATCATTGCTCCCAAAGTCCACCTCCCCACCTCCTCAATTTGGGATGATTCGTTGTCTGTTCAGGTATTCCAGAAATGCAGGTACATCAAGTTGTTTGTGGAGATTTAATCCACTGTTGCTGCGGCTGCTGGGAGAGATTTCCCTTTCTCTTCTTTGTTCGCACAGCTCCTGGGGTTCAGCTTTGGATTTGGACCCACCTCTGCATGTAGGTCACCTGAGGGCATCTGTTCTTCGCTCAGACAGGACGGGGTTAAAGGAGCAGCTGCTTCAGGGGCTCTGGCTCAATCAGGCCGGAGGAGGGAGGGGTACGGAGTATGGGGCGAGCCTGCGGCGGCAGAGGCCGGCGTGATGTTGCAGCAGCCTGAGGCGCGCCGTGCGTTCTCCCGGGGAAGTTGTCCCTGGATCACGGGACCCTGGCAGTGGCGGGCTGCACAGGCTCCTGGGAGGGGCGGTGTGGAGAGTGACCTGTGCTCGCACACAGGCTTCTTGGTGGCGGCAGCAGCAGCCTTAGCGTTTCATGCCCCCCTCTGGGGTCCGCGCTGATAGCCGCGGCTTGTGCCTGTCTCTGCAGCTCCTTTAAGCGGTGCTCTTCATCCCCTCTCCTCGTGCACCAGGAAACAAAGAGGCAAGAAAAAGTCTCTTGCCTCTTTGGCAGCTCCAGACCTTTTCCCGGACTCCCTCCCAGCTAGCTGTGGCGCACTAGCCCCCTTCAGGCTGCGTTCACGCCGCCAACCCCAGTTCTCTCCTTGGGATCCGACCTCCGAAGCCCGAGCCTCAGCTCCCAGCCCCCGCCCGCCCCCGTGGGTGAGCAGACAAGCCTCTCGGGCTGGTGAGTGCTAGTGGGCACCGATCCTCTATGCAGGAATCTCTCTGCTTTACCCTCTGCACCCCTGTTGCTGTGCTCTCCTCCGTGGCTCCGAAGCTTCCCCCCTCTGCCACCCGCAGTCTCTGCCCGCGAAGGGGCTTCCTAGTGTGTGGAAACCTTTCCTCCTTCACAGCTCCCTCCCACTGGTGCAGGTCCCATCCCTATTCTCTTGTCTCTGCTATTTCTTTTTTCTTTTGCCCTACCCAGGTACGTGGGGATTTTCTTGCCTTTTGGGAGGTCTGAGGTCTTCTGCCAGCGTTCAGTAGGTGTTCTGTAGGAGTTGTTCCACATGTAGATGTATTTCTGATGTATTTGTGGGGAGGAAGGTGATCTCCATGTCTTACTCTTCTGCCATCTTGAAGCTCCTCTCCAGCTGTTCCTGATTTTTTTTTTTTTTTGCTGTTTTGTGTATTCCTCTGCATCTTGGTTCAGTTGGGTGCAGTTTTCTGGGTTCATGTAGTGTTTCTAACTGATGGAATCATTCATAAGCAAATACGAAATTCCAGCTTTACTCATATTGTTCCCTAATATATCAGTCGTCTTGGAATAAATTTGCATTTTCCAAACAAGTAGAGTTGTTTCTACATGATTCTTTCTTTCTTTGGAATTTTAATCAATGACTTTCTCCTATCAGGAGCCAGTCTCAGTTTTCTTTCCTGAATGGTATAGTGATTAATTCCTTCTTTTCCATAGGAATCACCTTAGTTTAAGGTGGAAGGATCTTGCCTCTCTTCTCTGGTGCACGAGTATAGGAGGGTCGCTCATCCATCTTGGGTATGATCTCCAGCAGACCAAAGTAGTACAGGTGAAGAGGCAGTGGGGCTTTGCTGCTGAAGCTCTAAAAGGCATTTGGCTAGACAAGGGCAATAACCTTGCTGTTTTCCCTCCATTTAGAGACCCTCCAGAGTAGTGGGTGAAGCATATCCCCTTTCCATGTGGGGAAAGATTAGATTTTCTAAAACCCTGACTTCATTTTTAATTTTAAGTGTAGGGTCATATTTTAGATGAAAATATTCTAGAATAAACTTTTCACTTTTTCTAAGGCAGTGTTTCCCTGAAAGTGCTCAAATAAGACTGTTTAGTTTTGCTTAACCCAGTGTCTTCAGCTATCTTTACTATAGGACGTCTTAGTCTTTAATATGCTAGTGTGCGTTGTGGATCTCCAGGAAGAGGGATATTTCCTGCCTTATTTGATTGTGTTCCAAATTGGGACTGGGACCCGTTTTTCTTAGGCTGTCCCCTAGAACTGTTTACAGATCAGTTAGCTTGTCAGAGTCATCATCTAGTGGCCATTTGGGAATTTCATAGCCTTTGGCTGTTGCAAGTAAGTTTGAAAGTAGCTTATTGATGCTGTTTATTTTCACTGTATCTTAATCTAATTTGATTCTATTTCCCTCTGATATTTTAGGAATTAGCTTTCAAAAAATCCCTGCCTATGAATTATTACACAGTATTCTACCACATTCAAGAACAACTGCCCAGAGACTGTTTTGTGGTGAGCGAAGGAGCAAATACTATGGATATTGGGCGCACTGTGCTTCAAAACTACCTTCCTCGTCACAGGTAAAGGAAATTATAATGAATTGGAACGTGTTAAATTAGAAACTACAAAAAGCAGATTGAGAAAACATTTGAAAATTATACGTGGCCAGTGTAAGGACATACTTCATAAAAGTATTCTTAGGTGACGTTTTGTAGTGTTTCTATGCTTGGTATGTCCTGAGATCATGTGATAATTTGTATACTCAGTGTTCGGAGGATATATTCACAGTCTTCCAAGAAATCATGAGTGATTTCTCCCATTCATTTGCTTATCCTTAACAAATTAGTTCCTCACAGTCTAAAAACTTAATAATAAGGAGAATGTTTTATTGTTCTTTATTTTTCCATGAGCCATGTAAAAATGACTAGATTTGTGCCAACCCCACCATCTGTGATATGCCCCAGAGGGTTTCATTTTAGCTCTTTTCCCCAACAGGCTTGATGCTGGTACTTTCGGAACAATGGGAGTCGGTTTGGGATTTGCCATTGCATCTGCTCTAGTGGCTAAAGATAGAAACCCAGGGCAGCGGGTCATCTGTGTGGAAGGAGACAGTGCATTTGGATTTTCTGGCATGGAAGTGGAAACCATCTGCAGGTAAAGCAGCATCCTGAGTCAGCATTTCTTTTTCCAAAATATGAAAAATTATACCCAAGACCCACTTGCCTAACAAATAGTTACCAAGCATTCACCATGTGGCAGGTGCCCCGTGCATGGCACTGTGCTGTGTCCTGAGAATACTAGTATAAATACCCTGGGGTCTGTCTCATCCAGGACAGCATGTTCATGATCTCTCTACCACATGCCCAAAACCTGCAAAACTGGGGAGTAGTTTTTAGGTCACTGAAAAAAAAGTTCTGGTCTGATAAAAGCTTGTTTTCTGCATGGAGATAGCAGAGCTTGGTGGTTAAAAGAACGGCCTCTGGGTCAGTTGGCCTGGACTTAAATACTGGCTTGACCACATCAGACCCAGGTGACTAGGGTTAAGTCTCTTAACCAAACTTAAGTCTCCTCTAAAGTAAGGATAGGAGTCGTACTAGTTCCTACCTTATAGGACAGTTGTGAGGAGCAAGTGCTTCAGAGGGAATTAAGTATGGAAGGTGTCATTCTTATTAACTCCCAGATCTGTGAAAACCAAGGGTCAGAAAAGCTCAGTCATTTTCCTGAGGTCCGTAGCTGCATAGTGGTGGGACCAGGTCTGCCAGCCACTAACCATGCATTCTTTCTACTGCTCCATGATGTTTCTGTTAATAATTTGATAGTCTTTATTAGGATAACAAATGCTTAATTTTTGGTCTTACCCTAATATTACAAAAAAGCTTATAGAAAACTATCCATTTTCAAGTTAAAATTTCAATCCAATGAAAAGAAATTGCTTCAGAATGAAAAATTATTTCCTTTATATTTTACTCTCAATTTTAGGTACAACTTGCCAATCATACTTTTGGTGGTGAATAACAATGGAATTTACCAAGGTTTTGATACAGATACTTGGAAGGAAATGTTAAAATTTGGAGATGCTACTACAGTGTAAGTAACCCAGAACAGTGTATATTTATGTTTTCTCATCTATTTTAATCTCTCTTTAAAAAGTCTGCTCTACTGGAAACCTTCTCCTGTGGTGTCAGTATTGCTTGTTTTCATGGTCAGCTGCTCTGAAGGACAGGAACCCTGTCTGCATGGTTCCTTTTTGCACAACCATCCTTGACTGGCACTTCAATGAATACTTTATGATCAGGGAGCCACTGAAGGCTCGGGTGAATGAGTTTCATGTCTGAGCCTTGTTATTGAAAAGGCTTATTGCAAATGCTCCCAGTCCTACTATTCCCACTACACCATGTAGGAATACAGATGTTTACATATTATTTATGATATAGAGGTCTTCCTTCCTTTTACCGCTTAGCTAAATCTTGGTCATTTGATGACAGCCAAACTGAGACAGTATTGTGGCTGGCTGTGGGATGAGGAAGTTGTGAATCTGTGAGTCAGCCGCAGGGGAGCAGGCTGTGGGTATGTTTGCTTATGGCTCGCTGACTCTGTTTGTTGTTTTGTCGTTATTTGCTGTTTTGTGGTAACCATTCCTTTTTTCCTCTTTTTTTTGGAGGGGGGATTCATAATAGTTGATGGTGTAGCCTTCACTGCCCAGTATAGTAGCCACTAGCCACATGTGGCTGTTTAAGTTAAATTAAAAATTCACTTACTCTTTTTAACTAGTTACATTTCAAGTGCTCACCACAACAGGTCACTAGTAACTGCTATACTGGGCAGCACAGATATAAAAATTTCCATCATCAATAGAAAGTTCTATTGGACATTGCTATACATACAATAAAAAATGTATGGAAAGTTTAATGTACTGGCATCTCAGTTTACGTAAAAGTATGCCTTTCATTTTATACGAAATTTTTCCACAAATTATTTTAGAGAATTTTTTCTATTGACTTGTGACCTTCTTTTTCAGGGCCCCTCCAATGTGTCTTCTGCCACACTCACATTACGAGCATGTCATGACTGCATTTGGAGGCAAAGGGTATTTTGTACAAACACCAGAAGAACTCCAGAAATCCCTGAGGCAGAGCCTGGCAGACACAACTAAACCCTGTCTTATCAACATCATGATTGAGCCGCAAGCCATGCGGAAAGCCCAGGTAAAGATGATTGCTAAGCAGAAAGCAGAAATGCATCTCCCCTCCCACCCCCAAAAGTATCTACCAAATAGAACACCCTGTTATTTACTGAGTTCTGTCTAAACTGTTTCTGAGCTTGTCACTTTCATTTGTTGTTCAATGAATATTTGTTGAGGTATGTGTTAGGTGTGCTGTGTCAGGTGCTAAGAATAGCATAGTGAGCAAACCAGGCTCGGCCCTCACCTCATGGAGTTTACTGTCCAGTAGGAGAGTACAGTCCAGTCACCTCTCAACTGAATGTATCACAATAGAGTGAGGCAATTCCTCTGAAGAAAAGAAACCCAGTTCTGAATGAACATAAAACAAAGGAACCCAAGAGGTGTGTGGAGAAAAGGGAACCCTCCTACACTGTTGATGGGAATGTAAATTTCCATACTGTGGAAAACAGTATGGAGGTTCCTCAAAAAACTAAAAACAGAGTTGCCACATGATCTAGCAGTCCTGCTGCTGGGTATATATCTGGAGAAAACCATAATTTGAAAAGATACACACACCTCAGTGTTCACTGCAGCACTATTTACAGCAGCCAAGACATGGAAGCAACCTAAATGTCCAATGACAGATGAAGATGTAGTATATATATATACAGTGGAATACTACTCAGCCATAAAAAAGAATGAAATAATGCCATTTGCAGCAACATGGATAGACCTAGAGAGTATCATACTAAGTGAAGTAAGAAAGTGAAAGACAAATACCATATGATATCACTTGTATGTGGAATCTAAAATATGACACAAATGAACTTATCTACGAAACAGAAACAGACAGATATAGAGAACAGACTTATGGTTGCCAAGGTGGAGAGGGAGTGGGGGAGGGATGGATTGGGA
This sequence comes from Balaenoptera ricei, assembly GCF_028023285.1. Classification (NCBI taxonomy): domain Eukaryota; kingdom Metazoa; phylum Chordata; class Mammalia; order Artiodactyla; family Balaenopteridae; genus Balaenoptera; species Balaenoptera ricei. The sequence goes on along the minus strand of NC_082642.1, from coordinate 29,109,824 downwards.
GTTTAGGATTAGCAGGTACAAACTATTATATATAAAATGGGTAAACAACAAGGTCCTACTGTATAACACAGGAAGCTATATTCAAAATTCTATTATAAACCATAATGGAAAAGAATATGAAAAAAAATGTGTGTGTATACACACACACACACACACACACACACATATAACTGAATCACTTTGCTGTATAGCAGAAATTAACACAACATTGTAAATCAACTATACTTCAATAAAATAAATTTAAACAAACAAACAAAAAACCCCACAAAGGAATTCAATTTATATTGGAGTCACCAGGAAGACTTCTCAGAAGTGATGCTTAAACTGAGAGCTGAAGGATAAGTAGGGACAAACTCAGCAAAGAAGCGAGGGAAAAGATGTGCAAAGGCTCTTTGGCAGGAGGGAGCACGGCAAGTCCAAGGAATTGAAAGAAAGCCAAAGTGGCTGGAAGACAGAGAGTGGAGGAGGAAGCACAATGGGATATGAGACTATAATAGGGTAATTTATGCAATTATATTCAGAGTTAGTTACTTTGGCCTTTAAAGCAAAACTACGGTGTAGACTATAGCAGTAAAATAAATGACAGTGTGTAGTATGTTCCTCTCCCATCCCAGGTTAAGTTGCTTTTCATACTTTGTACTCTGATTCTGGTCCAGCTACTTTGCTTTCTCTTATATACCTGGCCTCCATGCCTGCACCTTGCATATCAGCTGCTGTTTTCAGTGTTTTACTTTTTTTCAAGTAGTTTCTGTCTTGGTTCTTTATACATGTATCTGCTGTTAGATTTTTTTCTTTTTTGAACAAGGCAGGCAGTGGACAAATGGGCAGAACGGATACCTGGACAATCAATGAAATGTAAATTAATTTGGAAACTATGAAATATATAGAATTCTACTGAAATTCTGTTTCTATAAGACAGATATCAAGGACGTTGGTGAAAGGAACAAAGGGGAACTACAAAACAGCCAGAAAACAGCAAAATGGCAATAAGTACATACCTATCAATAATAACTTTAAGTATTAATGGATTAGATTTTTGAATCAAAATAAATAGAGTGGCTGAATGGTTAAAAATAAGGCACATCTATATGCTGCCTATAAGAGACTCACTTCAGATATAAGGACACAAAGAGACTGAAAGTGAAGAGATGGAAAAAGATAATTCATACAAATGGAAACCAAAAGAAAGCTGGGGTAGCTATACTTATATCAGATAAAATAGACTTTAAAACAAAGACTGTAATAAGGGACAAAGAAGGGCATTGCACAGTGATAAAGGGGTCAGTCCAACAATAGGACATAACATTTGTAAATATGCACACAACATAGGAGCGCATATATACATATGCAAATATTAACAGACCTAAAAGGAGAAATAGACAGCAATACAATAATAGTAGGAGACTTTAATACCCACTTACATCAGTGGATAGCTCATCCAGACAGAAAATCAGTTAGGAAACATCAGCCTTAAATGACACATTAGAACAGATGGCCTTAACAGATATATTCAGAACATTCCATCCAAAAGCAGCAGAATACACATTCTTCAAGTGCACGTGGAATGTTCTCCAAGATAGATCATATGTTAGGCCACAAAACAAATCTTCATATATTTAAGAAGATTAAAATCATATCAAGCATCTTTTCCAACCACAGTGGTGTGAAACTAGAAATGGATTACAAGAAGAAAACTAGGAAATTCACAAATATGTGGAGATAAAACAGCATGCCACTGAACAACCAAGGGGTCGAAGAAGAAATCAAAAACATTTTTAAATGTCTTTGAGACAAATGAAAATGGAAATACAACATATCAAAATTTATGGGACACAGCAGAAGCAGCTTGAAGAAGGAGGTTCATAGCAGTAAAAGCCTACCTCAAAAAACAACAACAAAAAAAATCAAACAACCTAACTTTACACCTGAGGGAACTAGGAAAAAAACAAAGCCCAAAGTTAGTCGAAGGAAGGAAATAACAAAGATCAGAGCACAAATAAATGAAATAGAGCCTAAAAAGACAATAGAAAAGACCACTGGACCTAAGAGCTGATTCTTTAAAAAGATAAAATTGACAAAGCTTTAGCTAGACACACCAAGAAAAAAAGAGAGAGGACTCAAATAAATAAAATCAGAAATGAAAGATGAGCCATTACAACTGATACCATGGAAATACAAAATTTCATAGAGACTACTATGAACAATTATATACCAATAAATTTGATAACCTAGAATAAATGGATAAATTCCTAGAAACGTAATAACCTGCCAAGACTGAGTCATGAAGAAATAGAAAATCTGAACAGACCGATTACAAGTTAGGAGATTGAATCAGTAATCAGAGCCTCTCAAACAAAAGTCCAGGACCAGATGGCTTCATTGGTGAATTCTACCAAACATTAAAAGCAGAATTAATATCAATTCCTCTCAAATTCTTCCAAAAATTAAAGGAGGAAGGGACACTTCCAAAGTCATTTTTACAAGGCCAGCATTACCCTGATAACCAAAACCAGACAAAGATACCACAAGAAAAGAAAATTACAGGCCAGTATCCCTGATTAACATAGATGTAAAAATCCTTAATAAAACATTAGCAAACCAAATTCAACAATACATTAAAAGGATTATATACCATGATCAAGTGAGATTTATTCCAGGTATGCAAAGATGGTTCAATATCTACAAATCAATTAGTGTGGTACACTTCGTTAACAAAATGAAGGATAAAAATCATATGATCATCTCAACAGATATAGAAAAAAGCATTTGACAGAATTCACCATCTATTTATGATTAAAAAATCTCAACAAAGTGGTTATAGAGGGAACATACCTCAACATAATCAAGGTCATGTGTCACAAGCCCACAGCTAAGATCATATTTAACAGTGAAAAACTAAAGCTTCCTCTAAGGTCAGGACCAAGACAAGGATGCTCAGTCTTGCCACTTTTATTCAACATGGTATTGGAGGTCCTATCCAGAGCAATTAGGCAAGAAAAAGAAATGAAAAGCATCCAAATTGGAAGCAAAGAAGTAGAAGTGTTACTATTTGCAGATGGCGTGACATTATATATAGAAAACCCTAAAAACTCCACTGAAAAACTATTATAATAAATTCAGTAAAGTTGTAGGATACAAAATTAACACACAGAATTCTGTTGTGTTTCTATACAGTAACAACAAACTATCAGAGAAATTAAGAAAACGATCTCATTTACAACTGCATCAAAAAAGAATAAAATACCTAGGAATAAATTTAACCAAGGAGATGAAAGATCTGTACACTGAAAACTATAAGACATTAATGAAAAAAATTGAAGAAGGCACAAAGAAATGGAAACTATTCCATGCTCTCGGATTGGAAGAATTCATATTGTTAAGCTGTCCATACTACCCAAAGCAATATGCAGATTCAGTGCAATCTCTTATCAGAATTTTAATGGCATTTTTCACAGAAATAGAACAAACAATCCTAAAATTTGTGTGGAACCACAAAAGACCTCAAATAGCCAGAGCAATCTTAGAAAGAACAGAGCTGGAGGCATTAAATTACTTGATTTCAAAATATATTACAAAACTTTATTAATCAAAACAGTATGGTATTGGCATTAAAACAGACACATAGATCAATAGAACAGAATAGAGACCCCAGAAATACAGCCATGCATATATGATCAGTTAATTTATGACAAAGGAGAAAAGAATATACAGTGGGGTAAGGACAGTCTCTTCAGTAAATGCTGTTGAGAAAACTAGGCAGCCACATGCAAAAGAATGAAAATGGACCACGATCTTACACTATACACAATAACTCAAAATGGATGAAAGATTTGAATCTAAGACCGAAACCATAAAATTCCTAGAGGAAAACTGACAGTAAGCTCCTTGACGCTGATCTTGGAGATAATTTTTTGAATTTGACACAAAAGCTAAGGCAACAAAAGCAAAAATAAAGTGGGACTACCTCAAACTAAAAAGCTTCTGCACAGTAAAGGGAATCGTCAACAAAACAAAAAGGCAACCTATTGAATGGGAGAAAATATTTGAAATCATATTGTCTGATAAGGGGTTAATATCCAAAAAATATAAAGAACTCATTTAACTCAATAGCAAAAAACAATCCAATTAAAAAATGGGCAGAAAATATGAATTGACATTTTTCCAAAGAAGACACACAGATGGTCACCAGGTACATGAAAAGATGCTCAGCATCACTAATCATCAGGGAAGTGCAAATCAAAACCACAATGAGGTATCACCTCATACATGTTAGAATGGCTGTTATCAAAAGACAAGAAATAAGTGTTGGCAAGGATGTGGAGAAAAGGGGAATCCTTGTGCCCTCTTGGTGGCAATATAAATACATGCAGCCATTATGGAAAGCAATATAGAGTTTCCTCAAAAAATTAAATGCAAAACTACCATGTTATCCAGCAATTCCACTTCTGTGTATTTATGGGAAGAAAATTAAAACACTAACTCTAAAAGATACATGCACTTCCTTGTTTATTGCAGCATTATTTACAGTAGCCAAGATATGAAACAGTCTACAATGGATGACTGGATAAAGAAAATGTGGTGTATATATACACAATGGATTATTATTTAGCCATAAAAAAAGAATGAAATCTTAGCATTGCAACAACGTGGATGGGCCTTGAGGGCGTTATGCTGTATGACTTAAGTCAGATAGAGAAAGACAAGTATCATATGATCTCTCTTATGGAACCTAGAACAAACAAAAAAACCAAGCTCATAGATACAGAAAACAGATTGGTGGTTGCCAGAGTTGGGGGGTGGGGAGTGGGCAAAATGGGTGATGGGGGTCAAAAGGTATAAACTTCCAGTTATAAAATAAAGACATTGGAGATGTAATGCACAGCATGGTGACTGTAGTTAATAATACTGCATTGCATATTTGAAAGTTGCTAAGACAATAGATATTAAAAGTTCTCATTACAAGAAAAATTTCTGTGACTATATATGGTGATGGATGTTAACTAGATTTATTGTAGTGATCATTTCTCGATGTGTACAAATATCAAATCATTATGTTGTATACCTGAAACTAATATAAGGTTGTCTATTATACTTCAATTAAAATTTAGAAAGAGAGAGGCTTTGGCATAGCCTCTCGTAGGCTCTTCTCATAGCAGAGAGAAGAGATGCTTAAGAAGAAGCATGGTGATGGGGATGGTGACCATAGAAGGGCTAGGCCGGAAACGTGATGGGGTAGGTGGCATTAGCAGGGATTTATGTGGAGCAAGCAGGCAGACTGTTTTCAGGTAGGATTAACAACTTTCAGAACCTACTTAGTACCTTTGTGGGTTTATTGATTGCCTTGAAAAAAAAACTATTTGTTGAAATGATTTCTGCAAGCTAGACACCCAATAGATAGGTTTTAAAATCGCATGTCATTTATCTGTAGCTGAGTATTGCTTTTCAGTAGCTAGGATGTCAGTTTTGCAACCAGGATGCCCTCCTCCTGGCATCAGGGCATCAGAGCACTAAGGAAACTAAAGCCACAAGAGGCTTGGTAAGCACGTTCAGAGCACACAGACAAAATAGACTTGAGACCTGTGTTAGTCACAGAAGGGCCCTAATTGATTGTCCCTTCTCTGCTAATGCCTTTCTAAATGATCTGCTTCTAATGGTCTATTCTCTGAATCCTCTATGAATTTGGGGGGTATTGCTGGAGAATACAAGTTATTTCCTCTTGTATAATTTCATGAGGATTATCCTTGTATTTTTTGCATCTACCACTTCAACATTATTTATCTTCATTCCAGTAGAATTCCCCATATATTATAGTATCTAAGCTGTTTATTTTTCGTTGATTGTGTGCCCATTACCATTTGTCATTTTTTAAAAATGAAGTATAGTTGATTTTGCAATATCATGTTAGTTTTAGGTGTACAACATAGTGATTCAATATTTTTATAGATTATACTTTCATAAAATTATTCATAAAGTTATTATAAAATATTGGCTATATTCTCTGTGCTGTGCAATATATCCTTGTAGCTTATTTATTTTATACATAGTAATTTGTGTCTCTTAATCTCATACCTCTATCTTGTCCCTCCCCCCATCCCTCTCCCCACTGGTGACCACTAATTTGTTGTCTGTATCTGTGAGTCTGAAAAGATACATGCACCCTAGTGTTCATAGCAACATTATTTACGATAGCCAAGATATGGAAGCAACCTAAGTGTCCATCGACAGAGGAATGGATAAAGAAGATGTGGTATAGATATACAATGGAATATTACTCAGCCATAAAAAGATGGAAATTCCATGATCTGCAACAACATGGATGGACCTAGAGGATATTATGCTTAGTGAAATAAGTCAGACAGAGAAAGAAAAACACTGTATATTATCACTTATATGTGGAATCTAAAATAAAACAAATGAATATAACAGAAGAGAAACAGACTCACAGATATAGAGAACAAACTAGTGGTTACCATTTGTCATCAGTTCATGGTGTAGCTGGCTGCTTCCTGCTGTAGATACAGGGAAGACCTCATCTCTGCAGTTGCCTGTGTCCAGGCCGCATGGGTAGGATGGTCTTAGTCCTGGGCAAGCCTTGCATGCACTGCTCTTTCTCCTCAAGCTCTTCTTAGACATGGGAGCTTGCGGTCCTCTTTGGGCCTCCTTCATCCCCTCTCTCTCTTTTGTTTTTTTTTTTTTTAACTTTTATTGGAGTATAGTTGATTTACAATGTTGTGTTAGTTTCTACTGTGCAGCAAAGTGAATCAATTATACATACACATATATCCACTCTTTTTTAGATTCTGTTCCCATATAGGACATTACAGAGTATTGAGTAGAGTTCCCTGTGCTATACAGTAGGTTCTTATTAGTTATCTATTTTATATTTAATACTGTGTATATATGTCAATCCCAATCTCCCAGTTTATCCCTCTCCCCCTTTTCCCCTTTGGTAACCGTAAGTTTTTTTTCTACATCTGTGACTCTATTTCTGTTTTGTAGATTCCTCTCTTCTTTTGCATGTACTTCTGGTTCTTTCAGACTCTAGTTTTTTTTGTGCCCTGATTACTGTTAATGGGGGAAGATCCAGAAAGTGATGTTAGGTTGTTTTGTAGGACAAGACAGCAAGATTGACTAATGGATTTTTAGCTCCTTTTTGGGAAAAGCTCTAGACCAAAGACAAACTTCACTTTACCACCACTGTGGCTAGTGTGGTTATAGTGGGACTTCTAGATTTTAGAGCAAGCAAAACAGGTTATAGTTTGACACAGTTATTTCTTTTGACTGAATGTTTGTTATCTTTTCTTTTTCTAGGATTTTCACTGGCTGACCCGCTCTAATATGTAAATAAAGATGCCAATGAGTGACTTGAGGAGTTTTCTCTTTCCCGTAAGATGGAATTTTATTTTCCACAGCAAAATTACTATAATGTTAAAATTGTTCTGCAAAGAAAAATAAAAAACATTTCTAAATGACATTTTATAGTGCAGGAATTGATTAAAAACATAAAAAGATACCAGTATTCTACCACAGAAATAACCATTTACAGATGAAAGAAGGGGTTTATTAAATAGCATCATAACTGGTTTATTGAATGACACATCAGTATTCTTTTAAGTAAATCCATTCTTAAAGTCACATATCTTTTAATAACATCTTCGAAGAAAAAAGCTTCAAGAACTATGCAATGTAGAGGCATGTTCAGTAAGTTGGGGTACCTAGACTATCTTCCTTCATAGTTTATCCATTGACCACTTCATACCTTAGTCTAACCAGTATTTAACGGGGCTTGTTCTACATTTTATGAGTTGGGTTTTTGTTCCGTTTTGTTTTTCAGGAAAGAACTTACTAAGCCAAAGGAGAAATCACACCACACCCAAACTAATAATTTCAAGGTATATTTGGATTATCAACCTTAGTTTATGTGTACCACATTGAGACCAACAGAATCAACAGCCTTAATATATAAAGAACTCTTATAAATAAGAAAAATATTAATGCACTAATAGAAAAATGGGCAAAGGGCATGAATGCACAATTAACAGAAAAACACAAATGATCAATAAAAGTATGAGTATGAATACAAATGAGTACGTAAGTTAAATAGAAAACCCTTTTTTTTACCCCAGCCACTTAGCAAAGCACTTTTTAAATTATAATTTTCAGCATTTGGTGAGGGTGAAGTGAAGAGGAGAGTGCTGTGCTGGGGTGGAAGATGAAATTGGTACAAATTCCATAGAGGAATTCTAGCATTCCTTGTATTTGCAATCATAAAATGTTCATACCCCATAACTTTTGACCCAGTGGGCCTATTTCAAGAATGTATTTTAAAGAAATAATAAAATATTTGGTCAAATATTTATATATAAGGCCATTCAGCATAGTTTTATTTAGGAACAACCACAATGTTTAATAATAAGACATTGGTTATGTAAATTATGATCTGTCAACATCCTAAAATAAAAATTGTGTTAAAGAATGAATATTTATTAATGGAGAAATAATCACAGCTATAAAAATGGATGGGTCCAGGTCAGGATATACATCTTTACTCAAATACATACATAGAGAAAAAGGGTGGGCACAAAATAAACTAAAATTTCAATATAACTTGGTGATGGGATTTAAGTAATTTTTATTTCCTTCTTATGTTTTTTCCTACTTTTATAAGATTTTAAAGTAAAAATAATTATGTAATTGTATTACCAGAAACAGACATTGTTTTAAGAAAATATTAGAAATGGAAAAGTATCCCTTATTATCAGGGTCATTCTTGTTTATTATCCGCAGTTTTATATATGAGTTGGAGTGTAGGACTTTATATCCAAGTTCAGCTAGTTTGACTGTACCATACACATCAGACTTATATCCGTTGGCTAGTTAGGGGCCTGAGTGACCTCCACAATGTCGTGGACTCCAGCTTCGAGGTGTGAACCCAGGAGATACTTGAAGGGAGCTGTGGCTTTACCTGACAGGCCCTTGATATCAGGCCCCCTGGCAGGTCCTCTTATGTAGTTCTGAGATACAGACTAGAGAGCCTGGGCTGCGGAAGAGCATAGGGAATATCCAAGGAGGGCAGAGAGTGGGCGGCTTATGTAATCTCATCAGTGTCCTACTCTGCCCGTGGACACTGGCCTCTGGCGGCCAAGTGCTATGTAAGATTTTGCTGAAAGGTTGAGGGCTTGATGAATATTTGTGAGTTGAACTATATAAATCTGGATACTAGATGTAATTTGGGGAAAAGGCTCCTTCTCTAGTCATATTATCTCAAGAGAGAAAAAAAGTTGGCAGGTTAATAGGCTGACCAGCAGAGGTCAGTCTGAACAAAGATCAGAATAGTCCAGGAGCACTGTCCACTGACTGCCTGCTTTATAAATGGGATCTTTCCTCAGAAGGATAAGATATTGAATAAGCCCCTCTAAAATGAATCTGTTGGTTGATAGTCAAAGTTTACTTGGTAAATATTTTGTATCCCCTAGTTTAATAAGGAACATTCTTACGTGATCCTAGTATGTTGAATACTCAAGTGCCTCATAAAAACTGAACTTTGAAAGATTATGGTTGTTTTCTTAATTTAGGAACGATGAGAATTCAGGCTTGGAAATGACTTTTATCAGGTTAGTTCCTCTACTGATATTCTTTCCCAAACCTTTCATACTTCATGGGGTTGTCTAGGGGTTCAAAAAGTTATCCAGAAGCCCAGTGCCCGGTATATAGAAGGCACTCAATAAATGCCATTGTGTTTTAGGAAGATGCAACTTTAGAGAAGAGGAGAATGCTGGCTCTAATTGTGTCCTATTTAGCAGTGTGGTTTCACTTTGCAAGTAAATGGGTCTTATTTCCCAAATAGATGAGTCATGTCCTGGAAGACAGGGGCTGTGTGTTTTTATTTCCTTAAACAGCCACCAGCTCACTGGATAATAGCTGAATGAGAATTCATGATGTTTGGAAATAGCTCAGTGGATATTTTCTATGGTTATTTCACATATGCACCTCTGAAGCAGCTCAGCTTATTATGTGACTTGAGTATGTTTTCCTTAGGGAAAAAGGTCTCAAATCTGTTACAAAGAAATAATAGGATTTTGAACACCAAAGGAAAATGAAAATAATATTGCTTCCAAAAATGTATTTGTTCTTTTACTACTTTTAACTGAATTATAAGAAACATACAATATTGTATTAGTTTCAGGTATACAACATGGTGATTTGATATTTTTATACATTATGAAATGGTCACCACAATAGGACCGGTTACCATCTGTCACCATACAAAGTTGTTACAATATTAGTGATTATGTTCCCTATGTGTACATTACATTCTCATGACTTACTTATTTTATAGCTGGAAGTTTTTACCTCTTAAACCTTGTCCCCTATTTCATCTATCCTTCCACCCTCCTTCCTTCTGGCAACCACCAGTTTATTCTCTGTATCTATGAGTCTGTTTTATTTTGTTTGTTCATTTGTTTTGTTTTTTAGATTCCACATGTAAGCGAAATCATACAGTATTTGTTTTTCTCTGTTTGACTTACTTAGCATACCACCCTCCAGATCTATCCATATTGCTGCAAATGGCAAGATTTCATTCTTTGTATGGCTGAGTAGTAGTATATTGTATATATTAACACCATATCTTCTTTATCCAGTCATCTATGAACGGACATTGAGGTTGTTTCCATACCTTGGCTATTGTAAATAATTCTGCAATGAACATAGGGGTGCATATATCTTTTTGAATTAATGTTTTTATTTTCTTTGGATAAATACCCAGAAGTGGAATTGCCGGATTGTATGGTAGTTCTATTTTTAGTTTTTTGAGGAACCTCCATAATGTTTCTCATAGCGGCTGCACCAACTTCCTTTACTGTTTTTAAGACACTTCTCTAGGCAGTGGGGAAGCAGTGCACTGCCGTGAAGAAGTGGCACATGATTAAAGTATTGATAAATGCAAACTTAGAGTGACTAGGATGGAATTTCATATGAGTGTGTTAAGAAAGTTGGAAGCCAGTGAAATTCCAGATGGGAATTATGACTGAGAAACTCTGGTAAAACTGACTCTGCTGACTGCTGTGGAGAGTGAAATGTATACAGATGAAGTTTGAATCATCTGGTGTTTTCTGGTTGCATTTGCTGCTGCTCATCTGAATAATGGAGTAACGTGGATAAAGGAAATTTAAGATCCTGTGAAACCCTCCCAAAGATACGGTGCAGATTAAAGTACACCTTGGGTTCAGATCTGACAGGCACGGCTGCCTAAGCCTCTGGTTTTCACTGGATTATCTTGGCTCGTCCCTCCCCTCCGAGGCCTTTTTTTCTAGGAGAGAGGCTAGCTGGTCAGTGAACCCATGGTAAATCCAGGTTGTGTGGTTACCCCTGCAGTTAGGGAGCAGAGAGAAAAGGCACAGCGAGAAACCCCTGGATCTCCAGTTTCAAAGTTTGAAGGGAACACTTTAAATTTTGACTCAGGCCTGGAAATATCCAGAGACGGCATCACCCGTGATCTTCTTCCCAGGGGTCACTGGAGCCAGCTCTGTGGAGTGCTTAATCTACAGCTACCTGGTTCGTCCCGAGGCTCATTCTCTGGTCCCAGCGTGTTCCCAGGTACTGCCTCCTCACCCCAGTGATCAGGGAGGGCTCAGGAAATCAGACCCGCTTTCACCCTAGCCTGAGCTCTGTGTGCTCCCCGCCGTTTGCCGTGTGGTATCAGCCATGTTGTCACCTCTTCCGTGAAGCCGTCCTCTCTCCCAGCCCTCCTACAGCATCCTGCGTGTACCTTCTTCACTACTCACGATATTCATGATGCATCGAATTCCCATCTCCCTTCCCACCTCGACCGAGTGCCTGTGTACCCAGACGTCACCCACCCCTCGTCTTCCAGGGCCTGCGTCCTCCTGCTCTGTTTGGCAAGCTCCTCTGTGGGCTCCGCCTTGAAGAATCTACATATTGCTAAGTGTATATAGTGATATGTACATCACGGACATTTTCTTGCAGGGGTGGCGACCTGGGGGGGTTTATATCACAAAAGCCGTGGCAGACGATTCTGAGGGTGCAGCGTGGAGAGGTGAGCCATGGAGAAGCAAAGCCCAGCCCTGGTGCCTGGGTTAGACAAGCCCCACCGCCTTACAGCCATGTAGGGGTGGGGTCTGGGCCTCGAGGCCCTGACGGAACTGGGCCAAGTTCCTCCTCCAAATGGAGGTCAGAAGTAAAGTTGAGTTACTGGAAATAAATATTTCTTTCACACTTGAGTGCTGTGCGCTGAAATTTACATCCACTACTCTCCTAACTCCATTTCCTAACTCATAGTGCTGTTCTCGCCCCCCGCCCTTCGTCCACGGTCCAGCTGTTCCCTCTCCCCACCACTCTGCCGACGTCATTCTTCTTCAGAGCTTTCATGCTTGTCTTCATTTGATTATTTTTCTGTATTAACTCTAGTAGCACAACAAATCTAGTATTTTCATTGGAGTACATTTTAAAATTTAGTTCATTAATAGAAGGACGTCACATTCAGCAAGGCCAACAGATGAGGAGACGATTGCCAAGAAAAGATAGTTTCTTACTCACAGTTCTGGGGAGGAGAGGGTCACCGTGCAGGGCTGCGCAGGGAAAGGGTGAGGGTGGTCTCTGGGCACAGAGAAGGAGGCAACTTACAGCTGAAGCCTTTACCGTGCTGTCCTTGGAAAGAAACAGGTGAGGCAGATTAAGCAGGTTTAGGATTGGCTAGTTTGAACAATATCCATGGGCTCCAGGGTGCAGGGGCTGCCCCCCCAACCCCCCCCCCCCCTCCCGGCATCTGGTACCTGACCCTGTGGTGATTAGGGCAGGGAGATAAGAGGCCTGGAATGTGAGCGCCCAATACAGAGCACTATAAAGAGGGAGGTTGGGATCCTGGGCTCAGGGTTGATTTGCATATAAAAAGAGAGTTGTTTGCCAACCGGGAACTAGCTAACCTGGGAGGGGCAGTCTCTGGGGGTCAGCAAGGCCCAGGTGTCAAAGCATCAGCATTACAGAAAATAAGATGTGGTTAATACAGAGGGGCGTTAAATGCATATGTATTAAATATTGTATTAAATATGAATATTTGGATAATTGGTTCTTAAAATTTTATTTATATTCAAGAATAAGGTATCTTTGAATTTATTAAAGTATTTTTTCTGTTCCTCCATGGAGTTTTAAAATTCTCATCCTATTGGCACTACACAACTTTTGTTAAACTTGTTCCTAGACATTATTCTGTTTTGTCACTACTGTAAATAAGTTCTTATCTTCCACTATATTTATATTTGGCTGTTGTTTGCATATTTTGTATACTAATTCCGTACCTTAATGAATTCTCTCTAACCTCTTCTTCCTTTCTCTCATCTGGTGGCATTGGCTAGTACTTCCAGAGCAATGCTAAATGATACTGATGACCGTGGACCACTTCCTTCTAGGTGTTTTAGAATCAGGATATCGTTTATGTGCTCTCTTCCTTCACGGGGAGCAAAAGATGGCAAGAAAATCTCCCCACAAGGAGTTACTGAGGGTGCAGGGCTTGAATATCTTCCCCAAGGGACATAACAAGATGGGGAAAGAATCCAAACTCCTGTTTGTGCTTGTGGTCACCTGCAACAAAAAGTGACTTCTTGGCAGTTGAATTAGGGCAAATGGGAGTGCTAGTCAATTACTTGCCACTTCGACTTCCTTCCTTCATGGCACTGAGACCAGTGACGAAGGCAAACATACTGCCTCTGTCATCTGCACCTTCAGAATCTCAGGCCAAGGTCCCCAGGTGAATCAGCAGAAGGTGACCTCCTTTGCTCCCTCTTCCACCCATGGGGCTGTGTGCGTGGCTGGGGCACCGGTGGGGAGAGGCATTACTTTAGTCCAGGTCCTTTGAGAAGCAGATCCCAAGATGGGATTAAACGTGAGAATTTTATTAAGGGAAACATCTGTGTGAGAGGAAATGGGAGGGGCTGGGAAGGCTGGGAGGGCCATCAGACGCGATGAAGACCGGACCCCAGGAAAGGAGGGCAGGAAGGAAGGTTGGCTGGGAGCACCCTGGTTGCCATGCAGTCCAAGGAAGCTTTGGCAAGGCTTCTACCCGAGATCCGTGTCTCCCGGGAATGGGCCCCCCCTTCACATCCTTCTGGACGCAGACATGGGAGGGGAGCCGCATGGTGCCTGGGAGATGCAGGCTCAGCACGGATGCCAGAGACAGGTTTCAGGGAGGCTCCACTGGGGCTCTCTGTCAGTTCCGCTGCCGCAGGGCACTTCTGGAGGTCTCTCTACTGCTGCCGTAAGACTGTTAGAGCTGAAAAGTAACGGGGCCAAAGTTCATTCACCAAGACTTAAAATCTAAGGATCTGACCCAGGTCCATCAACAGCTCATTTTTCAGCTTTGGGCGGGGGACACCCTTCTTGGGCAGAGGATAGTAAGCCTGAATTTCCACCCTGCTCTGCTTTGGTGGTTATACCACTCCGAGCCTCAGTTTCCTCATCTCTGTAATGGGGGGAGGAAATAGAACACCTAACTCAGAGTTGCCTGGAGCATGTGTGTTTACAGAAATGCTTAGCAGGAAACCTTGCACAAAAGAGCGCTTTGATCACCATTAGCCCCTCTCCCTTCACACCCTCTTCTGCCTCTGGCCCCCAACCCTCATGGAGTCACAGAGCTAGCTTTGTCCCACTGTGGTAAGAGAAGTCCCCATGTCCCTATAGTGACTGTGTGCCTTTGACAGCTTGTCTGTTCCCATTGGGAAACTGGCCACAGCCAGCTTTTAATTTGGCCACCTTCCTTCCACAGCTCAGCACAGGCCTGGGCTGTCAGTGTAAAATCAGGAAAAGGCGCATTCATTTGAGCAAAACTGAATTAGCCAGACCAGTCTGCGGCCGGGAAGTCACGTGCTGCTTTCCCAAACCAAACAAATTATTTTTAGATTATTCACTCTTTGGCATTATCCATGCCACAGCTCTCTCCTGTTAGGGCACATCAGAGAAAATTGGCTACAGCCAATTAATGCATATTTCACAGCCATTTGTCTGCACTGGACCTCCCTGTACTCATTTGCGAAAAGTGGTTGAAATTGACCCCTAAGGTCTCAACCCTAGTGGTGAGTGCACTGCCATCACCTGGGGAGCTTCTATTTTATTTTTTTTTTAAGTTTTTTTAAATTGAAATAATTACAATGTTGTGTTACTTTCTGGTGTACAGCAAAGTGATTCAGCTATGTACATATATATTATTTTTCATATTCTTTTCCATTATGGTTTATTACAGGATATTGAATATAGTTCCCTGTGCTATACAGTAGGACCTTGGTTCATCTACTTTATATATAGTAGCTTGTATCTGCTAATCCCAAACTCCTAATTTATTCCTCCCCCACCTTCCCTTTTGGTAACCATAAGTTTGTTTTCTATGTCTGTGAGTCTGTTTCTGTTTTGTAAATAAATTCATTTGTATCATATTTTAGATTCCACACATAAGTGATATCATCTGATATTTGTCTTTCTCTTTCTGACTTACTTCACTTAGTATGATAATCTCTAGGTCCATCCATGTTACTGCAGATGGCATTATTCATTCCTTTTTATGGCTGAATAGTATTCCATTGTGTATGTATGTGTGTGTGTGTGTGTGTGTGTGTGTGTGTGTATACGTCTTCTTTATCTATTCATCTGTCGATGGATGTTTAGGTTGCTTCCATGTCTTGGCTATTGTAAATAGTGCTGCTATGAACATAGGGGTGCATGTATCTTTTGCAATTAGAGTTTTCTCCAGATATATGCCCAGGAGTAGGATTGCTGGATTGTATGGCAACACTAGTTTTAGTTTTTTGGGGAACCTCCATACTGTTCTCCATAGTGGCTGCACCAATTTACAATTCCCACCAACAGTGTAGGAGGGTTCTCTTTTCTCCACACCCTCTCCAGCATGTATTATTTGTAGACTTTTTAATGATGGCCATTCTGACTGGTGTGAGGTGATATCTTGTTGTTTTGACTCATATTTCTATAGTTATTAACGATGCTGAGCATCTTTTCATGTGCCTGTTGGCCATCTGTATGTCTTCTTTGGAGAAATGTCTATTTAGGTCTTCTGCTTATTTTTTGATTGGGTTGTTTGGTTTTCTGATAATTAAGCTGTATGTATATTTTGGAAATTCAGCCCTTGTCAGTTGCATCATTTGCAAATACTTTCTCCCAGTCCGTAGGTTGTCTTTTCATTTTGTTTATGGTTTCCTTTGCTGTGCAAAAGCTTATAAAGTTTGATTAGGTTCCATTTGTTTATTTTTGCTTTTATTTCTATTGCCTTGGGAGACTGACCTAAGAAAACATTTGTATGACTTCTGTCAGAGAACATTTTGCCTATGTTCTCTTCTAGGAGTTTTATGGTGTCATGTCTTATATTTAAGTCTTTAAGCCATTTTGAGTTTATTTTTTGTGTATCGTGTGAGGGTGTGTTCTAACTTCATTGATTTACATGAGGCTGTCCAGCTTTCTTAACACCACTTGCTGAAGAGACTGTCTTTTCTCTGTTGTATATTCCTGCCTCCTTTGTCAAAGATTAATTGACTGTAAGTGTGTGGGTCTATTTCTGGGTTCTTGATTCTGTACCATTGATCTATGTGTCTGTTTTTGTGCCAATACCACGCTGTTTTGATTACCGTAGCTTTGTAGTGTTGTCTGAAGTCTGGGAGGGTTATGCCTCCAGCTTTGTTCTTTTTCCTCAGGATTGCTTTGGCAATTCTGGGCCTTTTATGGTTCCATATAAATTTTAGGATTATTTGTTCTAGTTCTGTGGAAAACGTTATGGGTAATTTGATAGGGACTGCATTAAGTCTGTAGATTGCTTTGCGTAGTATGGCCATTTTAACAATGTTAATTCTTCCAATCCAAGAGCATGGGATATCTTTCCATTTCTTTGAATAATCTTCAATTTCCTTTATCAATGTTTTATAGTTCCTAGCATATAAGTCTTTCACTTCCTTTATTTATTTATATATTTTTTGATGCGATTTTAAAAGGGATCATTCTTTTACTTTACCTGGGGAGCTTTTAAAGATCCTGGTTCTCAGGCCACACCCCAGCCCAATTACATCAGAATCTCTAGGGTGGGACCCAGGCGTCAGTGTCTTTTAAAGCTCACCTGGTGATGCCAGTGTGCAGACCAGTTTGAGAACCAGTAAAAGACAATTTCAAAGCTTCCTTCCATCTCTAATTCCATTGACAGTGATCTTGAAGAGGGTACAACCTACTTCTAATTTAATTCATAAAATAGGAATTGTGTGAGTGAATATTCCAGCAATTTTGTGATTTTATATTCTTCTTAAATTCCCTGCTCTCAATCATGTTCTTCTTTGGCATCTTGGTCAATCAGTGTTTAGACTCATAATTAATACCTTTTTCCTGCATAAATATTTATTTACTTCATGCATCTGTCATAATTCCTTGTGTTCACTTATACAGCCTGTTTGTGGCAGGTATACATTTCACAGAATTGGTTAACTTTTCTTTGTTACTCTAATAGAAATTAGCTCCTGAGCTCCAGTTCTGCTTGCTGTCTTATGTGTACAGCTCAGTGAATTGTTACATAGGTGTGCGTCCATGTAAGCCCTGCCCAGATTGAGATATTTAACACTTCCCCCTGGCAATCCAGAGGGCTCCCTCTTGCCCTTTCCACCCAGCCCTACATCCCCCAGAGGTAACTGTGCTCTAACTTCTATTACCAGAGGGTAACACTCAAGTCTCCTTTGACTAAGTGCTTCCTCTAATTGAGGTTCATGCCTCTGCCCTGTCTCCTTCTTCCTGGAGAGTGATCTAGGTCTCCCATCAGAGGAGAGGTCTGCTTCAGGCACGGCTGTTCAGTAATCTATTTATGTATCACAGACCATCCCCAAATGTAGTGGGTAAACATAAGACATTCTCTCTCACAGTTTGGTGGGTTGATGGGGGCTCAGCCGATTCTTCTCACCTCACCTGAGATCTCGAGCAGCTGCGTTCTGACGGCAGCTGCACCTGGGTCCCAAAGGCCCCGCTGAGCTGGAAGGTCTGGGTTGCCTTCTTTTTCTGAGAAAGTAAAAATTAACTCTGGCTAAGAATGTAAAAATCTGCTCAGCCTTTCATCCGGCTGGAGTATGAGACATGGATTGAATGATATGCAGAATTGACAGAATATATTCCATCCCAGGGACTCACTGCAAGGGGAAAGGCCTAACAACCATCTTTTTTATTCCTGAGTAACTTTGTTTTCTAAAATCATAGACTATCAGAAACTTTCATCAGTAAGAATGACACGCCCCGATTTTGCCCAGAGGAGCTAAGTCACTTGGACACAGAGAAACAGCCTTGGTTTGTTTCTGGGCAAACCTCGGATGCACCTCCTCAGGTGCAGTTTCTGGACACGGCATTTTCCCTCTATCATAACCCTATAGTGTCTGAGGAAACACGACCCTGGCGTCCATCTCACAGTCCTGAGCAGATGTGGAATCCTTTACACGGAGCCTGCTTTGCTTTGAGCCTATCAAAACTTTGATTCAATACCATAATCACCGAATTGTATACTCTAAAATGGTGAATTTTATGGTATGTGAATTTATGGCCTGTGAAATACGGCATCTCAGTTTTAAAAATGATAGACAAGCGCTTGGCATGGAAAATTGTTGTCTCTTAATGCCACTTTACACTGAGTTTCTTTGATGACCTCAATTTAGTAAACTGGTTTTTCAATTAAAAACAAACAAAAATCTCAGCTTCATTTGTATTCCGCTAAATCCCACCCTTCCCCCAAAC